>NC_140673.1:13470625-14767500 GCF_054131305.1 Coturnix japonica
CCACTAGGGTTAAACCTTTCCAAGCCAGAACACCAGAACAAACAACATGGGGTGGATGGGCACTCCTGCTCTAAATGGAGTAATCAAAACAAAAGGAGAATAAAAAAAAATAGTTCACCATTTCAAGTAATTATCAGAAGAAGGAGCTGGGGTAAAGCGTTGCAAGCCCGGTTAAGGCAAGACACTGCCTTCATCGATGCAGGAACAGAGACCATGCATCTGCCCCATGCAAACAGAACACCACATCAAAGGTGCACCTGACTCTGCCATCCATTTTTCCACCTAATGGGAATAACCTGGAGGACCCCAAACACTGCCTAACAGCTTGGATCAAAGGGGATGAAAATGTTCCCTGTACTCCAGCTGAATTGGAGTTTGCTCTACGAGAACATAAAAGAATATTTGTTTTTCCTCATTATGTGAAGCTTTTTCAACAAAATAATTAACTGTAACATAACAGAAATCTTCACTGGATAAGAATTTTTGAAGCACATATTGAAATGTAACTATTCCACTGATTGTGAACTTGAAAAGCCACAGAGGAATATGAAAGAGAGATGAGACTTCAGAACTTTGTTTTTTCTAATATTTTCAACCCTCTTAAAAGAATAACCATCAAAGCAAATAAAAGTTTAATAAGTAAAAAAAAAAAAAAGCATTTTAAATGAAAAACCATGATTAACTTATTAGGACCCATTAAGTGTATAATTACAAGGATTTTATTACATTAAGATACCAATTTCTTTAAAGCCAGAAATAATACCTGCTGAAACTTTAATTATTTAAATGAGAAGAGAAAGAGCCATGTTATCTTCTCCGACAAAGATTAAAATCAATTTAATTGCTTCTCTGCTGCATTGACATGATTCTTGCTGTGAGTCAAGCAACCAAAAAGGGAAATTAATACTGCAGCTGTTAATCAAGTGATATTTGTGCGCTCCATCTTATTATAGCAGGAGAAAGAATAACTACTACTTGGGAGAGTTTGTCCACACTATATTTCACAGAAATGTTTTGTGCTTCAAAGAGCACCTTTACTTAATTTGAGTTGCAGGCATCTCCAGGTGATGTGCAGCCTGAGAAAATTGTATGTTGCATTGTTTGATCCCCTCACATACACACACACCAAAAAAATGTTCTGCCAATAGTAAGGTTTGTTTCAAATTAAATTCACCCTTGGGTATCTGCCTCACTACTATAAAATTACCAACTCACACCAAAAAGGGATAAAAATACAGCTGGAGGAGGGGAGTGCCTATGAATCATAATATATTTTCATGGAAGAAAGCAGGTCAAAAATATCAACAATTTCAGTAAAATTAAAACATGCATTGGAAAAGATGTAACAGCTGAGCACACAGCACAACCCATGGCTTCTATCTGCTGATTTAAAAATGTTTATCCTTGCAGTGCCTTTGTTAAACCTCTGCACCAAGTGAATATTCAGCAACATCTACAGTCGACAAATTAATGTATCTGATTGTAAGAAAAATGGTATTGTGAAATATTTATGAGTTCTGAAATACAAACCCGTGTGGTGCCTCATCATCTCTTATCAGCCCTTGTTAACTTTACAGATGATGAGAAGCACCAGAATAACTGAGGTTGTCAAAACTAATAGATCTCAGAGGCTCAGCATCGGCGTGGCTCAGTTCCAACTACAGTCCATTTCTGAGAAGTTTTAACTCCTTCACTTCTCTTCATTGAACACAAATCAGTGACATTACCTGGCATGTTATTTATTATCAAGAGCAGCAGGTGCCCCAAGCACTGCCACAGACATTTTGTGAAGTGCCACTATGGGGAAAAAAAGCTGTGTTAAAGTGACAGACAAACGCCAAGTACTTTGGTTTAAATAGGATCCAGAGTTCTGTCTGGATCTCACTGGATCCAAGAAAAGCAAGATTCAGGTAAAATTCTCAGAGAAGAGGCTTTCTTGGCACAATGTGCAAGCTACACGGTTAGAATTGCTTCTAATTGTATTCATACACTAGCAAGCATTACATAATCACTGAGCTGAACAAGTGTTTTTTATACTGAAAAACTGGTTTGAGTTAGGTTTTTTCAAAATAATCCACAAACATGAAAAGTGAAAATCCTCTTTCCATTTAAGTGATTGAAGATTTCAACTTTTGCCTAGTGCTTTAAACCAGGGCACCTGATCACCTCCTAGCCTCACTCTGCAGCTATCTATCTGGATGCCATCCAGAAAACCAGAGGGTTTGCAGCTCAGTCAAAAGCAGCCATAGAAGCCAGAACAGGAGCAAAAGCTGCAGTGACCACATAGAAGAAGGAAAAACTGCTATTGAGATGCCATAGAAGTAACAGCCAGGTTTTCATCCATATGCACACACCTGCAGGCTGGGAATGAGGTACTAGTGGACACAGTACGAGCAGGGCTTGGAACAAGCTGCAGCATTATCAGAGTAAAGCTGCTCACTCAACTGACATGGCAAACAAATACATCCAATAACAATCACATCCTCTGGGGTGTGCAGAAGAAAAAACAAAGAAGGTTAGAGAAGGAGATTGATAGAATGAGTCCAATTTTATTTCCTGCAAAGCATGACACAGCAAGCTTCACTTGCTTTGATACCTGTCAGAGAGTCTTTGCCACAAAGAGACAGTCTGTCCATTTTCTAGGGGAGAGCGGGGCTGACATTAGTAATTGCTTCTCATAAGAGTCCAAAATGCAATCCTACATATCTCTAAGAATAAACAGAAGTGATCCATCTTGTTCAACAAGGATAACATTATGTTCTTTTCTTCTCATCTTGTCTACTCTACCTCTAGCTGCCATCAGTGTCAGCAGGGCTATGCAGGAGTCAGAGAATTCTTGGCACATTCCATGACAGTCACATGTATTTGGCAGCAACTTTTTTGCTATCTGCATGGTTACTCTTCAGTCGGCCAGACTTCTATTGCCATTTATAGGGATCAGTATGGAAGGAATTTGTGGTCAACCATTTTGCTAGACTAAAACTAAAGAAACTGACCTTTAAAATAAATAAATAAATAAATAAATAAGTAGATAAGACAACCAGCCACAGCCACGGGAGCTCTGAAGGAGCAGAGGATGGGGGGAAAAGTAGAAGATCATTATGGTACAGGGAAATTTTGTTGGGAAGGGCAGAACAAGGTAAAAACTTCCCATCTCGAGGGTAATCGTTATGAATGCTACAGAACAGCATAGGAACAGCATTTGAGCATATTGCCTCTTCACCAGCTTACATAAAACAGGCTTGAAACTATGATCCATTTGTCACGGAGTTCTCTCTAGAGCTCAGTCCGTGACAGAGGAAACAAACCCAGGGAGAGAAGGAACAAACTATCTCCCCTTTCTAACAGCATGGCATGGCGCAGCCACGTGCTCTCTGAGAGAGGGGAAGGGAAGGGAGATTGCGAATAGGTCTAGGAGGGAAAAAATGGGGGGAAAAGGAACGATCTGAGAACGAACGGCAGTTTAATGAACCCAATGACACTAAACAACAACGAGAGAGTTTCAACAAGGAGGAAAAAAAAAAAAAAAAAAAAGCAAGTCCAAATCTCACCGGCAGGCTGTGGGAGTCAGGAACATTCCAACCAGGCTGACTCCTCGCAGGGAACCGGGCAAAACCCTGTCCCCTTCCCGACCTTCCCTCTGATGCCACCCCCTCCACCCATGCCCATTTAATGCTGTCCACAGAAAAGAATGAAAGAAAAAATCTTGTCTCCTTTACTCCCATTATCCCACATGATGTTCTGTTGTAGAATAGCAACACCAACCAAATTACAAAACCACAACGCCGTTTCAAAGCACTGCCTTCCCAAAAAGCTGCCCATGTGAATCCTAAAGAGCAGTGCATTTGGAGCACCCAAACTTTCCTTCACAAGTTGTAGCACTCACAGCCAAGAGGCAACCAAAATAGAACTGAATGATGCTTCACATGCAAGTCATAGACTTCCTTGCAAAAGGTTAAGCCTCAGTGCTTCACATTGCTTAGGTCCACTGCAGACCCAAATGTATTTAAAAGATCTGGAGGACAGAGAAGAAAAGTGTTTTTGCAGTTTCAAAGGTTAACAAAGCTACAGAAAGAAATATTCTTTCACAGAAACCTTCCAAGTGAAAGCTGTTCTTGTTATCGATTTCAAATAACAAGAACAAAGTTGATGCAAGCCAATCTATTGAACATAGAAATGTTTTCAACATGTACTTTCATACACTATTGTGGGAGCTTTTCCAATAGTTATCTTTCTTCCCTGAGTACTTCACTTGCTTTTTCAAATAGCAGACATACATGACTTGCTATTATCAACTATAAGACTTACAAACCCTTCCACTCTCATAAGTAACATGAATTCCCATTGGATTTCTGTATTTCATCCATCTCTTTGTAGATATGGAGAGAAATGTTGTCCAACTGCTCAGACAGTGCTCAGCTAAACATTTAGTGCTCACAGTGCTCCATACCCAGGACTGTACTTCAACCACAAGCTGTGATGTTTGTGGTAGGGAGCAGTGGGGGGAATATAAAGAGTGATAAAACTGATTTGATCTTCGTTGTGAGTATAATTTTGTGGCAGGAAAATAAGTCAGAAAGCAAGGACAACTTCTATTTGACTTGAGCCAAGGCAGATTTGGGAAAGGCTTTTTCATGTTCTTCCCTACAGTATATTACTTCTGATGTAGGAAGTGCTATTAAAGAACAGCAACATACTGGTAAGAGAGAATCTGCTCTGTAATAATATGAGCTACCACTTACCATTCTGATGTGCTGAGAATGGAGTTGGTATCACTATAATTCTGCCCTAAAACACCAAGGACCTATCTCAGGTTGGTACTTTTTCTCTGAACATTACAGACAGAATAAAAAGAGAGATGAGGCATATTTTATAACTAATATTTTGGCCTCAGCAGTAGTTTATGAGCCAACATTAGTTCATAAAATTAAAAACTCTATTCAAAACAGGTTTCTGGCCCAGTACAGCCTGCCAGGAAGCAAGAAGATCTTAGAAATTCATAGGAGCTGCTCAGTATCCATAGTTTTCTTTGGCCTCATGACTTCTTTCATTACTAACAACTTGCAACTAGGCTGACGGAAGGAGAGAGGAAGAGAAGGTTGTTCCTGTATCTTCCATTTATATTCTGACAATTTGGAAACACAACTAGCATCTTAACATGCATCACTCAATGAACAGTTAACATCAGGAACACAGGAAAAACAAACAAAAAATATGAAGATTAGTGGCAAACCTTAGAGATCTGGGAGATCCCATACTTTAGATGTCAATCAGGATTCTTCACTAATGGTTCTACAAGGATGCTTGCAATGATTAATTCATGCTTGCTTCTGTATCACTGACACTTACAACAAATTAACCTCTCTGCCTCAGTTTTAAATTCTGTATACAACAGATCATAGCTACATCACAGCTATGATGGTCTAGGAAATAGTTAATATTTTTATACAGACCTAACACTTGAAAATACAGTGCTATCAAAAACTACTTTTTTTAAAAAAAAGAACACCCATGTCTGTATGAAAAGAATGTATCCTGGTTTGCATGTGATACAGTTTGCAGAAGGAAAAAAAGAAACCTTTAGAGATAGATAGCAATTTTGGAAGACGCATACAGCATGTTCACAAACCTACAAATGCTGTGGATTTATGAAAAGAATGACCATAAGTATTATTATTCTAAGTTCTGACAACACTTAGATATAGCTTCGCAAACAGGTTCCACCTGGGAGGTTAAAAGTGGATTTACAGCACATTTACTGCTTTGTAGTACCTACCCACATGCATGCTTTTATTGTGCAGTAAATACAAGGCAGCTTATATCACATTCATTGTCCAGATCATGTAAATGGAAACATACCTGAATCGCAGAATAGTATCATTAAAAACACACACATCTGAGGCAATAACAATAGCAGGTTCTGTACTATACCAGCAAACAGAGCTAAAATGAAATTCAATACAACATAATGTAAGCCAAGGCAAGATGATGTACAAAGGGCCTTACCACGGGTCTACACACTGAAAAGGCATTTAAATCCTATTATTTCTGGTTACATAGCACTACTTGGGCACATTTCTAGACAGCTATAAAAAACATTATGCCTAGTAATGCTAATTCTCCACGCGTAGCAGATGGTTTCACCATCGCGAAAAAGCGTGTTTCAAAGTCAGTCCACAGGAAAACAATCTGCCAGCCTTTCATGTTAGAAAATAGAAGGTAAATGCATATACCTGAAGAAAATTAACCCATCCATGTTCCAGTCTACCTCCCAGCAAACAAGATGTTTGCACACCCCTTTATTATAAAAGTCATTAGGTAGAGAAACAGGCTTGGCAAACCTCCCACTAACTGCTGTGCGTTTAGGTTCTTTGAGACAAGCTCAAGTTAGGACAAACAGGCATGCCGTTTCATTTTTCATATCCAGCATGCAAGAGGAAGTAAATGAAGGTGAGGAAGGTTTGTTTTCTTGCAGGGAAACTTTTCCCCTACATAAATTCAAGTAGACTGGCAAAAAGTGTGCTTGCTAACTCTGTCCCTGACTCGGCCAGGAGGTAGTCCAGCAGAGCACAGAATGGTCCTCACACCATGCAGAAGGGAGCAGGTCACACAGTAGCCTACCACAGGCCAAGCTGATGGGGCAGCAGAGCATCTATACATAGCTACTGACTGCAAAGGTTCAGCACTGCTGGCTAAAACACAGAGCTGGTCAGAGATCAGTGGAGGTTTTGGTACTTGCAAAAGTTTAATGAAATTTGCCTGATTACACCCATATGGGTTGAGTTGGAGAAACTTAAGGTTTCCGCAATCCATGTTGGGCTGTATCTGAGCCAAATATTCAAGATTCCCCAGGATCAAGTCCCTGCTCTGCCAAATGGGGCAGGTCCCACAGTTTGTTTCCATCACTACAGCTATGAGAGCTACCCCAAAAGTGATGCATCCCATATTATTAAGTTGACCCGTGACATCAGAGATGGATGCTGGCAATACAGCTGTAGGGGCTAAACCTTCCCACCAACACTCCATTACATTTTGCTGCTGTGTGACAGATGGCAGCAGAGGAGCACTCCGACAAAACAGCATTTGATAAAGAAGTGCAAATGAAGCAAAGGTGTGTCATTAAATTACTCCATGCGGGAAAAAATGGCACCCACTGACATTTATTGCTGCTTGCTGAATGTTTATAGAGACCACTCAGTGAGTGGAGAGAGGCAGCGAGTGATGCATGTCAGCATTGGTGGTAGCGAGCTACCCCACACTGGTGCTTACAAGTAGACTGGTGTTTACAAGTACAGCATGCAGGCTCTTGTTCATCTCTGAGGGAAATGCATAGCCAATTATAATGACTGTGTTGGAAAATGGTCTTACGTAGCTGAGAATTTGCTTTATCAAATACCACTGTCTCTTCCAAGGAAACAAACAGGAGGCATTAATTTTGTAGCAAATCAACATACACAATGGCTCACGCAAACAGAGAAGCGAGGGGGCAACATCTTGAGATAGTACAATACTATCTACTTAGGTCCTTCCGATTGTGCCCTATGGACAACGCATGTATTAAAGATAGATCAGCACTGCTTTTCATAGGCCTTTGACATGTAAAGTGCAAGTATCAACTCCCCCACCTTTATTTTGATCCAAGGCAGCAAGTCCTGGATCAAAAACACTCCCTCTTAGAGCTACTACAGTGCAGCATTAAACAAGCCTGAAAAATCTTGGGTAGCAGCTTATGGCATAAGGACAAAAGGTGGAACTGTCTGATCTCTAACCTACACTCTGTGCCCAAAAGCAAGGTGGTCCACAGCACCAGTGGCTTTATCTCAAACAAGGCTGTTGCAGAAGCCAGCCACCACAACCCAGCACAAACACATACATGGGTACTTCACTTCTCACTCACCTCAGACAGGTGGAATGCAGACATTTTTACACTGGTACTGGATCCACTCACAGGAATACAGCTGCCAGATATCCAGAGCAGATATCATTTTCTGTATCTGTCAAGAGTTTCCTCAGTCATTTGTGTACTACACTGGGGTTTTCTCCACTCACTACCCAGAGACAAAGCTCTCATTACGCTGAAGAGAATTAAGTAAAGCTGAAAGCATCCAGAAAATGGAGTAGGCTGTTTCTATTATATTGGTTACTTTCACTCATTTAGCACTTATAAAGCTGGCTGTGAACACACATGCATGCACTGCATATTATAGCCAGAATAGATACACACATAGAGCAGTCAGAGAGAGTGAATTTGATATCGCTGACTAGTGGCTACTGAAATTCTTTGATAATACTACAGAAAGGTTTGAAAATGGCCACGGAAAATATTTGTTCCTGTACAAAAAATTAAACCTTAATATCACACGCGAAAATCTCATTGAAGTTTTATCACATTTTGCCCTCGCTGAATAGTCTTGGCTCCAGCAGCTGCTACATGAAATGCAACTGTCACTACAGTGAATAAATAAGTAAGTAGTGCTACAACACAGCTGCCCCCAATAACAGCATTAGTATAAAGCCTTTAGTGGCAACCACCAGCCAAACCAGAAATGCATTCTGACTTTATAAAGATGTGCTTTCATGTCATCAAACATCTCAGTTCACAGCCTATGCATAGTGTATGTACCAGAGCTTATCATTGATTTCTCTCCTTCTTCAGAGAACACAGAAAAGAGCAAGTACATTGCCCACTGCTGATTCTGTTTTCCACCCCACAAGACTCTTCTAACACAAAACATGAACCATGCAGCACAAACATGGGTTCTGCGACAACAAAGGTGGTTAAAGAGACAAGACACAAAAATAGACAGCATTGTAACATATATTTGGGCAACAGGAATGAAAACAGTTGCAGGCAAACCATTTTTATTATGGTTTTAAGTTGATTAGTTTGTACTTATTCTTCTTAAGTATTTCTTTAATTCTTCTGTGGAGTTTCATTTAAATACAATTACGGTTTTTCAAGCCAAGTTGTTTCCTTATTAGACAAGCTCTTTTCACAGAAATGAAAAATGAGTCTTTTCATAAGGTCACCCTCAGTGAACTCACCCAGATAGAGATGAGAACATTAAAAAGGATCTGCACTGCATTCTAAAGCAAAATAACACACACATAAAATAACAACAATCAGACAAGCAGAACCAGGTGGGAAGTCTTGCTATCTACTCATTCAGCACTCCTGAACACAAATCAATTTAGTCACCTGCAAGCTTGGCCATAGGCTCCCTGCAGGAATTACAGCTTTTACATACACAAGCCCCAAAGAATTTTGTTCACAAAGCTTAATCACATGGCAGAAAATATCATCAGTTTCATTATATGTATACTAGCTCAAGTTATAAGATATCATATTTCTGAAAAGGTAAAGGAACTGGGTAGCATTTTGAATCTACTAGCAAGGTGACAGAAATAATTTAAAATGTTCAATACAGCAGTTACTCTTGCTGTTATTGAAGACAGTCTCATAAAGTATGAAAACTAAAGGCTATTATAAAGGCAAGAAAGTTTACAGAAGCTGAGCATTAAAGAAACCAGTAGGACAGTGGTATCAAATATGAAGTCGAAATGAATCCAAAAGGGCTTCCTCCTGTCCCCACTGTAAGAATGCTGACAATAAAGTCTTTTTTCTTTTTTTTTAATCCTGACTTGCAGGTCAACACATTCAGGTTTTGGAAGATCAGTGGGAATAGCAAGCTGCAGAGAGAAGCGCCAGAATGGCAGAAAGGCCTGCTTCCAGCCTGGACGGCTCTTGAAGTAGTTGCCTACTAGTAGTGTCAAGTTAAACACACCAAATGAGTACCTTTCTGATGATATAACTCTTCAATGTTCTCAGAAGTTTGAAGTCATCACTATATCTGGAATATGGAAGTAACTGCGTTTTCTGAAATGAGCGCTGTTCCTCTTCCTTTTTTCTGCCCGTCTTCCCTTTGGCACTACTGGTTTACATTTATCACTCTCACAAATTATAGTTTGAGTTCTACACACAAACACAACAATGTCTGGTGCATTTTTCCAGAGTATTTGGTTTGCCTATGACCTCATACTTCAGCTTCAATACTCTCTCTTACTTTGCATTCTAATAAAATAATGAAAACAAACAAACAAAAAAAGACTGCTCACCCATCTCTGAAGATTGAGGCTCACAGAAGGAGGACCTCCAGAAAGAGATCCTTACCCAGTGGCAGTCAGCCCTTAAATGAGGTCTGGGAGGTGCTACCAGGCTCCAGACCACCTGGTGACACACATGAATTGCCTTCACCTGTGCTCCAAGGGCTGACCCCATCCTTTCCCCAGGTGCTCAATCAGTGGTTCAGGCCATGGCTCAACAGTTACCATTCACCACATTAACAGCCCCAGTACCTTTGTTAGAGAAAAACAAATCTCATATTTGAGTTGTGTGTATCAGCATCCAACTTTCATTAGTTAAAGTCTACATTGTCTGTCACAAATACAGAGAGCAACACTGGGCCAAAACTCAACATTCCCCTGAAGACAATTATAGCTATGAAAAAAGAAAGTCAAAAGTCTCTGCAATTCCTCTGTGGCACAGTGAGCCTGTAAAACTAAACCTATTTTATTTCATCCTATTCAAATCCCTATAGTTCCAGTGAAATTTAATTATACCTTCACTTTGCATAATTAAACAGCCATTGCATAGCATTCCAAAGCATATAAAATGACTGACGAGCATAGTAGAAAAATTTTTAGAAGTAGTAGGTGGTTGTGGAGGCTACAGGTATGTCTAGACAAAGCTAACATGTACAAAAGAACCATTCTTGCTTGCCCAGCAAGATGAAGCAGATCACCACATATGCCATCTTTTATGTAGTTTGCCTATTACTGATACTTTATCTACCCAATTCACAGCTAGCTTAAATAATTGCATCATGAAGAACAGATATATCTGAAGTCCTGCCAGTTATCACACAGGACTCTATCTCAGCTACATAGGAGCTCCTGAAAGGCTTGGCATTTAGTGAGGTGGTAGCAGTGGTACCATTGACTAAATCCTTAGCTACAGCTCATGGACTACATGGACTGAGAACCAATATTTTTCCCCAAACACACTGAACATAGATTATACAAAGCTTTCTATTTCATTTCCTATGCCACGAAGTATAATACAAATTACATTCCCCATGTTTTGGTAGGTTTCTTCTTCCTTGCTTTTTCTGTGCTGTGTCTATCATAGTGATATCCAAGTCGGCCTTCATTAACTCATTCCTCTCAGAAGAGGTGCTAATGAGCTGTTATATCTCTGAGAGTAGAGCATGAAAGCTTTCTTTCTTTACTAGAAATCTAATACATTGTAAGCAGCTAGAACATCATTCCAAAATTTTGTCTGACTGAGTATCTCTCTTTGTTTTCTCTCTCATTCCCTTCTCAAAGAGATTTTCTTTGGTGATAGAATTGGTTCTGAAACTAAAGAATACACCTTCCAAAATCCTTTCTTTAAATGGCAAAGTAGGTGATAGGGGCCTTTTCAGTCACTATGTTGAACACTGAATGTAATTAACAACGGCTTTGAGGATGTATTTTATGTTTCCTATACTAGGTGAAGAGTAAAATGTTTTTTACCTTTCTTCTCAATTATTCTACGGGAACTTTTGTGCATGAGGAACACTACTATTTTGTATGTAAAGTTGCTCAGATAAAATGACCAAAGGTAACGTAAGTCAATTTAATTATAGCAACCATGATGGTTTTCTTTTTTAATTCACTCTGGTGGGTTTTTTTAATCAAATCACGGTAGGTCATAACTGAAGAAAGTATTTCTGTACACAATACATAACTGTGAACTTTCTAGCAAGATTTAAGGAAAAATATATGCCAAGACTTCTGGAAAATAACACTGAAATTCATGTGGTGAAACAGGTGTTTTACATTATTTTGCATTATTTTGTGTTCAGCTGCACTTCAAATACAGAATAGAAAAGACTAAAAAGAAAAAAAAAGCACAGATAAAGTAATATTACATACATGTTAAATTGTGTACAAAAATATAAAGCAAAAATAACAGAGATATATCCTACATGAGAAACCTCTCAGGTAATCAGACAGAAATCAGAGCAATTTACCCAGTCATAAGATAGATGGCTTTTCCATACCTTTTAGAAAGGTTGGAGTATTCCTTTTTCTTGACAGACTACTACCACACTCCCTATGAAGTATTCTTTCCCTCAGCTTCTATTGCTTGCTTTCCTAAAGCACACCTTAGCAAGGCTCAGTCACTGGAGACTGCACAGTGCATGCAGGCCTGATCACAACATTTCTGTGATTTAACATCTGTAGACATGCACATGCTGCTGACAGATGCACATAAAACAAAACCTGAAGATTACAGCGTATATGTGAGTGGAATAGCTACACACGAAAGAACTCGACTGAGGAGGAACAACCTTGGAAGTCCATTCCTAAATAGCTACCAATGCCTAGTGCCAGCAAGTGGGCTGTGACCCATACCCTAAAGACACAGCTGCACCAATTTAGCAGGTCTTTACTTCAACCCACCTCTTACCAAGCCTGATGGGAAGCTGCTGTCCCTGCAAAAGGACAGTTTATAAGCCTGTGCCTTAGCTGCCTCACCTCAGATCCTGCCATTTAGTGCAAATCTGCCTTTTGCATCTATTTCATCTCCACCAGTTCTCACTAGATGAGATGAGGCACAAGTATATTCTCCTTCTATGAGTATAGCAAACAACCAGAGATAGTGATGTCTTAAACTGCTGCTGGAAAACTTGCTGTCACCATGGAGTCAAAAGTGTCATATACATGGAAATAGAGAAAGTATTGAAGCAGCTTGGCGCAAGGTTTTCCCACATTCATGTTTTACGTTATGTCCTCTGCTAGTGTGATATGCCACCAAGCACAGGGATGTAGCAGCCAGTCATGTTTGGCAAATGATGTTCTGCTGGGCATTCTCTCCCTTGCCTGTGCTGTAGGCAATATTGTCTACAGGGGCATTGGTCATGTGTGTTCACAAAGCCAGCTTGTGCAGATGAAAAAGGAAAACGGGAGGAAATGCAGTTACCTGCCCTAACATTTTCACACCAACTCTTGGAAACAAAGCATTCACAGCAAAGTGTCATCACTAGAAGAGCATCAATAGGCTCAAAGGATTTTAAAAACAGTCCTCACTTACAAAACCACATTGATTTTCAATAAAGCCATTTGCACATTTGTTTCTGTGGATTCCAGGCTGACTGTCATCACTGATTTACAGACAAGATATCTCTATATAATACCATTACTATTATTATTTTGTAAGTGTTAATAAATAAATAAATAAATAAATAAATAAAAAGCTTTTTCTGCTTCCAACAGTGAAGGAAAATAATATGAAAGCAAAAAAAAAAAAAAAAGAAAAGAAAAGAAGAATGCCATTTGATTTGCCTTTCTTTCTGGGTAGAATTGCTTGGGAAGCTGAAAGAACATATAACCTTACCAGATAAGGAGGCACTTGTTTTGAAACAGCAACACAGATCATATTGGCTTTTCACCAGAAATGCTTCTAACAGATCCAGCACAGGAAATTAAGAATGGGCAGCTCCTGGAGAGCTTTTTATGATCCACATTCTAGGTGAGTGGCTGTTTTTTCTTCATCTCTCAGCACCTTTGCACTATAAAACATCTACCCACTAGAAGGCTGTCATGCAAGAGTAAGAGGTCATGTGAAAAAATTAAAATAATATGGCCAGCTGATGTAGGTCACCCTGGTTACAGAAGACTTTCTGATTCTGTAGGGCCTTAATTTGGCTAACAAGCAGGATTTTGCAGGAGGAGCAATCAGTAAAAACATACTAATAAATACAGGGCAGGACAATTAAGAACACTTGTTTGGTGATGCTGGACACTTTGCACTCACACCTGGAAATAAAAAAGAAGAAAACCTTACAAAAAACACCATGGCTATTTTTCATCTGCACAAAGTACCTGTGGGATCTGATTTCACTTTCCAAATAGATGTAACTACAGCTGCTTCACTCATGAACTGTCTCCTAACACCACTGATGAATAGCCCTACATTTATCACACAGGGACGCTGATCAGAAAGGAGTCTGCCTTCTGCTCCAAATTTCAGTAGAAATGCCTGAAACCATGAAACACCAAAGATAACTGTGGATTCAACTGGGAATCATGACGCTGCCTTTATGACTCCTAAAGAGTTTTCAGACCCTGTTGAAACAAAATCGAGCATGTGCAGAATGGTTAACAGCAAGTAACACAGGAACCGAGTCCTCTTGCATGGCCCTGACTCTGGCAAATGCCTGTTCATGTACTTGGCTCATCCCTGCATGGTCAGCTCTAGGGCCAGGAACCTGGTACATTCCTAAAACCTATATTTCAGCCATTAGTATCAGTATTTAACATTAAATATTTAGTGTCAATATTTAACAGGGATAAATGAGATGACCCAGATAATTATAGACTTCTCAGCCTGGCATCAGTCCAGGGAAAAATAATGAAGCTGCTGGTACAGGATGATGCTCAAAAAAAAAAAAAAAAGTGATGAAAAGTGGTGTAATGTCATGCAACATGGTTTTATGGAAAAGAAAAAAAGATTTCTTTGAGCAGTTGTTGCCTTTCTTAAGGAAAAACAGGTTTCAGTGAGAAAGGCTGTATACTTAGCCTTCCACAGGGTTTTTGACTTGGCAGTTCTAGTAAAGGAGTTCAAAAGATGCAGAGTCAACATGGCAGTTTTAAATAAAAAAGGAAAAAAAAACTTTCCACACAGTACACAAGGCTCCAGCTAGCTAATTTAAGGAGAGGGAAGGAAGAGAAATCCCACAGGAGATGCAGAGAGAATGAAGGGGTTCTAGAAGTGCCCCGATGATGATCTTGCTGTTTCCAGTTCCTAGGTTGTTCCCATATTTTGTCTCACCATTTTTGACAAGTAACCTTAAGAGCCCCTTTTCAGGACAGTATTGCAGCATATGCTAATTAAGTACAATTCTGCCCTTAATTTGTAGCTAAATATATGATATCTCACACTGATTTCTGGGTTTGAGAATGACAGAATCACGCATGTGCTTAAATCAAAGTCAGAATCCTTCACTTCTTGGCCAAGCAACAACTGTTAAGAAAGGGAAGAGGAGCATATTTTTGTTATATGACCATATGCCCAAAGAGAGTAGGACTGAACCCAAAAATCATAAAATATGGTCCCGTATGCTGCCTGAGAGTAACTTTCAAGTGGTGTCATCTTGGCCCAGATTTGAAGCAGTATCTCTGAGCAGACAGGAACACATAACCTTAACTGCCCCAAGAGCAGTCACTGTGCCCTTCTGTCACAGAGGGAAGCTGGTTAGACAGCCTGGCAATGTCCTATCCCTGCTTGTACAAACTGAGCAATTCCTCAAGGCTTGTTTTGAGAGTGTTTTGTTGTTTTTTTAAATGGTTAAATAACTGCTCGTTTTTACATTGTTATCCATCATCATGGTGAACAGTCAGTGATAACTGAAACAATTGAATACGTTCAGTTGGGAAGTGAACCTGGAGAGTGAGTTATAAACACTCCACAGAAAAAGCGTTCTCCGGAAAGCTAGTTTTAACACCTTCCAAACACATAGCTCAGGTGTACTGGCATTTCCTGAATAACCATTGGGGCTGTCTTAATTAAGGAAATACAGCTAAGCAACTGCATCCAGGCAAGCTATTTTCAGTTCTGCTGCACAATAATGGTAAAAGCGTTATTCCAAGAAACCTGGAGATGGGGCAGTTTTACAAACTACTTTCTCTCCATTCATGATTCTTGCGCGAGACCAAGTTTTTGGTCTCTTCTATACCAAAAGTCACTGAGCTAGAAAATGTAAGGCTGGAAATATCCAGTCATCAATCCATGCTGGAGCTTCAACTTAGGAGACACCTGATAAAAATTTTATTGATTTTAGAAGCTGAAGTCTGATATCACCACGTCCTCTCCTCTCTCCCTTCCTCTTCAAGGCACACCATTAGGTCTCATCTGTTTCAGAAGAAACTGTTTTTATCATAACAGCTGAACATCTAGCAAAAATGTCAAATTATGGAGGAGGAAACAAAAGATTTCTCTAGGTTTTAGTGTTTGTGAGCAGAGAGCAATGCCTTGTGTTCTAATAAAAGCAATGGAAGAAAAATACCCTGCATTTTGCATATGGCAATTTTAAACAAATGAGCTGAAAATGTTTATAAACAGAAAGGGCAAAATCCACAAAAGCATGAGCAGAATTGTCGTCCAGTAAGGCAAAAACACCAGTGAAAAAAAACATCTCTGATAAACATGGATGGTGTGTCTTGGAGACTGCCAGCACTGCTTCATTGCCACATACTTCAGTGGGAACAGGCCAGGGGACCCTCGTATTGAAATCCAGCCTCACAAAAACCAAAACCAACACAATCAGTAGTAGCAGTCCAAAGACTACAGGGGAACACCTGGCAAAAACAAAGCTTAGAGTTTGGGTATTATATAAAAGTATAAACATTATTCTTTAGTATAATTAAAATAGTTTCTAGAAGGATTTAAATGTGCCTTCATAGAAACTTCTTTCCAGCCCCAGAAGGATGCTGGAAGGCGAGGATTACACCAGCCTAATTTCACTAAGCTACTTTCATCTTTAGCAGAGGCAATTTAGCCTAATTCCAAGACCACAGAGGAGATGCAGAAGTTGCATGCATATGAGGGTCCTGACTGGAAGGCTAGTTCTGAATTAAATGCAGCCTGCAGAGAAGGTCTAGGAGAAAACAAGACATGCATTTTCTTTCATTTCTTTATGAGACACACTAAACAAAGCATCTAGATTCTATTGCTGACTTTTGCTTACATGCATGTGCTTTCTTACTGATTATTATGGTTAGATTAATTACGCTTCCTTAGCAGCTGGCTTCCTTTAGCCTGTACGAGAACCAATAACTTTGAAATTATAAATTAGCCACCTAGTTCTGGGACTTTCATCCCCTGGCTGTGAAGCTGAGCCCTGGCTATGCTGGCCATGTCAAGAAGGTTGAAGATGGAGGGAGAAGGCTTGATCTTGAATACCAATTTCACTGGTTTTGCACCATAGCGGTGATGAGCACTAGGAGGTCTCTGCCCACAGCCCATTACCTCTTGGTTAAGGTGATGCAAGGCCATGGCTGTTTTGCCATAGAAGGAAAACAGCTGCCCAAGGTAACGCCCTTTTTGTCTGCTCTGAGGTTGACACAACCACACATGCATGCACAAAGCTACAAGAACAGCCAGGCCACACAAACTGTTGCCATAAAGGGCTCTGCATGGCTGTGACCCTACACAGCCCCTCTTGGCCCTGCTTCGATATGCAGTGCCCAGCCCAATCCATGAGCTATTCCCCTCCACACACCCACACCATCTGATTAGATCCAAATATTCAACAGCTAGTGCAGAGCTCCACCAACCTGCAGCAATATGGCTACGTGAGCACACATCACCTGCTCTCAGGAGCACTCTGACAAGTATACATGAACTGCAATTGCCCCTTTGAACTCTAGTGCAGCATATGAAGTTAGCCGAGGTGGCTTGCCCAGCCAGCACACTCTGGTACTGATGGTGACCTTGCTGGAAACCCCATCCTGCACACACAGGGCCCTGGGGAGAGGCCTTTGTCTCCTCACCTTCTGACCTGAACCTCTCACATTGCACCTCCTGGGGCACAGCAGAGAAGCCTGGCCAGATGTTTCAATTTCCTCATGTTCACAATTCTGATTGCATTAGACAAGACAGGATTTCTCCACTGGCACTACCCAGGGGTAATGTGAAATGAGTTATGAACATTATCCACTCTGCAGTGTACATATCTGATGCTGAGAAAGCCTTAATAAGGTCAAGTGGAATTTCATGCTTGAAGAATCTCATATGCTTGGACATGACCCAGTTTGGAAAATGAGTTGGTTGTATTTCTGTACAAATGCTTTGGAGATGCCGTTCCTGGTAGAACACAGCTGCCGTCTGAGGCAGCTTGGCATTGCCTGTCCTAACAGGGGTCTGTCATTTCAGCTGGAGGCTCTCTGTTGCATTAAAGGGCTCCTGTTCTTTTTAAAAGAGTGATTTTAGCAGTGTTGTTTCTGTATATTGAAATAGATAACCTGAATTACGTAGGAAAGAAAAAAAACTAGCTTTTGTGCTACCGGCAACCATGACTCAGCTTTTCACATGATCTCAGCATTTCAGATACTCAACAGGGAACGCAGGACACAGCATCCCTTTCTAAAACAAACACTGAAGGTTTTGCTAAAATCCTCTAAATTGTCCAGTGAGTAACAGAGAGTCACAGACATCTCACTCCTGTGCACACCTGCTCCCACAGTGAGTGCCTGCCCACAGCTCCGGCACCCACTATGATTTAGCACAGGTCTGCCTTCTCACACGTACTGAGACATACAAGAACTTGATGATGCTGAAACCTCCAACCTCAGCCAAAGCAGACTGACACTGACTGAGCCCAAGAGGTCCAGAACTGTCAGGGACAGGGCAGAGAGAGCACAGATGGACAGAAAGAGTCCTCACACGATGTCTAATTTTGTTGAGAAGTCAGACTAAAAATCATTAGATAATTAAGGTGATCATTTTTGCAGTCAAAACACAATATGCTTGTATTGACTGCTATATACATGATCAATAATAATATTTAGCATTTCTGTGGTGCTTTTCACATGCAGCATGAACTTGTTTATTTAATCACTGACCAAGCAGTGCTGAGAGTTAAATTCTGATGCTTACAGGGTTTTTGCATAACTACAAAGGAGACTTACCTGACAAAAAGCATAGTCGGGAGGAGCTGACAGTGCACAATTATCACTAAATAATGGGTAATTGACTTAAGATAAATTATTTCTATTTTCTCTTAAGCACAATAGCTCACCCAGTCTACACTTCCTAACTGTGTGCTAAAGATTTGATCCAAGCCAGCTCAACTAGCTATGCTTATTATTAACTTTGCTTTGTGTAAATTTGTGGATTTAATAACAGAGGAGTTTGGGAAGCAGACCGTCCAGCAAGCTCTGCACTGCTGACAGGCCAGCTGCCACAGGCTGCAAAGCAAGTACAAGAAACCTTCATAGGCTTATAGGGAATAGCAGGTTCAGAGAGAAAGCCCTAATTAGTTAGAAGATGGCTTGTACCCTGAAGCACAGGAGACATTCTAAGGTAATTAAATATAAAGAAAATTAGCATGTAGTTCATGAACCACACAAGCAGGACGAAACAATGCCTGGTAGCACTGAATTGAACTATTCTGGTCGCACAAAAATTAATACTTCTCTTATTAACGTGATCTTTTTCTCAGCCCCAATTTAAGACTGCAAGAATAGAAGTAAGGAGGAGAATTCAAGAGCAATCACTATAGACACCAATATTTGCCAGCAACAAATGCAGCCTGGGGGGAGAGCAGACACAGCAACTGCTATACAGCCCTGAGCAGGTGCCTGCGGGTGGACGTGGGGCTGGTCGCTGCTCCTGCCTCTGCCAAAACCCCTGGCAAACATTCCGGTGTGCCAGATGGTCTGCACTTCAAAGGAGAAGGTAAAAAGGCCAGTATAAGCCAGTACAACACAAGAGTTAAAGTACATGTAATACAGATCATTGAGAAAAATAACGGCATCACAATTGCAAATTCATATCTCCCCACTGCCCCACTGATGATAATTCAGAAATAAGCATCAGTGCATGTTAAAAGGAAATACAGAGTAAATTCAGAACTGTATTAAAGACCAGCAGTGAGCATCAGTATGCTGGGTTTTCCCAAGTCACATTACATTTTGCAAGAATGAGAGGTTTACTCGTAAGTTTTTCTAAATTTCCTTTATCCCCTCTAAGATGAAGCCATCTTTTTTCATGGGCTAAAATGTCTCAGCAGAAAAGAACCTGAACAAATCCTCCTTTCTTTTTCCTACCAGGAACTGTGGGTGCTTGCACTTCATGCTATGATATCCATCCCACTTTTATACTTCAGCATGCACAGCAATCTATCTCTACCTGTAAAACATTCTAATCCTCATCTCTGTTGAGAATGCTTCCTAATCTCTATCATTGTATCTGTCCAATAACATCGATTATTTTTAGCCCTGCTATTATTTTTCAAACTGTAAATCAGCTCACCGTTGAGACTCTACGTGAGGTACAGTCTCCTACAGTCCTTTCCTGTTTCTCTTTGCAACTAAGTTTTTTACTTTTTTCCTTAGCATTGGCCATAGCCTCCAGCTTTAGTTTCAGACCCTTCTTCCACACGAGCATCTCTCTCACACTTTGACTCCATAAGAAGTGGCCTTGGTGACTCTGATGAGACTCAGCCTGGGGAGACTGAGCTTTGCTGGGTGACTATTCCTTCTGCTTCAAGTAGAAAGGCTTGAGACCTTTGGGAAAGGACAAGAGCTAATTTCAAAATCTCAGTATTTTTCCCAGAGACACAATTCCTATTTTGTACCCAGCCATAATTTATAAACAGAGTGACAAAACCAAGGGAGCCTTGTGAAGGCAGAGCTGCGTGATTACCTCCCAAGGTCTGGCAGACAGGCTGTTCTCCTGCTCCTGTTATCTGATACAGAAAAAGAGCACACTCAGTTAATCCCCGCTGGCAGCTAGCATTTCAGTTTCTGGGTCTGGTGGCAACACAAGGCATCTAATGCCCCTCTAAATGCCTAGGAGGTTTGTGTGAAAAGAAATATGGGCACCTAACTGGAAAAAAAAGCAATACAGAGCTATAAATCCCAAGTTAAATTAGGAAAGACCTCACACAGCACTGCAGGCAAAGAAAAAGTAAATGTGTGTATAAATGGTGACAAGTTACATGTTTACAGCCACTCATCTTTGAGTAGTCTAGCCTTTCTTCAATAAATATGCACAGCTTTTTATATACGCCCATGCAGTCAATACAAGGCGATCAATAACACTGTTCAAACAGAAGATAGCAAACCTGAATGAGTAATTTTTTCAGGAGTTTATCAAACCATGAACACAAAAGTCACGGTATTGTCTTATAAAGCTCTACATAACTTGCGTAAATTAGGAATGTCATTGCAAAGTCACATGTAAGCTAGAACCCACCCTGGGTAATTAGAGAAGACTTTTATTCAGATGACCTGTGCTGCTGGCCACAGGACCTCAGGTCAGGCCCCTTGGGGTATGCTCAGCCCCTCTCTGTGGGTCACAGCCCAGGCAGAGGCACCATCACCAAGCTCTTGCTGGGCAGGGCAAAACACCATTTCTACTTGCCTTCTAACCCAAAAAATAGTTTATAGCAGTTTACATTTCTGAGGCTATCATAGCAAGGAAAAGTGCCAGAAAGTTAGTGTTTTTTTAAATGAAAGCCTACTTTATATGTTTAGCTTCTCCAAATAAATGCAGCCTACATTGTGTTTTGAGAGGCCTAAAGTCTAGCTCTGCAAAGTGAGAGAAAAACTCTGGGCCTAAATCTTCTTGAAATATATGCTGAATGTCTGAGATTAGTGGTGGAAATGTGCCATAATATGCGTCAATCTAATTTTGGAAGCAAAATGTCCAACCGAATGGCATATTGCTAATTTTTTCTTCTTCTCTGTGATTCTATGCAAATCCTGTCATTTCCCCCATCCTGGAGTTGTCTGCAGCCATCAGAAATGCTGACTTCTGTGCATTTAGCATTTGTGTGAGCTTGACAAGAGCCAGCACTTCTGATCAGTGCCAGTGCTGCTGAGAGAGAACTTGGCAAGATTAACAGGCTACAGGAGTTTGCACCTCTCTTTTCTTACCCTTCTCCCTTTTACTGTCTCTGTAAAACATCCCAGGCCGTTGTTTGCTCTTTCTGCCACTACTTCATTAACCTCATTAACAGCAGGAAACAAAGAAATCAAGACAGTTCTTAATACACCAGACTTTCAGATAGGCCTGCTGCAGTTTTATCTGTGTGCAACAAGATGCCGTAAGAGAAAAAAAAAAAAAAACAAAAAACCATCACTTTAGATAAATTAATCTCTGAGAGTCAGAAACCAGAAACAAAGTTAAAGCGTGATTTTAAAAAGCCTTGTTAGTATTTGCATCAGCTTTGTATTTTTGAGGGGGAAAAAGCATTTTCACTGTTAAGCATTCAAGATTTAATATTTTAGCATGACACTTGTACATAGTGACATAACAGAGTCATTAAATATTAACATCTTGGATTTTGTTGTAGTTGCTGTTTGTTTGTTTGTTTTTAAGATGCTGGCCATAGCTCTTTTAGCATGTGTTTGTCTGGTTCATCAAGTTTAACAATTGCGGTGTGTCTCCGGACTGTAGGGCTAATATAATTAAATCCTATTAACACATCAGGAATAAAATCCTTTAATAGGCACACGAGGCTTTGAGAGGCAGCTCATTCCTGAGCAGATTTAATATCCTTAAATTAAGCAAGTGTGAATGGGAGGATGAATCTTATTAAAAACTTAAATCTGATTATATTTGAAAATTATTGGTTTCTTAATGTAATAAATTATCCAATACAGACTAGAACAAATAATATATCCTATCTTCACATAACTCCAGTCTATAACAAGTGACAAACGAAATTAAGAATGACTGTGGGGCAAAAAGGAAGGTCTTTTTATAAAAGTCATTTTGCATAATGAAATACTTAAATCATTTTAACAAACACTGGGGGAGGGGATAGAAGATATATGCGCAGATGAGGGCATTAGAACAGGACTCATTTTTCCTCTTCAAAAACTGAATACAAAGATAGTAGTATTGTTGTCTTTTTTCCTCTAAAAATGCCATTCTGACGAATTTGTTGTAAATTTTGAAAAGAAAAGCTGAAGCTTATGTTGGTGGGAGCTGATTCCTTTTCCAGAAGGCTAATGCAAATGTAAACCATCTGCCACACATTCTGCTGATAAAGCTGTACTTCCGAACAATGGACCAACAGCACTGGAATACTAAAACATTAGCTCAACATTAGGAAAAAGTTTTGAGAGAGATTATAACTTCCAGAAAATGTAGGAAATTGTAGGTATTTTTTACTGTTCTTTCACCCAAAGAGGAAATGGACAGTTGTGTGCATAAACATATATAAAATATATATCTGAAAATAACGCCCCCTACTTATTTCCATGGAAACTACAACAGATACAAAGACCACAATAAAACCATTAGATAAAGCAAATTCTCAGATACAAAACACTATTTCTCAACATAGCCACCACCATTAGTTGAGCATTTTCTTCAGTAATGAACAAGAGCCTGCGTGAAGCACTCATAAAAATCTGCACCAGTGGACATGACCCACTGCCACTGTAACCACCATTAAAATGCACCATCCACAGCCTCACTGTGTTCACATCCACTGATTGGTTTCCAAAATCATTCAGCAAGTGGTGATGAACATCAGTGGGTGCCATTTTTTTCCACGTGGAGGAATTCAGGTACACACCTTTGCTTCATATACACTTCTGTGTCAAACACCATTTAGTCAGACTGCCCCTCTGCTGCCATCTGTCACACGGCAATAAAACGGGAAGGTTCAGCCTCTACTGCCATAACATCAACGTCTGCCTCTGACATCATTGGCCAACATCATAAAATAGGAGGCATTACTTTCACAGCAGCCCTCATATGTATATACACACAGACACTTTGTATGTACAGAATATAAATCATGAACACTGAATAAGAGGTAAGGGCGACAACAGGATCCCCCTGATAACGTGTACAGTACAAGTAAACAAAGAGTTCATAGCTCACAAATACCATGGCTACTTCGAATGAAGACTTGAATCCTTGAATTGTGAACGTCTTCCTTCTAGCACTGGGTCATTGCAACATGTTGACAAGTATTAGTCAAACAAGCAGTAATGTGATTGGCAGTAGTCTGAGGTCTTTTCAGAAGCAATACTGATTATCAGGACAGTAGTTGTCATCCAAACACTAATGAATCTAAAGGAAAGACCCAGTGGATTTCTAATCCAGACCTACGTGACAAATCTGTGAGTGGAAGAACCAAGAACCAGAAAGCTTTACTTCTAAATCGGGTTAACAAAATTGTTTTCTATAAGCATATGCAAGCAAAAATAGTTAACCTGAGGAGAATGCCACAAAGATGTCTTTTTTAATACATTTGGGTAGTAATGGTAATGGGAGGACATTTGGACCAGGTGACCTTGTAGGTCCTTTCCAACCTTGTGATTCTATGATTTAAATGTACACAATTGATTAAATATCATGCACAGAATGGTCTGTTATATTATTTTGATGGAGGTTGACACCAGGGTAAAAACCTCTAGAGAAAAAGCTTATGGTGCAGCTAACATGTAATGCAGCAGCTTAAAACTCTTCCACTATTTCACTGCTGAGCAATATTCTTGAGTGCATTCTAGGTGTGTATGCATTACTAAGTATGTATGCATCGTAACAACAGATCTGGATATAATGTAATGTGACATGTGACCCTAAAATGCTAATGATCTAACCAGAAAACTTCCATAGCCACGAGTTCCCTTAACTGTATTGATTATTCAAGCATCAAGGTGGAGATGAGAAGATAAACAATGTAATCACAAGTTAAAATTTCTCTAAAATGCCACTAATGCAAGAAAAAACATATTATTATTTTTCTTACCTGCCTACTAGAGCTGATGTTGTGTCAAGCTGTAAGCAGGGACCAGTAAAAGGAGTCCTCAATATCCCAAATCTCAGAGATATTTACATAGTTCTATAAGTCCACCTACACATGCACTTCTTCCATCATTTGAACGTCTCTTTAAGAAAAAAAAAAAAAAGAATGTCATTTAATTGCAGAAAAACACGCATAATTATGACTTCTTTAACAGTAGTTGTCTTGCATTTACTAAAATGTCAGCTTGAAAATCACTATTAGTCTTGCTGCAATTACTGCCTCAAGTTGTGTGTTTGTTTTACATTACCACTAATTTTCTCCCTCTTTTTTTTTTCTTTTTTTTTCTTTAAGTAAAATAACTAATACATCTGTGTTTAGTACACAAAATGGGTTACTCTAGAATAAGTAAATTAATTCTTCCCCCACCTTTGATGTTAGTACTCATTTATCTTTAAATCTGGAGGGGGAAGGGGGAAGGAAAAAAAGCAGGAGTTCTGGTTGTTTCTTAGATGGATGACAGATTTTGTTCTAATTAATCTAGAGCACTGTGTATAGAAAAGACTGCAAAAGCAAACATGTCTATTAACAAAAAGCAGTGATTACTGCTTGGCACTTAGCCAGTAACTCTACATAAGCAATGAATTGATGCCTGCAACTGTCTCAGTGCCATATGGGTTCTGCTGTAGCAATGAATTGGATCCAATGCAAGGTTAAGATGTGTCAGATTTAACTGGGGTTTAATTGATACTGGTAAAGAGGCTCTAAATAAAGAAACAGTGTGTGTGCTATTAGAAACAGGATGCATGTCAGCCTACATCCCCCAGCTTGTTGGCAACAAAACTGTGTTGAGATATCCAAATGAGTTTCCAAACTCTTTTTTTCCTCAAATCAAAGAAAAGAAAGAGACAGAGACAACAAAAACTCTGGGTTAACAAGCTTACTAGTGCTTAGTTGGAAAGACAGACCACTAGTCAGGTGTACAGTGCTACAGTCTTCACGTATTTCTCATTTTCACATCCAAAGTCTCTTTTCACAGTGATGCTGGTCATTTTGCCCAACTGAAAATCCAAGCTAGCATCTCCATTCACTTATGAAAATAACAGGAGGGGCACAAGTTTGCACAGCTCAATATTCAAGAGCCACGAATGGCAACTTGCTTACAAGAAATATCATCTTTTCTCGAACAGAAACAACACAGTCTATGATCCCTGAACAGCCTCAGAAGTTTTTCATTCTGTGAGACTGTTATTTCTGTTCTACTGACAGCTCTGTTGCAATAAGCATTTTAAGCAAAGTGACATGTACTTGGAGCGTAAAGCTCTAAATTGTCCATTGGGGTTGGGTAAGCGCCTGGCCTGAGAACCTGGGGCTACAGGGAGTTATTCTGATCCTTTTGTACTTGGAGTAAAACAGAGATGAATAGCAGGTCAAAATTATTCATCTCTGCACCCAGACACTCTCCTCTCCTGTCCAAATGCAAACCATTTCAGTTTTAAGCCTGTGGAAGTGCTATAGAGACAGATGCTGATGTTCAAAATGCCAGCCTCCCTCTGTGGGTATTAGGTAAGGAAATTGAGACAATAAAGGGTAAAGCGACTAAGAAACAGGATTGTTTTACAGCTTGCCATTGAACTATGTTCCTCTCCTTTCCCTTCCTTGGTAAGGAAGAACATGGCAATCAGAAGAGAACTCCCAAATTTTTCCACAGAGACATTCAGCACCCCACTGGCCACAGTCCAGAGCAACCTGCTGCAGCTGGCCCAGTGGTTCCATAAGTTAGCATCCTTTTAACACCGAGCCTGATCTTACCTTTCATGAAAAAAGATTTTTTAAAAAAATAGTAAGTTAAAATATGAAACTGAGGTATTTTTAAGACTCCCCGTCTTCCACGTGTTACATTTCTGAAGATATACTGCTTTCATTCTAACTGTTGCTCATGCTCAAGTGGCAGCAGCCCATAAATATCTCTAGCTACCTTTCCTTAAAACCACTTTGATTTACTTCCTTCAAAAAGAAAAAAGAAAGAAACCTCCCATGCTGAGCCTGTGCTGAACCTCTGCTAGCTCAACTACATCCATCTTTAAAATATATATATAATATTTATATATAAATGTATATATATAATTATTATTATTTTGAATGAGGCCACCTTTCACTTTGTATTTAAGCAATCCCTGGCATAGTGAGGTCAAAGTTGAAAGCCAGAACCTCTAGGCACTTCCCTACCAGTAACAATGGTATGATACTTTATTCTAACAACAGCCTTGAATCTCTTCAACACCACCTTCCATCTGCCTCCCAGACCGGTATACTACCAGTAGTGTTTAAAACCAGTTTCACATCTATACATCAAATGGTATCCATAGCCATTATATGATGCCATATAGACTGTTTCCTCAACATTAGATTTGTGCAATATTCTATATCTGTTCAGACAGGTTTTTATTATAATGTGTTATTGCACAACTAACTTATTTTTTATAATCATTTTGCTGCAATTTCAGTACATTTCACCAGCAGTGGAAAATGTTTTCTAGTAATTGTAATGATTTCTTTTCACTTGGCTTTGCTGGCAGTGTTCTAATCCCATAGGTAGCTTTTTGCATTGTTTTTAACCCTGCAGGGAGTAATGACTGTGTGACATATTCTGCAAAGGAACCATTTACAGTAAAAGGACATTTCTGCATTACTTATGTTAAGGAACAAAGACAAAAAACAAGACAGGGAAATAGAGTAAAATCAACTGTATCTATATAGCTAATGTTTGATATTTGTCAGAAAGACATAACAGAGTTGTTGTTCTCTCCATGCAGACAGTGGAATCAATACAGTTCTACAAATAAACGTATGACAAAGAAGAAAAAGTTGTTTGTTGCTTATTAATGTTCAGTAATACTATGTGCTCTATATATTTCAAGCAAAATATAAACTCTAGTCTCACTCTGCAAGAAACACAATGAAAGAAATATTTACTAGTGTATCTTTAATGCCCCACTTACTATCTTGTCTGAAAAGTAGGAGCTTGATTTTCTTCCTCTGTCCTTTCAGACGATGTGTGTGTCTGAGAGACAAGATTGCCATGTTACTGCCAATTCTCTAATACACCGTCTCGTACATGGGAAATCAGTATGGAACACTGCACTCGCATCTCCAGTAACTTTTTACAGCCTTTAAATTGCCAGTCTTCTGACTACATTTCTTCAAACAATATTGCCATCTGACTGATATCAATCAAATGTATTGCCCTTTGATGTCAGAACTCACAGAGTCATCCCACTTGACTGAATTTTGATTACCTCTATATTCAGAAAAGTAATGTGTTGTTCTTAAAAAAACAAAAAACAAAAAAAACCCATAGCCACTGTTCGTATTTAATAAAAGGGATATTGACTCCTGTATTAAGAAAAAAAACACCAAAAACACAAACTTTGAGAATATCAATTTTCAAATTCCAACTCTGTGTGCATTTTGTTTCCTGAGTGGAGGTAAATTTTTTATAGCATAGTAGGGAATGGGTAATAAACATTTAGAGATTTAACCTCTAATACCTGTGGTCATCTGTTGTGGCCCAGATTTCATACATCCTTCCAGCCCTGAAGTATGATTACAGAAGGGGACATAAACACCCTTTTGTGGTGTCCGATTCTACTTCAAATGCATCATAGCAGGAGAGACACTAGCATCCTTTTTTTTTTTTCTTTTAATCAGTTGTATGTTGAAGCGAGATTCAAAGATAGAATCCTTTGCTCAACAGGGAACAATTCAGAGATCAAATTTCCTATTGTTTAAGTCAGTTGCAAAATCCTACAGAATCAGAGTCACAAAGGAAGGGAGCCCAACTAAAAGCATCAAAAACAATGATCTTAACTGCTGTATTCAGACAGCCCACGTGGAAATGAAGAGACTGGATAACTTACAATGACTCATTGCTAAGAAATGGTCTACGAAACTGTGCTGAAAGATAGTCATAACTTGAAGCTTCTCAGATGCTAGAAGTTTGGATTTTTCCATTTATACTTTTCTTATGCTTTACTTTAACCCCTGCAGTATTTGTTTCCTGTGTTCTCTTTGCTTCAGTGAAGAAAAAAATAATAAGCAAAAAAGCAATTGCAAAAATCAGATTCCTTTCTATCATCTCCATCCTGCATCCCGCACTTAGTGAAGAGCCTGCAGGTGCTCTGACTTCAGCTCTCACCTTGTCAACTTCTATAGGAATCCATTATTTGAGAAAAAATTCTGCTCTCCCAGATGACGTGCTTTGCCCATCACTCAAGGAATGGATCTACCACCCTCACAAGAACCCCTCACCTCTTCAGATACCACATGCAAGCATCAGCAGCAATCCCCAAAAAGAGCAGTTTCCACAGAAGACAGCTCATCCTTTCCTCAGATACACACAATGTGAGGCTAGAAAAATTCACTGCAGCCTTAAATGATTAAAGTGCTGAGAAGATGGGAGAGATTTTAGCTATAAAGGGGAGGCAAACCAAGTCTCCATCAGGTGGAAATGGTTCCCAGATAATGGAACTAAAAGGTTTGGTTTTGAAAGACCCTGTCTGAAGGATAAACCTGAAATTCAAATTTTTCTAGAGAACAATGATACACTGATTATAATAAAAACCTCTGTTTTTGAAAACCATTCCTGTTAAATATTTGTGAATCTGGGAGGCAAGTTGAGATGCGTACAGAAGACCCCTCCTCACAATCTGCGATGGCAGGTTTCTGGGAGATCAGAAGCTGTGTGTAGTGTCAATGTTCTCCTGCTGAACTGTGCAGTGCCTCCAGCCTGAGCTGCCCAGGCTGGCTGCCTAAAAAAATTCTACAGACAAGAAAGCTGATACCCAGCAAGTGGCTCACACATTAACACCACACAGGATTGCACTGTCCCTCTGACTCCCATATTTTTTCAACAAATACACCGCTCATCACGCATCAATTCATCCAGTGTTACTGTATGCAATATTTCTTTTGGTCTTTATTTTTTCCCACCTCTACTCCCTCAAATGTAAATAGGGTAGGATTCTCAATAAAAGTCAACTAGAAATCAAATTGAAGTTAATGATTAATTGCAATAGGAACAAAGTTACACAGTTCCTAAGGACTTTTGAAGATGCCACCCTTACAATCAAAGAAGCTTTTGAATTCAAAACACTGGCTGGAAAAAGAAAGCACATAAGCAGCAGCTTCTCTAGGTTCCTTTTGGCCTCTTAAGTAATTGAATGGATACTAACCATTCTCAATTTGGCTTAGGTATGCCTGTGTTACTATACCCTCTCCAGCCTCTTAGGAACCCTAAATTACCACTTCCTGTTGTATGTATTTCTGTTGAAAGTGTTGACTGTCTTTTGCTTATGTCTCTCATGAAAATTCTAGTCTTTTGCAATGTTTAGCTTTTGCTGCACTCTCACTCCATCACTGTTGCCAATACATAAAGTTCCTTGGCACATCAGGGCAGACAAACTGTTTCTCTGGATGGCTCATTTTTCCAGAAATGACATGTGTCACAAAGCACCTCAAACTCCTTAAACCCTGCATCCATCCAAGCCATTCAATATATTCCGGTGCCCTTGTATACAACCTTCAGGCTTTGAGAAAAAGAATTAACTTTCATCGAATCAGTCCTCAGTATTCCTAGCATAACAGACTGTACTGTCACACCTAAAGCCTCTGCTTCTTCAAACAGCCTCCTCACCCTTTGTGCAGGGGTGGGGGGGAAGGATGCCACCTCCTTTCTCAATTCTCACCCTCAGAATAAGCATGAGCATTTATGGAGGTAGCAAAACCTTATGCTGTCAGAATTATGTTCTCTTTCTGCTGGAAGCAGGCACTCCAAACACTCGCAACATCATTTTCCATTTCTGTGCCAAGCTCACTGCCCCAGCCAGCTTTCTCTGAGCCTGATCAAGGAGCGAGACTGGCTCCAGGCTACACATAATTCTTAAACTTGTACTTTAAAGAACGATTTTAACAGAAAAGGGTGTTTTTTGTTTGTTTGTTTTTCCAAATGAATCTGAATGGCTTATGGTGACACATATTTCTACGGGCTAGCTACACAAAAATATTAGCTCTCAGATGTTACAATACCTGGTAATGCCAGACACAAAAACTAGATTTACACCTGTATGGATATTTTGTATCTCTGTTAATCTCCTGCGGCTGTTTGCCTTTTCTAAGGCCCTTACAATTGCGAGCCCCGCCTATAACACAACATTTAGTACAATAAGGAGAGGTGCATCAGTATGAATTCAGTTTGCTTCATCAAAAGTGTTGTACTCACAGACATAGACTCCCATCCCCAAAGGAGGCATTGCACGCATTCAGCTCCCAGATGCTTCCATACCACCCCACTGAGCAGAGAAACCAGAGAGCAGCACAGCAGGGAGATGAGCAGAGCAGAGCTCAGTGTCAGCACCAGCCATCATAGCCCACACCTGGCAACGGCCCTGGAGCACAGCAGGAACATGCACCTGCCCCACTCAAGGAGCACCACAGTGCTCAATGATTGCATTAGGAAAAGGACTTCCACCTGGAAGCAAGAAAGGCTTTACTGTTACAAGACTGTTACACTTCCTGTTTCCCCTGCTTGTCGCTGACCAAGCCTCTCTTCTCTCTTTTTAATCTAGGAATGCTTCTTAGCATAAATAAAGAAAAATAGAGAGAGTCTAAGCATCAAAATCCTGCAAGCTGTAACCACACCTATGAAGACTTTAACAGATAGCGTAAAAGAGCTCATGAATGACAGTAAGCAAAGCACAAAAGTGACAGAAGTGGTGTCTACAGAATCAAGACTCCGATTTTGGCACTTCTTCTTAAAAGCACGTCACAAGAAGGTTGTGCCAGCAGTGATGAGAGTAGAGAATATCCCTCCTCCAAGTCATAGAATAGTTATGGAATAGTTACTAATGGATGACTAGTAGATTTTGCATCATCCATTAAATAAACAAACAAATAAATGCAATTTTAGGGGCTGATCACTGTATAAAATAGCATGGAATGATAATAAGTCAACGCAGTACATCATTTCAGGACATTATCATTGCTCAGATGTTAATGACAATTAGGATATGCAGAGCTAAGCGCTTTATGGATTGGTTTAAGATACAATCCATAAATTCTCCCAGAAGGTGTTCTAGCCAGTGCAGGAATAAGGTATAAACTCAAAAAATCAAAAACCTATCTAAAGGCTGCCCATCCCCATCCATACACACAGAAATTAGGCTGGGGGTTGACTACAACAAACAGTTCTTTGCAAAACAATTCTGCTGAGAACAGAGAGGCAAGAATATAATAATGAAATTTTCTTCTGGAATTCTTTAGGTTATTAATAGAAAAATGTGGGACTAATTAAACCTATTTTGTTTGTATGGGATGGTCATTTCAGCTTTTCAGAGTACAGAATCTTAAGTTCGGAAGCTACTTGTAAGAGTTCCAAAAGTCAAGCACAAAAGAGGTTAGCACAAGAGGATACAGTACAATATTAGTTTAGCTTATGATCCAGTGCAGTGCTATTTTCTTTAAAAGCTTACACAATGCTGTATTTTGTGCTGCCGGCAAAAAGTTCTAATAATATGTTTTTAGATTGGCAGTTCTTGCTCTTGGTGTTCATTTAAAACTTGCTCATGTTTCAGAATTGGCATTTTCAAGATGACAAAGAAACAATGAACACTTTTGTATCATGGCTCATCGTGTTTTGCTGTTCTGGACCATTTCTTTCTTTCTCAATTTGATTTTTCTTAGCTGCTCAATCTTCAAACAGCTTATCTTTTAATTGTTACATTACAGCTGCACAAGAATACTACTTTGTGGATTGGCCTTGAGTATTATTTTCTTGAATTCCTGTCAGAGGGATTGACCTCCCATTCTCTTGCCTTCAGTCAATAGCATGTCACTGAGGTCTACACTGAGCCTTTCCTCTTTATATGCTTTTCCATCCTGCATTTTGTCTCAAGAGCTGCCAAAAAGCAACAGTATGTCACCTCTTACTGACAGTGCTACAGGTCTATGCATCCAGATACATGCAATATAATCATACCCTTATGCAAACATTGAGGAGTTTTACAAAACTATGTTGTTAGTAATGCTTCTTTTTAGTTCACAGCTAATGTGACAGTTATTCCCAAGAAAAATAAGTATGAAGGCTCAATTTTACCCTTCATCAATTCAGAACCAATTGTCTTATGAACTCTGTTAGGAAATATTGTTTTTTAAGGTCATGCTCCTTTGGACCAGAATTTTTGTATTTCTCTGTTACTAGTTAGGATTTCTCTCCCACCTCAGTTCACCGTGTCCAGCTCTGTAAAAATAACACAGTATTTGGAGTTTATTATTCCCCTTCTAAAAGGTTGTGTCAAAAAATAGCTTTTATAGCAATGATATACTCAGGCAGCCTAATCCATTAATTACAAAATAATTAGAATAATCAATTAAAAGATACCTGTTTGTTGTTTTAACCACAAAAACCTAGAAAAGTTTTAGCCACAAAGCATTTTAAATTAAATTAAAAAAAAAAAATAAAAAAATGAAGAACAAGTCACAGCACAGTTGGTTCTTCACTACCTTTGACAGTTCCGGTAAAGCATCTTTCTTTAGGAAAATAATTATGGACAAGACTAAAGCACTTGCTTAAATGCTGAACTTAAGCAATTCTAAGGCAGTTTTCATAAATCAACAGCCTTATGAAGGTTGGGACAATCTCTATTTTTGCTCTTCTGATTCTGGATGGAGAATATAAACCCAGTAGTCATTAGAAAATACTGCAAACTGTGGAGTAATGAAAACTAAATATCGATAGGAGGAATTTACCAGCTTCTGTTTCAGGCTACGTAATGTACTCACATCTCATTCATACAAAGCACATGAATCTGCCCATTTTATTCATTATTAAGTCACTGTTTTAAAGACTTTCTAGAATTTTTTACAAGGAAGATGCAGTTTCAAACTCAACCTACTTCATGCCATCCCTTTGCCACATGGAGCACCACAGCAGCTCCTGGAGATCTTCATCCCTTGCAGCAGGCTCAGCCAACTCCTGAACAGGTACATTAAAGCTTGCAAGAAAAGGGTTACATATGGCTCTGAGTATTGACATGAAGATAGAATTATTTGAACACTTGCATACATGTGCAGTGATGTGCTGAAAGAGCCAACAGTTCTATTTAAAATTTTACTCCCTTCTCATATCACCTCCAAGGAGGCAGGATAATAGAGATATCTGCAAAGGGGGAGCAAGAGATCTTTACAGATCCTCTTGCCCAGCAGTAATTTACTGCCTTTACATCCCATCCTGATGGCTGGTTGCTTCCTTCATCACCACTGTGCTTTTTCCATTATGACAGAAAATGATGAAGCAAGAGGAAAAGACCTGCAATCACAAAGCAGCCCAGCGATAGCCCGGCTAATAACATAAAATAAAACGCATTGTGCTTCCCTGCTCCTGTGAGAGAAAATGATGAAGCACAAACTCAGCTCTCATCATTCAGTAGTTTGGCTTACGAGAGGGGAAAAGAAGATACCACATGACTGGTAAGATTTTGGACTAGGTCACTGTGATTGTTCTATTTTCAGTATTACATAACTGACTATTTTTGAGTCTGTCTTTGTAGCCTGACCTGTGAAGTCATTGGATCTGTGAAAAGGAAAGGGGAAGTACAATATCTGACAATACTTGAGATCCTCAGTGAGCAGAAATACCATCATGTTTCAGGAAGTTCATACTAGTACCATTCTGCATGTGGATTATCCCCTCTAGTAATTCATAACCAAACTTCTGCCTGTTGACTTTTCTACGTTACAGGAAATACACTGACTGTAGCAATGTGGGAAGGATGGTAGCTTTCTTCTGTTCACTGCTTCATTACAAGTCTGCTCAAAACAGTGGTAGCTTTAACGTGTTTAGTCTTTTTCCAAATGCTAAACTGTTAGAAATATGTTTATTTAAATAATATCTTTGTAGTCTACTTCCCAATCACTCAGTAAAAATATTCCTTTGTCAAATCGATTTTTATCTGTTGTTTTCCCCAGAAGAATGAATAAACAAAAAGCAGGAGGACAAAAGGAAAGGCTTGAAAGGCTCTGACTTCTCTAACTTTCAACAATTTATTGCCCCTTGTCATCTTTACTGATAACGGCTGGGTTTTGTAATTCAAACTTTTATTTATTCCTTAAGCAGTCTGACTGCGTGGGGAAATATATGAGAGCACCAGAACCAGCCCAGAAAGCCAGACAGTCTGCCACAGCTCCTCCAGACAGAGTGCTATCCAACGTGAGGTGCAGCGCTGCCGAGTGATGGGCACCAGCGCGAGATGAGGGCACGCAGCACTGTCAGGGTCGATGACCCATGAAGCGCCATGCATGCAGATGTGCAGAGCATTCTGCAACAGCAGGCAGAATGTGACAGGAGACTTTTAGTCACACATGATTTGTGTACTGATTTAAACAATAATTGCTCAGCTATCCTCTACCCAGCCAGCACCACGGGGTTCACTGGGCTTCTGAAGTAAGTAGAAGTTTTATCTCTCTATTACTCCCTCTCCAAGTGCTCCATCTGTATGAAAAGTGATTACTTTCAGAACTGCAGTCTAAGATGTCTACAGCTATCATGCCAAAGACATCACCAGACTTCCCTCTCTTTCATTCCTATCATTTTATAATTAAGTAAACAGCATTTGTTAAGAATGTTACACAGAACAGGGCACAATCAGAGCAGACAAATTATCCACATTTTTTTTCAGATTATTTTCTTCTCTCTTCAATACAGAATATTTAGCAGTTTTGCTTTTTGTGTTATCTCTACTTTACTGTGTAAACTGAGACAACATGTTCTTTGCTATTTTACAGAGGAGCTTTTGGAAAATAAGCAAAGGAATAAGACAGTTTATGTGATACAGAAGCATACAAGCCCCTGAAATTGTAGCTTCTCACATTACTGCAGGTCCACATTTCTTAGCAGCATTTTCATTTTTATCAGTATTTCATCAGAGTACAGTGACAAATGGATGTTGCATACCCCCAGGCTTGCAAGCAGTTGAGGAAAGATCTGCCATTACCAGAATATACAAACGCTAGGTCTTAATAAACACACTGTGTCATGCAGCTGTAGACCTAATATACAGACATATGTAGCAGATTAATATTGGAGGCACATGCATATTATATAACTGCGTTCTAATAATACCTTTACACCGTGATTTATTCAAACTCCATGTGATGAACTTAATTATAAATCCAGACAAATTAATAAGTGCAAAATAGTCTTCAGTTCAGAGCTGCGTACTGTGAGTGCCCTGTACAAGAGGCCAGCACCTACTTCAGTGGCTTTCTGCACAGGGGTGAATTATCTTTATAAAATCACATAATTTGGAAGGAAATAACCATCCCTGTCATGTTTATGTCTATCCAGCAAACAGAAGTTGATGATTAATGTGTAACATATTTTCCACAATGAAAGAATCCACTTATTCCATACGGTTTGATTTGCTCTCCCTTATTATTGTGCTGTAGCTTGATAGACATTGTCTATCAGGCCTGGTCTTAATCTTAGTAACTAACGCAGCTCCTGAAATACCTGGGCTTCACACAAGCCAGTGGTATTTGTATAAAGCCACGTTACCAGATGCTGCAGAAACAGAGCTGCTTCCTGCAGCCAGGCTGCCCTTTTTAAAAAAAAGCTCACTATTTTCTCTTTTAGGGAGAAATATAATCAAGGTAAGATACCAGAATCCATCTTGCAAAGTGATATCAATCACATAACTTTATGGCAGCAGCTTTATTTCCTGTCAGTTCCCAACAGAGCAGATCGCAAGGTGCTTGCTCTCAAAATTGGTCCAGCTGATTTTCTTTATAAGGTTTTCCAATGCAACCAAGAATGAAGACTCTCCTCTGCTCAGAATAACCTAGATGGCCTTTGGCTGGAAACACAGATCCTAGTCACCATCTCCAGGGTAACATGCAGTGAGCTCTCCCAGCCCCTCCTCTGTAGCTACTCCATTGCTGTGTGTAACTAACCAGGCACTGGCACAGCCCAAGGATCTGTGTGGCAATGCACAGGGCACCAGCAATTTCCCAGACAAGGATTCACTGGATAGAAGGACTTGGGGGAAAACCAGCTCCTGTATCATGCCTGCAGATCAGGAGGGGATCTTCCCTGTACACCTCACATTGCTCCTGGTGACACATTCATCCACTCCTGAAAACAGCTGAGATGCATAGCATTTCCTAGCAGGTCATGTCCATGTGCTGGGCGCTCACCATGGACAACTAAACCTCCATTATCCCCTCCATCACCTTCCCATCCTCCGTACCTTTTCAGTTGTTTCTGTCCTGAGTTCTCTCATCAAACTGCCTTGCTTCTCTCCCTTCTTACCATCCACACTCAGCTGCAGGGGAAAAGCAGCACAAGCAGCGACCTGTAGGAAGGCTCCTGCCTTTCAAAGCAGACCAGCATGTACAATCCAAGGCTCACAAGCCAAATTCAATGTGAATATTGCCATCTACTTAGTTATGACACGTGACTAAGTAACAACAACAACAAAGTACTATCATCACTCTAATGTGATTTTTAAAAAACTTGTTGAATGGGGACAGCTTTCCAATAGTCACTACATGGCCCTCCTATCAGAACAGAAGCACTTATTCCCTGCAATTTATTACTTGAAATGGGATAAACGATAGGAAATCTCTTGAGTCACAACATTTAAGAGCCTCAGTACAAAGCAGTGTTTGTTTGGAAAATAAGATTACAACATATACAGTGATTCATAAATATTTGCATTTTATAATTGATTCTACAAGTGAGTTGGCAAGTTAAACCACACAGGAATGCAGTTCTCCCCCTACAAACAGCTTGAGGTGCAGAATTCTAACTAGTTTCATTCTAATTGTCTGGAAGCTATGGTCACTTTTTTTCTCTCACAGCTCCTTTCTTGTGACATGCAAGGGAAAAAAAAATTACTCATTTTTTACCTGCCTGTTTTCTTACTTGGAGCTGTGTGCATTAGCTGCGAAAAACAGACATTCCCAAAAACCAACCAGTCTGGCAAGAATAAGGCAATGGTCCATTTAAAAATAGAGACAATGTTTCAGATTCCTGCAGTTTCTCCCTTGTACCTTCTAAGTGTCTATACTTAAGGCTATGCTGCCACAAAGAGGCAACCTGCTCTGGCTCTCTCTGCGCACAGGAATTCAGCCACTGAATTCCAGGCAGGGGAACAAGCAGGCTTAGAAATACTACTTAGTTTATTTGCTATTTATTTTAAAGAAGTCCCTATAATACTGGGGAAAACAGCATATGCTTAATTAGGCTGTGACACCAGGATAATACATACCTCCACGGTATGGATGCATCTCCTGAACTCCTGAACCCAGGAGTGCCATCCCGGCGGCTCTTCTCATCCTACGTGACCTAAAGTAACTGAAGACTGGAAATCCCTTCCTGACTGCTGAATGGCAAATCAAGAGTGTGTGGAGAGAAACTACAGAGTCGCTTCTCTCTCCTTCTTCATGAGTCATGAAAGGATGTTGGGGGGGGTTCTTCAGAATGCAAGAAAATAAAAGGAAAAAAGAAAAAACCCAGTCACAAAACAACAGCTATGCAGCAGCCCAAAAGGGAGCAGGTCAATCTGGCACTGCACAAAGCATTGATGGCATTGTATGGAGAACAAAGACATCTAGGACTGGAGCTCACATCCAGATTCCCACAAGATAGTCCCCTGCTGTGCCTCGTGGGTGCCTACCTGGCAGCAAGAATGTTCACACGGGCCTGAAGCAGAAGGGTGGCCTCTCTTCTAGGAAAAGAAGAAAATGGCACACACAGAATTTTCTTTCAGATAAATCAGTGCCATACCCTCCTCTCCTCTACTCCTCATCTCATACTATTTCACACAGGCAGACACAAAACCAGGCTTTGAGGTTTTGCTCTTTGTTTGCACTCAGTTGCAGTCAGATAGGGGAGTTCTGGAAGGGAAACAGACAGTTCTGCAAATTGTCACCCTGCAGCTCCTTCCACATCAGCAAGGGAAGCTCTGTGGTCAGGACAGGTATGTTCATAAAGCAAACTATGGTGAAGTGAGAGAAGAGAAGCATATCTAAAACCGGTGGGAAATAAACACATTTATTAACATTACAAAGAAACTATCACAATTTACCTGCCACAAAACCATTCTTCCATTACTGAAAGGAAGCCAGAATGTGCTTAACACACACACCCACAATGGAATTTCTAACAAAGTTGGATCAAGTACACTCATTTAAACTGACCACAGTAGTGCTTTACTTCTCTATCTTCTCCATTTTGGACACTCACTCCTTTCTTAGCCTGTGTACCTGGCAAGCTCCCTGAGATGTCTCCCAAATTCCAGCAAGTATACCAATTTCAGATCATTTGAATGAGGCTGTTGCTAAGCAACACCTTTTCTCTCTCTCTCTCTCTTTTTTTTTTTTTTTTTTTCCTTTTTCTTTTTGTGTGTGTGTGTTTCAATTACATTAAAAAAATCCAGGATGTGCTGGAAGTGAGCAGAGAGACTGCTTCAAGTTTTACTAATGGTATCACAGAGTCTCTGCTAAAATGTCAGGGCTCCCCATTTTTTAGTTTTTATCAAAATATTGACTAAAAAAAGCTCAGGTCTACAGGAGAATAATCTGAACAATTTACTTCCTATATTTTCCTCAGTTTTCAAATAACAAACAAGCTTAGTTTTAATAGGATGTTACTAACTCATACCTACAGTTCATCCTCCACCTTGGGTCTCCAGTGTGAATCAACTTTCCTGTGTCCATTCCTTCCTTCCCACGTGGACTTATGCACAGGAAGGTGAAGGTTTAAGGGTCCTCTTCCCTTACTGAATTACTGTAAATACATGAAATCAAAAACCCATATAAGAGATGACCCAAAGCAAGTAATACAAACCTGTTTTTTTCCTTTAATTTCAACAGACTTTGGATCAGACCCTAGGAAAAGAGTCAAGCAATTTATAGATTTCCTTGCAGACACTGTTCATAAGATTATGAAGCGGTTTCTGTACAGCGACTCATTAATTTAAAAGGGTAGTTGATCCCCAAAGGGAAGACCTGCTTCAACAGGAAAGGTCTGATGTCATGACGGAATTTCATTAGTTTACCAGCTAGAAAAGATGCTAAAATAAAATGTAAATAACTAACTAATTATGCATGCACCACAAAATGGAGCTCCTCCAAAGTAATTAGAAATGTCCATAGATGGCAGGCGGAACTGTGTGCTCAGCACTGAGGGCTCGTGCTCGCCAGCTATGACAACCGAGTGATCACTGAGTCTGGGCTGCAACAGGGCAAAAAGGGACAGCATTTCATGAGTGTGTTGCTTGTGACTAAATTTAAATTAATAAAATTAAGAGAGATTGAACCAACACCAAGCCAAAACATTCTGATTCATTCTTGGCTGTCAAGAACCAACCTTAAGCAGGGCTGAAATCGTATCATAGCAGAAATAAAACTGGATTGGTTTGAACAGAACTAAACCCCAGTGAAGACAAATATAGCTCTGCACATTGCCAGTGAAAATGGTGGGAGCTACGAGTGAGGATGAATGTAGTGACAAGTCAAGAACCAACATGTTTCACCTTCCCTCCACCAATTAAAATTTTACCTTATTTTCATGCCATTATTCTACCTGTAAAACTAAGGGATTCAATGTAAACGCTTCATTATTTTTTAGAACTCCTTGTTAGACCTTTTTAATCCTTGGCACAAAAAGATGTCATTTGGAAATTATTTTCCTTCTAAGGAACATACCATCTTTGCTGAAAGATGTAGGAAACTTTCTTTGTAGGGAATACAATTATGCAGAATGGCACAAATTTTGCTGTCATTTGTAATCCTAAAACTCCTGTGGAGCTATTGAAGTTACATGGGCATTTCAGAGAAAAATCTATTTTAACTCTTATATGCTCTCCTCTTTCTTTACAGCAAGCTCTGTCACTTCCCACTCGATTCTCTGCTTAGACATTACTTCTCTGCTGTAATTTAGAGAGCCCAGTTCTGTCACAGTGGTGCAATGCTCAGCACCTGTGCTGGAGGGTTTGTAGCTGAGGCTGGGTCACATTTGCAGAACTGCCAGCAGCTGGCACAAGCAGGGCCAAGCTTTTCAGTTTATCCCTTTCCCTTTAACTAAGCCCCCCTCCATCTTGTTCAACAGTCAGCATGCTGGACAGCAGACTCCTGTCTCACTACTTCTTGGTTGGGTGCTGCAGCTGCTGCTCCCACACACTTAACATTTTTGTTGTTACACCCCAGTAAAACAAGAAACAGCCCTCAGAGCTGAGGTTCCCTGTGGCTCCACAGGATTGGCACCTGAGCCATAGACCAGTTCACCAAATTCCCTCCTCCTTTCTTATTTTCTAAGTTGTTTGAAGCTCCACTTATCACAACAGGCATTCTGGTCCAGCCAGTAGCAATGTTATGCAGCCCCACATTTGTATAACTCCTTATCAGTCACAGGTCTCTTGTCTAAACCGACCGATGTTTCCTCACCTGTGGTGTGTAACGCTTCCAGCAGCACAGCAGGCAGGCACAGCCACTGAGCACAGCATGTGGCACAGGGGCCTGCATGTGATGCCCAAGCCTCACCCATAAAGTATGGGCCATAGCATCCGTGATTGCCATGGCAACAACCTTTCCTTCTCAGGCAGAGTACACTGATAGTAGGCCCACCAACTTGCTTAGCATCAATTACTCATGAAGGCTCCTTCCCAGAAGTCATCAAAGGTGTTGCCAAACAAGCTTTTTTCAGGGTGCAGCATCAGCTAGGGAGGGTCAGGTAGACGACATCGGGATAGGGAAAGGGCAGGAAGCAAGGTGGGCTGAGGAAGGCATGGCACTGCTGCCTCCAGCCCTGCAGCATGCACACAGACATGGAAACCAGCTAAGAAGGGATGTCCCTTGCAGAAAAACATGTTGTGGAAATGCAATCACAGCTTAAACAAACCACGAATGTACAGCTAATGGAGCAGGTTGTACTGGAGCCACTACTGTGAGCATTAAAATCCATGTTTTGGTAATAACAGGTAATTTTAAAAACACCTGCATGTTTAAAAACGTCCATAGTTTGAAGCTGAGAATGGGGCATGAAGAAGGTGATAATGATAATTAAATAAAAACAAATGTTTCTGTCAAAGGTTTAGCAATGAAAAATAGTTTAATAATGCATGTTTAAGCTACACAACCTTACAGAATAATAATAATAAGCTACAAATCACATGTGTACAGAATTCAGTTACTACAAAAATTAATCAGTGTATTTACAGTCAATTACTTATTTGTCTTACTAAACCCTCCAGAAATCAACATTGCATTATTACACTAGAATCCTGTTCTGTTGAACTCCAGGGATGCACACTGGATTCTGAAAAGTCTGTAGGTTCAGAGGACAAAACGCAGTCAAATGTTTCCGGAAAGTGTTTGCTGTGCTTTTTATTTACCTTTCTGTACATGTAATCTTCAACATTTTCTCTTCTTATTTGCTTTTATTCGCTTTTTTTTCTTTCAGAAAATAAAGTGAAGGGAGAGCTGCTTCTGCTTTACAAGCTACGAGACAGGATTTGAAACATGCCATATTTTGTGTGGTCTAGCAAGATAATACTGGTTCAGGGAGCATCCTATTTGCAACTGTTTTCCTGGATAATAACAACATGCGAAAGTCTTTTATACCCAGTCATAAAGAAGGTTTGGAATCCAAATGTATAAGTACTCAAATAACTGTGCTAAAGCAGGTAAGAAAGGCTAGAGGGAAAGGAAATAACAAGAAACCACATTTGGGGAAAGGGAAAAAAAAGAAAGAGAGAAAAGAAGGAAAGAAAAGAAATAAGTGAGGGATGGCACTGCCACTGTTTTTCTAATGCAGTGAGGTGGTTTGTGAGTTTTACAGTCCTGGAAGGTAATGTTAAATTATAACCATACCTTATTGATTCATATCACTGAAGAGATTATTTAAGTTAGCTCCTACTGAGGGCTTGATATGGGAGAAGGAATACACAGGAAAGAAGGTGCTTCACTGCTTGCTATATTCTGAAAGTACTACTTAAATTACCTTCAAGTCATCAGATAATTATGAACTTTCTTTTCCTTTATATTTGTATGGAATATTTATTGAATTGCACACTGTGCTTTTACAATAAAGTGCTTTTTGCGTTGGTTTCTTTGTTCCTCCAAAATAAAACTGACAGTTATCCTTTTATAAGCTATTCTGAGAACATTTTTCTCTTCTTTGAAACTGATTGATGCACTACTTTAAATGTTCCTGCAAATATCGTTTCAATTCAAGTTTCTGCATAATGTAATAAGAAGATAAAAGAATTCTATACTTCAACAAGAGACATTACAAAGCAACTAGAGACATTATCAAGGGCATTAACAAGCTCCTAATAGCAATAAAACCTTTTAACTGTCTGATGTAGAACATGCTCCCACCAAACCACCACATATTATGGTAATTGGCTGCAATTTCTGAATCTTTCATTGTAAAGTTACCAAGAGTTAGGTAGAACTAAAATGTGAAGCCAGAATCCACAGTTCAGTTGCTTATCCTTCATTATTATTATCATTATTGTGTTTTCTATATAATATACAGAATCAGCATGAGGCCCAGCAGCAGCAGCCTCTTCTATTCTGTTCTAAGGTTGCTGATTCTCGTGTTGTTCTTGTTTCTCTATATTTAAACACACAGCTTTTTTAGCCCTTCTACCAGCTATCATCTAAACAGAGTAGTATAATGTGCAAATTAACCACATTCCAGTCACCTCATGTGTTCATTCAGTGGAACACTGGAAGTTCAGAAAATGAAAGGAAACTTGACTTCAAGACTGTAATTTTCTTTATGAAGTGAAATAAGCACATTGCTTGTTTTCTATCCCTTCTTAAGAATTTTCAACTCTAATCTCATCCAGCATCCCATGAAAAGAAATGCAAAATTCAGTAAACTATAAAAATAAAAACAGAATCCACAGCAGAAAAGTGGAATCTGACGTGAGGCTCCCTAGTGATTAACCTGCAGTTTAAAGCCATATGTCCAGCTGACATGACTATCATGCCACACGATCCTTCATAGGCTGGCAACCTGTTTACTTGAGAAGGGCAATCCTATTGGTATCTAGCAGCAAGCTCTGAAAAAGAAGCTGTCATTTCATGTCTCTGAAACATCCCTGACTTAATGTACAAGGCGCCAAGAAACAAAGCACAGGAAAAATGAAAGGAAAAAAAAAAAAAAAAATACAAGGAAGGAGGGGAGGAGGGGGGGGGGGGGGGGGGGGGGGGGGGGAGAGAAGAAACTATTGCAAATCTACAGTATTTCCAGACCAAAACTTGGTGTTCGGACACAAATCCTGTCAGGCTCTATCTGCATTAAAATGGTTGGAACTGTGAATACAAGCAAGGTTTACAGAAGAAATACATGCTAGAAACACAAACCAGGATAACTGGACCACCCCCTTTTCTTCTTCATAAGAGGGAGGAACTGCTTCCTTTCTGAAGTTCTTGCTGTTTGTATGGAAGTTGATGGCTTGGACTTTGCTCAGATCATAAAACCACAGCATGCAATTTCTATCTGCTTCCTGTAATAGTCGGACAATACTTTCATTACAGCGTAAATTAGAGTAATCCTTTATTATTGCTATTGTCAAAGGCTGCTTTAATTAGACTCACTTAAGGTTTTGCTAAGGCTTTTTGACAGGAGAGTGCATGATTATTACACAGTTACCAACGTGTTTCCAGCCCTGTTACTAACACAGCTCCTTAAGAGTACTCAGAAGTGAAACAAAACCCAGGCCATAAGGTAACTGCTGTGCCCCCAAAAAACCTTAGATAGAGTCACTCTTTCCACTGCAACCTTTGTACAAGTTTGTGGGAAAAAGACCTCAGGAGTAATAGGAACAGAAGATGCCTACAATGACACCAAATACTTCAGTGCAATGTATTACCAAAACATTGTAACTACGGGGAGTTCACTTTGGTGAAACATAAAAGGGCATATTGGTTTGATACCAGATCTACTCTATAGGATTCCACTGAACTCTGCTTAGCCTTGCCTTTTTGGTACCTCTGCCTTTCTGGTATTAACTCATTAACCATCAGCAGTGGGAAATCTGCACAGTGAAAACAGAACTGGCATCACTCAGTGCCACGTTATCTCACAAACGTCGGCAGTGAATCAAAGCCTGCTGTCTCAGTCATGCATCAACATTTTGAACAGTCACATAGCTGGAGGTATTTTTAGGGCATTTTACAAGAATTCCATTGTTAAAGCAATAACTTTTTCAAGTTGATGTTTCACTGGAAATAAGCAGAAAGAAGCCAACAATCCTAGAACACGAGAAGGGAAATAATCACGCATCACAACACCTTCCTTAGTGTACACTCAGGATAAAAACCTCCCCACTGCTGCCTTAAGAAAGGCAGACACCTTACTTATCCCCTGTAAACCCGCTAACGGTAGATTACCGCTAAGGCTGACTGACACTCGAGCCTTTCCAGTGCACGATCGGGTTTGAACAGAACGTTTAAACCATCATGTTCACGTCTTTGAGAAAAACACTACGCTGGGGGCAGGGGGCCGATTAAAACCCGCACGGCGAGTGATGGCGGGGATCGGGGCCAACGGAGACAGCCCGGCCCGGGGCTGCGCGGCGGGGAGAGGCGGCTGTGGCCCGGCACGGTCCTCGAGCATCCCCTAGCGGAGCACGGGATGGTTTTGCCCGAGCCTGGCTGCTCTGGCCGGCCTGGGCGGAAAGGAGTCGTGAAAGTGTGGCGGGGACGAGCTGTCTCTTGCACCCTTACCCATTTTTTCCCACTTGGGGCACTCGCAAAAGAAATTACAAGCCAGACGTGTCCAAAAATGTCAAACTGCCTACAGCCCAGACCCTGGCCAAAGCCTGGATGCACAGGAATGAGGGATGTGACAAAATCAGCTTGACATGAAATGAGAATGAAATAGAAGGATGAAAAGCTCCTGCGAAGTTTCTCCTATATGTCACTTCATTTGAACAAGAAAGGGAGGAATGAACGTACAGAAAGCAAACAGTGCCAACAAAGTCAGCCCTAACTCATGACTAATCATTGCTGCTTTGCTCACATCAAAGGTCCCACAACGCACAGGGACAGAGCCCTTACAAGCACGAGGGCTGCTGCTAAGCCCCCAAACCCAGTGTCTCCACATGCCCTCTCCTACATCCTTGTAATTTCCAAAACACGGAGGACCGGGTCCTGTCTTGCTCAGAAACTGGGGCTACCTCAGATCAGGCTTGCTGGCTTGCAGCCACCTCCTGGTGGGGGGAACCAACACACCACTCGCTATCTGCCCCACTGAACTACTTCCTCTCTACAGACAGGGCCAGTCACAGCTGCTAATGAGGCACCTCCATGGGTCAGGACATCTCACATAGCATGCTTCTACTGCCGGGCCACTGTAACCAGCTGCAAGTTGCTTTACCAGCTGAAAACATGAGGCAAAGCACATCAGCTCCAGCACAATGCACAATTCATGCCCACATCCTGGGAAAGACCTGCTTTTGGTCTTTCCAGGGGCTCAAAGGGTACCCACGGCCCAATTCTACAGCTGTTTTCCTAATTTGCCTTGTTTCCTTCCACACATAAAAACATAGCCTGGCATTTTGCAAAGTATTGCTGTAAATCCAACATTTCATTATAGCTGCATCACATTTAAGATGCACTCCACCTCAGACAAATCGTTTCTCCAAAAAATAAAACAAAAAAAAACATGGTAAGAGGGAGGAACTACATAACATTCAGGGTTCCTTCCAGCCCAAGCCATTCTGTGATTCTTTTTCAAAGCCTTTTCTCCTGCACTGACATAACACAGAAAGGAATGTCAGTGTAAGAACCTGCCCAGTACACAGAACAAGCAGCCCAGTCACTGATCCTAAGGGACACGCTGTCATCCCAGGAAAAAGAAGCAAGCAAATCACACAAACATCCTACTTTTGATAGTGGAGATGAGCCTGTTTAAGCAGTTTGCAGCACTAACTCACGCCATAAACGTCTCAGCAATTTAAGGCATTATTGCACAATCTAATGGATGTTTAAAGATGTTACAGATCTCAGTAGCAAGCGAAAGCCATACCAGGTTACTGTCACCTGCTTTAGCACAGACAGGGATAGAAGATCTCACATACACATGCAGAAATTTCTCTCTCGCAGCATTAATTTCTTCCTTTCTTGGGGAGCAGCCCAGCTCTGTCTGTTGAGAGCAGCCCCGTGCAAATTCCCTGTCAGCCCTTTGGTGCAGAACTGCCACTTGAAACTGCAGCACAAAGCTGAGAGTGGTGCCAGACTGTGGGCTGTACCTGCTCTCCCCAGCACAGGAACAGCCCTCCCCCACACTGCCCTTTTACTTCTCCAGCATTTCTATTCCCCTCTCCCCCTCTCCTCTCTCTTTGCAGTTCTAATAGACACCAGCAGCCAAACCCAGACCAGAACAGGTTTTTTTTCCATGGTCATACAGATCCAGGTGAGTCAGACCTGACTCTTGTCTGCTCCCTGCTGGGGCTGTGCTGCAGGTTGCCTCCAGCACTTCATGAGGAACATTTTCCATTACATTTTTCATTTCCAACTCTCAACCTTTCTATCATATGATTTCAGGTTAAAACAGCAGGAATTTTGTACAGCTTATCTACTTCAATATGATCTTTCTGTCAGCTGCTAGAAAAAGATTAGTAGACATTAAAGCCAAAAGCCAAAATCCAGCTGTGATTCATCTCCAGCTTCACCCTAGAAACTTAACCTCATTCAAAATACCTGAGTTTTTCTATCTAAAACCAAGGATTTGTACACATGAACCATCACTTGTAACCTTAACACTTACCACAACACACTTTCAATGGATGTAACCAGATTTCCTCAGCTGGGCATGTTTTTTCACAATTAACAAAGTCCAAAAGCTTAAATAGAAAATGGCATGTAGTTTCAGCTACTGAACGTGCCTATAGAGGTTGCTCACCACCCTACAGGACCACCAGCACTGCTTTTGCCACAGGCAGGTAAAAGAAGAGTGGCAGAAGAGTCACACAGTTTTAGGCCACCAGCACTAAATGAAAAAGAACTAAAAACATAAATTTACAGGATATTCTCTCTGCCCATCTCTGGCCTTAACACATAATAGCACGTAATAAGAAACTACACACAATAGAAAAATAATACTGAAGTTTTCCATTGCATTCTTAAAAGAAAGGGAAAAGCATCTGACAAGATGTCTTTCTCCAAACCTACAGTGTTTGTCATTCCTGCCAGCCCAGCTCTTCCACAGGATCCAGGGCAAACTTCTGCCATAAGCCTAACAAGTTACATCTCTATTATGATACGTGGTTTATATGTATTGTACTGGATTAGCGATGAGACAAATGTTATTTCCACCATTTTAAATCTATTTCCACATTTCAGAGTGCTCGTATGTTATTTCACAGAATGATATGTACTCTTTCATGAGCTATTATTTCTGTGTCCTGTATTAATTTCTTCTGTGTTTTTCATCTCCCTTGTGCCAGAGCAGTGGTTCCTAAGCTGTAGCCCACAGAATTGAGGCAACCGATCTACAGGAAGGATCCGCAGCTCTGCACTGTCTTCACAATATTGAACAGTTTCAAAAAGGAGGGCACTAATCCTCCCCTGCAAACTATGCCTTGCCAAATACTTGGGCTACACAGTTGCCTAAAGAAAGGCAAAGAAGCTGGGGAGTCACTGTCCCTTTTCTATTCCAAAGAATAATGGCTTCATAATGGAATTTTCCAGTAAGTAAATCTGGTCATACAACCAATTACGATAATTAAGAAATTCACAAAAGTATTTATCTGTCGCAAAGAGTACAGATTCCAGAATTTTGCAAATCCCAGACAGACTTGATCCTCTAATTTACACCAACATCACATTACAATGACCTGTCTACATCTGACATTAAGCATAATTTAATGCTTGTTAATCAACAATGAGACAAAGTGTAAGCCCTGCTTTCCTTATCTAATGCTTTTTTTCTCCTCTGCTGAGAGAGTTAGAGGATTTGTCTGGTTCTGTCTATCATCTTCTTTGGTAAACACCAATCACTGGAGTAAATCTGATAACTAGGCTGACTTCTGACCTCCTCGTTCATATTTGTGTCATATATAAATATGTTGCTGGCAATATTTTCTGGTGGTAAACTACTTGGTTTTTTATTCCGTTAAACAGAAACGTATCGTAGAACAGAACATAAGGGAATTTCAAAGCATTATAAATATAGGATTAGGAAACTTGCCAGCAATATCTATTGCTGACAGCTGACTTTATTAAAGTTCATCAGCATTAATTGCCTCATTGTTGAATGACTTTTGCATGTAATTATCACCAGTCTAAACACAGATTGCCTCAGGTACAGTATCTAATGTGATCATGTGTTCTGAATCCTATTAAAATAGCTGAGATGAAGCAGAGATTATTCTCTCCCTATCAGTAGGGAAGTGTAAGAAGCAAGAGAAACAGGGATAAATGATTTGGCTTAGTCTAAACAGTGTCAGTTTCTCTGTATCATTCCAAGATTTCCAGCAATGCTTTGGTGCCATAGATGCTGAAGGAAAACTTAGAGATGCCAAATCCATACCAGTGTCATTTATCTCAAGGACAAGTGAAAATTCCTTTGCCCCACTAGAAAAGAAAATGCCTGAGGCATGATTGCTAAAATGGGCTTTAAACGTCATGCTATATTTTAATAGACAGAAAGATGGATACATCAATGTCTAAAATAATAATTGTTAGATTATATTTATCAGAACAAGGCAAGGCTGGAATTATAATTTGAAGTTGCCTAAGCTCCAGTATTGTGAGCTAATACCCACAGAGAGAGGACAAAAAAACCCTTCTTTGAACTTCTATTCTGTTTTAAGATGTTTTCAAGATCTAAAGGCTCAGCATCAAAGACAAAATTTCATACATTTTACACCAGCCTAAAACCTTCATACCATGTTGCTTTCCCATTCCCAAACTCTACTGTCTCAATAAAAAATAAATAAATCAATTACAGTTTCCTTTCCCATTTTGAGACTCACACTACTTTTTTGAAAGTTTACAAGCAATAAACACATTAAGGTTCAAAAATGTGTGTATATATACATACCTATACGTAATTCTGCTCTTACATTTACTTTAGGTCTTGGAAAGGATCACCACAAAAGCTTCTGCATTGTCTTAGGAATGAGTTGCTTGCTAGTGCCAAATGCCCGCCATTCTCATGCACACACACACCTCTGTGCATAACTAACTAGCATCTAACAGGCTTCTGCTGTGACTTCTCAGCAAAATTTATATTCACAGTAGTGTTTCAGCCATAGATTTAACAGCAAATGACTTCAAAACTGTTACACGGTATTTAAAAATACAGCATGAAAAACTATTGAACTACTTTAAGTAGTCAATAAAGACTTGACTGCGGAGCACAAACAGCTTCAGGAATTCTGTAATATTTTTAAACAGTACTAAGCAGTTCTTGATTTGATTTTGTGTGTTGCAAAAGGCTTTTGTGGCCTTCTTGTAAGAAAAGTAGCTGCATACAAATGCTTGAATAAAGGCAAGACTTGTCGCATATTGCCTTCCCTTTCCCCTCCTCACATTGCTTTTTCTCTCAAGTTTATGAGCATTAATAACTAGAAGCACTGATGTAGCCTTTTAGGGTATTAGACCGAACCTGTAAATTAATGCATTGGTTCATCACAATTCATTAATCAAGTCTGTGTTGGATTTAACAGACAGCAGATTATTAAAGACACCAAATTACACAGACGAAAAAACCCAGCTCCCAGAGGGTCAGATGTAATGTGAATGGTTTTGCATAAAACCATAAACCTGCTATTAAATTAAAAACTGGCAAAAATTATGTCCACTGCTTATCTAAAGTAATTTTTTTTAAAAGGATGTTACGCTAATTTACTTCTTAACTGGTCCTGGTTACACAGCAAAGGACTAAAGGTTAACTGCAATGGCTCCTCTGATGCTTGGTTAAGCAACTTACACTAACATATCCTGACTGAGGTGAAGAAATTAATGAAATTACTACTGTAATTCATTACTAATGGAGAATTGTCAATGCTTTCAGCCAGCAGTTCACACAAATTTTCTGCAGACACGGAGACCTCGTACACTGACTCATGCTCTTAGACTTGTTACTCTTATTTCAAGTCCCAGCACCATTCATCAGCCAAACTCTATGCCACGCGATATAGCAAAGTTTAGCAACCTTTGATCTCAATATCTGAGGTCTTTCTATGTCTGTGACACAGGTTTATGAACAAAGAAAAAATAACATATAATTTTCAGCATCAATCTAAGGAATACTAAAATAAACAGCTCTTAGAGGCAGAATTGCTGCAACCAGCAACCACAGTATAACAAACATAGGAAAGACGGTAATTTGACAACTAACAATGCCAAATGCAAACAGTACAAATGAGTATAAATTCCATAAATCAATTACCATTTTAAAGGACATTTATAATAAAGTACTGAGGTAGTAAAGAGCCCATTGTGCTACCAAGTCTTCTTCTCCCTGATTTCCCTACAGTACAGCTAGAAAATCAAACAAAGATAGTATGGCAAAGTCACTCATTCCTGAAAAGAGACTCATCTGTGACTGCTGTAATCATCACCTCCATACAGCAAGAATGTTATGTTCAATCACTTTGACATAAATAAAGTATTAAATACTACTTGGCTACATATAGCATGAAACTCCTAATAGAAGCATTCTTTTATGCTAATTTATGGGACACTGTTGTTTTATGGTCGCGGGGTTATTCTGGGAGGAAGATAATAAAAATAATGTTTATGATCTTCCCATTGATTCACTTTTTGTTTGTGAGCAAGAAAGATACTGTTTGTGATGGTCATAAATACCCCAGAGAAAAGAACTGCACAGCATGGCTCCCTGTACAGCAGCAGGGTTAAATTACACGAACAAAAAAGAAATTCTAAATATCGGTACAGATTATCCCAAGGAGAAGAGCAGAATTAAAAGAAGTAGGGAAATCCTTGCCCATACAAGAACTCAGCAAAAGCACACCCACTGCTCTCCTGTGCTTCCCCCAACATGAAATGGAAAGAAGATCCAGCATAGCAAGAGCAACATCAGAACAGCAAGTGCTTTTAATGGAGGTAGACAGCAGATTTGCTGTGACAACCTTCCCTCACAGCAGGGTACTGCTGATGGTAACCAGCAAGCCTGACTAGAGAAGTCCCCATACATCACCTAAATGTCAGACAGCATCCTTGGGAGAAACCAGTGAAAGCAAAAGGCACAAGGAGGTGAACCAGAGAAGATCCCCCCTGCAGATGATGCTCATTCCTTATATTCAGTCCAGAATCATCTTGCTGGCTGCTCTCAGGGACCAAGGGCTGAGGCAGGCAGGATCCCAGCAGTCTCTGGATGGCATTTCTCAGGCTAAGTTTTTGCCAGGTTCAGAAATGAGAATTTCTCTTAATTCAGTGAAAGGTATTACAAGAACACTTACTAAACAACAGATAGACCCAGCGTCAAAGAGCAAAGGAGCCACAGCACACAGTGAGAGCACAGCAACGAGCAAGGTGTCTGTCATCTTCACAGTTGACTCTCCTGGGGGCTCAAAAATTTGGTAATGCAACCTAGAAACCAAAGGAAAGATAAGGTCTTCAGGGACAAAGCATGCTTGGAATTTATTTAATCTAAATGCCTCTGGTTATGTTATTTAACACATGAAAATGACTTACACTTCTAAGATAATTCTCACTAACATCATGTGGGTACCACCCTTGTGCACACATCTGTACCACTAGGCTGTAACACACTTTTGCACTGTCCTTCTGCCAGTATCACAGGCCCAGTCTCTACTTCAGACACAGGAGTTGTAATAGCCAATGATGCAATTTATTAACTTTTCCTTCAAGCTTTTGGGATATTACAGTTTTGCTTTAGAACTCAGTGGGATAGTCTGCTCAGTCCTATTCCTCTGCAGACCCGAGGAACTTGCACAGCAACCCAACCTGTCAGACTGCTGCCAAAATGCTCCCAACCACGTGGGGAGGTTGGAGAGAAACGTAAACCACAGATGCAAGACTGTTGTAATAGCTGAGCTTTTCTGTATTACGAGCCATTTTTCCTTTGTGTGATATTGTAAGATATTTACTGTACGTATCATACAGACATGCATATCACAGGATATTGCAAGGACAAACTGAACAACAAATTACACCTTCTAACACCACAAAAAATTAAAAATACGGTTGAATCTATTCCTTAATTATATCAACTCTGCAAAGAATAACATGATTTAAATGCATTATGCAAATGCTTTTAATTTATGACAGATTGCTACTTCAAATACAAGTATTAAATCTCTATCAGATTCGTTGAGGTAATGCACTAATATGCATCACTGAGGTCTTAAATTCCTAAGTAGCAGTAGTGTTTGTTAGATGCAAATAAGGATTACTTTAATTAAAATACTATCCTCAGCATCTCAGATGATTTAATCCAAATCTTTATATAGGGCACATTCATTATCTATCTTCAGTTAATAAAGATACGACCTACTTTGGTTACATTTTAGAATTTAATGTTGATTACCATTTTGTTAATAGAAATAAGATTCTAAAGACTTTAAAGACAAGCCGAAAGCAATTTTGCCAGCCTAATTAAAATACTATTTAATGGCCTCAGAAGGAGCTCTACAGTTATTCATAACTGTAGATGCAGAATTTTTAGAAATGTTTTTAAGATATTGAATTAGACATCCAAATCCTAAAAGTACACCTAAAGATAACAAGGGAGATTTATAACCAATGAGCTTAAAACACAGCCTGAAGAGAGCCGGCAAAGAACTCCTAAGCCCCACAGGGACTCTTTTGAACAAAGAGAGCTGTCCTGATAAACTCAACAAGACTACTCACTTCTGTAGGAGGCGGCCCATACCATGTGTCTTGGCAGAAGCAAGGCTTAAATTAATCATAACACTCCAAACGGAGCGTCAAGTTTCTGCTAAGTAGTAGTTTCCAAGGAGATATGATGCTTATCAAAATACTCTGAGGCACTGCAGCCTGTCAGATCTAAGACAGTATTTGAACGGGATAGTCACTTCTTACCAAAATGTAGCTTCTTCTGGATTAAATCAAGGTCACTATAAGTTCAGTGAGAAGGCAATGTTTGAGGGGAGCAGTGGAAGCACACCTCCTAACACAAAGCTTCTCGTGTGACTACTGCTGCAGGATTGCAGGGGTTGAACAGGGCAAAGAGCAGCTTGCTTCTTCCTATCCACATGGGAGAAAAATGTGCATCCTATAGAGACAGTGTCAGGATTTGTTCTTCAGACTCCCACATTTCAATATCCTAAAACACTATACTCGCTTTTGAAGCTAAGAATGTAAGGTGATGGCTGAATGAGAAGCCTTGCCCATTCACCACCCAGCAAAAACATGAGTGCAAACAATTTATCTTACTAGACCAAATTCAGATTGGCCACCTCTAGTTATTACTGGATTCAGTTTATTTTAAGGTTTCAAGAAACACAATCTTTATGGCCTTCTACTAAAACTTATTATCAAATCCTACATTGTCAACCCAGTAGAGTTGTGGCTGGGTCCTATACTGCTGATAGGTACTCCTCCCTTCCTGGCTCCCAGACATACTTGCAGAAAAACACATAGTGGCTCATGTTTCCCTCCATTTCTTTTGCCACTCTTGGTCCAAGAGCAGCAGTCACAGCCAGCACAAATATACCACCTTGCACACACCTGCTGGCCTATCCTCCTTGATCCTGGACAACCAATCACTGCACGCAAGGAGTTAATGTCATTAGACAAGGGATTTTTAAGCCTAAAACAACCCGATGACATTAGAAAGCTCACTGTAAATTTTACATAAAGAGATCTTGTCTCTTTATCGTGTACATAAATGTCACCCACTGAAAGACTGTTGTCACAAATGTCTCCCGTGAGTGCTGGATCTGTCGGTAACGCAGCACAGAAGATGATTGTTCTTCTCTTAACCTGCACTTTTCAGTAATTATTAATTCCTTAAACATTTAAAATAGATCTTTCCACTGGTGCTTTCACCTCCCCAGGTCACTGCAGGAATGTGAGCCCACATGGCTCATAGTCCCCTTTCAACACTCATTTTCAAAGACACACAAAGCACAGCCAAACCAAGAGTCAAAAGCAGGCTCCTAAGGCTAAGATCTGTTTTTCCCCTGAACTCTTCTGTATGTTAATAAAACTCCCTTTTGCTGGGTTTCATGCATGAGACAAGGGATTCTAGAATACCCTTTATCTCACAGAAAGCACAATAGTCAGAATTTTTCCCCTTTCAACTCCCAGCTACTCCTTTCCACATAAGCACAGACTGAAAAGATGATAAGGGCAGTATTTTAGCAGATCTGTCCCTCTCCCTTCCCGTATTATTAAGAAAGTGGGGGGAAAAAAAATTGTGAAAAAAAAACAAACATTACCTTGAAAATGGAGGCTGGCTTTGGTGAGATAAGCCACTCCTCCATGTCGCATATTCCACCAAAGGGATTCATATTGGGCTCGGTATCTTCTAATGGTTTCATCAGTTAACATTAAATTGCTTTCAGATAGGAATAGAAGAATTTTCCTTGCGCTGCACTAAATAATTTGCCTTTATATAGGCTGCATAAACTGCATTTCTGAAGAGGAGCAAACAATTATTGTTCCATTTATATAAGTGATAGTGTATGGCTTCTCACAGATTGGCAGCCTGCATCCCACACTGTTTGTGTTTGGCTGTGCGGTTCACTCTCTGTGTCTGGCCATTTTCTTACACTGGGCAAAAGGAAAACTATTTCACAGCGAGAACACATAACTGTGCTGCATAGCACAGATCTTTGAAGTGAGATCTTCCTGCCCTCAGATGGCCTTTAGTGTCAGTGCTTGAAATGCTCTCATGGAAACAATCCCTGTAATAACTGGGGCATTTAATGGGATAATGTCCACATAGTGTATGTAACATTTCTGAGGTTTACCAAACTGTGCAACAACTCCATTTCTCCTGTTTCTGAGAGCCACGTTTGGTGGTGAAAATTGCATCCTTTTTGCTTTGTGTCCAAAAGTAAAGTTCCACATTTTGGAACAAGTCACATCGTGTTTGACTTGGGGCAAAAACCTGAGCTTTGCTGCAGATTATTTGTTCACATAGTTATTGTTCAAAGGTTTAACATGTTCCAGCATCCCCTCCAGCCTTAGTAGGCAAAAAATAACAATAAAAAAACCCTTGCCCTTACAGTAGCCTTTCAAGTACAGCCTTGCATGACCTAAAGCTGTCACTCCAATTGCCACAAGCTATGTTTTGCCATTAAAGTAATCTTTCCCCAGGCCTCTGGTTTCTCTTCTGCTTGCTACCAGCCAGCATAAAAGCTAAGCCTGTTTCACAACAAGAAAATCTCTCATTCAGAATAAAGAATCAGAACTCTTTAAAAAGACTATTTTCAGTGCTTTAAAAAAAAAAAAATAATAATAATAATAATAATAATAATAATAATAATAATAATAAATTACAAGTGAGATCTACAAATCTGTTAGAAATTGTTCTTCCTGCAAGATGTGCTTCCAAAAGTACATCCCAAACTTTATTTCCTTTGCACTATTGGAAAATGATGAGGTGGCAACTCAATGGCATAAATATAATCTCTTGCTGCTGGCTCAGGAATAAAAATCCTCATTTCTATCCAGTAAAAAAAAAAAACACAAAACCTTAGACTTCCTTGTTACAATTCCTAAAAAGGCCCTGAAATTTTGTAACATTCGCTTCAGCACTTCTAATGATGCGCTGTTAGCAAGAAATATTCTGAGAGCTGTAGCACATTCCTGCTTCAGATTCACAAGAAACGTAACAGTTCATTCCCTCTCAGGTCTCTCAATCACGCTTTCTGCCTAAAGGCAAGAAAACTTTTTTTGCCACTAAACAATTATCCACAAGTCATTTGTTTCAACTCAGCAAAGAATTTACAGGAAAAATATACACACTACGTAAGTAAGAGATTAACTTTCCCTCTGTACAAACCTATTACTTTCCATCTCACCTTGTCCTTATTAGACATGCCATGCCTAACTCATACTGAAAGGGTGTCTTTTACCTCTTACTCACATGAAATTATTGACCCATAACAGGTTTGCAGCAGTTAAACACTGTAACATCACTGATCACCTTGCTATCATTTGAGACTACCTTTGCAATCTATGAGGAACCGAAGCTCAAAAGCCTCCCAAAAACACTGCACAGTTGAGAAAGGACAATGCAACATCCCCACTTAAGGTTTCTATAATATCTATGCAGAAAAACTCTCACAAAAATTAGACACTTACCTGTGTTCTGATCCCACACACAAGCAGACATTTCTTTTGCCACCCTTCCCAGTCCTTCCTTTGCAGAATGCCCATGTTCTGCAGGCAACCAGCTCCTGAAAGCCGCCTCTCACCTCTCAAATCTTTCCAGCCACCTGGAACGCCTGCTTTCCCCTGCTTATAAGAGTTTTTCAGGTTATTGCCTCAACAAAGCCTCTATCATCTCTTGGTCATTTGAGGAAAATTTCTAAGAATTGCTCCAATTCCTTTGCACAACATACAGCTCTTGAGCTATCTTAGTCATCTCTATAGCCATGAAACCTTCCATTACTTGTTCTCAGTTGTGCAGGCTGTTTCTGCTAAAAAAGAGAAAATGACAATGAAGCTACACATTTATTTCAAGCACTTCCATTTGAAGCTTAGATACAGTAGCAACATCTTTGCATATACCCCCTCCCCCCCTCCCCCCAATTCTTTCCAGGGAGTAATCCATCAAAATAAAATAAATTAAATTAAATAACAAAACAGAACAAAATCTTTCTTTTGGCTTCACATCAGCAGTTCTTGATGCTGTCTGTTCCTTTCTAACACCTCCACTTCTACCAAATAAAAAGCCCTCTCTGGCACAGCTCTATCCATACAGCTCTGCTTTTCTTCAGCTTCTCACAAGGGCAGAGCTCTCAGGATTAACTCCATTTGCTTTAAAAAAGAACTGCTTTCTATATGATCCTTGCTGAAAGGTATTCATAGCATACACTTCCATATAAATGTTCCTTGCTTCTGTAAAATACTCCAAATTCAGTGCTTAAGTAGAGACCAACAAAAATATTTTGCATTTTCTTTTTTCTAAGTGCATCCAAGGAACATCAAATGATTATAGCACCTTTGGTCTTAAAATCACGGCCTTGATTTAGCACTGCAGCATTCCTTTTGAGTAGCAGGAGTGTCACATGTACCAGGAGTGGCCCCACATGGGCCTAGAGAGCATCCTGCCTCCAGCCAGCATCTATGCAGACCTATAACAGTACAAGGATCCACCTGCTAAGCTCTGCTCAGGAAAACAGCAATCATTGCACTGTTTCCCACATAAATTGATCACTTCTCCTCAGAAACAACAGAGTTGACAACAAGATGACGTTGTTCTTATGCAGAAATCTTTGGTATCAAGTTTCATCCTAAAATGGCTCTTTGCATCCAAGCAATTATGTCAGGGGAAATACTGGTAAAGCATTTACCACAATTCCACAGTCAGCCATTTTCTAATGAAGGATACAAACCGATCACTTGCATTAAGTTGTTTAAAGAATGCAAAGAAAATCAAAAGTGTAATGATAATGATGCTTTATTAGCATAAAATTAAAGCATCTGAATACCTAATTGACTGAAAAAACACGGTATTCATTTTTAGAGTAAAAAGAATTCCTTACATTAATGTGAAAACATCTCTTTTGGGCAATTTCTTCTGTCACACTGAAGAGTTGTCTTTGCTGCAGGTTAATATTGCGGGGTTAGAAAACATGAACTCATACTGATGTAAAAGCCTGTGTGTGACAATAGCTCAGAACAATAACTGCAAAATGCCATTAGTGTATTTACATTTCAAGCTCCATTTATGCTGATATTTAAGCATATAAACATTCATGATTCTTATATAACAAAAAATTAAGTATACCCAGAAAACACAAAAGCCAGAACAGAGTGCAGCCAGCACTGCATGTGTTACGGACAAGAAACAAGGATAATAATGGTTAATAATACTGTAAGATATATGAAAGCTGATTCCTGCAACGGCACTATTTCATAACACAAGACATTTCAGTTCTAAACTCTGACAGAAATACACTCTGTGCAACATTTCATCATCTTACTTGGAATGAACTCTAACACCATTATGTTTCTATTTTCACAGATAAGCTGAACAAATCAAGGGACGCTGGGTTTTAAATCATCCATACATGTGTTTATTAAACTGTTTCTAAAAGAAACCATGTAAACAAAACATCCTCCCACTACGGCAGGGTTTTGTTTGTTGTTTTGTTGGTTTTTTTTAATTTGGGGCTCATTACAGCTCTTCTGTTCATAATTTCTTCTAATACTGTGTGTCATTCACACAGAAATAAGATACAGTCGTGTTATGGGAAAATGGCATAAAACTATAGAAACACAAAAATTAGCTTTATTCACAAAACAACCAAATCTACTTTCAATTAGTTTTTTTTTAATCAATGATTTTCATCTTACAGTGATTCGTCTCCTCTGGAATAACAAAAACAAATGGGGAGCAGGGAGGCAGGGAACTATGATCTTAAATGGGACTGAAAAGGTTCAGAGGGGAAAAAGGCTGACAAATTCCCCAAAATCAATGATGCCCCCCAGGAAAAGCACTTCCCCCATCTGGAACTCTGCATTACTTCACCGAAGCCATGAAACTCTCCTGAATGGTTGGCTGCTCATTCAGATTTCAATTCAAGATCAATTACAACCCTTAACTACAGTTCATATATATTACAGATAATGTTGTCAAAGATGATGATACAGAAAGAAGGGAGTTTTACTCCATCTCCTCCCTCTAAACATGCCTTACAGTGACAAACCTGCCTGAGACAGCCAGATACATCTCATCTGGAAACAGCAGGCACTCAGCCAAGGCTGAGGGTAGCACATCCTTCTGTGGAGCAGAGCACACCTCATCAAGATGAGAAAAGATGCTCTGGATGCGATGCATTCATGTAAGAACAACTGTGCAAGTAGGGCTGATGCTGGGTTTGAGTTTTTTACTCCAACATCAATGCATCTTTCTTAATCCATCTTTTGTTTTCTTCACACTTAATAAAAAAGGGATTCATTGAGGCCAATTAAACCACTGTTTCATCCTAAAAACCTTGATTATTTAAGTCCTCAGTCCCACTGCTACAGCTTTCATTGCAGCCTGACTTCCACAGCAAGGTATGGCTACATGGCTGTGCTGCCCATAAGAAAGCATGCATATTTTTACTACATTTTTTCTTTAAGTTCAACTTATTCCAAGTAAAATGAGGTTAACAAGCTGAAGGAAGTTCTAACAGGTTTGATGAACACAGGTAGCAGACTGAGAAGAAAAGTATTACTGATCCTTCAGTGATTTATGTAGCTCATAACCAGAATCAGAAACAGGGAAATCCCCCTGGGAAAGCAGTCACTAGTGCCTTGCCTACAGGAGAGGTTTCATGTGCACAATTTAGACACAAGTAAGTCCATAGGAAACAAGACTTTATACTAAATAAGCTGTTCAACGATCGTTTATATTGCAATACCCACAAGAAAGTTAGCTTCTTATTTGTTAAAACATTTTCCTTTGCCGCTTTCTTTTTTCTTTTATTTTCAAGTAAAATGTCTTATTCCAATAACTATATATATTTCACTTACTTTTCAGACACCGAGACATGCCCTCTTAACAATTCTCGGGAGCTTTGGCTTCGTTTCCTCGCGTTTTGTACTTCTATGTCTGCTTCACTTCCTTTGGAGGGAGGAACATGCACCACAGCATGCATTTCGATGACTTCTGTGCCCCAGGGGCTCCCAGGCTTACCCATCTCTTTTACCAGTAAATGCAAACATACCATCTGTTAACAGACAGCTGCAACATTCTTCCAAAAGAACAACCTTTAAAAATATTGTTTACTTGTCTGAACACAAGATATCTCTCCTATCCTTCAAAATAAGTGACTGATTGACGGGTAGGCAAAAACATTTGCTTTGACAGAATCACGCTGACATCAGTTTTCATGTTCTTCTTTGCTGTCGGAATGGTATCAAGCTGATCAGAGTTGTAATTCTTCTGAAGCACATCAAATCAAGCATAAATACCACAGTCCTTTCTGCACCGGACTTGTTGATTTGTCCAATATAAGTTAGTAACAAAGTCAGCTGTGATAATGGTGCTGTGATTCTGTTTTCTACGTTTCTTTTTATAGCTCCTGGAATACAAAAATCACCAAAGCTCTTTGAAAAGTTTCGTCCAAACAGATAACCAGGAAGGCATCAGGTAACAGTAACATTCCAGAAAATACATGAGTTTATAACCCAGTGCAACTGGGGCCACACACCCCACAAATGGCTTTTCTAAAGGAGCTAAATGTCACAGCTTTTACAGCAGTGAGGAAGAAGTTGGAGGAGGGTCTGCACTTACCCTTGCAAGAAAGATGGCCATAACTGTATGCCTCAGTTACTTCCGCAGTCATATGCAACTTGAGATCACATGTCTAGGAAAAATATTACATCCAATTCCCAACATTAACAGAAAGAATATTCAGCTGATTTATATGCAAGCTGGATAAGACCCCAGATAGACTGAAATGGCCAAGAAGTTGATGTGAGCTGGGACAAAGTACCTTGATGTTCTATTGCCAGAACACCAGAGGATTTTAAAGATCTGGCTGAGGACATAAATCCACCAAAGAAAACACTACATTTGGCTTTACCTCAGCTGAAATAAAGCTTTTAAATCAATTTAAATTCTCCGCTTCAGCGGTTTAATACATTTTTGAATAAAAACTAACATTAAGAAAAACATTTCGAGGATTTTTATATCCAAATCAAACGAGCTCTTTCTTTAAATCAACATTCAGGTATTTATAGATTCAAGTAAATAGAGAAATAAACGTTAGCAGATGAACACCTAAGGGTTGTTAAGCATATGCTGCCCTCTCATACTGAGATCTGTTTACTATGCCTTTTAGAAAAATACCTTTACACAAGCTTCCAAAGTGAAATTAGTCACAACTTCTATCAGGCCATTATGGAAGACCCCCATCACAAGGAATAAAAAACACAACATTAAAAATTAGGACCGTAAAACAGTTTATTTGAAAGATTATTATTTTAGCACAATTTTCTCCCAATATTTCAAATTTACCATGAAAATGTCACCATTAATTCCACACTCCACTGAAAAAGTTACATCACGCATGGAAGTCGACATATCAATTCTTAACATACATGTTGTTTTCTCCTTACTGCAACTCCTGGCTTTTTTCTTTTTCTTTGTAGAAAAGTTTGTTTGTCAAAATAGTCTTGTCAAAAATAGTTTGTCAAAATAGCATCTGCAGTCAAATGCGGCTCTACCCAAATACTACTCCAGTGCTTCATTTTTATTTTAAGAGAGGAGGCACAAACTCAGAGAAGAGATTTGCAAGTCCCGCAGTTTCAAATTCCTTTTGTAGCTCATCCAACGTTGAATATTCTTTGACTTCAAACATCTGAAACCTACATTGTACAAGAGAAACTCATGAATATGCCTCGGTTTGTCAGAATGTAATTATCGATTCAGTTACTTTTCTATCCACAACAGTATTAAATTATACCTTTTATGCTGTGACTGTACTTTTGTCTCACACAGTACACTAATCATTTTCTCTTTGCATTTCTTTCCGCTTGAGTCCACATCTACCTTAGAAGTTTTCTGAAGAATCAAGTACTCCTAAGTGACAAAAAGAACAAAATATTAAATGTCAGCCAGCATCTTTGAAGTTGAGTGAAACTCAGAAATCTATACGAAACAAAGATCTTTGTCAGAACACAGTAATCACATTTTGAAAGTTCATCCCAAAAAATACATGGCTGTCTCAGTGCATCAATGAAGCTGAGAGCAGTCTTAAGTAATCTAGAAAACGCTGAGTTCAAAAGATCAGAATGTTCTCCTCCAGTATCACCATAAAGGCCTATCTAATGTGCGGGACTAAATAAACACAAGTTCAAAAGTATGGTAGGAGCACTACATGGTGACAAGGAAGAAGACAGCTAGGAATTAGCTACTAGTATCTGTTATTACCTTCTAGTCACACATGTCCTAGCTTTACGGTTACTTTATGGGGTGTCTCAGAAACAGAGGAGACTGAATCTAGCACATTGCAATCAGGAAACACAGGGAATGTAAGTGCAGAATTCCAGTGGGAATCCAATGGAATATAGGTCACAGGCTTCACTGGTTTCTTTCTTACAGAATAACTCATTTTTCTTAAGCATGGAATCAAGTTGTTGGGCCTTCCTATTCTCCTATTGATCATTCTGCTTCCAAAATTGCTAATCTTGGAAAAACACACAGAAAATATTCAGACACAGGTTTCAGTAGTAAATCAATAGAACTAGTCAACATTCATTGTTCCAGCACCTTAATGTTGCTCTTGTCACCCTGAAGAAGAATCAATATTATCTTGCCCATGAACATCAGTCTTCCAGTCAGTTTTAGATCTGAAGCCCATTTTTCCACAGTTCTGACGTATTTTGCCTTCGCTCTCATGTGATCTAAATGCAAAAGGAGCATCCAGATACCATCCTCTGTACTTGTTCCTTTTGACAAAGTAGTTTTTTCACTGCAAACTGTTGCTGGTTGCTTAATGACACATTTAAGATTCTGTTGTATCCAAAGAAGCAGCTCATGCACCATGGGTTCAGAAAGATGCTTTTCTGCTTGTTCAAGTAATTTATCTTTTATGTCCATACACTGGGCCCTTGTAAGCTGGTCTGAGCTGACAGAAATTTCTGGTAGAGCTGACGGATAATTGACTGGTAAATGAAACAGCAGCTTTAAAAGTATATCTGCATCCAGTAGTTCTTTTACGCTGATTTGAATTCTAAATGTGACTCCATCTGCTTCTGAAAAGTACAAAAAAGAAACATTAATATTTTGCTTGAATTTAAAAAACATTATTAAGTTTTGCTATCATCTTTTATCAATTCAACTCCATGTCATTCTGTACCAAAAATGTGGTGTTTTTCTTGGAGCAATGTGAAAATGCAACCGATAACTGTAGCTTCATTTGCAGGGAATCCTAAAATGAAACACTTCCATATCATACTAGAAGGAAAAGTATTTAACACATTCCAAAAAGCATTCACACCTTTTGGCTCCTCTATAGTCCAGACAAACCAGTAACAAAGAATTGTCCTAAAAACTCAAGTCGGCTTCTACAGCTCAATAGCAACAACAAGGATTAATGGAAATAGAGGGTCAGAGCACTCCGTAACTGCACTCCTAGAAAAATCTGTAGGGCTTTTACCATTAATACCAGCACAGCACTGTGTATTTTTGAAGATGTAACCATTCAAAAACAGTTCAACGCAGAAAAGAGACAATGAAAGAAAAAGAAGTCACAAATTCTTTGTCCCCTACAACTTTCTGAGAAACAACATGTGGCTTTTTTGTCAACTTCTCCACATTTGCAACAGTTGGACTGAGACGATCAAAACATCTCTGTTGTACATTAGATCCAAAATATTACACCCACATATACATCCACAGCTTGTGTTTATACACCTGTGTAGGTACTCAAAACATGTTCTCAGTCTACTTCAGAACTGAATTATATCCGACATGAAAAGTATACAGCACGGAGCATGAAGGACAAAAGACCACACTCTCCTGATAAATCACATAATTCAAATCAACGAATACGAAAGGACAGTAATTCCTGCAATAAAACCCTTCTTGTTTCACTGAAAAAGCAACACAAAACTTGATCATGTGAAAAGAGGGGACAAAGACCTAACCTCCGCTGCAATCAAAAAAGAGGGTATCAGATAAAAGCTGATCTTCCTCAGATGTTCTCTGCTTCACCCCTTTGATGCATTCCAAACACTTCACCCCATTTCTCACGGAAATTGCTGCAGTATCAGCCTAATTCACTCTAGGAGGGCAGGAGAAGCCAGATTTGAAAGGCAGATGAGAGCAGAGCTGAGTTTCTGAGGAGCTCTTTTGAAGTGACTTGCCGCCTTCTCCCCATACCTTATCTTCCTTCACATGACAGTCAGCAGAATTACGTTTGATTAGCATTGCCGGCACTGCTAACCAACCTCAGCCCTCTGCGACTTTATATTTAAACACTATTAAGTGAAAGAAACTTAAAGCGACTTGGACAGACAGATGTATTTGAGAGAGCTTAGCCAAAGGTCTGCTGCCAAACTTCCTTCCTGGCTCAGGCAAAAAATACTCAAAGGCAGAGCAGTCACAAAATAAAACAAGCAAACCCTCCAAACTCAGCAACTGACATATAGCATTACAAGTAGAGCTGCCAGGCCCCCAGCCTCTGGATGAACATCAGTGTCACCTGGTGCCTGCCCAACCGTCGCTTCATTTCACACCTTGTTGCTTATATACTCTGAAATACAAAGCCTACAAATGAACTGAAGAAGCATCCAGGCCAACCTTGCCCCTTCTGCAAGGACCTCCCACTTTCCTGCATGCATCCATACACCTGCCACATCCTCACACCTCTCCCTGCAATGATGGACTGGTCCCGGTGCAGCCGTGCAGCCTCACATCCCAAAGCAGATTACTCTGAGCCTTGTCACGTCCATTTACATCTGCTTCAGACTTACTTTTAAAAAGGAGAACTTGTTCAAAACATGTGCTGTGCTGCGGCATGCAAAGTTTATTTCAGCATCGTGGTGCCCACGTTCCGCACCAGCACTGCAGACTGCTGGCAGAACAAAGAGTGACACTTGTTGTCCTTCGTAACGAGCCTCTGAAGGAATATAACCTTTGTCTGCACACACTACAAGGTCTGAGTTGCCTTCACAGCAGCGTGATTATTTCTGAAACAAAGGTTTGGGTTTGACCTCTGTTGGCATTTAACGTGCTAATATTACTAAACTCAATACATTTTAACCTATTTTCACCCACAGCGGCACGCTTATCAGTATATTTATATCTAGCATACTTCAGATTTTTTCTTATGTTCCATGTCAGCCAGACAGATATCCCCCTCCTCTCCTGCCCAAAGGCATTTTGTGCAACACATGCAGACTATTTTTACATTCAGAAAATGGCATCTATTAAAGTACGAGCTTGGAATATATAAATATATTTTTATGGCAAACTAGATGAGTAAATGGGAAAAGAACAGATTAACAAGTAAATTATGGATTTCTATCTCTAATGCTAATCTTTCTGAATAGACGTGCAAGGTAAGAATGATATACCATAATTAGTTTACTTGAATTCATCAACACACTGGTTTGGATAAAAACATATCTTATATTCTGAATAGCTCGTTGTCGATCTCTGGTAAGCTGAGGTTGATGGCACACCCAGGGACCTGCAAAAGCATCTTCTTCCATCCCTCAAAGCCATAAACCCTCAATGGGCTCCTTTCTGATTCTACAGATCTACACCCAAATTACTATTAACATATGAGAGACAGCAGAATCGAACAGCCTCACTGGGAGTTACCCCCATGCTCTGTTCTGGCAATGACAACTTCTATGGTTTGAAGAGATTAAGCAAATATAAGCTGGTAAATACAGCAAAACTTTCCTTCAGACTAACTCAGGGCTTTCGTAACTCCAAAATAAAACTTCCCAACATAAGAACACTTCCAACAATCTTTTCTGTGAGGAACCTTTTCAACTCCAGCTGAAAACAATGGAACTCAACCAGCTATTCATGGTCCTGGCATATCATGGGAACAACCTCACAAGGCCACATAACACTAACACAAATACAGCAGCCTGTCTGCATTGAGTGACACTCCATGATGTCCCTGGAAGGTTTCTAAGCCTTTTACATCCAACGTTGGTAATTTACCAACACTGAATCATTTTGCTGCATGTGAAGCACAGAGATGGAGAGAGAGACTTGTGTATGCAATGTTCAGATACGCTTACATTTGTTGTAAGCATCTGTTAAGCCTACATTCCGCATTTTCACTTTGTGCCTAATATAACACCAGATGCAGGGCTGCTCCCACAGACCGAGGCTGGCGGGGACCTACGTGTTCAGCTCGCCCAAAGCCCAGCTCAGGCTGCCCAGGGCCACGGCCAGCGCTCCGGGGAGGGGAACCCAAGACAACCTGCACCATTGAGCTCCCGGCCCGCAGCAGCCCTCCAGCCTGCAGCAAACAGCCCCAGCCTCACATCGCCGTACACACAGCGCTGCCCGAGCAGCCCGTGCCGCAGCCCGGCCCCGCAGCGCCTCCTGTCGTTCCGGGCGGCGAGCAGCGCACCGGGCCGCGCAGCACCGCAGCCGTTTTCACCTGAGACCGCCAGCACCTCGCAGGCGCCCGGCTCGCAGTAGATGGCGGCGAGGGCCGAGAGTTCCTCCAGCGCCTGCTCCGACATGGCCGCCCCGCCCGCAGCCGGCTCCGCCTGCAGCTGCGCCTGGGGGCGGTGGCACGGCGCGGCCTTACGCTGCACCTCGGCTTAAGAAGGAGGGGAAGGCCGGGAGGAGGGCGCAGCGTGTGGGTCTGCCCGTGAGCCCCGACACAGCTGCCGGCTGCAGCGCCCTCAGCTGTCGTGCCGTGCAGCCGCCATTTTGCCCGGCAGACATGGGCAGTTACCTGGTCAGCCCCAGCTGCTGGCATCAGTGAATCACAGAATGACCCGGGTTGGAAGGGACCTCAAGGATCATGTAGTTCCAACCCCCTGCCTGGCAGGGCCACCAAACATACACCTTTACTAGATCAGGTTGCCCACGAGACCCCATAGATCCCCATAGAGACCCCATAGATCAGGTTGCCCAGGGCCCCGTCCAACCTGGCCTTGAACACCTCCAAGGACGGGGCATCCACAACCTCCCTGGGCAGCCTGTTCCAGGGCCTAACCACTCTCCTAGTGAAGAACTTCCCCCTAACATCCAACCTAAATCTTCCCTCTTTTAACTTAAAACCATTTCCCCGTGTCCTGCTATTGTCAGCCCTTTCCAAGAGTTTACTCCCCTCCTGGGAGTAAGTTCCCTTCAGGTATTGAAAGGCTGCAATGAGGTCACCCCGCAACCTTCTCTTCTCCAGGCTGAACAAACCCAACTCCCTCAGCCTGTCCTCATAGGGGAGGTGCTCCAGCCCCCTGATCATCTTCCTGTCCCTCCTCTGGACCCTTTCCAAAATCTCCATGTCTTTCCTGTACTGAGGGCTCCACACCTGGACACGGTACAACAGATGGGGCCTCACAAGAGCCGAGTAGAGAGGGACGATCACCTCCCTATCCCTGCTGACCACCCCGCTCCTGATGGAGCCCAGGATCCCATTTGCTTTCCGGGCTGCCAGAGCGCACTGCTGGCTCATGTGAACGACACAGCGAGCCTCGGTGGAACTGGCCTTCATCTTGCAATCAGTGATGGTGCCTGTATGGTTTGCGTGGTGGTCAGCTGAGGCCCGCTACAGGTGACGACACCACATACAGCTGGTCCCAGGGGTGTTACTCGGTGCTTTCTACGTTTTAAGAGCCCCCAGCTGGAAACACAGCAGCAGGCTGAAAGGTTACACAGCAGTGGGTGTGAGACACTGAAGTTTGTTACAAAACACTTAGAAGCAAGTGATGGGAGGCTTACTTATTCAGCAAAGCACATTATAACTATTCTTAATGCCTTAAGCTCTGTTGAAACACCAAGAATTGGGGTGCTGAGTGGGGAATGAGTGAATAACATGAGCAGACGTAAGACTGGAGCTGTCAGAAGTGCTGCGAGGCAGCGGTCCATGCAGCTGTTCAGAAGGCTTTGTGGAAATTAGCCTTAGAAGTGCCTCATTCTATTACTGAGAACTTTCCTGCCCCTGGTCTTTCCCCCTTCTCCTCATCCACTTTGCATATTCCATTTTACATGTTTAAATTAAAAAAAAAAGTCGATGTAAATGTCTTCTAAATTGACACTATCACCAGACACTGAGGTCCCTATGAATAAGTTACTGCACTCTGACATTTGGAAGTCATCAAATGAGACAGCATAATGTCAGCTTGATATTTTTCACACTATGAAAATATCAGCTTCATGTCAAAGATCTAAATTCCATCTTAATGTAATAAATTTCCTTGTATTCACAGACTGGTGAAAATGCTAAATATTTAAATTTGAAATGAACTTCCACAGTTGCGATCTGGCCTTCACATCCCAATATTATTAAATTGGAACTTGATCTATTCCTCCCCCCTTCCCACTTTTTATTAATTTCCTCAAACACTGCAATATTTGATAGAAAAACATTAGCTATATTCACTTCTCTAAGTGGCTGCTTTCCCATCAACACGTGGCAAATAAAGCTCAAAAAACCCACTTTTAGGAGTTACCCTGTATTAAAACACCCTCAGCACCCTGCCATAAATTGATATACCACTGATGATATCAATATTTTCCACTTTGCCTGACAAGGCAAACAGAACACAACCTTTCATACATCAGAAAAATTAATCTCCCCAGTGCTATTTGCAGAAGTAACATCCTTTGCTTTCCACTCACTGTAATTATGACTCCCAATCAATCAGGGGTTATACTGACAACCACTAGCGATTAGATATAGAAGTGTGCATTTAGACCCGCTTTCCCCTTAAACCAGGTTGTGAATGACACAGAAGACAGACATTTGAAAGAAAAAAGAAAAAACAAAGAACAAAAACCATTGATCTGGACCATCCATCTACATATTTTTGCCATCATTTTCATGTCAGTCAATCTGCTGTCCCAGCTACCACAATTATAAGCAGTCCTAAAGTATGTGCTTTAAAAGGCATTAAAGGACCACTAAGAACCTAAAAATCTCTTAAGTTGCCCACTCATGAATCACAGAGCAAAGGATAATAAAAAACCCATAACCACAGCACAAGTGTGATGGCTGAGCTGCTGCTGGGAAAGAGCTGAAGGAGAGCATCTCTGCAGATCTCATTACAAATCCATCTGATCAGGTCCAATTCACCTGTTTATCCCTAAGTTTTGCACCAGTTCTTTACCTGGAATAGAGGCTGCTCCCAAGACACAGATACTTACATAGAAAGTTACGCACCCTCCAGGAACTTGCAGATTTTATCCAAATACACTTACACAGGCGAGAAAATCATATATATATGATTTTCAAGCTTATGAAGCTATTTGCCTCCATTGATACACACATACACAGGCATCTTCTAAATTAGAAACGTGGCTAATTTGAAGGGCCACCTCCATTATATAGCAGCATTCTAGAGTCCTATGAAATGCAGCTTCAGGAATTCAAGAATAATAAGAATACTCGAGTGTTTCACATCATCTTTGAATTACCCCACAATGTTTTATGTTGGTTATCAGGACAGAGTAAAAAAAATGTATAATAAACACTATCTAATTTGAGAGGAAAAAGAAAACCTTGCATTTTCTATTGCTTTTCCTTTCAATTATTTAAGAAGCAAGTTTTTCAAGGCCTAGTGGTGCTTTTTAAAGGCCCTTCTATTTATCCTCCATGCATCAAACTGCTCCAAGTCGATTCCCTAAGACACTTAATCTTTTGAGAGATGGAAACTCATTTTGAAAGTCTAAAAGATCAATTAAATCATTAGCTATCCCTACAGACAGGAGACTTATTGGGGTTGTGGTCTTGAGAAAGAAGCAAGAGCAGCAGCATGTCAGAAATACTGCTAAAATGTTATAATGTTACTACAAAACTGGCAAAATATTGGAAAGCAAAAATCACGTCTAAGTCCGTGATGCTTGATATCCCTTGATGTTTTGAAACAAATGTGATGTTTTCTAGTATGTAAGAGAGGTTAAACCAGCACAACCATTCAGAGCAGTAAATAACTCATGACTGCCCGTATGCTCAAGGGAATGCATCTGAGTTGGGAGTCAGACCAGTATTCTCTATACAAGTTTTTGTACCAATTGATGTGCGTGCATTAAATAGGTACAACTGTTACATTCGTAAAAGAAATTAAGATGCTTTAAGAGCTTGATAAGCTCCTACTTTTTTCTACAAGAGGCACATAAAAGCGATTCGTCTTCAAACGGAAACAGAAAATGATATTTTACTAAGCAATGCATCCAGCACCATAGGTTCTAACTAACACTGCCAAAAGAATCAATACTTACTTGATTCACTGCATATAGATCTTTGCCTAAGATGACAGACTATGACCATTTTCAGGGCACTGAAAGATCCTTGGCTGCTCTCAAGGCTCTTGGAGATATAACAGTATTTATAGTCTAAAATATGTCTTTCAATAGTTGTTCACAGAGCACACTGAAGTCCTGAGGGTGAATGCATTATGTAATTGTTGTTACTGTCCCCCTTTACACTAATGTATCCTTACCACATGGCAACTTAAAAACAGTAATACAGGACACTTACCTTTGGCAGTTAAGTATACATATATATATATATATATCAGCAATCAACAACAGACACAAATACCTTTTTACCAGGAATACAATTCCTTTCTTCTACATAGAAGAAATTCTATGGTGTGGATGCAAAATTCTTCAAGAGCTTAGACTGTTGGCATAACACTGAAAAGGAGGAAGAGTTATTTCCATGGGGGGGGGGGGGAAGAAAGGTGATAAGAGATACATCCCCCTTTCCAAATTGCCTAATACAACACAGTGGTAAAATATCACATGATTTCACGTGTCAAGGAATTACAGGTATCCCAGGACAAGGCTGTGAATTAACACTAGTTACAAGGCATTCATGTCAGCCAGATGCTGAGTACACAATGTAGAAAAGCAGAGAACTAGGCCATCACTTAGCAGGGAAAGCACAGCAGGCATGTTTGGTGTTCCTTAAGACTGGCAGCACAGTGCCAGGCACCCTAACTGCAGGGCAGCCGCCTGAAGCAATGCAATGGCAAGAGGCCAGAGGAGATGAATGCAGACAGTCTCACACTCCAGGAAGATCAGCATTACTCCTGGATACATATACAAGACCTACATACCAAGATCTAATTACAGTTGGACTGCTATGCCAGAGTCCTTTTCCACTGATCATGACAGAACCAACAGAGACTGCAGTTTCTCAACACAGTATCTTTGAAGAACACATTTTCAACTGCAGAGCAGCTGTTTTAAATATAAGAACCAAATACAACAGGTGAAGGAGAGCTTGGATGTGGTAAAGCAGAACACAGGTGAACTGTAGACAACCTAAAACAGAGAACTGCAGTTTTCCTTAAGCCTCACTGTTTGTAGAATATAAACTTCATTAATTCCTAATGATTGCTAAAAAAAATCCCCAAATCTTAAACCTTCCTTTCTGCAGAATTTAGCTGGACTGAGAATGAACATATTTGTTGTCTTATATCCTTGTTCTGAAACCTGCAGGTTTAGCTGGCTAACACTTAAGGCTGTCCTTCCTTTTAGATTCTCTCTTCACCTAAATATGAGTAGTACATATTTAAAGTTCTGCTGTAATGGCCTAAAGAACTTATCTCATTTGGCACATGCGAGAGCTAATATTAACGATTCTTAGAGATAGAAATATAATCACAAATACCAAAGTTAAGAAAAGTATATTTATTTGATTCTCCTTTTGGTTTGAATGACAAAGCAGCACAGAAAAGAACAACTCTGATGCTAGGAAAGATGAAACAGAAGATAGCAAACTCATGAAGCAGCATGAAACATTTATCAGATTTAGTAGCAATTACAGTTTTCATAACACACTTAACGTTGTGTCCAAAACCAACAGTGCAGACTTGTCATTTTGAAGCTTCCAAAATGCTCACTCCATTGTGCGTAGATCAAGTTACCAAATGCGTACATAAAACTCAAAAAGCTGACCTCAAAAATCTTCTGTCTTTTCTGTCAGAACTGAAAGGAGCAGCTCTTTCACTGTCAGATACAGTGCTTCATAGAAGGTCACACACTTCTTGTATCTTGCATATATACTGCCTATTCAGACTGATGCTTGGGGTTTCTTGCCTTAAACTGTTTTTATTAACACACACACACACACACACACAAACTGCTGGAGAAAAAAAAAAGGGAAAAGTAATAGGGAAACTGGAAAAAGATAAAAGTAGGAGTTATTTCTTAGAATTCTGGACTTCTGGTTAAGTTTTATTCTGACCCCACAGATAGTTGCCTGTGAAGTGGGAGTCATTAGTCTCCATTAGTACCATGAAATATGGAAGCTTCCCTGATTATTTTCCTAAATGAGAAGAGTTACTTTACTGATGTAGTGAGGTGTTCTCCCCTTGGGAGAAAGAAAAAAGCTTCTGTTATCAGTGAACAATAAGCACTTTCAGAAAATTAAGGTACAGCTGGTTGCCAGTTCAAACTTCCAAGTTACAAGAAGAAACTCTGGCTTAAGAAACTACAATGCAGTATTTGGTTATTCTTTCAGTTCCCGAGTCTTTTGCATGGAGGTCTTACCCTCAACAGTACTGTATGCTCAAAGGGAGGAGTAACGTAATTTCAAGTATGCAGCAACTGAAATTTACCAAGCCATGCAAATTTATAGTTATTACAGTGGAAGACTTTAAAAAAAAGAAACAGAAAGTAGTTTAATTTTCCTCATTAGGCACAAACATCACACTGCATTAACAAGCATCACTCTCAGAAAACACTCAACCCTGCTTACTTGCAAAATGTTGACTCACATTTTGGATACACACAAGTGCACCAAAAAGAATACAACTTTCTTACGTCAGAAAACAAACTACTTAAATGATTAAATAAATACTCATTAGAGATCAACCTTATCTCCTTTGAGAAATGTTGTTTTAAGAGCAACCAAACCAATACACTCATTTCCTGCCTCTAACAATCAGCTGTTCTGTTCAAAGATAAACAGCAAATTAAGGCATAAGTATACTCTCTATATATTCAACTGAAAGCTTCTAGAAACACTCACACTGTAATACTCACACTTCTTTAACAGAATAGATTTGATTGAAATTTTCTGAGGAGATGTATTTGAACAGGTAAAGTGCCCATGTAAAAACAAGCTTGTAGTTTTCAATACGTAGTAAAACATGCAATTCGTAACAGTCCACAACTTTCATGCTCTATTATCTGAGTGTGCTAATACTGTAACTAAGGGCAACCATTCATGAAACTTCCAGTTTTTGCTATTTTTTAAGTAATACTCAAAACCACAGTCAGAACCAGAAACCTCATGTATTTGGTACAGCACCACAGGCATGAAAGGAAAGAAGGAAATCTTAGGCAAGACTTGTAACAAAATAAAAGATTTCCCACATCTTAAGAAAATTAAGTGTTTTTGCTTCTGTACTTTTATTATATAATTTATAGCATCATAAAGCACTGGTATACTTAACAATGCATTTCTTCATCCTTGTCATGCCCCCACAAAGAACAGTGGTGACAAAAATAAACACAGTTCCACTGAACTTCTATCTCACGTCCTACTGTCCACATATTCTCAAACCTCAGAGGGAAGTGGTTGTTCTTTTTGATCACACATAACAGGAGTAATTAAGAAGTCCAACGCCACCAAGCTACCTTCATTCTGTCCCACACAGCCGACAGAGAATCAAACGCAGGACGAACATCCAGGATAGTGAACTGGTAGTTCTTATCTACTGCACCACCGTCATAGTAATCAATAACGTATCGCACTTCTTTTCCACATCGGTCAACAATCCAGTCATGTCTGTCAAAGGGAAGTTCGTATCTGGAAAGATAGTGCAGAAAAATGCAATGTTTTATGAGCCTGGGAGAGGGAGTGGAAGCAAAACTTATTTATTCAGATTCTGGCATAAGATCCCTACTACTACATGAAACTTATGGTGATTATAACCTGCAATTCCACTTTCGTATCATCTCTAAATTACTTCTACACCGTATCTCCAGACATGCCTCTCTACCTTTCCTTTTGACCAGCAGTCCTATTTTCTTGCCAACTTACCCCATCCATGATCGTATTCTGGCTCTCGGTGAATACTCCTTTGCTTTGCCTCCAAACCGCATCAGGGACGGTCCACAGGGACATTCCCTGCAAACACAATTAGAACAGAGATAATAGTTTCTACTTCTTGAAACAAAGTCTAACTTTAAATGATATGTTCCACAGTATTGTTCTAACTTACCAACAGAGAAGCTCTCATCCAAAAATGTAACAGGTTACAGAAGTGAAAACAATTAAAGAGCAGAAAATCATAAAGGAAACCACTCTGCAACAAAGGTCATGGAATTTCAAAGTACCATTTCTAGTCACACCATCTTTAACTAGTCTGTATCTTCTAGGAACAAGGACCTAAAGTGACACCAGTCCCTTCTAAACAAAGTTTACGTCCCTCGCCTTTTTCATAACAAAGACAGAAATAAGGTAATCTTCAACCAGACACAATAAGATGTTTTTTCCTCCAAATCCACGTAATATACCACTAGACGGTTGATCCATTTTGTCAGTGTAATGATTCAGTTCTAGTCATCCCTTACAAGTAAGCTTCCTGCCTCACTATCAAAATGGGAGATGACAGAAGACCGAAACTTTTGAAACGTATCAACACCAGAATATTTTTATGAAAACTACTAAGTCTACTTTGAAGCAATTACAAAAGCAAATGCTAAACCAAATGATTTGCTTCTCATTCACGTGTACGTACGTAGCATGAAGAGCTTCCCACTTCAAAATCTCCTTCCAAGCTTGCTCATTATTTTGATTGTGAATCTTAATGATGTTAGTCATGTCTTCACTTGTTATGTCATCGTCTTTCCACCTCCACCTAAAAAATAAGACAAGTATTACTGTGTAACTCCTCCATATTCTAACAAGTATTACTGTTAGAATAACTCCTCCGTATTCCGACAAGTATTACCATGTAACTGCTCCATATTCCTTATTTATTGGATGGACATCCAGTCAAGACATCTAAGCATTCATGCAAAGACAAAAAGCAACAATGGAAACTTCTGGCTCATCTGCTTAAGCATCCTGAGAACCACTTCATTTTCTGTGTAAACAGATAGTTATCTAAGTTATCATCACAGAGATCCACAACTTCTGGGTAGCTAAATTAACAGCTTAATTGGATCAGAAAGTTATCAGGATGTGCAAACAACGGCACATCCACAGTATTAGTAAAAACGCTTACAAAAAATCCCACTTGTGTTCTTAATGCACAAAAGTCCTTTATCCAATTTGCAGAGACTTTGAAACGCCTTCCATCTCTCTGATCCTGCACTGTGACTGTGCTTCCTTTCCAACAGGCATAAGACTGAATACTTTTAAGCATTTACAGGATAAAAATTTGTGTGTTCAGTACAAACTGCTCATGGCGTCTTCAGCATCAAAACAGAGTATTAAAGAATCACTGCTGTTTTAATAGTAATTGCATTTAAAGTTGATACGTTTCAAAATGACAAACAAATAAAGCAATGCAGAAGCAGCAGCAGAGATTTTTGTAGGCCAGTGAGTCACTTCTCATTCAGTTGGATCTTGCCTACACTGAAGTTTTAAGCAGAAAACATCTACAAGTCAAACAATTCTAATTTTCAAATTGTTAGTAGTATTACAGAGTCAAATCAATGCTCCTGGATTCAAGGAATCAGTTTACAGGATTAGACTGAAGCCTCCTGCATCTGGAGGTAGGTAGCCATACAAAGCCTGCTGGCACCTATGCTAAGTGACTTTAAAGTCAGTAGCAGCTGCCTTGACATCGTCAGCCACCTTGCTGATGATGGGGGAGGACAGACTTTGAGATCAGCTCACACATAACATTAAAGCTTATTTTTTTTTAAATAGCAGTTGTTTTTTTTTTTAACAAATGAAAGTTAATTGCTTCCTGCTTGAAACACTTAAATAGCATCTATGAATAATAACTAATGATGCTATTTCATAAATCTCAGGCTCACGCAGACTTCAGCTGGTAATTCAGTGTATTTACCCTTTTCTTAGCATTGCATTCCAAAACATCTGCTCTGAAGGATAGACCCATTTCTTGTCAGAGTGTGCCCTCGGAATGGAAGATTCTTCTCTAACAGTTGACAACGGAAATGGTTGATCTGGAGATGGCAGCTGATTAGGAGGAGGCATCTAGAAAACACAGAGAATCACCTGAACAACAGTAGCAAAACCAAACTAGAAAGTATTAAGTATTTAAGAAAAAAATAAAGCAATAATTAAACAGCCACTGCCAAGATCAAGAAGTTGAGCCTCCACATTAAATCCACTGAAGTCATCTCTCCTTTTCACAACAGAATGCTCTGTGTGAGTTTGTTATCTGAAGACCAAAGGACACTTTTTGTCTCAACTTCAGCTTTCAAACCCGCACTCCTTTTGTAATCAGACAAAATGTCGGAAAGACCTGAATGAGAACTTACCACACCACTATTGCTCAGAGCCTTAAGATGTAACTTAAGAACCACACGTGCAAGTAACAAATAGGAATATATGGCATAAAACATTTAGAAACTATAAAACCACCTTTTATCAAAAATGATTCAACTTTGAAGAAGACTCTTGAGCCCTGTATAAAAATATTTGGATACACAATCAGAAAAAGCAGGTTTAAAATGGAAAAAAGAACATTAATTGCCAGAGTTCCCACTTTAGACAGTATCGGTATTTACATTTTTGGCATTTCAGCAAGAAACGAGACTGAAGAAAACATGTGAACTAAGTGAAAGTTACCATATTGCTGGGATCAATGTCATCGTTCACTTGAGATGCCCCAGACTTTACAGGACACGCTACGTATTCATACGCTCTTTCCTGATGTGCAGGAACATCGTCTGTGTTCTCAGCCCTACGCTCAGAAGCCTTCATGCGCATTGGACAACCTGAAACACAGGAGAAAGCACTATACATTTTGTTGCAAAATGAAGTCTCTAAAACATGACAGATGGGGAACAGTTCAGCGAATGCTAATACAAGATCGCTACTTCAGTTTTTGTTTGGAGTTTTAGAACACTTTCCAACTTTCATAAATACTTTTGTCATGCCTGTTTCAGCACCCAACACCACGCTTAAACCTAGGCTTCTCACACAGGCCTTGAACGCTTACGCCCTGCTCCATGCTGGCTGCTATACCAAGGAGTTCATCACCAAGATTTCTAAAGCAACGTGAATCCAACTTGTGTTTGTTGTGCCAACAAAGAGCTGACATCATCCTTCCCCAGACACTGTCCTGATCGCACCCTTCTGCTGCCCCTCCCTTATGCACAACCATCTGCACCCAGAGACCAGCCCCAAAGGGACATGGGCACCAATCTGGCCCCAAATCCCTGCAGGGCCACTCTGGAGAAAGGCAAACAGGAGCAGCCCATGGGTTCTGCAGCAGGTTGCCTCTCTGGGTCCCTACTGGGGACAGCTGATATCTTGTCATCAACTGCTACCTGCGTAACCTTGGGTGGGGGACAGGCTCAGGTGTTTAATGCAGTTGTTTCTCTTTCCTGACAAACACCTTTGAGTTTTCAGAGTAAGGAGCTAACTTCATTAGCTTTCAAGCACAGTTACCTCTCATTTTCTCCCGGTGCATGGGGCATTCTGAAGGTGGAGAGGCAGCCTGGTGCTGCTTGGCCGGCTCAGCTGCTGACTGAGCTGTGGCCGCTGGGGAGGATGCAGACAGACCCATGACTGCCAAAACGGGGCTTTTTAGTTCAGCTTTCTAAAGAAAAGAAAAAAAGAAACTACCTATAAAGCAAACCTATATTTGTTATAATGAATGCACACATAAATACACCGCGGCATCACAAAACACACCCAAAATAAATAACAAAAAACTGCTGCGAGCAGTAAACGCAGCGTCTAAATAAACATCCACGGCCTCCGCAGCGCGAAGGGCGCAGTGAGGACAGGACGGACGCTACACTCGGGCCCCTTCGCCGGCACCGGGCCTCGCCTCCCCAGCCACCAGTGACCCGTAACCCACCCCGTGACCGCACTCACCGCGGGCAAGGTCAGGCCCGCCTTCCTTCGCCAATCCGGGCCGGGCCCGGCGCCACGTCCTGCGCCCCACCGCAGCTCCCGCCGCCTCCCGCCTCGAGTCGCGTCCCTCCCTTCCCCCCGCCCTCACCTCAGCACGGCCCGCGCCCTACGGCGACCCCGGGGCGGCAGCGCGCCTCGCGAGAGCGGCCCTCCGCCCCGCGCCTGCGTACAACAGCCGCTTCCTCCTCCCACCGCGGGGCCGCCGCCGTGCCCGGGGTGGGGTAGGCCGTGCCGGGAGCTGCCGGTAGGAGGCGGCCGGTCCTCACAGCGCCGCGCTGCGGGCGGAGCCCCACTGCGCTGCCAGGGAGCACGGTGACAGATATCCACTGCAGAGATGTAAAACAAGCAAAACAAGGAACCGAAGAGCCTACCTCAATATTAAGGAAAGGACTGTGTAATGCATGGCATCTATAACGCACAGATGGCAGTAGCTCTTCATACCCACAGCCTGAAGAGAAGCGTTTAGCTTACGTCCTGAAATGTGCGATTATAACACATGATGATATAATCAATACTATCTGATATAAACTTAAGTTTTTCCACAATACACAACAGTCTATAGTTGAGGTCAACTTTCTGGCTGCACTGAGGCCCTACACAGCATTTCACCCTTCCTAAGTCCACCCACCCCAACACACCTGGCTTAGGCTCCTTCTTCTCTTCTTCCCCCCCTCCCCATATATTTCTCAAGCAAGGTGTATTGTACGAGCCAACTGTTTCTCAGCAAAACCCAATGCAAGCCATTCTTTCACAATGTATTTATCACTATAGGTACATAAGCTAATAGCGCAATTAGAAAGAAAAATTCACAGAATAAGCAGCTCTGTTCCTTTTGTTTATTATGAAGTAACAATGCCTTGCATACAACATGCAATTTATTGCTCATCGACATTATTGCATATATCAAAGAAAAAAAAAGTCAGCCAGAATAATGCAAGCTCCTAGACTGTTCAAACCAAACACAAAATGCTCCACGGCATACTGAAATGCAAACACAATTCAGAACTTTTGTAGCAAAAAGAAGATTTAAACACATCGTATTTAACCATTCACCTTACTACACCTGTTCACTGCTGTAACTGATCTTCAGAGTTACTATATTGCATTCCTAAGTTCTTGTGCAGTGATAAGGATCGCTACTACAATCGGCCCACGTTACTATTTGGATTTCCTAATACAATTCCAATATTAGGTGACGGTGTTAGTCTTTACTCCACACACCAGATTGTCGTGGTTTCCCAGAAATCAGTCTGGAAGAACATCCAGGTTTCACCTTTGCTCTACACCCAGCTCAGGTGTACCGTATTTATCAAGTCTCTCTTAAAGATGACACGAACATTTCTTAATCACAGACTATTACTTATGCCTAAATCGTAACTCACTTGTTCCCAACAGATTGTAATTTGCTTTTGCATCAGTCTAACTGTGCTTACACGTTAAATTATTCTCCCCATATAGGTATCTGCAGACATTAAACACTGTTTGGTTGATGCACGATAGAAACAAACCCAGGATATTTGCATGTATGTTTATTAAGTGTGCAAATTATACCAGAGCTCAGCATTAGCCCTTTTCCTCCCTCTCCCTACCGTATAATGGATTTCTCTTGTTAAACTTGAATAGTGTTACGATGAACAAAACCAGCATCTCCTGCATTGCATTCAAAGTGGTATGCTCTGTATTAGAGCCCGCTGTTGATATTTAAATGTTGCATTTAAATGTTCAGAATCTTTTCAATAACAAAACTGTAAAACTTAGAAGACAATTTCCATGCAACATGTTCCACTTGGGTGCAGATTCTCATGTACTTCAGTATTTAAAGGCTCATAAAGGCATGTGCCGTCCACAAGACAAGAACAGTTTTTGACATCCCACACACAGATTAAAAATAAAGATACACTACAGAATATTTTATTTGCTTTTATATTTTCAACGTCAATGACTAAGAAGTTATAAATAGCACACTGAATCATACGGTTGATACCAAGGCATGCCAAACTCCTCATAAACCACTCTCTTAAGGACATTTCCTTTATATTACAAGTAGATTAAAAATGTATGTACATTGCTATCACTTGCCCTCTTAGGACACCACACCATGAAACTGATCTCAGAAGGAATTTTGAGAAAATGTTCCTTATTCCGAATAATACAAGTTATTCTTCATAGCTACCTTCCATTCTTTACTGAGCTATAAAGTGCTTGGTTATTATAAATAGAGCAAGAATGCCAAAGGAGGTAGCTAGTAGAGATTTTAAATGGATAAGAAATCATGTTATCACCTAAAAGTATTGATTTGATGCTTAATCCCAGAGCTCCAAACATCCCGAGCAATGCATCTTTCTCTCTTTCCTCCATAAAAAGACCTTTCAAGTTGTGATCAGAAAATCATCAGACCTTCACCTGTCCAGCAAAGAGATTTCACCCAGGGTTTGGATGAATATTAAAAGTTAGTAAATATTATCCTTTTTTTTTTATTATTTTTATTTTTTCCATTTGACTGGTGCCAGGAGCTCAACAGCAAAGTACTGCTCTTCCTCCAGCTGTCAAATGCATTCCATGGATAGAGACACTCTAGCAGGAACAAGTCCTGCCTTGTGAAGTCCCTTTAGTTAAGTTCTATGGAAGGCTATTACAACCAGGAAAGAGGGCTGCACATTCTTCTAATAGCCTTCTACAATTGTATTGCTCTTCTGAATTCTAGTTCCCCTCTACCAGGCTTTCCCCATTGGTGAAGGCTGTAATAGATCTTAAGCTGGAGTAATTTTCAGTCAGCCCTTTGTTTTCTTCTGAATGGCTCAGCAGAAGCTTTACAAAACAATTTCACAAACTTTTCTACTAGAAGACCTTTCACAGAAAGTTCATATGTACATACACTTGAACACACATGGATCCTCTTCACACAGCAATCAACAACTTAGAAGCCTTTTTATACAGCTTGAAAATAAATGTTAAAGTTTCAGTTTGCACCATTGCAGAGATATAGAAATACATCATCTTTCTGCTGCTCATCATTCTACCACTGTGTCAACCACAGCAGCAGCTGTACTCAGCATCCCCTCCACCTCTATTCTTTCAACGTGCTTGAATGTATTTGCTCACTTGTGTAAGCTTTTACTCAGAGGTTAGCATTAATTTTTCAGTATGAATAATGCTTTGCCATAATTTCTAACATAAAGATGGAAGTGATAATCATCCAGACATTGTAATTAATTTCTTTTGTAATAAACTTTGACATAAAATTTGGAATTGATAAGATTTTATAAACATCAGCTCCTCTCATTTTTCCTGCTCATAAAGCATCTTTCATTATTCAGTGGATTCCATTTTTAAGCAATTAAGAAAGTGTTGAGCTCACCCAATAGAGCATTTACTTATAGAGGCAGAGTAGATTTCAGAGATAAAATTCCTACCTCTGAAGAATGCGTACAGATACCCATGAAACACCTCTGTAGCAATATGGCTCTTGACTTCATTGAAATCCACCCAAACACTCACCAAGAACACAAGGATTCAAAGTACTTTTCCTCTTTGCAAGCAATGCTTCCACAAACCAATTATAAAAGCAAAATTTGACCTACAGTAGCTCTGAGAGCAGTATTTATTCATCTTCTGATGAAAAAGTAAAACCATAGAGAAGAGAAACTTTCATACTTACACACAGTCCTACTGGTACAAATGGACACTCCCTTGACCACCACTCTAATTTTATGTATGGGGGTACTGAAGAATATAAAAAAAATATGATTTTTTGAGCATTTTTTCTAAGCTAATTCCATCCATTCAATACATCCGTAGCAAAGACACCTGGTGATACACCAACTGTCTGCTTTACAATGCAAGTGTTAAAATAGAAGTTTCAAGCCACTATTAAAGTAATATTAGATTCCGGAGATAGCATTTATGAAAATCCTACTAATCATGCACTTCTTGCATAAGAAAAGCAAAGAGACGAGCTTGCAACACTATATGATGTCAACATCTCAACATCATTTTTAAATTAAGAAAGTGTAATTGAAAAAAAAGGTGCCAAGGCCATGTAATTTGCTGTATTATAAGCCTTTAGTGGCATGTAAGAGTGCTCTATCCTAATGTGTTCATTACAGCACAATTGTGCAAACTGCTGACTACAGTACTTGCTAAATATACAGGTGTTAATAATGTTTTTTCCTTAGTAAGTTGCCCTCTCACACATGATGGATACATCCAGACTGAACAGTAACACACTGTAATGTCACAATAGAAAAATGAAACTGAATGCATCATAAAAATTAAATTACATTAATTTCATGCAGCAATCCAAAACATTGCACGTACTAAGTATCCCAATGCCCTTCTATTTCGCGTTGTTGCCCATTATGTACTCTGCAGGCTTGTTTTTCTGCTTGTTTGTTTTCCAGTCTACTTATAAAACAACTTTATTACAGCTTGACTTCCCCCCTATAATGCACAAATCTATCTAGAAGAAAACTGACTGCTTTAGTGAATGCTCTGCGCTGAGAACAAAGCAAAACAAAACGATACCGAGATGTCAAAGACTAAAGTGGAAATGAATTTTGAGAAGTTTTCATGGATTGTCATCTTAAAAGCTGCTTCAGCTCACCTTCCTTATCAGTTTTTCATCCTACTTCCCAAATACAATAAAAGAATGCTTCCACTTTCAAGCACATTCTCCAAAATGTTTGAATTTACTTAATTTGAAGGTGACTGTAGAACAGAACAAGCAATCTTTGACATCACCCTCAAGAGGGCAGGCTTGGAAACCGTACTGGAAAACGTCTGCCCAGTGAAACCAAGCAGATAAAAGCCAGTATTGTGCATCTCAAACAATACTCTGACATCCCTGGAGCTGGGAACTCAACACAGCTGCCTTGTCTATAAGGCACTACAGTCCATGGGGTTCTCTCTGGGGCTCACTGACATCTGATTCCTGGGAGACAAACCCTGTTTCTCACCCAGCAGCATCGTAGCGTTGGTGCAACAACACTGTGATCTGCAGAGGTAAGGGCTGATTCCACAAAGCTTTGTTAAGGGGAACAGAAGAAAAGGAAAAAGAATATCCCACACAGGATAAATATCTCTTTGTTTAAAAATAAATTGCTTACACACAGTCTGCTACAACACTTGGTATGTGCACTGAAGTACTGAGTGCAAACATGTATGTTTAACACACCTTGTTAGGAAGGTATAACTAACAACACGATGTTCAAAAGTAATAACTAAAAAAAAGGCAAGAAGCAAACAGAAGTTGATCAAACTCAATTCAGATATGATTAAAAATAAGCAAAACAAAACTATACACAAATACTGCTCTCAAAATCATTTAAAAAAATAAAGGAACAGAATTTCCTCCAGTTATAATACAATTTGGATCGAGAGCATTCCTCCTAGGCAGTAAGATTTCTCTCCAATGTCCACCAAGTTTGAAGCCTGTAGAAGGAGGAACTGAGTTCCTACTGACAAATATGTGGTTCTGAAAACAGAATGTTGTGCCTACAGGTGTGAACTGTCACTGTATGTCAAGGCTTGAAAGAAGTTTGGCACCGTTAATTCAAGAATCTTCTTTTGTCAACAGCTCAAATACGATTAACAAGGAAAACGTGATGATAATAATCAGCCATCGTATCATATATCATTATATCATATATGGGTCACTTGTGTGATTAAAAAAAAAAAAAAAAAGCTCATTGTGAGTTCCATGGCACATTACAGAATAATTTTATCTTTTTCTAAGTCAGCTCCATATCTTTAAAGTCAGTGGTTAACTCTGAGCAGAGCTGCAATACCTCTCATAGGCAGCAGCAGCAAAGCAAAAAAGCACTCCACTAAGAATTATGCTGTTCCCAAACATCATTTACCATACTAACTGAAGAACTCGTTTCCACGGCTGATTTAGTAGATGTGCTCTTACATGTAATCTAAAAAAGCAGAAGTGAATCCTTCCTATAAAAATCAGAGAATTTTAACCACTCTTAAGATATCTCTTACGGTCTTATAATACAGCATTTTAGAGAAAATTATTTCATAGATTTCCCCAAGTGGTTTGCATTCATACAAGGCAGAACAAAAAGCAGTAAAAGACTTCACAGAATCAGAGCTAGACTTTTAGCATCTCTTGCAAAAATTAAAAAGTTCTCAAGATTGAAATCTTGATCATTATTCCTAGGAGGAAATATAGAAACTTGCCAGGAAAAATTGCACCGTATCATGAGTTTGGGGAGTTTTGTTTATGCTTTTATAAAAGAGAGATATCAATATGCACTAGATTTATAAAACACATTAATCTGAGAAACCTGAGTGAAACACTTCAAACACACTGGTGGACAACAGCCAAGTAACCAGTCTGCTCCCTCCTCATTTCAGTAGTTTAAGTGCTCAGAACACGTAGCGCTCCTTTCTGTGAACGTTTGCTTCTATTCCTCATTGGAGAAGATCCTTAAAGCGTGGCCCTGGGTGCGCAGGCAGTGTGGCTAGGGAAAGAGTAAGGTCAGTACAGAGGTAATACCTTGTTTCCTTAAGAGGAGCATTCCATGGCAGAAATGTGCACTGGTTCAGTGAACCCAAATTATTTTCATAGCAGAAATTTCTGTTTATGCATATGATCTCTAGTCAGATTTTCCATTCTTATGAGTTTTTGCTTCCTCCCGTCCAACAAGACAAATAACTTTGTAGCAACCTTTTGTAATTTTGACCATCCACATCAAGTTCATAACATCCAAGACAACACTTGAGATAATCCAGGCGCTCTGGGCTGCAAATCCTAATCTCTGGAAACCCTCAGTTCCAAACGAAGAAAATACACGGCTGTAATACATAGGCATGACGGCAATCCTCACCACGAAGAACACAACTGTCATCAGCACACCATTGATCATGTTAGCCTTTGAAGATTTGGGATATCCCAGTACTTCAAAAAACCACCTGCAAAAGAAGTATTCACAGATGGCAGGCACACTTAAGTCCACTTAATTGAAGAAGATTTTATTTCTCTTAATTAAGCATGTATTTTTTTATTGCTTCTACCTTGCACTTCTTAGTTATTGCTTGTATTTCTAAGTTTCTTGGATTACCTTGCAAATTCTCCTGCTTGGCTTTTTTTATTTTCTCCCAATTAAACACCGTGTGATACCAAGAACATTACATGTAGAACAACACATAGAAAATCCCAGTCCAAATTGTAAGTCAGCTCAAGACCACTATGTTTGCCAATGACTACTGCACTATAATTTAAAGTTACTTTTAAGGTGGTAAATTCAAATGTATTGTTTTTTATTATAATTTGCATCAATAGGCAATTAAAAAATATTTCTCCCCTGAAAGCAATCCTAACATTGTGTTTGATATGGTAATCGAAATAGAGGTATAATATTTCATAGATATGGAATTTTCTGACTCCTGTTTAGCCCTAAATCACAACTTCAGAACCAGCCATTGCAAATCACATATTGTGTCTTAATCTCACTGTCAGGCACACGTATATTAAAGAACCTTCTCTCCCTCCTATAACTGGAGACACATTCACACATAATAAATAAGTGCGAGGAAAAATTGAGCAACAATGGAAGGCTAAAAACAGGAAAATAACATAAATCAATGTAATCATGACAGCGATTGGGAAGGAGGAAGTAGGATAACCAATTTGTATTCAAGAAGGTATGGGGGTAAATCTATTAAAGAAAATAACAAGTTAAAAACTTGTAAAGAATAAAGTCAAACTTTAATTATCTGCAGATTACAGCCTACATAATTACTGACACACTACAAAGACTTGCCAGACATTCAACTCTAATGGAAACACACCAGGTAATCAGTTAAGAATGCAACCGATACAGACTCTGGGCTCTCCGGGTGATAGCCTGAGCAGGAAGCTGGATACCTCCCCACAGAAACACTGGGCCAACAGGGACCTGACACATTCAGTGAGACAGAGCCTGTATTTTCCTCAGTATTTATAATGAAGATTCCAGAAGTAACATCAAAGAAAGTATTTGAAGTCCACAGCAATGGGCCAGGATAGGTAACCACTGAGAACAGGGTGACTGGACATCTGCTCGGAGGCTTCCCTCTCCCAGCAAATTCAAAAACTATGAGTAAGTAAGTGTCAGTGATTGTTAACATTTTACCCAACACAGTTTATAATTAATTGCATAAATGTTGACATTAACAAAAAAAGACCTAAATGCTTGGCATGGGGACGATCTTGAATTAAATACCTCTAATCATTATCGTTATCTACCACTTGCTGCCTTAAGTGTCTGGCTCTTTTCAAATGTAATGGAAAAAAAACATGCACTAATGAGATGACATCCCTCAGTGCAAAGGACCTTATCATCTCCCACAGGGACTTCTGTTTTCCTCAGAAAGCAGTAGATGTGGGTATTCAAGGACACAGTCTCACTGTAGTGTATATTATACTTCTAAAATACCTACTTTTAATAAATTTGAAAGGTAAGCATCCATTTCCAGTACAAAATCCTATCCTGATAAAAGTCAGTCATGAGAACAATGAGTGGGACATGAGCACCAATAGAGAAATCTAGAATATAATACCACCTTCAGAATGTACCACCTCCTGCTTTTTTCTTACTCTCCTATAAAACAAGTTTAAAGAAGTGTTTCTTCACTCCTTGGTTTCTCTATGCATGTAGATCACAACCTGAATTAGACCACAACATCCTACTCGACTTCCCTTGGGCAAATGGAGACAGTCCTGCAGAGCTCTGTTACCCTGCCCTCCCCTAAGTTGAATTCACCAACATTCAGAAGGGTCCTCAGCACAATCCTTCCCTTTTATTTTTTATTTTCTTAGAAATGCGAGGAATCCTACAGTCTCAAAAACTCTTTCATAGTTAACCATCACAATTTAGTAATAGGTAATACTCAGACATCTTGTTTGAAGGCTTAGAGACCCTTTTTATCGTTCTCACCCTTTCTCTACCCGACACCTGGAAAGGAAAATAGACACTACACAAGAAGGATCAGTGAAGTAGAAACACGCCAGAAAGGATGGGCACAGCTATGTGGTGCACTGTGAGATCTGACCCCACACCACAAATAAACAAAAGGAAAAAAATGGAGGAGGAAGAGAAGGAGGAGAAGGAGATGACAGCAGCCCCTTGCTATATCAAGGTCCTGCTCTTGAGATGAAGTCCTGGGGCAGGTCATTGTCCCCAGCTGGGTCACAGCAGCTGCAGAGGAAGCAGAAGGCACCCAGCCCAGAGCTCTGGGAAATGCCCTCCTTAGCATTATCATGCCTTCTCTGATACTCACAGCAGCAGTTTGAGTGTTATGCTGCTACTAGAAGCTACAGCAGTCTTCCACTGTCTCTGAAGTCTGCTAAAGAGCCTCCTGCCACTTTGTTCTCTGATCACAAGTGTAAAGCTTAACTACCACCACTGCATTGAGATGTTTTACTACTCTTCTAATTTTAGAGCTCAGAATCCAGGACTATTTTTGAAACAGAAGTGTGAAAATCTGGCATTTCATATGAAGGTTGGTCTGCTTTAAAAAGGAACTCAGGGGGGAGCACACCAGCTGTGCAGCAACAGCAGCTAAATGTTTTCATAGCAAGATAGATTTCCAGATAGAAATCTCTAAATAAATTAAAATTCACTTTTTAGCAGCTATTCAATGACAAAATCCTTCCCGTATAATATGGATCAAAACATAAAGAATTGTGTAAAAACTCCACAGCTACTTACCGCTGATTGACAAAAGGAGTGGAGAACTCTGCAAGCAGACGGAAGTTCCCAAAATAAGCCAGCAGACCTTTGCTCTGGTTGGACAAAGACAAAGCAGACACAGAGATCAACAATCTAGGAGATGAACCTCGACTAAAGTCTTCAAGCATACAAAGATTGATACAATGACTCAAAGGCCTGCTTAAAATTGACAGTACATAAGTTTCTTTAGTACATTAGTTTCTGTAACTTCCTTACAATTCCAAAATGAATTGTCCTTTAAATACCATGAGTCAGTAGCTTTTTATTATTAATAATAATAAATCTTTAAAAGAAGTAGAAATAAGAGGAAATGGAAAGCCAACCAGAGGAGACTTGCACAGAAACTGGTGGGATATAACTGTAATGGTACAGCTACTGTCTAAGAGGATTGTAACTGTTTCAGATTTCTCATGTTTAAACAAACAAAATCAGTAAGGTGAAGAATGTCCCTGAACTGTTGTTTTAGGAATGCAACTGACCTACATCAAGATGAATTATGGGCTCTGATTTGGCAGCAGAAAGGGCACATAAAGCCCTTGAAATTCTCCCCTGCCTTCTGAAAGAGAAACCCTTTCCAGTAGTTGTGTTGCAGTCCCTGCCACATCCCCTAGGCTGGAAGAAGACTTTGTCTTACCTATGTCAGTATCCAGATAATAGCATGCAACTTTTCCACCAAAACACATTGTAACTGAACACCTCCCTCTAAGTGACAAAGTACAGAGGCTTCTCTGTCTTATCTTTTGCTTGTGTTACCAGCTGGAAATAGTATCCCACTCCACCAGGACTGGGCAAGTAGCACTTGGCAGGTGTAGAGATAAAGAAAACTCAGCCTTATTCCTGAACAACCCATGGCACAGATATAGACATGCAGTGGGAGAGTTGGACCCAAATAATAAATGGAACTTAAAGTTCACACTATATTATTTACTCCAGAAATAACTACTGAACTTTCTGCATGGGGAATTAGCCTGAGTAGTGATATTTTCATTACTCTAATATCCAGTTCTAATTCCGTTTCATCCATGACAATACTAGTAGATCTAATTATCTTCAACCTGTAAGAGAGTATTTACTTGTCAATCTACTTCATTCCCTTTAAATGGTTACATGGGAAATCTGGCAGTAATCTGACAACTCAACACATTTTAAAATATTTTAAGCCTGAGATTCATGAAGTAGCTAGTGAAAGAGACATAGTAAGTGATGTAAATTCTGTTTTATAGGATTTCTTTATTTACTGAATGAGCTTTTCAGAAGAGATTTAGCAGCATTACTCTGGAGGTCAGCAGGATTTCTACCAAATCACAAAGGCATCTTAGCAATTCCAGCAGTAAATCAGCAGCAAAGAGTAACAGAGTTAGTCTTTGCCCTAGAAGAATATCCTTTTCTTCCCCTTATATCATTGATGCATGCACATATGCCACAGATATTGACAGATATACACAATTAATCATCAACTGCCTCCCCCCCAAAGCAATCTTGGAAGAAGTCTCAGAGGGTCAGCATCAATCTTCATAACAAAACAAACAAAAAGTGCACACTTAATGAGAAATCTCAGTTATAACAAAGCTTAAAGTTAGTTTAAGCTGAACAGCAGATATAGTTATTTATCATATGCAATTGGGATCTTCATACGACCGTTCATTTTTCAGATTAGCATTCTTATTTTACATATGAATATGTGCTGCATGCCGGTTGTTTAATAACTAAAAGTGGAATAGATTCCATAATCCTACCTCCATAAAAATAAATTGTTCATGTCTGGGTGACATAAGTGTGTACAATAAAAAAGTTTTTGTGGTTTCTTGCTCGTTTTTGTTGCTGCTTTTAAATAAAAAGAAAAGAAAAATCTACAGAAGAACCACACCCAGCTGCCCAGAGTTGGACATCACTGACCAATACTCTTAAAAATGCAGTAACAAGCAAAACATTTGAAACCATCTTCTGGTTTTTCAACTAAGCGTTCACACTTATGATTTTGTGGCCTCTGTATTGAAGATAGAAATATGACTGTCACGAAGGTAACGCACCAACCAGCAAATAACCTTTTTAAACATTAAAGAAACAAGATTCATAAAAGCATTGTCTCCATTCTCATCTGCTTGTTACATTACCAGAGAATACAGCACTCACCAGTACAAAATAATAAGCATACAGAGCTGCCAAGTGATGTATTACAAAAAATTTGTCACCAATTGCCTTCCAGTAGCAAATAATAAGCAACAAATCTAAAAGAGAAAATAAATAACATTAAAAAAAGAAGTTAATATCCTGCCATTTACCCGAGAATAGTGTTTCTCCTAGTTTTTAGAGGTCTGATTGCCAATGCATGCTACCAGTAGAAACACACATAACCTAAAGATGTTTTTCCAGTAAAAAAAAAAAAAAAAAGAAAAATAAGTTCTGACAAAATATTAAGCAAGCATTATTCCAAAAGCTGCCATAAATTATCTTCCATATCAACAGAAGTATGGGGACAATACCTTTAGCTGAAGTATTCTGGAAGGAAACGATAGATCCAGAATCTGATATCAAATCCATATATTTGGAACAAGTGACCAAAAAAAGTGGGGAGGGAAGGAATATACATAACCAATGTACAAATATCTACAGTAAAAGCAAGAATCTGCTATGGGGAACTAGTGAAACAGAACGTTATACTTGCAAACAGGGAACCATTAACCCTGTGCAAAAAACACTTGGAACAAGAAGCATGCTCACTCAATACAATCAGAGCTTCCCAGTCACTGCAAGAGCAATACAGTGGACTTGAGTTAATGCTGTAAAGAAAGCTCTGAGAAGTTTTTCTTGTCCTGTGACTGTATGAGATTTCAGAAAAATTTCTGGAATAAGCAATTTCTGCCTCTACTTTCTTCAAATAAACGAGTACTTGGTACTCTGAATGGAATACTAGAGATCAAGGTTCAAAATCAAAGACCTTATCGTTATGCTTTTCCTATCTCCAGTGAGTACCTCGATCTCTTATATGAGCTGTTCTCAGGCAGGAGTCTGTATTATCTGATATAGCTGCTCCACTACATATGAATAATTAAACATTAACTACATAAGGAAGGAAAGAGAATGAGTGGCCAAGTTCAGGTCTCTGTTCAAATGCATTCATTAATTCATAATGAAAGCCTAATGCGTAACTATTTAGAAATAGATACCAATGAATTTAAACATGGAAGATGAAGTTCTCCTTACAGACAAACCAGAGACTTGAACTGCATGTGCTGATCACCAGTGCCATTAGTGAGAAATCAACTGCAAGAGATAATTCAGTACACAGTGCAGCCTCTGGTGAAAGACTCCATTCAAACAGGGGAAGTTTTCCCAGAAAACAGTCCATGTTACAGAGTTTTCATTTTGGCAAGTCAGCATTCCCCACACAAAACAAAAGTTACAAACAGTTGTGTTGCAAAATTCCCATGCCAATTTTACTTAACAATAATTCAGAACATCAACATATTTAAGTATTGGGGGTTAGAACTACATGATCCTTGAGGTCCCTTCCAACCCGGGTCATTCTGTGTGATTCTGTGATTCTGTGAAGTATTAATGTTGTATTAAAAAAAATAATAATAATTCTAAATTTTCAAGTTCTATAGGTGACTTAATTTTGCTTTGAAGGGAAATTAGAAGGTGGGCAAGTGAAATCCAATGGCATCGTTTGCCTCAATTTGCATTGAGGGTTATAGAGTTCCAGGTGCTCTGTTGCAAGCCACTTCCACACCTTCTGAAGTGGCTACAGCACAGTCTGAACTGGAGTTGGCAGTTGGGTACCAAACCATCACAAAGCCACACCATGCCATTCCCTTACTGCCTGGGGGGACATCATTCCCATCTTTCGTATCCTGCAATTTCACCACAACCCCACAACTCAATTGCAATACAGCTTCTGCTGTGGCTTTCAAAATTCTTACATGTATCACATCTCCGGAACAGTGTCTCAAGATGAATACAAATATATAGGGTAGTGACTCAACATTAATAAATAGGTTGAGCGCATTATAAAGATGATGTTGCATAATTACCAGAAATGAGGTAGCCTGTGGTAATAGCAATATTCAGTTTCACAATTGAAGGGTCACCCCTGTAAAAATACCAAAAATGCAAAGTTACACCTTCATAACAAGGTAATTTGCAGAGGACACATACATATCAAACATCATCATGTCCATGAGGTTACCTAGTGTTTGTCCAAACAGTAAGATATGGTGAGATTTGGCTACAGATCCAAGTTAGAGAAATGGATTCCTTTCCAGGCAGATACAAGACATCTGCTAACTGTCCCTGGCTACACACCAGCACTGAAAATCAGCAAGTGCCCTGGGCCAGCTTCGCTGGCAACAGCAAATGGAAGTAAACAGCCCAGGCAGAATCACAGCGCTCTGACTGACAGCCCTCATCTACATTTTTTTCTTCTGCCAGTACTAAAACTTTGTGACAGATGACAAAAATATCTCAGCTGGTGCTTTTCATATTTGTGAGAGGATGAATGCTTATAGGAATAAACAGAGTAGAAGGAGACAAAAGGAATTATTCTCCTGTTCTTTTAAGCCAAGTAACCTTCCAGCAAAAAATGTTTTTCAGAGTAGTTTCACGCCTTCTGTGCCTTCCTTTTTGGTGCCAAAGACTCAGCAAAGCTCTTAATAGCAAATGAAAACCAGCAGTCCCTCTAGTATGTTCAAAAACACAAGACGACTTGTGAACACTGCTCAAGAAGAAGCATTCATATTACAGCAAATAACTTCTATTTGTTCTTTTTTCCATTATCCTCTGTGCATTGCTACCTTGAGGAGTTAGGTAAGCAATTCCCCCTTCCTCTGCTCAAAGATCTTATCTTTTTTATTAAACATACAAATAAAAACAAACAAAAAAACTTACTTTGTGCATCTAATTTAAATGTGTTTCATGTAAAAAATACACTGAGCTTCAAGTGACGTATCAACAGACTCATAAGACGTGGGCTGCCCAAAACCTCCCATCAGCATTTGTGAGAGAATCGTAACCTTGCAACAAGTCCTGCCCTTCTGGACCAACACTTCAACAGCATGCACAGCCGTGCTACCCATTTGTCATCTCTTAGTACCTTTAAGAAAAGTCCATTACAATCCTAAATTAATCTCTGCTAACAGAAAATATAGAATTCAGTCTAAAATGTTCTGAATTTCCCAATCTATCAGCTTGAATGGGAAATGCTGTCAAGTTTATGAGCGCTGATGCCTGCATCAAAACTGGGCTGCAGACAAGTGCCAGGAATGACAAACAGGGAGTGACTTGAACAAGCAGGAGAGGTCTCTTTTATGACTGCTCAGGAGGTATGTGCGGCAAATGAGTTACAGGAACACACACAGACAGATAAAACACGAGGATACTCAGCCAACTTTCTTCATGTTTGTTTTTGGGTTTTTTTTCCAGATATTTTTCAGATACAGTCTACTAGATAAAAACACTTTAACTTCAAAAATGTTAATGACTGCATTGTGGACAGTGGTGCAAAGAAGCCGGCTCTCTTGTAAATATGTGAATTAAGCTGTAGCCTCACACCTTCTCTCTCTCCTTTCCTAATCTCTACCACCTACACATTTTCTACCATGTTATTCTCTCCATCTCAAAAACAATTTCTACATTACTTATGCTAATTACTTATTCTCTTCACATGTAGAAAATAAGGCAAGTGGTAGGGAAAGTCCTAGACCATCAAAGAAGGTGTAAAAGCACCAGGCTGATGAACCTTCTGTGGCATACGCACACTCCAGTCTTTATCATCTTTTGCTAGGATCTATTGTATCTAATTTCAGACATTATCTGACAGCAGCACCACATCCTCTCTCCATTCCACCCAGTGCCTTAGTAGGAATCCTAATCCCCTTTCAAGACCTACACATATCGTCATCACCACATTTAAGCCTGGCATGAGCACAGCACTACGTATGGAGGAATGCAGAGACAAATGCTAGCTATCTCCTTTATAAGAGTAACATGTAAGTCAGCCTTAGGAAAAAATATACACCTGCAATGGCTGAGGAAACTGACCTGTGATTCTGGCTTTACTAGTAGTTTCTGACAGAAGAAGCACAACACAAAGTTTTAATTCATTATAATCATCATTATAATTGTATCCAAACAGAAGAAATACTTAGAAGCAATAGTAGAAATCTAGAATAATTTCCCTCCCCCAAAAAATTGTGTCCTATGGTATTTTTACATAATACAGGATGCTAAAGCTCCATAAATGAGGTTAAGTTTTCGAAGCAGTACACAAAAATATCTCACAAACTTTCTTAAACTTGTTAAGAATTAAAGATAATTTTTGAAAACTTAATTTTCTATTTAATTTGATTTTTTATACACCAGGATAATTTAGTAAGAGTGCAGACAACTTATCACCAGCAAGCAATACTTATTTCTTCTACTGTTTAGAACAAGGTCTACTCAAGCAAACCAAGATAAAAACTTGTATATGATTAGCCTTACCACAACCCATACAGAGATCAAGTTATAATAACCCACTGCTTTTAAACAAGGTTAACACTCTCATAAGATGCTGAAGACTGTATATAGTCACTCCAAAGAATGACTATACCAGAATACAATGAAAAAAAGTCAAAGCAACAATTAATCACATATCACTACAAAAGTAAGAGGCCAGCATTGTTCAAATGCACATTATGAATCAGTGATACATTTAAGAAAGCCACATAAAAAAAAAATAAAAAATCAGTGGCCGAGATACCATCAGAATTTATAGCTTCAAGTACCTCATCTTGTCTAGTCCATACCACACTGTCATTAGTTTACAATACCAAAAGAGCAAAATAAACATCAGACGTTAAATCTACATGAGTTTAAACTGAATCATACTGTAGACCTACAACAAAGTTGAAAATAGCACCCTATGGCAGAAATATGAAACAAAGCTTGCAGTACTCAATCACTCTTCAGGAGTAACATGGCCTCTTCCAGAGTGACAGATTCAGAAGGTAATGAGTGAGATGTCAAAATACCAATTAAATAAAAGCAAGACACATAGCCTGCCCCACAAAAGTAAGCATGAAACAAAACAATAACACAGTGAAACTAGACATCAAAATAAATAAATAAATGGAAGCTTAAGATGGAATATTTGATAGAGAAAACATTTGAAATCTATTTATTAAAAGTTTATATTCCCTATAAAGACAGCATCCCTTACAACTCCTTCCTACTGCTTGGTAGAAGCCTTTTGGGAGGCTATAGTATAACATCCTAACTTCTCACCTTTCATGTATGTATTTTATATAGATAGAAGGCTCCAGTTTTTCCCCCCATGACTTGGAAGAGCATTTCAACCTGATTTAAAAATAACTGTACTAAGGAGTGTAGTTTCAGTCTTGCCAACTGGGTTAGACTCTCAGTCCTACAGATCAGTAATGTAATAAGCAATTACAAATCAACTGTCTGCATTGTATCTACCCCACTTCACAGAGACAATACACTAAGGGCATCAGCACTAACAAAATAATCTGGAACTATAAAGTAGTACAGACAAAATCAAATACATCAAACTGTATATTTTAAAGAGAAATAAAATATTTACTACAGTAGTGAAAACACTGCAGGATATTTTTTCCATGCTCTATTATGTTATCTGACTGTGTAAACACAACATGTAAGTAACACGTCTTACCAGAGATGGTCAGCATTAACAGCTTCGTCGTACAACAAAATATACAGACAAAATCCACCAACCACCAAGGCATGGAATGTGGACACTGTCCTGAAAAACAGAGCACAGTCACAAGGAGATACTGCCAGTCACAACTATCTGTATTGTACTGCAGGTACGATACACCCAAAGCCATGCCCCATCACAGCTCTGCTTTACCACTTAACAGAGAAGGGTAGGAAAGAAGTATCTTCTGATGGGGGCCAGGGATGAGCACTGAAGAGTAAGAGTGGTTTCAAACCGAGGTAACTGAGATCTACAGGTGTTCTTTGTTTTTCAAAGTAACCCATATGTTACTGAATACTTAGTTATTGTTACTTACCCATATGTTACTGAATACAAAGCCACATCCAGTTCTCAAACAAATACTGCATAGCTTTGTTTGATGGAAAGCCTACAGGAAAGCACCCTGATATTATACTGGCCTGTGAGTAGCACAGCAGCAGGCTCCTCCTTCCAGGCACCAAGATGACTCAAAAAGTGAGCCTGGGTTTTGCAAAGAGGGGCATTATGTGAAAAACCTAGTGGTGAAAAACTCAGAAAATTTCTACAATACTTGAAGTAAATTCTAGCCCTCAAAGAATAAACTTATATAACCAAATGCTGCAACTGCTTACCTGAGGTGTAACAGCAGCAGCTTCTTACCAGCTTGCAGCCTCACTTGCACTATTTCATACTCCTCCTGTCTTACACAAAGCCACAGGAATCAGCCAGGCCCACAAGTGCTTGCAGGGTACACCCTGTGCTGGAAGCAGGCAGGCTACATGCATGGCCAGGTCCTGTCCTTTTCTTTCCCCCCTCCCCCTCCAGAAGGCTTACAAAATAAAGAGGGATTTAGTCTGTTTCCAAGGGATGTATTATCTTCTATTGGTATGAGAAAATTCGATCACTTCTTATAAGACAAGTCTCTATTTACCATTTGCTTAAAGAGTGTCATCATGTTACTTTCAACGGCTTTTTCAGTCATGTGCCAGAAAATGGATAGAGATAAACACAGCCTGAATAGCCAAATGTAACCGGCTACGTGTGAACATTTATTATCTATTATAGCACAGGCCTTTTATATAACCACTTTAAACAAAGGAAAATTCTGTCATCAGAACTCCAATGATAATTAGTGGTTTAATTAAAACATTGACTCTCGTGACACAGAACTACATAAGACCAGGAACTTTGTATCCCTTTAAAAACAAAGCATGGCATGCAAGGTTACTGCTTGAGAAATACCTGGGATTTTTGAATTTAGGAGAGTACAGCAGTCAAAGAAGTAAAATCTGTCCTAGCATATACTTCATTAGCTTGCAGTTTGTCTTAGGAGTGGCTGTTCATTCAAACCTTAGTCTGGATAAGCTTATAAGCTCCATACAAACACAGCAATTGAAGAGGAGAGAGAGGGGAAAAAAAAAAAAAAAAAGGGAAAAACAAAGAAAGGGAAGAAGAAAAGCAGCAGATTTCTTCCTTAGTTCTGGACTTCGAAGTTTCTCCACAGAAGAAGGGAAATACTCCATTTTAATATGGAAACTAGGTCAAGCTATCAAGCTCAGTACATTTCTTTGAAATTACTGTCACAGCCTGCATCCTTTAACTCCTCGTTAAACTGCAAAGAAAAAAATATAACAGCTGCACTGGTAAACTGTATCCATATTCTTTTCCTCCCAAATCTATGTATTTTCACAACTGCACAATAGCACTACAAATATATATTGTAGAAGAGGTGACAAGAACTTCTGCACGACAAATTAGAAAGTTACAGTACATCTGTGTTGAAGGTGCAACTTTTAATTCAATCTGAGAACGTGCACACTTAAAGATCACTGAATCAGTTTCTTTATTGGTTCTTAATGCTTGGAAGGTCAGAATAAACAAACTGACAATATGGAAAACACGACCCAGAGCTGCAGCTCAAACACTCGATTGACAAAACCCTCAAAACTAACAACATATTTTCAATGCTGCAGCTCATTTCAGGCAGAAGCCGTCTTCCAGACCCAGCTGAGCTGATAAAAATGCATGACCATCCTCTGTGCCAGTTTCCTTCAGGACTGCCAACAGAACCATTTGTCTGAGCCCTCCCTACACCAGCTGAATGTAAGACAGAAGAACAAACATCTACTTTTAAAACATTTAAGCTAAACAAACTCATTTTAACAAGAGATAGTAACATCCTCCATGTGCACGGCCATATACACAGTACACGTGTGCTGTCTCTATTCTATGAACACATACTATACACCTTGGGGCATTTCTTCACTTTAGTGAGATGCTGAGGTGAGGAAGCGGTGTGGTGAAGTGTGTTTGGTTAACAGAGTTAACAGCCAACCTCCTGCAGAATCACCACCACCATCAGCCCTTCTTTCACTCCATGCCCCCCTTAGATACAAAACCAAGAAACTGCTGATGAGCTGTGCCCCATGTTTCATGCCTCCTAATTCCAGAGCTGAATCACAACTTATCTGTGTGCTAACATCAACATCCTGCTCCAAGAAAAACTGTGGAAAGTAGTTAAAAAGAAGGGCACAGCTTGAGGTGCTCTTCCAACTTGAGTAATTAAACACCTTATAGCAAAGTAGCCCAGAGATTACAGAACAGCTTATTTCCAGCACACTTGTGATCACAATGAAACAACTTGTGTGTTGTTATGCAAAGCTCTTCAACTTACCATAATGCTACCAGGCATGAGATATGTCCTTAGAAACCCTTATTATGCAATTTAGGGGTCACTTGATATGGCTTTGAGACAAAAGTTCAGCTCCAATATGATAACGGTTTAGTTTCATGGGTGGACTTTATTGTCAGTTTCTAACACAGGAATAAAAATCAGTTTGCACTGATATAATGAGCTGGCAATCTAGAAAGATGTTTAGATAGATACACAATTATTCAAAGATCGAACTGAAATTAAGATGGTGCCTTTAAAAGCACTTCCAGCAGACATTTGCCGAATGGAGGACAAAACTATTTGAGTTACTAATGTTGCACAGACAAGGAAATAACTTTAAAAGCATCCACTTGATAATGCCTTTAAAGAGGACAGAGGAGGGAGGGCAATAATGATAATGCTTTTTGAGTGCAGTGACAGCCATACAGCACACATTTCTCAACACAGAATTTGAGAAACACCTGAAAAATATTTTAAAAGTTTAATAGGCCACTTGAGCATAAAGTTATATTGTACCAATTCATTCTGGATAGAGAAACTTTTGTACTAGACATAATCCTTCAAAGTAGTATTCTGTAATAAAACCTCAAAGATTATCCTGCTTTCAGATACTACTCTATACTTCCTTTATGGCTTAAGATGGAGGACAGCATCTACCCAGGGAAAAGTTCACAGGGCTGCACAAGTTGCTGCCCATGTCATGCCCAAGGAACAGGTGTAGCACAGGTACACACATCCCAGTGGCAGGACTGTATAGACACAAAGAGATCAAGGCAGGTTTTTAGACCAATTTTTCACTACTCCTCTCTGAACACTCACCCTACATCTCACAGCATCCTCCTCCCCTTCCTCATCAAAACACAGATGTAGCTGTCTTAAAGCTGTAGTATAACTCTGCTTCACCACAATACTATAATAACAATTCAGCAGATATCTTGGAAAAGGAATAAAGCAGGAAGCAATGTAGTAGTAGTGAAAGATGAGAGTAGTTTGCTTTGCACACAAAAGCATGACCCAGAGAAATACTATCATTAAATGAAATAGATATGATTTTCACATATGTCAGGGGGAAAGGAATTTTGTACCCATTCTTTAACTAGAAGCATCACAGAGAAGTCATTTAACCAATATCCCTATCTGTAGTTTTCAATATATGCACACACAGGTGGCAGTTCATCAGCTACCATTTGTTTTGAACACTTTACCTTGAATTCCATTCAATCTTCCTTTTTTGGCTGAGATTGCTAAAACCAGGTGTTATCCGTGTTGATACCCAAGAGCTTAAAACATGGAACAGGAGCTGGAATACGGTAAAACTGGCAAGAGCAATACCAATAGTCAGGTTGCTGAAGGAAGCCATTGTTCTTCAGCCTATGAAGAGAAGCAGTTGTTAATTTAAGTCCACCAACCATTCAACTTAAAGCAGCAAAGCATCTTCGACAGCTAACTCCTCAATGGAAACACTAATCACTAACAGTATAAAAGTGTCCCCAGTCTTATTTTTTTTAAACGTATGAGTTGCAGTGTTTTTGGTATTTTTGATGCAGTATTTTTGTTTTTTAACTTGTAAGTACATTTTCTTTGCTCAAGCAAAGAAAAGTGGGAAAACACCACCGCTTTCCCAACCTCTGTGACTGAACCCTCCATTCCCTGAGCACTGCAAGGGCTGGCTCACAGCTTTCCACTCCTGCCCCAAGAAGCTCCAATGGTAAAACTCTTCTCATTCTTAACAGACTGACTGCTACCGACAGCACTTCAGAAAGTGACAGTGAAGTCACAGAAGCGTGGAGGAGATTTTCAGGACAGCTGAGGAGGCTTCAGTAAGTAACAGCCTCACCGCAGCTATAGCTCTCTGCAGAGACAAGGCTTCTTGATTTGCACTTTTGTGTCTAACTGAGGGCTTCTCCTTGCAATACAGTGCAAGCAACACCATTCAGGCTTTCTTCTTCACACAACAGCCTAATCTTTGGACGTATCAAGAAGCTCCCCATCACTGGAACCAATGATTTTAGATACTGGACCACTTAGCTACTTCATGAGGCCTAAATCAATCGTTAAACACTTCAAAACATAATTGCCAGTCACTAAATGCTTCAGTCATTTCTCACACGTCTCCAGTACGTCCCAAGGCAGAGCAGTATTTCTCAGACATCACAAACATCTGACACACATCTCTGGTTTGATATGCGCAAAGTGTTTTATATTCCAAGACCCGCAAAGGCCACAAACTCTTAAAGTCAATTTGTATTAAGATGAACACAAACTGGAAAAAAACTCACAAGCAAATGGTTTGTTTTGAGCTACTTAAATGGCTACTTGGATCATTATTTAGCTCACTGCTGTCACACCTGAAAACAAATTGAAGACTTACAGGTTAGTGTAATACTGGAGACCCTGGGGGTTAAGTCTGATTTTTTAAGACTTGTCAGTTTGAAGGAATAAATCAATCATTTCTGTAAACCCACTGAGGTGCAGTGAGTGGTGCCCATTCCAGACTGCACTCCAGGGGCTGGAACTTTGTTATCATATCATTTAATTTGTAGGAAGTCTCTCTTGGACCATGCAAGGAAAAACAGGGTTGGTCTAATTCCTAAAGCACGTGAAAGAAGCCAAAACTCGTCTGAAGAATAGCAAACCACTGATCATCAATCACAACTCCTTTATCCTTTTGACTAGAAGATGACAATTCTCACACTACTAATTATGTTCATCTACAATGGCAACACCAATACCTCTAGTTTTCAAAGGCACTGACATAATCTCTTAAACAAAAGAAAACCATGTTTTTACTTGCAGCACCAGCACGCCCTCAGTACCAGAAGAGTTTGTTAGGTACATGATATTTCAGTGCATGGCGGGTGTTCATCTTAGTACAGGAGATTATGGAATTAAACAGAAGAATCCCAACCACTGCAAGAAATGACTTTAAAAGAGTTAACCTTTTCTCTAATCTTTCTTCTATGGACACTGTATGGGGAATTCAGGAAAAAAGCAGTCACATGGAAAGTGTATGTACATCATACCTTCAAAGTCTGATCACACACCTCCCAGCACTTAGGGCAGCAGCACAGAACTGGGATGCTAGCAAGGGAGGCAGCAGAGGAGAAACCAGTCACCTGGCTCCTGGCTGCTCTGACAGATACTCAGAAGAGTTTTGCAATACTGATTTCAGAAGGTGATTTCATACATGCTTTATCAAAACACCGTTCAAGTGCCAAAGTCCAGGAATAATTCCATATTTAACTTGGGCAAATTAAAGAATGCTGTGTTTTAATTCACTTCAAGGACCACCTGCAAACATCATGTTCCATGTGAGATGGAAGAACAGTTCAGCTATAAACATTTTCTCATCTGCCTAAGTTGTTTTCAACTGTGTACGACTTGCCATGAAAATCAACTGTAGCTTATCATGTTCTCTTTTAAATAAGAAAAATCATTCACCTTGCTGAACTGAACTTTATAGCTTAAAGAAACATAATATGCTTCTGGATACGTATAGTTTCTTTGCCCCAAGGAAAAGAGCCAAGGTTAGGAAATCAAAAGCAGCTTTCATGTATGCTGTGGCTCTCTGCCCCAGTATTTTCTCATGGCATTCCAGCAAAGTCCAACCTGGACACAAAACAGCATGGATTATATATGAGCAGACACTTTATCCCCCAAACTGCACAGTCATTGATTACCATTCAGCCAGCTGATAGTGGAGAGAGCTGGAGTCTAGCAACACAGAAGAAGAGTAATTTAACAGAGTTGGATCCTCACCATTAGTTATTGAACAGCAGTCTGCTCCTGGCTTACCCAGATTAACGTCTTAACCATTCAGTTAGTCATTACAACTTCACTCTTGCATCTTTCAAAGTAGACTTTAGGAAGACAAATATCAAACGCTGGAAGCTGACAACTGCCAGCAAGGTGTTAGTTGCACACTGCCTCCAGCAGCACAGTATTGAAGTGTTCTATTGACCCCCATAACTCTGAAAGAGCTAATAACATCACTTTTCATTCGTACTCAGAGCTGAAAACACAGTCCTTTTATCTGGTATTAATAGCATGCACTTTTCCTCACATCCTGCTTCTACTTGAAAGTCAGGGGAAAAAATAGGAAAAAAAACCCTCCATTAAATAGACATATATAAAGTCAAAATTCATTCACCTCTGATATGAAACCATTAGCAACTTCTGATTGCAAAACGCCAGCGCTTACTGAGAGCATAAAGGAAGACGTGAGTTACCCAGCACTTGTACCATCAATGGCACTCAGTATTTATGTTCTGCTCAGTTCAGTGCCCCACTGCTCACATCAACCATTCCCATCAGAACAATAAGACACGCTGCTCTGCCCAGACCCAGTGCAGAGGCACAGCCCACAGCCCTCACCTCTTCCAAACTGGACTACAAGACAAATGAGGTCACTTTCCAAACAAGATAACGTGGTAAAGCTGTGAGATCGCAATACCAGGGTATCCCACTCAGCACCATACTCTCCTGGTCTGGTTAAAACTCACAGCTCAATCCAATCCTTGTAAACCTTACTATGCTAATTTGCAAAGAACACCGTGGTACTGCTGACTGTTGGCACAGTTTATAATAAACCTAATAATAAACCAGCTGCAATGCTTGAGCGTTGTTGGGTCTGAACTGCAGTTTCTATTGCCCTGATTAGCTTGGCTCTGCACTTGTTATCTCAGCTCGGCAGGAAACGCAGTAAATATCCCCACCGCATCACAGCAGTATAATGGAGACACGAAGAAAAGCAGTAACGATCATAGCTTAAGACATTCCCTGTTCTATGTAAGGGCATTTACATTCCAAGCTCCACTTACGGCTCTACTACGGAGCGCCGTGGCAGCGACCCGAAGAGACGCAGTTTGGCACCGAAGCGAGCTACGTGTTGCTATGTCATTTATCCGAAACATCCATCTCCTCAAATACTGCAAAAAGTTCTCAGCGGGAAAGCAAGGGGGAAAACAGAGAATAAAGGAAAGAGAGAACTGCCCGGAGATACGGCGAGCGCAGACCGAGCGGCACCGGAGCCCCGCAAGAACGCGCGAGCAGCGGCCCGGGGCCGCGTTACCTCGGTGCGCGCTCAGCAGGGAGAGGCGGAACCCCGCGGGTAAGGGCAGGGGCAGGGCCGGCCCGAGCGGAGCGCAGCCCGCTGTCGGCCGCGGGAGGAAGACGGCCGCTGCGCTCCGAGCTGCCACGGCGCCCAGCGCCGCCGGCTGCGGCCCGAGGGCGGCCCCGTGAGGGGCGGGCGCCGAGAAGGAGGGAGGGAGCCGCCGCGCAGCCCGGCGGGGGTGGGGACGAAGGGGCTGAGCTGCGCCGCCCCTGCGCCTTTAACCCCGCTTCGCAGCCTCCGTTCGCTCGTCCTCGCCGGCTAACAGAGACGGGAGGGGAGACAGAAGGGCTGCGAGCGCCCACTCTTCCCGGCCCGCCGCACCTGGAAGTGGGGCTACCGGGGCCGAGCCGCAGCCTCCGCCATGCCGCTCAGCGGCGGCGAGACCGGCCCTTCTCGCACAGGATGCTCGGGTTACGGCAGGCGCAGCCTTAAAGCGGCCGAGCCGCCACCTGCAGCCGGGCTCCACCAGGGGAGGGGCAGCTCCCCCGGCCTCGGCCCCGCAGCCCCCGGCGGACCGCACCCGGGGATCGGGGCGCGGCAGCGGCAGGGTGCGGGCACAGCGGAGCGGGACCGGCCGCACCGCCCCGCAGTGCCAAAAATCCGCCACGAACCGGCACGGCCGCACCGCCCGCTGTCAGCCGCGGGGGACGGCAGCGCCGCTGCCTCCCTCTCTCCCTCCCTCCCTGGGCGGCTTCCCGACAGCGCAGCGCCCGCCCCGCCGAGCGCGCTCACCGCCTCTCCGTTGGCTGCCGGCTCAATGCGCCGCGCTGGACTCTGGACCCCAAATTCTGCTTAAACGCGCGGGGCTGAGAAAGGCTTACGTGTCGGGGGAGGAAAAAAAAGCTGCTATGCAGAGCGTTTCACCCTCCGCCAAAATCCCAGACACCGCGCATTGCCATAGGGCCAGCGCCGAAAATATTTCATGGGAAAAATGCTCCTCGACAGCACGTTACGTATGAAGGGTGCAGTACCGTGATCCTGGGCTGTGCAGAGTGCAGGTACTGCTGGTACTCACCGGTTTTGAAAGCAAATGCTCCGACTTTGTTTAAATTATTGTTCGTTTTACATTTTCGAGCCATCACATAGTATTTTTAAAGTCACAGCAAAACTGCATTAACGAAATTAAACACTATGAAGATTAATGGACTTGGTTAATTTCTTCCAGGAAATGGCAAATCTTACCAAGCAGGAAAGAAAATGCTCAGAATTGTTTCCTTTGGTCCACCTCTACTATCAAAAATTCACCCTAAGCCACCTCAACTTCCATTTTCCAGTGAGGATGACTGATCTTTAAGATTAAAAAAAAAAAAATGTACAAATTCTCTTAACCAACATAACATTAAAGGTATTCATTCAGATGTACGTTGCAACATCACAACAGGATAAGCTGCCGTTGCCCAAGAAACCATCTATTCCAGCTGTGCTCACTAATCTCTCTTGCAAGATGTCCCTCATAGAAACTGCTATTGCCTTCCTGTAACAGGCTGGAATGCAGGTACTGACTGGTGAGCCAATGAGCCACCCCGTGTAGAACTGGAAACCTGTAGGAGGTGGGCAGGGCACATCCCCAGCACCTGTAGTTGTTTAAAGCCACTTCAGCTTAATCCATTGCTGAACAAAGAAATCAACCGCCAGGTAAGAATTTGTGTAAAGATCTGGATTGATGAAGCATGACTTCAGCTGGACCTGTGTCCTACAGCTGATCACTGACCAACTCCAGCAGCATTTTGGTAACTAAATTCCACACAACATACTCAGCTGAGTAAAGCAGATCTTAATCCTGCTTCCAAACTTCTTCCAGCAACAGAGATGGCCAAAGACAGCAATTGCACATACACACAAATACTTAACGAAATTGGGATTAAAAAAATACCCTCATATTTTACTCTGTTGTACCAATTTATTCCTTGTATAGCGGAATATTTCAACCTACCCTCTATTATGTTCATCTAGGGTTTCTGATGAAACAGAACAGCCAATAAAACCTAAGAACAGTATGGTGAGATCATAAACCACTTTCAAAATGGCAAACTAGAAAAGTCTGAAGAGTATTTTCTTCAAGAAAACCTCTGGTGTACAGAGGGTCTGTGGCACCAGCAAAGGCAGCAAAGGCTGTTCTCAGTCCTGCAGGGATGCAAGCTCTGGCAAGGACTCCCTGCTCACAACCCACAGGCTCTGACCAACAAGCTCTGGCATATTTCTCAGCCTTGTCTTAAGGTGTTCTTTCTCCCAGCTGCCTGAGGTCATGATTGCTCTAGCACAGCACAACAATTAAAGGAGGTTAATTGTTTAATATGTCATCTTGTGACCTGGAGGCTCTTCCATGAAACTGTGGCAGTACCTAGCAGCAGGGTAAAGCAGGCAGATGGGCATGGTAGTATCTTAATCTGAACAGATAACTCTGCCAGACCACTGATTCGAGTTTTAAGCCTCAAAATAACTCAGCACCATTCTGCAGTTATAGAGTTAGGAAGCATCTAGAAGACAAACCAGACACTCCCCGGACCTCTACATCAGGCCTGTGTAGTACACATCTTACCAAACAATTCCTTTGGCCCAGCACAGCGTGTGGGTGAAACTCATCAGACCTGCCTCACTGCTTTTACCTTGGCCCACAATAAGCATATTGTCAAACACCAGAAGCAGTGCTGTTTTTCAACAGCCCAACGTGCTTTGTTGAGCAAAGCTGACTGGAAAGCTGACAGATGACGATGCACTGAGAATTCCTGGCTGGCAACTGCACACCCTGTGGGATCTCATTCTTTTGACAAAAGGGATTTGCAGATAAAAGAGAACCGGCTAAGGAGGTACAAAGGCATTGCAGTAGAAAAAAAGGCTGTAGACATGTTTAAATATGGCTACTGTATGCCCAGGCTAACTTACTTTTGTTATCTGTCTTTTTTTTCAGCTAGAAATGTCCTGCAGAAAGATTTTGAGAGCTGTCTGTACAACTGGAATTGGATGTTACTGTGTATTTTCAGCAGCTTACGTCCAGTAAAAGTCAAGAAGTATTCTGCGCAAACACTCTATGACCATATTGCATGGGCAAGGAAACTCCAACGAAATCAATAGAGTAACTTTACACTCCAATAAAGTGTTGCATGAATCACAGAATACCCTGAGCTGGAAGGATCAGAGTCCAATTCCTGCCTCCACACAGGACCCAAACCCTATATCTGAGAGTTCTGGCCAAAAGCTTCCAAAACTCATGCAGGTTTGAAGACATGCCCACCACCCTCTAGTGCAGACCCTGCCTCTAGCCCCCAGCTGCCCCTCCCCAACACAGCTCCATGCCATTCCCTTGGGTCCTGTCAATGCCACAGAGAAAAGAGCTCAGCACTGCCCCTCCACCCCCTGTGAGGAGCTGCAGTTGCCATAAGGCCTCCCCCTCAGCTCCTCTGCTGAGCACACGCAGGGATCTTGGCTGTCCCTCACATGCCTTGACCTCCAAACCCTTCAGCATCTTTGTATTCCTTCTTTGGATGTCCTCTAATAGCTTTCCATGCTTCTTACATTGTGGCATCAAAACCTGTACACAGTGCTTGAGATGAGGCTGCACAGTGCAGAGCAGAACAAGACAACCCCTCCCCCTGCCCGGTGGAAGTACTGGACGTGATGCACAGGTACAACTGGCCCTGCTGGCTGCCAGCACACAGTGCCAACTGATTTCAACTTGACATCACCCAGAAACCCCAGATCCCTTTCCATGGAGCTGCTCTCCAGCCTCTCATCCCCCAGTCTGTACATACATCCAGGGCTGCCCTGTCCCAGGTGCAGAATCTGGCACTTGCTCTCATTAAACTTCATGCAGTTGGTGATTGCCCAGCTCCCTGATTTGCCAAGATCTTTCTGCAAGGCCTCTCTATCCTTGAGGGATTCAGCAGCTCCTCCCAATCTAGTGTTATCCACAGATTTACTTAGTATACCTTCCTGTCCATCATCCAAGTCACTGATGAACTTACAGCACAGCCACTCAGAGCACTTGCACTAAGCCCTGCTAGGACGCCTACTGCTGCATCTTGTGCACCTGTTATTTGCATTGGAAATACAGTAGCCCAAGGGTGGGATAAACAGTAACCACAGTAGCAACATAGCCAACTGGCTGCTATGCCCTTCATGCACATTTTTATCACTCCCTTTGCCTTTTACACCAATAGCGCTGTCAAGAGATACCCCAATAACAAACATAACTTTTGGAGCCAAGATTCAGCTGGGAAAGGAAGTAAGGGCAACAAAGTTGCTAACACGAGCTGTAGCACAGAGATAAAGGAATGGGGTCAAGAAATAACATTCCATCTTCACAAAAGAGCACTGGGAAGGCAGGGAAGGCATGGAGGTACTACAGTAACATTTGTAGACAGCATTCTGTTGGTTTCAGTTGAATCCTCTTATTTACACTACATAAGGGAAAAGTTTGGACTCTTTCATCCACACAATAAAACCTCTTGGTTATACTGATGATTTTAAGCTTCATGCCAAATAGCTCAAAAATTCAACAAATGAGGAACAAATCTGGCTGAAATGGAGCAGATCTGCTAAGATGGGGTGGCAAAGAAAAGTAGCAGCTCATCTTCAGCCAAGTTGTACACACCTGTTCCATATCCTTCTCCTTCTGTAACTGATAAACAGGGGGACACTTCAGGTATGGCAGAAATTTGTTGTCAGATGACGGCTTGTACTGCCTGCTAAAATCTGAGAGGTGACAATGAACAGAAAACCCCATGGCACCCTTTTTAAGTGTGCCTGTTATTTCAGAACTTTGCTGTCTTAGAGCTGAGCTTGCCTCTGCAGGGTATGAAACTTTTATCACAGCCACCATACTGTAAAGTGAGGCATATGTGAGAAAGCACAATACTTTCAGAGCAGCTGAAAATTACTACAGTTCTGGCTTTCAACTTAGGACATCACTAACCTTCCCATCTGAATTACGAATAGAATCTTGATGTTTAAAGCACAACCCGACCACTTTATGAAAGAAATTATATAACATGGTGCTGTGGCAGCAATGGATTGAACCCAGTGACCTAAAAAGAACTTAAATTTTCATGTTAGGAAATCTACCTGCCAGCAGTAGGTTATATTCCCAGAGAATCAATTATACGTGTAAGCAAAAACATTGTGGAGATGAAGGAGTGTATGAAAGAGCAAGCACAATTCTCTTTTCACAGTGCTGTGAATCAAGAGCAACTGCACTGAAGCCAACAGTTAGACTGGCGTGAGTGAGAAAAGAGCCAGCTCTATTGTCCAAAAATTGCTCAGGCCACCCCTGGAGTCTAATCACAGTAACTGTAGGCAGCTAATGTTACAGCATTTAATATAGACAACCCATGGCTGAAAAGACACTGAAGAGAAAGGATCTAAATTTGGTGTTAGCTAAAATAGCTGAGAAAATGGCAGGGAAATGGTGATTGGAAATAGGAAAAAAAAGGTGCCATTTGAAAAATAACAACACAACTCCTGCTCCTACTCACACCCTCCCCACCACCCCAAAACCAAAAAATGCATAGAGAAAACACACTGTTTCTGAATGCTTCACCCACATAGGCTCTGCATGTTCCCAGTTCATGGTTACTGAGCTGCATGCTTGCCTGAAAACAAGTACAATATCTTCTCTTTCCAACAGCAGACATGTTTTGTACATCAATGAATGCTGTGTTATACACACTCAGATTGAGTACCACAGAATGTAAATCTTACCTTTCCAACATGGGTCACTACATCATTTCTTGTCACATATTGGAGTAACAATTTATTAAACAATATCTTAGCTTTCTCCTGCATTAGTTTACTTCCTCTAAACATACTCTCCCTTTTCCATCTCAGACCAGTTAATTCAGCTCTCCTAGCTCCTGTCACTTCTCCATTTGAAACAGCACTTCTGACAGCAGTACTTACTCTCAGTGCTCAAACAAAGGCTTGTTCTGGAAAGCTGTCTGGTCGCTAACCTCTTCCTGTATCTCAGCCTCCCTTCTTCAGTTTTTCTTCCAGTTTTTCTGTCTTCTCCATTTATCTTTCATCACACGCTGCCTCCTTCATCTAGTTACACCTCACCTGTAGCATTACCCTCTCTGTTGGCACTACTGTCCCAAGTATAACCATCCAGAAGTTACTGAGGACCTGTAAAATAGCACATGGCGAGTTTATCATCCTGCAGTACAACCCGCTACATTGACACACCATCTCAGCATTAAGAAAAACCATCAAACTGCATTACAATAGGTGCTAAAACACAATTCACAGAACTCTCAAGAACACCGACTCTCTTTTTCTCTTTTTGTCTTTCCTGCTTTATCCTCTATTTTCTCACCCCTTTTCTGTCACAGTATTTTCTTCCACCACTATTGGCCTCACACTCCTCCATGCATTCTCTTTCTTCTGATGTGCCCAAAAGACACATCTGAGCAATGAAGTAATAAAGGCAGCACTGCAGCTTTACCACTTATGCCCTTTGCCTTTTAATAAACAAGGCTGCACCTGGATGCATCCTTAGGATCAGCAAACTAAGGGTCCAGAAAGCATTCAATTCCCAAAGGCTTAAACTAGAGAGCTCTGAAATTAATGCAACTTCTTGGTTCCCTAATGCATGAGATGAAGCACACTGAAAGCAGCAGGAGGAAGCCTGAGATAATTCAAGGCTATTTTCTTTGCATGCATATATTTCCCTCTGCATTGTGATAGCTCTTAGCAACAAGAGCACTGTGGAATGGGGTAGCGACTGGAATTTGGTGATGTCAGAACAGCACAAAATGGGAGATGTACTTTGTAATGGCATACGACTGAAAAGCATGAAATTACAGCCAAGCAACACTACAACCAAGCAAATTATTTCTCAGCTATTCAACATGCAAAGGGTCAGAAAGAAATACCTTTTTAATATGCAGACTGTTAATTAAAATTAACATAATTTAGGTAGAGAATAAAACCACGTGTTCACCCTAGGTATTCTGCTGTACATAACAGCATCAGATGTTCAGAAGCAGCACATCAGGTAATGAGGGGAAAAGCACACTTGGGAGTACTGCTCACCTGCATGCTAAAGACAGCTTCTAAGCCTCATGTAGATCAGCCTCAGCTTTGGCGCATGCCATAGCAGCTACCCCACATCCAACTAGGGCTCTTTCAGAACGTACCGTGGTAAAAAAAATTGGTTTATAATGTATCTGACATTAAAACATTTTCAATCTGAAAACTTTATGTAGTTTCTTCAGACAATACAGCTGTTCCTGAGTGTTCTGGTCAATTTTTAAGATCTTACAAAAGCACATCTACCATTTTCCCTGAGTTTTCCACCTTTTGTTGATCTGTGAATCTTCAGGAAATGAAGGAAAATTACTCAGCAGCACAAAGAAATAACAAAACCTCCTGCACACACATTACTTACATCTAAATGCAACCGAAGTCCATGCTAAAAATCCTGAATAAATTTTTAAAAATACATCATTTTCTACATGGTTTGCTAATACAATATTGAATAATATTTTCAGTAACTGTAAATTTTTCAGTAAACAACGTGATATTTATTTTACATATTAAAACCTTCAAAATTTCTTTTTTGGGGGTAAACATTAATGGGGATAATACATGGCTTCTGAAGGAAGTATACTCTATGTCCTAAATGTACCTGTTTCAAAGCCCTAGAATGTACTGCTCTTTATTTTTGCTGATAATATCTTTTTGTAAAAATGCTGCTTGTGGAATTAATGCTGTAATTTATTTTTAAAAAATGTGTATTGGCGCTCTTACCAATTATTAGCTTCTTACCTAGAAGTTAATTCATAGCTCCCATTGCTACCAGCAGGTTTAGAGATTTTCCTTCTGTCTACAGACTTGATCTGCACATTATTTCAAATGAGTCCCTGTGCAGTTTTGGTCACATGAAGGAGCTCGTGCTCTGTCCTGTAACTTGCAAATCTCTTTATCTAAATGGAAGTCCTGGTAAAAAAGATAGAAAAAGAGAAGAAACACTGAATTTACATCATTTTACTCTGAAACGCAGAACTAAAGCTTTCCTTTCAGACCCAGTGGGCAAAGCTTTTGGGCTTCCATTTCCACTGAAACTATTCAAACACCATAAACACTTTAACAGACAAGCAGCACTCACTCTGATGTACTCAAACATCTACAAATATTAGGAAAGAAATTGAATATAAAGCACAAAGATAATAAACAATAAGTTAAGAAAACTGGAAAAACAATCTGATTGGCTATGTAATATGCATAAGTAAAGCTAAGGTGGAAGTTTCAACATGAAAACATATCATATAAACACTGTAAATGAGTTTGAAAAGTCTCTCTGTGAATTGCAACAAATACACCGTGTAATTGGATACAGTGCCATTTCTCTGAATATTTAATATTAATTACAACACCACTGCTTTTGTCCACCGTTGTACATTTATTCTTGTTATACTGTGTATATACATACTTTGCTACAATAATACTACTGGATCTTCATAAAGAAGCTACATTTCAGCACTTGTTCACTTGATTCATGGAGTCACAGGTGTTACACATCTGGAGTTCCTCTGGCAATGTCTTCTTTCTCTATGTGGAAACTATGCCCAGCAGAAAAAAAAGAGCATTCCACTGACAGTAAGAGCCTTCACATCCAAGCTATCTTGGGCAGCAGGCCACATGTACAATGAACATGATGTTCCAGCCTCAAGGCCCACACGTGCATTGTACTACACACAGGTCAAGGACAAGGTCACAGTGCACCCCATGCACACACAGTGAGCACTGGACCCACTGCATGCACCAGACTCACCATGTGCAGCATATTCAGAACTCTGCCTACATTCATCAGGATCAGATGTGCTATCTGTGCACTAAACACACACTTATTTGTCAAGTTATCCTAAAGAAAATACAAGAAGCCAGGCAATACACTGCTCTTTGCATAATCAGTCTTTCTTTAAATTAACAGAAATTACATCTCTTTAAAACAGGGACATCTTACTTTTGTACAGCACCTGTCCCAACAATTCCTGCATCCTGCAACAATAAGAAATACTCTGGAACAGAACACATTCCCCATCAGTGCTGTGGAAGCTGTAAGAATCACAGCTTCTCCTGGTGCTGATCTTGAAACACACAGGAAATTCCAGAGCCAGTAACTTCTCCATGTCATTTTGAACAAACAGTTCTTCCTCCCACATACAGCACATTTGAAAGGGGATTGCAGTTTACCTGATGAGTTCTCAATTAGATGCAAAACAAACAAAAATATTTCAGTGCATGGACACACTCTTAGCGTGGCTAATTCCTGTGTAAAAACTGCTGGGGTCTCCAATTATACCCAGTCCTCAGACACAAAGGTCCAGAAGAAAAGAAAACATCATTTGTCTTCAAAGCGTTTTGAAAGTAATATGAAATCACATGCCAGAACTTTACTTTGAAATTCTATTTTCTTTTTACTTGTCTTTAATCCAGCATTAGTAAATCAGGAGCTACCGTGACATCTCAAGTGCTTCCACAAGTATAAGTTCTTATTCCTTTCAGTCATACATTAAGTATGTCTGCAAAATACTTAACATAATTTCTTAGCTCTAAGCAATTGTCTTGTTATCATCATTTAATACACAACAACAGGAACCAGCCCACCCTTATGGCACATGCATTAAATTCACACAGTTGATGCAAATGGTGTACAATTTCCCAGTTCATTTATTTGTAGAGAGAACAGCATTATGCATCATCCGAGGTTGATGGGGGAAAAAAGAAGAACGAAGATAACCTGTTTCTAAATGGTGTATTGATCACATAATTGAAGACTTAAAATGCAGTGCAGAAGGCAAGTTATTTGGTTCATAAACTGTGAGAGCTTTTTATTAATAGTTTGTTTGATTTCGCATCTTATATGTTTATAACAAAACAGGAAAAAAAAGCAGTAGAAGGAATGGCAGATTCCAGATTTTTAATATATTGCCTTACAACATCAATACACAGACTTGCACAAACTAAAATACTGAGGTAACCTGACCAGTCTTTGTAAACCTACAAAGAACTCAATTTCCATGGAGAGTTCATGGTGCCATTACACTAAATTGCCTTTAATAGGATCTGGAACTCCAGCCGTACCTGGCAGCATTCCCAAAACAACAGTCAATAAATGATATTTTTAAATATAACTGTAAAGACACAAAGAAAAGGGGAGGGAGAGAAACAAGAAGCAAATACAGCACAGATGTAAGGTGGAATGATACAAAGATGGTAACAAAGATGGTAACAGATATTCAAAAGGTAATTTATGAGGAAAAACTCACCAATATGGATGCCTTCACTAGGAACTGCTGAGGCAATCTCCACCAAGGAGCAATCTCCAAGAGATGCTGCCTTGGTGGTGGTCAGCCCTTAAATTAGGTCTAGAGGAGGTGGAGTCAAGCTCCACCCCTTCCAAGAGCACAGCTAAATTACTCTCACCTGTGCTCCCACAGCTGACCCAACACTTGCCTCAGCTGATTAATCAGAGGTTCAGGCTGTGATTACCAATTTCCCATACACACAGAACAAAACCAGAGCATATCATCTCTTCCCTCTTCATATGACCATTTTTTTTTCCCAGCTTCGTTATTTTACTAATTCAACAGCAGATCTTCAGAAATCTAAACAGCTCAGAAACCTTTTCTCTTTCATCTCAGGAAATGGTCTTTATTGTGGAGGGCATCACACTACATATCTTCATAAGCAGGAGATAGAGACAACATAAAAGGGTGAGAGGCATTTTTCAAAAGCCTGAACATGCTGAGGGCAGAGTACTGGAACCTACAGACAAAACTAAGATGCCAGTAGAGTCACCTAAGTACCAATTTCCAGCCTGAAAGGAGGAGGAATATGCTGATAATATGCTGATGCAAGCTGATGGATGAGGTCACGGATAAGGCTGTCTCCCTCCACCAGCAGCATTAGCAATGGTCAATTTTCTCCTGGCAGCAGGGATCCAAAGAAAACAAAGCAAATGTGTGCCCCCACATTCTGCTCACATATCCATGGGAACTCACCAGTCTTAGTGAAGCAGGAAACATGCAGAGAATCCTACAACCTCACCACTGAGTATGCTGCAATTCCATTTTAATTTATAAGAAGACTTGAAGATACATTTCCAGGAAGGTGGTATTAGACTCCAAACTTATTTTTAGGAATATGAATATACACAAAGAAAGGGGCAGGAGGTGGGGGATTATTTCTCCACACTGAGCAGCCAGAGGCACCTGGTGACCTCCAGGTTGCTCAGTACAGAGCTATGAAACAATAGCCTCTTTCTCCCAACACTCTGAATAGATCAAAGAGCATGAGTTTACATTATGTTGCAGGACCACTCCCTCAGCATACTACCCAGTAATCAGGCCAAGCTGAAGTATGCAATTTTGGTGCTGTATACTATAAAAGTCCGTGCCTCCTAAAACCACACTTAGAATACATCCACATTGCTACCAAATGTGGGGTCACTGGAGCAATGGGACCAGCTTGTTGGTGTGCTGTCAGATGGGGCTGACAGGACATCTGGTATCAGCGTACCTCGTGTCCATCACACAAAAACTTTTCCCCTACAAGCTGGTGCTTTGATTGCAAATTCATAGGTGTTACTTAGGCCCAGAGAGACTTCCATAAGCAGCCTCTTCCCTCCCACCCATTCCCACAGAGCACATACAGAGACTTGTCACAACCACAAAGGGAAATCTGGATATGTCCAAAGAAATGCAAAATCTGCAGGCAGCTGGAGGGAAGGAGACCTTCCTTATCTAGCAGCTGTAAGCTAACAACCACTTTACTGTCTGTCACCTATGGCAGCGTTAGGCAAAAGAGCATACTATCGGAAATTAAAATGGAAAGAATGGCAAATGTGAATGGGAGAAATTAGACAGTTTTAACAGAGATTAATCTCTATATTTGAGAGATTTTGTTCCAGCCTTTCAGCCATGGGGTCAAGCACTGTTCAAGTGCTTGCAAATGTTTTGTCTTTGTGTTTAAACAAATGAGAACCATCTTAAATATATATGAGAAATGTTGTTATGCCAGGAAGCACAGCACTAACTGTAATGTGACCATAAATATTACAGATGTTATTGATCCCAAATACTAATCAGGGCTTCTAAGATTGGGTTATTATAATTGCAATGATTTTTTAAGTTTCTGACTCACAAAAAAAGCCAAAGTAAACTTAGTCCAACCAAAGTAATTGGAAGTAACTGCAGCTAAGAGGGATGCATTTTGCCAGACTGACTCTGATAAACCCTCATGCTGCCATCACATGAGGTCACCTCTCACTTGGACACCGACCAGCTGCCTGCTCCACATTGTCCCCAGCTGGTGCACAGCTCTATAGTTCACAAAGTTAACAGTCCCTTCTGTTCCCAGCAGCAGAATTTGTCACAACATTCATGATGCCGGTATTGTTCTAAAGTCTTCCAGATACAGCTCCACAGTTCTAGCATGAGAAAAGAATAATTAGGAACGCAGCCACAAGTTTTTTCTCGAATCAGAGAACACAGCATCACTTCTCCTTATGTTTCTTAATAACACTGGAAACACGTTTAAAAAAGAAAAATAGTTTTCTGTAGTAATGGCTCACTTACATGAATTTGTGTCTTCCAAATCACTTCACATACTAAGTTATGCTGTAGAGACTGAGAATACTTCGGTACGTAACACGTCTGAGCTTTAATGCGATAAACTGTTCCACAGGGCAATCTATCCAGTGGCAAAGCCTGGCTGGCAGGTTCCTGCCCTTTTCCTCACCCAACCTCAAACCTTTTTGGTAGTTTACCCCACAGTTTGTGCTGCCAGAGATGTTTGTGGAGCTGCATTCTAAGTCAAAATGCAGCAAAATGCCATATTTAAGAAAACGAGTTCAAGAAGCAGATGTGGTGCACGTCCCCTGGGGCTGGCAGGAACCTTCTGAACAAACCCTCTAGCCTGAGATTTTTTTGTTGTAATGTAATATCCTTCAACTCTAGGAATGCTGGATGGAGACTGTGTCCAGAATCACTTCACCTGCTTACCCTGCCTGGAAGTTACTTCGGAGTAAAAACTGCAGACTGAACAACCTGAACAACCCTCATCAAATGGACAAGGGATTTAAAAACTATTTACCTAGGAAAGCACCAAAAGCAAAATACTATCTGAACAATACAAGTACTTCGCTTTCCTACTTTTTAAAGTTAATTTTATATTCATTATACTTTTTATGCCTACTTCGAGGACTTATCATTCAAAGAAGAAATAAAGCAATCAAAATGGCAGTTAAGAAAGCACAAATTTAAGTTGTACTTTAGTTGCAGGAAAAGAGTTTCTTGGAGACATGCAGCAGATGTACCAGTAAGAATATTCCATAGGGAATATTCACACACAAATAGGACTGCAGCATGTTTTACTTCATAGAGTGGTAAATAGAAGAAAAACACAATACCATCATGCTATCTTCCTTTCTTCTGTACTTTAAGGTCATGTACCTCTATTGTTCCTAATTATTAGTTTTATGAAGCTAATTAAGTGGAAAGCATAAAATAATTTTTGAGATTCATGCATCCTCAACAGAACTATTAATGCCTTGCTGTTTCCAAATGTCAGTGATGATTAAGTAGCAATTGCGTTTGTGAGGCTGTCTACAAGCAAGTTACTCATCTGAGTGGAAGACCATTCTATGGCAATACTTTTAATAGTCTGCTTCAGACAACTGCCTAATTACACGTTACACTGATGTAAGAAAGGAGAACGCATAACGTGAAGAATTGCTGGACATGAATCAGGAGGATTCACTCAGCTCCAAAGCTGGCGGATGGCAGCTGGGAAACATACACCTTGTTTGTAAATGACGCAGCAGTTACTCGAGCCCACGGCCGGCACATGTTTTTGTGACAAATGAGAGAGAACCGTCCAGCTTCCAAGGCTAAAACTGCAGCGGCCCTGAACTCAAGGTAGGAGCACACAGCAATCACTGGTGCCACCCACTGAGCCTGTGGTGTCAGCCCGCTCCGAGTAGCTCTGTAGTGTGCTGATCGTACCTGCCAGGTGAGGACAGCCCTGGTGGAGGCCCCTCTCCCCAGTCACCAAACGCAATCCTCGCTTTGTCAGCAACAGCAACAGCACCTCTCTCCTGAGGTCAGCCCTGTGCTGAGCCACCACAACATCCCCCACAAGGCTGGATGCTGAAGAGATGGGAAGAATACAGATCTGCTACCACACGCTTCATACAGAAACACAGGGCTGAAGCATTAGAACAAATCAAACCGAGAACTGTGAACGGCAGTAAAACATTACTATTCCTGCTTCACGCATCGTCATACGCTATGGAAGTGCCTGTGTGTACATACCTGAGCTGCTCACTGCTGCGTGCCAGCCTGAGCTCCGCGCGTGTCTCCCGAGGCACACGGGCGCCGGGCAGCGCGCATCGCTATATCCGCTCCCGCGGTCCGACTGCGGCGGGACAGCGGCGGAGCAGCGCCGGGTCAGCCCCTGCCGCGCTCACGCACCGCCCCGCCGGCACCCAGCCCGGCCCCGCTCCGCCTCAGCCCCTCGTTGCCCCGCTGCCCCCGGCTCTGTGCGGCCGTGGGGAGGTTTGGGCCGCGCCGGCCGCCGTCTGCCGGGAGGCGCTGCCGCGCGGGGCGGCGAGCGGTCGGGCCGCGCCATGCAGCCTTGGTTCCCTTTGCCGGGCGGCACCGGGACCTTCCTCCTTCTCCTCCTGCTGCTGCCGCCCTTGCTGCTCGTCCCGTGGGCGCTCCTGGCGAGGAGACGCCGCTGCCGGCGGACGCGTCCCCTCCGGCTGCTGGTGGTGGCCGGCTCCGGTGAGCGAGGCGCGGCTCGGGGAGATCGCGGCGGGAGCGGGAACTACATCTCCCGGCACACAGCGCGAGGCCCAACGCGGGGCCGTCATTGCGCTGCGGTGCGCGCCGGGAGCCGCTGTGAGGCGCGGCCAGAGCCCGGCCCGGCTCCTCATGGCTGAGCTGCGCGGTACTCGGGCTGCCGGCACACACACTGATGGTTGTTCGGAGCAGGGCTGTGCCCACGGCGTCACGCTCGTTACATGCTCGTTAGGGGTGGTCAGCAGGGATAGGGAGGTGATTGTCCCTCTCTACTCGGCTCTTGTGAGGCCCCATCTGTTGTACCGTGTCCAGGTGTGGAGCCCTCAGTACAAGAAAGACACGGAGATTTTGGAAAGGGTCCAGAGGAGGGACAGGAAGATGATCAGGGGGCTGGAGCACCTCCCCTATGAGGACAGGCTGAGGGAGTTGGGTTTGTTCAGCCTGGAGAAGAGAAGGTTGCGGGGTGACCTCATTGCAGCCTTTCAGTACCTGAAGGGAACTTACTCCCAGGAGGGGAGTAAACTCTTTGAAAGGGCTGATAATAGCAGGACTAGGGGAAATGGTTTTAAGTTGAAGGAGGGAAGATTTAGGTTGGATGTTAGGGGGAAGTTCTTCACTAGGAGAGTGGTTAGGCCCTGGAACAGGCTGCCCAGGGAGATTGTGGATGCCCCGTCCTTGGAGGTGTTCAACACCAGGCTGGATGGGGCCCTGGGCAACCTGATGTAGTAAAGGTGTATGTTTGGTGGCCCTGCTAGGCAGGGGGGTTGGAACTACATGATCCTTGAGGTCCCTTCCAACCCGGGTCATTCTGTGATTCTGTGATGCACGACGTTTCGTAATAGTCTTACTCCAAGTACGTTTCCTTATCTTACTGAGGGGAGCACTACATGCATCTGTTGGTGGCAGTACATCTGGTGCTCCTCCATTGCCTCCCAGGCTGCTGTGCAGTCCGTTCCTCCTATAGGTTTAGACTGTACTGAAAACTGGCCGCAGTCACGTCCAGAGCAGCCCCGGGCATCACCTCAGCACTGCTGTATTGTCACACACTGGCAATAAGGAACTAATTCTGCCGTCGTGCTGCTGCCATTACACTGACCAGCATTATGCCATCTGCAATTGTTCAAGGCTTTTTTTAATCTCAGAATCTCCTGCTTCTCTCCAAACACTTGGAAGGTTGCACTGAAATTCTTGAAGGCTTCAACAAGCCGTTGCTCAAGAGAAAAGCCCTCCAGTGTTTGTAAAACACTGTGTAGATCATGCAGGAAGGTGCCACATTCCTGTGCCAGCCCTACAGCGTGTGGCTCAGCACTCCACAAATGTTTGCCAGCTCAGGACACCTGTCTCTGACAGCAAAGGTCTCTTAGGAGGCTGATGAAAGGCAACCAGAGATAGCAAGAATACATTCAGTTCGTGATTTGGGTCTGCAGCTTCTAGCAGAACTAAAAGTAACAGACCCAGCCAATGGCCACGCACGTATTTCAGGGCTTGGTGTTCTCATCCAGCCGAACTGATCTCAGAGTGACCCCCTCCCCACTTCACTGTTACAGGTAATCACGTGGAAACCAAACTGGCAAAAAGATCAGCCCTACACTATAGCAGGAGTACGGTCTCCCCTTCTCTTTGGTTTACTGCCAGCTCAGCTCCCTGAACAAAGTGACCTTGCAGTTAGAAGGTTGTCAACACCCATTCAAGGGCAGTAGGTGAAGCCTTTGACTGGGGCCAGACTGCTTGTGTCCTGGCACTCAGCTTTTACCCTGGCTTAGATGCAGAAATCATTGCCAGCGTGTTTTCAGCATTACGAGCTGGACTTGCACAGTCCCTGAGTTCTGCCTGCCCCGTGGCAAGGCTGAGCACTCAGTGTGCTCGGTGAGAGTCGCTGCTCCACTGCACAGCCACAAGTGGGCTCTCATGTGGTTTTATTTGGACAGTCGCACTAGGGCGTGGGTTTTGAATGTGGACTACAGTGCAACTGCCAAATTAATTTTGCATCATGCACAGGGCATTAAACGTCTCATTTCTGTGTGATCTCATTTAACTGAATCTCTTCCATCACTATGGCTGCAATGGGAGCTGAATTGCCTTCATGTTACTCAATCATGCTTTAATTGAATATTCTCATTTTAGAAGAGTGTAACCAATGTTATTAATACAAATAAGGTTTAAAAGGAAAAGTGACTAACCTAGCTGAAAGTTACAAAATAGTTCATATACTAACGGCAGCATATTTCATTTTTGCAGGAGGGCACACAACAGAGATCCTGAGGTTGCTCAGTTGTTTGTCAGAATCATACTCTCCTAGATGTTATATTCTTGCAGACTCTGATAAGATGAGTGAAGCTAAAATACGTTCTTTCGAACAAAAGAGGGCTGAAAGGTTCTCCAATTCCCAGGTAACTTGTTAAGTATATTCTTGTAAGATAATTTGATCTTAATGTGACTGCCATCACTGCCACTAAAGTTCTGCTGAAGTGCCATTCTGTATATACTGTTTCTAATGTTGCTAAAAGTGAGGCAGGTAAACACAGTTGATTAGTGGTGAACTAGATAGACTCTGAAAATGAAAAATACCTGAAAATTACAAAGGCCATTTATTGCCACCTTCCTTATTTAGTTTTAAAATGATCTTTACCTCTGGTCAACATTTTAATTGATAAAAAACAATGGGGAAGTGTAGTTGTAGTGAAAGTAACTACAGAAAGAAATATTGCTTAGGAAAAGCACACTAAGAATAAGTTTCTTTTGCTTTTATAAATGAGTTAGATGTGTTGCTTGTAGCTGTAAAAGTATGGAGACAGAAATATGGTGGTTTGCTCTTTTTTGTGCTTTTCTTTTTTCAGTTGGGCCTTTTCCCTCAGTGAAATTATTTTTGAGATAAGCGTTTTCTAAAATGTTTTATCTAAAAAAAAAAAAACAAAAAAACTGAATTGGAATTGTATTCCTCTTGTGTGTTTCTAAACTGTGATTTGATGTGGTTTTAAAACCGAGCATTAGTTAGAGAGGTGTTTAAAAAGAAAGTAATGCATTTTACTGCCAGTAGCTTTCTGACTGATCACCTGAGTGGATGCTGAACTCCCAATTCAGCAATACCTGAAAAACGTCCAAACCCAGGTCATTACATTTCTTAAAAATATTTTGAGTTTTAAAAGGTTGTGCATTTTTTCCACTAGTACACTTAGTTTTGCTAAGCAACTTCACGTTCTGACTCCCTTCAACTGCTAACACATCATGTAGTTATATTTTCCTTGAGCACTGGAAGCCAGAGGAACATACTTGGCTGCATCTGATTTTGCTGTCTGCACAGCAGATGCTCGCTTTATTTTGGCCATTCTTTTTCCACTGAGGAAAAACATTCAGAGCAAAAATAGAAGATGAATTTGGAAAGCAAAGGTCACGTGCCTATCACATATATTTGCTAACTTTCAGAGTATGCTCTCAGCCAATACATGTTTTGGCACTGAGTACTGGAATACGTATGCATCATATGTGTTTAAAAATAATGTGCTAGTGGCTTCTTGTAGTTTTGAGTCAACAAAGGGGAAGATTCTGACAGCTTCAATCCACAGTCATCCTCTTCCTCTTCTTGTCAAGGAAGTATATTTTCCAGAACTAAGAACTGAACAGAAGACAGGTTATAACAATGATTGAAGAGAAAGTCAGCATGTTCATTTAGCAAAAACTGTGTAAAAAACACACAAATGTAACCAGTTTCTCTTTTTGATATATGGTTTAGCCCAATTCTAAAAGCTACAGATTTCAGGAAGGAGGAAAGGAAGCTAGAAGCAACATCTTCCTTACAAGAAACAAAATGCTGCACCTCTACCCATTAAGTCTTTTGGAAAAGAAAATTAAAAAAGCCTCTTTGTGACATCTCTGGTCCCATTGTTGTTTGCCTTTCTCTTCTCTCTAGCTCTCAGCCTCTAATCACAGCTGTTGTACTTGGTTGCCCCCACAGCTGACGCCCAGGTTACCTCCTGCACTCAGCACAGGGAATCTACTTGAGCTCTCAATGTCCTAGTCTAGCAGCAGGAAGACAACTTAGATATATTGACTGAAGAACGCACATTCTTCACAGGGTCTTATATCCCCATTTGTCATGTCTGAGAAGCTTGATTCACTATCCTTCATGCGATTTGATCGCATATTCTACTCCGTGTTTCCATATTTCATGAAAGTTATCATGATAGGAAATCTTCCTCGGCATGAAAAAGAACTGCATAAGTCAGGTTATTTGGAAGGTCTGCGGTATGTTCAGTTGAGGATACTGTAATAATTTATGGCAGGGGTGATTTTTCATCGACTTTTCTCTGCATGCTTGCAAAACAGTGCTATTAATTAGATAAAGACTACATCACTGGTTTTAAAATTATAGTACTCCATCAACCATTATTGAATTGCCAGTCTGGAACGTTTGTCCTCAAACAACAACAAGGTCTCTGACTCCACTACAGAAGTGCTGAAAAATGAATGCAATAGTATGAGACCACAGAACATAGGAGCACAGCTTGTCTATGTCTCATACCGCATACACACTGTGCAGTTTTCCAACAAAAGATGAGTGTTCTTTGTTCAGAATACTAACAGTGCTCCATTAGATGAGAGACCAGGGTTGCAGGAACACCTGGCAGTATCTTTTAAACAAAATTCTATTTTCTTCCCTAGCTTAATACCTAATACCTGACTGACACATGGGCTGAACTTGCAACATGTGATACAGGCCTCAGAATGCAAAGTTTCATATGTATATTTTGAAGAATATGGATGCAATCAGTTTGATGTTGACTTGAATGCTACAAGTTAATTGCTACTTTGATACTATTTGGGGTCCCTTCCAAGTTTTGCTGAAATTAGTTTCTTATCACGAAGAAAATTACGTACAAGTCTTTGGCAAATATTATTTAACACCATTCTTACTGTGAAAGGGAGCGTCTCAATAGTTCCACTCAAGCTTGATCTGCCTAAAACTACTTCGTCAATACATATTTCTTGCAGGATGTAATACCACACAGAAGTCTAAACTCTACTTAAGAGCATTTCTTTTTATCATCTGATCTGTTCCAAACCTTTGAAAAAGAGAGAGAATCCTGCAGCATGGAGAGCAGGGGGCATGTTTGTTTTTCTGTCTTTTGTCATCACACTAATGCAGTCAGTTTCAACACCTGCAAACAGAGCCAAACAATCAGTTTGTAACGTCCGTTAATGCCTTCCATTATTACAATTAAAAAACATTATTGCAATGAAACGAAATTTCAGACAAGAAAATTAATATTCTTTCTTAATATTCTTTCTTTATATTCTTATTACACTGTGTGTAATAAAGCCCTCAGCTACCACTATTCAAGACTAAAAGATAGTTTGTATTTCATGTGCGGCTATTGGTAACACTCTTGGTCGTGAATCACCAGGACTAAGCAGTGTTACTTAGAAATGTTGCATTTGCAGTAAGTGGAGAGTTTTTAGTGTTTATAATGATATTTAGAGTCTCTTAACATGAGTTCTGCCAGAGCAGTAGTGTTCTGGCATCCCATGTGAAGGGAGTTAGTGACCACGTCCTGACCTAAACAATATCAGTATCACTGGAGAGTGCACTGTACTTTATGTATTTATTTTTCATCTAAACAGTGAAAAATTTAATTGGCATTGGGACTGACCTCTGCTGCAGGAATAATTTTTAAGTGGGGTTACTCTGTGTCACTTGGGAAGTGGACAGGAAGCCTGACTATGTCCAGATTGTGCACAGCGTTCTCAGACAAACAGAAAATAGCTGTATTTTGTTGATTTGATACCTGTTAGACACAGTGAAAGATCTTTACCTTTTTCTAGGAAAAGAACAAAGAACAGTGATATCTGCTGTTAGATTTTAACAGTATAGCACTAGACCTTAATTGAGAAACGTTGTTGTATTTTCTATGATGTAAATCCACATGGAATCAAAGCAAGTAATAAACAGAAGAGAGCCACCTAGTTTGGACTGTGGCTTCTGAAACCAAGGAACGTGTCTCGGTGGCCACTAGGAGGGGCACTAAGTTAACGTACAGCAGACGAAGTGCTCCAGCTGAATTGTTTTTAAAGTTAGGAATGTTTTAAAGTAACACTAGAAACGATTCAAAAAATTGATATATAGTTGTAGTATTTTGTGTAACCTCATCACCAGGAGTGCTAAGCACAATGCTGAATAAAGCATCTAAGAAAAGAGTTCAGACCCAAACATCTCCATACTAGACTTAAAAATTAAAAAAATGTTGGCACAGACAGGTCTAATAACTCTATGGAGGGAACAACAACATTCTTAGAAAAATAACGACTTAGCTTTATCGTGCTCTCTTCCAGTTCACCCTTGATCGCATTCCCAGAAGCCGTGAGGTTAGACAATCTTGGACCTCCTCCGTGGTTACAACCGCATACTCCATACTTTATTCTCTTCCTTTGACGTACAAACTGAAACCAGATTTGGTAGGTAAATTTTAATTTACTAAGAACTTAATAATCTGATCACAGGAGCTTTTGAAATACCAAGACGTTGCAGATTGTATCTCATATATTTGCTTAGATTTACAGTTTACAGGATATACTTTTTTTTTTTTTTTAAATTTTAAAAGCTGTAATAATAGTAGCAATATACAAAGAAACAGAATGGGGTGCAGCATTCAAGAATTAGATTAGCAAATACCAGTCTCCCTTCTTAGAGTTTTCAGGTAACACCAGGGAGCTTGTCACCCTCTTTTTAATGCTGGCAAAGCTAGCACAAACAAGGTTCTTGATCTTATCTCTTCAGGATTGCAACAGGACAAACTCTGCCTGAAAGCCTGGTTATACTGTCAGCTGGTTTCGCTCCTGAAATGGTATGACCGGTCTGGAACAGGCAGGTTCAGAGCAGTAGAAATACGTACAGATTCAGTTCTTGTGTTTGCATAGACTTTTCAACTACATGCATATTTACTTAGTCTTTGGCTGACTGACAATTAATTATCTCATCTGATGACAAAAACATCATTGCCGCAGTGGCAATCAGATTCCTCTCACTTTCAGTAATCTTTTCAAGCTGCTCACAAAACTGCAATCCCGTGCTCATTGCAACATTTATCTTAAATATTCCACACACTTAACTGAGACAGAATTCAAGGTTGTCAGGTTATAGAAATAAAGTAAATGACATGTTTCATCAATAAAGTTTCGTATTAATGCAGCTCTCAAAAGGTCACACATCGGACTCCAGGCATAAAGAATCCTATTATTCTTTAAGGAAAAATGCAGTGAAAGCTGACCTTCTGCTAAGTTTGTCATATCAAGGTATCAGATATCCAAACTCAGGGTTAAAAAGAGATTCTAACAGAATTTCAAATGAATGTTTTAATGTTTTTTTTAAATATAATATTTCAGTGAAACCTGTATATACTTGTGCAGTTACAAGTTGGGAGGAAGGAGGAGATGGGTTAATTTTCCTTTTACAGTGATTTCCATTTTCAGGGGGAAATAGTAGGGGAATGTTTACACAAAGCAGACATTTTGTAGGTTTAAAGGCATAAAATATTTAGGGATTGCATTGCTATGCCACTGGTTTCTTTTAATACGTATACATTTCAAAGACTAAACATTGCAGAAGAAACTGACTGGAAAATCCCACTATGTAGCTTTATTATATTATCAAAAGTGTCAACAGGATACATTGTAGGAGAGGAGCAGGAAGTTACAAATGTAATTCTGTGGTTCTATTGTTTGTGGGAGGAATTTAAAGTGACAGTGGGATTTGCATGTATGGTTACTAGAATTGGAGTTGATAAGCTGTGATAAGATGTCCAAAGCCTAATGCTTCCATAAAACACTTGTCTTCATGGAATTAATAATACATTTTATCAAGGCCTGTAAGACCTTTGCAGTTCAAAATTCTGTCCTAAGATTCTGTATCCACGAATAGAAGTGGGCTGAAGGGGAGGATTTTTTGCCAGGTACCATCATTGCTCATGACAGCAGCTGGTACTACCACTAGAAGAAACATCTTTAGCTTTACACCAAGTCTTATTCTTCTTCAGAGCTGAAATCTTTTAGGTGCAGAAAGGCAAGATTTGGAGCAGATATGTTAGTTATGCCAACCTGAGCTTATCTATCAAGCCAAAAGAGCTGTTTGTGGAAAAAAGTGGGAAACAGCAAACGTAGCTGCACAGAAGTTACTTCGTATGTACTCATTCACTTGAGTACTATGTCTCCTTTGTATCTCTCAAAATCTTCTGGCAAAGCTTCTTAGTTATGTTTGCATGAGAAAGCAGTTCCATCTAACCCTTCTTCAAGACAGTGAGTTCAGAAAGAACTGAACAACATCCAGGAGACCTTTACTGTCTTGCAGGATTTGACCCACACTTAAAATGAGCCTCCAGAGAGTTTAAGAAATGTAAAAGTTAGTTTAGTTGTGCAGTTTGAGATCATCTTCAAGAGGCCCATTTCTGAGTTATGAGTATCTGCACTCTGCAAAGTTAAATCCCTTCAGAGATATTAAAGCAAGTAACAAAATTGAGACGTCAGAAGTGATGATTGTCTTATGTTCTTAAAGCCAAATACAGAGCTCCAGAAATATAGGTGTCAAAATGTTTTGCAGGCACATCTATGCCGGGCAGTTTTTACAACATATCAACCTTACATAGGCTTCCTGTGCAGAGGCCTGAAATTCCAGGAGAGCAAGGCTTGTGCCAGCACACTCTGTCTACACCTTTTTTCCCCCACAAAAAAAAAAAAAAAGCTTGTAACACCATCATCTGCAGCCAGATTTAATGTGCAGTCATAGCCTCAAAGACTGCAAATTCCTACCATGAAAACAGACAGCTGGTCAGAGAAGAGTGATTTTTATTGCCTTCACTGAGAGAAAGGCTTGAGAAGAAGCTTAAAAAAAGTAAAGGGTTGGAAGATCTGCTACCCAGGGAAAGATGCAAGTCCTTCTCAGGCAGTTTCAGGAAAGTAGACAAGCTGCACTGAGATTTCCCCAAAGACAGAGAAAATTGTTGGATCTTGTGTAGATTATTTAATGTCCGCGAGGAGATAATGCTACAGCCTTACTCTGTTATGCTTACAGTCAGTAGTTCAGAGGGTCCTAGTCTTCAGTTTTCTTGTTGCTCACAGAACGATTGTCCTTGTCTCTGAGATTTGCCAGCCCTGAAAGCAGGTCTTCGGGTGATCTAGCCCTTTGGCTGGCTCACAGTCATTCCAGTTATTCTGACATACCTGAAATTTAAGCTGGAAACAAAGGCTACAAGTGCACCACAAGATAGAATGCTGTCCAGAGATTGCATCCAGCCCTAACAGTCAGCCACAGGTGGGATGTCTACTTGTTTGGTCAGAGCTTGGCTCCTTCAACGTAATGAAACTGTGTTGAAACTGCACTGCACATGCTACATTTGCTGCTTAAATACTCTGCAAGACCTGAGATAAGTGGATACTTTCAGTCCACTGCTATTTGGAAAAGCCGGGGTTAAACCAGGCAAAGAAGGCGGTCCTTCCACTTGAGAGCCTCCTTCCCGTGGGAAGTCTCTAGTAAGAAGTTTACATTTGCACAGCAAGTAAAGCAAGCTGTTCTGTCTCCCTCCCACCAGCTGTCAGCTGAATGGGACTCTCCCTTTTAAACTTTAATAGAAGCCTGAATTCTGCACAGCTGATTGTGCTTCCAGCAGCCTACCAATTCTTGTATGACTCATGTGAGGCCTGCACATCCCATTACACACGCCTGGTCCCCAGACTGGTTAAATTCACTGCAGCGAGTTTCTCAAGTTGTTACAGAAGTGTTCACAGTCTGCTATATGAAAGGAGATCATTATTTCATTTAACTAAGATTTTCCATTCTTTGTGCTCTGCCCAGAACATCTTAAGTTCATAGCACTTTAACAAATTACTATGGCGAATAATAAGTTATTGTCCCGTATATCACAGTTCTTATTAGAACTTGGTGGAAAACTACAAAATCTGGGTGGTGGCATTTTTTTCTCTATTCACTTCATAACAAGCGAACTTTGTATAATGCAGTAATAAGACTATCTGGTACATTCTTTTGTATACTGAATCCTTCTCCCCTGCGTATAATTCTTTTAGACCAGACTGATTTTACACTGTCTGATCTACTATTGTTCTTCTAAGATCAAAACAATCAAAACAGACAAGAGCAAGAATATCAGATTAACACTGTCAGTGATATAAGCTGTATATTCTAAACAAAAAACACAAAGTTGAGCAATCCAAATCTGTTCAACTTCTCGGTGTTAGTGAATATGTATTAATTTCCCCCTCCACCTTGCACTGTGTACACTGTGTACAGCTATCCTGCAGCCACGGTATAGAAGTACCCTCTGCTGAACACCCACAGACATCTAATGCCATTCAAGTTAGAAACTTTAAGCCAGCTTGTAGCTCTGCCTCCTGTGACTGGTGTTAGGACATGCTTATACACACTGCATTTCAGAGGGGTGATAGCAATAGCAGTAAAGATTAATTGAGGTTTCAGGCAGGTATTTCATGTGGATTCTTGCTATAGCAAGTGCAGTTAGTATTGCTGTAGCCTCAAAGATATTAATGTGCATAGAAAGTAGTTTTAGCTAACCTAAAACACATACTTCAAACTCTAATTAGATGAATGCTTGAATAATAAAGGACACATTGATATTTACAATTAAAGGCTTATGTTAGGTCAGTTAGCAGTATGTATGGTTAAATTCAATCTTTGGCCTGCTTCCAAGAAGAAGCAATCTACTATAATGAGCAGTATCTTTTGGTATGAGGAGATGAGCCATGTCCTTACTTCTACACAGATTCTAAAAGGCTGGAAATATCAATCACAGCTCTCTGACCAAGTGCTTTGTCATACTCAGGTGAGCTTAGAGCACAAATGGTTTGCTGAAAGACACTTAGTACTCACTGTTTGTAGCTGAAGGTGTGGCTTGGTAACTGCTATTTCATTTACTTGGCAAAAGGCCTTTGCCGAGTTGCATTATAAGCAACTTTTTCTTCTACACAGAGTCAAAATTGTACTTCCCATTAATCTAGCAGTAGTGGCAATAAACCACAGACCAGCTCCATGGTAATGTAGGTATGGAGTTCATTCTCTGGCCTACATCTGCCTTTTTTAAGCAACCTTCTATCCTTCTCCTGGTTTCTTATGAGAGTCACTTCTGCTGCTGTTTCTTGGTTCTGTTATTCTTAATTTATACATGACAACTATACTGAGTAATACACTGAGCTCAAATGTCCCATTCTGCTTCCATGTATCTACAGAAGCGTCATATATGGATGGAAATTTCTCCAGAGACCTTTTTCTCCTAGTTATGGCCCTGCCACCTTTGGCATGAAATACAGTATGATAAGCTTAAGGTTAGCTTCATTAAAAAAAAAAAAAAAAAAAAAAAAAAAGTCAAACTTGCACATCTCTACATGCATCTAAATCTTGATTCTACCACTTTCTTCCCCAGGCTGCTGTGCCTAACTCCTGAGGCTTTTCTTGACCCCAGTTATCTTTCTTTCCAACAGTTAAGCCTTTAGGCACACCCAGAAACAGACACGAGCTGTTTACATCTTGATATTGTCAAGTAGCCACATTCCTGAGCTCTGCAAAGATCCAGAAATTGCTAGCTCCTTTCACTACTTTATGCACAGAGACTGACAAGAAACGCATCATCTGGGCTCCCTGCTCCTGCAGACAGAGGGTAAGAACTTGGGGCCGGGCAACTGAGTGCCTAGAAGGCAGAAGTGATGATACTTAGTGCTGTCCTAATTAAATCCTGTTGTGGATTTGGTCCATAGTGTTTCATGAAACTACTGCTTTTCTCCCCTAGAGAAAATCCCAGGTTGGATTTCTGTCTCACTTTCTCCAACCTTTTCTAGTCTTTGATGAAAATTATACTCCCATCAACGCAGAGGAAAAGTACTGCATGTTAGGAAACCAACTGCACATTCTAATTAAAGTCATTGTTCTTCCACATCTCTCTCCCATTCTGGTATCTGCTGGTCTGATTTATCCTAGTTAGGTAATCTGCTTTCAGAACCATGCAAGTTTCTGCTTGTTTTGAAGAGTGCTTCACCTACTGTGGATTTTATGTGATAATAACAATGGAACTTAGCAACAAAATGCCCAGGAGTGGACAATAAATATTTTCCTAGCAATACTGCAGGCTGCAACCACTGACTAGTTTGAACACAGGCATTTGCTTTAGAGCACTGTAACTATCTTTTATGCTCATGATCATTCATTCATGTGATTGAGAGAGTAGAAGCATTTCAGACATGCTAACGAGCTAAAATAGGAAAAGACTAAACAAGTTTGCTCCTTCTCACATACTTACATTAAGCTTACTAGAAAACCCTTTATCCCATAAATTCTAATATTTCTTTTTTTTTCCCCTTTCTGATTACTAAATAGACATACATTTCCTAGAACATCTGATCACTGTCATAACTGCAATCCCTCCACATACACCAACAATTTATTTTTTGAAACCTGTTAGAGTTACTTGCTATGAAAAAAACACAGCTTTTCTGTGTTAGCTATCAAAAAAAAAATGCATGCTCATAAAAGCAGTACTTACCATATCTGGAGATCTTCAGCGAGAAGGATATACAGGAATCCTCTCTGAGAAGTAAATGTTTGTTTTCCTAGTATTAAGGTAGAAAATACCTAAGTGAGAGAAAGCATCGTATTAAATCTCATGCTGGATCCACAGCAGAGCCGTGAGTACAACCCAAGTTCATGAGCTCATAATGTAAATATATTTACAATTAAAAGTTGAAATATTTATTCATTGATGCTTTTTATTAATTCTTTCATTAGAGTAGTCTCAAATACTGAGAGAGATGCAGCACAGCTACATGCACTCAGTTGTGTTTCTCACAGGCTCCAGGTGAGTTGAATCATGTCCCTGAGGATCTTCAGGCAGTTCAAGGTAACACAGCTGAGACCAAGAAGCTGCATTACACCTACATGTGTAGCTGCTTGGTACTTCTGTAGGTGAAGTAAGAAGTGGTTCAGCTGGGTGCTTTACAGTACATAAATGTGGATTTTTTCTATACAATAAGATGATACTGAAAACAGGCAAGTGGTGGTAATCTTGTGATATTCTATAATTTGCATGTCAGAGTACAAATGAATTCATTGTAGATTCTATTCTTATACCACAGAAAACAATAACTCTCCACCCCCCAGCCTCCCCAAGCAAAACACCCACAAAGGCATTTATTTCACTCTGAATTCATAACAGGCAGTAAACTCCTTAAATATCCAACACTGGCCCATCCATAAAAGTAAGTTTGTTATTATATTTCTTGTAGTTTTCCCTTCAGAGTCCAAGGACCTTTGCATAGCTTTCAGTAAGTCTGCCTGTTTGGTTTCCCTGTCACTGTAACCATTCTCTCTGCTCCGCTTCCTTTGTTTCTGAGAGATCCTTCAGGTTATTCTATGGTCAGATTTGCAATTTCCTGAAGGAGATTTCTTTGTAGCAAGACAATACATTCTGCCCCTGTTTGAGTTCTGTGTTTGCGTCTCAGCAAATTATGTTTATTTGTTATTATTTCTACTGAGTTATTTCTGCTGAATACTGACTCTACTGAGTCTGTCCTTGTCTCGAGAGTTTTCTAACGCTGATTTTTCCAAGGTTTTATGCATTATAATTTGCTAGCGCACTTCATTATTTATTTTTGTTATGCAAGTCAGGCTATCGACAACACAACATTTGGGTGTCTGTCATCAACTAAGAACATGCAGTTAAAATGAAAATGCACAGATGACTTGACTTGCCTTTTAGCAGCTTTTCTGTAGTCAGTACATCTTCGTGCTGATGTTTGAAATCCCATTCCAAAGCCACAATTTGCATTCCACAGTGAAGTGGAAAACTTGTAGAAATCACGGTCCAAATCAAGGGTCTGCTGGCAATACCCTTGGCCAAAGAGCTCTGTCACATCTGTAGATGGTCCAAGCTCTTCCTCAGAGCTGAGCAAGAAGGATTTATTCTCCTTTCTCTTGAGAGAGAAATTGAATTATTTGTTTGTTTTTAAATAAAGTCTTATTTGCAAATAGGAAAGCTTATTTCTCAAGTCCGTTCTGTGAGTACATTACAGTATGGTCATGGTTTAAAACTCCTTTGTCTTCTGTGCTGACTGCTTTTCAATTGTCATTCAAACCTGTTTCCCACTTCCTCCCTTTCTCCCATTTTCTTTCTTTCTTTTTTTTTAAATCCCTTTCCTTTTCCTTGCCTTCCTTAAAATATCAGGAATGCCTGTTTAGATTTCCTTGACCTTTCTGACAAACGTAAGAGATAGGTTCTGGTCTTTCACAGGCTGAACCATTACTTTTTGTTCCCAAATGTTAATAAGCTCAACAGCTTGAAGTTGAACAGTAAATGAAGTATTTACAACAAAAGATGAGTTTTAGCAGTCTAGCAAAAATATGAAGAAAACAGAATTTATAAGTAACCATTTTTGGTCCCGCGTTTCTTTCTAGACGACATAAAATACCTATTTTTTTATTTTGTTATTTTATTATATTTTTTTAAACTATTTTTTGTTGTTGTTAAAAAAAGTACAAAAAAGTAGGTCTCTTTCATTGCGCAGATAAACAAAGATGATACAATAACATAATTTGGATCAATCCTGTATCATTCTGCTCTCCTTTGCCTCTTTGAGTAGCTCTCTGTCTTCACCAACCCCATCCTTTTCTCAGGCTGCTTAGTGCTGTTAGGAAAGGGCATTACCAAGGCATCAGGGAGGTCTAATTGATTATTTTAATTTGGGAATACAATCAGTACTCAAATGCTTGTCCATTAAGGGTATACAGCTAATACATGTTTACATCTTTACAGGAAAACTGCAAGTTTTCTGCTTTGCTTGGTTTTGTTTTTTACCAGTGGCCTGACATTTAGTCCCAGTGAAGCTGTGTTTCAGTGTTTTAGCTGGTAAATGTCACTCCATTACAGTGCTGCATTCACCAGCTCTAAAGAAGTTTTTATCAGCACTGGTGCCGTGTGCCAGAGTTCCCCACGTGCCAGCATACTGGCTTAGCTTCTTTTCTTTCAGCAGCTGTAGAAAATATCTGAAGTACAAAGGCAAGAATGATTTCCTTTTCCATGATGAACATGAAGTCAGATATATCTGGTCACTAAGTATAAAGATTTTATACTGACCCTTTACTTTCAAGCCTCCGTTAATAACCAGATTGATTTTTTTACCATTCAGAAGACTGCTTATGTTAAATTACATGAGGATTGTAGTACGTAGGCGTTAGCTTATAGGCCTTGCTGTGATGCCAGGCAGCCTGTTTAAGACTTACCTGAAAACTTCTTTGCATTAAAGGTGAATACAAAAGGTATAAAGAGGCCTGCCTTGCTGATGTGCGCAGTGATCCCATGCAGCTTGTTGGCTACAAGGTGAGGTAGGCCAGTGACCAAGAAATTCCTTGGGCTCTTGCAGCTCAAGATCACAAAAGCTACACAAAAATTATCTGACCCTTTTCTTTTTCTGTGCCTCTTTGAGGGAGGCCGAACCAAATAAATGAGATGTCTTTAGAGACGTATCTCATGCAATGCAAAGATTCTACACACAGCCTTGTAGCTAAAGTAAATAGATATTGGGAAACACTTGCCCTGAATAGCTAGATTGACCTTGGAGAGGCCCTTCTCATTTCTTGCCCAATATATGCCTGCTTCTGCTCCAGAGGACACTAATAATTCCTACCAGATTCCCCAACAGATTCTACTGGATGGGAAAAATGGAAGCCCTGATCTTTTCAAGGTGGAAGACATCGATCATTCTTCAAAATTTACTTTTGAACAGCGTTTCGAAATGTACTTGCAGCACAGCTCATCTTCTGTTACGAGCTTTGGGGAGGCTGTAGGTGATTCAGTTCCTTTTACCTTTGCAAGTTTGTACACTGGAACAAGCTTGAACAGCAGCATTTATTGCTTACAGATCTGCAGTGGTTCATCTTTCTTAGAGCATACATGCTATTTTCTCAGTCCCCCTTGTTTCTACTGATGAGCATCTGATGCTGAATTCCAAGCAGTGGGAATGCTGTTGGCTCTTCCTGGTGACTGTGAGAGGGCGTAAGCAGAACTGGCCGGACAAGATTTTTGGAAGGGAATTGCCACTCCTATGTGTTTGCAACTCTGATTGTTCCAGTATGACATGTCTCTAGACATGCACTTAGGGTTGACTGAAGGTTAATTTTTAATGACCAGAAAGGTTGATTCATAGTTCTAACATAAAGATCACGACCCTTTAGTCAGATAGAGATCTATTTGTCCATAGAGTTCAGCAGGTTTATACCAGTCTCTTTCAGGGGAGGATTCCTAAAATAGAGGATTTTAGAATGTGAGCATCATAGCCAGGGTACCTTATGGACATTGTGCATGCAGAGATCCTGTCACAAGTGCTCTGTCTTGTTTGACAGGGTATGTGTAGAAAAGCATTGGTCAGATAATGTTTTATTACAGATTATTTTAGAAACTCCATAATTTTCCTGATCCTTTTCCCTGTGAAAATAGTTTTCTGCAAATCAAAGGGCACCTGAGAAGGAGATTATAACTTCTTAACAGCTAGTAGGAGATGTAAATTGTCATATCAAAAAACATATTTAGTATAGAGGTTTTCTGGCTCTTACCTCAACAAAGTAAAAACACCAGCTCAGTGCGGCCTATAGATCTACATAGATCTTAACAGACAGACCTATTTAAATATTATTTCCTTACACAGTTTTTTGTGAGGGCACTTAGTTTGAATTCATTCCAATATTTAGTTTTGTGTGCGTTCACCCAGAGACAAGAATACCAAATGTCAAAAAGTCTAGAGAAGAGTGAAGTATATGGCAGAGTATGTTGATAAAGACCATTATTATAATAATTTGGCTTTTATAAAACCAGTTTTACTGAGACAAGGAGAAAGTTAGGATTTCTACCCTAATGTTACTTCTTGTGTCAGATGACTGAAAGTAAGGGAACGATGGGAAACTGCTATTGCTTTAGCCAGCCAGGCTGAGCCCGTGCAAACCCAGGAGACAGTCTGCCTGAGAGCAGGGCTGCAGAGGAAGAGCATGGAAAACAAAAAGGTGAGGGAAGAAAGAATGGGTGGAGGCATCTCCAGGGGCCGAGCAGAGTGCAGAGTTGCTGAAATGGCAGACAGTGAGGGAAGGGCGAGGGAGGGGATGGGAGCATAATGCAACAGGAAAAGGTGTGGGGCAGCAGCAAGAACAAGCCAGTGTTGGTACTGCACATAGCTCTACTCAGGGAAAGGATCAGGGATATTCTGTTTAGCAGAGGTACACATTTTTATCTGTCTATTTAAAGTGGAATTTTGAACCTGAAAGCAATAGTCAGACTGAATATTCAACTTACAAGAAAAAGCAGTACATACTTTTCTTTTAATTATTATTATTTTAACTGTTTCAGTGCTTCTTCTATATTTGCCTGGAGCAGCATGGTTCTGCAGCAAAAACCCTGAGATGGTTTTTCTTTCTCAGTGAACTCACAAAAACACTCCAGGTTGATTCATGTGCCCGTGTCTACAGTAACAAATGCTATTACTAAAAAATGCAATTACTAACAAATGCTATTACCCAAACATGCTTAAATTTACGTATCAGTAGCCATATACCAGAAACAGGATCAACAACAATGCAAATTAATCAAACTCAGCAAGAAATAGGGCAAAATGTCTGGTTTAGTTCACAGGTATGGAACAGTTTCTTTGAAATGCTAAAAGGCAAAGTGTGGTTGGTTCATGTCCTTATTTGCCATGCCAAATATATAAGACCCAGATTTTCATTCTCAGCAGATTTTGGAGTACGCTTTTAAGCTCCAGCATGGATTTACTTGAAAGCAAGTTCAGAGGGGAGGCTTGAAACCAGTTTATTGTTCTCATTTTAGAAATGTTGTTTGCAAATTGGATGCGTTCACTTCTTAGCTATGTAATTGTTAAAGGACAGTATTCGCAGTCAGGTCTGGAACTCAGCAGTATCAGAAGTGCCTACATTTCACTGAGGCAAGGTGCTGTCAGTCCACCTGTCACTGGGATCTTGCCACAGAGCAGAGAAGGAAGTGTTCTGAAATATTTGCTACAGCCCTGAAACAGAAATTCTGATGGTTTTTTTCCCCCTCCGTACTAATATAATATTTTTCACAAGCTGGACAAAAATGTAAGTTCATAGGATATAGGGCCATGATTTGTAAAAGAGCTCTTTATTTCCACATAACCCCCGGCTGTGCAGAAAAGCACTGATTACATGATAGCTGCTAAATTTAATAAGAAATTCCCTGCCTGAAATCAATTTTGATTCTCAAGTAGTGCATATAATACATACCCTGGTTTAAAGCTTTCTGTTTTAAGCAAGATTTTTGTCAGTTTCCCAGTGTCTAAGCTTGAAAGACCACTTTTCTTTTGTTGTTAGTACTTACAAGTGAATTTGAGATCCTCCACTACAAATATGCAACATATACATAGAAATAAGTATACATAAGAAAGGCATATAGGTGAATATGGACATATGTTAAAAGAATTAAATAATCTGGTTGCACCTACGAGCTAGCAGATTTTGATGAAAATCCTGATTAGCACATTTTTTTCTGAACTCTAAGTGTTTTGTTGACTTAAGCCAAAGTTCAAGAAGTTCAGAACTGATTAATAATCTTAATTAAACTTTGGCCTTATTACGCTTCAATCTGTTCACAAATCTTGTGAGTGGTACAGCACAAAGCTGTTTTACTTATGTATCCAAGTCCAGGAATTCTTTCTGCTTCCTTCCTAGAAATAGCCTGTACCATTTCAGAACTCTTCTCCTCCTCCTTGACATGTAATGAAAGAAGATCTTTTTTGGCAGCTACTTTGAAATAACATCTTTGGGTTGCACCTCTTCCTCCCTCCCTTTTTCCTTTTTAAATGTGGTCAATTGCCTCCTCTGTTTATTTTAAATATCTTTGGATTTTTTACGGGGGTGGGGGTGTAAATGTAATTTTTACAAGAATATGTACAATTTTAATTCATAAACATATGGAAAAAAATAATGTTTCACATTTGTAAAATGTTTTATCTCTTTCAGATACTGTGCAATGGACCAGGAACGTGTGTTCCTGTCTGTATATCTGCTCTTCTACTTGGGCTTCTAGGAATGAAAAGAGCAATCATTGTGTACGTAGAAAGCATCTGCCGTGTGGAAACTTTATCCCTGTCTGGAAAGATTCTTTACTACTTTTCAGATTACTTCATTGTTCAATGGCCTGCTCTGAAGGAAAAATATCCCAAGTCAGTATATCTTGGTCGAATAGTATAAAAGAGGACAGGCTTTACCTAAAATAAACTCTGAAAGCTTCTCACTGAAGAAATTCATTCATGTAACATAATTTATTTTCAAGGATTCTTGTTAAATGTTAGGCCAGTATTGGAAAAACAGACAGTAATAAAGATATTTCTACATTGCAGTATACTTTTCTGTAGTTGTATTTATTGCCATCATGAAGGTCTGTGCAGCAGTACCCATAGTGGCAGAAAGTCTGTGCTGTTTCTGCATTCATCTAGTTTTCCTGCCATGCGAATAGCAATTTTTGTCTACAAATAAATATGGGAATTTGTATGAATTGTAACATTTCCTGTAAGGAAACTTTGTGTAGTTTTTTAAATTGTAAGAAACAAAGTCTTGTTCTAGCACAACAGACTTGATTTCCTGTATGCTAGCAGCAAAGTCCCTTGTGAATCCTTAGAGTATAAAGGAAACAGTTATATTAAGTTGGCTTCTTGACAGTTTGTGCTCTACAGTCTTCCAGCCCTCCCCATGCCCCCCCACACCCAACACATTCAACCAGTATCATTTTTCCTCTGGGCTTGTCAAAACTGTCCTTATAATCTGTAGCACACCTTCTGAAAATGTTTTGCCCGGTTCTTAAATAAAAAGGTGACAAGTGCCATGCTACAGGCACAGCATTTACAGATATAAGAAGCGCTTTCTTCAAAGCCTACACAGCAAAAGTCACTATTAGGTTTATATCACAGAGAACAAACTGTCACTTGGGAGAATTAAGCTGGTTTGGGTTCTAATATATAGAGGAAAAAAAGTGTTACTGTCTGTTGTAAGGGGAGGAAAAGAGATCCTCTTCCCTTTACCTCACACAGTGATTTTGTCTTTTATACATTCTGTTTTCATGTTTTAAACACCTTACTTTCAGCAGTATGATGTGCTCTTAAGATTTTGTTATGGAAAATGGTACTATACATAGGGACCATTTTTAAAACATATTTTGTTGGAGCTAAGCACGTGAAAGCCTATTTTAATATTTCACATTAGTCTGACAAAACATAGCTCTACACACTGTTCTACTTCTGAAGCAATATAAACATGTCTGTCATCTGTGCACACACAGAGCTATGTGTCTGGCTACAGAAACATACACAAAGCAAAAAATCTCAGGGAAAAACAGGGCTGCCTCACAAAGCCATTGTAGCAAGGCCCTCACAGCACCATAGATGGAACGCCATCTCACTCGGATGTCAGAAAAGTTGCAGCCATGGCTTGGGCAGGGAATGGCAATTAACTGAAGAGAAAATATAGGTCCGACTTCGGGAAACTGGAGTTATAGGAATATTTTTCTTTTTGGAAGACGTTATGCTGAAAATTGCTATTATGAGGCCCTGCGGGGAAGCCAGCCCTTACAACCTGTCCAACAGGCTCCTTTCAGTGGGAGAGGCACAATGAGAGTCCATTGATGTGGGCACATGTGAGTTCAGAACAGACACTTTATGTTGGTTTTACCCCAGATTGCATCTGACATTAAAGAGCAGTTAATAGCTTAAGAAGATGTGGGAAGGAATCTATATGCAGTACATATTCGGGTCCTTGAAAATGACCTGACTAAAGTGATTTTGACCCGCTTAATGTCTTTTTTTCCTCTCCCAAACTGGCAGTCTTATCAGGACTTTCTGTCCAGTTGCAGATAGTTTGTTAAATTTAAGATACGCTGGACTTTATTATGACTAATGGTTCTTTATTTTTGATTAGCGCTCTCTGGGCTGAACCTTGCTTTTAGTTTTGCTAGGGAACTGGAGTAGAGGGGAAGGAGGATAGAGGCAGCCCCTTCCTCTGTCTCTGGTTAGGGCAGCAGTACAGCATCACACCCTAAGGCTTAGAGAAGCATGAGAAGAGAAAGGCAATGAATGCTCCCATTCATGCTCTACATCCTCCCCGAACCGCCTGCTGGCCTGGCAGCAAGGCAGGCTCCCTGGCCAAGCACACAAACACAGGCCCGGCTCAGGCAGCTCTGCATTCACAGGCTGCTTCTGTTAGAGCGGGGCAGAACAGATCCCATCCTTCACTCTGCTCTGGATTTAGCCCTGGTTGGGAGCATCTCTGGCTGCTCTGCTGCCCCTTACAGCACTGTGTGGTGCAGGATTTGGGGTTTTGGTGTGCTTTCAAACCATGGGTTCATAAACTTCATGAGTTTGGCTTTGAACACCAGAGAGTTCCAAAGAGTTTCTTTCACCTGTCACCTGCACAGAACTGCTGTTCAAGGATCACTTGTCTGCTTGGACCTGAAACCTCCCTCATGAAAGCTCAGAAAGTAGCAGTTGATTTCATCACAAGAACGTCTTCTGAAAAATTGAACTGCTCCGTGCCTTGTGATGTGAAGCTGTCTCATCTTCAGCCTTAGGAAGACACTGTTCCCTTAACTTCACTGACAACCTTTAGGAGAGCAAAGCCAAAAGGATCTCTGTCTGTGTTCACCCAAAATCGTGCTATTTACTCAGTTTGGTGAATCTGGAAATCCTAGTCAAAATAGGGAATTAAAACTAGCTTTTAACCTGAATAATCAGCCCACATATGAGACTATGAGAGAGTGGGACAGTACTTACTTCCTTGTATTTGTCACTATTCTCCTTACAGGATCAATTGCCAACTCGAGTTAAGGAAACTTCACCATGTTATAACCAGTCTTAGAAAGTCAGAACTTGTGTTAGAAATGGTGCGGTGCTTTGTAAAGTTAAGGCAGCTAGAACTACTTAGGACAGCTCAGAACTGAATGCATCACAGCTTAACTTTGAAGAAAGCATGCAACAAGAGACTGCATTTCTAACCATAGGGGATAGAATGTAGAAAAGAGTTCATGGCTTTAATTCTGTTAAAGTTTGTTATCAACCAGATTGACTTTTCCTTGAAAAGATTATCTCATCTAACTGCAAGTTCTCTGCAAATGCAAAGTGGAGAGCAAGTAAGACATGGTCTTGTTATTGAATAGCTCTTATCTTTTGTTTGTAGTAGGTGGGTACAGTCAAACTGTCATTGTTCTGAAGGAAAACTACATTCTTCCTGCTCCCAGCAGTGAAACACACAAAAAAACATCTGATGGCCTGCTCCAAAAACTTAGAAGTTCCTGACTGAATTCATAATGTTTAGCTTCTGAGGTTCTGCTGTGTATCATTATTTCCCTTAATTATTAACATTGAGGCGAATCTGTTCACGTTACATATGTGACAGAGTTTGAAGTAAAATCTATTATCTTTCCCTGTTTCTGAAAGAGGAAAGCAGTATCTTGTGGATCTAAAGGAATATAGGGAATAAATATATTCTTCAAAGAAAACAAATATGACTTTATGGAAATATCATCATAAAACTGGCAAAAATTCAGAAGAGAACAGAATGCATCCAAAAGTTCCTTCACTGAGTCCTAGCCTGGAAGACAGATTTAAAATGAGTTTCAGTTATCAGATAGTTTTATCCAGATACGCATTAATTGACAAGCATGAAATACTCAGTTCTCACTCTTTATCTGGTTGTCTTCTAAGTGAGAACATATATTGTGCATTCATTAAAAACAGGTTAGTTTTATTTTAGAAAGAAAGAAAGAGAAAATAAAAGAGGAGAACCAGTTGGACTGCAATAAAATAATTATATGGGAAGAGAGTTGATTCTAGATTAGAAAAGAAGCTTAAAAGTTTATTTCTTTGCTTTACAACTTATTTTGCAGATTTGAAATGTAAAATAGCCAGTGTTAGATAAAAGCCTAAGGCAGTATATCAGGGATAAACGATGCAACTCTTTTCACGTTTATTTCCTACAATTGGTTGTAGAACTGCTCTCAGAGTTGTGAAGATCAGAGCAGGATGAGTTAATACCATCCTTGTATTGTATTTGTTGTTAGTCTGGACACAGGCAGTCTTCCCTTTCAGTTAAACAAGGGACTTCACCAGCCATGAAGCAAGAGTTTTGATCATTAGAGATTTCTCAGCTTTAAGAATAACCATACAACATTTAATCTACACCTGATTTCCTGAAATTAATCTGAAACTAATTATGAACAGGCTGTTGAATGTAGTGTTTAAGATATCCATTCCCTAGGACATAAGTTTTTAGTTATAGTTTCAGCTTTCATTCATTAAATAATGCTGTGTGAACAAAGGGCAGCTTACATGTGATGAACACAAAGACAACTTAAACGAAGCTTATTTGTCAGCAGAGAATGGCACTGGTGAGCATCTGTATTTTGGGACAGGAAAAAAAAAACAAACCCTGAAATATTACAACAGAAAGCAAAGCCTTTCACATTTAAACTAAACTAAGCTACATTGTTACTCTACATGGCAGTCACAGAATTTAGAAGACTGCTGGTACTTGGCCACAGTCAGTCAGAGCACAAGCAAACACCGTGTAAAGTGTTTCAAGAACCTTTGGATCATTCTGCACTTTGCTACTGCTCTTGTGTTGCTGGCCCACTCTGAGGCTGGATATGACACCAATAAATGATTGTTCCAGAAGGTGAGGATCCAAGAAAAAAGGCAGCGAGCCATTCTGGTTATCTGCAAGGCAATTTGAACCTAGGCCTTTCTGGAACTTGAATGCAACCTCCTTTTTATCACTAGACTTCCTTATAGCATAACAATAGTCTCATGACCAGTACTGTTGAAGTCAATAGAAAGTAAGTCATCTTGCAGAAAACAGCCTGGTAAAGGACAGGCACACCAGTAGCATTCACTGGAATGGCTTTGGACAGCATTATTTCATCTGCATTTCTACCTTGCACTGCAGTAGTAGTGGAGAACAAAGAGAAAGTGTCACGTAACACAGAAAGACAGGCCTTTGCTGACATGCTTATTTAAACTCAGTGTTTCACAGTACAAAATTTCACATCTAATGTCATGCCTTCTTTTTCCTACCTCTCCATACTGAAAAAAAAAAAAAAAAGAAAGAAAGAAAAAAAAAAAAAAAGAACGATTCTGCATTCCAGTTAGTGGACCTGACTGAAATATGCACGTAACAAAAATATGCAATTCCACATTTAGCTATACCAGTGATAGGCTTTAACTTTGCACGTATCTAAAAAGATTTATTTGTTGACTGATAGCAAAAGCATGCGCAAAACTAATGCTATCTTTGTTCGTACCTGAGGAACAAAGTGAAAGGAGATATTTGGCATTTATTATCCAAACAGAGAGAGACTTGAAGCAAGAACAGTACTTAACAGACAAAAATGGGGAAAGTGAGGGGATCTCTGCAAGTTATATTTCCTGTTTAAAACAAGTTACACCACTTTTTCATTAATTAAAACAACATACATATTTAACAAGTAATTGTAAATGGATGCTTAATTAATGGTAGCACAAATTCTAGTCATGGAATCATTAAGGCCCACTAAACTTCATCCCTCAGTGTCACATCTGCCCTTTTCTGGAACACCTTCTGGGACAGTGACTGCACCACCTCCCTGGGCAGCCTGCTCCAATACCTCACCACTCTTTCCAAGAATAAGTTTCTCCTAATACTCAACATAAACCTCCCCTGGCACAACTTAATGCACCATCATCTCTCATCCTATCTTCCAGTTGGGAAAAGAGGCCAACCTCCACCTTGCTACAACCTCCTTTCAGGAGCAGTAGAGAGTGAGTGATAAGGTTTCCCCTGAGCCTCCTCTTCTCAAGACTGAACCATCCCAGTTCTCTTCCAGTCCAGAACTGCCATATTCTTGTCACTACCCCACCCAGAGTATTTCATTTGAGTTTTTTCCCAAACCACAGAGATCAGATACTCATGACTGCAACACAGCAGTCTTCTGGAATAGAGTTCAAATTCTTAGCTTAGACTTAACTGTATAAGTGCTGTAGCAGATTAGATATAGACTTAGTTCATAAAGAGAGAAAGAGGTAGTAGTCATAGATGAATTTGTTCTTGCACTATGCATCAGGTCATTGCATTACTCCTTTACTGTTATTTTTTAATCAAGATAAAAATTTTAGAAGTATTTTAATATGCACGTTGTGCAGTTGCAGGTATTAGAACAGTCATAAATAATTTCAGGAGCAATTAAAGAGAGTAGATAGCTAGAACTAGTTGTACTGTTGTGCATTATTCTGCCTCTTCCATGCTTTGGTGCACAGTAGATTCTAAAAAACAAAACCCCTCTCTTTCATTTCAGAAAGCACGGGTATTTGCAGTGTTACATCAATGTGATCTGCTCAGTTAGCATTACTGTAAATTCTAGTTTGTGTTGCCAGTAGTTTGGCAATTAGTGTTTCCTGCTTCATTGTTACACAGAGCAATTGAAGTCCACTGCTTTTCATTTATGATCCAGCTTGGGATGTCAGCTGACACAGAAATAAATGTCCTAACCTCAAATCCAGTGGCTTTAAAGATACCACCCTAACATTCATTGCCAAGATGAAGTCCAGAGATTACTGTTCAGTGGAAGCAAACAGGGTCTGTTTTTGCAGGCAACCATAAAAAAGAAAATAGACAAAGCAGAGCAGCTGGGAATCACTGTTAACATTTTTTTTTAATATTATGTTGAAAAGCCAGATGCTAGAAATAACGCTGCAATATTAATGAAGCAGCTCTTTAAGTGGTATCTTAACAACTCTACATTAAAATTTGTAAGAACCTTTTAAGAAACATCTGTGAAAGGATACTAATTACATTTGTCAGCAGATTTAGGCATATAACAGATTCCACAATAAACTACTGGTGTAGGTATCCTCCACTTTTCTGTCATAGATTTAGAAGTTTTCCATTACTTTGCTAAGATAATTATCTAAGAACAAGGTCACAATGCTGAGCATATTTCTTTTAATTTATCTCCAGACTAGAGAGAATTCCTGACAAACTCCATCTAGCTTTTTACCTTGCTTATTAGGGAAAGGGGTGGAATATCAATCTTGAGGAAATACAGCAAGCAGCTTCTGTGTAAAGAACTACTTCGGGGGAGATTAAACAGATAATTCTGAAGAGAAGTTGTTACTGCCACCTTGCCACCTTCTTCCCCCTCTTCGAGTTTTGTTTTTCAAGTAATCAAGATGTGTAACACAAAGCAATTAGGGTTTTCATAACATGTAGGCTGAATTTATGACCAGACAGTAACACCAAACCATGCTGGATATGATATCATACTTCTAGAATATCAGGCTCATTTTACAACCTTTTTCTTTTTAAAGGAAGTATATTATAGAATGAAGATACAAAATAAAGCTATTTACTTAACATTTTTAGTCTTTGTAACTAGAAGCTTCCATTGTATTTGCATATAAACACTACCCACATTATCTGCTTGCATTCAGCTCTTTCCTCCCAACCCCCTTTTGGAGGCAAGTCAACAGGCAAAACACACAGGAGAACTGCATGTACAGAACAGAAGCGGCTCCAATTCTGCATTTCCTACTGAGCAAGCACACCTAGCACAAAGTGCATGGCATTAATGTCGTCTATTGTTTAAAACTCAGTATCTCATTAAAAGCTCACTACTTTCCATTGGGTATCTACTTCAGTACTCACATACTAAGCTTTTCTAACAGCTTGGGAAGGAAAAGAGTCCTCACCACACATACACACAAAAAAAAATCCCCAAAACCACCTACACTCAGCATCTCCTGGAAAATCTGAAGTTTTGTGGGATACAATACAAGCATAAAATGGACAAGATTAATGATCTGGGATGAAGCAGCTAAAAACCTCATGATCCTGTATTCCGGTACAGTCTCAGTTATCTGAACATCAGCTATTGCAAATTCCCTTTTCTCCCCCGAAGTCTGAATCACATCCTCTGACTTCTACTGAAGTACATTAACAGTGACACTGATTATTTGAAAGCTCTCCTATCCAAACAGATTTGGGAACCTTACTATTGTGCTAACTGAGTCTCCTCTCTGTGGTAGTAAGCCCCTGGCTAAATGCCACTCTGTCTCAGCCATTCACTTGTCATGTGCAGCACTAGTCAGCCTTTTCTCCTTTGCACCATGTCAGTCTGTGTAAGGACTCTGAATGTTATTTGTGTACTGTTTATACTAACTGCTGTTTGAAAAATAATGAACTAAGGTTAAAAGAAAGCAGATTTCCACAAGACTTTAGGAGCACTGTGCCAAGAGTGGGAAGTACTTCTCGTTTGGAATTAGTATCACCTAGAAAATGCAGCCTAAATAATTAGCACTGAAAGAAGTCACAGAAGTAGGCAATAAGGAAAAAGTTTTCTATTCCTCTTTTCCACATTCATATTTTGACAAGGAAAACAACAGTACTGCTGTGTAATGTAACATCTCCTTAAAATATCAACACTGCCCAGGTGTAGTCTTGTTTTCAATAAGCAAATGCAAAGATTTCAAAATACCATCTGTAAGGTGGAATGACACAAAGATGGCAACAGATATTCAAAAGGTTGTTTATAAGGAAAAACTCACCAATATGGATGCTTTTGCTGGGAAATACTGAGGCAATCTCAACCAGAGAGTAGTTTCCAAGAGCTGCTGCCTTAGCGGTGGTCAGCCCTTAAATGAGGTCTAGAGGAGGTGGAGTCAAGCTCCACCCCTTCCAGGAGCACAGCTAAATTACTCTCACCTGTGCTCCCACAGCTGACCCTACACTTGCCTCAGCTGATTAATCAGAGGTTCAGGCTGTGATTACCAATTTCCCATACACCATCCTATTCATAGGCCAATATATTTTAATTAGTTAAATTAGGAACTGGTTGACCACTTTGTCCAGACCCTAGTAAGAGCTGTTCTCAAACAGAAGTAAGGACAACATGCTCAAGTGGCGGGGAAACCAAGTCTGGGGGTTTGGAGGAGAAAGATCAAGTGCTCAGATCAAGCTCAGGTCATGTTGAGCAGGCAGGAAACAAGTAGTAAATGTGAAATGTCTGTTTCTTAATGGGTCTAGCATAACAAGAGCATGAAGACAGTGCCAAGACTTAGCCTACTAAGGCCTGCTTTACGGAGACATGTCAAAGCACAGTCCCTTTCTTCTTTACAAGCATAAAGGAAAAAGGAAGATAAGTTTGCCATCTCTGTCACAGAGTTACAAAGGTAAATACTGGTAATATCCACACATGCATGCATTTCCTCTGTGTGCTTTGCTACAGGGTTCTTGTAGGTAAATATCACTGAAATAAAACAGATGTTTTGTTATCCTTTAGTTTGTTGACAAGAAGAATAGAACAGTTGAGTACACGTATGCCGGTGACACAGGTTGTCTAGTAGTACTTTAGGTCTTACTGATCAGGAAATGAAGGCTGCCAAATAGGTCAGAGATTCGCTTCTCCCTCCCATCTGCTGTAAGCTTAGCAAACCTATTTGCTGTTACAATGCTTAGAGAAGAAAACTCTGAGATTTCAGTGATTCTGCTTAGCAAGCAGTCTGAAGTCCTCCTTTGCCCTCTATCTATGTGTTAGTTTTAGTAAATTAAAAAACACCACAAGAAGCAAGCCTGTCGTTCATATTTAGGAGTAGGGTGGAGGGGAGGAAACCCATAACACTAACTTTGTTGCAGATAAGGTTTTGGTTTTTCCTTCATATTAACTCTATCCAGGAATGCAATATGGCATTGCACTGCTGCAACTATAACATTTTAAGAGGAGGCTGCAGAAATAAAAATGCACAAACATCCACCTTAAGCTTATTGGCCAACAGCTCTGCTCACCTGATATAGAGCAAAATAAAACTGTATCTTCATAGAAGAGAAAAGGATGTCAGCATTAGACTCAATGAAAAAAGCAATGAATTAAGAACCAAACAATTAGTTGTTAAAACTGAATACCTTCTTGAATAAAGTTGAACCTCTACAGGTACAAATGTAAGTCTTTCACTGCAGGAAGTTACTTTCTCGTGAACATGGATGACATTTACGTTGTGAAAAGTTAAATACAGAGGAGAATCTTTCCCAACAATAAGACTTAGGGTTCCAGTCTTACAGCTTCCAGAAGCCATGGTTAAAATCCCTTCCCAAAACTGGGATTTTCACTATCACTCCCTCTCAAGGGAAGTCTTGGTTTGTATTTCTTTCTTCTACTGTGGTATTTTAGGTTTGGTCCTTTGCAATTCTCAGAACATTTTAGCATGGCATGCATCACTGAAGACATCTCCATATAAGGGAATTTACTCAAACAGTATAGGCAAAACACAGAACATAGATGTCAGATGATAATTCCATCAAGGCTGGGTCTGGCCCCATGTTTTAGTTTATGCTACGTGCGAGAAGGGAGTAAATTTAATTTTCATGCTGTTGATTTTGAAACATTTGTAAATGGCAGCCTCCTAGGTGGAGTTAATGACTGCCTAGAAAATGTTGTCTTCCACAGTCAGCTCAAGGAAAGAGGAGCAGGCACAAACACCTCATAGCATCCGTAATTGTTCTGCAAGGCAAGAGAGTCCCATGTGGGATGAGAATAGTGTGTTAAAACAGACACGCAAGCATACATACAGTGTGCCGTGCTTCATTACAGCACAGAGGTCAGGACTGCATGCCCCTTGAGATCCTCCAAAATAATTACAATTAGCTGTATGAATGCAGCACTGTTTTAAATAGATCTTGGAGGTCAGCAGATGTTATATAACTTAACACTGATTGTTTTCAAAAGGAATCCTGGTAAATGAAAGGTCAAGGACAGTTCTGGGTATTGTTGGAGTTCACTACTACCTGTTCTGTAGAGTTCTTAGTGGGCAGTTCTCAATGCTTGCTACTGCGTGTTGTTGTGAACAAGAATCGAGCAGCAGGGAGATGTAAGCCTTGCTGCAGTCACCAGCTGTATCTACTCTGCAGCACTTTTAATAACTTCAGTCCCCCATCTGAGTTAATCAGACTAAAATTTCAGCAGGCAGCTGTGTCTCCAGCATCATAGGCCAGGCCATTTTGACAGTACCAGCACTGAAGGGGAAGGACGGCCCAGGAGAGTCACCACCAAGTTTGGGGGAACTGCAGTCACCTTTCTTTTCAGTTAAGCACATCAGAAGGAAGCAGGAGCACAGCTTAATCCTTTGCCTCACCAGGTTAGCACTCACTCAGTATCTTTTTTCCCCTCAATGCTCAAAGAGGAACACTTGTGACTCAGAAAACTAAGAGGTTTTTCCTTCCTTAAAGCACTGGGTTACTGGAAAACGCATTCTTTAGCCAGCTCACAATCTGTTACCTGCAGGCCAGCAAGTTCCATCATCGTACAGCAGCGCAGTCCTCCGTTGCCTTCGCCAAGGGGCACAGCCCTGCTGCAGCACTCTCAAGCAGGGTTGCTCCCACCCAGGCTCCACCCTGTCTTCAGGTAGAACCATGCTCATTCCCCATGGACTTTCTCCCCCAGCCCTATGGCTGGCAGCACCCTCTCCCAGCAAAGGGCTCTGCCCTTCCCAGGATGAAATTCACCAGATGAGCCCTCGCACATCACCCTCCAAGAGCCATACTGGCAAATGAACTCCCATCATACTGTATGGCTCTACCCAGCAACCTCCGTCCTTCAGAGAAACCATCCAGCTCCTCCCCAGCTGAGCCTGATAATTAAATCCAGGCACTTCATCAGGATCAGATGGGTAGGAAAGAGAAGATCCTTCCCAGGCTAGGCCCGGCTGCAGTTGCCCCATTACACGGCCTCTGCCACTGAGCCGAGTGCAAATAGAAATGAGTATTTGATAGTTTTCCATTGAGCCACATTAATTCTATAGATTATGGTGGAATTACACAAGGGATAATTTAGGCTTGGGAAGTTTAATAGGACTACACATATGCTTACAATAATTCATGTGCAAGAATGTTTGTGAGATTATAGTCCATGTTTCCAAGAAAACAGATTGTGTCTCCTTGTGGCTCGTTCTTGCCGGTTTCCAGCTGAAGTCATCGGCACACGTTTATGATATTACATGTGGTTGCTGAAGAAGTTATTACAATGTCACAAAGAGGATTATGATTTCAGGTGGGGAATAATTCTTGTACAAATCCTCTTTCCATACAAACAGCCCTGGTAATAAAGAATGTGGAAAAATAGGGCAAAGATAAGAGATTTAAACATAATGAGCCAGATTGCCCCGCACGCCGCAGCTGCTTTGTACCGAGCTGTACGTCGGCTTTGTGTTGTCGGAGGGATGCCGTGCAAAATGCGCTTCTAACCGCGCTCAAAGGGCTGGTTCCCTTTTTGTTCCTCACTGCGGGCACTGCAGCGCTCACCCAAAGGCTGTGAGCTGTCCTGGCGGCCCGTGGGTGCCAGAAGAACCGCACAGGACGGCAGCTGTGCCCCATCAGATGAGGCAAAAGTAAAAACTGCGAGTGATTTAAGCGTAATTTAAACCTGGTCGACCAACGAGAAAATACCGCCCCGTGCTTCTGTGTGCTGCTCATCAGGAACGTTTTATTTCGGAATGGATGTAACGTGTAATTTCTGGGCTCATCTCGCCGTCGGTACGTGCCCGGCAGCTCCCGAGCCGCAGCCCAGGGCGCCGCGGAGCCCCCGTTTTCCTCGGCCCGTCCTTTTCCTTTCCCCACGGGGAGCTCCGCTTTCTCTAACGCGGAGCGGCCCCGCTTCGGCAGCCCCCGGCCCACACGTGGTAGGCATTACCGGCCACGCCGCGGCTCTCGGTGGCGGCGGATTCCTTCCCGTTGACGTCTCCCGACCCCTCCGCTCTCATCCCGCTCCCCCCCGAGCGGCGCCCGCCCGCGGCGCGTCGTTGTCGGGGCGGTCCCGGCGCCCCCTCCCCGTCCGTCCCGGGAGGGGCTCCGTCACCTCGCTCCGCGATTGGCGCTCGGGCGGCTCCAACGGCCGCGGGGCCGGGCCGCGAGGGAGGGACTAGAACTTTCCGCGGCCGCGGGCGGACTCTCGCCTCAACCCGCCGCAGCGAGCGCCCGCCGCCAGCGCCCCGAGGCAGCGGGGAGACCGCGGAACATGACCCACTTCAACAAGGGGCCCTCTTACGGGCTGTCCGCCGAGGTCAAGAACAAGGTACGGCCGGTACAAGGCGAGCCCGCCTTTGTCCGGGACTTTGTCCGGGACGATGCGCGACCGCGCGGGGAGCTCGGCTGCAGCGGGCGGGGCCCGACAACCCGCGGTACGGCCGGGGGGGCCGCTCACCGCCGCCACCGGGACGGCGCCGCTCTCGGGGCGTCGCTCGGAGCGCGGCGGAACGTCGGCGGGGCCGAGCCGCGACGCGAACGGAACGGCCGCATCGGATCCCCGGGCACTGAGGCGGAGCCCCGCGTCCCGGCCCGAGGAACGAACCCAAGCCGGGCCGGGGGCAGCGGGCGGTGGGCGCCGCCGAGCCGTGCCGAGCCGCAGGGCCGGGCCGCCCCCCGCGCCGCGCATTCCATCCGCATGACATCATGGGCACGGGCGGTGCGGCCAATCGGCGGCACGGCGCACACTGCGCGCATTGTCTGCCCGCCGCCACGCCCCGACCGCGGGGCACAAAGGCGCGGGGGGGGCGGCCGCGGTTTGTCCGCGATGGGTCCGGAACGTCGGACGGTCCGAACGCGCGTCCCGGGCAGCGCCGCCGTTTAAAAAGCAGAAGCGCCCGTGGGCAGCCCGGGATGAGCTGAGCTGTGCTGTGCTGAGCTGTGCCGTGCTGTGCCGTGCTGTGCTGTGCTGTGTGTCTGCTCCAGGCAGGAGCCCTCAGCGTGATGCTCTAACTGTGCATCTCCCACATGGCGTCAGGCCTCGGCGGCTCCCTGACCTCGCTCTGCTCGTGGCTGAGTCAAAGGGGGAGGAGAGCAGAAAGTACCACCTGCGGTATCAGAATCAATGTGCGGAGTGCCCAGCTGGCCGTGCTGAGGCCGTTCCCAGTGCAACACTGGGCTGTGCCCACACAGCAGGGTGGACAGCGCAGAGAGACAGCGAGGTGTGCAATTCTGCCCCTGACTTGGGAAGGATGGAAATGCTGTTCTGCTTTGAAAACAAATTGACAGAATCACGTAGGCCTAACAGCAGTGCCTGTAGGAAGACAGGGTGAGAAGTTCTTTGTCCTTCCTTGCAGTTTCTTATTGCCAGCAGCTCCCGTAGGGCCTCCTAAGAAGGGTTCCTGGAGCGTGATGCTGATGGAAGACTCAAAGCCACCACACCAATAGAAGGGCCTCGTGCTTCACCCTGTGGGGTGTCTGCTGTGGGTGTCAGCTGCAGGCTTTCACTGCTCCCCTCAGTGTAGGTGGAGGGAGGGAGGCTCTGTGGGCAGAGCTGCTGGTGTGCAGGCTTCTTCAATGCTGGAAACATCAGTGCAGAACAGCCACAACAAGTTGTTCACGCACATGAATTCATCTCTTAAAAAACAATCCGGAAGAAAATAGCTTTGAACTTTGAGAATGTTGTTTTTACCATAACAAATCACATTTCAAAACATTACAATACAAACAGATCCACCGCATCCCTCCTTGCTGGAATTGCATAGCTCTGTGCCTGGCTGTGTTGTTTCTCTCAGTCCAGAGCACTAGACATGAACAGCTCTTTAAAGACCAGAAGTTCCTTTTTTCAGCTCCTGTAGTGCCATAAATCAAACACTGGAGGAAGGACATCCATTTTCCAGCTCCTGGTGGACCCAGGAGCACAGTGGACACTGCCCATGTCAGATGCCCATGTCAGAAGCGTTTGGTGCCAGCCCCAGCAGTTTCCCCTGCAGAAGGCAGATGTTCTGATAGCTGGGCTGAGCAGAAAGCTGACTTGGTTTTAGTTTACACCCCAGATTCCATCTTCAAGCCCTTGCTCAGTTTGGTGTTGAGCTTTTTTACATACTCTTTTTTTCCCTCTTGATGCTCCACCCCTCTGTTGTTTTTCTCTTTACCTGGGCTGACTCCAGGTGCCTGCTCCTCCTTCCTTCCCCTCCACCCATCCATGGGATCTGTGCTGGGTGCCCGCCAGGAGGAAGCTGTCTGCAGGAGTGGGCAGAGCAGGGCGAACCCTTTGAAGTTGATTCCTTGTTTACCTGAGATCACAGAGGAGACTTGATCCCAAACAAATATCAGCAAGGAGCCTTTTAAGCTGATTTAAATTGATAGTAGTAGCAATAAATAGTTTTTTTTTTTCCTAAGAAACGAGGCAGTGTCTGCAGCACCCCATGGTCAGCGTAGCTTGAGATGATAGCAGTATAAGTAGAGCTGCAGGCTGCTGTTGCAGTAGCTGCTTACAGCTAACGTACAGTGGAGGTGAGGGGGTTGGCAGAAGGTCTGGACTCACTTCCAGTGGCAATGGGGAGGGAGGTGGCAGAAGGTTCAGTGGCATTGTCCTGCTGGGTAGGGCTGGGAGCAAACAGCAATGGGCTGGAGTGGAGTTGCTCAGCTGCTTCCTCCCACTCTGCCCTTCCTGTCAGCACACAGCAGGGCACTGCCCATCTGTGCCCTCCTCTCACCTCCTGGTACTGCCTGCTCCATCACTGCTTGTGTGTGAGGGAAGATGGGCAGAGTAAGGTGTGTGTGGAGTTAAACCTTTGCCTGGCAATTGGCTGTCTCTGACTCTGGTCTCCATCAGTCCTTCTGCACTGTCACCTTCAGGAAACCAGCCCAGGTCAGGACTGCTTCCAGCATGTTTGATGACCAGAGTAGCTGGAAGGAGTCATTGCAGCAGTGCTGGAGGAGAAAGGGACAGCCTGGTAACTGGAGGCCAGCAGGCAGGGGAACGCTGGGAACAAAATGCCATCCTGCTCCCCTTCTCACGGCAAACAGAAGCTGTCTGGTATAGAGCAATGTCTGTGCTCCGTGAGACCAGCCAGGCCTAGGTGCAGGACTGTGTTCTTTCTGAAACTGCTGAGGAGAAAATTATTATGGTGTTTTATTTGCTCTAGGACAAATAAAACCACATTTTTTTTCTTTGTCCAGGAGTTCACATTTTTACAGATATTTAACCGGGAACCAAGTTCAGATGGTTATACCTTTCAGGTTCTTTACGTCAGTGATTCATAGAATCATGGAGTCATAGAATAGCCTGGGTTGAGAAGGACCTCAAAGATCATTTAGTTTCAACCTCCTTGCCATGTGCAGGGTCGCCAAGCACTAGTCCATGCTGCCCAGAGCCACATTCAGCCTGGTTTTGAATGCCTGCAGGGGTGGGGCATCCACAGCCTCCTTGGGATTCAGTGGCAGCTAGGTGACATGCTGAGTGTTGTTGGCCTGCAAGGTCCTCTCCTTCCTCTTCATAGCCTTCCTTTCAACATAGAAATAATACCATTTTCCTTCTTAAAAGTAGCCTTTAAAACAAACTGTTTCAACTGCACACTTATTTTTCCCCTTCCATGCTTTGTATTTGCTGTTTTCCTTTAGGAAACCTCCAGGTTTGCTCACAGAGTTTCTTTTAGAAACCTTCTATAAGCGTATTTGCTGCTGCTGAAGTGATTTTCTACTCACATTATCTAGAATGACATAATAAAAGTGAAGGATAAGGCAATAATGAGGATCAGGGCGATGAGCACTTAGCTGTCAGAGCACAGGTGGTGATAACAGACCATAGGGTTTCTGCATTGCCATTCTCGTATGGAACAGTCTGACTTTTATTTTAAATAATAGCTTTAATGTACAAGTTCTGAATTAAATGCAGGTGTTTAGTTTAAAATAAAATCAGACTCTATGACCTTTATATATTATATATGTTTTCACAGTTTGTCACCTGGAGAGTAAATGAAAAATCCAGTTTTTTGATGCAAACTCTCTGAAATACTTCAATAGAAATAAATATGCTGAGAATGAGGAAGCAGCAAAAGGGCTTTAAGGGATCAGACACCAAACTCCATTTTGTTCCAGTTAATTCATGGATTCTGATAGTTGCTTCTAGGTCTTGAAGTGACTATTTACTAGTTAGCTATTGGTCTCCCCATGTGTAGGACTGCAGTGTTTCTCTTTGTGCCCAGTCTCTGCATGTTTTTCCAAAGAACTGTGAAAATTTTCCAGCTGCCTTCAGGCTTTAGTAACAGCTCTGCCCTTCAAATTCACTACTCAGAACTTTCTTTTTCTATTGGTTTTCTTCCAGAAATCTTAGAGTGCTAATCTTAAGCATCTCTGGTTTTGTTGGTTTTTTTTTAATATCTGTTCACAAACCTCCTTCATAATTATGATGTACAAAGATAAAAGGAACACTGAACGTTTCCATGATAGCTTTAGAGAAGAAATCTGTAAACCAGAGACATCGAAAGCACTTGAAGTAAGAAGAGAACGGCACTTAATGGCATGGTTTTGATAACAAAGTCAACACGAAAGTGTTTACCATCCATAGCTGTTCCATGGCTGTTAGGTACCACTTAAAATACATGACAGTATTCTTCTTTCACTTCCAAGTCACATGTTTGCCCCTTTCTGGACAGAAACCCTCATGTATCTGAGCATCCTGGGAGTGCAGAGTTCTCACACCAATCACGGTTTTAAAGAATGAAGGTCTTCTGGCAGTTGGGAGTCTTCACTGTGCTCACACTATTCATTTGCACCCTTTGCTGTCTGTCTGTGGCTCTGTCTCCTCATGTCTGACCCACTGGCTGTTCCCCTACTCACTGGCTCAGACAGGGCTGCTCTCCTGAGCACATGTCAAGTGAAGGTTTCTCACAGCAGTATTAACACTGACACAGCAGTAAGCAGGCCTGCTAACAGGCACAAACCAACAGCGGTGACACCTGTGTAGCTGATGGTCAGTCTGTACTTAGTCTCTTTGATAGCAGAAGACATGTCTTGCCATGGAAGCATTTCCCTTGCCAGCTGACAGGGATGTGGGCACCTGCCACCCAGCATCTGGTCTCTGCCCCCCAAGCTGCCCTGCATGTGGTATTGCTGCTGGCTCTGCAAACAGGCCAGCCTCATGACAGCCAGCAGTGATTGCTGTAAATGATGACATAAGGGTCATTTTCTTCTTCTCAGTGGTGTAAGTCCCCAGTGATCCTTGGCATGTCATCATCATGTTGACAGTTGTCTCTTGAAGCCCTGAGATGTTTTACAGCTTGCCTGGAACAGTCTCAAGCAGGAGCTCTTGAGCCATAAGCCTGGTATCGCTGTTGAGTGTAAAGCCCCACGCCATGGCTGTGATTTCGCAAGTAAAGCCCCACGCCACGGCTGTGATTTCACAAGCACGTCTTGGCCTACCACATCATTGCAGGGAGGAAGGCGATGACTGGCAGCACACAGCCAGGGTCCAGCTCCTGAGCAGCGGGGCTGAGGTGGAACCAGGCAGGCTGCAGGAAACATCGGTGGGGATTCTCACTGGGAGATCGTGTCCTGCTGAAGCTCAGTCAGTGCTTTGGCTGTGCCTTCAGTGTCACAGCTCTGTTCATTTATAGAATGAATTACAGCAACCTTATTTCTGCTGGATCCATCAACTTCTTAGTACAGCATCTATTAGCAGTAGAAAAATACAACGCTTGCTGTGGTTAATGTTTAAATTCTGCATCCTTCTACAGCCAGAACAGCCCTGAGGACAGCAAATCAAATCTGCATGGAGTCATGGTGATTAAATGGGATTAGCAGTCTCAGAAAATGGAAAACTTTAAGTTGCATTTGAGCAACATGTGCTCGTTTAATACGTACAAATGATTTTGGTTTCTTTTTGTGTGGTTTCAGAGTTAGTTTGAAATTTGGAGAGAGGGACCCTGTTATATTCCCCGTGCTCAGTCAGTACCGCATGGAGGCAGATGGACGCGTGCATGCGTTGTTTCAGGACAATGGCACATCAGTGAGTTTTTTCACCTAGCCTCCCTCTCTAAGAATATTAATTCAGAGGCTTTTTCTTGAGATATGATTTGCCTTGGAGAGTAAAGGATAGAAACTTCTCTGTGTTCAGAGCTGCTGGCTTCTGTAGCTGTGTAACACCATATACACTGTGCATCTGACACATCCTTTTAAGGAAAACTTTTTAGAGATTCCCATCCCCTACGGAATGGTACAGGAAAGGCCTTCAGTAAAAATGGGCCCAAGGCCAGGACACGTAGGGCAATTTGAAACAGATTTTTTCTAAGTGAGATCATGTGAAAATCCTTCTTTCCTCTGTAAGAGGGACTCTTTCGCTTAAAAATGCTTTTCGTAACTCTTTGATTCTAAACAACTGTTAACTGTATGGCTCTATCCAGCAGCAGCGTTCTCTTCTGGTAAATACTTCTGGTTTTGCAGCATTGCCTCAGCAATGTATGTTGTCTCCATTTAGCTGGATTGAATTACTCAATGTTCTTCCTCAGCAGTTGTGACTTCCTTCAGGTAGGCAGTTCTGGGCTCTTATTTTCTTAAAATGAACAAACAGGTAAACACCAAACTCTGCCAACCTCTTGTTAGTTCTTGGAGCAGTGCTGAGTTGAGTAGCTATGGGCAGACCTAACGACAGCTCCCTGCTGCCTTTATAAAGCCTTCTCTCCCCTGAGGCAGACACTGTTCTGGCATCTCCTTGCCTGTTTTCTTGCTGTTCTGAAAGGATTTCATGAGGGTGGGATCTGAGCTGCTGTGCTGAGGGCTGCAGGAGCACAGTGTGATTCCAGACTTACCTCCTCAGCTCACCCAGCTTGGATAGGGCTCCTATGAAAGCTTCGCATGGCTTCCCTGCTAACAAAGATCTCTCTTGCTACATTGTTTTCCTGTCAATATTTCCACTGCTACAGCCTCCTATTTACAGACAGACAGTTTGAATTTATTCTTGGTTATGCCTGAATGAGACTAACTTCCTTGAAAAGTACTTTCCTGTTGTCTCTGATCAGTTGACTGAACACTAGAAGTCTTGCAAGCAAGAGCCGAGGTGCAGAAGACAAATGGATGCAGGCAGCATTTGCTTGCTCCCAGCTGCTTGACCAGAGGCAGCTCTGCCCTAATGGTGAGTGAGAAGCCCTGCAGAGCCCTCCCTGCAGCAGCACAGGGCAGCATTGCCCTGCACTGTGCTCCTGAATTAACTGCAGTTAAACTGCAGCTTATGTTGTCATAACCCAGAGTTCTGGATGCTGTGTATATGTGCATCCTTCCCACCCCCAGCAGCACTAACTACTGATATCCTGTGGCAGTGAAGAGGTTGTATGACCTGTGCCAGTCACTTTGGGCAAGAGGAGTTAGCAGGAAGCTCCCAGTGACAGTGACAGTTAAATACAATCTGTTACATGGTCAGTGAGGATCAGTAACTGCCTGGTTTTGGTGCAAAATCTCTCTGCTCGTGGTAGGTTTACATCAGTTGGCCAGAAGGAAACTGCAGAAATAAGTCAAGGGATGTGTTTTGCTTGTGCAGATAAGTCTGTAGGTATTTTCATAAGGCTTCAGCTTCTGTAAAACCGTAGTCTTTAACTTTTTAAAGCTTCTTCGTATAGTAGTCATGCATTTTGCGTGATTAATTACGTATGTATCTAGACTAATCTTCATTTGTATTCTTAGCTGATTCCAACCTTTTTATGCCGTGTTCTGTATGTATGATGTGAGAAGAGATGGATTTGGATAGAGATGCAAATTTGGTTAGATGCCAGAAGAGTAAGTAAAGCAAAGGAATTAAAATAAGTGTACTTGGGGTAGTTTTCTTTACAAAATAAAGAATTTCCATTTAAGATTATTTCTGTCTCTAGAGAAGTAAATGAGCCATTTCAGGGCAGCGTTTCCAGGCTGTCACCTGCTGGGATCTTTGTCCCAGCACAGACAGTAGAGAAACACATATTTTCCTGATGAATATTTGTTGTGGGTGCCTCAGTGAGCCCACTCAGAAGCACCCTGAGGCTGCCTGGACCTAAACTTCAGCAGCCTGACAGCACCCACACAGTTGTTGTTGCTGTTACTGATAGTGTGCTGTGCTCTGATTTATGTTGTATCACAGGTCAGTAATATTGGGCAGGACTCTCAAAAGCAAGGAGGATCTGCTCTCAAGAAGTTACAGGCTTTATACATTGTGCGGGATCAGTGCTGCTCTAGCTGAGAGGAAACTTTATATTCTTAGGCTTTTTGTGTAATGACTGTGCAGTGATTTCATAAAATCATAGGGTCACCAAGGGTGGATAGACCTCCAAAACCATCCAGTCCAACTATCCACCTCCCACCACCATTTCCCCGCTACACCACGTCTCTTAGTACAACATCTGAATGTTTCTTCAACACTGGAAATTTTTCCTAATATCCATCCTGCACCTACCCATTATTTCAAATTATCTCAGATAATGGGCAGTGATTATTACTCAGAGTTTCTTTGCAGGACACGATTTAAGTATTCAGCACTATATAAATAACGCAACGCAAAGGGACTCCGTATCAAGAAGAATGCGTGCTGACAGGAGCAGATGTTGCTGCAGTTGGAAGCGGAGCTGACTGCTAAGGAGCCACGGAGACCTGTGACTGTGACAAGAAAAGATAACATGAATGTGAGGAAAAACTGTGAAAACAAATGAGACTGGGAGAGCTGCAGAAGTCCCAACAACACAGAACAACTGGGAACCAGTTCAGTCTGAGGGCAGGCACAAATCTAAGTTGTTAGAGCAGTTGGAGGGAAGATGTGGGAACATCCTGACTGGTCTGTGAGCAGGCACAAAGTCCTACTGCACAGCTGTGGAGCAGAACCATCTGCTGCTCTGGCAACAAACAAGCCCTGCGTGCCCACAGGTGCCTTGGGCAGGAGAGGAATGGAAACTGCGTGGCATGGCTTGCTTTTAATTCTCAGAGCTTAAGCTGCTGCACGTGTAAGTAATGCCAGGGAATTTGGATTAATTCTCACCCATCTCTCTTTTAAAGATTGTTCTGATCTACAGAGAAAACGGTGAAATGTTGCTGAGTTATCAACTATGCTACAAACAACAAAAAATGACCGTTTAATATTAAGCAAAATGGATACAGCTGTAAAAAAAATCCTTTTCTTCAGGTGCTTCCTGGTCCCTGGAGCACAGTGTGCCACATGTGCCACATGCTGGCCGTGTAACCCCTGCAGTGCGGGCATGCAGCCTGCGGCATAAGGGAGAGCTTCAGAAGCACTACCAGCTGTTGTAAGGTGATAGGTGACTTTAAAAGCTTTATCCTTTATAACTGCTTTCTAATTACTGAGTTGTGTGTTTGTTAGCCTCAGTGACTTGTAAAACCTACACAGTGTGTTTAAACTTCATCTTGAAAAAGTGTTACAGTATTTTTCCAGAGTAGCAGCAAGATAGCTGAACTCTTCAACTGGAGATTTGGCACAGGTGTCGCTTTTAATGTACAGTGTGTACTGTGTAATTTGGAAAAGATTAGTATGAAAGGACAACTGAAAGTCCATATGAGATCATTTATGGTGTGAAATACTGGCTAACATCTCTCCAACTCAGCACGCTACGGCACACTGAGCAACTCTAATGATCTGCCTGTGGCCCTTGAACTTTGAAACAAAGGCAAAGTTACCTTCGCAAGGAATCCATACACTTGACAAATAAGTCTTGTATTAAGTTTGGGGAAGGGTCTGTGTGCTTTAAGAGGAGTCCTACCTGCACAACACAAGATGGGAAGATCAGAGTTCCAAGAATCCTGAATTCTCTGTTTGCCAAAATAAACATTACGAGAAGGCAGGGGTAGTATCAAGTGCTGCAAGAAGCGTCAGTGTAAGATATCACCAAGGAATATTTCATCCCACATCTAAGGAATTGTGAAGTCTGTGGAGGAATCAGGTTTTACTCAAGGACTCAGGCCTAATGTGGATATTGGCATAAATATACACGTATCAGATTGCTTAGCATTGTCTGTGTGTGACATTCAGAGATGAAACTTGGCATTGGAAACAGGAATTGCCTAGTAAAAGGCAGGAAGGACCGACTTAGTGGTGCCCTAAGTTCTAAAGCCAGTCCTGCTCCTCCCCTCCTTCCACTCCACAAAGGAAAAAACAAATCTAGGCAACAAAAGCCAAAAGACTTCCACCTGTAAGACTGAAGCGCATGAGTTTTAGGTAGTAAAGTGCTTACTTTAATCTATCTGTAATAAAAGGTGGCAGGAGAAGAGATTTTAGTTTAATTCCATACTGCACTAGTAAATCTGGGTTTTGCTTGTTCCTCTGCATCACTGATGAGGCAGTCTTCTGTCCTGGCTCTACAGGGCAGACACTATAGCAGCAGAAGCACATAAGCATCTGCAACAGCTTTGGTAAATTACAATTTATATTCTTAATACAACTTTAATGTATTATTGAATGTATGTGAAGCTCAGGAAAAAGTCAAAGGTAGTGTCTGTGATCTCATCTGGTGCAAAAGAGTCAAGCTCGGAATGTTCTCATAAAGCATGCAGAAATTGTCCAAATTTCAACCTCCCATCCCAACAATTCAGACACAGTGGGAGTGTTTTGTAGAGATGTAACTGAAGCATTTTGTACAGCTTGAGTTGAAAACAAGTGGGTAATTTTTAATTCATTTTGCACATTAAGTGAAGACAGTCCAAAAAGCATTGAGCCATTTTTCTGCAGCCTCTTCTTGTGACTTACAGTAGCAAGGTAACATATGTTAGTCTTCCAAAGGCTACCTGTTCTGAAACTATGACATTTCCACTTAAAATTAATGCAGAATCCTTGTCTTTCTGTTAATTGCCCAATTTTACATAGCTTTTTCTGTACTGAAACAGAAGCCAACTCTTCACACTACAGACTGGCCTAGCAGTCAGGGGCTTGTTAGCTGGCAAGTGACACCACTTCTTCCCACAACCATGGAGCACTTCTGGCTTTGACCACTTGTATAGACTTTAGTCTCAGAGAGATTTCTGTCAACTACATCTGTACCTCAGAAACATCTACAAGAGCAACAGCATTTATAGCCTTATGCATCCTTCAAGATTTCTCAGAACCAAATAAGGAAATTTACAGTTGGCATCCTGCTATCTGGTCTTAAACCACATTTAAAATGTTTATGTCCACTGCAACAATTTGGTCTTTTCTACGGGGTTCTGATACAGCAGCTTTTTCCAATGGCACTGATGAATTCTTTGAAATGAGCTGCTCAGCTTCCACTTTCATTTCACTAAAAGTGTTTTCTTTTGTGGACATACAAGATTTAAGTATCTGCCATGAAAGTTCAGCATTGGAAAAGATCAAATGATGGCATGTTGAATAGCAGTAATGGAAAAAGCCACAATATTTCATTTATAACAAAGCTTCCAACTTTCCCCTCACAGATAGCAATCAAAGAAATGCTGGAATAACTGATAGATACATGGAAAATATGAAGCATTCCCTAGTTTAATGTTACATAACTTCTAACTGTGTCACTGGGAGTAAAACAGAGCTAAAAACCCAAAGCAAGCAGAACTCCTCCCCTCTGGTAGCACTGACCCAGCGCCTGCCCAGCTTAACTTATCCCTTCTTCATGCTTAGCCTGAACTCTAAATTTCCACGTCTTTTATCTTTTCAGATACATTAAGTATAATGCACAAAACCTGCCATGACATCATTGCCTGCCTGTTAAAGACACCAAAGCCTTTGCCATGTTAAAGTCAAACTGCACCATACTGAAGACAATGCAGAAAACACGCAGACTTAATTGTAATACTTTGGGTGCCAAAAATGCAAGTTTCCTCATGTGGTTTTTCCCCCTATCTGTAGATAAGCGCAGTAGTGATACCCCCAGGATACTTTAAAACCTCTTGAAAACCTGAGGACTTAAATGAGTGTAAAGTATTCCAACAAAGCAAATATATTCCAAGAGACAGGATGAAATTCCATCAAATCCTTTCCAAGTAGCTTAAGCAGTGGGGGTAGTTATTTAGTATTCATCTCATTTGTAATCTCAAATATGGAATGCACTTGATATTAAATGAGGAAAATTTTTGCCATTTTTTGCCTTCATATACTTGCAAAGACAACCACAAATGCATAAGTGCTGGTGGGACGCACTGGTTGACTGCCATGTTCATTTATTGTGAACTGAGGGCAGGAGGAGATGAGTGATCTTTAAAGTGTGTCCCTTGGCATCACCACCGATTTACTTTTCTGCAACATCAGTTTTATGCACTGGTTATTTCCTTACTTATAAAGAGGAAAAGAAGGCAAGTTCAGTTGCAGGATGGCTAAACTATCACTTAGCATTGTCTTTAAGCTAAAGCGAAACAAATCGCCTGAATGTTCAGCTAGTGTTTCATAACATGTTCAGCTAACGTTCATAACATTTCTAACTGTAACTAAAGAACAGAGGAAGAGACTTGCTCCGGCCCCTCTCTGAACTGTGTGCATGTTAGAACTGCGATCTTAACGTGGCACAAACTGTCTCCATCCACACAGCCAGCCCCAACCGCCTGCTCTCTGCCAACTGGAATATCAGAACGTACCACACTCTGACCTTCACACAGGTTCTTTTTTTTCCTCAACTTGCCTGCATTTGTGCCTGTAACTTCAGATTTTATCTGCACCCTTTAATAAGGCCTCTGTAGATTCTTCTTCAGTGTGGAATAACAATATGATACTATGTTTTAGACTTTGAGGACCTTTTTCCTTTGCCCAAAATACTTCAAAAAAGAAACAAAACCCTCGGTTAGGCTCAGGACTGCAGCTCTTGTGTGAGTTTGGCAGAACTCGAGTAACTTGTTCAGATGTTACTGGGAAGACAGATTCAAGATTCAGGGTGCGATCACACACGTTGTGCTTCCATAGGAAACAAAAATAACCATGAAAATAGTTTGTGAGCTGACTGCCAGGTTAGGAAGGAGAAGGACAATAACCAGCTTCCTCATGGCCATTTTCAAGGGAATGAATCTTTCTGACTGGGGCCCCTTGCAAAAGGAGCTGCCCATTCCATACTGTTATTACGGTCACTAAAAACACAGTAGTGCTGCTTCTGGCACTAAACTGAAGGGCAAGAGGACTGTCTTCTTCTAAAAACAAAAGTGGACACAGATATGGTGGATTTCCCTGTGGAGCTGTGAACTTAACAGTTAACTTTTCTAGTGCATTTCTCGCCTTTTAATTTCAGAAAGATTTTTTAAAAAAGAAAAAACAAAAAAGAAAAAACATCACTTTCCTTACACTAGGCAGTATTTATTACTCGAGTTTTCTTCTTCTATGTGAGAAAAGGGAGAGCCGGAGGATGTCAGACCACCACTGGCCTAAGCACCGAGCTACTCAGAGCTATTACAGAATGCGGCACAGTTCTATGCAGTGATCAATAAGGGAATTATCCTGACCTGTAACTTAGGCACCACTGCACCACAGCGGCAAACAGTTCAAGGAAAATAAATGAATTATTTCTCACATCAATTTCTGATGTAAAGCCAGAGGTGCAGGAATTTTCCATTCCCTTACAAGAAAGCAGAGAATGGCATACTGTGTGATTTCTAGTGTGGTCAGTTTGGAGTTGGGGATAGTAATGCTAGCCAAGATGTAGTAATTGCCTCAATCCAACTAATCCATGTGGGTTGGAACTGACATCTCCTGCAGTAAAAAATGGTTGCTGATACCTGGCTTTTCTGGGCCCAAGTCTAAGACAGTCTGCATCAAGCTTGAAACTTCAGATCTGCGCGTGATTGGGTTTAGCCAAGTTTCCCAGGAGGAACTAAGTGGGGGCCAGCAGGGCTGTCAGTAAGGAGCAGTGCAGGTGCTGCTCAGCCTTGGCAGAGCAGTTCGCTCATCCCCAGCCTTGCTTGCTGTGCAGGGTGGGACAGGCTGTATTGCACACAGAGAAGCTTTGCCAACCTCTGCACCAGTGGAGATTAGTTGTGTCATAAAATCATGTGCTTGGATAATTTGTTCTGTTTGCACAAAAAGGGGCAAGTTATGTAGGACTAAGATTGCCTCCAGTGATGTGAACCTTTTTTTCTAACTTGCCCACGTTGGGAGCATCGCAGAAGTAATGGCTTTAAACCAAAGCAAGTTTGAGCTGCTTTTCAGCATCCTTTGGGTGGGGCAGGGAACAAAGGGCAGAGCTGGGCTTGGCCCCTGCTGTGTGTGCTGCTTCCCACTGACTTGCAGCACATGCAGCACCAACTGACACACTGAGTGTTAGGGTCTGAGCATCTGGAAAGGGAGTTTTTAAGAGTCACCTTGCTGACAACTCTTGGCCTCTGTTTGATGCTTTGAATTCCAAAGACTGTTGCAGGTTTTCTCGGTAACATAACAGTGCTTTGCAACAACTTTGCAATTAATACAGGAGATCACTGCTTGTTCCATCTGAGTCTTGCAGCAAACCCAAACAAAAGAGATACATTAGGGATCCTGACTCTTAAATTGAAGAAAAACAACAAACCAACAAAAAAAGCCACACACAACCCCCCAAGTCCCCAGGAAGAGAACTGCTGGCGTTGTGGTGACAGGGAAAACCTAACAATCCATCTCCATTAGTCATAATCTAGCTAAAGCAGAAAATCCACTATAATCTTCTTGTAAATAACATCAGATCTATTATGTACAAGTTCCCATCTGGAAATCTGTATTGGAGCAGTAGTGCTGATGGTTTGGAAATCTGCAGTTTTTATTTTCATAACCTGCTGTTTCAGTTGTTACTTGCTGCTGCAGTGCAGCTTCTGTGTAAAATGCATCTTCAGAAATGTTGTTATCCCTCAGCAGCTGTCTATAGTTGTAGCAAATCTTACAGTAGGGAGAGCTGCTCAAGTGCTTCAAAGGAGTATTTACAAATAAACATTTAATAAAGCCATAAACATTACAGTAAAAGGAACAAAAGCACCTGTACTGTGATACCAGAAATACAGTACTGGACAGACACTAGAACATACGCTCTGAAACACTTTGGAAGGAGTTGCAGTTTTTTCTTGTGAAGTAACTTTGTGACTGCTTGTGTTACAGATTGCCCTGAAGTATGACCCCCAGATAGAAGAAGACCTGCGTAACTGGATAGAAGAGGTTACAGGCCTGAGCATTGGTGCAAACTTTCAGCTGGGACTGAAAGACGGCATCATCTTATGCGAGTAAGCATTTATCAAGTAACCTTATTTCAGCAGTTTTCTACATTTGCAGAATGCAGATAGACTTTCTGAAAAGTCCCCTTCAAACACATTAACAATGGGAGTCAAAGGTAGCTGATGGTAGGGTGGGAGACAGAAATCATGGAGAGGAGTCAGAATTTAACTCAAATGTCCTTCATATTTCTGCAAAGATTTCTAAATATTTCTGAATGTAACTATGAAGCTCTTTTTTATAAAAATGAAATGGCACACAACAATTCTAACAATTCTTGTGACTTGTCTGTTCGAGGTCTCGGACCGAGGTCTGGGCCAGGCACTCTGTATACATAAAAAACCTAACCATTCTGATTAAACTAATGCAACTAACAAACTATAACTGAAAATAGTATATAATGCCTGCAGAGATGGTATAAGGATGAGATATATTGTTTAAGCATTTCCCTTTTTTTCACCTCCCTAGGCTTATAAATAAGCTGCAGCCAGGATCAGTGAAGAAAATTAATCAATCAAAACTAAATTGGCACCAGGTAAAACAAAAAACCAACCCAAAACTATACCTCTAACCCCTCCGACCTCAAAACAGTTCTTTTCCATTAACAAATTTCCTGTGAATATCTATGCTTTAAATCCTGATAGCATCAAGTTTTGCATATGTGTAACAAGATAAATGCACTACAGTTAAGTGAGGTTACTGTGTACGTGAACATCATTTAATAGAAAGCAATTCTAACAGCTAAGATGGCTCACAAATGGCAGCTGACTATAAATGTTTAGTAGTAATGCTTTAGCTAACAAATGAAGTTTCAGGTGGAAGAAGAACATAGAGCCATATAGCAAGGTCTTTTTCAAGTTTAAAGAAAATACAACAAAATCAAAACAAACAACCAAACAAGAACACCTAACTAACAACAATTAAATACACCAGCTATTGGACTTCAGTACACCCAGAGTTGATCGTTATGGGTAGTTTATCTTGCACTTTTTTTTCTTCTTTAAATCCCCACATAACTATTAAAAACAATGTGCCTTTAGAACATGTATCAAAAGGGTTTTTGCCTTTGCTGTTATTGAGCCTAACTTACTGCTACTGTGTTAGTCTCTTGTTTTTACTGTCATTGAACACTAAACACAGTGGAGGACTTTAATATCTCTCATGACTCCAGAAAGAAAGGTGAGATTATCCTTACTTGCACACTCCCCATTATTTTCCAGTTTCTACAGCATACAGTGCTAGGAAAACCCAAAAGCTTGCCTGAATTTATCCAAGTAGGTGAGCAAGACAGTGCCTTCAGACTAGAGGAAATGCTCTTACTACCCACTAAACTATGTTTTTAATCATCTTACAATCAATTCGTGAAGCTCTGAATTAGGGTTTCTCTTGGAATGAACACAGTTGAGTTTTATCATCAGATCACCCCTCTAATAAATACTGATGGAGAGATGCTGAATAGACAAACTCAGTCTGATTTCTGAAGTCCACATTAAAACTAACAAAAGTAATCTCAGACTCTTCAGTAGTTACTCTTAACCATGCCAACTGAGCTGTTCCATTCCCGCAAGGCAAATAATGTGTAAAAAAAAAAGCAAAACAAAGCCAATACCAAGAAGCTCCATTTTAAACTATTTACTTAGTTTTCAAAATGAAACACTGAATAGAAAACTGGCTTTTTTGTTTCTGTTTAGCTGGAGAACATTGGGAATTTTATCAAAGCGATCCAAGTGTATGGCATGAAGCCACATGATATTTTTGAAGCCAATGATCTTTTTGAAAATGGAAATATGACTCAAGTACAGACTACTCTCGTGGCACTGGCAGGTCTGGTAAGTATTTGTACCTCTGGCACTGGCAGAAGTCCAGCATATCAAGAAGGGGTATTGTGAGTCTGAGAAACTGCAGAAGTTGCTCTTAAGATGGTAGCTGTGCCCTACCTCGTTCCTTGAGTAAAGGCTTGGAGTTAAGAGTTAGGATTTCTGACCTGCACTAGGGAGGCTCACAAGGGAACATTAATCCCTGCAGATTATCCTTCTCACTCTGACAAAGATACTTAGGTAGCTTCAGAGCGCACATTCAAATAGTGACAGAAATGGTACTCTCCTCCCACCCCTGACACAGTTTCTCATGAGATAATCCTGCTTGTGGCATCACTTGAAAGCCCAGCAATAGGCACAAAGGTAGCCTGTCCAACAGCCTAGGTCACCATACAGACTGTAAAGGAAGTATTCCAGTCACACACTGCTTAATACTGAATACTCTATTTTCCTTCTCCCTAAATAGGCAAAAACCAAAGGTTTTCATACTACAATTGATATTGGTGTCAAATATGCTGAGAAACAAGCACGAAGTTTTGATGCAGGAAAACTAAAAGCTGGTCAAAGTGTAATTGGCCTACAGGTAAGTATGAAATTCTTGTTTGCACTTACATTTGAAAACAGCTTTGTTTTGATTAACAGGGATATTTTTAATGGGGAAAAAAAAAAAAAAAAAGACAACGAAAAAAAACCCAACCAAACACGGCACTGTTACAATATATTCTCATCATGGAAGGAGGTGTGATGTTTTAATTCCTGTAAGTAGTTGATTGGCTTTATATGCTCATGTGACTATCTGTGTTTTTGTGTTTGTTTTAAACCTGCAGTAAGAGCAATAAGGAGGAAAAAATTAGCTAATATTAGCAATATCATCTTGGTCTGTTATGATGGCTTTAAAAGTAGGCTGAACAAAATTGTACAGTTCCTGTGGCAGACAAGTTCTGGCCGTGACATTGAATCTGTACTGCCCAAGGTAGAAGCTGATGACTGTATTTTTATACACACACACACCTCTATTTCTTACTGCATATGCAGTAGTTGGGCAAATGCCAATCACTGAAATGCCTTGGGATAACCATTACTTTTCCTTTTGACGTTCACTATGAAGAAGTGGTAACTTATTAAAAGCAGTGATCAAGCTAGATGAGAAAAAACACAGCAATTACTTCTTCTGTCAGCCATCCCAACTAGCAACTGTACTTGTTTCCTTACACTGTCTTGCTGTACAGATAAATCACTTTTTCTGTCCACCTTTTCCTTCTCCCAATAAAGATGGGCACCAATAAGTGTGCCAGCCAGGCAGGCATGACTGCTTATGGAACTAGAAGACACCTCTACGATCCAAAAATGCAAACTGATAAGCCATTTGACCAGACAACAATCAGCTTACAGATGGGCACTAACAAAGGAGCCAGTCAGGTAAGGAGGACTATGCGTGACATTTCCAGAACAGATTCAGCACTCAGCCTGGGCAAGTGAGGAAAGTGCAGCAGCAGTGTCTTGCTGACAACAGCAAGAAAGTACAATTCAGCTGTACTTCTATGCAGTCATTGAAGAACTTAAATTTCTCATAATTAACTGGTATGTTCTGTGCTGGCAATTTTCAAGCATAAAAATGACGTGGTACTTTTAGAATTTCCATCTGGCTGCGTTGTGTCAGAAGAAAACCACAGCTTTGTTTCCAGTACTAACCAAACACAGAAATCACATCTTGGGCACCACCTCAAAGTATTTTCATTCTAAAGAGGGAAATTAAATTGACCTTTCTGTAGGGTCATTTTATTAGCGAACACTTGCTGCTGTTCAGTTGTGCTTGGATTTGTAGTTTCTAGCACTTCCAGTGAGTTTTACAACTTGTAATAATAAACCTTATAATCACAGCTCCTGACCTTACTGAACCTCTACAATCCTGTTTTACCAGGCTGGTATGCTGGCACCAGGTACCAGAAGAGACATCTATGATCAGAAGCACATACTGCAACCTGTGGATAACTCAACTATTTCATTACAAATGGGCACCAACAAAGTAGCTTCACAGAAGGGAATGAGTGTGTATGGGCTTGGACGGCAAGTGTATGACCCCAAGTACTGTGCTGCACCAACAGAACCCGTCATTCATAATGGCAGCCAAGGAACAGGAACTAATGGGTCAGAAATCAGCGATAGTGATTATCAGGCAGAATACCCAGATGACTATCACGGAGAGTACCAAGATGACTATCAAAGAGATTACCATGGTCAGTACAGTGACCAAGGCATTGATTACTAGAATTGCATCTGAAGTTCAGTATTAGTCCATTATTTTATTCAGTAAGAACGAAACTAGCCTTGTGGAATTGTTACCTGTCTTTCCTACAGACTATACTTAATGTACCTAAAGAAATACTGCCTTACATACATTCCTCTTTTCTTTCTCTGCCCTTTCCCTGTCTAGTTGCCTTTAGTGCTGTAACAGTTGTAGTCTACAGCATAACCAATAACTGCATATGAAGTAAAAAGGAATACTGTGAAAGGGGGAGTGCTCTTGTACAGCCAGGTCTTCTAATAAGGAGCTATGCATTTTTACAATCTACTTAAGTAGGTTTTTACGTACCACATTAAGCCTTCATTTTACATATTTGCAGCTTTTCTGTTTTCCAGATGAAATCAAAGAATTTAATGCTCAAAGTTAAATGTGGTCTTTGCCAATTAAGTCTAAGACATCACATGAGTGATTTAAATCTCATTACTATGTTTTTAAGGCATTGTTTGCTAATGGTAAGTCCTGCATTAGATGTGTGCATTTGTGATTTCATATTCATTCCATTATCCACACTGACCAAACTCTTAGAAATAGTTGTCTTACTAAAAAGGGAGCTTGTACAAAGTCTTGAGCCAACGGAGGTCCCATGTCTGATGGTGCATTTACCTTTTATTGTGCCATAATATATCCATGTAGAAATGCTTTTTCTTCCTTGAACTGTATTTATTGCCACACTTCTCAAACTGATCCCAGTGTATTTTTATAAATAAATATTTTTTCTTAAAGGTATGTAGAAGACCCTGTCTCATTTGTTACGCTACCACTGTTAAAGAGGCAGCATAGAAATTACTCCCAAATCACCACCATCATTGCCTGTCTTTAAGGTTAATGTAGAACTGCTGTCTGTTGCAATCCAAGTTCTTTCTTTTCCGCAGGATTTAATCTAACAGCCTAGTAAAAATCTCCTGGGAGTGAGTGACAGTGACTTAACAAGAAAGGAATGTAGCTCCTTCATAGCAGAGTTCACTTCCCCTCTACGTGACTGTGAGATTATGACTAGAGATCCTTCAAAGCTCACAAAATCCCTGCCCTTTTCTCAAGGCAAATGAGGAACTACAGATATTTAACACTGCCTCTCCCTTGGCCTATAACCTTCATACAATCACTGGGAGAATTCAGAAGACAGAGTATGTAATGAGATACCCAGATCTGCATTTCTGCTGGTCTGTGGTCTGAGTTCATTAGATACTAATAGCAGAACTTTACTCCTAAATGGGAAACACTTTCTTTCTTGCCAGAGTGCAGCAAGGCTGTACTAATTCACCCAGGTTCCTTGCAACAGGAGGAAAAAAAAATAGGGGGAAAAAAAAAACCAACAAACTGCTGGAGGGGGGAAGTGCTGTGACTGGATAGAAGATACCTTACAGTTATTTGTTGTGTATTTTAAAGTTATTATATTGATATAAAATGTTTCATGGCTGCAAGTAGTTTGGGTAAAGGCAGGATCTCTTCTGAAAGCCTGAACAATGCCTTCCTACTCCTCCTGAAACCAAAACATACTCAGAACTGCTTGCATGCATTTTTTGTGTATGTATCTGAAAGGAGGCACAAAATACACAGACAGTTTTCAGTGTGCTCATTTCTGTCACTGGGATACCCAGGATAACCCTAATTAAATTAAACAAGAGCTTGAAGACGACACCAAACAAATACAAACTGCCTTGCTTAAAACTTATTGTGATATGTAGTTTTCCCCTGGTATTCAAATAGCCCCCAACTCCTGTTCTTTAAGAGAAATAATTATAAACATACCTTCATTTCCTCTGAGTCCGGTCACCTGCAGGAAACTGCACTGGTCAGTCCACAGTTCCACACATTATTGGACTGCTCTGCAGGGCAGACACTGCAAATACCTAAGGTGGCTTGGACAGTTATCAGTAGTACTTATGGCATTCACAGGAGCTTTACTTCCAGTCTGCTTTAGTTACCTGACTGTTATCCTACAGGGAAGCAGAACTGCAAGCAGTTCCTGTAAGGGTAATTTATTCTTCAAGCTCAGGTGAGGATTTGTGCCAGGCAGGAATGCTACATTTGGGGGCTGTTGAGATAATTAGTAGCAGAATGTGTATGATTAGGAAATCTTGTGTCACACCTGAAAGCTATTTTAGTCAAAAGGACTAATTCAATTAAAAGGTGATACATTCTGAACTATCCTCTGAAACTGCAACTGAAAACATGAGATTGTCACAGCTGTAACTCTGGCTACAACACTGCTTAAATGAAATACACGCAAATACAATTTAATTCATTAACACAAAACAAACTTAGTAAGCATCTAGAAGTCCTTTCTCCATCCAGCACCTGCACTGAAGGCACTGATACTGAATCAGTAATTACAATGAAAAGAACCACATAACCTCTGAGACTAGGGATCATTTAGATTGTCCAACATAGCAATTATCTATACATGGAGATACACTTCTAAAAATGCCCCCTGCTTTCTTCCACCATTCAGCAAGTTCCCAAGTCAAGGGCTAAAACGTGCAGCATAAGCATCAAATATAAACAGGAGAAAACTCCAGACTGTTATAACTGATTTTTCTAACTTCCAAGCCCATCTACTTTATAAACTGATAAACATTTTTACACTGTACAGACACTGTTACTTGGAAACAGCCTTACTGTGGGAGAGGAAAGGTTTTGTCCCTCTGTATTACCAGATCTGTAGCTTCCTCAACAATGGAGAGTTACTGCTCATTCAGCAGCCACAAGCACCAGAAGTACCCAAGTGTTTAAAATCACATTATCATAGAATGGCCTGGCCTCAAGGATCGCCATGTTCCAATCCTGCTGCACCAGCAGGGCTGCCAGCCCCTATATCAAGTACTAGTTCAGATTGCCCAGCCAACTTCACCTGACAGCCAGAAAGTAATTAATCTTTCTTTTCCCTTCTCATCATCTATCCCTTATCCTTTGACTTGTTAAAGCAGCTCATATTAAAAGAATCAGAAGCAAGTATTTCTGAGCATCTCCTGGCAGGCAACCAGTCTCTTTTCACCAGCAGATCAGACAAAGTATCCAGATGAAAACAGATCGGGCATTCAGACCACCAATGAGCTTTGCTTTTCTGTATGCCACTTCCAAGCTGTGACTAATCAAAGGTTTAGCAAGCTATTCTGCAGTCCCTGTTACGAGACCATTACAGACCATTTATGAGTCACTTACCTGCAGCAGTGTCTTACTTCCTACACTAATGTGTACTACACTGAAATCCCTGGTTCAAGTACTTTTCCAACCTCAAACCACTCTTCAAACAAACAGCTAAAGGAGCTTTAAAAGGGACAATAGTCATGTTCAACCAAATACAATCTAAAGCTACTCGCCCCCCGCCCAGAACAAGGCAGACTCCAGAAAATTGTTTTATAGACACAGTCCAAGTACAAACTTCAACATCTCCACATTAAACGATGCACCATAAAAAGGGCAGCTCTGAGATCCATCAATTGTGTATTTTTCACTTAGGTGGCAAAGAAACTTACAAGGAATTTGTTTATTAACAACTTTCATACACCGCTGTAACAACACAATAAAAATCAGGTGCGCTGACACACAGTACATCACTCATGCAAACAGGTTGTCGTTTTACCAGCACAGGGCACACAGCAGAGATTTACAGAACTGTTACTTTGTCCTGCGTTGTTGGTAACCTTTTGCTTTTTCTTTCTGCATCTGTTTCTGCTCTTGCTGATCTGCTTTAGTACTTCCCAATGCATTTCCCATTCAAGTCTGCAAAGAGAGAAAAAAGTAGTCAAGTGATGTGTAGTCCTGGTACTGCATTTATATGTCTGTAAAAGTAAACCGGGAAAACAATTATGATTCTTTTGTGTCTGACATCTTCTATCCTCTCTTAGGGAACAGAAGCTCCCCAGTTTCTGTGCTTGCCAAAGTATTACTGAAACATGCAAAAACAGACCCAAACAATGGAAGGAACAAGTAGAGCTGTCCCTTTCTATAGCACCGGGAGGCTGAAATCACACCAAATTCTGAACTCGTTGGGGCAGTTCCTCAGCTTGGGCAATTTGCAGCATCTCAGATGTCACTGAACTTTACTCCCAGGACCTTCCCAAGCCTGGGGGAAGGGCAGCGCTCCCTTCTAGCATCTCGCTATTTTCACTCCAGCATAAAAGAGGAAATAAATATAGACACCACTAGAAGAAGGAGGGGGGAAGGGCGGGGAAGTCTTGTCCTGGGGAGGAAAGCCATTTAAGCTCTAATATTAGAGTTCTGGAACTTGAGCATTTCTAGCAATAAACCAAGTGGCTGCTGTTCTGGCTTGTCTTACAGCAGACACATGAAGGGCTACCTAAACAGCATTGCTCTCCCACCCCCTTGCTGCTGTCTCATTTTTCTCAAACTGTTCTGCTGGACACACTAAGTGGGAATGGAAGATGAATGAGTACAAACGTTTGATCCATCCATCGTGTACAAGCAGAGGGTTTCCTAAGGAGAGAAAGTGATAGAAGGAAAAATGGGAGAGGGATACAGCACGTTGATTGCCACGAGGAATCCAAAAACACATGTAACCATCTACATCTGTTCTCAGGACACAAAGACAAGCACATCAGCTGGAAGGCAAGTTCCCAGCCTGCACTCCTGTCTCACCATAGGTTGGAGCTCTGTCCCATCTTCACTGTCCCGTCTCATGCTCCTGTGTTTTTTCCTGTCTGTTAACTTGTTATTCCCATTCACAAACATCTACAAACAGAAAGCAGGGTGAGATTATTTGGGAATCCGAACTATTATTTAAAAAAATAATTATTTTTTAAAAAAAATAAAAATGGAAACAATCACCTTGTAAAGGAAGATAATTAACCTGGGACTATACAAGTAGCTGGATGGCACAGTGATACTGGGAGGGACTGCAGGGGTTGCAGGGGTCGTGAAAGCAGCTGAGGAGAACGAATCAAGAATTCCCACTACTTCTGCCACAGCAACAGGGACTCCTTGTCCATCTGAATCACTCCCTAGCTCTCTGCCCACCACCAGAGAGCCTCCCTTCCACCCCCAGATGTTTATCACCCAACTGAAACACGGATGTCACATGTCAGTGCCTTCATGTGTTGGGAAACTCCAAGTTCAAGGCTATGTGAACAACGTGCTCTTAATTATGCAATGAGGAGGAGTTTGGGTGTGCTGCCCCCAGTTTCTCCATACAAGGCTATACATATTGCCTTCCCTGCTGGGAAGGCTGCTCACCCCTGTGGGAAGTCTTCTTCTCACCCTGGATTCCAGGGCATAGCTAACTACAGGGAATTAAGGCCAGGGTTAAAGAAAAGCTACAAAAAAGTTTGAAAGTGGAGAAAGGAAAGCCTCTGTTAGTTTCATGAAGGAGAATTGGCTTAAGAATTATTCGAGTATTTGGCAAAAGAAAGAGAAGAAGAAGAAAGGTCAAGGCTTCAGAGTTTTCCATTAAGTAAGATATTCCTTTTCAGGACATTGACTTAAGTACTGCTCTGAATCAAGGCCAGAGAACTATCTGCTTTCCTCTGTAGAAAGGGTTAAGCCTATCTTGAGGTTGCCTTTTTGTTCCTTTTTGTTTGTTTTTAAATGAAAAATCTAGGAACATTACGGGAATCTAAGAGCAGCATTAGAAACAAAAACGAACAAAAAAACCCAGTTCTTTTGATGCTTTTCTGTAGAAATCCATCCAGAAGATTCACATCATGTGAGCTGTTCTGGCTGCGGAATTTTTCATGAATCACCAAGATTTTGTCACATGGTTCGTGAAGAAAAAGACAGAACTGCCAAAACAGTATGAAAGGAAAAAAAACTTCTGTCTCTTCTAATATTTTCTTCATATGAAAATAATGCCGCGTTTGTGTGCTCAAATGCTTCAGATACAGTTGTTAACTAAAGCTCTTCATCACTATTAGCTACGTAATAATTCTCTGTGGAAAGCTTGTAATACAACACAGTAATTATCACAGTAAGAGGCAGAACAACCAGGCTGCAGCAGAAGGATGTAATCAAGAGACCCAGTATGGTATTTTGGCTTAAGAGCCTGCACATGGATGAAGCAGAGCAGCTCAAGTTTGAATTAATGTTTGTTCAAAACTACAGCATCCATCAGAAGGCAGCAGACCATAGCCAGCACGGAGAGACCACTGAGAGTTCATTTGCTTATGTTTATGCATTCATCCCTGAGTCCATCCTGACCTAAGGTGTTGGAAAGGAAATAGCATGGGATGAGGGTCAGATTACTAGGCCCTGTAGAAAGACAAACTCCCCAGAAGCTTAGAATCAAGTATCTTTGCTGTCATCACTGGAGTTTACCAGCAGTTCCTGATCCACAAAGTACGGCCTCTCCGCAGATCCATCATTTGTTTCCATATCAATAGCAAAGCAGAGGAACATGGTATCCAGTGTCACTTCAAACACAGACAGAAAGCTGTGGGACATCAGGTAGGCAAAAAATCCAACCAGCAACAGAGGAACTACCCAAGCTTGCAGCTCCCGGTGGTAGTTAAATGCCATCAATCCTCCAAAAACAGTAAAACATACAACGAAAACCTGTAAGGGGCATCGAGAAAGAAATACAGCCTTGTTAATCACATAGTAATATTTTAGGGAAAAATATAACAAACAATTACGAAGAAAAAGAAAAAAGACCTATCAAAACCAATGGTCAAATTGTAGCTGATATTTTAACTGTACATTCCATCTGGAAGATGACTATGCAGGCTCTGGCTTCACATAGTTATCACACTTCGCATTCAATTCAGCATGTCTATTTTGTAGGGCAGAGGCAACTTTTTACTGCATATTTAGCAAAGACTCTGTGCAATAGAAACTGCAAGAGTGGTGCCAAGGACACTGCAATAACACACATGAATAGTAGTAAAGGCTATAAAAAGGATTAAGTTCTTCAAACATTACTTTCACTCCCAAACTCAGCTTTGAGCGTTAACACTGAGTTCAACAAAAACAAATCTTATTTACTTTCGGTATACAGACATGGGATGAGACCCTGATTTTTCACTTCATTCTTTACAGAAGGGCACCTTCTTTACTCCTACCTTTCCTAGAAATACAGTAAAACCTCCAAAACAGCTAACGGATGCAAGTTCAGCAGAACTCTTCGCCAGAATGAAGACAGCATCCTTCGCTGAAGTACAAAAATTGGTCCCATTTATGGCAGTAGTTGCGTACACGTGCTAAAATGAGAGAAGACAACGCAATGAGAGGGGAAAGATGCTTTTAATCTAGGGTTTATTTCGACACAATTAAAAGTCTGAAACATGATTTGGAAACGCTGACTTTAAGAATACAAAGAGTTATTTTGAATAACTTGACAATTTTATTTCAAGTGACTACAGTAACTAAGTTCTAACTTCGAACTGTCTTTCTACATCATTTCCACTGTTAGCAAATGCTGGAACATAAACAGATAGTTTCTAAACCTACCTTTAACCACTTTATTTTAAAACACCTGAGTTCTCTAATCGAATTTTTGTTAATAAACATGACAGGTTCTTTAGTACAGGGAATTTTATAAGGAAAATGGACAAGATGGGGGGTGACCACCTTGGATTATTTTAGCACCTCTTCTGAATAAGAGGACATGTCTGTTCCATTTACAGAAGTCCTCAACGAGGTCTTGAAATAGCATCCAAAATATGAGCTAGGATAAACAGCACTTGAGCCACCTGAAAGGTTAGCTGGACATTGCCAGCATGTTTTCCTTTTCTCTAAGTATTAGAAGGTGGATTATGTCACAAAAGAGCAGTTACAGTCAGTAAGAACCACAGTGTACGGTCATTAAGAAGTGCAGTGTGCATGGGATTATGGCTCTGAAGGAATTTATATACCCTGACATGTACTGAAGTCTTAGATTATTTTTTTGCTTCAGCTGGCAGCAGAAGAAAAATGGTTTGATGAAAGAGAATTACATCGGCCTCCTATAAAACACCTTCTGCTAAAACAAAATATTTCTGCAGGGTCCACTTTTACCCAATAGTCTGTAATGCAGCAAAGCCATACTGAAATTACTGTGCCTTGAAATATTACAGAAAAGAAAGAAATTCAACACAAAGATGTTTTTTATCTTCATTTTGAACATTATCTATTTTATATTTAACAAAGGACTTTTTCCCTCTGATTAGTAAGTCAAACAAAGAGTATATTAAACAGTGACATCCTGTAAACACTACGCGGACGGCAGCTGGTGCCCCCATAGGTGGAAAGAGTGCAAATAAGAAACCATGGATTTTTTTTTATCTACTCCAAGAAAGAAAGAAGAAAGATTCATCTGAGCTCTACAGAAACAACTATCTGCATAACCTTCTGTTTGTACAAGCAAGTCCACTTCTTTCCTAAACACGAAAAATTGCTTTCTACTCTAACTTCCATTTACACTGATGCTGCTCCCCCCCATCGTCTGTCTGCAGCTGTCCCTGCATTTTTCAGGCATGGCCAAACCTATAACACGTTGTGAATTAAGGCTGTTGCAGCACCTCCATTAGCAGGCAGGAAATCAAGACACAAAGTGGAAAAATGGGTTTTGTAGGTTTGTTTCTGTCCCATAAGAACTGAATTTACAAAGCAAATCCTGATGCAGTGAGTGCAGCATGCATTTTGCCAACTGGTTAATCAGAGATTCTGTATTCATTATAAACAGAAAAATAAATAAATTACATTTAAGAAATTAAAAAAGAATGCTAAAAATGCACGTGCACTTGTACAAACACTGCTTCCAAGCTTTAAATAAATAACTGCTTGTTTGCATTCTGGAATTAGGCACTTCGGTATCTGAGGAATGTGCAACGAAAAGAATTTCTGATATTTATTAACTAGAACGGTTATCTTGGAAAAACTGGAAAACAATGCTGGAGACTGAATACCGCCTGCATGGGCATCTGTGATTTACAGACTAGGTTACAAGAACTGGCATTTAAGACAACTGCCACCTCAACAAATCACACAGCTCAATCACTCCCAACACCCAGGCAGGTAGTAAGCCTGCAGTGCAGAAGATACACAGAAATGAAGGAAGTACCAGAAGGGTGCAAAACTAGTCACGGGTATAGATGAAATAAGAACGCTACTGGAAAAAGCTGAAGACTCAGTCAAGTGACCTTTGCCTTTAAGGGAAAAATACATTCCCATTACAAGCTCACAGTTGCACAGCATTAGCAGAAATGATTTGTCATCATAACCCACCAAGAAATAACTAACATGCATCAGCTAGACCCAGTGTTTGCAAATCACTTTGGACTAAGAAGTTTATATATGCCATTTATTTTCAATGTAGGCTGCTCCAAAAGTAATGCATCTTATTTATTTCCAAGAAAATTACAACAAAGAACACAATAACACTACCTGACAGAGCAAATTCTCTGCTACAAAACCCTACTTTTCCACACAATTGCCTCCACTATCCATGTATTTTCACCACTGATGAACAAGAACCTGCATGCCATGATCATAACAATCTGCACCAGTGGAGGTGACCCACTGCCACCACAGCTGAAATGCACCACCCACTGCTTCACTGTGCTCACATCCACTGTGTGGTCTCCACAAATGTTCAGCAAGAGGCAATCAATGTCAATGGGTGCGATTTTTTCCTTATGGAGGAATTCAGTGACACATCTTTGCTTCATACGTGCCCCCATGTCAGACTGCTCCTCTGCTGCCATCTGTCATATGGCAACAAAATGAAATGGAATATTGGTGGGAAGATTCAGCCTTCACTGCTATACCATCAACATCCACCTCTGACATCATAAGCCAACATAACACAGGAGGCATTACTTTCAGAGCAGCCTTTGTATCAGAGACTATGTGCAGCAACCCATTCCTTTGCAAAAAAATGATAGCTGTGAAGTCTGAAGTGGCAGAGCACCATCAGCTAAGAGCCTGCTATCATTATAAACAGACTATTAAAATATGCTGTGTTGTTGCTTTTTATTTTTTTTTCCCCTGCTGTTGTTCTCTTTCCCCAAGCACAAAAGCTTTAATGGAATTGGAAATGTTTGAGAGAAGGGCAGCAGGAATGATCCAAAAGGTATGGAATGTCTTCTGTCTGGGGAAGTACTGAGTACACCAGACTCTGCTGTCTGGAAAAGAGATGACTGAAGGAGGATGCAGTGAGAGGACTACAAAAGCATGAGAAACATGGAGGGGGTAGATGGGATTAGATGCTCATTGTTTCTTCTAACACAGACTAAGTGGAGTGCAGACACCATATAAAGTAGCAGGAACCAAATCTGGTAAAAATGATAGCTCTTCTCACTGCAGTCTGCAAGATGTGAGCTCCTGGCCAGAGGATGCTCTAGCTGCTAGTAATTCCCATGAGCTCAAGGAGAGGTGGAAAGTTCAGAGAAAAGGAATCTCTGAGAGGTTTTAAACACACACAAACTACACTCAGCTTGAGAAGTTCCTAGGCCAGAAACAAATTCAGAAACAGCACTGGGGACAGTAACAACAGGGAAAAACACTTTCTTATCTCTGCACTCCCCACTCCTTGTTGTGGATGGGACACCAAGCTAGGCACAAGTTCAGTGCGGTCCAATACAACTGTCATATAACTAAATTCTGCTTAATGCACTGATGTTTCACAGTGGTAGCCTCTCCTACAGAGACAAGTAAGGTGTGATAGGACTGACAGCACACCATGAATCGGCAAGCGTGGGAGACTATGAGTTAATAGTCTTCATCCTTGAACCAGGAAGTCAGTGCTGTATCATCAACTTTGTGAAGAACCGAAGCCCCTTCTGGCCTGCAGCCTGGGAACTAGACACTGGTTTCTCAGTGTCGGGATGAATAAATAAGGAATGCGAATGTTTACATATTTCCAAATTCCACACTATATTAAAAAAAAAAAAACAACAACAACAAAAAACCAAAAAAACAAAAACTATTTAAAGAATACATCCTTCTATGCTTCACAACACAGAATGTCAAGGGTCTTGGAAAAACTGACCGGCCAGTTTCATGAGAAAGGCTCTGTGGCTTAGACACAGGCCATAAGTTCCCTGATTGTTCAGAATAATTGCTACTTTGTGTAACAGCTGAATTCAGTCTTCCATTCCAGGGCTTTCTTTAATAAAATGAGCTTGGGGAAAGACAGGATTGCCATAGCAACAGAATCCTCTTAAAAAAGGAGACATGCTGGTCTCACATCCCATTTCAGCTTTTTCTGCTCTACTGATATTTTCAGGCTGATCCAATTTCTTGGGGGCTGCCCCAGCTACTACAGCCAGTACAATGCCATGCAGCTCAAGCTGAGCTTTCAGATGTCCTAGCCTTCAATTGTCACAGCTGCCATAGGAATCCCCTCAGAAAACAAAATCTATTGCTAGCAAGTGGCAATGGCATTTCTGTGGCTGCTGCACAAGCCAGTGAGACAGCTGTGGTTCCCAGATGGAGGAAGGAAGTTAAAGCAACACGGGCCTGTGAGACCCCACTGAAGGGATGAAGACATGAAAACCTGTAGTGGACATTCAGCCACTCCAGTCCCTGGTTATTTCAGGTTATCATGCTACATGATTTCCTACACTAAGTGGAAAACTCCCTCTTTAAACTACGTAGGGCTGTTCCCTGTCCCAGCCCTTACATTTGGAACTATTCCAGACCACTGTCTCTCTGGTCCTCAGGATCCTTCTTCCAATTTCCAGACAACATTTACTGATGAACAGTTCACAAGTACTCATTCTTCTGCAGATCTCATCTTGGCTTTTACTCTTCCTCGTGGTTTCTCTTCCTGATGCAATGAGAGACAGCAAATGCTCTTGCTCTTACAGTTTTTGTCAGAGCAGACACAGCAATACATTCAAGTCCCATCTCATGAGATGAGCCTGTCTATATAACCAGCAACTTGTACAGTGGCATTCATCCCTCTTTCTGGTGCCAGTACTTAATCCCACATCTTCCCTAGGACTGAATTTGACACTCCTGCAGCTGTGTTAACTAAAGGCTACTGCCCTAAATATTCTATTCCATCACTTCCCCAGAAAACATAAAGATAACATAGAAAAGGTTACCACTGATTCTTAGGCTAATCACCATCCATAAGAAACCACAGCCTCCTGAACTTTCCCCAACAGTCAAGAAAGCCCAACTTTCCATTATTTGCATTCTACGTTACATTTACAGTTTGGACTTGCTGGAAAACATCTCATCTTTCAACCTTCTTTGTTTTCTACTCTGTCATATACTCCCTCCATAGCTTCTTTCAGTGGGTACAACGAACACAACTTTCTCCTGGGAGGGTGCTCTCTCCTGCAGCACCAAAGCAAGAACAGGTAACTCTCATCCACCTACTTCCCCCAAAAGGACTCTATGGAGAAAGTAAAAACCTGTGGTATTTATCTCCTGTTACCGCATACATGAGGCTTCTAGGGGGAAAACAAACATATTTAAAACAAGATTTCATGAAGACAAATGTTTTAGCCAATTTTAGTCAATATTTTCAAGATGACTGAAAATTCAGCTTAATATCTTAGAGGAAACTTTGCCAGTAATATTAAAATGAGGTATTGTTTTTGGGACGAAGAAAGTATTTGATGGGGTGAGGTACAATGTGTTTGGCAGCGCACAGAAGAATTGTACTTCCATTAGCATGCCTGAAATTTTGGTTTTATCTAGGTCATTTCTCCAGAAGGCACTTAAAAACAACCTCCCGATAAGCTTATATCCAAAGTTGAAGAGACAACCAGCTGCCACAGATGTGTGACCATTAGGCACACGTACTTCTGGTTGTTTGCTTTGATGTTTTGCTTTTATTATTTTTTTTTAATTATTATTTTTTTTTTAAACTAGAGTTTTGCTGGCTTTCAGCATCAGTGCTGGGTCTGAGTTCCAACAAATGCAGGCTGTCACTACTGCTCATCAGTAACAGCTACCGCAGGGCCCGGAAGGCTGCATAGCAAGTAACTGTACTGAAGAAAACAGAGAAACCACATACAGCTCAGCAACTCCTTCAGAAATCTGTGTGCTGTGCTTTGGAACTGCTGCCTGCCAACTGGCTGCAGATGAACCCAAAGCAGACAGAGAAAAGCAGAATTATCCTGAATTAGATATATTGTTGAATACATATAGATACACATATATTCATATATATTCATTGCAACAAGGCTATAAAGAAAAAAAGTGACCACTTTGATGTATCGAACGTTAAGACCTTGCCACAACAATTTAGGGGAGCAGGAGACAGACAGACCTTGCAGCTCCCAAACCACATAAAGAAAACAGTATATTCTTTTTGTGGAAGAGAAGTTTCAGGATCCCAGATTTTACTCGAGATGATTGGATATATTTATCTGGAACATGCTGAAACCATCAGAGCCAGAAGATGAAAAATCTGTGGTAATTCTGACAAGTGTTGGCAAACAGAACTGTCAAGTAAGGATAATGACTTTATATTCACAAAGCACTTTTCATCCAGATAGAACCCAGAGTGCTTTACAATTGTTACTAATGGATTATACACACACATGAATCACTTTGCCCATGACTGAAATGGAACAGCTTAAGGAGTGAACTGTTTAACAGCACATAGCAACCTGACACCACAGTTTAGCACAGGATCCAGTTGCAAATCCAAAAGAAAATTAGGAAGGCAGAATGTAATTACCCACACTGCAATCGGAACAGGACACTGGGTTTACATTACCACTTCTGCAACCACTGCCATTGGAAATATAGCAACAGTCAGCATCCAGCACATCTGTCACAACACAAAGATCACAACAGATACCTCTTCAGCCCTGCTCAAGTTAAACTGCAAGGGAGCAGAACACAACCTTGCTGTGCCTGGACAGGAGTTGTATCAGACTCAACAATTAAAGTTTGTGTTACATCCCACCTGAAAAATGGCACATTGTCCCTCTGACATCATCATAATGTAGCACTTGGTTGATACCACATGGGAAGAAAGAAACACTGTCACCAGTGCTACTTCCCCCAGCACCTGTTTCTCATCTGCAAGTTTCCCAGAGGGGGAACAAGGGGCTCTGTTTAAAGTTGTGAATGGAGGAGCAGAAAGAATTCCAATAATCTAAGCAATCTAACAACAGGTTGAAGAAAATACTGAAGAAGTGAAGAGGAGGGTTCCTCTTTTCCTTAAAACAAAACAACAACACAATGAAAAAAAAACCACCACCAAAAGCCTTTCAAGGTAATTATATGCTTATTATAATGGAGAATATAATAGTGGGATAAAAGGCAAAAGCACAGTAAGGAATACTAATGTACACGCTGAGCTTTGGACCAGCTTTTGTAACAGCTGTTCTAAATCTCTATTATTTCAACCCAAACAAAATCAAAATCAAAACTTAAAAGTATGTTCAAGATGTTAGAAATGTGTACAAGCCATTTCTAAAAGCCCTGAAAGTCCTGCCCTTGAGTCCCTGTTCAACAGCTATGTGAAATTTCAAGCTGTCACTGATCTCAGTGAGAGCTCTTAAGTTCACCCCTCCTGTTAATCAAGCTATATTTTAAGCTTCTTGCAACCACGGTTGTTGGTTTTTTTCCCCCTCTGGAAATAATAACCTTCACTCTTGGTCAATACATACACACACACACACACACACACATACATTTAAACCGGCTTGAATACATTCTTTATAGAAAAAACAAAACCACCAATCACTCTATGAAACACAATAACTTGAGAACCCCTTCATGCTGATAAATTTTCTCTTAAAAAAATCTTTAAAAATGCTCTCACTTTTAGTCTCCCAAATTGCCCAATTTTCAGCACACAGAACACAATTGTCTTTGCCAAAAAGATGTTCAAACAAACAATTTTCTAACAGCAAACACAGTATTATGATTATTATGCTAAAAATCACAACCTGTACAAAAACAGAAATTTGCCTACAATAGATTAGGAAGCAGGAAATCTTTCAAGGGAACAAGAACTACAAAACAGTTTTCCGAAACAAAAGAAAGTACGTTGCAGTAATTAATTCTCCTTGTAACAAACACATATTGCATACAACAGCTGGAGAAAGTAAGTGCTATGATGCTGGCTATCTCTTTGGAAGGCAGGAAGCCAAGGGGAAAGGGTGACTATAAATGGAAAGCCTGGAGTCAAAACGAACTCTGAGATTCCTCACCAACTCAGTGGCCATAAGATCTACCTAAAAATGTAAGTCTGGAAAATTCATCAGCTGGAAGCAGAGATTTTACTGCACAAATACTTACTTAATCTAGGTTGAACTAAGTGAAAAATGTTCTCTCCGCGGTTATCCAAGAGTAGGCATTATTTATGCACCTACTTTAGAATGAGAAATCAGACCCTTTATCAGCATCGTCTTGTTTACTGCACTGCTGTTCTCAGCAGTGAGAACAAAGAAAGCAGCAGACAGGGAGTTACGAATCAGCATGAACATCTGATTCCTTGTCACATTAATAATACCACAGCCACCAGAGATAACAAAAGGGGACCGATAAAAACTGGCTATTTACAATGATGTATATAGAGGTTGGAAAAGTAAACATACACTTGCAGAAAAGGATCAGGAAGGAAAGAGTAGGAATCAAGTGTCTGAAAAACTGCTGCACTTTAGAAATCATCTATTTCCAACAAAAACCCTACTGAACCCCCCCCCCCCCCCCAAAAAAAAACAAAAAAAAAACTGCTAACAAAACGAAGATGTCTTTCAAATACAGAGAATATTATATCATCTGGTTTGTTGTTTTGTTTTTTTTTTTTTCATGTTAGATCGTATTCCCAGGTATGTCAATAACAGAAATCAGCCAAGAGCTCCATTTTTCTTTTCAGTAGAGACTTCTAGGTGAAAAATTCTGCATCCAGTTTAAGGGCACATCTCCAGGTGGGTTTCTTACTTGTTTATTGCTTCCTTCCACCTGGACAAGTCAGTAGTCTCCCTGGCACAACTCAACAAGATGTTATTCTTCTTACCTTCAGAAATAGCAGGTGGGCCTGTGAGGGGTCATCTCAAGCTGTATTGACAAGTTTTCTAAACACCACACTCAGCAACCTCGCATGCCACAAAGCATCAGGGAGCTGCTAAACAACCTCTACCAACACTTGAGGGCTTTGTTGGCTTGTTTAGGTGGCCAGCAGGTAGCTTTGGCTTGCACGCACCGCATGTTGTTTTCATCACGCTGAATGAAGCCAGCACGCACACAGTTCCCAGAACAGGTGTGCAGATGGCTGAGTGACAGAGAGATGACAGAGTGTACCTGGTTAACATATCTTAAGCAACTTTCCTGGCACCACAACCAGCAGAAACAGCACTTCAACAGGCACTTCGCACATGTACTTTCCTGCAATAAAATGAAACATCTGGTTACTGGCCACAGAATTAGACTCAAATAAAACTATCATTTCAGAAAGGCGTGCTTTGCAGGTGACTGACTCTTCCAACAGAGTATTCACTTACACAGCAGATACTTCCTTTTGTATTACAGGACTTGTTTTTAATTCAGACCCTACAGCATTAATGACTGATGAGCTGAGTCTAGGGCTTTTTTTGTTTTGTTTTTTCCTTCCTGTGCATGGAAGATTCCTCTCCAGGAAAGAAAATAAGTGCTGTAAGCAGCTTGATGAGCTAGCAGCTGCACAGAGAAAAAAAAAAGGCAGGCAAGTCAGTAACCCTTACAGTACTCAGCAGTGATTAGCGAGACAGTTTGTTTTCCTTTCGTTTGGTTGATTTAAACTTTTTTGATGTTTATTAAAAAAAAAACAAAACCAAAAACAACCTTCACAGTTCTGAAATGACTGGTAAGCTAATGGACAAATGTAAAAGAAAAAAAAAAAAAAGAGGCAGGATTTATGTGTATGTGTGTTTGTTGAACTGAGCATGCATTATGATTCAGGACAGGAGGAAAAGACTTATATTTCCTAGAACAGGCCATTGATCCACATTACTATCATGCCAAGAACAGAGGAGAAAAGCTCTGTGTCTGTCCTACCCCCCACACCTCCATCATAAGCTCAGAACTGAAACAACAGAGATATCTTGGTAGCCCTGGTAGTATTCCAGCTTTAAATGGCTGTTTTCCTCACCAAAAGGAAATCCAGTTCAGTGATATTTGAGTCTTTTTAACCTTATTTTTTCAGAGACCAGAATGTTCTTCTGTTTTGGAAAGCAGAGATCTTCCAGTTAGAGTATGAAAGTCTCACGTCCCACAGCTACTGTGATAAAACCATGAACCACCCAACATTTTTCCCCACAGACTTCTTGAAAATATTCATAGGATAATTCCTATAAAATGGTGGCTGCACATACTTTAATCCTGCTATGCTTCACCGGAGAGATGATTTTACTACAGCTGTATTAGTTTTGTTAAGCACTGTTTATTAGAAATAGAGCAAAGGACTTTTTGTTATTTGGCTTGAAGACTGCTGTGTAGGAAACACCAGTAAATTTACCTGCAGAGCTTGCAGACCCCTGACTTCTCAGAAAACAGGAACTTTTATTTTGCAAAGGTGACAGACTGGAAGCTCTAGAAGAATGCAGCATCTGTTCTCCACCCTTTAGTACTACTTCTCCTGCTACAGAAAGTGGCCACAGACCATCCTTCCTGCCATGGGAAGGAGCCATGTTAGTTTGTGGTGAATTCTTCTGTGGAACAGGGGCAAGAGCTGGCCTCTTCAGGAACAGTTATCAGTTATGTCATATCCTAGCCGGATTCTTGGTGGTTGGGCCAAAAAGGAGCTTAGAGCACACTGCTACTGACAAAAATAATTTTCTTTGCTAAGTATTTCTTTGACACGTATTCAGATTATATACACTCATAACAAGTCTGCTTCGTCTGCCTCCTCTAGATGCAAACAATGCTGTCTTCTTCCTAGCACAACTCAACTCACCTACCACCTATAAACAAAATCTGTTGTAAATATCCTGTCAAAGCTATACATAATATACTTCAGGGCAAAGACATGCATTCTAGAGAAAAAACAATGACACCTAACACCTATACTTAAAATCGTTGTCTTAATCTTCATCTAATGTCAGAGCTCATAAGAGCTCATAAGAGCTCATTCTCTTTGCCAGATTGAACTGCGCTGGTGTGTTTTAAGCAGAAGGTAAGAGATGCAAAGATGCATGAAAGAGAGGAATTCGTGCAACAGTCACAACCACCAAGATATATTTTTATATGCTGTATATATATTTTTATATGCTGTATACCATGACAAAGATGCCATTTGGAGCCTATAAAAATCCTCAGAATAGCTCCTGCTTCATGTATTTTCTTCTACAAACACATCACAAGGCAGATGAAATCTTTTCTATGAAAGGTATTTTGTAGTAAAGAGCGCAATTCTTACTTACCTTTACTTAAAAAAGAAAAAAAAGAAAAAAAAAAAAGAAAAAAAAATTTAAATAAAGTATTCTATCAGGTCTGGATTTTTCATTTTTTCATTTAGCTGTGATAAAAACATCTATGTACAAAAACTAAACATATATATATTTATTTTTTTTTAATGCAAGTATTTTCTCCTCTTAAAAATATATGAGTTGAGAGAGAAAAAAAGGGAAGCACTTAAAGACTCTCTCCGTGAAGAAAATGGGTAAAATATAAAGTTTAAGTATATTCTTCACATTTCTTTTCCTGAACGTCACCTTTCAACTACTATTTCTATGTGTTGCAGAAATATACTTACCTTTTGCTTTAGGATATTATAAAGGTACAAGAGAACAATCCTTGGTATTCTCAGTATGGTGATTAAAAATGAGCCTTTTACAACAGTTCCTAGATGATAGCAAAGAAGAACTGAGATGGAGGAGAGGATTGGATGACGTGGTGGGCTATTTTTGTTTCTGGAAAGAAAAATAAACAATTCAAAATTGTTTTGGAAACTGTTATTTAAGAAGACACGCATGGTATCATTTCAGTATTTGGAAAAGTAAAAACTTAAGCTGGTACACACTCTCATGCTTAAAACAACTCCAGTTCTCCTACTGACTTCATGTGAACTTCAACCCTAGTCCAAAGGAAAGCAGCCAAGCTTAAAACTTTTATTGGATTACTTTAACTCTTCAGCAATGAATATTTTGACATACTCAGTAATGGAAAAATATCTAGAAAAACCTACTACAGAAAATATCAGAAGTGAACATCTGAGAACATGTCCTCCATCACCTCCCTCCAGTTTTTGTTACTTCTGTTATCCTCCAAAATCTTCTAGTAGACTTTTGTTTCTGCAAGATTTTAGTCTGAAGGAATGAATCTGCTATTTCTGCTTCAGTGGTAAAATTAAAAGCAGAAAAATAAATATGACATGGTCTCTCATGCAATACCAAGAGCTGCTGTTTACTTCCACTGCTGCAATTTGACTGAATTCAGTTTTAAACTTTGTTCCAATCACTAATGCCTTCTTTTTTCCCTTTCCACTGAATAGGTTTTGTTTTAAAATGGAACACGCAAGAAAGAAATTTCACATTGTATGTTTAAAATTATGATTTGGCAGAAAAACCTTGTAATTCCACTGCAATCTAACCTCTATCATTTTTGGGAAATGATGTGTCTCTCATATTTGAAATGGAAAGACAAAATAATAACCTCATACAATTAGCTTATGAATCCCAAATACAAGCTTGATTTTCCTGCTTCCTTTATAAGGTTCAGCATTATGTCAATCATTTACAGAGAACAGTGTGGCACAGCTCTCACGAATTTAAAAGAACAAGAAATGAACTTAAAACCATTCTCCCACTCCTTTTCAAATACTGTAAGTAAAAAGAAAGCTCACAATTCAATTACCACTAGCTAAATAGCTAAAAATATATGTCAGAAGGTTCAAGCAAAGCATTGATTAATAGTCATAAACTACCTTACTGAAAGGCAAATGTATGCAACAGGCCAAACCCTGGAACATTTCCTCAGGCAGCAAAACCAGCAGTTACAATCAGACAGCACAAATCCCGTGTTCATAAGCAACTCCTTCAAAGCTCATTTCCTTGAAAAATGAATAGTTTGCAGGAGAAACTAACGCTAAGAGATGGTGACTTGCTGAAGCTCAAATCTACAAACACACCTTTATTAAATCTCCACATACACTCCTTGAAGATACATCACAGTTTTGCAAGAGCCCTGAATGTATCACTGCAGCTCATTCAGAACACTGACAACTTCACAGCTGAAAGGTTCTGTTTGAATATGTGAATGTACCACATTATTTTAAGTAGGAAATTCCAGCAAAGCAGTTGCTGCTTTTTTTTTTTATTATTATTTTTAGTCTCACCACTAGGGGAACTGCTTGAGGGATACTGGAATGCTCCACTTTGGGTATATATATACATTCTTTTCATTGAAAAAAGTGATCAGGTTTCTATGTTGGAGTCACACACATCCCAAAACACAGGATTTATTTTATCCATACAGTAACAGCGTTTCTTTTTCCCTTTTACACCACCTTACCTATAACAGCCTCAGCCAGATCTCAAAATATAAAAGATTAAATTTCTGCAAGTTAAAAGCTAACCAAGGTTGAGAAATACAAGAAGGACAAAGTTTACTCACATGTTAATAATTTACTTGCTGCTAAGAAGAATGAGAAAAAAAGGTTTTGGTATTTTAGTAGGTCTGATTAATGAGCAGAATCTCAGAATTTGAACTTTAGTTTAGATAAATTCCTACACACTTGGAAGCTCTTCCACACCTTCTTTTCCTAGCAAAGGAATTCTCCCAAGAACAGCATCTGACAAAGCTTCTTGCTTTGCTTCCAAACAGAATAGGGAAAGAACATTTTCTGTGCTCATGGAAGGAAGCACAGGGAAGTGGTACCTAAATGCAACAACAGGTGATGCCTGTGACTCCAATCAAGCTCAACTCTGGCTCAGTCATCCACCTATACTAAGAACCTCAAAGGATGAAGTTTCACCCAGAGTTTTACATTATATGGCTGCAATCTGGAATAACTTTAGCACAAACATGCAACCAGACATACATTAGTTTTTGTGCACAGTTTATACTGTTCAGTGAATTCTGCACGCATAGTGCAGACATGCTGTGTCCAAATGCATGCAAAGCATTGGAAGAAAGCAGGAATCTGTCTGATAGGAATCTGGTTACAAGACACTGATTACCTTGATTTTCCTCTCTGGTTAATCCCAAGGGACTTACACAGAACACTAAAGTTCCAAAGTCCTCTGAGTCTGTACTCAATACTGCATCATCTTTAAATTATTTTATTTCTTCAGTGCTGACAATTGTCTTTATTTTTTTATGAGCTCTGTGATATTTGCTGTCTTTTAACACTAACTTCCTTCAATGCAATGTTCACACATGTATCCCAGCTTTCATTTTAAATCCACTGTTTGTGTGTGTGAAGAAAAAAGGCAATATAGATACACCCAGATGACTTTGATATTTGAAAGAAACAAGCCCATCCTTTTCAAAGCTGTGCTTATAGCTTTCTTCAATCCTGTCTCATCTTTTTCCAAAGGCAGCTTAAAAAGAGATTTAGTGTAAAATACTTCAGAAGCTTTAAGGAATGACTCACATGTTCCTGAAGTAAATATGAATTTCAGTTTTAAACAAATACAATACAAGATCTGTAATAGAAGATTACAGCTAAAACTGTATTTATATGTATAACTGTATCATTAAGCTAAAACTGAACTCACATTGTGTACCTGCAACTGCCATTTTACCTGTACTTAAAACCAGGAATAGTTCTGACCACACGCATGCCAAGAGCCCCTTCACATGAGTTGGGTCAAGTATGTCAGTAGGGCAAAGGATCCTCATAAACACTTCAGACATACTTGAAAAGGAGAGAGGAATCTTCCAAAAATTCAGTCCTAGTTCACAATATCTCAATGACTTTGGTGCAAATCCATAAAGCTGGATTGTTGACTTACTGGGAGATGTATTTCACCTCTTTACTGAATCTTCGGGAAGTCTGTAGTACTGACCACCTAAGTGTCAGTTTTAAAACCACAGTCCAGCAAAGACTTACTCTCTTAGTGTCAGCGCTGTGCAGTGATATCCATGCATCAGTTATCAAATAAGTTCAAACATGGACAAGACAGCGATCACTGTGACATGCGTCAAGTTACCATACCACCTTATTTTAATCCTGAGGAAAACCTCATCAAAAAGGCAAACACATGCATAGCCTCTAAGCACACCAAGGTGAAAATAAACCCTCATATAAGACAGCAGCACTAACAAAAATTTGTTTTTAAATTGGACCCTTTTCACAAGTCATAAAAGTAACCATTGAGTAAATAATTCTTCTTTATTTTATCAAATTAATAAATTCTTTCACAAATTCATGCTTCAACCAAAACAAAAGAAGGCAAAATCAATTTTTGACGGTGGTAATATAGGTCAAACTCACATTACTTGTAAAACTAAAGCAACAACCCTACCCTCCATGCTTGCAGCTCTGCTGCCTGGCACATTGCTGCGCACTATAGAAGCAGATTTCCGCAGGGAAAGGCCATGCCATTTCCTCAGAGCACTTACAGCCCAAGAAGAAAGCCTCACTGTGAGGTATCATCAACAGACTCTTGTGGCATGTCTTTATGATGCTGCCCCAGGGAATACATTAAAAACACATAGCGGACAAGCTCAGAATTGCTGGAACAGCTTGAGATAACCCCTGCCCTCAGTGCTGCAATTGCTCTCGTAGCTCACCGTCCTCTCGCCATTCTCTGTGTCTCTGCAGATCTGTGCTGACAGCCTACAGACCAGGAAGAGGGATCAACAACACAGAAAAGCTGTATTTCCTTTTCCAAGCACAAGTCTCTCAGCTCAGTATGCCTTACCTGGCAAACGAGAAGAAGGCTCCAAAGTAGATACACTAAAATGTTTTCAATACAATTAGGTGTACTCCACAGCCAGTTCCTGCAACAGTAGGAAATAGCTGGAAGCAGAAGACCCTGGCACAGCAGAAGTCATCACAACTCCTACAGCTGCTTCCCTGCTCTGCATGAAGAAGATACAGACAGTGTCTTTACCCTGGGGATTTAGACAGCGTATCATACAAGTGTGCACTGCAGCACACAATCCAGTACAAGGCAGCAATACTTTTCTCCCCTCCTTTCTCAAGCAAGCAATTTAAGTGAGTGCTTACTGCCTCAGCATTCAGCTGCCAAAGCTGAATCAACTGCTAAAGCCTGAGGAACATAAATTTGCTTAGAAGAAATGAGCAGCCAGCTACCCACAGAACCACAGACATGATGGTTACCGGTGTTCAGAGCTTCAGCAGGAAAAACAAGATGACACGTGAAATGCGAGTTCCTCCCTTTTCTGGTCCTTTCATAGCATGTAAAATAATAATGTCACTAAGCAGACTCCAGCCTTTTGAAAAAGAGCACTTTAGGTTTGACCTGCACTCTTACTAGCCCCAGTTTAGTGGCCTGGCTATTGGCTGTGCTGAGAATACTTGCAAAGAAGCACTCCTGATCCATGTATTAAACGTTGCTTTCCCTAGTATTACCAAATGGGATGACCAAGTATCACATAAAAGAGGGCCACTGCTGTTACACCTCTTCCAGCTTGGCTGGTGTGGCTGGAGCACTCCTGCAAGCAAGAACCTGAGCTGCTGTCTCCACTGGGTGAAGGAGAAGAGATCAATGGTAAACCTTTCAGCATGAGGTTTTTCTCAGAAACTGAAATGGACAGGAATACATTCTAAACAGCACCAACAGAAAGTGCCACCCAGGTTCTGGAGCCAAATGCTCCCTTCCCAGCCTCCCTGCCAGCCAGGTGGCAGCAGCTGGAGCTCCAGGCTCCCCAGGTCCTCTCCCTCCATCTGCAGGTTGCCTTCCTTGAGGCAGTTTTCCAACAAACCAAGATTATCACCATTTTCCTCTAGCATAAAATAAAGAAACCCCTTGTAAGGTCAGAGCTTTTCACAGACCAGAAAATCTTATTGCCAGGAATAGAGGAATGGAGCAATGAGGATGAGAAAGCTCATAAATGAATTACAAAGAAAAATGTATACAAAATGTATACGACTCTACTGTGAAAAAGACCCAGCAGCACACTGTGAAATGTAAGTCTCCCCCCACAGTGACAGGGCAGCACTGGGTAGCACTGTACCAGTGCATGAAACTAGGCTAATATCCTTTTAGAATATCATATGTGTAAAAACAGGTATAAATCCCAGTAACTGGGGATTTCCCTTTATTACCTCTACGTTTACCTTCCAGGGCAGTATAAAACTTAAGGAAGTTTATCTCTAAATTCCTAACAGTGCTGTGAAAGCATTTACAGTTAATCTGGAAATATCTGCACATAATAATAATAATAATAAAAAAGCACAGCAGACCAGTCATTTATGCAGTCAGAACAAATGGGAACCCAGAACAAGGATAAACACTTAGGAAGAAGTCAAACAGCCTAAGGTCAGATTAGATGGCTGCAGAGCTATGCATTACTTCTCCATCTGCAGATGATGCAGTCTCCTGGAAAGAGGTCAAATGCAGCCTCATGCCCTGTGAATGGCAGCTTCCTCAGAAAGCAGTTTTCTCATGGCTTGTAGCAAGGCTCAGTTTGCCCCAGTAACTTCAGAGGTAGAGGTGAGTCATACTAATAGCGTACACACTATAAAATATTACTCAAAAACTTGCAACAATCAATACTATTTTATATGATACAATTTACACCCAAGATACTGGTATAAATTGCAATCTCTTTGAGACTTCCTTGCTTGTAAAGAGGCTGAAATCAAATGCTGGTAAATTCCCAAAACTCTGAGGGGGCAATTCAGTACTTACCTGTTGAAGTAACAAGTAACCACAGCTCCAGCAACTGTCATTTGCTGACAGGCAAGAATGAACTCACTAGTCCAAATAAGGCCAACGAAATGATACCACGCCATGTAGCAAATTCCAGAAAAAGCTCTATATTCCACTTGTCCTTCTGAAGTAGTCTGTGCAGTACCTGGGATTGAGATTACACTATCATATTAATATTAATCACCATATACAAACAGAAAATGTTCACCCTTTTTCTTAATTTTCCTTCAGTGAAATTATGTTTTTTATTTCCATTCTCTCTCTGACAAAACCGGAGAGACAAAATTTTAATTGAAATGGAAATTTGAAAAATAACATTTTACTAAAACCTTGGATTTAAAGTAGGTTCAAAGCAGAGCTGCCAACAGAGTTGAGAGATCAGCTACCAGTCAGTAAAGATCTTGGAGAAATCACTGCTCAAGATTTGAGCAGATTTGCTTCAGATGCAAATTAAATCTCAATTTCCTCCATTCAAATTTGAAATAAACTCACAGTAAATTAGAAAATACTTCATAATTGCTCTTTAAGAAGCAAAAGAGAAAGTACAAAAAAATTGAGTGCATAATATATCAATAAAAAAAAAATCACAATTTTAACTACGATTGCTAATTACCATTACTAATTAGAACTAGATCAATTCCTTCTAAACTTTTTAGCTTTGTGCAGAATACAAGCAGACAAAGAAAGCATCTTCATGGTAGTAAGTACTCCTATGTTACTACTGTATTGAGGAACACCAATAAATGCAATTATTCAAGCTAAATAAAATTGTTTCTACCTCTATTAATAACACAGAATTCATTCCATACTGAAAAGATAGCTTTTCGCAAAAGGCAGGCGTAGCTCAGACAACTGAGTGATCCGACCTTTCTGTGTGTAATCCAATTTATGCCACTTCACTTTGAAGTCCAGTCGGGATAATGGCACTGGAACATTCATTCCTAGTGAGGTCCACCACCCAGTTTTTGGGTTTCTTTGTTTGTTTAAGTTCACCAGGCCTTTAATTCATTACACTTCAAGATTACAGAATAAAACAAGCTCTGGAGGTGAGCAGTTTCTTGTTCTAGTTGTACAAAAGGGCAATGGTTTTGCCCTTTCTGACCAGCCTAACACATGAGAGCACTGTACTGCGCTGCACAGAAATCAGGCACATCCACCTGTGAATTCACCATTCTCACTTTGCTGTTTAGCTAAGGTGAACTAGTTTGGTAACCATGCAGAATGTATCAGTGTCTGACTGCTACTCCTGCTGGGCCTATTGTGGCCCAGTACAAAACAACATTGGCAACAGAATTACAATTCTACTGTAACATACTATAAAATACAATGTTATTTGTCATATGTCACACCTAGTAGCAGGGATAAACTTTAAAAGATAACACAGATACTCTGTTAACAAAAACATCAGATACTCTGTTAACAAAAGCATCTTTTTCTTCATCACTTCACTCTGATCCATTTGTGCAAACTAAACTTTCTCAACAAAGCCACGAAAGACAGTTTTAATTTATCAACAGAATATTTTTCCTCCAATAAGAGGAAAATAATCACAGCAAAGTGTTCCAAAACCCAGCCTTTCCGGAGTATTGTGCATTCACAGAGGTGATGCTAAGAAGTCAGTAAAGAACCTAAAGAGTCTAAATGACCCTCCAGATGAATCACCAAATCTGAAACCTCTGATCAGTACAAGAGTTGATCTGCTGAAATTACTTCAAAGCAGGGCTGCTAACAATGCAAACAGCCATAAGTGTTTGCAGCAGCAGCATGCAGAACTGTTTCTCTCCATGATTCAGCAGCCCAGTGCTGTGCCACTATGTCAGTCAGCACAGCAATGCCAGAACAAAGCACATGCACTGCACCACCAGCTGCACTCTGGTCCTTTAAGACTTGCGTTAGATGCTCTTATTTGGCAACAGCTGCTGCAAGTTTTTGCTGATGCTTGGATCAGCAGGCTGCTTCCAGGGATGAAAATTCCTGGGAAGCCCAGTTTAGCAGTTTCCTTATCAGAAATAAAGAACCACTGTCCAGAAAATACTGAGAACCTGTTTATCAGTTCCTGTTAACACGAAGATACAACATGAACTTCCCACTGTTAAGCAAGGAAAGGTTCTGGCACCATACGCTGCATCTTCATATGTCCTCCAACAGAATTTATTGTGTTATTTTATTCAGCCTTTTCCCATGTGGTGTTATTTATAGCTAAGCTAGCCAACTGTAATTGGGAAATCAAGGACCTCACAGGAAATAAGCCTTCATTGTTGGTTTAGCTACTGAAATACTTGATACAACAGTTCTATTGCTCAATTGTCTATACCATGCACCTTCACAAAAGGAAAACCTGATGCTGCCTTCTCATCCTACATTACACACACAGTATTTATGCTATGTGGACTCCACAGCTCCTGCACACCAGGAAGCTGAATGACATACATTGCTGTGCCAGACAGCCACTTCAGATCTGCAGTGAAATACCCCACAAACTCACAAACAGTAAGACTCAATAACCCTAAGATCTACCAGCTTTTCTAAAGCACGGCTGAATTCCATTCCTACCCAGCTAATGGTTCTAACTGGTGCCACTGTTTGCACTGTTTCCAGTCTCAAGGAGTCTGGCATTTCTCCTAGATTTCCAGGTCTGGAATTCACTTACTCTCTGCTGCTCTTACACATTCTGAATTACTGAGGTACTTAAGCAGGTGCCTACCTTAAAACGCATAAGTAGTCCCACTGATTTTAATAGGCTTATCCATGTGTTTCAAGTTAGTCATGTGCATAAGTACCTTTCTAAGAAACACCTATTATAGCTCTCAGGAAGACTGTGTCTCTGCTCACAGTTACACTAGCTGTTGGAAAAGATGTAAATAAGTGCCTGTACAGTGGCATAAAGATCAGGTGCATCACAGCTGAAGATCAGGTGCTCCAGAGCTATAAGATGCAGAGAGGCTTTAAATATTACATAACTAGCAAAGGTTCAAGGAAAATGTTAAGAACAGGTGCAGCACAGCAGCAAGCCGAATTCATTTGCCCATCTCTTTGTATTAAAGACTCGCGTCTTCATAAACATTTCAGTTTCTCAGCTTTCTTAATACATCTGCATTTCAAACACAGCCTCAGAAAATACATTAATGAGAAGTCAAAGTGTCAAAAACAAGACAAAAACAGCTATATTTTATGATGTGAATGCTTGCTAAGCAGCTATTTGTCAACAGAGAAAACAACTGTTCCAAGAGAGCAGATCTGGGGAGAACTTCAGAGAAATACTCTTAGCGGATGTAAAAAGCCCCAAAACTCAAAAAACAAACAAACAACAACAACAAAAGCCAAACAAAAAAGGAAATGTCTTCCATCTAGAGAGTGATCAGAGAAAACCAGTGTAAAATTCAAAGCCACTCTGCCAACACCATGTTATTAACCAAACAGCACTACATGTGTTTGCTTATCCTCATCTAGAGCTGCAAACAAAATCTAAGCTATGCTTTATTGGATAGAGTGTGGGACAGAACAACTGTCACATTTCTGTCACCTACTTTCTTCAAAACCCCTTAACCTGTGGCCCAGATAAAACAATCCCTCATAATTCCCCTAGATCATTAAAAGGCTAAAATTGCCTTTGTTGTCTTCAAGCTCCCTTCAAGAGTTACTCTGTAATCAGAGCTGCTGTAAACAACTGAGATTGAGAACAAACCTTTCCCACATGACTTTATCGGCACCTAGTGGGCATCAGGGCTGCTACAGGGCATTCACACGCTGCTTATACAGATATCTCAGCCCTCTGACTCTGCCAAGAACTCAGTTTGCACCTGTTGGGTAACAACATCCACCATTTCACACACAAAGCAAAATAAAAAGCTTAATTACAAACAGAAACGACAAAAGAACGGCATCAAGTTTTAATCAGAAAAATCAGATGAATGTGTGAAGTTTCATTTTTCTACCCACACTCACACTTAGGCTGTAACATAGAACTGGTATGGGTTATTTATCAAATGCACATTTCCTTCTGAATATTAACACCCAATTTGCTGACAGGAAACTCTTAAAGAATCACCTCCACTAAGAGCTTCCTTTGACCTCAGTCAAAACATATATTTTATGAGACTCCCCATGTGAGAAATATACTGATAATTAAGTGCCTGGAAATGACCTTCTCTTTTACGCTGAATCTACCAGAAGTCGATTCTCTGGAAGCATGCTAGAAATTTCACCATAACTGTACAATGCAGCAACATTATGATGCTGCCTTCTGTACCACCTTATGAGTATCACTCTCTAGAAACATCAGCATCCCTGCTGTGCTTGGGAAAGAACAAAAAGTAAAATGCCTCTGAGCCCCAAGAGGTCCATTGCACTCTGCATGTTACAGCTGGTCCCAAACTTTGAATCCTGCTCCCCAAGCCAGCAAAAAAATAAATAAATAAATAAATAAAAAATAAAAAATAAAAAAAAGACCTGAAGACCTGAGTGGAAATACACCCAATAAGGGAAAATGGCACAACATGGAAAAATCATTAAAAGCCTCTGAAAGGCAGTTTTCACTGGGGTTTATTTCCCTGTGTATTACATGGAATTGCAACTCACTGCTTTCCTGCAAATCTGTAAAAGCATCCAAGGAAGTGCCTGACTCATTCCCCATCCAGAACTTATCATCAAGGTGTTTCTGTCATGAACTAAAACATTTATATTCTCTTCATGATTGCTGCATTTCCAAAAGCTTTTCGATATGACAGCTTCAGCTGGTGTAGTCTAAATCTATGTTCAACAAAGGCAAGCTTCATATCCTTAATATGTGCTTATTTAGAGTACCAGGTGAATATTCTTATGGGAAAAGTGCCAGCTCAGCTTAAAATCCAGCATGTAGTATTTTCTCTAATAGTACTTGTTAATTATATATTTAGCAAATCTGCTTGTTCTGATTCATTTTGTTTTATCTGCATAGCTCACCAATGAAAATCAGAGGGAAATGAATTCTGGTCCAGCCTAAGCAGCAGGTGACTGACTCACAGTGCAGAGATGATGTCCCTGGCTGCAAGTGAAGTGGGCGAGATGGAAGGTGTCATGGGACAGGAGTGAGGTCTCTGTCCCACAGCGACAGGAATACTGCCAGTTTTGCAGAAGGGCTTCAACTAAAGAAAAGCTGGAGGCTTTTCTCACCTGTGCCACCAGCTCAAGGAGTAGCAGAATCACAAGGCAAAATAATCAGACTTAAGCATCAGAATAGTTTGGCTGCATTTGCTTCTTCACACACAAAGTGCCATGAAGATTCAGAAGAAAACAAATGAATGAATAAGTAAAGCTTCTATGACAAACAGCTGTCTCTAAATGCATCAGTTCTGCACAAACTCTAACCCAGAGGACAACAACTGACTCTTAGCAGTGGCTACAGAAATTCAAAACGAAAACAAAACAGAACAAAACAAACACCCAAATCACAATGCTTCTTATGGACAAAAGCTGAAATCTGCATGAAGAGTTATCCTCAGAGTTGCACACAACCAGCCTAGATTTCTTCCTTCAGATGATGTTCAAAAGGACAACCTCCCCATCCCTCACTGCGATGCTTGGCCAAGGGACTGTGATCAAGTTACACAATGTGCAATCAGTCAAAGATCTGACAGCAGCAAGTCTGTCAGTTATATTATGCTCATAATCTGCTCTTACAAATCCTTCATAGAACAATTGGCTTTCTCTACAGAGCACCTCCTCTACAATCTAGTAGTGTCTAGATCGATCCAGATACTATTGTACCAGTATAAAAGATTACAGCAGCTGTCAATAAAGTACAGCTCACAGAGCACTGCCTCCATGGCAACTAAACATTGTTTATAGTCAGAGGAGATGAACTGGAGGGAGGATACAACATTCAGTGCAGTTACAAAATGAGAACGTGGCTTTCTTCATTTAAATACATCAAACACAAATACGTATCCATCCGGACTTGATCTTAAGCTAAATAACTGAGAAAGAAAACAACTAAAGCCCACATCTAGGAGCAAAATTCTCTCTTTTGTAGTGCTGTGTCTCACAGAACTTTAGCAATGACCTCAGCAAGAAAAAGAGGGAAGAGAAGGATAACAATTGTATACCAAGGCTAGCCCACATTTTGCATACTAAGACCAGAGGGTCCCATACTTAAGAAGTGAACATAAGAAACGGAGTACTCATAAGAAAGAAGCAAAGCATACACTTACCTGCAGTTCCTAAGCTAAGCAGCACAGCAACCCAAAATACCCAGAAGATGATCAGAATCAGAAAGGTCCAAAGTGGTTGGAACAGGAGGAAAGGGATTCTGCCAATTACTTTACCAACAATCTGAAAGAGCTGTACAGTGAACTGAATCTGTTTTCTTAGCACAAGTATGAGGGAAAGCAGAACAACCTGTTAGAGAAAAGAAATAATTATTAGTTGTTGATGTTGGTGTTTTTTTTCCCCCTCAAAAAACAGATGAAAAGTTGTCAAATGTAAGTCCAGGGGATACAGCTTTCACAAAGACATGACAGCGAGGCATTTTTCACAAACACCGTGCACTGGAAATGCTTCATAAGACACTGCCTATATTCTGAAGGAGCCTGTGAAATAAAATCTTTGATCTCACAAAATTAATTCTATAAAAGTGTTACAACTGTTTCCTTAAAATAAGACAGAACTCATAAATCTATAATTCATGCAGTGGGAACAATCTCTTCTTTACTGCAGTGAACACAGAGGTATGTTACATGCAGCACACTGCTTTCGTATACCCTGTATGCCATGAACACGTAAACTTCCTTCTACTCAGTCAGCTTACTGCTGTTCACAATGGTATGAGTAGCCAGACCAAACTGACTGGTGTAAACCACCACCAAGATGCAAAAAACTCACAACCTCACAATTTTTTTGGTATTGGATAACTATGATCAGCATTAAAAAAAAAAAAAAAAAAAAAAAAAGACTGGAATTTATAAAATAACAAATGCAACCAGTGGCGCCTGGTTGGCTCACCACTGCTTTCTGTTGCCTGCTCTGCAAAGAGTAGCCTGCAGCAGTGGATGTTCCTCAAGTCCTACAGCCAAAATGAAACCCTTCCTACTTGTTTATTTTCAACAGTTAAAAGGTCATTGTACATAACTTACAGAGGATATGAAAAAAGCTGATCTATAAGATTTTTATTTTCATCATAAAGTGTCATAACCTGTTCATAACCAGCAAATCCTGGCCTATGGATCCTACTCTGCTTTAAGAAAAGATGCCATGATTTCAACAAATGGACAGATGAACACATACTTCATGCATACTGAACAACAACTCTTTTAACACTGCATCAGAATGAGAAACTCTCTTTAAAAGTTGCAAGTCAGAGTCAGATTTTCTGTTGGAAAACAAGGGTAATGAGAGAAAAGCAGAATCTCGCCCTATAGTGTGAGGCCAAGGCACTGCTGCCTGTTCTCTGCCTGCCCCTTCCACAGTAACAAAACCACTCCTCTCTACAACTGACAGGGCCCTGGGCTGAATGCACAGGCTGTTCTCACAAGGAGCCACAGCCTCTCTGCTCACCCACAATTTTCCATTTAGCTGATGCACAGGGCAACAGGGATGGAACACAGCTGCATTTCTACAAAACTAATGACAATCCTGTTTATGTAGAGCTGAAGCATGGCAGAGCCCAGAGCTGACAAATGAGTTTCATAATGAAGATACAAAACTACTTAAATGACTATAAGCAGGCACAGATTCTCCTTTTCAAGTCTGAAAGAAATAAGGGATTATTCTTATTGTTGCAAAACCATTGCAGCTCAAGTTTTCAAGTCACAGCCACATCGCTGCTTGCTGTAAAATACTACTTACTGTAACTGTTGTAGAGAAGATGGCATATCCAAGTAGAAATTTTACATTCTCCTTCTCTGTTTCCAATTCAGTGCTGGGATCGTTTCTGTAGTCATAGTAGAGCCACCAGAGGACACCCGAGACAACTGCAGCAAACAAGCAGAATGAAGGTGAGCAGTACTTTCCATGCTGCCTCCCCAAAGTCCCTCTTGCCCACTCTCAGCTCCGCTCAGGAGCTCTCATGTAGTTAAGGTGCAGTGTCAGTGATCACAGAGAAAATTCACATCTGGTCTGTTAGACTGAAGCACAAGCCCTGCAGATGATTTGGTTTACTTGCAGCTATTCTAAAACTCAGCCATGTAATTTTGTTGAGGAAATATGAAGCTGTTACAGAACGGCAAGCTTTAACTGGACACGTTCCCACAGTTCTCCCTTTCTGAAGCATGCAGTGTAAATCTTCAGTACACTTTCTTGTGAAACAGCAGTATTTCCATAACTGCATTCATCTACCAAAAGAAATTTAATTTCCAGACCTATAAATAATTAAAACTGATCATTATTCCAACACTTAGCAGCTGGAACAGCGTAGCCAGATCCTGGCACCCCAAGGCAGGCAGGACTCTGCTTGGAAATGGCTGTGGTTCCTCAGGATGGCCTCCAAGAAAGCAAACAGCTGTTTGCTCAGCTGCCTCTGCACCAGTTCAGTGAGATGACCCTGTTTAGCAAATGCTAAAAGGTAAATATACTTACATAGCAACCCAAACACAACCAGTGCAATCAAAGTATGGACCAGAAGCATCCGAATGAATCTGAAGGTCAAAACCACTATAAAACAGAAAGCTGAAAAAATACACAAAGTAAGTTTATTATGAGTGTTACCACCCATGTAACTTAGCTCTTAACTTACTTTACAGCTAACTTTAACACTCTTTTAGAATTCAGGCTTTTACTTCTAAAGAGGGATATGAAAAGCAGCAACATGTTCTGAAGCTGCTGACCTTTTATATCGTTTAAAACAGGTACCTCGGACTTAATAAAGAGTTTATAACTGGAATGTGTTACTTTGGGAATCACTATCTTTTCACATGTATTTATGGAAGTTTTAAGGTAAAAACAAAATATTAACGCTATTGGCATTATTCTTTCCATCAACAGATGCTCAGTCCCCTGAAAAGAGATGTATCACACTCAGATATTTTCTAGTTCTGTATTTTAGTCTACTACATTACTCATAACAAAAAAACAATTCTTTCTTGTGAAAAAAATCCATCCAGAAAAGTCTGAAAGAAGATCAATATTAGTAAGCAAAAAAATATGAAGTTAACAAAAGCATTTTGAACTTCACATTTTAATTGAATATTACTAATCACATTTTATTTACAACCTCATTTTTTTTATTTGTAACCTTACCCAGTGCAAGGACACTCAGTCCTATCACAGTATCTCTTCCTGCCAATATTCCACTCAGAATTCGGTGAAAAACATCCATTTCATTAACCATACTTATTAAGACAGATGCATATTTGGAATAGCATTCAGGATGTTGTGGAACACACCGATTAAATAATGGAAAAGATTTACTGGAAGGTTAAAAACAAAGATAGAGAAAAATTATTTCATTACTGGACAAACAGTTTCAAAACCACAGAGATTTATCCCTCTGCTCCTGTTGAGCCCATACCAGCACCCCCAGCACAGCGCTGTAGCAGCTCACAGCCATCACCTGCAGCCCAACAGTCCCCCTCTCCCTGCCTCCACCATACACATGGAGTCTGACCCAGCAGGACATGACACTGGGCATAGGAGCAGTCTCTATCAAATGCTCAGGCATCATAACTCATCTGCAAAATAAACTCCTGGCAGTGCCATGCCTGCACTGCTGGGTGAGAACATCCATTCAAGACTAACATGGGGAAAAAAGTGGATTACTATCTCACTCACTATCAGCACATAGTTCCTATTCTGCTTGTAGCCTGGCATCTGCCCCCACATCTTCACATAAAACCTAAACTCATGCAAGCATGGCTGTAAACTTCTCTGTAAGTAATTCTAAACTGAGAACATTTCACATATTTTTTAGGTTAAGTATTCTAAAACTCACTCCAAAACAATATTTATAAGATACCTGTAACACCACCAGATATCTACATATAAAACTATTTGTTTCTTCCAGCTAGCTCATTGAATATATTCATTGTTCCACTCTGGCAAGGCTGCACTGCAACAAAGACACCTTCATACCTAAGTGGAGAGGTTTGTTCATCAAGACATTAAGAGAGAATGCAGTCCTTGCTCATTCTCCAGGACAGGACATGGGTGTGTATTTCTCAGGCACACACAAAAACCCATAAAGGTACAGGTACAAAAATAAACAATGCACAACCATTCTGGTTTTACATGGTATCGTGTACAGAACGTGAGGAACTAAGGATCCCTAATAAACTATGAGGACATTAGGGTGTTGTAAAGCATCCAGCACTTCTTACCTTGGTGGAACAGGCAGTGTGGGACACAGCTCAGCTGCCTTTGGATTTAGCGTGTAACTGGAAATGCTCAGGTTGTAAACACAAAGACAAGAACCTAAGAAATAAAAGAAACGAAAAATTAATATTAGTTACAGTTCTGGAGAAAAACACGCTATGTTTTGTTTACACTTCTGTTTTGATCCCTACTCAGGGATCAAAACAATCATCACTGATAATCCAGTATGAACATAAACTAAAATATAGCAACTTCTATGGGATCTTCTGCCTTCTAGACTAAACCGTAACTACCTTAACTTCCATAAATACAAAGATTTGTCCACAATGTACAACTACTATCACTGATCTTCATGGAGGGTGAGCACACTTTGTTCCATGGTGCAATACTTCAGCTCTGAATTCTGAATTAATATTTCCTTCTCTCTGGGCTGAACAGTGCCAGGTACTCTGCTCCATTACATAATGCTGCTAGGAAAGAAATGCTGCATGCATTCAAGTCATTCAAAATGCAGTGCTACCCTCTGCCTTGATATAAACACACAAGCAGTTTTAGCACATTGATTTTATTTCATGCAATTTTGTTCAGTTACACTGAAACTACATATACATCATGGGAGTTTATGGTTTTCTGTTCCTAACTAAATAATGTCAAAATATCCTAAAATGAAATTAAAACAAATGTTGTCAGTTTAAACAGAAACTCTTGCCAAAACATTCAACAAAATGAAAAAGAATGGAATTCTGATGCCCAGTAAAAAGAGTCACTGCTGTCTGTATGGACTACAGTCCACATGCATACTATGGAGTAAGAGCTAGGCCACAGGTAACTCCATTTATCTGTTGGAAATGAATAAACTGGAGCTGCATCCTTCACACAACAGCTACTGCCAGTACATCCCTGGAATTAATAATTCTACAACAGCTTTAATCAAATTTAGAAGAACCAGTTAGACGAGCTTCTCAAATAGCACATGAGCTCTGCTCACCCACTGCCATTGTCAGCAGCCAGCTTGCTGCTGGATAATCTCAGACTTGTCCAGGAATGAATCAACAATTTTTCAATCCACATAAGAGAGCTGCACCATTTCTAGAGACAACGGCTTTGAAATAAAGCAGAGATGAGGGTTTATTTTCGGTTGCTATGGACCGTTCGGGAAACTGACGGTCAGTAATAACTCCCTAGTGTAGCAAACGTAAGAATAATAAAGTGAAAGTTTCTCAGCTGTTCTACAGATACATTAGATACTCATATTCCCTGTTGCACACCATTGTTCCTTGCAAAACTCTGGAGGTCTTCCAAAGAGTTGAGCTGCTCTTGTGGACAACTAGACACGCACAAGGAAACTGAATTGATTTTGAGGCTTTGCATTTCCGGGCTGCAAGAATTCAGAAAGAACACATACCTAGAAAGACAGAAAGATCCTCGTTTCAAAAAACAAGCCTCCTGGTTTTCAAAGGTTTGAATTCTGAGCCTTCTTTCTATCTTTTTAAAGTGCTACAAAGCAAATGAAACTTTTTCTACATACAATGAAACAACTGCATTTTGAAGACAAAAGTTAAGAAGCAGTTTAAGAACATGCTATATTTTTGCACTTCACTTCTTTAATGGGATAAGAAGCTCCCAAGGTGGGCTCCCGTCTACAAGCATTAGTTCTCTTGCATGGAACTCTCCAGAACAGCTGGTAGCCTCAACATTAAACTTCCATAAACACAAAAATTTGTCCACATTGTCCAACAACTGCTGGTTTGGCAGAAGTCCTAAGAACCTACTTAAAAAGAAACCATCACAAGGCATAACAATGCCAAACATTTTCAAATTCCACCTTAAATTTTCATTTTGCTCACCATTTTGCACCATTCCCACACCGTTTTATTTGCCTTTAAGTCGAAGTATGCACATATGTATGCATGTGATTGACAACTAGATTATGTATACTCATGAAGTTAGGCACAGTTCAAGAGCAGTACCTTTGTTTAAACATTATCTGAGGTACTTACTTTTTATTAGTCATGTCCTTTCCAGAAAGGGGCACCCCTTTCACAGGAACATTCTTCCTACCACATATGTTCCCAAAGCTGTCATATCCAAGCACAAGTCTTTCTGCAGCACCAGCCATCACAGCATAGCCAGTTATAAACATCTATAAAAACAAGTTTATTTCATGTGAAATCATGCTCTGATAGTTTTTATCTCCCAATGAATAAATATTCCTTTCAAGTTGCTTATTTTTGCCTTGAGAAATCAAATCATTAAATCTAAAATTCACCCCTTTGCACAGGGCTAGAGCAAGTCATGAGGACAAGTTCAGCCCTATTGCCTCCTTAGACCTCCCTCTTGTCTTGCAGAAAGCACCCCAATTAATTTAGTGGAATATCACAGAAGAAGAAAGACAGAAAGCAGCAGTAAGGTACTAAACCCTGCCTCTGCCAAAGGTTCTGTGTGTCTCTGGGCAAGGTCACTCGAGTTGCAACTTTTCCTTTGCAGCCACTGCTTCTCAATTTTCAGAGGGCCCTTCAAGCCACACCTGCACAACACATCTGCTGAAATACTGAACTTAACCAAGGGTATACTTTAAAAACAAGTATAGCTAAAATGCAAATTAGTTGAGATTTTGGGAATACATATTCTTGACTGCATTTAAAAAACCTCACGAGAGCCACATTGTGGACCTGGGTGTTACTGCACTGAGCTTTTAGATGTCCTGCTGCTCTACTAAAGTCCCAGCACTGAAGGTGGGCTCCCCGTAAATCTAAGAGGCAGCATCCCTGCTGGCTGAACTGCAGCAACACTTGGTCAGCATAAAACACTCTGCCTAGGAATGCAGCATAAACTCTGCCCAAGTAATCAGGGCCAAAATGCACTTTTAAAGCCAAGAAGCAGTAATTCTTCTGTGAAGCTGGTAAAGTCTTGAGCACTTTTCCCCACAGCTTATTTGTAGCAGTCCATCCATTGGAGAACTTAGTGATTTAATCATCCCCTCTGTCCCATGGAGAGCAAACCACATTTCGCATACACCAAGGACAAAGCTCTTGGCTCAGCAGCAACATGCAAATTGCTGGCAGCTGCAAGTCTTCTTAGCCCACATTAACCACCATCACCGTGCAGAGAACAGTTGAATATTAGCTCTTCTGGAGTGAACTTTTACATATCAGATCCAGCACAACAGCTTTACTAATTAAGGTCTGTGCCTTCATTATTCTACTTTTGACTCGTGTCTAAAGATAGGATCTAGGCAAAAACTGAGTCTCATACATGAGCGAGTACGTACTTCCTTGGTCCTCAACATATTCTCTTCTGTTTACAGTGTAATTATTTAAATAATGCTATTTATAATTAAGCCTGCATGTTGATGCTGTCTTAACATGGTGATCTTTACAAAGATGCCATCATTAAAGCTGACATACTATGTGTATGTGATGCTTGTTATAATAACAAATTATTTTGAGATACTATTTATTTACATAGAAAAAAATGTTGAAAGATGAATAGTTTTCGAAGGAAAAAAAGGAGCTGACAGTGTAACTCTGCTTGAATTAGACTTGAAAAAATAAATAAATCTGACAATCCATCTAAAGAGGGAAGTCACACATCCACTGCCATCAGTATGGCAAATACTGTTGTGCATGTATTGTTTTTAAGAACAGAAAGTTGGACAGCAACCATAAATATTGCCAAGTAAGAGACGGCTGCTGGGAGGTGTGTCAGGCTCCAGGTGCCAGCAATATGCACTTGCACAGAACCACTCACGTGGTTTCATTTCTTTTCCACTGTGGGAACAAATGAGTGTCACCTTTTCCATATTATCTTTAAAAACTCATTAAACAAAAAAAGAAAACAAAGCTACCTATGCACTAAACTATTTCACAGAAACTGAGCAACCAGAACATCCAGAGAAAACCAAAATCCTTGGCCCAATTGCAAAGTTCAGCTTACACAGAGCTCAGGATGCACATATATTCTTCTGCACTAGCTTCCATCAGAAGAGCTCTTAGGAATTCAATCTAAAACTCATCAGTAGCACATTCATTCCTCAGTAGGCTCAGAAACGTCATGAAAATCTTCCATACAGACAAAGCCTGCTCCTAAAAACCCACATGCTGTCCTGGGCACAAGACAGACAATGAGCTGATTCACCAGAAGAGAGATAAGGTGCAAGATAAAGACTGCAGAGAGTTAGATAAGAAGCAATCAGAGCCCGGTCAGATCCCGAACTCGCTCTCATAAAGGAGCTCCCAGTCACCCAGCCCTGCCCGTACGCGGCACTCGAAGCACCTGTGCGGGACGTTAGGGCGCAGTGCGGCCCCACACGGCGCCCCGTGCTGTTGGCACGAGCAGAGCTCTGCAAACTGCGGCTGCCAGGGAAACGCACGCTTACCAAACCAGCCCAGAAAAGGAAGAAGAGGAGCAGCCAGAGAGGGTCCGTGCACTTCCTAGAAATGACCGGTCTCCATTCCCTTAGTTCAGAAACACAATCTCCAGATTCCTAAAATGAAAGAAAAACAAACGAAACACCTGTGAAAGCGAAGTCAAGTTTCAAACGTCACAGATTTTCTGCAAGCGTAACCCTGCGGTTCCTGCCAGCCGCCCGCTGGTCTCCCGACCCCAGGAGCGGGGCCGCCCGGCCGTCCTACGCCACCGACCCGTCGGTCCAGCCCCCCCAACCGGCCGTTCCCCTCCATCCGGCCGCATCTCACCTGCCGCCGCTCCCCGCTCCTCTCCATGCTCTCTGCCGCCCAGCTGTCCCAGCGGCGATGGGTGCTCGCTAGGGGACGGATCCACGGGCCGCCGTGAGCGCCGCGGGGCCGGGCCCGCCGGGAGGAGCGGCCCGACCGGGCAGCGGCACCTCGGGAAGCTCCTCCCGCCGCCGCGGATGGGCGCTGCCGTCCCGTCCCGCCGCAGCCGCGAGTTCGGCATCTTCTCTCGCCGTGTCCGCGGCGCACGAGGGCGGCTCGGTCCGAAGGGCGCGCGGCGGAAGCGCGGGCGGAGCTCGGAGCTGCGGGATGGGGCTGAGCTGCTGCGCGGGGCTCGGGGAGCCGTCAGCTGAGTGTGAGCCTGTCAGCAGGACACGGGGAAATGGTTTTAAGAGAGAAGATTTAGGTTGGATGTTAGGGGGAAGTTCTTCACTAGGAGAGTGGTTAGGTCCTGGAACAGGCTGCCCAGGGAGGTTGTGGATGCCCCGTCCTTGGAGGTGTTCAAGGCCAGGTTGGACGGGGCCCTGGGCAACCTGATCTAGTAAAGGTGTATGTTTGGTGGCCCTGCCAGGCAGGGGGTTGGAACTACATGATCCTTGAGGTCCCTTCCAACACGGGTCATTCTGTGATTCTGTGAGCCTGAGCTGCGTGTGCACCCTGAAAGAGATGGAAGTTTGTGATTGGTGTAAAGCAGAGAAAGCCGGCATCGCACGTTGAGAACGCAGTAAAAGTACGTTGTTGTTCCCCACCGTGTTGGTCAGCTGAAAAACGTGTTGTTCTATGAACAGAAAATCAGCAACTGCAAGAAAACGGAATTAAGTTGGAGCTGTTCTGAGAAGCTGTCATAGAAATGGTGTGTCTGGCAAAGAGCAGGGATAGCTTCTCCCAGGATAAAAAAGTCTTGACTGAACTGCTTGGGTGGAGATACAGAATGAAATGATGGTGGCAAAGCGGCACTGATGGAACTGCCGGTACCACGACCAGGCAGTGATCGATGGATTGGTTTATTAAAGAATAGATCTGCAGGATCCTTCTTGGCTAGCAGGAAATAAATACATTTCCATAAAATGAGCTAAGCAGTGCTTCTCAAATCCACTGTTAATGACACAACAGAGCTCAGTACCGTATCTACATCATACCTTTTAATGTCCATCATTCACCAGTTTGTACAGCTTTCATAATTGGTGTGAAACTTTGAATAAATAGTTAACGCATCATGATACCACGCTGCAAAAGTCATTTTCTGGCTGTAGATCCTCAATGGGCAAATAACTTTTCCTTTGCTTTGCACTGTTGCACTTCGAAAAGCAATGAAAACAAAAGTAGGCATTTTCCCTTCGAAATGCAAAAGTAGAAGTTATGTGAAGCTCTTTATTTCCTGGAAGGGACAAGTCAGAAAGCAACCAGAAGCAGGCACAAGGACTAACCTCCTCCTCAGATTAAGAAAGATCCCTCTGAAAGAACTCTATGCTGAAGGCTGATGCTGGAACTTACTGCCTGCTGTCACCAGCTGCTGCTGGCCTGAGCCTCTCTGAAGGATTCTCCTTGAGCTCTGTGTTACATGCTAAGAGTGCATAAAGGAAAACAGCAAGAGAAACAAACAGCATAACGACATGCAGATTCCAAGCAGCTGCAGTTCACGGCAGAGCACCAGAATGGGGAGCAAGGCCTGCTTTTACCAAGCAGATCCAAGATTTGTGTTTCCTTTCAACCAGTCCAGGAAAACGTATCTTATACTCGATAGAAAATACATCTGGATTAGAATAGAATTAAAAATAAATACGTAAATAAGATATTTTGTTTGTTCGTTTTTGCGTCTGAATTTCGATGGTGTTCCAACGAACCGTTCCCTGCTGGACATCAGGCGGGTGATACCAGCTCTTGTCGCTGGGTGGCGCTGTGCCCCCGCTGCGCAGTCAGCAGAAGGTTTTTACAAGCAAAAGTGACTTGTATATTACTCTACCTTTAAGTCTTGTATCCAACCTCAGATAGTTTGCTGGGAGATTTGTATGATGTGTGTCTGCCTTCACTGCTCTCTGGTGTATATAATGCTTCCTGTGAAGGCATAGAATACTTAGGATCTTAATACTTTGCACATGGTGATGTATCCAGGAACTCACAGTGATCTATGTGTGAATTATGAGAGTTAACATTCAGACTTGTTGGTATGTTGTAATGGGGCAACTAAGGGAAGGGAGACTAACGTTTACATTTTCAAAATTACTCAGTTTTTAACAGCTTCAGGCAAATTCATCAACATCAGAAATGCTGAAAACTCACAGGCATTTCCATCTGACTTTAATTCAAGGGTTTGTCACAAAGTCACTTAGAATATATATAGAAGAAAAGCAAACAAACTCCAGCTTACTGACTCCAAGCCTCTCCTTTAATCACAAGGTTCTTGTTATTCCTTATGAGGGCGGTGTTTATTCATAGAGAATGAGTCCTGAATGCCACCTGCATTTAAAGCTCCTCTTCCTTACCAAGAAACCTACCTGGTTAAAACTGGGGCAGGAATGCAGACTGGAAGAGGAAGGTTTTACATGAGAGCATGCCCGTGTCTTGCTAGACTGGTTAAGTGAGATGACTATCCCTATCTGTATCCCCCTCTGCATCTGAGAGGGCACTGAGACCCATCACTCTAATACAGCAGGACACAGCAACTGAGAAAGTGAACCCTGAAAGCATCTTCAACGTAATTAGAGAAGGTGCTTATGTAAAGTAGTTTAAAAGCAGACACTGTTCTTCCTGAATAGCTATGGAATATCCAGAACCAAAACACCCAAAGGCTGAATGTAATGCCATCTACTGTGTTCAAGATGTCAGGTTTTCTGACAATTTCTACTCTAAAACATGTTATTAATGTCCTTTATGTCCTTGCCTCACTTCAACCATTCAGCCTGAAATTTCTCATGGTGAGCGCTAAAGATTTTTGGCCAATTTTATCCCAAACTGTTCTGTCATTTCTAAGAATGAAAGCAGAAAGGCAGATATTTTATCTGTATTAAACAAATGCAACGTCCTTTGTATTCATAGCAAATAAATTCTTATATATTATTTAGACCAGAGATTTCAAATGGACAAGAAGTACTTTCTGCTTCTTCTCATGCCTGAGAAACATCATCCACACTTGCCCAAATGGCTGAAATACCACACTGTAGGCTCAGTCAACCTGCTGAACTTCACAAAGAAGCTAGGCAGTCCAAAGACTATTTCTGTACTGCATGTTCCTGACTCTGATTGATACATTTAGACTACCACAAAACCTGCTTCTGATCTGCCACATACTTTCACTGTTGTTTTTGTGGGGTTTTTTGTCTCATTGATTGTCCTGATGGTGTTCAGTCACAGCAGACAAAGAAAGATTCTGAGATGAAGGCAAAGAAAACAAAAGGAGTTGTTGGTGGTAAACAGCCTCTTGCAGTAGATAAGGAACACCTTGGTGAGTAACGAAATCAGGGCCTGGGAGTTCTCCATGAAGGATCAGAGGATTCATAAAGGCCTGCATCAGGAAAGCTCATCAAACAATCTAACTTAACATTCTACATGGTGGGTTGTTATACCTCTGTCGAGCCACAGTGGCTGTGACTGCCTGAAAGCCAGGACTGGCTCAGCAAAGACCAAAAGGCTTACAGCAAAACAGGAGGCAGTGATGGCAGGGAATTGACAGCAAGCAGGATAAAAGGTAGAAATGGGCACGAGGCTGAGAGCCAGGAGGAGACGGCTGGAAAGGAGAGGAGAGGTTGGGACAAAAAGGGACTCTGAAAGCTAAGAGGGGTCAGCTGTAGGTTAGGGAAATGTTCAGCTGGCCAGGAAAGATGAGACTGGATCTGAGATGCATGAAAACTATGTGGGGATTAAGCAAGCAATAACAGAAGTCTTGAATTTGCATAAAAGATTAAGATTGTGAGAAAGAGTAAAAGAATCTGGGTCTGCTAATAACACTCCCTTCCACAGCCAGAGTATCACCTTTCCACTGCTTTCAGCAAACTTCTGCAGAGCTCACTTGAAAGTGTCCTGCTGCACTCCAGCCCAGCTAACAACTCAAATCACGCTACCAGGTCTCTGATCAACTTGTCAGTGCTGTTAGGCTCTCTGCTGGATCAGATGGCACAGCACTATGTACTTGGGAATCCAACCCTTTTGAGGATTTCATCTAGTGTCATTATGGTGCTCCATGTCAGCTTTTGTTTCCTCATCTATGAAATCTGCCCTGTCAAAACTATAAAAGAATATATTTACAGATGGAAAATAAGCTACTCTATGTTAGCCAGATAATCTTGAATGAAAATATGCAAAAGATAAATAATATTAAACACTTTTCCCCCCCCCCCGTCATTTGATGTCACTCTCTGGAGACGTTTCATATCACAGCCTTAACAGTCACATGAATTTAACAAGCTAATAATTAATCATTAAGGCATATGCCCCATTATTTCCAGCATCCAATGAACGTCCATTCCAGCTTATCATGGAATCTCAAGTGTGTTGATGGGCTCTGTTTCTATTTCAGGATATTGATTTCTGAGTAGATTACCCAGGGATTCAGAAGAACAGAGTGTGGCTCTCTTATAGCCTAGCTACATAGCTTTAGCTTGCTGCCCCTAATGACCACCCCTCCTGTGATTTACCAGCCACATGAATCATTCAAGAAAGGAGCATAACACCACAAAGTTAAGTTGTTCCAGTTTCCGCACAAGCAAGCAGAGCTCTACACAAAGAGCCCTTTCAGTATTGTCAATACACAAGCCAGGGTACAGTCTGACCCTAGGAAAGTTTTGAGTGTGTTTGCTGAGCTGGAGCTGATAAACCTCAGAGCCGAGTCATTTCAAGGGCAAGAGGAGCACTGTTTAGGGACTAGGTGGTACTTCATACACAAGCCCAGACAAGAAATGGCACTAGAGCTGCAGCTTTGTGGAATGTCAGAATTACAGTGTACTTAGTAAATATTCTGGCTGGTGAATGGCACAGGTGGCATAAGAGGAAAAAGCTTAATTTGGAAATATATTTGTTGTGCAGGACTGTTATCATCCCTCTCCAACCCAGAAGACAGACATGCTGCTATACCTGAGTGCACCGATACAGAGAAAGAGAAGTACACGCACTGCTCTTCACAACAAATGGCAAAAGCCAGGGAAGGGAACTGCTGAGTTTTGGAGAAATCAAAAAGTAAGGACTGGCTTGTTCTGTAAAATACGTAAATGGAAGGTAGGACAGAAGGCTTTCTAGAGATCAGCAAAGGAAACAGAATAACCTGGAATGAACCTAAATAAATAGGCAGTAAGCAAAAGGCATCAGTCTGAACTTTGTGGAGTCTGTAGAAATTTCTGTGACCAATGTAGCCAAGTCTAGATCTGAGTGAAAATGATGAGAGCATTCCATTAACTGGAGGGAGTCTAGGGCAACATGGTTTTTATACAGCTACTAATTTCACATGGCAGTGGTTGGTAAATAAGAAGGACTTTTAGAATTAATAGAAGACAGTGCAGTTGCCACTAGCACTTCACGTTTGATGAAATATCCCTGCATTTTACCTCGAGAAAATTAGTGTGCAGAAGCTTTAAAAATGGATAATGCCATGCAAAATGTCAAAGCTGTGAATTTTATAACATTCGAGGGACTGAATCATGGATGCTGATTTTGGGGACATCATTTACATTTCTGAAGGAAGGTGGCTGAGTTGGGGTAAAATGCTAAAAAGATCTTCTGATTTGCAAAATTAAATCAAGTCATTTATAGAATCAAAAGGAAAATTTGTGCCATAAACTGAAGATGAAAAATGTCTCATGGATTCAGCACATTTTGTGGATTTGACCCCTCATTTAAATGAATTAAACATGAATCCCCAAGGTGAAAATCAGTTTATCTGTGCCATGTTTCAAACCATGGTAGTACTCAAAATGAATCTTAGATGATGGAAAGCTCAAGTTATGACAAATAATTCCATGCATTTTAACATATTGCCTAAATACAGTCCTATATTCCTACAGAATAGGAATAAGGAATTCACTAAGAATTGCAGTCACTTCCATTGAACCAGACATTGACACAGTAGTTTCACAAAAACAAAGTGAAATATCCCACTAGTTTTATGTTTTTGTCACTCTCTGCTTTTTACATTTTGATTAAAAATATATTCAAAAGCTTTGTTACTTGTCTACATTGGCTATATTATATATTTATATGCAACCCAAGACAATTTCACTTCACTCAATGAGTCCCAGGCAAGCCAAAAGGTGGGACACCCATGGCTTAAGTCCCACTAAGTCCAGCAGCTGCTGCTGCCACAGATTTCCCCACAGGATGTCACTCTCATTCAGCCCTGATCTTCAGCATAGAATAGACTGTGAACTCCAGATAGCAAACTCAGACACAGAGCATCCTTTTGTTTACAGGATCATCTCAGTGGCCTGAGTGCCATTTTGTTGTTTATTTTAGAGTCTTGGACTTTCAGGAACTGCTTTCCACTCATTTCATTCATGACTAAGACTAATTTTATGTGTTTACTTTGTCTAGACATTTGTTGTATACAACTTCAGAAGTATATACAATTCTGTGTTTGATGGTAGTCTTTTAAAAAATATTTCTTTTTACTGCATAGTAAGACTGGGACAGCAGCATATATTTCCCCCCCCCCCCTTTTTTTTTTTTCCTTTTTTTTTTTTTTCCCTCTCTTAAAAATAGCAGGTTTTATGCAGAGAAGTCATTAGATCATGTAGTCTGTTCAAACTTACCCAAACAAATACTCCCAACCACAACACAGGCAGCCAGCAGAGAAATGTACACAAGTTATTAGTCCACTTTGTAGTCTACACTATAATAAGTCAATACTTCTCATAAATTACCTGGTCAATTAAAGTTTCACTTTAATTACTCATGAGAAGGAAATCAACAGTGAGCAGAAGGCAGCCATGGAACCAGCAGTCTACAGAATGCTACAGAATGTATGATGGCATTATTACGTATACAGTTTATTCATGCTCATTAACATTATACTGAATCAGCACCAGTATCACAGATGAGGAACTCTCACATATGAATGGCTTTAACTCATAGAAATTATGTAGTAACCCCTGTAGGCACAGCTGCTTTCAGGATGAGTCCAATAGTTAAAATGCTTGCTAAGAAATATGGCCAAATTCTGCAAACCCTAATTTAATGTTGTATAGATAGAGTATATATATAGTATAATAAATACATATTAATAAATAGTAAACATGTTAATAATAAATTCACTTTAAAATTAATTAATAATAATAAAAAGTAATACCAACTCTATTCATGATCCAACATAAGCTACCATTTCAGAGTGAAGAACCATGAATCATAAAGTCTTTTCCAAGACATTTTAATTTCCCCTATCATAAAAAAGTAGAGTAAAATATACCATTGCATGTTATATGTCAGACTCTGTCTTGTAACAACTTATTCTGCAACATACTCATGAGATTCAGCTAGTTGGAGCAGTTGGATGCTAAAAACAGGAGCCTGGCAGCTCCATGTCATTGATCAGCCACATTCTTCAGGGCTCCAGCCATTTGCCTCTTGCTACTTAAGGTATTCATATGTAGTGTTATATGATTTTAAGCACTTTGCAGCAGTGCTTCCCCTGACAGTACTGTGAACTTACTACATATCTTAGAGTTTTTATGTTAATTATGTTCTGTTTCTAAGATTAGGTTTAAATCTCTTTTCTAAGACTTCCTTTCAAGTAATAATGCTTCTGTAGTAACAACTAATTCACATGCCTATTATAGAATGCTAATGCAGCATTATATACAATAATAATAATATACAATAACATGCAATATAATTTTTGTGGTATTACATAAAACAAGATACAGTGTTACTTTTGTGGTAGATGTTCAGACCTACATAAAGAAAGATGCACATAAATGTCTAGGCATTGTTGCAGTATTGTAACATTTACGTAAACCTAGGAATACTGAACAGATTAAACAACAAAACAACAGTATCCTTAACCCATCACATTATCAATACAATTATGACCTAGCTACTACACTTTGTTAATTTTACTACTGGTCCTACAAGAGCTACAGTATTCCTAGCAAACGTGTGCCATTACAGCAAAGTAAACTATTAGGTAATACATGATATCAGATCACTTGACGGATGATAAAAATATCTTAGTCGAGAAGCTATTTATGGAAAGGCTGTTTTGCAGTAAGCATCGCATGTTTCATCATGGAAAGATATTTTTTGAAAAATCGGATGTTGACCTCCTTTCTAGTGACTAAAATTTGAACTGCTCTGAGCAATGGCAGTATAATACGGTTTCCTGTTCACGTAACGTGTTTGCACAACATGGTGTTACTGATAATGCTCGCTGTTTAATGAAGCTCATAAAACGCAAAGGATGTGCATGTGTCTGGGAATTCCCATGATCCTTCCTGTCTACCAGTAAGAGGGATTTGTAGGCATCATACAAAACCAACATCTATGAGCTAATCATGCAAAGATTTATTCCCACGAAGTGCCACACTTTACCCCATTAACCTTTGAACTTTATGCTTCAAATTTCTGTATTTACGACATCAGTTGTGCAGCTAATAATAATGCTGTTATTTGTCAACACTTGGCTCAGAAAACAACATGCCACAACAAACTGGTTTAAAATTTTATCCTGTTCTATTCCTATAACTATAAGCAGTTAGAGAGCTTGAGGCAAGAGATGATTCTGTTTTGTTTTGACTTCTCTTTGAAACCACCAAAATCTGTAGGTCAGGTAGTGGTCCAGCCCCTGTTGCTGAGAGTAGAGTATTTTGAAGCACACTTGGCCATACTACCAACTCACAGTGTGCTCCCATAGGATTGTTTGTTTGACTTGAAGTCATGTGAATGGATCTGACATTTAGTTTTTCAGTTCTTCTTCCATAGCTCACTAACTGCTGCCAAAGAAGTATCTTTACCTCTCCTTGCCTCAGCCCCACTCCCTGGTAAACTGGGTGGTGCTGTGCTTTTCTGCTGTTGTAAAGCACCCTCAGATGTCTGTATAAAAGGCAAGCTATCTTTTTCACACATGGTTTTGTTCATTCTATTAATTCGGCTACGATCTGTTATGAAAGTAATATCACAGTACAATGAGGAAAATATTTATATCATATACGTTACAACAATGATAATACTCATGTAACAAGATGGTTAAAGTTCTAAAAATAGTGGCCGCTGTACATCAGTTCTCCTATTTCTAGCTGATACATCAAAAAAATCAAACGTTCAAATTTGTACCATGGAAAGAGGCATCAAACCACAACGTATTTATTTTAGATAATGTAATCTGAACAAAAACATTCAGCTGTGATTTTTTTCACTGAGGAATCAGCTATCTGGAAAGAGGTTTCAACATTCACATCAGTGGGAGTCACAGCGTGGGCCTGATTTCCTTGAATGTACATTTTTTTAAATCACAAAAAAACCCCCAGTTTTGCACACCAGCTCTCCACAGAGCAGCACAGCTTCCACTTTCAATAAGACACAGTCCAAGAGAAACATACTGTATGTGTCTGTATGCTCTGAAAAGGGCAGCAGCTATAATCTAAAGAATTTTAGCATGTGTGGTCTGCGTTACTTATCGTGCTTCTTCTGGGCGGGGGGTATGAATCAAGAGGTAGGGTCCAAAATAAATAGTGCTTCAGCCATGGACAAAAAAGTGCAGCCTGTTAAATGACATCTGGTCAGGACTGTGGGAAGTAGCTGCAAGTTTTTAATGCATACTAACAAACTGTACTCCATGTTTCAAGTCTCATTACTATTGAGTGCCTGAAGCCTTTGTTTAAAATTAAAAACATCGGGATACTTATTTTCCAAACATTCTAAGCTGCAAGCGTGGACAAGGAGTCTTTCTTTCTTTGTACCATAGATTTAAAGCTCTCCTGTAAATATGTTTGTAAATCAAGCCAGTTGCCATGCCTTACCTCTTGCATCTTGCTTTTTAGGCTTTTCTGTGACACAGTGCTGGCACTCAGCACTCTAGAACTCTAGATTTCTGGAAGTATCAGTTCTTTTGATAACTGGAAGGAAGTGGGATTACTGCTCACACTCACGTTTGTTGCAAGTTTGTATTGTTTGGAAATCCTTATGTGTAAATCTCACTTCCTTCCCTCTAGGGATCACTGAAGGCACTTTTCAATACTGACAAAAATTTTCTTCATGCAGTTATTCATTCCTCTTTTGACTCAGTTAATATACATTGCATGACATACACTACATTTGGTGGAATGCAGAAAACAAAACAGCTGATGTCTCAATACCTCCAAGGTCAGAAACTAAAGCTCTAAGGACTACAACTGAAAAGTTAATGGGAGAGGAAATGTGCCTCAGGCCAAGAAGTGCTTGGGACGTCAGAGAGGAAACAGGCACTGTGAATGTGGACAGCAAACTCTCAGAAAACCTCTTGCTGTCCTTTTCTGCATCTTAACCACAATACAGACAATTAATTCAGAAATCTCATGAGCCTCACTGCTCATAATTATTTCAATAGCAAAACTTAGCACCAGATAAAATCCAGTCATCCTATTCATGAGTCTAGTAATTGTAAAATGTTAAACCAAAAAACACCAAGGATGGAGGACAAAACCAAAACCCGACATTCAGCATGATTCTTCTCCCTCATTGCTCATAGTGGTAAAGGTGAAAGTAAGACATAGAAGATGATACTGTGTCTATTGGCATTTGCTGTATTTCCTGGTGTTTCCAAATGTTAATTCCGTAGCTGTCAGATCTCATGCCTGAACCTTTATAGTATTGGAGACACCTTTGTCAGAATGCCACAGATATTTTGGGAGATGTGTGTAATGATGTATGGACTTTGACTTAGATACTTAGGTTGTTATTTACCAATACCATCCATTCTTCAATGGCCTCAGAGTACAGACTGTATCATAGTAACTTCTGAGGCACTACAACAGTAGTTATTGCATATAAACTTCCCTCCTAAAGCAAAGCTGATTAAATAATGATTTATCTGATTCAGCCCTTCTTAATTTATAAAATGTCAGTTATGATATTTTTTTATATTCAAGTTACTCAACAACCCTTTTCTTTTGCTTTTTTTCCCCCACTCTGTGGGGTCTGATTCAGCTGCGTAAGCAAATGTAGGTGTTTATTTCTGATACGAGTCTGAAAAGGTCATAAATATTCAGCTGATAGTTTTATAAGACATATTCAGCTTTAGTAAACCGAAACATCCAAGAGTTCCTGCATGTAAAATGGATGCAAACAAGAAAAAAAATGGAATTATTTCACTTACATAGTCAACTTGCTGACAATAATTAAAAAAGAAAAATAAATTCAGACAGTGTCTTGCTCTGAGACATGATAAGAGGTAGTGCAAGATGAAAGAGTAGCCATAAGATGCAACCCCTCTTCAGTCATACACTAGGGACAAGCACAATCATCATCTGCTTGGCCATTAGAGAACAACATCCTCCTAAGAGGTGATGCTCAAGGAACCATGCAAAAGCGATGTTGGCCTCTGAAAAGCTGTACTTAACAAACAATGGCAAAAATGACAGGAGGCACAGAGCCTGGAGAAGTGAGATGAGGTGTGGTGCTAGCAGGGCTTCAGCGCGGAGGTTCAGGTGGTAGGGCAGGCAGAGCAGCAATGAAGAGCTGTTGCTACAGTGCTGTTTTGGAGTCTGAGCAGATCCACATGAGTAAAGCTTAGGGGCTGGGAGGATGATGGGAATCAGGTGTGGTGAGAAGGCAGATATCACAGTAGGATTCCAGGGGTAAGGTAGGCATGAAGGAGGGAGACCTGGGGCAAGGGAGGACCATGAGAATGAAACCAGAGCATAATGAAGAGGTGCAGCTCATGGCACCACTTCAGATGTGGGACAGGCACAGAGGTGTGGGCTTGGGGCTGAGGAGATCCACCAGAACAGGCCAGGAGTACAGCAAGTCCCTGGCATGGCTACAGAGAACACAGCCCCTGGCAGCATGTCTAAAGTATGGGCAAATGCTGAGGCTCCGGGTCACAGAGGATGTCTGCCACACCAGGCCCAGTGGATGCCAATGAGCTGGGCTAGGACAGGCACAGATGGGACCTGGGTGTGGTGAGAAAAAAGGAGCAATACAGCTGAGAGGTTATGAAACATCAAATTGCCCAGACCTTGGCTGTGTGCCCTGATAAAATAATGAAGAGGAGGGAGAAAGGGAGAAATTACAGAGCAAGTGACAACATGCCTTGATCCTTGATCCTCGCTGGAAACACTTGGCACAAAATGAGTTGCTGTCTAAAGTCATTAGTGTCAAGAGGCAACAGCATTTCTGAGGAACCAAAACTGGCTTCAGTGTGGTGCTGTCCAAGGCAAGAGACTGCATCCTGACACTGTTTTTCTTGGCAGCAGAGTTGATTGAACAACTTGCCATTCTTTTCTGCTAAGCTGGTGAAGAAGAGAATCTTTACTATCAGAAAGTAGTAAGATCTCTGCCACGGGAGAAGTCACATTTCAGTTTTTTAAATTATTATAAACTCCAGAAGTTAAATAGCTCAAAGCATCACCTACTTATTATTAGTTTGCTTCAAACCCTCCCTATCCCCCTCAGAAAAAATAAAATAATAATAAAAAAAAAAATTAATCCATTTCAATAAGGAAACAAGCAACAAAATCCATAAATGGCATATACCCTGCAGCCAGCTAAACTGAGCATCTGAAATCCCCAAAAAGCTGGAAAAGTGTTGACTCATACAAAACCTGCTGAGTAATACTACCCTTAAAAAAATGCTCTAGCTCTTGCAGAGTGTTTGCTATTCTTTCAGACCACATCCTCTACAAACAGAAGATCATACTACTCCATGTTGCATAACGTCTGTGGCAGTTGTGCTTTATTTTTCCAGTTATTCTGCTTATGTCTCGATGTCTGTGTATGGTCATGCTAAATGCTGTGTCAGAGACTGCTATGAATAGAACACTGCTACATGTCTTAGCACTGAGGTGTACTCTTCTTTTAGAAAGAAACATTGAGCTTTTCTTTTTTCTCCTATATGGTTCTACTTATGTTATTACATACATATGTATACATAAGTAAATATGACATGCATATATCTACCTATGTGTACAGCAATACACATACTGCTGAATACATGACAATGTATTTAATTTCAGAACATTACTGTTCAAAAATATATGTTTAAGACATTAGGTTAAAATGATAAGAGGCAGTTTAACCAACCTGCATTATAGTCAAATTTTAGAGTTAAATGCCTACTCTTAACAAGCTCACTGCATCTTATTTCTGCATTCCTTTTGAACCCCAAACCCCAAAGTTGGTAAAGCACAGTAAACTGACAATTGGGATCTTTCTTCACACCGGTTGGTAAACAAATGTTGATGTCACTGTGACTGTTGCCTTTAGGATATTAGAATTGGAAGATGAAAGTTTGTTTACCTCTGAAACTGATCTTAATGTAATACTACAAATCTGTACATTGAGGTGATCTTTAATTTGTTTTGATGGTTAAACATTTTCATAATAAAGGTGTCCAGAAAGACAAAACAAAATTTAGAAGCTGTAGTAGTGTGTTATTGAGTATGTAACCTCTAAACATCCAAGAAAATGACAGGTAAGGTATATGAAAGTACAAAGTTAACTCTGTAACACTGATCAAAATTACAAGGAAATCTGTACTACTAGAATATTTAACAGCAATTAGGAATTGAGGTATGTTCAGCAGTAACAAATGGGAATATATGTTTTAATATATCACCTTCTGAAGTCACTTAGCCTTTAGCCACTGTCTCTTACACAGAGGGTATGTATTTGTTTTGAAGTTTAGTGTAATCTCTATATCAGCCTATATTTGTTGATTTCAATCCATTTGCCAATGACTTTTCTTCACTGACCCAGAACTTCTGCTGATAGTGCACATCACTTTATGCTGCTTCCTTTGATGTCTTCACAGTTAATCAAATGCTATTATTACTTCATGGGACAGTAATTTTACAGCACCATAAAATTAAAGCTCTCACAAATACATTTGAGCAAAGACAGAAAAGGTATGCAACTATCCTTACAGCAAATACAAACATTTATATGTTTATAAGCATAAGCAAACATACCGCAGCTGTCAGCAGGACTGAAGGTTTAATAATGAGCTAAGGTTTGCAGCTGGCTTTGCCAAGGCCCTTAAATATCTGCAAACCAGTTTCTTCATGAGTTGGTGCAACTAGAACAGTAATGTGATGAACAAGATTTTCACTTTTGGGAGCTTGATTAAAATCTGATTTGGATCACATATACAAGCAGTTGAAAGTTTAACACAGGAAGAACATTTAGGACTAGAAATAATATAATGCATAACTATTCAATGACCAGAATGTGAAAAGAAGATTCTGAACACTAAATTAGAGAGCAACTAGTGTGCATTAATTTTGGCAAGCAACACTACAAAGTCAATGCAAATTTCCATGGCATCTTGTTATTTAGGTTGTACATTTGCATCTTATTTTTCTAGACTACTAAATAAGTTTAAGTATGTGCTTTAGTAATGATAGTGAAAAAACATCTGCATGCCTGATAATACAACCAGTGTTTGCATTTATTCTTCTACTTCATTTCTGGGCATTATTCCTGGTAATGTTTAACGTTTGCAACACACCAGGCTCTCTGGGACCCAACTTCTCATAAGACATTTGTTTTATGCAGTGTTGTGACATTTGGAGTCATCTGACATGTCTTTACCACCACAGATCTTACTAAATAGTTAAGAAGAACTCTCGGCACAAAGATTTTTCAAAGAAACTCTAGGCTTGCTGACTTTGAAGACACGATCTTTTTTCCATGCACAGGAAATACGTTAGTGAGAACTATACTGACTTCTCCTGGAAGTATGGTATCTACTAGATACAGTCATTCACCCACAAGTTTATTCTATGCTATTTGATAATTCTGCCTATATAGGATTTTAAAAATAAGTGTGAGTTTAAAAATAAACTAAGCGCTATACTCTGTTTCTCTAAACACAAGGCTGTGCTCATACATGGGCTCTGGCTGAACCTGAAAACATTAGGAAGAGACAAAGTGAGCATCATCTAGGAATAATCATGTTGCAACATGAATGTAACTATTACTACTCAACCCAAGTTCCCTCCATGACTTGGTTTTACACTGAACTGCCATATCAGAAATATGGATACCAAGATTATCTTCAGCAACACGGCTGTCTGGACTACAGGATATTTGGCTCATTAGGCTCCTAACTTGCTTGGCCTTGGATTCATATCTCACTTAGTAGTATAAAGGTTGAGCACAGATGAAGAGAGTTGCTCCCTACATATTACCAAGTAAATAAATAGAAAGAATTTATCTTTTTGTTTAAAACTTTGCAACATTTTCAATAGGTTTTATTCCCAAACTGATTATTTCCAAATAATCTGGAAGGAATCAGAAATTCATTATTTAATGTCTTCTTGTAGGCTTCAAGAACAGACTGCTAGGGTGGGAGGTCTCTGGCAGAGTTCTAGGTACACAGGAATCAAATATTAAGGGCAAAGTTTGTCTGAGTTTAGACTTGAAGAAAACATCTGTTTTTGTTCATTTCCAGCGCATTTATTTATTTTGAGACACATGACCACCATCAGCCTGTTGGCAGGGCTTGGCTTCCTGAGTCAGTGTCACTCTCTCCAGTGCTAGTTACTACTTTTTTCATTTTCAGAATGAATAGTTTTAGGAGTTCTTCCACCAACACAAATGTCAGTTTTTATTTATACCCACAGATGATCATACCACTCCAATATTCCACAGCCATAAGAATATAGTTTCAACTAATTTTCATTCTTTCATATGCATAAATCCTTTGGTAAATTCCAAAAAGTGGGACACAAATCAAAGTAACAAATCAATAAACATCAAGACAGTTGCTTAAAGACAGAAGAGACTGCGCAGCCTTCTCTATCAAGAAGACTGACTTCACATATTCTTATTAGATTATGATGTCTTCAACACAGTCAAATAAACCAGTCTTATTGTGCTGATGCAAACCTCAAACTCCAAGAAAAAGCTTGTTGTACACCACATTGATGGGAAAACATTGGTAGAAATCAGTGGCAGCTCACCATATCAGACTCAAGCATGAGGGTCAGAAGCCAGCCCATTATTTTTATTATTCAGATGGAATATTGTAGGGAAAAAAAACCAAAAAACCAAATCAAAAAAACAAACAAAAAAAAAAAAACAAAAAAACCCAAAAAACACTGAAAGTCAAGAACTTCATTTTTCAGAATTGTTTCTACTACTGTGCTCTTTGTTACTTATCTGGTTTCTGTCTACTGCAAGTGAACCTGACATCAGCACATTCCTGGGTCTACCTACTCACAACTGCGGTTGAGCTAACAATGATTAAGTTGACTTAGTGTAATAGAGCTTCCAAGAACACAATAAGCTGAAGGGCTGGCCCCTATCGCTATTTGAGGAAGAAATTAGATTGGTCTGTTCTGTTTCCTTTTAATGACTTATTGAACATACAAGTGGAAACACATGCTACAGTAATAATTTGTCTGTCATTAAGTTTTTCCCTTTTACTAGTGTGGGAAAAGAAAGTTAAGTTCATCTGGCTTCAAATATGGATCCTCTGCATTCAAGTGCATCTATTTAATGGTAGGAATTCATTAGCATTTACTTGTGTTTTTTTGTTGTTATTTACAGTCTGGAATTTTGTGTACTGGAAAATAGAATAAAATTAAATTACATCAGTGGCTAAATAAACGATGCCAAGAAAATGACTGAGTAGTTTCTTAAATTAAAATCATATTCTATGGAAAGAAAATTCCTTGGTATCAAGAATACCTGATGTTATCGTTTCAGTAACTGCACACTTTCAATTCATAGACTAATTCATCTTCAGAAATGAAAATATTGCTAGCTTAAAATGTAGTGTCTTTGAGCACTTCTCTCAGTTCTTAAGTGTTTTATATTTCTTTGCTCTATAAACCTGGAAATGATTGATATCAAAGTGGGAGGCTGTAGAAAAGGAAGAACATCTGACTCACACAATTAGAAACTGCAGCCAAACCGCTCAGCAAGGAGGAGACAGCAGTGCCCTGGGAAAACTGAAAACTAGCTGTTGGGAACAAGAAATACTGTACTCAATATGTCTAAGCAAGTCTGTATAACTGCTCTATTGCTCTGAACACATACTCTGTTAAACACATTTAAACATTAAAAAAGAAGAAAAACGATGTGATTAACAAGCAAACTAATTAAACCAATTAAAATAACAGTAAAAATACTTGAGCCTCTTCCTATTTCAAAGAATAGTTTGCATCTTCCTATATTTGGGCACATATATTGGACATTTGTAAATATTAATACAAGAGTAGTCATTATGTAACTAAACCAGTATTTATAATTTGACAGTAAGTTTGTATACAAAGCCAGAACTACTTTGGAAAAAAAATCCCCTTCTGGGATTTTTGGGACTGCTATAGCACACTGCTGTTACTGAGTCATATGGATAACTATCATCATTTTTGCCACTAGATGTTTGATTTTATGGCTTATTTGCCTTTATTGTTTATATGGGAGCTCCGTTTTTTATTATGTTTTATTATGTTTATACAGGAATGTTCTCTCCTACATTTATCAAGAATTGATATTTCAAAATCTTCTGCACGTGAAAAATTAAATAAGTGTGGTACTGTAACTGAGGACTGCAGCAGGGCACAGGGAATCTCTCCAAATGCAGTAAAGCAACGAAGTCTGAGGAGAATGGAGCTGCCCAAACACTGCCAAGAACTGGGTAAGGCCACAGGGATGGCCACCTTCAGCCATGTACAAGGAGGTAGATATAGAAGCAGGACAGGAACTGTTCTCTTATCAAACTTCAAACTGGCAAAGGTGCGCAGACATCTAAAAAAGGTCTATGTTAACATTAACTGAGCTGAATCACTCCATTCCTTTCAGTTTGACTAGCAATAGATTCAGAAAGCTGCTCTATGGAAGCTGTGACAAACATTGCTTGGACTGAGTTACCTACACATAACAGCAAACATGAACAAACAACATGCAGATTTTGGTGAAACAAAAACTGCAACCATTAATAACAAAGCCAACTAATAATTACTGAATCCCACTAATAACTAGTAGCAAGCCCAAAAAGAATGTACAAGAAAACCAGTCCTGTTAACAGTTATAGAAACACCGTGCATAACATTGCAGTTATGGTAACAGCAATTCCATTGAGGGAATGAGTACCAGTTTCTACTCTGTGAACCCATGAGAGTGAACCCCTGCCACGGTGCTGGGCAACAGGGCAATCCTCTTAAAAATAAGGTACAATTAACTCAGAAGCCACTGCAAAGATGTCTAATATCAACTAGTGACAAAGCACATCTCTTTGTGCAAAGAACTCAGATAACACTGCTCTGAGTAAGAAAACTTGTTAGTCATTAACTCTACAAAAACCACAACAGAAATCCTGCTTTGATCAGTACCTTGATAGTTTAGAGATTTATATGTACATGGAGGCTGAAAACTAAGGCGTATTGCAAAGGTGGTATGAAGCACAATGAATTAAAGCAACTTGGCTGTAACCTTAAGATCTCTGTGATGATGTACACTCAGGCTATTTCTGTGATGATGTACCTTCCTAGCCCAAGCAGAGAAAGATAAGAAAGGTGTTAACTGTTAATCAGCAATTGTGATACCTAGTAATATCAGCTTAAGAGAGAGAGACATGAACTTTGCTCCTGAAAACATTTTTGGAATAGTTAATGGAAAAAATATTGTCCTTCTTCTGACCCAGGCTTGCTGAGCACTAGCCAGTATCCTGCTGAAAACAGCGCCAAGACAGCAGGGAGGTGTCTGTAGCCCAAAGGGACTAAAGAAAAAAAACCCTGGACTTCAGTGTAGTACAGAAGTACTGGTGAAATACCTTGGGAAGCAGAGTGCTCCCACAGACCCTCTGCAGCTGGCTGACATTCTCTGGTAACAATGCAGATTTTGTCCACGGCCCAAGAACTCTGTTTTGTACATGTTGTTCAGCAGATGGTTGATCAGCTTCCTTATTTCTAAGTTTCCTGGGGACAGCAATCCACCCCACCGTGGCAAGTCTGGGGATTAAAAGCACTTGAAAAGAGTAAACATGTTTTTGGGGGCTTTTCACCATTTGAATGGCTTTATGGAAGGCAGTCCTACTTCTCCCAAGAATAAGAACAGGCAGTCCATTTACTCTATTTGTTTTTCTCTGGTAATAAAAGCAGCACCCAAATCTAGTGTTTATTTAATGCCTTGGATTAACAAAACCGTAGAAGACTCTAGGAAGGCATGGTTTTATAGAACCATGCCCACTACAACACTGGCAAACAGCCTAGGCTCCAGAATTCAGAGATTCTTACTGCATGTCCTTGATCTGCCAAGTTCAGAGTCTGCCTATGCTACAATAAAATTTTAGAAACTGCTCTGGTTTATAGGCAGGTGATACACTGTGCATATCTCTACCAACCATCTCACAGGGGTCTTCATCTCAACTCAGCTAATTGTCAAATCAGGCATAAATAGAGAAAACATAAGACATTAAGCTTGAAGAATTGGGCCTCTTTCCATTAAGAATAAAGCAAAGATAAAGCCTATTCCTATTATTAAGCAACATAGGAAACAGAAGATATTTTCAGGTTGGTTCCAGTGGTCATGGACCCATTAGCTGATTTGCTAGAACAGGAAAGCAGAATAAAATACAGTATAGTGGAAGCTTGTATAAATCCCAAACAGGCTGCATCCAGAGCTTTACTCAGTAAATGGGTGCTCCTCAGTTATTTCTGCGTGATTTTGGTTGCTATCCATTGGCTGACATAATTAGTCACTATTTTGCTATATTTCTGTAATGTGGCCAGTATAAACTCACTCAAAAAATAAAATAAAATGGTACTTGCTCTTTCAAGAGATGGATGTAATTTATTTACTACAGGTAAAAAACAGTTAACTTTTCATATTTGTTTTAGTAGTCTATTGCTTTACCATTTATTAATCAGCTCAGTTGACTAATGAACTGTGGAGTTCAGTACTACACTGTGACCTTTTGTTTGTTATTCCAAAGAATACACAGAATTAGGTGTTATTTTGCTTGGAACGGTGCATACAGGCCAAACACAGACACAGGCAACTAATGCCTTTCTGCATCTTCTTTCCTGTAGTTACACAGGGAATTCTGCACATGGTCTGACCATGGCTCACATACTAGAAATGTGGCAATTTCTGGAATTTCCATACTCACTCAGAGTCACTCAGCATGTAATGCATGATGGCATGGGAAAAAAATCAGAGCTTGGAAAAGATCTTTTGAAATCAGCTATAGTCACCACCAGCTTGTGGCCATGGACTCATATCAACAGCAGCTCTGTCATGAGCTCTTCATTAGCTCTTGTGTTTATAATTATTTTGTTTGGAACAAAGACTTAAACTTTCAGATTCACTACTTAAAGTCTTTAGGCCGACAGTTACTAAGATACTTCACTGGAAATGGATATCCAAAATGTTTGTTACAAAGCGCTGCTTATATAACTTCATACCAAGCCTACTATTCTTAGAAATGGTTTGGGGTTTTTTGGGAATATTCTGAATTTGCATAAGAAAGGAACTTTGCAAGAAAAGAAAAAAACAAACAGTTTTTGCAGTGCTTTCTTATGCTTCTCATATATAATACACACACTAATATTTCTCTATTACAGTAATGGTGCAAAATTCAGTCTGCTTTGTTCAACTCGATGTTACAGTAACTTTCAATAATCTTGCATATATAACAAGGAATAGAATCACATAGAGAAGCAGGATCAGAGAGAAAAGCAAGCCTTAGCCAAAACTGGATTAATATTAATTGCTAGATGAACATGAATTTTATGAAATGAATACAAGATAAAGCACAAAATAAAGCCAGCAACCAGACATTAAGTACCAGTTCACTATTTCAACTGAAGATGTTGTCTTTTTGAAAAAGTTTTGTAAGCGTATAATACTTCTGAAGGTGAATCTAGTAACAAAAATCCTGGAGACAGAAGCAACAAGCACTAAATTTTCACTGAATATGAGAAAGAAAGATTCAAATAGTACTCTAGTAACAGAGATACAATCACAGAATCATAGGCTGAAGAGGACCTACAAGATCATCTGGTCCAACCATCCCAATGCTCTCCCATTACCGTTGCTACCACAAACCACTAAACCAGATCTCATAGCTCCTCATCCAGATGCCTCTTGAATCTTTTGAATGCTGCCAGGGATGACAACTCCACCACCTCCCTGTGCAGCCATTCCAGCTCCTGACTGCTCTCTGAGAGAAAAAATTTCTCCATATGTCTAATTTTAACCTCCTCTAGTACAACTTGTGGCCATTTCCTCAGGTCCTGTTTGTTGCCTGGGAGAAGAGGTCAAACCTCTCCTCACCACAGCCTCCTTTCAGGAAGTTGTAGAGGGCAATGAGTTCTTGCTTGAGCTTCCTCTTCTCCAGACTAAACAATCCCGGGTCCCTCAGCTGCTCCTCATAATCATCCTCAATATCACAGCTGATACCATATCTCTGGATATTGCTGCAGTTCTGCTTTTCAGAACTACTCCAAAACCCCACCACTGCTCACTGAACTTCACTAAAATTAACATTTAAGAAACTCTTCTGTTTCTTCATCTAGGATATATCTAATACTGACTGAGATAGGTATTCAGAGAAAAAATACCTTGTATTTTTTTATGATAACACTAGAGGTTTTTTATGACACTGGTGTGTCTGTCAATTCCTCTCACTGTAGTTCTAGGAAAACCAAACAGAAGTACAGTCACATACAGCATGGCGTGTTTACCAGAGAGGTTAAAGAAAAGCACTGAAAACCAGGAAGCACAATCCTGGTAAACTGAATGGAGCAAGCATTTCTTTTCTGTAACTAGGAGAAGAAAGTAATTTATGCTTGGTCTGACTTTCATCCACGTTCAACTATCACACAACTCAGAAGAATTTAACATGTATTTTAAATGAAACAAAGGTGTGAAATAATTTCAATTAATACTTTTACTGCTAATACACTTACAAATTGTTGTCTTTTACTACAGTGGCCAGGTTGAGTTCAAGTTGGGCGTTTGCCTGTCTCGCTGCAAATACCAGCAAATTCTTTATACTATCTCTATATAGCCAGTCCCTTCCTTCATAGAACCTGTTTCTCCTGGATTTTCAGCAAAAGTTTCCTGTTTATCCACTCTGGTCTTATTACCCCTCCAGCTCATCTTATGGCACTCAGGGACAGTCTGCTCCCATGCCTTTAAGACTTCCCTGTTGAAAAGGAGTAGAATGTAATTATTGTAAAAGGAGCTTTTTTATTTCTTTTTCATTTTCTTTTTTCCTGGCAAAGATACATATGATCTGATTGACTACAGATGTGCGCTAGGAGTTGCTTTTGGTCTCCTTCCTGGAGCACCAGATGGACTGACATAATGAAGTTTCTCTCACTTGAATTGTACAGTCCATATGCTTAGTCACTACAGCTATAAATAGTCTGACTCCTCCTATTGCTTTTTTCCTCTTTCCTTCCCCAACACCCCTTCCAACAAGAGATTTTCACTGGAAAATCTCTCTCAGTGAGGAAGAAACAGCTTGGATTCACAGACAGTTGAAGTTGTCTATGTTTATGGTTACAAATCATTTAAGTACACAGATACTTTCCTCGTAAAAATACTTGAAATTGCTGCCTTCAGCTCCCACCAAGAAGTGGTTGGTATGGGAGGAAATGGTAGAAAGGAGCTGGTAATAATTAGTAGTCAAAGTTTCAGTCTTCCACATAGCCCACTTTCTGGGACTTGCCACTTGCATTCTTTATCACAAAAATCTGTTGGCAATGGTTACTCAACTCTGCAGAGAGAAGCCTTCCCAAGGACTCTGCTGGAAATTGAGTTCCTCCTATCCTTGTCTTCTGTTCATTATTCTCAGCATGTCACCAATGATGTCACACCTGTGCTTTTACCAAGGAGACATAAGGAAACTCAAATGACAGATCTGGGTTAGAACTCATTGAAGAAATCATGGGGAAAAGATTAAAAACAGCTTCAGAAAATTATTTCAATCCCTAGATTCTCTCTTCACTCAGTCATGAATGATTCCTTCCTCTCTTTTCTGAAGAATGGGGAATTTGAAAGGGGCCCAAACCTAAATTCCAGTCCCAAATTTTCCACATATTTTAAAGAAGTATTCACTAAAAGTCTGAACTATGCAGTTGAAACTTATTTGACTGACGTGTGTAATTGTCCATGCTGACTTTCACCTCCAAGCACCATTAGCAGTGGGGATAAAGAGTTCACCTTCCTGCGACCCATGAAGTTTAACCAGTGTCTTTTCTGTGATTAAAATCAGAAAACCTAAAAGTCATTCATCCTGTAATTTTGTTTGCCTAAGCCAAAATTTTTCAATACAAAACTAAATATTTTTGTACTGAATTTGTTTAAATAAAAACCTCTAATGTAAAGCCTTCTTTCTTTTACCTTATTGGAGAATAAATATTTTTCTGAGCAGATAACATAAAATATCTGCATAAATTATGCTAGTGTTTAAGCATTGGCTTATTTTCATAGGTATGAATTGTTTTTGCTATAAATATGTGAGATACCAGATAAATAATCTTCAGAGTGACAGAAGTACGATTGTTTGTTCCTCTCAACCTCTTTTTAATTTCATAACTCCTCTCCCTAGGCATCACAGACTTGACTCACATACGATGATGATTAGTGGAAAGCACAGCTGTACACACAGATGCCTTCTGTGACACATGTTGGAACTAGTATGAAAATACCTTATATGGCATTGCACTGGTTTGGCCTTGAACAAATTGTTATGAGATTTTTTGGACTTAGCCATAAGAAATAAAAAGTTAAGTAATCCAAAACCTGCAGATGTTCAATGAGAAAAAGCCTTACAGGGATGAAGTGAAGCGGGATTTGAAATAGATCAATTATGCAACAATAGCCAACCAGTGACACTGATTAGTCTGTTCTGTTGTGAGAGCTTCCTGAATCTTTTTCTTTTCATTTAATTAAAGTAAGAAAACATTCCACAGAATAAGTAGAGCACGATCTCAGTTAAAGACTGAATCTCCAATCCACTTCTTGCTGCATATTCTAATCAGAGTAAGAAGAGCAGTTTGAGTAAACATGGTTCTCAAACTCCAGAACAGCCTCTATTCAAAGAAACAAAGATGCACAGATTGTAGGTGTTATCAACTCACATTAGAAAGCACAGTAAATATACAAAATAAAATATTATATATTTTATATATATATAATATATATATTACATATACTTCCACAGAACCTGTGCCTTTTAAGGTTCCCTACAGCCTTTAATTCATCCCACAAGTTACTTTTCCTAAAATCTGCTCAATTCCTCTCTTAGAAGGAATGTTTTGTTCACAGAGCAGCTTCTAGGATTACATGATAATAGTGACTGATTACACTAACTCTAACTGCTATAAAAACTGGTACTTCCAAATGCTTTCAAATTTAACACCCAAGTCAAATATGTACCTATTTTTTCAGTTAATCACAACAATACTGGTTAATAACACTTGTAGACCACCAATGCAAAAATGTCTGATCATATAATTCAATGGGAAGATTTTACTCTATTTTACACCACCAAATTAAAAGAAACTTCATTAACCATTTCCACCCTAATCCCATTGTCAGCAGAACTTGCTGCAGTTCCAATGAAGCACACTGACGTTCTTTAGGGTAAGAGGAAACTAGGCAAAAGGGAAGAGGACATGTCAGTGGATCATGTTTTTCGGGATTAGTTTTGAGTACAGTCACACAGGACTGTCATTTACAGAGAAAAGCTGTTACGTGTCAGTAGACACACCCACTTGTAAATGGGACAATCTCTGACTGGGAATTCAAAAAGCAGGAAATAACCCTTCAGGTGACAGCAGTTCATCTGAACATGAAAAGAATACGTACAAAATCCACGCCTGCTTCAACAGTTCAGCACTTCACCATTGTCACTGTCGCATGGCTTTTATAGTACCATGCTGCTTCCTGCTCTCTACAAAGGGCTATGAAGCATTTTTGTCCTGAAACTTTAAACTCCACAATATTATAACTACATCATTCCATTTATTTGAGGAAGCGGGATAATAGAATTATTACTATCACAGCAAGAAAGTAACTGAAAGTCACCATTGAGTAAAATGAAATTAAGATGAGAATGCAGGCGAGTCCAAAGGACACAGTGGGATCAACCTCAATAACCCATGACTTATTTTTTTCTTGTTGCAGTTCCAGTTTTATTCCATGACTTCACATCAGAATTAGAGCAGTACTTTACAAAAAGGTATATAACCAAAGTGAGATAAATAGGCTCTTCAAGTTAGAGGATCCAAAATACTGCAGTTGTTTAAGACATTATTTCGTTCTCAGTTTCTCCCTCATTTCATTGGGTGCAGTGAAACAAAGGGGAACCAATTGTGCAACCTATGATATAAAGTAACATTATGGAAGCTTACAGAAAGCAGCCAGTGGCTTCTAACCTTTCAGGCTGATTGATTTACAGTCTCTTTGTTTATAGGGAGAGGTGTTAGCCATTGTTTCCTGCTTTTCTGTTCAGAGGTGCGGCATGCTGATTTAAAGCAGTGCCAGATTTAGGAAGCTACAGTCCAGCATATAGCCGCCCAGAACTTCTCCACCTCATGATGTGTTTGCAAAGAAAGCTCCATTACTGCTGCTTTAGCCATACACAGAAACAAGCACATGTAAAATTAGTTTCTCCTCTCAGCTCAGGAACTACTACTGCCATAAAATTTATTATTGCTCTTGGGGAAGTGACACCTGCACATTGTGAGCTCATCCCTCAGGACAAAGTTTCTCCGAAACTATATGGTCCACAGGCATTTCATTTATTTATTTATTTTTTCCCAGTTGGTCTAGATCCCATGTTTAGTACTCACTGTCCCCGAAGAACATCAGCATACAATGAGTTTCTGTATTTTCTCTGAGGGAGGCATATTACACATTCTGATAAACAAGTGCTGTGGTTAGATAAAGAAATGCTATTTGTTCAACTAGAAAAGTAGAACACTTCATTGTGAGAGCAACTTAACATGCTCAGACTAGAAAAGCTCCTAGGGTACAGCCCTCAGGCAGCTGGGAGGGAGGCAGTAAGTGGAGAACTGTAGACCAGGAGGTTCCTATGAGAAGAAGGGGGTTTGCCTGCTGCACAGAGCACAGCTAGTGACAGTACAGCAAATGATGGGTAGAAGGCAATTCCAGAGCAATAACAAGGGAGGTAGGAGAACTGTATGGCTGACCCTGCAGGTCAAACATCTGCAGTATGATTCAGTCATTCTACTTCAGAAAAGTTCTAGTCTGGCCCTGCAGCCTGAAAGCCCCATAGCAGTTGGTGGACATGGAGCATCCAGGGTAAATATTGTGCTTTAGTTTCACCTGAAAGGACACTTTGAGTATTCAGATTGCTAGATTGCATTCTCTATGCCCATTGGGATGTGTCACGAAACCATCAGGCTCCACAAAAATATTGAAATCTCTAACAAAGTGAATTTGTTTGTCACCTGGAAAACATATAGTTATTATGTCTCCTCCTTGAAGAAACAGTATCCCAGCAATTCTGAGCTGTTGTATGCATAACATGCAATAACAGCAATCTCTGCATTACTAAATTTATAAACAAAGAAAGTATTTTCCATATTAACAAATTCCTGACCTTTTTTGTGCAGTTAACTTCCTGATGTGATGATACAAGAAGGAAATGAGAAATAGGAATTTTGGTACTGGAAGAAAAGCTCCATGCAGAGTGAAAGGGAAATAACTTTACTTCCCAATCACCAGAGAAATTACAGGAAAAGTTCCCTTAACAAGATGAGAATTTATTTAGTTCGATGAATTAGTTTGCTAAAAGTTTTGAAATCAATACATGTTTATCTGACTGTTTTTACAGACAAGCAGCCAAAAGTCAGACATGAACAGCAGTTAAGTGAGTATTTTCAGCAGAAATAATGGAAAGGGTTTGTGGTGAACAGAACACATTATGACACTCACTCTAAAGATTTTCAACAGTAGAGTTACACAAAAAAAATGTTATTTGACCTACTATGTGAAACCTAACCTTGTTTAAAAAGAAATTCATAAGGAAAAACGTCATTTATTAAGTCAATACATCAGTCATCAGTATATGAACCTGATACAGCAAACTGAACTTCTAATGCAACTCAACCATATAATCCCTTGAAAAATAAACCAATGAGTACATCTCTAAGTACAGTGTTAACCTGTTAGAGCTGAAGGTGTGTTCAAGAAAGCAGCTACGCAAAAGCAACCAGTTGTACCCACCTACGAGTACACACAGAAGCACAGAACACAGAGTTCTCTCTTTGAGGTGAGGGAAGAAAATACTTCCAATTACTTGCCCTTTCTCTTTGGATGGTGCGATGCGGGTTGCACAAGACTAGTTACTGCCATTTATCAATGTGCAAACAGTGACAACAAACTATAGGGAAAAAGCAGCATTAATAAAGCACATATTAATACATTTTCCAGAACAGATGTCTGGTATTCTGTAGGGCATTACAACCCTCTACTTCACTGACTTATACAGACTTCTTAGCTCAGGACTAAACCTTTTGGGCTTAGTTGTTCCAAGTAAAACAAACTACTAGATTACATTTCCAAGATACCAGTATTTATCATGAAGCTTTCAACAGCACACATTTTTATTATTTATTTATTAAACAAGTCACCACACATTTTTATTATATATTTATTAAACAAGTCACCCTTCCTACAGTGCTTTGACCAATTTCCTTATCAGTTGTGAAGCTTTGTTATTTGCATATAGCACATGACACCAGTTCCATTAGATGTACAGACAGGATACAAAGACGCATGGCCAGGAGTTTTATCTGAGATCAATTTTATCTGAGATCAATTGTCTCAAAATCTAGTCTGAGGAATAGGGTAGAACTCCAACCACTTTAACCGCCAGTGCTCTGTAGAAGAAACAAACTAGACCAGTCCTCAAGATTTAAAACTTGAAAGTTAAAACAAAGTTGCTGAGCATTAGCATCTGTCTTAGTGACACTGTCTTGAAGAATAATCTCAAGCATTATATAATCTATCATAATATTTACATGTAACATTCTACTTTGCAGTGACCATTCAAAATTTGCATTTTGTTACTGATCTTAAGGTTGTCAAGTTTCAATTTCCAAGCATTAGCTGGCATTATGAGCGCCTCTGCAGATATACGAGAACCACCTCTGCAGCAAGAAGCTTCTTTTAGGCTAGCAGGAATTGTTTGTTGGTCTTCACATCAAGGAAGTAAACAATGTGAGTTAATTTATTATCGAACTAAGGAAGACTTACCTTAAATTCTAAATATCCCTTTATTACAACAATGATTTGTGTTATTACACTAAAAATGAAAATATATTTTTCTTTTTTTTTTTAATACTATTTTTAAAAGCTATGCTGGATCACAACTAAAAACAATGAGATGGTTGAGTAATTCAAAAACACAGCCAAGTGAAACAATTGGAAAAAGATAGTGATTTCTTATTCTGTGAGTCAAAACAGTCAATGTGTCTAGCCAGGAAAGAGACTGAAAGTATTGCAAAACATTAATTTGTTCTTTTTTCCTTTCAATCCTCACCTGGAAGGAAAGACTACAAATATTTCTCTTGTAATTGTTAGCCTTAGTTGTGCCTCTGCCACAATAACGGAAGAGTTAGAATGTAAACTGAATCTACATGGTCTGATCTATAGTGGGTCAAGTCTGAGAGCCAGGCTAATAGAAAACTATTAGTTTGTGCCATCAATATTCTAACAGTTTAACCAGCAAAACTTTTCCTCTAAAGGATCAGACAAATGTATTTGCCAAGACAAGTGAATGAATCCAGGCTGTAGCAGAACTAAATTATATCAGCTTAAGTCATTTTGAAGCTGCATCTTCTCTGTAGAATTGAGGTACTGAGCTGGTTCTAGCATCTTCTCCATTTAAAAGCATCTCTTAATGCTCTATTTCTAATTACAAAAGCATTCTTTCAACTCAGTGATCTGTGTTAAGATGTCAAGTTTCACCCCACACCACAGTTCAGAGACCACAGTCCCGTAGAATGATTGTCTCTTTTCTCATCCCATCTCATCTCCCATCCTACATCATCCTACTTGGTGCAGCATGTTTGGCCCAACTCAGCTGCATGTCTCTACCTCTGCCTCCTACCACCACTAACAACATAAGCAAGACACAAGGAGAAGCATGGATCTCCTCTAGCAATGCTGAAGTTAGGAATTTTATTTTAAATGGCTATTTAAAGCTAGCTCAGGCAGAACTATGCAACACACAGTACTTGCACATTGCACATACAACACAGACCTCTAGGGTGCCACACTAGCAAGCTTCCCAAAATGGCCTCATGAGGCTTTCCTTTATTCTCTCAAAGGCCCGTGCCATGTGTCAACGGCTGCTAAGACCCATGGAAGACCCAAGAACAGAAAAGAGAATAGAGATGATAGCCTCCTCATGAATCACAGACAGAGGCAAAAACAGTACCAGGATGGGTTGGCATCTATGTTTTACTCGCATAATCTGGGTTTCAATACACTAAAGAAAATACCATAGAAACTTTCTACGCAGCATTTGTATACAACATGACAGCCTGGGTGTTAATTCAAACAATCAACTAAAAAAATACTACAGTAATTAATTGCACAGCAAGCTGCATCGTATGTGCAGTATTCTCTAATACTTATTGGACAGATCTATACAGCAGGAGTTCTTAGCTAGACATTCTTGTTAACACAACTGGTTTTCAGCTGCTCCAATTAATATCCACCTGTTCATCCACAGGTGGATAGACCAGCTTTTATTTGTTTCTTACTTTCTTCTACTGAAATTATTAGTGCTTTTGGATCTTAATATTTTGCATTATCATTACTCATATTCATACCTTGTATATTGACATGAATAATTAGGTGTGTTTGTAACAGTCTAGCCTGGAAAGACCTAAAGAGAACAACTGATTGAAAAGTGAAAGCTTTCATATCAAGAATTTCAAAGGACTAGACAACTACAGAGAATTTAAAGCTGTTAAACATTTAGAATTAAAGCCAGTAATCATATGGGAAAACAAACTTCTATAACATCATCACTGGATTCAAAAGAACAAGAAAGCTGTTTTGAAATGGGGACATTCTGAATTTCAATATATTTTTACGCTTACTGCTTTTATGTGACAGAACATTGACCGTAGAAGAGTGACACTGAAACAAACACATTTGCCTTTTTCTGAGGAAATTAATCAAATTTCCCCATTTGGAAAACTGTAAGTCAGACTTTGACAGTTCAGAGATGTGACTTCATCAACCCAACAATCCCTGTGGCACCATTTTCTGAAATTATCATTCCAGGAAAGTAAATTGTTCATTTTATTTTCAACTTGGAAAGTTAACTACAGAGGAAACGTTCTCAGCACTCAGAGACAATGTCACTGCTGGCTTAGCATTAATGTATGAGGTTGCACAATTTACACTAGGTGTAAGAACTCATTTTCTATTTTCAGAGGAAAAAAAACCACCAGTTCAACAATACTGCTCCTTCCATTTGAAACAATGTTGAAGTTTCAAAACTCACACAGTTATATACTGCTTGAAAATATAGAAAATACAGTACTTAAGATTTTTTTTTTCTCAAATAGAGGAAAACACAAAGGGTATTTGTAACAATATTGTAACAATATAATGCAATGGGGAGCACAACTATAACAGCAAGGTAGCAAAATCCCACGCTACAGCAATGAAAAATAAGCAGACACAGAAACAAGGGAAAAAGAAAAAAAAGCTAACCTTTAGAAGGCTTCAAGTACAGCAGGATCTCCAGCAAAAAAAAACCCTCACCTTCACTGCCAGCCCTTAAATGAGGTCTGAGAAGGTCTTGGCTCCCCTCCTTTCAGTCACTCAGGTGCATTACATGCAGCTGAGATCCCCTGGTTTGGCCCTGCCTTCCACCAGGTGCTCAATCACTGCTTCAGTCTGTGATTTAGTGCTTCCTCTACAGTATTACAGGCCTGCTAATCTCTTTACCTGATCTTGCCCAATGCTCAAATAGCAGTAGAATGGTTTGAAAAAAATCTTGAGCTTTGTAAGTAAAAAACTTTAACATCTCTCTTCATTTGCCAAATTTGGTCACTAAATTTCATTGCCCAGTATGAGCTGTAGGATCACAGAATCACTAACTGAGCTGAGTTTTGTGCAATTAAAGTCCAGTCATTCTCTTCTGCCTGATATCTGCCATGCTCATTAGACAATGTCTACATGCGACCTGTCACATGGAATATTAGGAACACCATTTAACATGCACCAAGCACTTTCAAATCCCCACTTCTAGTTAGCTCCAATTGTTTTAATCACTGTTCCTTCTTTTTTTAATGTATTTCATTTCTGATTCATTGAAAATTTGTCTTCTCTGCATATTCTCTCCTCTTTATTAGGCAATGAAGAGTTTACAGTACAGCCCTCTATCTGAATGCCATTATAGCGAACTGCATCTTGTAGCAATAGCCTACATACAGTGCTTCCATAGTAATTTCAATAAATCTTTCCACAGAGCTTTTCATAAAGGCAATAATCATCATTAGTAAAGAAATCATTTTCTGGCATGTGTTTCTCACATCCTTAATGGAACAGACTCCCCAGGTTAAAGAAGTTCCTTTGTAAGAGAACCACACTTGTGACATCAAATCATCACCAAGCAAGAGCTGCTTCCGCTTTATCCTGAGAGCTTCCTGAAACTCTTGCAGTTGTTCTCTCTCTCACAGTTCTGAAACAATGATGCAATTTTCACACTGATGGAAGGTTGCAAGCTTCACATTTTAAGACTGAAGAACCAATTTGTTTTGGCTTCATGTGTTTTTCATGGTGTATTTTGTCAATTCTCAAGGTAGAATCCATGGAGTTTCTAGAAGATAAGGAGAGCAGCTCCTCTCAAACACCTGCAACTACGTGAAAGTTTCAGGAATTAAGGAAAACATGGCTATGCAGTGATAATTCCTTCACTCTTACCTGAAGATGTTCCTTCCTGAGTATAGATATGATCCAGCTATTTAATAAAGGACAAATGTATTTGAATTTTGACATCTAAAATTTAAGAGCAAATTTCTGAATTACCACACTCCCTTTTCTCATGTCTCATGGGCCCTGATGGCTTTGCAGAGCAGCATACAGAGAAAAGAAATCACACCTCATTCCCACTAGTCTGCCCAGATTGCAAGTGAAGGCAATACTGTAGTGCTAGTAAATGGACTGAACAAACATGTGCATATTTAGATTAGTTAGCATTTAACCTAAGCCTAAATTATAAGGCCAGACTCCGTCATATCCCTATATAAACATTAATTTTGTTATATTACTCCAAGGGCCATTCAGAGCAAGACTTGTTCTATCTCCATTAGTTGAAAAGGGGTGAAGTGAAACTGAAAATATTAATCTCAGTTTTTAAAGTTTAAAGTAGAAAAATAGTTCATCTGAATGTCCTTCTATTCATCTTCTCTCTATTCCACTTCATTTTCGACACATACTCATTTTCCATTCGAAGTAGCCAGTATATTTCAACAGCTATTAAAGAAACACAGATCAGATTGAAAGCTTTATGTTCTTTGTGTTACAGTTACCTGACCAGAAACAATATTTCTTCTGACTCACAGACCTTTTGAACTGAGATTAAGTAACATTATAAACAAGCTTTAAAAAATTATATCATTAGAAAGTATTGCCACACCTTTCACTTTTCAAATAACGTTTGCAAACTTATTTGTTAGAATTCTTCCAGTGTGTGCCTTCAAAGTATACAGTTGTACAATTTTTAATAGCTATAACCATACTTGGGTAGTACTGAATAATCTTTTGACAGGAGGATTCTTGAACACAAAAGGTAATTCAGTAGATACAGAGGACAAAGCCAACAGTGTAAATTAGGAATAAAATGAACAGCAGGGTTACATTAAGTCCTGTTTTGTGACAGCTGGCCTGGTAAAGTTTTGGATTGCTGCTGCAGGAGTTTGTTTCAGGACAAATTCTGAGTACCCATTCTAACAGTCCTTCATTGCAATTCTAATGATTCAGCAATCATCTGATTCACTGTTTTTATGTGTATCTACCACAGCAACGGGAGCTCTCAAGTACTTTAAGTAGAGTGATATAATTGGATACTCATTCTCTTTGCACTGTATGGCTCATCTAAAAATTGTATTACCAATAAATAAATAAATACATGCATACATACATACATAAATAATATCTTGCCACAAATATTCAACTTCCCATGACTGTAAAAATTCAGTCCATGAAGTCACAGAGAGTCATTATTTGACAAGTACAATTGCTTATGTTTACACACCTCTATGAAACTAGTGCCTACTGTGGTTAATGTGAATTACTAATACAGTAGACGATATGCACAAAACAAAGCAAAAGATATGCTTCTGAAGTCGTAATAGGCTCTTATCTTTTCCATTTATTCCTGCTCCTATGGGAGACTGTTCTGAGGAAGGGTGTGCACATGACCAGCTGAATCAATTGCAATACTTAAGATAAGAAATAAAACCACTAACTATGGAGATCACTGCCAAAACTAGCAAGAAAATACATAATTCTGAAGAAACGGGAAAATAAACCGCTAGGGTAAGCAAACCACAGCTAGAGGTTTTGGGCTAGACAGTAGAGTTTCCACTTGTGCTGAGGCTGCATTGTACCAAGCAATTGTCACTACATCATCTACTGGAGTTTTATAGACTGTTTGCAGCATTGAAACCAGCCCTTATTTCTCACCTTGCCCCTCAAGATGGAGGGCTGGGGCAGGTGGGCTCTGAGCAGCACTAGACTTTAGCAAAAATAATTCCTAGCTCACTAGAGCAAAATGGTGGGTTTGAGATCTCATGTTACGCTTTGCAGTATGGCCTTATGTGAGTCATGAAATGAGGCTGGAGAGAAACTCTGTATATGCACCCACCCAGATACATCCCTGTAAGCATCTGTTGCAATCTTCACTTGAAACACAAGGTAATAATACCTATGAGCAGATGCAGCACAAGCAAACAAGTGTCATTAAGCAATAAACAGAGTTCACTATCTTGATCATTTTCTTTATTAGCACTAAGAGCTTTTAGTCTCCTAAATGGAAGGTGTGTATTTATTATTACAGTACACACCCAGAAGTGTCTCACCAAGTTTATGAATCCCAACCTGCACTGCTTTAAGTAAATAAAAATGTCTCTTATCTAACTAAGGTGGAACAGTTCTATTTGTCTTGTTACAGCAGTAAAGGACAAACTTACCCTTCTGTCATTCTGCTTTCATTTTTTTATAACTTTATTCCAGGTGAGCAGAATCCCTCGATCTTATTTTGATCTCACCTGTGTTATTGGCTGCAATTCACCAACTACAAACACATATTTTTCATACAACAATGAAATCTTTTTATTTCTTTTCTTTTTTTTTTTTTTTCAGTCTTACGAACATTCCAAGCTTAGAGTTTCAAATATCACCAAGGTTCAAGTTAGCCAACATACCATTTAGTTTTACCTGAAGTCAGCAAAAGCCCTGTAATGCAGGATTGGTTGGGGGTGTTGTTTGAAGTTACTATTAAATTTAAATGTGACTTTTAACATAGTGAAACAACAAAACTCATACTGACAGGACACAGCTCTAAACTTTTAGCTGTAAATAAAAGGTGGGGAAAGTGATAGCAGTCCTAGAAAGGAAGAATACAGGATAGGTGTTCTGCACAAAGGAAGGAAAAAAAAAAGAAAAAAGTCAAAACCAGAGCTGATTTCAATCTAAGAGCACTTTGCCACAGAAGTGCAGTCTGCCTTAGCTGTAGGAACAGTCATCTGACAGCGCGCCCTATCCAGGAACAAGATGTTTAGATTCCTTGGTCTACAGCTCAGCCACTCAGCTCACCCCCACAGCTCCATAGTTGTCACAGAATTAAAACTTAGTACTGACTGCCAATGTGGTGACTGAAGAAAAACATAGTAAAGGATAATAAATTCCTAAAACAATATTAGGATTATTTGGAGATGTCTAAGGAAATAGTAGTGTAAGTAAAGGAGAGAAACTGAAGAAAAAATATTACTAGGTAAGTACTGTAAGACCTTTTTATCTAATGAATTATGAAGTCTAACCTGCTGCAGTCCCTTTTAACTGTCTCCAGAGTTTTTAGATGCCACTCCCTTACAAAATATGGAAAGATTTCTATCTTTGGTGACTGCTTGGGACAGGTAAGGAGAACAGTTTCTGTCTTCCTTTGTGACGCACACACCTTCTACTCATCATCACCATGCTTTATCAGGCTCACGGGACACCTATTTTCCTATCCTACTTGCTGGTTTAATATGCTAACATTAAAGAAATGATGTCTAATTGCAAAGAACTTACGCCCTCACCTATCTTTTGTTACAGTAACAGCATTTATTAAGCTTCACCCCTTAGCAGGTCTTGCAGAATCTTCAGACAGTAGCTGCCCTAAACAGCTGACAGGGGAGGTCCTTTACCCACAATGCCATTATCTTCCTTCCAACTTGAAAGAACTTTTCTCCTCCTATGTTTGGCCAAGGTGTGGTTTGTTAATCTACACCACTGACTGCGGGTTGACCGCCTCAAAACCTGGCAGGTCAGAGCAGCAAGATACTACTTCCAGCCTGGCTTCCACAGCCACTCAGAGGCCCAGCTTTTACCATCAAAACTCTTAGTGCCTAAAAGACTAACAATACCATTTCAGAAGCTTGTCCATCTGATGTCATTTACAGTGTTGGCTAAAGGAAGATTGCTTTTTTAGAAATATTTCTTTTTTCTAAATCAAATTATCAAAAACACAACAAAATTTTATCATGAGAAATAATGGTGGAGAGTGTACTATTTTAAGTGTGGTGTGTTCTCATACACAATTTCTGAACTATTTCAAAAAAAAGAAAAAAGAAATTCTGAAAATTCTAATGCACATCTGGCAAGAATTTATCATTTAGGTAAATAAAATAATTTGCCTTCCAGTGAGAGGATAGTAGAGTAGCACTGATCGTACTCACTACAACCATATAGCAAACATTTCTAGTCACACAGTATTGAAAGACTTTTTATTTATAAACCCTTGCAGATTACTGAAATGCTGTGTCAGGCAAGGCAGAGACAGAGCACATTTTAATAGTTCAAATAATATAATTCAGTGTTAGTGGTTATATTAGAATACAGTTAAGTTATACAAATCTGTGGTGCGAGCCTATTTTCTGGAACTGCAAACTTACATCTTGTTTTCTACTCTCCTTCTGGGGTACCTCCTTTCAGATGGTAAATATAACTGAAATTTCATTACAGAAGCAGGTCCTTTGAAGCAGCAACAGTGAGCCTTAGTGTAAAAGCTGCTATTGTTCCTGGCTGCTGCTTTGCCAGGAAGAATCTTTGGCTGTAAACATCACTTGTTCCAGTTCCCTGGGAAACCTCATTAGTAAAATCCAAATGTTCTTAAAATCTTTTGCTATGCTGAATAGGTTTCTTGGCAAAGGATCAATTCATTCTGGTCAGATTACATTCTGCTGAGCTGAACATATTTTTAGGATTGAAAGTTTTTGCCCCAAATATCTTGGTGGCTTGTAAGGATGCAGCCAAGAGCACTATCAAATCATTATGCAGATGACAGGAAACAAGTGGGATTTATGGACTATGCTTTTATTGTAACATTGCAGATAATCTTGGCAACGCAGATCTTTTGATATGGTATGCATAAACGAAGACTGAGGTTTATTTAAATGCAAATGAAAACACTTTTTTGTGTATTAAGACTGAATACATGCTTCTACTATAAACTTCAAACTATCTAAATAATATAGAAAAATAGAAAATAACATACTCCAAATACTAAATATTAGTATTTAGTCAAGAAATATGATAAAAAATTATATGCGGACATGTCTCAAGCAGTTACAAAATTCCAGTTAGGGAGATCCCTCAAAATCTGAGCATACACACTATACACGCTATAAACCCTCACTTTGATCATTTGAATACAAAAGAGATGTGTAGAAGGTAAAGGAATGTAAAATTCTGTCTGAGACTTAAGTATTTTAGCAAGGAAGACATTCTTTTTTTCCCTTCTCTCCCTTTATGCGTTAATGCTGAACTACAGAAGAGCAATATGTTCATTCAGTAAGAATTGGCAAAGTAAATGAGACTCACTACCAATTCCAGGTGATACTGATTTCCGTGAAGTATAGTTTGACAATTAGAGCCTTAGAGTGATAAACGTTGAGTGTTTTCCCCTCAATGACTAATAGTAATTAATAGAGGTCTGTAGACTTATATAAGCCTTAGTAAACAAAGATTTAGAAGAAAAGCTGAAGACTTACTCAAATGGATACTTCAAATAAATATTTGGACTAAAAAAACTGTATCTGTAGGAAAATAAAAGCCATCTGTAGAGAAAGCAGTCTGAAATGTTGTTGTAAATAGAGACTGAGAAAGTTAGAAGGAAAAAAAAGAGAGAATGGTACAGGCATTATTATGCTTTGAATGTGAGTGGATTCAAGTAAAACAATGGAAAAACTTGGTGTAATTCCCAAGCAAAGTTCAAGTAAGCTAGCTGCTAACTTGAGATACCTGTGGACTCAAAGTTGAAACAATATTTATACGGGGCTGCAGAAAACAGACCTCATTGTGGGCCAGAGAGTCCACATGCCTACCTTCCTGTTGATGGTGGACAGCTGAGTTTGACCTCTTATCTTGCCTGCAAGTGTAATGTACACCTCCAGTTTGCTTACTAAATAAGTCTGTAGATACAGGCTTCAGGAAATTACACTGCTGAAAATAAACCAAATCTGCAACAGCTGGGTCAGATACACCAGTCCATGTGCAGTATGCTACTCCCTTAACCCTTTATTCAGTTTAAATGCTATTTCTCAAAAAAACTAGAAAATCCAGGGGGAAAATATTCAACACTAAAGGAAAACATTACATTCATTTTACTAGCAGTCTAATTTCCTACAGAGTTTTGATATAATGGTAAAATGAGGCCCTGCTCTAATCATATTATTAAAAATACTTCATATTGAAAAGCAGATAAGAACTCATAATTTGAGCTGTTTCTACTCTTAAAGTGCTTGCATGTTTACCAGTTTTATTTTTATAAAGGGGATGCATGTGTGCAAATTTCCTGTGGAAATTCCTGGTGGTGGTTTCAGCTGTGTACTCCTTCGTATTGTTACTTCCTCAAAACTATATGCTATCCCTGCTGCACTATGGCTGGAGAATAAGACCGGAGAAGAGTTAAAAAACAAATGCAGTGATATAAATACACTGAGATAAACTGTACCTCTATTATTTTCCTAGTCTGAATTTATTATAAGTGATCTATGAAGGAGGAAACTCTTAGTTTGACACAGTTCAATCCATGCTGAAAAAGGAGAATAAGAAATTCATTCTTGGCAGTATTCAGCAAAATAGCTCTAACTTCACATATGGACTGTGTCACTGTTGGATATGCTCCTGCAAACATATAACTTCAAATTTAATTAGACCGTGTTTTTTGTCTGGAAATATCCATTTGAATCATGATGTAATTCCTCAGGTTTGTCTTTTCCTGCCTTTTAAAAACTGCCTTTTAAAGAAAAGATTTACTGGTAGTTGTAAAAAGAAGTAAAACTAAGGAAATAATAAACTCATGTAGCACACAAGCAACTTTCACAAATACAAGGAATGTATTTTGTTCTTCCTGAGACAAGAGTTAAAAAAAAAGGAAGAAAAAAAAGAAAAAAGCAATCCTAACTGAATTATCTAGATTCACATCTTTACTAATGTACATCATCAGACTGTATGCCTCAAATGCCATATAGTCATCCACACACCACAGAGTGAGTTTATGATGCTGCAGAATCCAAATATTGGATTTTATTTTCAAAACTTACTAATAAACAGTTTGCAAAAGCACTGAGCTTGCTGAAAGCATGGAGAATATGGGAGAGAATGGTAACCGGCATTTAACACAGAGCAGTTTGAATTATGACCTGGAATAGCACTAGGGCATGACAGAGAGTCTCCTAGTGCACTGGAAAGCCACGTCCCCCAAACTTCCCTCTTTCTGATGTTGTGTCATCTGCCTCTTCAAAAATCCAGTGTCTGCCTCTCTTACAGACTTTTCACTCACTGCTGCAGATGAGAAAACATGCCATGCAATATTTCCGCCCAAAAAAAAGAACAAATGGAAAGCAAAACTCTGAGTTTCGAAACAAAAACTTAGCATGGAATTATGGTGCTGATTGCTGATGTCATCTGGGTTCTGAGAATGAAAAAGGAAGATATTCGGTTCTTCATATACATTAAAATATGGGCTGTAGAACTTCGAAGTATCAGTATCAAAGCATCTGAAATGGATGTTTTTCAGAAGGTTCATCTGTCCAGATGGAAAAGGAAAAGAGATGGTTCTTGGACTAGTTTCTGCCACAGAGTAAATGCAGACTTATAGCTGAGCACATATGAAATGAAAAATCTTTCATTCTTATAGCAGCAGATTATACCTACTGGTAGTGGTAAAAGTGAAACACACACATATTTTTACCACATCACAGAGACTTATTAGTCAACACGAGCCTTGGTAAGTCTGCAACACACAGACAGTCATGGTTTACAGCTGTATCACACCTGGAAATTATTATGATGGGCAAAGGATTAACTCTGGTGTCTAAAAGCAAGTTATTGAGAAAATTTCTCCTAATGTAAAAAATTTATCCTGCTGTTCTGAAGGAAATATGAAGCTAAGTGTACAAAAATAATTCTGTCTTGTATATAAACATTTTAGAAGTTATTTTATGTATAAGGTTTTAATGTTAACTAAAATTTCTCCATTAAACTGTACAGTATCAGTTATTTTCCATTTCTATACTGACAGAGAGAGAACCTGGGAGAATTAGTGAAATACTGCTGTATGGAGATGGAGAGCGCTGTGGGTAGAAGGCCGATAAAAATATAGCTACAGGGGGAATCAATTGCTGAGCAAAAGCTATAGAAACTTGTCAAACAGAAGGTAAAATGCAGAGCTGCTACAGATTCTTAGTGTGTCAGTTTAACTTAACACCGTTCATATTCACAGCACTCCTTGTTAAATTAGGGCAATTTATGAATGTAAGCTGCAAGTGACAGAGAGAAGAGGTGAATGAAATGACTAATAAAAACTGTTCCGCCTGCCTCTCTTAAATGGGAGTTTGCACCACTGATCACTGGCAAAACAACCGAAGAGGTAGAACGAAACTTGCCTATTTCTTTCTTGGTAGCAAGAAAATGCACTTCTATGTATTTCTCCTTGTTGCTTTTAGACTCTTTATACTCTTCTTAAAACTATGCCATCAAGGCTCAGACCAAAAAAGTGCCTGTCTCCATCCTTTCTTTCAAGCAGCACATTAAAGCTTTTGTGAGTCTGGTTCATCACATTCCTGGTTGGACTGAATCGTTGAGCAATCCTTTAATCAAACCATGAGCAAAGCAGCTCACATTTGTATTCAGAAAGTGTCTGTGTTCCAGTTCTTGGAACTATTTCCTGTCTCTCCTAGAAGATGTGTGTCTTTATAAGATGCAGGAACTACCACAAGCAATGAAAGATCCTAGGGACACAGTTTCAGATTGGACACAAGAAAGGAAGTCTGGACAGGAGCAGAACTGTGCAGGAAAAGTTTAAGGTCTATGTCAAGAGTTTGGAAGCAGAAATCTGGCCTCTCTTATTGGAATTTCTCCTCCCTCATTTAACAACTGTGTCTGAGTGGCAGTACTATTTGTTTGAAAGGTAACACCTCAGGTTCAAAGGACTGCTGAATTCTTCCCAAGATTTTAGAATTCCAAGGAGATATAACTCAGCTCAAGACTCTGCTGCATGTGAAGATCTGCCTCTGCCAAGTGCCTCTCAGATTAAAGGAGAGAGGGAGAAAAGGATCCTGTGAAATATTTTAAAAATGTAGTCCCAGATTTACTTTGCCGAGCCCTATTTTATGTTTCAATTACAAGACCTGGAGCCTTAAAGTTCCGACCAGATTAAGAACAAAGGAAAGTAGCACTTAAGATTGGAATAAGGTGCTAAAGGATTTTGTGCTTCTTTTTAATAAAGCATTTCAAGGAAATTTATCAGGGCTGATCATGAGGAAAAAAGAAAAAGTAAGAAAATGGAAACACTGTCATAGGAAACAACAAGACTGCCTTCAAGGAGATGGGAGCTTGGGAAGAGATGGCCAAATGTTCCTGCTGGCAGCAGCAAGAGTCAGTATGACCCTCTGTGATTTACATGATGAGGAATAATAGCAGGAAACAAAACTTTGTCTGATGTTCCTTTTAAGTTAAACACCATGGAGAAAGAACAGTCAGAATTGGACTCCAAGTTTTCAAACTCAAGTTTTCAAACTTAAAAACATAGACTATCCCTAGCTGTTAGTAGAATCATTTGAAAGGACACATTTCTTGTGAGCAAAATCTTTTGTAATTTCAGAATAAACGAGCTATTCATTTTCAGTTCTCCTTTTCTTCTAAAGCAAACATTCAACCTAAGAACTTGTTTCCTCTATGTACTTTACGTTCCACTGAAACACGTTGATGAAGCTCCAAACAGCAGCTAAACAAAGAACAATGTTTCAAAGCTAACATTTAACATTTTCAAATGCCAGAATTTGGGCTCCACAAGAGACCCGAACTTGACTCACAGTACATTCAAAACGTGTAAAGATACAGTTGTTTAAATTCCTGGAGACATTTGGGTTTGGAGGTTCAGCACTTTACTACAAACCACGGAGACTTTCTAGCTAAAAGCAGGTTACCAGAAGTTTCACCTCGCCCCCACTTCACTGACTCCTCTGATATGGTGAAGGAATGCATTTGGATGCTGGCCACTTACAGGATTGCTCCACACACAGGAATGTGATTGACGCCTTAGTTCTCATGAGTTTATGCTGTAATCATCTTCTCAGGCTGGCTGAATTAAAACTGTTTATGACTTTCAAGTATAATGATTATGTCTGCAAAGACCAGGGTAAAGATTTTCAAGAAAACCACTTCAGAATTTGTCTCTAGAGCAGACCTGTGATGCTTCTTATCACATTGTAGTGGATAGCTAAGAAGCTGACTGATAATAGCAATGCCCACACCCTTTGTAGGTGAGATACACATAAGTAGACTTGGGAAGTGGAGAAACCATTTCAGAATCACACAGTGAACCACAGAATCGTAGGGTTTGGAAGGGACTTCTGAAGATCACTGAGTGGCCTTCTATGATAAGCAACCAACCTTGGGGCCTTCTGTGATAGTATAAGTGCATCGATAGACAAGAGAAGACAGTGATGTCAATGATCTGGGCTTCAGTTAGGCCTGTGACACAGTCCCTCCCTACAGTCTTCTCTCCAAATTGGAAGGACATGGATTTGATGAGTGAACTATTGGATGGATGAAGAACTGGTTGCAAGATTTGGATTTAAATTTTTAACTATCTCAGCATAGCTTTGTTATTTTCTGTTACTACATGTGATTTAATAAAGTCTCAAATCAGTTTTAGAATCACAAAATAATTTATCATCGTTTAGATAATAACAAAACTGGAGATAAACAAGACAGTTACTTTAATGGGAATTTCACTGGTGTGGGGACTTCAGGAATAAACAATTTTCCATGTATAAACAACGCTGCTCTTAAGTATACGAGTTGTTTCTCCATTCCATTCCACTAATCTAATAACACTGATTACCACAGGCATCAGAAAAATCACACTAATTCTGTTTCTGTACATCAGAAATGGGCCCTGATACCAAAACCTACTGTGTGATATAAATCCTCCTAGTTACAAGTGTGATAATACAAACTTTGTCAGTATAGCAATTTTTATATAAACTCTAAATCTATAACCCCCCACCTCAGTGCAGAACATTCTCACAGGTCAGGTACTCAACTTTTAGACATATGTGAATTATCTAAATATTGAATTCAATTTTCTGTGTTTCCTTTATCTTCGCTGGAGACTTCTAATAGATATGATTTTTAATTTGCTCATAAAAAAAGAAACAAAGGAGAAAAAGAAAACAAAAGAAGAAAACATAATCCTGTGATAGTGTCACAAAACAGAAAACAGTATAAAATCAAGATATATCATGTTCCTGACTTCTCCACAGACTTTCAGCATACCCACAGAAAAGTCAGGCAAATACATAAAATAGTTGTAAAGCAACGTACAGTAATAAAATAGCCTAAGTTAGTTGATAAATTTGAGACATTTACATGCACAGGCAGAACATGTTGATGTAAACATGCTGTCATTTCAAGATTTTGAATGGTCTTTGCCTTTTAAAAGCTTGATTGGAACTGAAAAGGATTGAAAGAACAAAGGACTGTGCTGTGTGTGCCTTTCTAGTACTGTATCTGATAGGGCAGCTCTGCAAGGAGATACTTACAGAAGAAAGTACCGTATCAGAGATTGCTCCCTAAGCTTCTATTTTATCTAATTAAATATAATTAATTGCTTATGTAAATTCATTACCCAGTAATATGAGTCACTGAGATGCATTAAAGAAAGATCAAACCCAAAGGAAAAAATATTAGGAGCAATTCCATTTTGGAAAAATCTCTGAGGGATTTCAAATCTTACATAGGTGAATTTTTCTCTGTGACATGACATGACAACATTGCTGACTTTTATGTCAGCATGGAATGATGAATGTTCTGTAGCACTACAAAATTTCACAACGTTAATAAGCATTACAAAACATTCCTTAGAATGTTGGGAAACTATCAGCTAAGGGAAACTGATCTCTTATGGATGTCATATAAAGCAAATGATAAATCATAATACAGAAAGCACATGATGCTGAATTGGCTTCGCTAAGCAATAAGGTATCAGCTATCTCTAAAGCTAACCAGTTTAGAGATCTAGCACATTGTATTACAGATTTAAATACATACGTCTTTCCCAAGACTAGGAATTTCACAGATTTAGTTTCTCTTTTCTCCTCAACTTTCCCATAATCAGCGTGTGGTTTGCTTCCATGAAATCAAAGAATGAAAATCTGCAGGATCTGCTCCTAATCTGCGAAATATTTCCAACAGTGAATTCCACTAAGCTCACCAGAGGGATGCAGAGTGGAAACAGTCATCTCCCTACACTAAGAGAGCCAAGCCCCTGCTATTGCACGATTCCTGCACATTCAATAAGGCCACACTGACATCCTGGCATTATCCTGGTAGAAATCTCCATTTTTTTTCAATACTTAATGGATTAGCGTGACTTGCTTTAGATATCTTCACTAGGAAAATATGGAATTCACTTTAGGGGAGATACTTTTCTCTGCTAATTGTAACATGAGCAGAGGATGACCAAATCAATTATAGATATATGCACAGTAGATGCTTATATTTTGACATTCCGATATGGAAGCCAAATTCTAAAAGTTGAGGGAAATTTCCAGAGGTCTAAGTCAGCATAATGCCTGCCTGCATGTAGCAATATATTGTTAAATAAGTGGGAAATTTTCTGTCTTAAACATGCTGTTGAAATAGTATTCATGTGGCCAGGAAGTATGACCCAGAGTGCCACTGTCCAGTGAACAGCCACACAGCAACCTCCCGGCCCCACTGCCAGCTTCCTCTCACTTCCCAGTTTAGCTTCTGGAGTTAGGCAGCACAGCCATCCTTATTCTTTGGTCAGATCTGTTTCATGGCTAGATGGAAGGGAAGAAAGAAGAGCAGAGGTGGCAGCAACAGCTCTTCTCTGTCTCAGTGCTTCTCCCATCTCTGTCATCCCCTTCTCTCATCAGCTTGATCTAGCCACACTGCTCTCCCACGCCCAGCTATCAAATTTTCCCTTCAACTTCCTTCCCTCAGCACAGCCAGATTGGCAAAGTTAGCCCACCACCCCTGCTGAAATGGTGCCCACCACCTTCTTCCCTCATGCCACAGCACAGCTGAAAGCCTTGCTTAGCTGAGCAGTGGGAAATGCTGCTGGAACAAGGTAACACTGGTCAAGGTGGTTATTCCAGATGGCCTGGAAGGTTCCTCACCTCTCTCTCTGGTACAAGAGGTCATGCCAGAGGAAATGGGAGCAAGGATGGGATGTTGAGACTATCTCCATAACACAGCTGGCCTGCTTCCCCTCTTTTGTAACTGAAATGCAAGGACATCTAACTGGATACAGAGTTAAAAATGAGCTAAGGTTTGATAGAAACACCTTTTTTTTCTCTTTTTAGATAAATGGGTCCCAATAACTCTTTGTAATGTCCTTTGGAAATCATCTGTGATTTTATCAGATAACAACCTTGCAAATCTAGTCACACAAGATCAGGATTCTGCACAAAGCCGAAAGCATGCAAGCTTTTTGGCTGAGGTAATGTTGACATACAGCTGCAATGAGACAGTGCTGAAACTTGATAAAAACAAGGCAGGAAAATGAGCAGGTTCGTGTCTGGAGTTTAGTGAAGGTATGCTGGTAATTTAAAAAATCCAGGGTTTAGACACACCTTGAAACACTCGATGTAATGGAGACTATGGCTGAAATTGCCATTGCAGCCAGATCCATATTGTGTTTGTTTTACATTATGAAACAGAACTGATTGCTCGCAGCTAAGTGTACACCAAGCGTGAACATGAAAGGCAATTAAATATACAACTTCTCTGTTACTCTTCTCCTACACATATTTTCCAAGTGTAAGACCTCGTAAAAACCATCATCATTACAAAAAGAAATGCCAGCATAACGCTGCAAAATGCACCTATCCCTTTTATATCCAGACAAGGTTCCACGACACCGCCTGCTCCCCACCTTCCCAGCAGAAGTATCCCCCGCTGAGTGCGAACACAGCTCCCTCTAGAGCTCGAGCATTAGGTGAAAGCAGAGCCCGGGCCCCAAAACTTGGGTTGAGAGCCTGGCGAAGCAGCACGACGGGGAGCAACGAGTACGGGCAACGTCGGGGCACAGAGCCCGCGACAAATCCTCAGTGTCTGGGGATTTTTGAAGGGGGGATTACTTATTGTCTATTCTGACAGGGGAGCCTAGCAGAGCCCCATTAACCCGTGCGGAGAGGGCAGGAGCGAGCCCAGCAGTCGCGTTCTGCGTGCTGAACCGAGGCCGGACAGATGTTTGGCGCTGCAGGGTTGAGACCTGAGCCAGCCCAGAGCCGCAGGACCAGCGGCCGGAGCGCTGCCCGGCCCCACCAGCATCCCAACGCCGGGACTCCCAGCAGCGCAGCGCCCAGGTGGCTCCGTGCACAGAGAGGCGTTCCCCGGGTGGCCGCGCCGCCCCTTCCCTCGGGCCCCTTCCCTTAGCGGGCCGTCCCCTCGCAGCCCCCTGTCCCACCTTGCGCAACTCGATGATGCCGAAGCTCTTCCTTCAGCCCCGCTCCCGTCCTCCCTGACCCCGCCTCTCGTCCCGCAGATATAAGTAGGACCGTCCCGTCCCGTCGGAAACTCACCGCGCTCAGCCCCGTCGCGACGTCGCCGAGCCGCCCCCCGAGGATGCCGCGTGCCCCCGCCGCAGTGCGGGCCGTGCTGCTGAGTGCTCTGCTGTGCCGCCTGGCCGCCGCCGGTGGGTGATGGTGGGAGGGAAGCGGCGGGTCGGGGCGGAGGGGGTGGGCGCGGGGCTCCGTTCGGCCGTTCGGCCCCGCTGGCAGAGCGCTCGTTCGCCGCGGCTGCTTTGTTCCTACGGGAGCCCTGGTGTCCGCAGCCGAGGTGCTGCAGGGCTTCCCAGCGGCACCGGGAGCGAGCGGCGGGATGCGCCTCCTTTGTCGGCAGCTCTGAGCTAATCGGAGCGGCAGAGCAGGCCACGGTTAGTGAGCACTGACGGGATGGCTCAGCGCTGCTTGCTGCACGGAGGTCGCGAGCTGTCCGTGCTCAGGGCAGCGCAGCGTTCTGAATAGTTCATCTTTCCTGAATAAATCGAAGGGGAGCCGAGCTTGATGCCTTCCGCATTAGAGACTGTGAGGGAATGTGAACCGCACTGCTGTTGTTTGGGATTCGGGCGTTCTCATGTGAGGGTGCTCTGTTTGAGGTTCAGACATTCTCATAAGGGTCTTCAAGACTTTGTAAGTCCTTAAGAGGTGATGGACTGAAAAGTAAAGTGAGGACTCGTGGAGTTATCTCAGCAAGCTCGGAGTTAGAACAACAGCGAAAGAAAATCGTTTTCTTCTCATATTTCTCACTTCTGCCAGGGCACATTCCTTCGGTGAGACAGCATGAGCACAAAGGGCAGGACTGGGCCTTTCCGCCTGAAATAACTCCCCTAAGCAGCGCTTAGCAGCAATGCTCCCTTTACCTAAACAGTAGTGCAGGCAGCCAGCAGTTACGTATAACACAGCTAATGGCACCTTTTCTCTTTTTAAAGGCAACCCGGAACTACCAACGGCAGTTAATATAACTTGGTCTTCCATCAATTTTAAAACCATACTAAAGTGGCAACCAAAACCATCGGGTTACTTCTACACTGTAGAAATACATGGGTAAGTGATGTGGAGGTGTGTGCATCAATGGCAATTGAAGGAGATGTATCTGGAGTGTTTGATTATTTCTGGGACAGAATGTATCACTTTTAAGACAACTGACAGCCCAAGTGTCAATAAATCCAACCGTAACAATACCTGATTCAGGTTTCTGGCTTTGTCCGCTTCCGAAATGGAAGCTGAGCTTTAGATTGGTATTTCAGTCCTGGGGTGAGGTGTGTCTCCAGCTGCACTGGAGATGTGTGCCAGTGTACTGGAAGAAGCTGACATTTGATCTGACGTGCCGTGTATTAGACACAACTTCACCTTTTTATGTCTGAACTGAGTCTTTGTTCTTTAGCCTCTGGAGGTGTCTGATGATTATGAATCTGAATTTTCTAATCAGTGAATCACCATAATGTATGTTTAATCTAGCTGGGTAATACTAAAAGTTACCTTTGTTCATCTAGCTCTGTCAAGACTTCCTCTGTCATCATGTTTTATAGAAGCTATGAAAGACTACAGACATAAAAACAGTATCAGCCTGTGTGAAGTGTCTGACACCCCTGCTGCACAGAAACTTCTGTGAAGTTCAGCAATAAATCTGTGCTATTCTTAGCTCCCGTATTAATTCATACATCATTAATAAACATACCCTGAAGGGAGTCTGCATCATCAGCTCTCCCACTTGTAATGAAGATGTGGTACTGTAGTCTTTTCTGTGTAGAAAAGTTGCCTAGAAATGAGAGCAGTCTCATGACTAATGGATGAAATACCAACACGATGGCCTAATGCGCTCTTTTATTCTTTAGGCTAAGAGAACAATTAAATGAATAGACTTAAAAGCATGCCCTTAGCAGAATGGCACAACCTAGCTTAGGAGCTCAGTCTTACAAAGAGCCAAGTGTGGACACAGAACCTTATCCTGCACTGTGCAAGTTGAAATGTCTTATGAATCTGGAGTTTATTTTGCTTACGAAATATTGAAGTCTGTTTGCCCAAGGTTTAGCATAGAATCAGGCATAGTTCTGATACGGAGGAACTTCTTTAGACAAGATGTTTCTATAGATGAATTGCACTCAAATGTTTTCTTTCTCTTTTATGTACATTTGTTTGATCACCAAGATCAGATCTCTTCTGTCCTTTTTCAAGGTATTATTAGGGTGCGAAGTGGTCATTAAAACTTTTTTCCAAATGGCTTATTCATTACTTCTCAAGTAAATCCTCTGTTCTTTAGAACCAAGAGAAGTTAATAGAGGTCGTGTTTCCTACAGTACTTTTTCTTGCTTCTGTAACGTAATATTGCAATTAAAATTGCTGCTGGTGTCTTGTTCTTAGTGACTGCATAGATGCAAATACAAGTGACACAAATGAGGTGGCACTGTTAGATTAAGTGATTACTATACGTGGCAGCAGAGCTTCCTAGGACAACTCATGTTGCTTTAGGCAATCATCTTTAGATGCATCTGTGAGCAGGGATAACATTTTCAAAGTGATTACTGTATCTTATTTTCAGTTTTGTTTTCATAAATCAACTGACGAAAAACCCCAAAAGCATCTTTCTGTAATTACTAGAGCTCATGTTTGTTGTTTTCTTTAACTTGTTTCTACAACATATTGTGAAACATATCAGCGCAGAACAGTGGTTTGTTTTTGTGTTTGTTTGCTTTTTCCCCTTCTACTTCTCAGCCTACTATACCTGCAATGCCAACCCACTGACTGAGGGAAGGCCATGCAGTTTGAGGGGAAAAGTATTTTTAGCCTGTGTAAGTAGCTTGTGAAAGTCTTCTTGGTTAGTGCTGACACTTCTTTCTTACTCTTTTCAGGGAGACGTCCGATACCAAAAAAAAATGCATAATGACTAAAGAAACAGAGTGCGATGTCACTGATGCACTCCGGAATGTAAAAGAGACCTACACAGCACATGTATTATCTGTAAAATCCTTGGTAGAGGATGACTTTGAAGAACCACCTTTTGCAAGCTCTGAAAAGTTCACACCTTATAATCAGAGTAAGTAGAGTTCCCAATTAAATCTTTTCATTAGCTTCCTTTCAAGATGATTTTCATTGACTTAAACAAGATTTGGATTTGGCCTAAAGCTTGCTCCTGTAGATTCTTCAGTAGCCCTACTGATGTCTTAGAAGATGGCATTCAGACATAAAGCTTTATTTCCCTGTTGCAGAGCAGTGTGTGAGATTTTAGCCAATACTTGTTTCTCACTTCACTGTTCACCATTTTATCAGCACTGTGTACAAGGTACAGATACTTGTTACTACCAGTACCGCCTTGGCTGAGTAAACTCTTCTGTTTGAGAAGGGAAGTAAGTTAAGGGAGGGAAAGAGCACATTTTGTAGAAAACAGTGGAAGTGTAGAACAAGTGAGAATGGGAAAAAGAAGTGATGCCAGTGTTTTAATTCTGAAAAATGCTTCTTTAGCTATTATTGGAAAACCGGAGATCCAAAACTACACACAAAAAGACTCCAAACTGCGTGTTGTGCTCCGTGATCCACTTACACCATATACGTTTCCTAACGGAAGCTTTCAAAGTGTTCGAGATATTTTCAAACACGACCTGGAATACAAACTCTATTACTGGAAAGATCAAAGTTCTGGAAAGGTAAGGCCTTACTCTGCTTTTCTACATATTCTGTAGATATATAACAGCTATATAATTTTTCTGCTGCCTTAAAAGCACTGGTATTTTCGCAGAGGACATGAAATGATAAATGTTTTCTTCTTTACAGAAAGATGCAACAACAAAAAGCAATATGTTTGATGTAAGCATTGACAACAAAAATAGCTATTGCTTCTACATACAGGGAATCATTCCCTCTCGCAGAGAAAATCGTAACGGTCAAGAAAGCACAGTGCTTTGTACCACTGTAGGAAGAACTACTTTAGATGGTATGTATCTAGTGAAGAGCATTGCGCTGCCTTCAGCATTCCAACAGAAAGACACTTCAGTTTTGAATGTGTTTTATAACTCTGTAATGTGTGATGCCTAAGTTACGAATGAACTTATGTAAGCGAAAGGACCACAGACTAATGGGAAGAACACCATTAGTTAAGGGCCCACCATCTTTAGCTAGCTGGAGTTGGCTGTAGGGTTTTGCTGAACTGCTTTGTTTCAGAGCTGCTGACTGGTCACGAGAGTTTTAGGTCTCATCACTAGATTTCAGCTTTATTTTCTTTATTTGTTTGGCTTCTTGTATGGTTGTTTTTTTCCCCCACTGCTTCCCTTGAATCCACCTGATACAAGTGATCCCATAGCGAGTGCAAGTGGTTGATTATTTCTAAAGCATAGAAGTGCTGGAAATCTGAATGACAGGCATTTCCATTGACTTGTAATTTGAATTGAAATTTATTCTCTCAAAAGTACTGATGAGGTTAAGACTCTCTTTAGTGTTATATTGCCATGTCAGCTGACAGACTGACTTCTCATATATATGTGAGCAGATAGTGAATCAGCCAGTTTTATTCCGGCCTGAATAACACTTTCTTCCGTATAAAGTCTTAAATACTTATTAAATAGTATCACAATACTATCATGCTTGTTTCCTCTCCATTAGATGAAGCAACTTGGACTTTAAGTAGAGAACCTCTTATGAAGTTTTCTTTCTAATTAACTTTATTATCTAAAGTATATGCTTTTAAATATCACAGTAGCTAAATTCTAGTAAGTTACAATTTAAATAAGAATATCTTTTATTGGTACTTTCTAGCTTCTAACCTAGAAAAAAATACTCATAGTTGGTTCCACAGAGATAATGCAGAGACTGGGGGAATGATTTGACCTAGTCTTATTATTTATTTTGTTGTACTATCTAGATTAAAACCCACTGTGAACCACATGAAATAAAGCTTTACTTCAACAAATTCATTCTAAAACAAATTCGGTTTACACTAGGGTAACCATTCTACTTCCATGGTACATATTTTAGTTCAGTGTAAGGATTTGTAGCACTGTGATGTGTCGTCTCTGATAACTCAACCTCGGATTATTTTTTTTTTCCCCAACTCTACAGAATACGGAGCAGAAGTCTTTATCATCATAGCAGTGGTAGCAATTGCAGTCATCACTCTGGCCATTGTCCTAGCGGTGATCCTGTGTAAACGCAAGAAAAAAGCAAAAACTGCAAGAGAAAAAGAACCACTTAATGGTGTCTAAAGAAAAACTGTTGTGGATACTCGTGGAAGACACAAAGGCAGAAAAAAGGACGGAGCCTTTAGCCTCTCTGGTACAGGAAATTTGAAGCTAATGGATCTTTGAGTCCACCAAAGTTCTAGACAGTCACAGATTTAAAAACAAACAAAAGAAAGCCACAGATAGCAGGAAGCCCCTGTCTCCAGTGTCTGGAGGCTGGAAGAATATTTTGGTGATCTGTTACAACATAATTACCCTCCTCATACATTCTTCTCAGCTAGAATCAAATGGATCTTTGATTTGACCAGGCACTCTCAAAGTATAAGCATTACTGAGCCAGAAGTCTTTACAGTACTCATGAGGAGAAGAAAAATACTCGTTTTGAAAATATGTCCTTTGCTAATGAAAAGGACCGTTTTTCTGTTTCTATGAAACAAAACCTGTAATTATCTGACCTTCTTACGACATTATTAACTGGTGAAATGATTGTTAGTTCAGACGGTACGAAGATGCTACTGCTATTTCTGCACTTCTTGGATAAAACTGTTGTGGTCTGTTTATCTTTGGATATATCCAATCAGCAGTAAACAAATTAACGCATTGGTGACCACTAATGCTCTTGCAGTAGGTAGCTGCTAACCATATGGAAAGCATATCTGGATTACACTACACCTGCAGCTCCACAGACAGGGTAGCCTGTTGGCTCCAAGTAAGTGTTAGGATAAATACTTCAGCCTGAGGGAATAGTAACTCACTTCAGGCAAACACTGAGTAAGGAGCAGTAGTTACTGAACTTTATTTAAAATTAAATGGTAAATCAACTGTTTATGTATTATAGATTCAAATCATCTTGGTGATGGGATTCAGAGGTACTTTTTGCTATGACTGTTTTAATATTTATTTTATGGATGACAATCTAGTTTTTATACTGCTGATACCTGTATTTATAGTAATTTATACTTTTCTAGTGAAATAAAGGTGACTGGGAAAATAAAGCTTTTCTTTTTTTTTTTTTTTTTTTTAATGGAGTAAAATATTAATTTGGAACTCAAGTTAAAAATGTGTTTAGGAAATTTACCTTGTGATTGAAGTTTACACAAGTTGTCAGAAATCCAGCCAGAACCACGTGAAATAAACCAGCAGGGCACCCACTACCTGCAAGGACAAAAATATGAGAAGCCATACTTCATGAACTAATGATAGGTATTGAAGAGCCCCAAGTTGCTGGTCAGCTTTCTGTTCGGTTAAGTGGTTATTCAGAATCAGCTTAATCTAATGGAAAGTATATTGGATGCCCAACTGGATGTTTGCTTAGGAATCCCCACGCTGATATCTGTACCACTTTTGATAGTAGTTTTCAGTCATGGCAGTATGGGATTTGACCCCAGGCTGATAACTGCTGCAACATTCAACCTATTGCTGCTGCTAACAATGGGGATAAGAACCAAAACAGAAAGGGAAAAAAAAAGCATCGAGCAGTTCACACTAATTGGCTGTATACCTCAGTGCTACTATGTGCCTTTGAGGAGGCATAACTGCATCTATGAGAACTGATAACAAAAAAATCTTTTACAGAATTGCATTTGATATTTGTTATTCTTACTATACAGTAAGATACTTCTACATATGGATTATGAGTCCCATGATTGTGCCAGAGTAGTTCACAGACACTTGATTTGTTCTTGAGTTCTGTTATTTACAAGGAAAGAAAAAACATGTTAGTTAATATTGAGCAATAAATGCTTAATGCATTTTCTGAATAAGCCTTCTTTGGAAAAAGAATCTTACACCAGCAATCAGAAGCATGAGAGCGTGTGGGAGTAAGCTAAAAAGCATTCCAAAGTTGTCATCATTACTCCCCTGTTCCACTTCATTAGTTTCATTCAGAGTAGAGCTCAGGAAAGGCAAAGTTCATAGGAAAACAAAAGCCCACAGGAAACAGCATGATGTTAATTAAACCATACTGTGCATTTGATTATTTACATAGAAGGATGTTATAAATTATGCTTCGCTAGCTAGATTCTTCTTTTGCTTTCAGTATGAAGGCTGTTTTTATTAAAAGAAAGAAAGAACACCCACAGATCACAAACAGTGCCTTAAATGGTGTAAGAACAGCCCATTGCTGCAGAAGTTTTGGAAACCTGTGCCATTTCTGCTCCCTGGCTACAGTACTTTACAGCCTCAGCAATGCTCAGTAACCAGAGTCACGAGGCCTACAGATCCCATTTCTAAAGTTTTATGGCTGTTTGTGAAGACACTTGAGAATGGGCCTTTTTCTCTCCCCCACCCCTCCCGCAAGGCTCAGTGGATCAGTGTACAGAGCCCATGCAAACTGTTGTAATGCAGAGGTTTATCTTTCTCAGTGTTGTCACTAGGAGGAAATACATTTTATAATATTGCTTTAAATTCAAATCTTTCTTCACACAAGCAAATAAAGGCTAATGTGATTAGCTTTCGACAGCCCTAACGCCACTGTGGGTGATAAAATGACTGCCATTACTTCAAATGTACAGCTTTACAGGACTTAGATATGGCTGCAGACAGCTTGGCCAATCTACTCTAGCAGACTCAGCTCTTCAGTGTAAGAAGGGTGCTGCTGAGAGGTGCACAATGATAAGAATGTGATTATAAGCTTAATTTGGATCATTGGTCATGTGGCCGCTCAGGACAAAGTGTCTGCACTGAGTGAGAACAAAACAGCTATGAAATATTTCCCTCTTATTTTCCAAGTTAGTACAGATTGCCATACAATATTAGAAGTCTGTAATACAGAGGAACAAGTGAGCTTTTGAGAGGACCAGACAAGAGTCAGTTCATCAGTTTGCAGTCCCTCAGTAGTTAGCTGCTACATGTAAGAGTGCTTCCTACAGCCTAGGCTTGTCACTGAGGGAGAGACAAGCCCTGTGCCTGAGCTCTGTTAATGGGTTTCTGTGTGAGTTAACTCCATTCTCAAACACAAAGAACAGTCTGCTAGGCAGGGCAGAAACAGGCACTGGTCATCTGAAGATCTTTCCAAAACCATTCTTCCCCAAGTTCCACTGTTGATGTTTCCATTCCACCTACCCATCCTCTGTTCATTTCCATGACTACTACTTCCCCAGAGATGCACTCACCATTTCATTAGGATCTCATTTATATGAAAATATGGCATCTGAATAAATATTCCTTAATCACCAATCAGGAATATATTAATAGCATAGCAATGTTTTTCACTCTCTACAACTTCCCTTGGTCACCATAATCAGATCAGAAACTTCCAGAACATTTCCTAACATTGTTTTGAGAGTCTCAGTGCACTTACCACTAAAAAGTAATACTGCTAGTGACTTCTTAATTAACAATGAAGTCAATAACCTGAACTCAAAGAATATTTGCAGTTCCAGTGAGTCTCAGTGCCACCTTTTTTTTTTTTTTTTCTGTTTTCACATTCTCTACCCTGCTACTTCAGGTCATATTTAAATAGCTAAGTACCCAAACATTATCATAATCACAAAACTCATTCATCAAAAGAGCAGTTTAATTAAAAATCTCTATCCTCTGAATAGATGTTCTCCCAGTGTGATCATATTTTTAATTTGCCCTTCAGTGGTCATAAAGCTAAATTAAAAATTGAGTGTAATAAAAGAGCTAAAATGACAAGGGAGATTTTAAAGCCTACTCCAATAAACGTAGTCATTATTTCTGCCAAAAAAAAGTGGTATTTTAAAACTTAATTAAAAGAGTATATTCTTGATTAACATAAAATATTTCCCCTCTGCTGCTGCTTTTGTACTTCACCACTCATTCATGTTCAAAACATCTTCACAGATTATAGTCTTATATTCCATCTTCCCACTTTATTCATAAAATATCCATTTTCTTCATAAGTCACCAAGGATGCAACCTTATCATATGTCAGTGCCTCAGCCAGTGGAGTAGAAGCATAAACACATCTTGTTTACTTTTCATAGTGCAAGATCACATTAGCAGCACCGTATAAGCAATTAATACTCTAGAAGCCATCTCTACAGTGCTAATCCTGGGACTGAGCATTCAGTATTACATTCCAGGCAACTTAGGAAAGACGACCCCAAGTGGCAAAAAATAGGCATAACCACAACGCTATTAATCCAATTTTTCTTAAATGACTAGCATGCTAATAGTCAGTTTGAATCCAGATTTCACCAGAACTTGAAGGAAAACCAGAACTTGAAGGCATATTAAATTTATTAGATCTTCTCTTTCCTACTAGCAAGGAGCAATTTATAACTTAAACGTTTAAGTGAGACCCAACGGGAAACCCGAGTTCCTCCATGTACTCCATATTTCAATCTGCCAGTTTCTCCAACAACTTTGGATATAACATGTCTTGTCTTCACTAGCTTTCGAGCACTGCTGTAAACAAGGTCACTGCCAACAAGTACTTATTTAGCCTTTGCTTAACGGTGTTAAAATCTGCACAAATCCAAATTCCTTTATGCTCTCATCTCAGAAAACTCAGTAGTTCAGTATCATAGCACAGGACAACAAAGCTGGTGGAGAAAGAAATTGCCATAGGAACAGGTCTCAGATGAGAGGCTGCTCTGCTCATCTGTGCAGTTTCTCTCATGAGGACCAATAACTTACCCACAGCCTCAAGAACACAAGCACACAGGTATACACAGGAGCTACTCGCCTCTCAGACATACCCATGTAAGCACCTTGTATCCCACTGATGCACTCCAACACCTCACAGAAGGGCAAGGAAGTGTGCAGATACACCCTAATCATTAAGATTTTTGTGAGCATTGAAGGATTAAATTCAAGCAGCCCTTCCATAATTCTCTTAGGACTGCTGTAAATATGACTATTCTAACAGAAAATTGTAATTAGATTTCATATAATCTAGCATTTGTGAGTTTAGAAAGGCTAGAATGTCAGTGTGCAGAACTGACCATGGTTCCTAATTCCCCATTACATACCAAAAAACCCACCTGCCAATGGCTTTGCAATATGTAAGATTACACTGGAGTTTTAAGAAGCCTTCAGCACACATTTGTTTTTCTTTTACCATTGTTTCCCCAAACACTTCAGTTCATTGGTCCCTCTATGGAAGGTTATCCTGCAGTACTGTACAACATCTGCCATATTAGCAGCTTCTGACACAGCTCTTTTTAGCTCCGTGACTTTTGCACCAAGACATTCCTACAGCAGCACACCACATTTTAGTATCTGATAGCAATAACCTCTTCCATCTAAGAAAATAAAAGGCATCCTTGGTTATGTAGAGGAACCTCTCTTCAATTACATGTGTGGTGTGGCTTTTCCAGAGCAGCATTCTCCAAACTTTTTATGATCAGGGTTTCTTTGAACACTGCTGTGATTTGTGCCAAACTCTAATAATACTTTAATGCAGAGAATTTGCTCTGTCACGTAGGTGGAGTTCCCAAGTAAATTTAGTCTCAGCAGTCTAAGTTTTGCACAGACAGCTTTGAGCTCATTTTTCCAGTTCTGTTCTATTTTGGTATAACATCGTGTGTGGATGCCATGTCTCCCAGAACGAGGGACAGATGGGGAATAATAATGTTGGTCTATGGAAAAGCAGAACAGGAAGCAGGGCTGGACACTATTGCTCAACAACTCCTCTTGCCAATAAAAGCCACTACATCTTTATACTACAGACTTGACAAAGGACACCAAAAGTGAGGTTTCTAACCAGAATTACAGACACCATATATGCTGGTGCTGGTTTGGGAAAGATATATTCCATAGAAGCAACATGTCCAAGTTCCTCTCCCCTCATATTTTATAACACCAATTGTATGATTACTGCATTCCTTACAGAATTACTTGCAATGTATCTGCAGTTTCCAAAGCCAGCCCCCGCAGAATTGCAGTAGACATTTAAGCATATGATTTCAATTTAATCTTCAAATTTACCATGTTTTTTTTGAACTATTCCCTTAAGATAGCTTCTGTTTGTAGAGCTCCAGGCTATTTATAGTCTGGCTCTACTTTTGCATACAGGGAAAGAAAAAGACATAGCAACTCAAGGATGACTTTGCAACATTTAAGACAATGTTCTTCTAAGGCTTTAACAACGATAAATTGCTTGGCTGTATTTCTGTCTGAAGTCAAAACCACTGCACCTTGCATTTGAATGCACATGAAGGATTCTGAATATCCTCAGAATGTGTATGTGTTGTAGCAGCCTTTACTGGGCAATAATTCTAATCTTTCACGTGGAGTTTAAGGAATTACAGTAAGATCTGACTACAGGTGGCTGGAAGGGTGAGGGTGGCAGTCTGTTCCCCAGTGAAAACAGGGGAAAAGATGTCCATTAATTAATTAATAATAAGATAACACATTTATGCCAGTTTGCACATGCACAAGATGAAGTTTCTTCCTGCATCACTCTAAATTCTTTTTCTACTTTATGTACTCACAATCACTCCAGACAGGAAGCACCGCTGAGAATCCAGATGCACAACTTCCATATGTTGACAACTTTAGTCTGAATGATGTACCACCTGCTTTAGAGTTCTACTTGGAAAATGCAGATGTGTCTATTGCAAAGGAGAGATGCCTTAGACACCAACACTTCCAAGTCTCACTTAAATACAATCTCAGATTATCTTACCTGTTCAGTTTTCCCTCACAAACTCCAAGCAGTACAACAAGTGAGAATCTGGAACCACAATGTGTGAAGTGAAAAAAATCAACCAGCCTCCTACACTCTTCCCCAAATAGCTGCAGATCTCTGATTTACACAAGGCAAGAAACCTCTTTTTGTGACCTTGAAAGGAACTGGCATAAATCAGGAGGTATCTAATGAAGAAATAAATACATTATACAATATACATCAGTTTTGTAAACAGCAATTTGAACTTGTATACTGTATAATTTCTTCTTGAAAAAACAGGTTTTGCAGTAAAAAAACCAACAAAAAACTACAATCTCCAGCTGTTATCATTGTGGAAGTTTCTACAAACACCTCACAGTATCTGTGATAATGCTACATAATTACTAATGACAGATTTTTAACTCCTAACTTGATGATAGGACATCTTTTTTCCATGTTTCTGAGTCATTTTATGATACCAAAGATTAGGGATGCAATAGCACCTATGGAGTCTGCAGTGTGCTGAGTGATAAAGGGAGACAAAAAAACAACAAACAAGGACAACAACAACAACACTGAAAAACTGTCTCTCTCCGGTGCTAAATCTACATAGAAGTATCCTCTGGCTTAAGAAACATGAAGCTCAAATCGCCAATTCTGCTAAGGTGTAGTGACTCATTTGTCAGTTTCAGTTATGACTTAACTAAAATGTCTGTTGAGTAACCATCATGGTGGCGTTCCACAAAGAGAACCATACTGCTTCAATTCTCACTAGTTAATCGCTTCTATACAGCATACAGCTAATGAAATGGCAATGCCTCCAGAATTTTCTTCATAGTACAAGTCACCCTCAAAAAGTGCTCAATTCTACATTTGGGCTGATGGGTAAATGGCAGCACTACCTCCTTTGTAAGCCGAACATAAGTCAAGTAGCTGAATAAGTAATTCAGGATTTGTTGAATACATGCTTTGTATTGTTACAAAAATCCTAATCGCATCAAGAAACATAAAAAGCTTAAACACATTTTGTCTTTAGATTTATTATTTCAGAGGCACTTAATGTCTTACATTTATATAGCGCCATTTTCCCCTCAAAAACACTTTACAGTATTTACATACAGGAATGTTTCCCACCACTGTTGAAATGCAGCCACCTGACTAGTACCAGTACCATCTTCAAAGCATCAACAGTTCAGTACTCTGCCTTACCGAGACAGATCAGAATTCCAATTTACAAAATTCCAACTTGTGCTATTAAAAAGACTTAAGAGCTAAAATACAGCATCACAGTGCAATTCTGCAACATAATTGAGACTTGATCACTTTCATTAGGTTTTACAAACATTCATTATATCAAGCCCATCTCAAAATACTTCAACATAAGGCCTTTTAAGAATATCATTCTAAAACATTTCTTGTATTATTTTATAAGCCTCGTTTGCAATCAAGCACAGAATATTTTTCTCTTCCTTCTCAGTATATTTAGAAACGCTAAGTCCCAACCCTAGGGAAATATACCACCTTCCATGTCAACGAATGTCATGTCATCTATAAAGTCAAATTATTTCCCCTTGGTTATAAAATAGGACTTTTTTTTAGTTTATTAAATAAATCTGAGGTTACAGAACATTCTGTTAGTAATCAATTGAATTGTGAGGAACCACAGGCCTGGTTGCCGGAGTTCCTTATCAGTGTTATCAGTGTGCTGCGTGTGGTTTCGCTTGTCAGTGTTAGAAATTTGCTAAGTATCCCAAGTCTGCCCTAATCACAAACATAACAGCAACTTCATTTTCATTGATTCTTTTCTTTCTTCTTATTATTTTTTTTTTGCTTCATGTTTCACAAAGGGGCTCTTATAACAACCCTCCCAAGAGAAGTTGTTGTATTTGTGCTGAAAATTTTCACAAGAATAGCCATCTGGCATTCGTATTTTCACAGTTACAGTCAAAAAAATATTACAACCTCACTTAATGCATGCTGCTACCTGCTACGGTACAAATTAGGCTGATACACAAATCTGAGTGTACGGAAAGTTAGTAACACGAGAATTGTCTATTGTCTATTTGTTTTCTAATTGTGGAACAAGCATAAAAATTGATTCTGGCACCTTATGCTCCTGAACGTGATATACTCGGACTTTCCTTGATGCATCGTACTACAAATCTACTGTGATCACTGGATTCTTAAACTAGGACAGCTGTTTGCATTTGAATACTATTCAGAGAGTACTAGCAGTGAAAGTTATGGGCAAGAACTATGATCAAAGGAAAAATACTAACAGGTAGCAATCTCAACATGAAAGATGATGAAATTAATGAAATCAGCATACAGCAGCACATCCAAATTCATATCCATTTTATGAAAAGATATTTTTTAAACCTAAACCTGTGATAACAGATGCACAGAGAGCAGATTTATTGCATGTTTTATGCATGCCTTCATGTAATGCATTCCTATATTATATCTTATGTGGAACAACAAAGAACTATTAGACCGTCAACGCACAACAGGTATTGCAGTTTTTTGTTTTAAATCTTAAACAGAATTCAGTTTGAGTTGTACCTTCCTACTCCCCGATGACAAAATTCACCTTGCTGTATTTAAGTTTGTGAAAATCACATGGCCACCAAAGTAATCATTTGTATGGTGGAAAAGTGATTACAGTAAATGATTTAAGAGTTTGAATTCTTCAAGGGATTTGGCATCCAGAATAATAAAACCAGCAGGGACAAGCCATACTTAGCACTGAGAACTGCTGGAGATTTTTTTTTTAATTTATTTTTAAACCAGAAATCAAGAAACCTCGCAACCAAAATTAGAGAAAAATCTGAAGGATGAAAGTGTTATTTTAGGCTTCACAGACTTGAAAAATCTATCGAGGAGTACCACTATCTCTTACTTTCAAAGTCATATCTGCAAAGCAGCCAAAACCACAAAGAGATCTGATTTTTTGAAGAGGAAGGAAAGGAAAAGTAGCTGCTGTATCACAAAACTGAACACGTGCACAGCATACACAACAGTCTGTTAAAATTATCTTCCAAAAGAATGAAGATCTGAGTCTTAACTACTACCAGTTTCCAGAGAAGAACAATTGTTCCCCCACTTTGAGGGAACTATTTGCTTTCTCACATAGCTGGAACATCACCTTTCTTTTCCCTTTCTGATTGGTTAATCCGTTCCTCCCTCAATTTCCTTCACTACCATAGGGTTTCACTAACAGAAAAAGTAGAGTTATAGAAGAGGTCTTAATAAATCAGAAGATAATGATATTGGTGAGCAGCAAACGACTGCATGGACAGATAAGGACTAAAAGAGAACCCAAAACCCAGCACAGCACTAGCTTAATTTTCTCAGCGGAAGGAATTTCATCTTTCAAGTTCAGTCCATTCTTTATCAGCAAAGGTGTATTGGCTACATCACAAGGCTTGGTGAAGGAAAAGGCTCTTTCATCAACCAAGCAGAGCACAGATCTGAAGATGGGATAATGTCCTGCATTATATGAGATAACTCAGAAATATGCATAGAACAGAGCAAAATACCCAAGATTGCTTTGCAGGAACAAGAGAGAGGTAGCAACCCTAATTTTAACAGGGCTTTTCACTGAAGGGAAAGAAGGTCTACAAAAGTCAAATCAGCTGATTTCAAATGGTTTGCATCCCAGGATGAATCAGGTTACACTGATTTAAGCCCAATTTAATTTAGGCAGGTTTTTAAACCACAAGAATAAAGACATTCTTAGTACATATTAATAATTAAACCAACATATACACAATTAGCAATATCCTACATAATAGTAAACGCTTAACAGCTTGTTTTAAGTTATCCTAGTTAATTTGTTTAAAAACAAGCTGAGTAGTTTTACTGTACAAGGTTTGCCATTCTACACATTTCCAGTAATCAGTCTCTGTAGCAGTTCAGTTTATGAATTTTAAGATCCAAATTCAACTGTGTCTTCAGTTATCTTCTTGAATTCATAGTTTCCTCTGCCATCCATGTGCAAGTAAAACTGAAACAAAAACACATACATTATCAACTCCTTAAAAATTACCAGCCCTGTAAGCACATAAGTTACAATTTTTAAGTAGCTTTAGTGTAAAATCTTAAACTCAGCTGGGCAGGGCTTCACACCTTCTGCTTCACTAAATTCAGTTACCTCTGGGGGAAAAAAGTATATATATGCATAATGTACGTATACACACACACACACACGTTCTGTTCCTATCAAGCACCAATCTACCGGTCACACCCAGACCTAATGTTGACATCCTGTTTGTTGTGACAATACACTGAAAGTATACATTCATTCCTCTATATTAACTCAGTATCCACCACCACCCCTCCTTTCCCTCCCTGCTACACACACAGTTTGGGTAAAAAAAGGTGATAACACAAGTAATGTATTAATTTTGAAAAAAAAAGTCTTTGTATTAGAGAGAAACTTATGTATAGGTATAGCAGGTAGGTATCTTCTGAAAGCAAATTCTCCATACTTTTTACTGACTTCTCATTAAAATTGATTTGCTGGTGGCTCAGGGTTATTTTTTCAGGGGCATTTTGTTTTGAGGCAAAAAACTTTTCATAATTGGAAGCACAAGAATATTTCAAATATTGCAACAGGATTATGAAAGCATGACTTTTTTTTTTTTAAAGAGAACGTGATCTACAAGAAAACTAAAATGTGAACATCTTGAATTTAATAGAAAAATCAAATGAAATCTCAACCAACTACAGATATACTTAGTGAAAGGATAGACTACATACGTCATGATGTTTCCAGAGTGATTTCCGGTGGGAGACAGTGAAGAGAGTAATGCCAACCTACATGAATAAGAAAATAAGGCAGTTAATTTCATTTTTTCCTCATAGAGAGATAGTATGTATTTTTCAGCCTGAGACAACCGATGACGTTAAATTCACAAACACAAACTTCCAGACTACTATTATTAGTGTGAATATGTAGCCTTAATACAAGGTTTTTCAATTAAAACAAACAAACAGGAGTGCTAATTTTTCCAATTGATTTCACCATTCTCTTGCTCCTGATCGTTTGGAAGAATTAACAGGGCAAGGGAGATAAAGTTGCAGGTGACTACAATATAGCTGATAATTAAAAACAGTCGAACATGGAAAAAAAAATCAAACCCCCAGGCCACAAAAGCTATTAATTATAAACTTTGTAACTGACAACTTAAAGGTAATTTTCCTTCATTTCCTTGCAACTCAGTTAACTCTGCATCTCTGTAGTCCTCATCTAATAAGAGTTCTGATACAGACTTATCACACGTACACCTAAATTACCAAGAGACTTCAAAACACTGACTGAACCCTAGCAGGCATAAAGAGACCTTGCATGCCCTATGCTTTTCTTTTTCCCCCTTTCAATAAATCCTATACTAGGCATAAGGTACAGTCCACCTTACACTATTTTCAAGCTTCATCTTAACCACATTTATAATTCCAGAAATGTAAGATTTTGAGGAAAAAAATTAAATGTTTTTAGCAGTACATTTCAAATAACTCTTGAAACTAAGTAAACTCTCACTTTTCTTAGCAGTAATGAAGTACAACAGATGAATGCTAAGGAAAAAACAAAGATTAGCAATTTTATCTCCAAATATCAGTCTTTCTAAATTAGAAACCTCGATCTCTAGAGGTCCCCTTCCAACCCCTACAATTCTGTAAAAGCAGTGAAAATATAGGAGTACTTCCTGGTACAATTTATTGAAAAATAAAAGGAAAGGACTTACCTTTCGGCAGTGGCTGTAAATGTAGCCTTCTACATCAACACTAACAGCACTGGTGCATTCATCCAGAATTGCAAACTGGGGCTTATGATAAAATAATCTTGCCATCTGGAATGCAAACCAAAGAAATTACATGAATACAGGCCTGCAATCAGTACAGCAATGTGACAATTTGAACTTAAAATCAATGTCCAAAAATTTACTATGGCAAGAGAATTTTGAGAGCTGTATTACACTACTGACTTTTTTTTTCTTTAATTGCAAAGCCATTATTCTAATAATATCTTTCACATAATCAAAGCATAAGGATGGTACAAGTTCAACATTCTTATTACATTTCAAGCAAAAGTAATTGTTACTTTAACTATCCATTTTTGCTGTATTCACATACTTCACTTTTTGGGGTGTCCTTCTTTATGTAAAATAATATTTAATACTCCATATTTACTTAAAATACAGATTGCATTTCTAAGTATTTATGCACTTGATACATACAGCCATTCTCTGTTTTTCTCCTCCGCTGAGTACATCCATCCAGTCCTGAACACTGTCCCAGCCTCCCTCACGTTCCAAGATTTGACCCAGCTGGACGTTATCCAAGTACTCCTTCAGCACCTTTTTTGAGAAATAGTGACAAAGCTTAAGTGAACTTTAAAAAATATATATTTAGTAGAGTTATAAATGATTATCCTACTGTGCAGGTGTAACATCAAGCATGATAAACATTAGAAACAAACTAGATGTGTTTTTAATAGCATCAGTATTTTTAATCCAAAGCATAACCATCTGTTTCACTTAATGAGTAAACAAATGACTTATTACCTGGTCAGAAATCCCTTTCTTCCGCTGATCTTCTAAAGTATCTGGGTATATAACTTGATCTCTGAGTGTTCCAAGAGTCATATATGGTCTCTAAGACAGTTACAGACAATAAATTATGTCAAATATTTATAAACGGACATCCAAGGAAGAAAGAGAAGACTTATCAGTTAAAGTATTCTGTCTCACCTGGGGAACATAGAATAACTTTCCTCTTACAGGTTTTGTTAAACGTCCACCAAACAAAGGCCACAACTACAACAAGAAAAAGATTGGAACTTGAGAAAAAAAGTTCTACAATAGTGTTTCTGTTGCAGATTCTTCCCCATCTATTTGAAAGTTCCCTTACCTCACCGAGAACACGGAAAAGCGAGCTCTTCCCACACCCATTTGGCCCACAAATCAGAACATTTGCACCAGATCGTACCTAAAATTGTTAAGAAAACACATTTAAACAGTAGTGAGAAAGTACTGCTGAAACATACTGAAAGCTGCTACAAATGATAACACAAACTCTTGTCCTTGTAGGCTTCTACATAGTAGCGGATTTTGACATCAGCGAAGAATTTCCAACAATACTTAACTCTTTTCTCCACCTAGTTTGACATCAAAACTGGGCCATGAAAAAAACCAACATACTAGTAACAAACTTTATTTGGAACAGCAATTTACTGAAGCAATTTAAGAAAAAAGAATTTTGTTCTTGCATATGCACATCATACAAGCATCTCTGTTTACATTTAGCTTGGTTTTCTGTGTTGTTTGGTTTTTTTGTTTGTTTTTGTTTTTTAAACTCAGACCACTTACCACTTTCACTTTAAAGTGTTACATGAAGCACAATATGTTTTTAAATTATGTTTAAAAATCTTACCTCAAAGTTCAGGTCTTGGATCAAAACATCACCATTAGGTGTCACCAACGGAACGTGATCAAACCTATTTGTATTTAAAGAATAAAATAAATTAAAACAGAACCAGATGCCTAAAGGCAGGTAACACTGCATGCTTAGACAAAGGTTCAGGAACAGAGAAGGCTTCAGCAGCATTTCATTCAGTACATTGTCTCAGTTTCCAACCATCAGCAGCTAAGAAAATTACGACTGCTCTTGTTTCATGTGTGTTTACTGAAACTCTTGAAAGGTTTTCTTCATACATCTGTTTTCTGAATACTTCTAAATCTTTAGTCTCCAAAACATCATATGGATACTCACCTACATTTACCTTGCTTTTTTTAAAATAGCTCTATCACCAACTTCCTTCTACCCTCCACCTCTATTCCCACATCTGGCTTCCACACTAACTAGATTGAAGCTATTCAGTCTCTTAACTTGCCTTACTTTGTGTCTTTGTTTCAGTACTACATCAACACTATGTTTCTTAGGCCACACAAAAAAAAAAAAAAAAACCAAAAAAAAAAAAAACCACAAACCCATTCAGTACTTTACATTGGTAAAAGACTTAAAAAAAAAACACCAAAAAACAAAAAACAAAACAGACTATGTTAAAAATACAGAAGGCGTAAGAACTTGAAAAACATACTTGATAAGGTTATCGGTGTTGATAATTTCTCCAGATCCTGGTATCAAAGGCAAAGCTTGCTTCATATCTGCATCTTAATTTAAAGAAAAAAAACATATTAGAAACTGGAGCATTAAGAAGAGATGCTAAGTATTGTACAGCATACAGCCCTTTTACCTTTTTCTTGAGATACCATGGTACGCTGATATTTCCCACTATTCAAGTCCTTCAGAACCTGCATTAATTCTGTAATTCGAGCTGTGAAACTAAAGAAAATAAAACCTATAAATAATCCTTAGAAGCTTCAGAAATGTATGTAAGCAGTAGCAATTATTCTACTAAGTTGTCAAAATGAAATGTTCATCAACCCAGTACAGGAAGTGAAGATTTTAGAACTGCACTAAGGTTGCAAGAACCTTTTCCTACTACAGTCAGATATTTGATATTTTAGTGAAGGACTTATGGTAAGTGAAAATACCCCAAGCATTTTGGTAAAATAACAAATAATTGATTCACAGGTACCTGCCAACATCCTTTCAACTAAGCATTCAAACTGAATGCTACTACTTTTTAGTGGAGATAAATATCATGTTTTAAAATACAGTGTTCCCAGTACAAAATATTTTTAATTTTAGAATACACTGTTCTGAACAAAGCACACAGCCCATTTTAATTCTTCAGTTATCTGTTTCTTAAAATGAGATGAGAATCAGCAAAAAGGTAACTTTAAGATTGATCATGTATACAATACTGCTACACTTACCCAGCCAATCTCGTCATCTCACGACCTGCTAGGACTATCCTACCCAAAGCTTGAGACATTCTCAGTAACATCCTTCCACTTTGGTAGTAATCCTAGAGTAGAATAAAGTTTCTTTATATGAACTAACAAAACATGAATTCAATATATTGTTTTAATTCTCTTCTGTTTACCTCCAGAAGTTCTGCATGGGTACTATTCTGATGACGAGGATCAGCCAGGTTCAAAAATGGACGACTAACAACCAGGTAACCAACCACAGTGGCAAGATCTGCAGTTTTTAAGGGTAAATATTAAACCACATATTAATCAGAGTAATAACAAAAAAACAACAACACAGTTTAGTGTTGGCTATTTGTTACAGTCCACTACTACTGAGCACTTACATTTGGCAATGATAGTATCAATGAAACCCATAGAGAACCGGAACAGGATGAAGTTATGTAAGTGTTCCACCTGGAAAGTTACAGAAACAAAAGAAGTCAAACTTCATCAGTACTTATTTTACTATATTTTATTATTTTTTAGAATTTGAATCCAAGTAATGTTATTTTTCAATAAGTCACAAACACCCCTAATAACACCTACAGCCTGTGATAATTACTATCGATGTCCCTGCTGGCAAACATCTGCATTCTAGATCAAGGAAACCTACACCTGGAACTAAGCAGTGAGAGGACAGCAACAGCAGTGGGTAAAAAGGAGTTGAGCAACAAGACAAAGACCATTCAGTCAGAAAATTACATCCTGATTTTATTCTAAAAACGGACCTATCATCTGATGATATTAGCAGCATAGACACTAACTCAACTCAGTTTAATTTATACAAATACACACACCAAGACCAAGTGAAAGGCTTAGAAGAATTCCAAATTAAAGAACACAAAACACAATAAGTAATGAAATGGAACTCGGCAGCAGGAAAAAGAGGAAGAGAAGTGGACAGAAGCAATGAAAGTTGGCAAAAGAAAGAACAGAAACAATTAAGGAAAAAGATGGTATACAAAAGAACAAATAAACTAAAGAGCCCTTAGTTTTTGAACAAGGCATGGAGAGTCAAAGGCTAAGTGACCCACACAAGTAGGAATACAAGACTGAGAAGTGTTTCATTTGTAATGCGATGAACAGACAAAAATCAGTGTCAAATAACTAAACCACATTTGAATTGCAAAGTAAGACTTAATCAGGAGAACTATGAGTAGCTTTAAATTAACGTTTTTAGAGACACACATTTTGGGACATTTCCATTTCTCAGCTTTTCCTCTATATTCTCCAATTTTATTCTACTCTATTTTTACGTATACAACAGTATACAGTTAACAGAATAAAAACAAATCTCTTCTTCAGCATGCTCTTAGAAAAATCAGTGTATGGCAACTTCAAGAGATCATACATTACAGAAATCCAAGATATTATCCATTTCTGCAGTACACAGCATCTTTCTTCTGACCAGAACCTTGAAGTCAGCTTATGCAAACTGTTATATTAATTATTTTAGTCGAAATCATATCACTAACTACTACGCAAAAATTCTGACACAAAACTGGCAATAATCAAACTGACTTTAAGATTGCTAGTACAAAAATCAGCTGTTCCAGAAAAGCAATCTCAATGTCGACAGTTTTAGACAAACCATTTTCTGATGATATAAGTCTGTAAAAAGGATCAAACAAATGTCAGGGTAAAAAAAAAAAAAAAAAAAAAAGAAAAGAAAAGAAAAGAAAAAAAGAAACTTGAATTGTGATGAGAAAATCAAAGTTTTGCTTACAGTATTTTTAAAAGTCTTACCAGTTTACGGAAGGTTCTGTGAATAGTCTGTTTTTCTCTCAAATTTCCATTGTAGAAAGCAATTTCTTCACTTTAAAAAAAAACAAAGAAGGAAACTTCAGAAAGAGTCAACTATAAAAAGCAGATGTTTCTTTTTGTGTGAAATAGGAGTTTGTGCCCTTTAACAACTACCACGTACACAGCTTTTCTTTCAAATTAGGAATACAATGCAAATAGAAATTATTACATAATAAACTATATAAATATGCGAACACTTTGCTCAGAACAGATAGTGTCTTTCCAAACATATTTACACCACAGAATTATTTTGTCACTTCTATCTTGCAAACTAAGTAAATCTATACCTGTTTGTAATAAGCCGTGAGTTGACGTATCTGTACTCCCCTTCATATTTTTGTTCTATGATAGTCATCTTGCCAATTGGTCTCCTTAAACGTGTAAGGAAAAACCCTGACACAATCAAGTATGCCATCATGCTAGCTGGACCCTGTAAATATCAAAACAGAATAAAAACTTTCAATCCAATAGTTTACAACAACAAAAAAATTAATAAATTCCAATGTAAACTGCAACATCTGTATCCAAAATGCACAGAAAGCATTAAATCCTTGACATCCTTGATTCTCTATGTGTCCGTATTAGCACCCCCTTATAATTCCTGTCATGCTGCTTCTCTTTCATGCAGCCAGCACAGTCATCTTTCTCCTAATTCCCTGTTCACAGATGTCATTTTCCCTCCCAGCTCCCTACTCAAATTTTTATCATCATCCATGTAAAACCTCCATCTTCTGTTTTTCTTACTTGTTTCACTAAGTTTCCTAAATCTTTTCTACCTTCTCTCCCTCATTTCTGCCCAAGGAATAGCTCCTCTTTATACAAGTTACAAAGAAACAGGAAAACCAATTCTTCCCTCAAAAGAAAGTCATATATAATAAGAGCAACCAGACAGGGCACTGTTCCAAAGGGAATTCCCAAGCAACAGCCAAAAGAAAACAAAGAACTTATGTTTTATGACAGCTGAGCTCCTGCAAATTCTTCTTCTGCCACAGATCACAGAGCCATAGAATTGTTAAGAGTTGGAAGGGACCTTTAAATGTTATCTAGTCCAACTCCTCTGCAACAAACAGTGACACGCACAGATAATTAGGTTGCTCAGGGCTTGATCTAGTCTTGCCTTGAAAGTCTCCAGGGATGAGGCATAAACCACATCTCTAGGCAACCTGTTACAGTGCCTCACCACCCACACTTTTTAAAGGCTTTTTCCTTGTGTCCAACCTAAATCTACCCTCCTTAAGCTTGAGAGCTTTCATCTTGCTTGCCTCAAGACAAAAAGAATTTACGTTTATAAAACACTAAGCGTAAAAGCGTATTTTAGTATATCTTTTGAAATAATGGATGAAATTATGATTAACATCTAACATTCTCCTCAGACTCCAGATACAATGCTAAAGCAAAGGGAAAAAAACCTTACTTATGCAGAAAGCACTCAAGTTACCTGAGCTCCTATTGCACTTGTTAGCTTGAAGATATACAAAACTATATCCAAGAAGGGCTGTAAGAGAAGCATAGAGGAAAAAAATAAATGTTAAAACATCAACATGAGTATAAAATGGTAATTTTACTTCATTACATCAAAAAACAAAGTTTTGCACATGAAATAGAGGAAAATGCATACTCAGCCACCCCTCCATAACCAGAATAGTATCTGTATTTAACTATGAATTAGCAATTATTTTTCTTCTGAAATCTAACTGAGAAAGTACGCACACATCCCTGCTTAACTGTTAAAAAAAAGTAATAAAAAAAGCATTATGTTCCTTAAAACAAAATTTAAGTAAAAACATTATCATCTGCCACAGTTTTTTATTAGAGATTGTGGAAACTGCAGAGAAAAAACATATTAGCATAACAGCTTAAATGAATTTTTGACCATAGGTATAACTCAAAGTTCTCTATGAAAAGTCTTACCTTGCTAAGGTTTGAGTACAGGTCCACTACACTGTTACAGAATTTTTCCACATCCTGCGTAAGGAGTTGATCTGGGTTAGCTATTCTGTTGTCCAGATTTCCCATTTTGTAGTATGTGTAAGCCCTGAAACAAAACAGCGGTTAAGAGGCAGAAGAGAAATCATTGTCTTGTGATCTCTAATAGCTGGAAATTCCTTACATCATACAATAAGGGGGAAAGCAATGCAGACATTAAATGACTGCATGGAGTCAACACCGCTTATGCTTCTGCAAGAACAGACCCATATTAACTCTTGCAGAAATGTTTAGGCTCCAGGATGTCACCCTAGATGGAGTTCAGCCCCAGACTGCTCTATGCATTGGTGCTGCACTTCAAGTTAGAAAATCCTTGTCATCATCACAACAGCACACCTGACAACCTAAATTTAGTGCAGAGGAACATAAGAAGCTACTCAAATTCAAATATCCAATCCAGTCAGTAGATTATTAGCACTAAACAAGAGTAACTGAAGGACTTTGGAGAGCTCACTTATTAATAGAAGCAGTACAGTGCCTTTTTTTTTTTTTGTCCATTTGAGCCAACTCTGCCAACTTTGCACCTGCTGCCATACACACCCTGAATGAACTGCTCATCCTTCATTTCAAGTGGAACACAATCAGAAGTCTTTTCTAAACAATATAGCTACTAAGCATCTTGCTGAATTCTTACTATGGCTTTAAAATGATTTGTTTCAATTTGGATCAATTCAGTTTTTAAAATTCTAGACATTAATAAGGTGTTACTTACTTGAGATATTCCTCATAGAGGTATTTGGTGAGCCTTACTCGGAAGCACAGTTTCAGTTCATTTAGACCATATTTCAAGAAGTTATTTACTAAAGAGATCTAAAAAGAGACAGTATTTCAATATTCAATATACCTCAATTCATTTGAAACACAGATTGTGCAAACACTTCAAAGTAGGTGAACTGTCCTCTGGAAGTCAATAATACTGTTTAACTTACATAAAACTAAATATATTGTGTCTACACAATCACTGATTAAGTTTTCATCTGCATTTTTGACAACTCCAGTTCCCTGTGGCACTCATCAGATCAGAAGATCTACTATAAACCAACATTCAGATAACATATCTTTAGCTTTTCTGCTAAATTAAAGAGTGCCACCATTTAATAGTCAGTGCCTTAGTGACTAATTCACTACTGTGCCTATCATATAACAGATTACCTATTAGGTAGCAACAATTGTTTTTTGTTGTGTTTTGTTTTTATCTAGTGGGGGCCAGATTTTGAAAAGCTGAAGGAAAAGTCAATGGGAAAAAACACCCAAATCCTACAAAAAAGTTGTAAGAAATTTAAAACTAGAAACCCAAAAAGAGTTCTTTGATTTTGTCGAAGAATTCTAAAACTACACGGCTGAAACATCACCCAACTCATAGAATGAGACTAGGCAGTACTACAGGTGTCATATTATGCAGATATTCAAAATTACCATCAACAAAACCAACCTGAAAAACCAAACATAACTCAGCAAAATCAGCAAGCATACAGTAATATGCCAATAGTCTCTCACATACTGAAGCCAGAAAATTAAATCTGTTTAATACAGACCTTCACATAAAACAACTGCTCCCCTCAGACTCTGAGAGACCCGTTTGAAATCTTTTCCTCAAATTTTTAACTTGCTTCATTCTTATAGCAGAAAATATTTTAAATCTAAGAGAAGCACTTACGGCAGGCATTGCAGCAATGAAGTTGAACAAGTATTTCTTGAAATCTTTCCTGCTGCGACCAATGATGGCACTGCAAACAGCCATAAACTAAGAGTTATTTACAAGAGAAACTATAATCTAGTAGTACTCAAGCAGAGAAACAGTGAGTAGATCACACAGCAGACGAAAAAAACCTCACAGCAAAGACCTATGGTTTGTAGCTGCAGGACCAACAAGTAAAATATGTATCAGGAGTATCTTACTGCCTCCCAGTAGTAACAAAAAAAAATTATCCTCTGATATAAAGATATAACTACTGCTGTTGAACTTCCTTATGTGTTCTTGACATCACAGAGGTGCTAATAGATAAACTGGACAGACAGAAAATATTGCTACTAGCTGACTGATAGTTTCAAAAGAATAGAATCTGAATTTTCTAGCTGAAAAGACAAGGCAATATGAAGACAGAACCATCATATGAAGACAATACCATCAGTATTAGAATTTTATTTCATCTTAAAAATGAGCCAATTTGTTTCATAACCAATTAAAAAAACCAAAATGTTGCTGATGAAAAGCTACATTTATTTGGAAATATTGCATATGAGAGACTAAGAGTTCATTGGTTCTGAAGCGAGCAGGAAAAACACAGCAACAGTACAGCACAGTTGCTTCACTGCTGCAGCAGCTATGGAAAATTAGCAGAGTACTTGACTGTCTATGTTACCAGGTGCAGCAGTTTTTAAAACACCGTACCAGCACCAATAAGTTTTAAAGCATCATCTTGAATACCCCTCTGTTATTTCTTTACAGTTCTATTATGGGAACAAAATATCTGTAATTTAACAGAACTACATATTTCTGATTCTATTCAAAATAACTTTACACCTCTGAAGTTCTAATGCCCCCAAATTCTGTTACGCAATCACCTGTGCATTAACTTCATTTGTTGCATGACCATCACATCACCATTCTAAAACACCTCTATAGATGTTCAGATCAACACAAGACAGAGTTGTGAATGTACAAAATATGACTATGACTGAAAAATCATTTTGCAAGAGGTAAATGTGGCTTAAAAATAAATAATTGGTGACCAAACAATAATTTTTTCTCATTTTTAAAATTATAGGAGCCATGAAATTATGACAATGCCAGTTATTCAGGCACATGAATAGGCAATAAAGTGTCTGAATTAGACCATCCTCCCCCTCTAAATGTAAGAAAAAAATAAAATAAGAAGTTAACAGATACCTTTCAATGACTGTTCCATTCTGAATCATCCAAATATCACAATATGTGCGAACTACCAGCATTACAGCAATAAGCAGCAAATAACCTGTCTAGTGAGAAATAGATATATAATAGTTAAACAATGAATAAAAGTCATCTCATTTTAGCACTCTAATAACTGAAAGTGGATGTAGCTTTTTATACTTATGTGTTTTGTTGCCATTTTAAAGCGTGCACTACAATTTTGCCCTATTCTAGGGAAGTATATTACAAGAGAAACCAACTCCAAAAACGCCCATTTTTCCTTGTTACTAAAGGCAATGCTTACCTCCTTACAAAGTGCTCTAGGGACCATTATTTTCAGGATTCGACATATCCTTGCAATAAACAGTCTGTCCACCATCGCTCGCTCCTTCTTTCCCTCTTTCTGCTCCACACAAAACAAGCAGAACAAGAAAAATGAGACTTTCTGTAAAGCATATGTAGATGGTGTACTATTCTTCCTAGCTGCATTACTTACAGCCACCTTCCTTCTGCAGTTTTTGCAGTTTTTCCTCCCAATTTTAAGACTTGCTCACACAAGTTAAAATAAATGTATGTATCAGAATGGCATGCATGAACAGCTAACAGAAATCTTAAGTAAGAACTAAGCTACTGGAACAAGCTGCAATAGGAAATAATTGTCATGATACAAGATCATAGTTCAAGCATTAAAACACATGTACAAGTTATAAAGCGTTTCGCAATTCCAAAGTTGCTTGTCTCTGGAAGACACCATTTGTCAGTATTCCTAAGGACACATTCCATTGCTTCTCTAGAGCATTGATGGCTTGAACTATACAGGCAGCTCTTTGTTGCTGAGCATATGGTTAGACTTACAAAACTAGTCCTTAAACATTCATAATGCACAGAGATGAAAAAGCATATGGCACACATAAAGCATTAATGAAAACTTCAGTAATATGTGATTGCTCCAGTTCTTCCATTTGCTTCAACATTATAAGTCTGAAGGTGTCATTCAAACTATATTTGCATCATACCCATCATTCTGACCAAAACAAAACTGCAATTATGGGACAGAAAGAAAAAAAAAAAAATCAATAGCACTTGCGATTATTAAATATATATATAACAAGAAGAAATAATTACCTCATTGTTCTGCAAGGCTTGTTTTCCACTTCTTTTACTGTAAAGGAAAAAAATAAAGTATTTTACTTTTTAAACACACACAGGAGACAAACAGAAAAGCAGTAGATTACATCCCTATCACCTATGACAAAGCAGCACAGTGTCCTCACAGCAGGAATACCTTTTATGTAAAGCTTACTTGCTAATTTTATACACTGTTACATGAAAAACTATCCATTCTACTGTTTGGTTTCATGTAGCAAAATTAAGTCTCCCTCTTATCCATTGAGTTTTGCACCATCAACTTGCGCTGTTTCTATATCTTTAAAAAAATACTTTGCAGCTCTGGCAGCAGGGTTCCAGTGACCAAGAAGGAAACTATGTGAATGCAGGTTCAGCAACCCAACTTCAATTTCACACTGTCTACATAAGCCAAACAGATTTGTTTCGCAAGGCATTTGACTTTTAAATAACTCATGCTATTTGTAAAGATTATTTGCTTATTAGCTTGTGCTGCAGGGGAAAGAGTCAGATCCTGTGAAACCAAGGCTCTGCAAAGCTGCACACTGGTTTCCATTCTGTCCTGTTTTTGCTCCCCTCATTCTCAAAGGGGTTAGAGAAAAAACAATTATCAACAATCACCCAAGAACTGTTTTTGCCCTTTAAAAAAGCAAGCTGGCATTTGAGACTTTACATTTTGTCTTCCTTTCTGAAGATCAAATAAGCACATGAAAACAGTGGGAAAGTTTACATGTTTATGTAGTTTAAGAGTGACAGCTACCCATAATAAATTGTTACATTTCTCCAACATCACACCAAAAATATTTACAGCAAACCAAACTACAGCAACAGTTTCAAGCCAGTAGCTGGGAAATCACAGGGAAGCAGAAAGCAAGCAAGGCACTGCTCCTTCTGCCTCCAACTCCCAAAGAAGTGTAGACACTGCCCTGTAACCACTTATGCACAACTTACTCAGCAGCATCTCACACCTGCACTTTAAAGTGCCATAAAGAAGGTACCTAGGATAAAACCAGGGCTACTTTAATTTACAATGTTTAGGAAGATCTCAGTGCCACTGACCAGGGAAGAAAAGCAACTTAATTACAAAGAAGGAAGAGGCAGAGGAGCAGAAGAATATGAGAAAAGAAGACCAGAAAGCAAGAAGGAAGAGATGCCAGCTTAAGAGGAGCTTAATTAAAGGTAATGGTGAAGCACAACCTCAAAAGAAGATAAAAATCTGCTAAGACTACTTGTGCAAAATTCAGAGTAAAGAACATGACAGACAGCAGAGGGCAGACCAGTGAGAAATAATACCAGTTCCAGAGATGTAACACAAGGGAAACATCTGGAAATGGTAACAGCATGCAGAGTCTAAAAAATAATTTAGGTAGAAACTACATCCTGGTGATGCAGGAATGACCTAATGCAGCTACAAGGAACTTCTTCCCTTCTTGATACATCAATTTTGAAGACAAAACAAGGCCTAAAGAGAGGATCAGTTTAGGAGCACAGGCACATCTGGTTTGGGAGAAAGAGCAAAGCATTACTTTTATGAGTTGATAACTATGACCAAACTAAGTGGCTGCCTTCCTGCATGATTCATGACTTGCAGAGACGCAAAATAAAAGCATGCTACTCTTCAAGATATCCTATAATAACTCCTACCTTTCTAACTTCAAGGTCTGCCAAAGTCTGAAGTCATAGTATTCAATATGCCACCACTGCTGCTTTAAAACTATCAGACATTAATATAAATAGTAATATATTAAGAATATGAGGTCCAGACGAATACCTGAAGCATTCAATGTTTCTCCTACAGTAACTGTAGCAATTCAGTAGGTGAAGTGACTGAATTAGCACATACTGAAGAACTAAAGAAAAACAACTGTTCAGAAACAGACATACTTGTGAACTTGTATTTAATTTGTATTCACAAAGTTTAAGATAAAAATCACATACTTGTATATAATGTCCTAACGAAAATGGAGCTGCAACAATGTTTTTCTTCCTAGAAAAGATATCACGCAAGCTCCAACAAGGCTAATACCTAAACAAGAAATGAAGCAATCACAAACTACAGATTACTGAGATGCAGAAGAACAGCCAAGGCTGAACTCAGCCTGGAACAGACTGCAGAACTTTCCTTCTTATAAGTCCCATATTTTCCGGCTGATACCTACTGGCACTACACCAAACCCCATTATCCTGTTGTAGGGGCTTGTGTGAGAATTGTGGTCACACTGTCATTGAATGTAAAGACTAAATAACACCCTCAATTAGTCAAGAACACAGCAAGACTATCTGGTTGCAGGAGAGAGCTCTAAGATACGAGCCAATTCAGCTCTCTGATATTCCAGACTTTACCTAATGCTGGAGCAGCACAGCCCTTAGTGCTGGAGAGGGTGACTGCTACATGCTGCCCAACTCCTCTGCTGCACTTTTCCTGGTAGCGGGGTTATGCTCGAGTCTGAGCAGCACATGTAAGGGCCGCTGGGAACAGAAACAGGCTGCTTTTTACTGCAGTGTTAATTTGAGAGATTACTTCACCTACACATGCCACTCTCCAGTTTGCACTCTTCATTCAAGTCAGTGCACCTGTCATCAGTGGGCCTCGAAGCTCCAGAGCTGTACGGTTAATTTGGTGATGTGGTAGGAAAACAGATACCGCTCAGGTCAGTACACTCTGTCTCTCAATCATTCAGACAGCTCTACTACCATTCAGGCAGTCACTCTATAACTGCAGAAAAGCTCCACTTTCATCCTTTAGCTCAGTTTCTCTCCATTCACCACAAGAGACACTGAAACCCTTATCCTGATGTGTACATACAGAGGCTGACTGGCTGGGGAAATGAGAATTACAGAAGCAGAAGCCATTTCCATACAGCTGAAAAAGAAGCAATGCTGGACTCAGCAGTGAAATGACAGAAGTCCCATAAGGAACACACTTCAGCTCCTTTTTACCTTCTTGACTAGACTGTGCAGCCATCATTCATTTTCTACCTTTTCCTCCTACACTAGAAAATAGAGTTTTTCCTCTATCCTTCCCTGAATTTGATTGTTGTGGGGGTACTTTTTTGGTTGTTTTGTTGTCTTTTTTCCCTTTTTAATTCCAGCCACCAGCATCCCCTAGAGAATGAGATACAACATATATGCATATACCTGCAGTTTGCAGAAAGAACATTATGAAAGCATAAATTAAGCACAAATACAGTAACATTACTCAAAGCTACAAAAAAACTTGCATAGTGAGCTGCTCTACTGATTTATTTCTCCTAAACAATAAAATCTATAGAAATACATTAGTTATTCTTATCCATCAGTATGCCAGATGAATATAGCCTTCTCTAGCAGAATTATTTCTTAATAAAACTTATCTCCAGGGGCTGCTTGCTTTTGAGTTTTCCCACATGGAAGATGCTAACTGAAACTAAGTTCACAGCTGGTTAAGAAAGAAGACCCGTCAGCACAAGCAGACTTCACTAAATGGCAAACAGATGACAGGCAAACAGGCAGACAAACTTCCAGTGTGGATCCTGCTTCCAGCAGACACCTGGACTAAGGTCTCCTCTACTCTGAATTATTCTATAATTCACTCTTTCACTCTGTGATTTTGTCTTAAAAATACAAAAGCTACTGATGCAGTGGGACACACGTGATCTGAAGAAACTGCAGCAAAATCAGCATCCAAGACACAGCCTGCTCTGTGTAATTTAACTGCAAAGAGCTTTTACAACAAATGGACATAAAGCAAGCCAAGAAAGGCTGTACAGGGCTAACACTACTACATCCGGCTTCACATTGTATGTGCATGGTAACTGAATAGTAGCTCACTAAAGATAAGTAAATAGGTAAGTAGCTAATAAATAGCAGGTAATAGAACAAAACAACACTCCTCAACATTCAGAAACATGATCAGGCAAAAAGAAAAAAGAAAAAAAAAAAAACAACACAAGATGTTTTAAAGAAAGTGATACAGTTTCAGGACTGCCCAGAAATTTGGCAGCTGATCCTGCTTTGAGGACGCTAATGTAACACAGGGGGAGGCAGAAAACTACCAGATAGCATCACTTGATTTCAGTCTCCCAGTTAGCATTGGACACAGCACTCCGTCTTTGGGTTTACCTCTGTATTTCCTCATCAGTAAAACTATTCTCTCTAAAGAAATATGCAACAATGGTGGTTGCTCAAAGGATTCCTCTCAGCATTACTGCAAAGGAAAGTGATTTCAGAAGCACTGGGAACAGCTTTCCAGAGACCACCAGTCCTGGTGACCTAAAGGGAACTACTTGGCAATATTAGGCCCGTGCTATTTGTTAGCAAACAAGAAGGTTAAAGAATTACAGTTTCTTGAAACATGAGTCGCCTTCAAGACTAAAGTTCATCAGAGTTTCATGGAAGCAATCCACACTGAGCCAAGTGTAACAACATGGAATTGCAGACGAAGACAGAGATAAGCAAGTCTTGCAGTTTAATGATGGGCGAAGAGGAAATCAGGATTTGAGAACAGTATATCATGATTAACTACAAAGAAGCTACAAAGTTCAGGTCATGCAACCTGCTTTCTATAGGGTAGGATATGTGGCTTCTGCTAAACACCGTACAAAGGAAGAGGTTTTGTTACAGAGGGAAATGGTGCTCTTCAAGCAGTTGTTACCTCTGAGCAATTTTTATGTGTGTCTTCTGCAGCCCTTTCATGAATAGAGGTGCAATTTTCAGTCTATTTTGCAGTCACTCTGACACTGCAAAGACAATACAATTCAAACAACTAAAGCTGGAATACAATTGCATAGACTGTTACAGTGGGAGGGACTAACAGCTCTATTGAGAAACACAGTGCGCACCTCACAGCGTAATCACTGACAGACAGCTCCACACTGTGCGCCCGGTGCAGAGTAAGAGAGCAACAGCACAGTTATTTTGGGTCAAGGGCAGCAGGCTTACTCAGAAGCACGGGCACAGTCCAAAAGCATGCACACTGACACAGTGCACCCTGAGAGCACACAGAAACGAAGGGAATGATTTTCTTGGCTCAACAGGGGAGCCTGGTTGCAGCATAACCAAAAATAATGTGAGAGAAGGCATTCAGGTGACCCAGAAAGGGACTGAAAGGTCACAGGCAGCTATGGACTGCAAGCTGAGCTCTGACTGCTGTGCTGCTACAGCTCAGAAGGTTTCTAGAAGCATTTCAGAAGGCAACAAAGCAGTACTGTTCTAGAGGAAAATCTCAGTTTCAGTAGAAGCCTGTATCTCAGTAACACACAAAGACAAAGGAAAAAGGCTACAGCTATTGTTTTTCCATAAGCTTGTGCCCTGGCCTAGGCTGTGGCTGTCACTCTCCCTCAGGTACGTCAGAGGAAAGAGACTTCATTCTTCTTCCTGCAACATGAAAAACAAACAAACAAACCCTACTTCGCACTGTCATACACTCATATGCTAGATCTTGGCTTAGAGAACAACCACTTTTGGCAACTTAATAAAAGAGAAGCCACAAATTAACTACCCAGGCCCAAAACAAAGGCAGTCTGAGCTCAAGAAGGCCTGAGTCACCCAGTTCCTCCCGACTCTGTGCCCTCCAGCTGAGGACATATTTTCTGAGCCTCAGGCAGTCTATTTTTCCCCCCTTCAAGGTCAGATTTAGGATTACAAGAAGATGTACCTAATCTGTATGTTTAGGCCAGTTGTTTTATTTTTCATGTTAATGCAGAAATGGCATGTAATGGACTGATCAGTCACATTTACATGCTGGTTCAGTCAATCACAATGTAGCTGCCTACTCTTTCTTCATTAACCTTTCCATTGTGCAGCATGGGTTCTCCTTAAAACTTCCACATACATGTAAGCAATCTGGCCATCTGCTGCAATGCAGCTTCAGCCTTTTTTGTCAGTCTTGGCACCTCCACACAGGAACAAGGCCCTTTGTGCAAAGAACCAAGCATGGACCTCACACAAGCATTTTCAGAGCCTAAAGAAACAAGGAATAATAAAGAGAATAATATCTTAAGTGCAAAAACACTGAATAACTAAAAGCAAGACTTGTTTTAAGTTACAAGTGTCACCCACTGTGTTTTAACTTCTGTACTGGATTTTGTAATGTTTGAACAAGTTTTTATCAGTTCCGGTTGTACGTACATGAATCACTGTCAAGTTCAAGGGCAGTCCTGACAAACACCAGCTTCCACTCCCTGAGAGGAAGAAGGCTGAGAAGCCCAGTGACAGCTAAGTGGTACAATGCTCACACATCACCTAAGCTGACCTGCATAAAAGCCTGCTTGACAGACACCGCATCAACAGCTCCCCGCTTTGGCCCAGTCCAATCTCTAAAGCTCCTGGCAAATATTTTTCTTCCTTTAAGCATTTTTTCCTCTTCATAGAAGGGGCAGAAATCACATGGATTTCAAAAGTTTAACATATATAAAATTAAGTTTTGATACACCAGCATCCACTTGGATTTTAATGGATGTACTGGGTGACAGGGAAGGCCGGTGTGTCTAGGAGCAGACTATAAACATCTTGTCACCTTCCATACACTAAAATTGCTACTATATTCAGCTTCTTCTCTTTCCCTAACCCTGCAGTTCCAAACTCTTTACCAAAGTGCTTCCTGCAGTGCCTTTCAGGCCCCTCCTCCAGCAGAAACCTGTATGTGTTTCTTGAAAATAATCCAAGTACACTCTCTATTTGTGCAAGTACTTCACTTCCAACCAGAAAGAGACTAAGGAACAATTCCCATTAGAGTGAGAGAATCACAGACAACCACCAGCTCCTTTATGTAACACCCATTAAGGTTTTATTTCTGAAGCAATCAAATTTTAAGCTTGTTGTTCTAGGCAGTGGTGTCTAACGTAAGACAAAGCTCATAAGACACGGGGTTAGACTTTTGCAAGTGAAAAACAACTTTGTTTTACTTTAAACATCACACAGCACAGGTTTTCCTTCTTCCTTCCTTTTACATGCAGTCCTATATTGCATATAACCCTATTTCATCATCTACCATTTTTTTTTACCATTGGTATCCAATATGAGCTTATAGCCCTTGCTTAAAGAAGAAAAGTTTATGTGAACCAAACTGTTCCAGTCATTGCTTGGGCTGGTTTCTTTAATGTCGCAAAAAATATGAATTAAAAGCTACATTTGTGCACTGTCAGTAAATTCAAAGTCATCTGTATTCAATTAAAATAGTAATTCTTAGCAACAAATTGCTATCCCATAGTAACAGCAGCTACTAAAAGGAAATATTTGCTGTTTGCGTTTGCATACAGCCAAACAGTACTTGTAATGCACCAGAACACATCATCAGTTAGGAAAATGCTACAGACTGAGAAGCTTCTATTTCAGTACTGTTTATTACTTAAAAACAACACCAGCTCCAAAAACCAGCCTTTACAGATCTTGCTCAAGGTCCTGGGCATTAAACTTTTTGTTGCTGTTTTAGCAGACAGAGGACAAAGTACAAAGACTACTCATCAGACCTCCATTAGTTCTCCTTCTTTCTCCTATCCTTCAAATATTTTTCCAACGCCCAGTACTGTGGGGGAGGGAGGGAATGCAACCACTGGTCTCTAATACAGATTTTTTGAGTCACTTCCCTAAATGGAAGTGAGTTTTTCAGTGGCCAAAAAGATCATCAGTGCCAAAGTCCCTTGTGCTGATAAAAACTGCTCCTGACAAATTAAAGACATGATTGGTTTCTCCTGTATTATATACCCAGGATTATGTTCTTTCCCAAACAGGACAACATTTTTTTTCCCACTATAAAAGCACACCAAATAGCACAGCTCAGGTCATCACTGCATCTACATGTAACAACTTTCTGCCTCCCAAGTCATCAAAGGTTTTTCCTAGGAAACAGACTTTATTTTGATGAGAGCAACTCAAATGGAAAAACAGGGCATTTTTGCTTCCTTGACTAAAGCACAGAAAATAACATGGAATACCACTGAGCTTCTTCCTACAAGCCAACAGTTCTATTCTGAGCTATTTTTGAGGATTTTAGAAATGTTTAGTTAAAATTTACTGTCATCTGCAGGTGATACAACCTCTCAGTTCTGCACAACTGATGAGCAATGTAACAGGTCCTACAGCAGAACAGCTGTGACTAATCCAACTAACACTAATTAAGTGATCTTTGACCTACTAGGCTAGTAGGTAGGCTAGCATAACATCCAGCTTAATTATTCATACCTCACTACTTGATATGAGTTGTACCGGACTTTGTCCCTATTGTCTGACAGCAGAAATGTAGGTGAGAGTTGTCTCTTTCTCCTGCAATAGTTTCTTTAGCTGACTATTCCCTATCATAATTAACACACACATGAAGATTTACCGCTTATTTGTATGTCAGTATTGTATACCAGCACAAGTATGCTGGAATAGAAAAATCTGGCACAGCGACAGTCGCTCCCAAAGTGTGCTATAATTTATGTTAGCAACAAAGCATTAGGAAATGAATGATACATAAACTGACAAGACTAAAAGAGGATGAGGCAATGGTAATAAGTGGTTGCTTTTGTGGTGTAGGCAATGCAACTTGCTTACTGCCTCTTCTTGATAGGCAGCATTCTGTAATGCTCCTGGCAAGGTTGGCCTCACAAGGAAAAATGTGGAGAAAAGAAGGAAGACCAATGGGCAAATCTCATCCTTACAAAAAGGAGCAGCATAGCTGGCCATGAAACAACTGAATGGTGGATGTAGAGCTTGTTATTCACAGCCCCAACATAACAGCAGTATTAAGGGCTATGCAACAGAGTGCCTCAAAAGCCTAAAGCAGTAGTTGCATAGGTACAAACTGGTTGGCAAACACGGTACTTATTTTAGAAACTGCATTTCTAATAGATTTGAGAAAGCAAAATGGTGTAAGAGAGGCAGATTACAGCAGTAAGAAAGAGGTATGAGGATAACTGTAGTATAGATAGAGGAAAAGGGATAGGTCACGTCAGGTCAGACCACCTCAAGTCCATTCAACTGCTAAATGTATGAATCATCTCCACTTTGCAACAGACAATAACATTATAATAGCGTGTAGTCCACCTAGTATGTACAAATAACTTAGATTTTTAACACTGTACATAGCAAAATCATAAGATTCCTACAGGAGGAATGCATTCCAGGCACAATTTTCAATATTCAAGCTAGAATTTAGTTTCACCGCATTCACTCTCAGCTAATAGAGGCACTGTCCTTGTTGAGTCCAGCAGAGCAACAACAAGAAACCTGCAACAGAGACAGTTCAGGGACAATCCAGGAGCCACATTATATGTATTTCAGGAGTATATTAAATGGACCTCAATCTACAGTTGAAGGTGCGTTTCAAACTGAACGTAATCCAAGACTGTGCACAAAGTCCACTTCTCAATAAAGAGAAAGCAAGGGAAGTGTGGACAATTAGAAGGTTCACTTCAAAAGCATATTTGCAGTCTGAAGTACGAACACAAATTCTCCCAGAACATCTACCTGGCCCAGCCTTCCTTACAGACACCATTCCAATGCACTAAGTAGGAAAATCTTATAGTACATATCAGTAACCCTCTCAACTTACCACTTCCAAGCCCATCTATAAAGCTTTTCACATTTTTACAAATGGTGTTTGACTAAATTTTACAGAGATAACTGGAATATATCACCCTCGCCTATGAATTGGGCAGAAGAACAAGCCATCAATGATAGTTTAGGATCTCGTTTCCATTCCCATACAAATAACGTAACATAGCAAATTCCAAGAAGCCCTCTGTTGCTCACATTTTATGTATGTTATATGACAAAGTTACCTAACATCAGAAAGCTCTGAAGATAACACCTGTATGAAAGGAATTGGGTAAAATAACACTAAGTCATTGCTTAACTACAGGTATGTTATTACTTAAGTCTATTGAGTAAGTCCATTTCACCATCGCTGTTTAGCACCAGGATCAGGTTATGGCAATTACACGATATCTAACTGTACATGCCAGGTCTTTAGCACGCAGCCAGCGACCGAAGTCCATAGATCTGCCAGAACCACACAAGGACTGAGCCTGGAGCATCTTCACCTCCCATCACACGTTCTGGTACCCGACTGCTCCCCAGGGGCCAGCACACGACACACACACACATACACACACACATACACAGGTGAGACACCCTCACAGGTAACCCAAGCAGCCTCTATCTCTGCTACAGCTGTCGGCGTGCCGGCACCGGAATAACCCTCGCCCGTTATTACCTGTGCAGACAGGACAAACCTAAACGCGCAACTCTTTCTCAGCAGTAGCTCACAGATGGGAAAACTGAGAAAACAAATACAACTCGAGCAGCGGAGCCGGGGCGTGCCGCCACACCACGGGCAGGGGATGCCGCCTCCTCTATAGGAGACGGTCCCGAGGGTGGAGGCAGCGGACCTCACTGCAGGGAGAGCCCCGGGACCGACCTCCGGGCCCCGCTCCGTCCCCACGCACCGCTGCAGCTCGCCCCCGGCCCACCGCGCCGCGCCCCCGCCCAGCTCAGCTCAGCTCACCCGTGCTGGGCCGCAGCCCGCCGCTTGTTGAGCAGGCAGAGCAGCGCGCAGGCGGCCGCCGTGCCGCCGACGATGGCGGAATGGCGCACGGTGAGGAACTTGCTGTAGGCAGCCATGGCGCGAGCGCTGCCGCAGAGCCGCAGCCGAACCGAGCCGTGCCGAGAGGGCGCAGGGAATGGCGGGACGAGGGGCGGGGCGCTGCCGGCCTCGCCTCCGCCGGCCGGAGGGAGGTTGTGCGCTGCGTGCCCCGCTCGCGTCTCGTCCCTGCGGCACCTCGGCCTGGCGGCTCGTTGTGCAGCTGTACGCCCCTGTGAGTCCCCAGTGTCATACACGGGTAAAGGCAGCGCGAAATAAGCCTCCCAGGAAGGCTTTCACGTCACTGTCTTTCTTTTAAGGCCCTGAGAGGAGCTGCCAAGTTTAACTTTCAACACAGAGGAACATGTTACCAGTGTGAGTATAGAAAAGCCGCCCCTGCCCGGACAGAAACTCACGGCCCGCCCCCGCCGAACCTGTTCTACTCGTAGGTGCTTTTCCCTCGCAGTCAGTAGCAGTTCGCCAGGCCAAGCTGTCCCAGCGCAAACACCCAGGCCAGCAGAGCTGCCATCGCACTTGGGACAAGTTTGTCTCTTGGTGCCTAAATGCGGTCTCAGAACATCCAATTGTTTGCCTGTTCTAGAGCACAGGAGAAAGGGCTGCTTTCCTTGGCACTGACTTGTGTGTCTTGGACAGTTTCTCTGCTTTAAAGCATCAGTACATTGGTGTCTGTTGGGGAAACTGAGGTAAACTATTCCACGTGTATTCTGATCACCTGAAAAATATGCATCAGAATCACAAAACGTGATGAAGTTTATTGCATATCAAAATTTTCTCTCTGTACTGCTCAGAGTTGGAGGCCAAACTTGGGTGTTTGTTGGGGTCTTTTTGAAGTTTTAGATATTTAGACAGCAGGTAAATCAGAAAAGCTAAAAATAGGTAATATCCTCATCAAATAAAATTTCTTAGATTCATATCATTATGAAGGTGTAAGTCTAGAATTTTTCCTTGAGGTGCAGTTTTGCTGCCACTTTTCATCTCTCCCTGTTCTGGGATCAAAAGCAGTGCATGGTTGTAAGTTTCTACAGATCCTCTTTCCTCCATAGGCTTAGGTTGGTCATGTCCTTCCACTGAACTATCTTTCAAATATAGCCCAACACCGTGTACATACAATGTCTGTCTATTTAGGCCACGCTGACCTTTGTTGTTTGCATGACTTGTGCTCTGCTAAGTTTATCTTCTGTCCTTACCCCACTTTTTGAGCTTACTCAGTACCAGATCCTGTATTTTGTTCATCTTCTACCTTGTCTTTAAATAATTTCACAAAAGCCCTTCATCTGCTAGGAAACCTGTCTCATATGTCAAGTTCTCTCACTGTTTAATCTACTGTCTTCATTTTTCACTGTTAGTTTTTATTAAAAAAAAAAAAACAAAAACTTTGTAGTGGAACTAATAAACGGGCACTTAGTCCAAAACACAAGGTTTTTATTGATCCATTGTTTCATCAGTTTCCAACAAGACTTATGGGTGAGCATATTCGTGGTAAAATCACCCACACCGACAAATGCTTTTGTGACAGAAGTTCCTCCTTTGTTCTGCAATTTGAGGTCAGTTTGTGTGCTCTGCATTCTTGGTACGAGTCAACTGGAAGAGTTTTCCAAAGTATCAGGTAGTGACAACATTAGTTCAGATGTATCTCAAATGTAGAAACCAGAGCTTAGAAGAAAACAAAGCAAGCAAACAAGGGTGTCATCTGTATTAATAATGGCATGCGTAGCTTCCCTGAAGAAGCAAGATCAAATTGAGACCTGTGCTTTTGATATGGTTAATGGTATGGTTCAAACTTCTCATTGTCTATGTAAAAGCATTCATAGAGAGAAAGCCACTTAAACTTGAAACTGTGCAATGGAAGACAAAAATGTCTAGGGATAGAAAAGCATATTCACTATTAAATTAACACTGGGGGACAAATAAAAGTCGAAGGCTTTTAATTTTTAACCTGGATCCACTCCCTGACAATTTTTGCAGTGCAGCTCCTTGCTTGGGCAAAATACGTTGTGCTTCAATTTCACAATAAATGAAATGTCTGTTTATTAAAAAACAGTGATAAAGTCGCTTAACAGTTTTGATTCTCAAGTCATATCCTCACTCAGCGTTGATTTTAGCCTGTTGAGTTTTAGGGAATAGTTTTAAGACAGGATTATTAGAAACTTGTATGGAGTATTTTTTATTCCAACTAGAAATCATGTGAATATATCTATTTTAAATGGAGTCTGGGTTAACAAATGAGAGGATGCTCTGATTTGTTTTTTCTCAGAACAGGAAGAACCTGTATTGTTTGCTGTTGGCACTTGGCATACGGTAACCAGCTAGTTTCTGAGAACAACATATCTAATAATTAAATGAAAACCATGTTGTTTATTGTAGGCTCAGTGAAACATTAATAGCAGGGAGAGCAATTTACAAGTGTTGTGAAAGGTAGCAGAGGAATGAAATTAATTTATGCAAGTTGATGTAAGCTGTAAGGTGTAACTTATATTGTATGTGTACGTTCAGTTTGCAAGTAGTTTGTATGGTGCTGGTATCCATTCTGGAGATATGTAATACAAGAAAGATTTTAATACTTTGTGTGTAGTTCTATTTCCTTAGTTAATTACTATAAGAAATTATCAATGAGAGTCCAATTTTTACACTCTGCTGAACTCTTATAATATTTCTGAAAACTGCTGTCACCTACACTGGGCTTCCATCCTTGATGAATCATTGTTTTCTGTGTCAATATAGTTCACATCTTTTTTTGGATACTTAGATCTTTCTCTTCCATATGCAATAATTTTTGGATAATTTTTCTTTTTTTTTTTTTTTTTTTTTTTTTTTTTTTTTTTTTTTATTGTTGGCATTTGTTACTGCTCAATTACCATTTTGCTACACACTCACCTTGCTGGAACAAGATAATTAATAGAGGAACAATGTGGTAACTGCAATGGGTTTCTGGAGTTGAATTCCTGTCTCCACCCTTTGTTTCACAAGCTGGCAATTTTTGTAGCAACACTTCCAATCAGCTATGTTAGAGACACTGGACGGTCTGTGAACCTAATGGCAAACTCACTAGCAAGCCATACACAGTATCCTCACAGTGTTACTGAATAAACTTTTCACTTTATTTCCTCAACACTGCTCAGATTATTGACTTCTGAAAAACAGGTTTCTGTACCTTTACTGACAACTCTTTACCAGGAGCTGCCTGCAGGGCTGCGGAGGTCATCACTAAATATGCTTGGATCTCTCTCAGCTTCCGCTAAGAAAAGTGTATCAACCTATTAGTAATAATGCACAGCAGATTTCCTTACAGATGACATTTTTCAGTCTCTGCACCCTTCCTCCCTGCAGACTGAGCAGTCAGTTATCTGTTAATCAGGTACTACAGAAGCTCAAAGGCTTTTCCTGTAATGGTTGTGCCACACCAAAACACAGGTGGGCACAGGAACTGAGCATAGGTAACAATTGCTGGCTTTAAGAATAATCCTATTGATCTGAACAACTGGAAAATAAAACCAGATAAGGGATGAAAGGAGCATATTAAGATGAGGCAATACAGAAACCAGAAGATAAATAAATTGCTTGAGAATAAATCAGTGAAGAAAGGCTGCACAAACTGAGGTGTCTTAGCGCTAGAGTATGTAGAGAGGGAGGCTGAGACACCCTGATCAGGAAGCCAGTGGAAGAAAGGTTTGGAGACTAGTTGAGCAAGAAGATTAGAGGGGCTGAACAATGATTCTGGTATTAGGAGGGAATCCAGTGGTTGGGCAAGAAGATCAGACTAGGTGTGTGTTACAAAATAGTAGGATGATACTGAGCTAAGGTGGTAAACAGAAAGGAGGCATTTTGAGTTAATTGACTGGAAAGGAGAAAGGTTGAAAGAAGGTACTTACATTTAGTAAGGTATGAGATGTAACTGTCCAGACAAGGAATCTGTGGCACCTGAGCTAGCTATTTCTCATAGAGATGTAGTAGGACACTTGACAGGAAGCTCACGTGCAATTCTTACATGAAGCTGTACTAGTCAGTAGATCAGGACTGTCTAGGTAAGCAGGCTGTTACCTACAGGACTGCTCTGTCATACATTACAAAATATTTTGTGAGACAGCATATGAGGTAGGTGACAATGGGAAGCAAAATGATAGTTCTGTGGCTAAGGCAGCTAAATGGTGACCTGAAGTACCACTGACTGCTACAGAATCACTACAGGATGCTGTACCAGAATAAGAGCATAAAGTTGCCTATTAATTGTATTTTTCCTTTTTAAGAATATACGTATTAGAGATGCATTTGCGGAAGTGTTTTGTGTTGCTAAGTAGTTCGATTAAGTGGAGCTTGCTTTGAGCACAGTTGGGTTTTTTTTGTGATTTTTTTTTTTAAACAATTACCATTTAATAATACTTTTTTATTATTTTACATAGCATTTGAATGGCATTCATTAAGACAAGAGCTAAATAGTGATTACAAGTGAATTTTTCAAATGAACTCTAAATAACTGCTTATTCACTGAATGAGACAGCAATAGAGTGGTAAAAATGTATGAAGCCATGTAATTAAATGCTGCATCCTGCTGTAGCCTCAATTCAGGACTCTTGTGCAGTTTTAGACCACCTTTGTGGTGGATTTTTTCAGCACTACTCTACACTTGCAGAATCCAACCACTTTAATTAGCAACATTTTCAGGGGGGGAACTAAGGGGGGAAGAGACCGGGGCTTTCTAGTGCTCTGCAGCTCACAGTGACTTCCAGTAGCTGTAACTGAGGTGCTGGTGTAGAACTGTAATCAGTGCATAGATGAGATCTCGTTGCTTTTTTTCTTACAAAGTGTTTGAATTCATTCTTCAAATTTGAAAAGAAATGCACTAGTAACAGGGTAAGAATCAACAAAGGAAGTGAGTCATGAATGACTGATGACTTGCCAAATGAGAGGGAATAATTCAACTGAATGGCACAGAAAGTAGATGGGTAGTGGATCTTTGAAGTTGAGTAAAGCAAGAGAGACTTCATTATTTGTTAAAGATCATAAAATCACAAAGTATGAGACTGTAAGATAGCTTCAGGACCATCCAAGACTGACTTCAGCGAAGATGGTATAGAAAGAGAGGAATGAAAAAGATAGGGGAAAAAGGAAAATAATGTTAACAACATGGTGAAACTCACAATTGTATGGAAGAGTTAGGAAGAAACACATTCCTAATAAATAGCAGAATAGGTAACAAAATGTGTGATTTCACATGTCACATTTTTGATTTTTACACAAGTATGCTTTTGTTAAGTATGGGATCAAGAAAAGTAAAGAAAGCAGAAAGTGGGCCCAGAGGAATGTGAAGAGAATAACAAACTGTTAAAGAAATACAGAACTTGCCACAGAGACACATAGGAAGAGTACTGGTATAGATTCTGTTTCTTTTCATAAAATCATAGAATTACTCAGGTTGGAAAAGACCTCAAAGATCATCAAGTCCAACCGCAGCCTAACCATAGTACCCTAACTCTAACAACCCTCTGCTAAATCATATCTTTGAGCAAGGCCTTTGCAAAAGGACTTCACTGCTATCCATTACTACTATTACTACTACTTACTAAAATTTAATATATTGCTACTAAGATATGTTAGTAATGTCTTTATTACAAGTTTATTAATGTTACATATTGGTACTACTAATAATTCTGTGATGCTAATGATACTGTATTTAACAAGAGATAAGAAGTTATTTAGATTGCTAGCACCCAAGACAGCACTTGCAGTCAAGCATGCATTAACTTGTTCAGCAGCTGAAGATACTGCTTACACGGTTTCTAGCATAGCTCATGCCCCCAGAAAATTATAACTTGAAACTAAATTTATCAGTGAAAAAAATGTGCAAAGCTGCCCAAATGTTTTGCCCACCTGGAGCAATACATTTGGAGAACTGTTGCCCTCATATTTCATAGGCTGGTGCTTTGTGTGTTTAAAAAAAATGAAAGTTTCTGTGAAAACATAAATACACACGTGTGTATATAAATATTGTGTGCACAGATACATAGCCAAACTTTTTCTCTATTGGTAAACAAAATAAATTAATCCTCTTTTCTAAAAAAAAAAAAAAAAAAAAAAAAAAAAAGTGAAGTTTTATCCTATTCCAGCAGAAAGAAATTGTATTACTCTTCAGCCTTAAGGCACAAAGTTATGTGTCTAACCAACGTGAGAAAATTCTCTGTTCCTTCCTACGTAGAGCTACACCCTCAGCCACAGCTGAAAGCTCGTCCTCTCCTGCCTGCCAGCTAGGGCAGAGTTTATAGGGTAGGGCAGGATTCTCTGCTCCAGCTCAGCAAGACTGAACCCACAGACTTCATCTTAATGCAGAATATATAAATAGAAAATACATGGTTTAACTATTAAGTAAATCATCATCCAAATTGCATCACTACAAGTCAGATGTCATCTGCCAACCTGCCCTCTTATCTGAAGTAAGATGAGAGTGAGTTTTTACCACATGTAAGGGCAAGTTTGCATGTTATCACATATTGGTTAACACACAGAATGTTCACACCCTGGTTGATCTCTTGCTAACTCAGGAATAGCACAAACAGGCAGCAGAAATAAGCAAATACTAGATACGGACCGAGCCTCTAATAATTGCCTATGTTCACTGAGTCAAAAGAAACCAACTCTATCCTGGTTCTTTTCCTAAACTTTTTTGTGCCATACATTTGCTCTTTGAGTACACCTGTGTCATAATCTTCAGCTGTATTAGGTTTTCAACATCTGAAAATGTAAATCAGGATTGACTTACGTGACAGTCTGAATAAATGAGAAGGTGTTATGTTGTCCTAGTTGTGCTGTTGAAATACCTTTTAGTCCAAAAAGCTCTACGGTTCTGAGAAGAAGAGAATGAATAAGATTGCTAGAAGCAAGCATCAGATCAGGACATAAGTACTGAGCAGCCCTTGTAGGCAGTTTGCAGAGGTTACATCAGACACCACTGAAGTACCTGTTTCTCCATCAGCTTTGTCTTTGCCATTGCACATTAAAGCAGTTGTTCCAGTTACTGGTGGACCTTTTCTTCAGAAGCATCTTATTTTTTCCTCTCACGTTAAGGAAAGCCTGAAGCTTCTGTTAACAACAGAAACAAGGCTTTTGTAGCATAGCACATCCACTGCGTGTGCATTTGCTGCTGGGAAGTCAACACGTGTGAGGAAAAGATTGAATGCATGAATAAAATAGGGTTTCATGGGCAGCAGTGCACAGTGACTTCTGCTTTTCAAACAAAAGTAAATGAAGTAACCAAAACCTCAGAAGAGCAAGGGTTAAAACAACAATAAAAGTCAAAGGAAGGAGGAAAGAGAAAAGAAAGGAGATTCCTACAATTTAAGTTTAAAATCATAACCATTATTTCCTAGAAGTTCCAGAGATGGATAATGGGACCTCCCAGTTACAGCATGCCATAGATACCAAGTTTATTCAGATGTGGTTACATAAAATATATACTTCACTGGTTCAATAAAAGTAACTTATCTTTCAAACTTCTTGAAAATAACCTAAACTAAGTTTAAGGTTCATCTCCAAATGTTCTGGATCCATCATCTTCCTTTTAAATGCCAAGAGCAATCCCACAGAGGGCCTAGTGTTAATGGTTCAGGGATATTGCCATTGTGCTCCTGGAATTTGCTGCTTTCAGAACTCCATCACTGAGCTAAAATATAACAGCAAAAAAAAAAAAAAAAAAAAAAAAAAACTGCGAGAAAAATAGAAAATAGAAGTCAAACTAGTGTGAGAATAGGAGGTACAGACACTCAGAAGTTTACTTTAATTCCACAGAGTCTTCTCCAACAGAATGAAGTATTTGACTAACTCCCAACCAAGACACAGTTGCTCAGGTTTTCCTCCCAGATACTAATTAACCAAATAAAAGTTCTGGAAAAGAACTCTAAAAGAACTGTATTGTATATATAGGAGTGAATTATTGGGCTGGGAACCCAAACTAGCCCTTCACATGTTTGATTTGTTCACAGGTTTTGTTTGTTTGCTTTCCCAAGGCATTATCAACACAAACAAGAACTTTGAAATAGCACAAAACTCTCAACCAACCTGTGCCAGCAAAACAATTATTCTATGGTTGTGACTCTTCACTGTATATTCATTCCAGCACAGATATCTTAACTGCGTTCTTAGCTTTGAAGGTATCACTCAGCATCTTCCTGGCAGCTCTAATGAATTAACATGTCCAACTAGTCATTGGCAACACTTGGCCCACCACAGGTGAAGCTGGGCTGGCAGCTTACAGAACACTCAGTGTTTCTTGAAGAGAAACCACCAGAGAACTCTGCAGAACTCCATAGAGCAGCTCTACACATGAGAGCATGCAGTGTGTGGTTCTGGGTCTCTCCCCAGAGGTTTTCTGATCAACTAGGGCTAAAATACAGCTAGTTATTGTTCCTGTGTTCCAACTGGATATTTGTTGTATTGTCTTACCCCTGTAGGTCAGAATCTCCTAAGTTCTGCTACTAATTTACAAACAGCCAGTTTTTGTTTGGTTTTCACCATCATGGTCCTTTTGCTTAAGCAAATCTTCATCCTTGTTGTTTACCATTTATGTGTAATGGTGATATCACATCTAATCTCAGCCTTTTTCTTCCTTTGGTCACCTCAGTAGTCATTTCTGCATCTGGGCTTCCTGAACATTCTATTTTTAATTCATACCAGTGTTAATCTCCTATTTCTGCTGAAAAATGCTTCAGGTGGTAGGTAAGTAAAGCTTGAGTTTTTACAACTCTATCACATTTTACGTGTATCAACTAGATCAGCCTGTCCTGCTACTTCCAAATACTATCATCTGACAGCACGCTCTCTGTTGTTATTCTTCAGAGACATGTTGCTATAGTTTATAGTGTAGAGTTTTATCCTGTTTTGATTCCTCCATTTCTTTAGATAAACCAAGTTTTTTACCCAGCATAATATTCTACCTCTCCCCTTCATTAATGATACCTTCTAGTTTTCTTGTCAACAGAACACTGATAACATTTACATCAGGGTCACTAATAACTACATTAAAGTCTGATAGCTTTCTTCTAGCCCAGATTCAGCTTCCCAAAATCATTCAGTAACTTGTCACTTTTAACCAATTCCTTGCCTGTATTATAGTTCTTTTTAAAATTATCAACTTCACAAGCTTGATTTAAAACCTCCTGAGCATCACACAGTGGGCATCATTAGTGTTCACTTAGGGAATGTGTCACACTGCCTTCACCTAGAAAATGCAGTTATGTTTGGGAAAAAAATCCAAGCAAGTCCAATATAATCTTGGCTACTTTTATACCTGATTATACACCACTCCATTGTTATTGCACACGTCAGCTACAACATTCCCTTAACTCACTGGGAACAACATTTAAGGACCCATCAGACACAAAGAACTTCTGTTCTCTCCCTCCTTTTTGCAGGTAGATACTCTATTCCCTGTTCTGTCTCATGCCACCCTGACTTCACACTCATTTGAAATATTTCCCATAGAATCAATGCAGTAAGATTCATATTCCAATTTTCTCCACCAGATCCGGCTGATTTGCAGCTCACTCAATTGGCATTTTTCTTCAAACACATCCCATTTCCATATTCTTGTTCCTGTGAGTTGTACTAACCAGGGGTTGAGCATTGTATTTAAATCTATTTTAGAACAGTAGGGAAAGTTCCCTCCCCTTCAAAGAACCTTCACATGGATAATCTGAAACTCAGGAGGGGTAGCCACAGTGAAAGCCAGAGAGACGTGAAACTTTTGCTGTAAAGGAGCCTCTGAACAAGGTTATGGTCGCTCACTGTGGAAGTCTCAGCTAAGAGTCATGCAATCACGGAGTGTGCCACATAATGGCGCCATAATGCTGTTTGTCGCGCCAGCTTTGGAGAGAGGCCATGCTAAAAGCAGTAATAAACAAATATTATACAATTAATGGAAGGCAATATTGGAATTTGCTTTAATCTTGACAGATTGTTTCAATCCTAAAGTCACGTTTGTTATTCTTCTCAGTCTGTATTCATTTGATCTTTATTCCTAAGCCTCGCATACTTATTAGAGGTGGCTTATTTTTCCCTTTGATTTATCTGTTGTGCATATGAATAGCATATTGCTTCTGTTCTCATCGTAGTTAAAGCAATCTCAGTCTCTGTTGGTTTGCTTTAATTTTCAGTAGTTAAGGGACCAACAAAGATCACCTGAGATTGCTATTCCATTTCTGTGCTATGATGGAACTGTTTATATACATACACCCCAAAAAACACTCCTGAGAATGTCTGTGTAACTGAAATAGTTAATTATTCAGAGCATTAACAGTAACATAAAATTAAAGTGTCTGCTACTGACAGCTGGTTTTTTGTTGGCCATCACACATGTTAAGCTTAAGAGTTTGATGAAAATGGTACCATTAATTTCACTCCAGCAACAGCCCTACACATGGTTAAGACCCTTCTCATCTCAGATTTATTTTGAAATTAATTACAGGAACTAATTAATTGTAATCTCTGAACACTGCTCAAAATGTACAATATGTGAAAACAGGATGCAGTTTTGGGGAAGTAATATTTCTTTATCAATGGGAACTCAAGGCTCTGATTTATGCAGGCTTTCAGTCTAATTGGGATTAACGCCTGGGAGCATGTCAGGATAATATAGGTGTCTTCCTATAGTCAGAACTTCTTTCCTCCCATAATTTCCCTCTGTTCTTGTCTCCCAATTATGCAATTATTTCATTATGTTCACAAAGTCATGTATTAAGCCATTATTCTACTCAATAAGACGTATCGGAAAGTAAACATAAGTAAAAATAATATTACTAATATTCTCACTCTTTTGAGTATCATCCTAGTTACAGTCTTGCACATTTTTACTTAATTCAGAGTCACCTTCACCACCATTTTCAAGCCTGAAAGACCTTCTGCTCTTATTTTATATTCATTTCTATGAATAAAGAATCACCTCTTCTTTGTGCTGCTAATACTAATACTGTTTACTGTGCTAGCACAGTATAGGGAGCTTCCTGATGCCTCATCAAAACTATCAAAATGTTTCTAGAAACAGCTGCTTTCAGAGATATTCCTCAGTCTTTACCTGAAACAGTGACATTTACCTCTGCTTAGCAGGATGGTGTTTCAAAGCATTTAATAAAATGCCTCAGAAGAGATGGTACAAATGGAATAGGTACATAACAGCATCAGATTGCTTTGAGTTGGAATACTCAAGTGTTTCATTTTCCTTGTTTAATTATTTAGCTGTTTGTTTGGGAAAAGTTGTAAACTTCCTGTTATGCTTTTAATGTGTGTTCCATTGAGATCTGGACCGTGGGGCCCCTCTTGACATTCTGCAGAATAGCGGCACTGTAATCCAGAGCACAAGGTGATCATATTCTGGGACAGAAATCATTTTGTCTTAATCTGACCAAACAACTTTGCAAAATGTCACCTGCTTTATAGGATAACACTGCACAACTGATCAGGTATCATTACAGAAACATTCCTGTTTCATCACCAGCGAAAGCAAACCAGCAGCATTCCCTTCTCCCTACAGATCTTTCACTGTAAAGAAAGCAATTAAAATTTCACTCATAACCACAACTTATTACAATAAACAATTCTCCTTTCATAGATCTGTTCTAGGTCTTTGCTGAGAGATTGTGTTTGATGACAGCACTAGGCTCGAGCTTTCATACACACAGTTCCACCCTAGAAACTCTCAAGTCTTCAGGTGCAAATGAACCTATGAAATTGCTAACAACCATGGGAGTGGGTGCATAACACACTTTCATCAGAAAGAAATTGCGGTGCCTCGCTCCTTAGGTGTTCTATTAACTGTCAGGAATTCAGACACTGGCCCGCAGGTGAAAACATTTAAGCTATCCTACCAGATCTGGAATGTGTTGGGAGCAATTCAGTGACTGACTAGTTGTAAATGAAGGAAGGAATGTGTCCTGCTTTCCCCTGTTAGGGCTTGCTACCACCCTAGGGATAAGTGAATTGTTTATTTTCCTCTTCAAGGAAAAAAAAAAAAAAAATCTGTTTCACCTAAAGCAGACTATCTGAACAGCTTAACCCTTTCCAACTCTGTATGCTGTATCCAATCATTTTGTGTTTAAATTCTATGAGCACACACCAGGAAAGTTCTGATTTCACGTAACACCTGCCTATAAGCTTCTCTGTCTCTACTACAGAAGCTACAGGGAATGAGTACTTCCCACCAGGCAAAGGAAGAATTGATTTCTGGTTTTCATCTCCAGTGCAGAAACAGTGATACATGTCCAGAGCAGCAGCAGATTATCCCATATTTGGTAACACTGCTACACTCTGAAAATTGAAAACAGAGCTTCACAAAAGAAAAAAAAACACCAATGGAATGTTAACTAAAGCCCTGTGGCACCGTACTAAGCCACACAGCACTCAGAATGTCCTATATTGCATTCTGAAAATGTCCCCCATTTGTTATTTTGATGTGCGGGGTCTTACACTGCTGTTAATTTCTTCTCCTTACTGATTAGTTTCACTCACTGCACACTGGCAATGCTGGAGGCCCCATTCCTGCAGTTTGTTCTGGCAGAGCTTGCACTCACAGATCAGGTTTTGCAGCAGGAGCCAGATTCAGAAACCCAGGCTACATTTCAGTATAAAGCTGTGATCCTTGAATATCAAAACAAAAACAAAGCCCTTCCTCCCCCACCCATTCACCCCCAAAATAAACAAAACACTTTTTAGGCTGTGAAGCTCCCTGCTAAGATTTTGGTGTTCCTAGAAGTTCACAAGATTTCAGCAGATGGCTGCACAAGTCCACAGAAGGATTCCATGAGAGTTACTAAATATGCAGAAATAATGCCTGGCTGTAGACATTTCTTAGCTGCAGACGGCTCAGAGCTCAGGGAAAATGGCAGATATTCCTTGCCCAGTCCTTATTACCTTCCTTAAGTATTTGTTCTTGGGCATTATGAGATGCAAAATACTGGTCTTACTAAGTTCTTGATCTTACCCAGCCTAGTCATTCCTGTGTTCCTATTATCTTCCATTCCAAAGTTCCTTCTAGATAACTTTATTTTCTCATGTTACACTTCTATTGCTGAGAATTCCTTACTTGAGAGATAAGGCTTCAGAAATGATAAAGAGACTTACTAGTGAGATTAATCCACATCTCAGTAAGTTTCCTATACCAAGACTTGTAGGTTCCACACTTGGATTCTGGCAAGTTTCACGAAGAATCTGATCTATAATAATGATGCCTTTTACTAGTAGATATTTTCTAACACTGTTATAAACCAGATTATTAAGAAAGTTGTAGCATACTACATTTATACACGAGCAAAAAGATACTGATATCATTGGTCTCCTTTTGAAGAATTAACTGTATTTATTTATATTCTGGATTTACTGATGTATTTATCCCAAAGACAAAATAGCTGTAGCTTACACAGTACGTGTACACATGAGGAAATAAAACAGCGCATATTTGTTGTTTCTATCTCCTTTACAACTTCTATTCTAGTCGGGGCATTTTTTTGTTTGTCTGACCTTGATTGATGTTATTGATTTTCCATGCATCTTCTCCTTCTCAGTTTATTCATATCATCTTTGAGGATTTCCTCTTGGATTTCTGGCTTCCAACTCTTGCAGTAGTATTCCCTGAAATACCATTTGATGTTTTTATAGGTCACCAACATACAGCTTTTACCTGCCAGCAGACTTCAAAGCCAGTAACAACTGGCAGTCAAACCTGCCTCAGACATTTTTACTGGTTCGAAGGAGTTATTGAAATTGAATGGCAAATGCTCCATTGGCACTGGAGTCATTTGCTGTGCAAGAGAGGATGGCCAACATTGCTTTGATATGCTGCTACCTGGATAAATCTTGAATTGGTGGTTATTTGAGGAGCATGGTCTCCAAAACCACTCCACAAAAGACAGTACTGGGGTGGCGAGGAAGGAAGGGTTTGTGGCCTCCCTCAGTACAGACCTCTGGTTCTAAGAAAACAGAATTTTTTTCCTCATAGACTTGTGCCTACTCCAAATTTTGCTCCCAGGGCAGCTACCAGCAGCACATACCAAAGCACAAGAACCATCTGCAGACACTGAAGGAGCTGCTGTGGTCCTAGAACACCAGATCATAATTAGAAAACAGCACAAACTCCAGCATCATCTCTGCCCCTAGAGTTCTCTTATGTCTTCCAAGAGATATTCAATGTATTCTCCATGGAAATAGGTTTCTCATTTTAAAATGATGACTTCTAATCAAGCATTTCCTCTCAGTTCCTAAATAAATGCATTCATTTTTGAGAGGCTAGTTTTTGTTTCTCCAGTAGGTTATGGTCTCCTTGTGAAGGGACTGACAGAACTTGTCACCTAGCCTTTATGTTCAACAGCTGCCCTTGTCTCCTAGGCCAAACACATGGTAAACATGCTTACACACACTGCATCATACATAGGGACCACCTTTATGAGACATGGGGAAAGCTGTGGTACTCATGGTGAATTCCCTCCATGTGATCCTACCAAAACAGGTTAACTCAGTAGAAGGACATGGGGTCTCTAGAGTGCATTCTGCTATAGCTCAGGGGCATAAGCAGCCCCTGTTTACTAGAATTACAAACTTAAGGCAGACTTGTCTTTCTTCTTGTTATCAAGCACAATTCCATCACACTGAGGTACAATTGAGTTGTTAATAACTTGGACATAAGCTAGAAGTTTGGTTATTTTTTATTTTGTATCACAGTTTTCTTTTTATAGTGATCTATGTATAATTCAGATCTCATTACTAAAACCAAGCTCCTTTTTAATATCTATTCAATAAGTGCAAACCAGTTATGGCTTCTGTGAGAATAAAAGTGCTAAAATGCTGTGGTCTCCAGTGTAGTGAGTTGTGATCTGTAATCTTATGCCATATATTCAAGCAAAAGTAATAGAGCTTTATGCATTTTATTGGTTGACCCATGACCAATAACCATCTTTGTGTTTAAATAGAATTCAGAGTGATGCAAGTATATCAGTTCTACTACCTTATTTAATTTTTTTTGTGAACAATACTGTATTTCAAAATGTACTGCTGTATTAAATAGAGACATTTTCTCATATGCATAAAATAATGGGCCTGATTTTATGCATATTGTTCAGTAAGTGGTTTCTCAAAGAGAGGGAAGCCAGGTTTCCTGTCACGGTTTGAACTAAAAATCCACCTGCGTCCGTGACAGGGGGCCGTAGGCCCCGGAGGGGCCCTAGGCCGAAAGGAAAAAAAAAAATTAATTAGGAAAAGAAAACAGCGGCAACGATCTAAGGAGGCACACTTATTTACTAAATACTATATCGAAATACAGGATAACACAATATAATACAATATAATTGAAATTGAGCTAACAAATCAAGCAAAATAGGAGAGAGAATGAGTCCCGTAACCGAGAGGCCTACTGTAAATCTAGGCGAACGGCTGAAGGCTCCCACACACTCCCCTGAACGCCAGAACTCGAAAGACGTCAGTCTGTTCTGCGACAGAGTTAATATAGAGTCCAGGTCCCGTGACCTATCGTGTTGTTCCCTGGGAGATGTAGTCTTCTTCTGATAAGTTGCAGATTCAGTAAAATTATTCATGCTTTATATGATGTTATGATGTGGAATACTGATAGCAAAAATTACAAAATTATTAAACCATGACATTCCACCCCTTATTCTACATCATTACATTATATTTATACATACATACACACTCATATGTATAATTGTGAATAATCAGCAACCTTATTTTTTCTCAACAATCTATATTTATTCCATACAAATCCCTAAGTTGAGAACAAAACTCTATAACCTAATTTACTATTTATTAATTTTGAGAAAATGGCAAAACTGCCAGAAAAAGGAAAACATGTCAGCGGTAGAGGGGAAAGGCAGCGCTAGTAGGGCGTCCCCCACATCAAGGTGCACTCATCCTTTCCCAGCCACCACAGCAGATTTCCTTTTGACTTATACTTCTTTCCATGTGTGCTCTACACATGCATGGCCAGTGCAGGATATAGAGTCCAGATGGAAAACTTGCTTACAGAATGCCTAATTAAGGTATATAGAGAAAAAGTGTTTCCTTAACATTAATCCACTCTATCTTAAGTCCTATACCTAATTGAACTATTCTGTATCTAATGGAAATATTTTCTGAGACTCTACCTATATATTTACAGGAAAATCATTGGCTGCACTCCCCCAACATCAAATTCCCTTGTGGTACACATTGAACATTCCCATTTTTGTCCATCACCCACCATGTGCACCCAGGTCCCTGGGCAAAGACAGTACCCCGGAGAGGTTTGCCCTTTCCAGACGCTGGAAGGACCCAAACTGTTTTTCCCAACACACTCTTTATGTGTACTACAGGAACCTTATCTCCCTCCACGGTACGTAGGGAGCTGGATTGGTTAGGACCATTACGATTACTAGATCCTCGAGTGTTGACCAACCAGGTGGCTTCTGCTAAATGGTTCTCCCAATTTTTATACGTTCCGCCACCCATTGCTTTCAACATAGTTTTCAATAACCCATTGAATCGTTCGATCTTACCAGAAGCTGGTGCATGATAGGGAATATGGTAAATCCACTCAATGCCATGATTTTTGGCCCAAGTGGTTACAAGGGAATTTTTAAAATGGGTCCCATTATCTGATTCAATTCTCTCTGGAGTGCCATGCCGCCACAGGATTTGCTTTTCCAACCCTAATATGGTGTTTCGGGCGGTAGCATGGGGTACTGCGTATGTTTCGAGCCACCCAGTGGTTGCCTCCACCATGGTGAGTACATAACGCTTACCATTGCGAGATCGTGGCAAGGTGATATAATCAACCTGCCATGCCTCTCCATATTTATACTTTTGCCATCGCCCTTCCCCCCAAATAGGTTTCATCCTCTTGGCTTGTTTAATTATGGCGCATGTTTCACAATCATGAATAACTTGAGCAATAGCGTCCATAGTTAAGTCCACCCCTCGGTCCCTGGCCCACTTATATGTTGCATCCCTTCCTTGATGACCTGAAGTCTCATGGGCCCACCGAGCTAGGAATAATTCACCCTTGTTCTGCCAGTCCAAGTCTATTTGAGCCACCTCAATTTTGGCAGCTCGATCAACCTGATGGTTATTTTTATGTTCTTCAGTAGCCTTACTTTTAGGCACATGAGCATCTACATGGCGCACCTTTACAACAATGTTCCTTATTCGGGCAGCAATGTCTTTCCACAGTTCAGCAGCCCAAACAGGTTTACCCTTTCGTTGCCAATTATCATTTTCCCACTGTTGCAACCACCCCCATAAGGCATTTGCCACCATCCATGAATCAGTATAAAGATGAAGCATTGGCCACCTCTCCCGTTCAGCCACATCTAAAGCCAGCTGAACAGCCTTTACCTCTGCAAATTGACTTGATTCTCCTTTACCTTCGGTGGCCTCTGCAACTTGTCGTGTGGGGCTCCATACAGCAGCTTTCCATCTGCGATGCTTCCCTACAATACGACATGATCCATCTGTGAATAGGGCAAATTTCTTTTCGTTTTCTGGTAGCTCATTGTATGGTGGTGCCTCTTTAGCACGTGATACCTCTTCTGTAGGTGGTATTTCAATTTTTTTACTCTCAGGCCAGTCCATGATCACTTCTAGAATTCCAGGACGGCTGAGTTTTCCCATTCGAGCTCGTTGAGTAATTAATGAAATCCACTTACTCCAAGTGGCATCAGTAGCATGATGGGTGGAGGGAACCTGTCCTTTAAACATCCAGTTTATTACTGGCAAGCGAGGTGCTAGAAGAAGCTGAACCTCTGTCCCAACTACTTCAGAAGCAGCCCGAACCCCCTCATACACGGCTAAGATCTCCTTCTCAGTTGGAGTGTAGCGCTCCTCAGACCCTTTATATGCTCGACTCCAAAATCCTAGGGGTCGGCCTCGGGTCTCTCCTGAGGCTCTTTGCCACAAACTCCAGGTGGGACCTTTCTCTCCAGCAGCAGTGTAGAGGATGTTCTTCACATCCTGTCCCGTCCGTACTGGCCCCAAGGCCACGGCACGGGCTATTTCTTGTTTTATCTGCTCAAAAGCCTGCTGCTGCTCAGGACCCCATGAGAAATTATTCTTCTTCCGTGTTACCTGATAGAGAGGGCTCACTATGTGGCTGTAGTTTGGGACATGCATTCTCCAAAAGCCCACTACTCCCAGAAAAGATTGGGTCTCTGTTTTATTTGTGGGCGGAGACATAGCAGTGATTTTGTCAATCACATCTGCTGGGATGTGACGACGTCCATCTTGCCATTTTATGCCTAAGAACTGGATTTCCTGGGCAGGCCCCTTCACCTTGCTGCGCTTAATGGCAAAACCAGCTTTCAAAAGAATTTGGATTATCTGTTTCCCTTTCTTGGAAACCTCTGCTGCTGTATGGCCCCACACCACAATGTCATCAATATACTGCAAGTGCTCAGGAGCATTACCCTGTTCCAAAACAGCTTGGATCAATCCATGGCAAATTGTTGGGCTGTGCTTCCACCCCTGGGGTAAACGGTTCCAGGTATACTGAATACCTCTCCAGGTAAAAGCAAACTGTGGCCTACATTTTGCAGCCAATGGGATGGAAAAGAAGGCATTAGCAATATCAATGGTGGCATACCACCTAGCTTCTTTTGACTCCAGTTCATACTGGAGTTCTAGCATGTCTGGTACAGCAGCACTTAATGGAGGTGTAACTTCATTCAGGCCACGGTAATCTACCGTCAGCCTCCATTCCCCACTGGTTTTACGCACTGGCCATATGGGGCTGTTAAAAGGCGAGTGCGTTTTGCTAATCACTCCCTGATTTTCTAATTGGCGAATTAGCTTGTGAATGGGGAGCAATGAGTCCCTATTGGTGCGGTACTGCCGTCTGTGAACCACTTTGGTGGCAATTGGTACCTCTTGGTCTTTTACCTGGAGCAACCCCACAACAGAAGGATCATCTGACAGACCAGGTAAAGTTGACAGCTGCTTAACACCATTTGTGTTTACAGCAGCTATCCCAAAGGCCCATCGATACCCCTTGGGATCCTTGAAATATCCCATCCTAAGGTAATCGATTCCCAGTATACATGGAGCCTCTGGACCAGTCACAATAGGGTGCATTCGCCAGTTTTTACCAGTGAGGCTTATTTCGGCCTCCAACATAGTCAATTCTTGGGAACCCCCAGTCACTCCATGGATATAAATTGGTTGTGTCCCTTGGTGACTTGAGGGCATTAGGGTGCATTGTGCACCAGTGTCCACCAAGGCTTTATATTTCTGTGGTTGAGATGTGCCAGGCCACTTAACCCACACAGTCCAGTATACTCTGTTGTCCCTTTCCCCCCCCTGGCTGGGGGCAGGGCCCCTCTATTGTTTACCTCGTTGACTTGCAGCAACTGGAACTCTCCCCCGTTTGGAAGAGTTCACCTTGGTGGTTGTTTTGGATTGTAATTCTTTCATTCGTGCCTGAAGTGCAGAAGTGGATGAGTTATACCACTTCTTTATATCCTCCCCATGATTACTCAAGAAATACAACAAAGCAAAACGTATGGTCTTATCATTGTCATTTGCTTGAATACGAGGACGTCTCTTTTTTATGGTTGAGATTTTCGATGATACAGGTCGAGAGGAACTCATGTTGTTTAGCTCTCTCAATAGGCGATCGTGGAAATCCTGGTTTCCATCATCTGGTACCACCGTGGATTCATCTACATCAGGCACATTAGCCAATTTGTCAATAATATCACTTTGTGTTTCCTCCACTTTGTCTAACCTTTCCACTATTTTTTTTCCCATTTGGACAATGGCTGAAGTATAAAGCTTAACTTCTGTAGCGCTTATAAATAATTCAAGCTCCTGAAGTCTGCTAATTAGCTCATTTACAAGGGGCTTTCTTTCCCCTTTGCCATATACCAATGCAAGTGCACTGGCATGCTTTTCTGGAGCTGCCTTTGTAAAGTCACGCCACATTTGTCGTGGAACGTGGACTGCTTCAGGATCATGTAATTGGTTTGGATTGTTACGATTGAATTGGGGGCTGTAGAGCATTTCCACCAGAGCCCTTTCTCTCAAAAATTGGATACCTTTCTCCATATCAGTCCATTTCTTTTTCTCAGGCTCCAAGTCCCGTTTAAAGGGGAATCTATCTCTTACCGCTATCAACATCCGCTTCCAGAGGGTGTAGGACCGATTTTGGCATGTGCCTATACCTCTGTCCACACGTGAGTCCCTGGAAATGCTACCCAGTTGGCGAGCTTCACTGCCATCGAGCCACGCACTATTGGCACCATTGTCCCAGCAGCGAAGTAACCAAGTGACCATATTTTCTTTTGGCTGACGTGTGAAATCCTTTCTCAGATCTCGAATTTCACTCAGTTTAAAAGATCGATCAATAATGGTCGTAATACTTTGCTCACCTTTTGCTCTATCAAGAGTCTCAGGTGTTAATGTTGGCAGCTGTGTTGATGAGGCTGCCCCATCTATAAGTTTGGACTCGAGAAATTCTCGTAAAGAAAATTTAGCTTTTGGCTCCTCGTCTGACTCTGACCCTGACTCTGACGCTTGTGTTATTTCCTCCAGGCGACCTTCCTCCTTTTTCCTCTCTCCTAACTTTCTCTCTCCTGAGTCCCCCTGCTCTCCTGAGTCCTGCTCTCCTAACTCCCTCCGCTCTTCTAACTCCTTCTGCATTTTCTCTATCTGAGTTGAAACTCGTTTTGTTTTTCGCCCTCTTACAGGGGCAACCAACATTGTATCTGGTGCCCCCGGTGGTTGGTTAAGTTGGAGTACATACGGTTCAGACTTGAGGGTGCCCGCATTCTCCACCAAAATCTGTCACGGTTTGAACTAAAAATCCACCTGCGTCCGTGACAGGGGGCCGTAGGCCCCGGAGGGGCCCTAGGCCGAAAGGAAAAAAAAAAAAATTAATTAGGAAAAGAAAACAGCGGCAACGATCTAAGGAGGCACACTTATTTACTAAATACTATATCGAAATACAGGATAACACAATATAATACAATATAATTGAAATTGAGCTAACGAATCAAGCAAAATAGGAGAGAGAATGAGTCCCGTAACCGAGAGGCCTACTGTAAATCTAGGCGAACGGCTGAAGGCTCCCACACACTCCCCTGAACGCCAGAACTCGAAAGACGTCAGTCTGTTCTGCGACAGAGTTAATATAGAGTCCAGGTCCCGTGACCTATCGTGTTGTTCCCTGGGAGATGTAGTCTTCTTCTGATAAGTTGCAGATTCAGTAAAATTATTCATGCTTTATATGATGTTATGATGTGGAATACTGATAGCAAAAATTACAAAATTATTAAACCATGACATTTCCACACCTCAAGAAAATGTTTAATGATAAATAGCATATGTCATTTAAACCGAGGGTAGAGCACGTTCACATCTGATATTCAAATTTGACATTACAATAGCTTCTGCTGTCTGTCAGCTAATCAGGCTTATTCTTACTATTAAACACAACAACAGGAAGCAAAACACAACAGCCAAACCACTGTTGGTCTTGGATCAGTGACTTCTGGGCCAAATCCAGTGCAAGAGTGATGGGCTACAACACAGCATCACAGCCCATGGCTGCAGGGAATCCTGTGCTAGTACTTACACTACCTGTATTGTGCTCAGAAAGATTTAGGAGCCTCATTAAACAGCAGCTGAACAACCTGTGCCCTGAGAAATGAGCCATTAAGGTCAGTAGAAAATACCCTTGAGAATTTTAAGGGCCACACCTAGGTTGCAGGGAGGTTCCTGGCTGAGGTCTACTCAGGAACTGCCTGTTGGAACCAGGCATCCACTACTCTTTCAACAACTGAATGGCATTCACTAGTTTTTAAGAGTTTAAAAGGTATTTAGTAACTTGCTTGTGAAGGGCCCAGACCCACATATTTTCTACTCAAATTTATGACAGATCTGTTCACTTGGAGATGATGTCTCAATGTCTCTTGACCGCATGTCACATGGTTTCATCCTCTCTGTTCATAATTATGTCACTGGAGTGAAGATTCAGTACTTTGAAAAAACAGAAGGAAGTACAGGAACAAGGGTGCCTCAGAACACTAATCTGAATTCACCTCACCGAAAGAGAATGGCAACAGCATTGTGCTTTCAAAACCTATGAACACATGATTACTCCAGCAACTACATTAAACAATGTCATACCCTCCAGCATGTGTACTCACCATTGTTCAGTGAAAGTAGGATGACATTTAAAGACATAAACTAATGCAAATGAATAAAACTACTACATCACAAAGCAAACCCTGTGACTAGATTTGGTAAGATGACATTAGAAAGGATTTGACTGAGATATTCACTCTACAAAGTTCAGGATGAAAACTGCTGAATGAGTTCCTTATTAAAATACTAATCAGTGGCATGTTTCTAGTTATAAAAATGAATTAAGAAGTATGAGATGCTGGTCTTTATTCATGCACAACAGAGCATGGTCCATCACCTGCCCTGCTGCCAACTTAGGAGCTGTATCCTTGCCTAGTTCCAACAGAACTATGTTGGCACAGTCACTGTGCTACAAGTTCACCACCACTGGGTCAATGCTCCACACTAACAGCCACAGACTTTACTCTTTAATTCCACTTGTTAAACAAGATTCCTATAAACATACTAAGAACGTTGTATCTTGTGAGTGCACTAAATATAGCAATTTGTGCGCATCTAATTGCAAGCTAGGAATAATTTTGGTTTAGCTTTTTTCCTCTCCTCCTGAATTAGGCAGAAATAAAAACAAACCACAAAACATACATCCCTGTATCTAAAATATATATTGGCATAAATGCTGAATATGAAAATTCCTTCCTGCACAAACTCTACAGCGGCAGAGATATCAACTGTGTTATCTTTAGAGTTTCTTATGCTTGTCTATGCTCTAACATGAAGATATGAACCCTGGCAGGATAACTGCATATGGATGGCAAAAAAGCCTGCAAGAATAACCCAGAAAACAGTAGGCTACTAAAGAGAAGATATTCCAGCTTCACCTCAAGCTGGGAGGCTGTAGTTCCCAACCCCATCACAAACTGTTACACTTAAATTTACCAATGTTGATGCAAGCCACATTTCCTTTCTTGGTTAAAAAAAGAAGTCTACTAGACTCCTAAGCATAATGTGTTACTTTAAGCTGGGTCATTTTGTCAGGACTAGAACAACTATACCAAAAAATCAGAGGTGGGAGAAGGAAGAGTTAAAAACACAGAGCGAGGAGCAGCAACCACTTAATCACATGTAGTGCATTTAATTATTTTTAAGGACCTTACCTGCTCTCCCAAGGTGAAGTAAACCATTCTGTCTTGCAGAGATTTATTCTTAGTTTACCTCTGAATATTTTCTTCAAGCCATGTCCCAGAGCATTGTTCGCAACTCCCCTTTTTATCTAGCAGTATTTATGAAACCATAGAGGATGGGCATCAAAAAAGTCTCTAGATAAACATACATTTGTTTGTTTGTTTTTCCATCTTATTTATCAAACACTTAAGCTACTAAGAGTCATCAGGAGCATGTAAAGAAGTTTTGTTTGCTGTTGGAGCAACACTGCTCAGTGGTTTCGGTGACTGCAGCATGTTGCAGCACAGCCCAAGGGCACTGGGGTGTCCTGTATTTGTCATCTATTGCAGACTCCAAATATAAAATTTAAGGCCAGCAGATACTTTGCTGTGACCCAAGTAGCTCATCTTACTACCACAGCAAACAACAGTCCTTAATACCCAGGGCACATCAGGCCAGTACCACTGCCAAACAGGCCCCAGCCAGTCCTCCACTCCCTGCAGAAACATCTTGCTCTTCTCCCAGCCCTTGGCTGGAAAGCTTCCTCTGCCTTAAATCCATCCGGTGCCCATGCAGCAGGTGGGGCCTATGATGAGCTGTGGGCCTGCTGGCTCTGAAAGCAGCAGGTGTCTGGGCTCTAATTATGGTTGGTTAATAGTGTGTTTAGCAAGCCAGGAAGGTTCTGGAAGTTGTTTCCTTTGTGCAGCCTTTCCTCTCATTCCTTACCACCCACTGCCACTCCGGACAACTGGTAGTTAAGGTGGAAGTTTTTTAAGAAACTGCTTGTTAAAGCTTAGGAAATGGGGTGCTGCCTGCACCAGCGGCAGTCCTTTTCCTGGAGGATGAGTGCATTGAGCTGTCCTGTGTCTGGAACTTCTCTCACCTCACACTTCCAGCCTTGCATAAGCTTAGAGGAGTAGTTTATGACAGCATATATCTCAACCTGAAGAGAGCAGGATGTTGTGTAAAGAGAGGGAAGACCGGGGGAAAGAGTTTTTGGTCGGTCCTGCTGATATAGTTAAAAAAACAAAACTAATGACTTGGGTATTGGGTTTGAGATGGAAGCAGTAGAAGGGCAGAGCTGAGAGTAATGGCTCTGTGTTAAACCCAGCGTGTATGTCAACTACATCACCTGAGAGGAAAAGGCAACAACTATGGAAAGGAGCTCAGTGGAGAAGAGGGCTGTTAGCAAGGGTGAGATGATGAAATGGTAAGCTATAAAAAAGACTTAAGCCTCCTTCACCATGTTAAGAAGTACACAGGGATCATCTTGGAGATGAATTGTAACAAGCTGTTAAACAAGTAACGTGTGTTTTATTGAAAACTTGCTAAAGCTGTGCCTTTTGCTTCCCTTGCTCTCCTGAAAGATTCTGGGGTCTGTGCAGAGGCTTGGGCCTGAGGGGAGGAAGGTGCTGTCCCTATGGGCTGCATCAGTTCTGTGGGCTGCCCAGTGTTCAGCAGTGCCTCAGTTTCACCCACATCAGTTCCCTGAGGGCATTTTGTGCTCAGGCTGTAATAGGCTTTGTTCTAGGAAGTGCAGATGGATATGGGTATCTCATAGACTCGCAATGGGTGGTGTTTGCTTCAGTTAAAGTGGGGATCTTGTGAAAAAAAATAAAAGCCTGCAGTAGATGTAGTAGCAAGGGAGCAGTTTTCTGAGTTTCCTCAATGTCAGGTAGGATGACTTTGTACAGACTCTTCTTTGGCTGTTAAATTATGCAATGCAGCTATAGACGAGTTATTTACCAAAAATGTCACATTATTTCCTTTAACAGTAGCTGAGTCCTGACCTGATTTCTGTTACACAAATAATGTGGCCTTTTGCAGGAGCCTGAGTGTAAGAAATGGTTGTTGGAAAGAAATGGTTTATGGAAATTCTTCTTCAGAGCAGAATTCTGCTCACTGGAATGTAAACAGAACGTGGAATCCTCTACCAGCCTCTCCCTGTAAGCAACCTGTTCAATCTTACTTTCAGTGATGTGGGTCCCTTTCAGCTGCTGCACCCTTGCTGGTGTGTCCAGTTAACAATAACAAGTGTCTGGCTCTGCAGGGAACTGTTATTGCTCATACTGCTTTACATACTAATTGGTGTCATCCAGCTGGCTTAGAACACATGTCTCCTCAGCTGATAAGTAGAAGCAAAGAGCTGGTATTTTGAAACCAATTTTTCAGCAAATATATCTTTGCCAGTTCTAGTTATTTTAATGGTGCTACCTGGAAGGGTTTCTCCTCTTAACAACAATTGGAGGCTGCAATATAGAGTAGCTTCCATCAGTCAGACCTTTCCCTTGGGTTTCAAAAGCGCTTTTTATGAGTGAAGTGCAATTGAACATTGAAAAGGGAGAAGCAGGCATTTGAAGTTTACTCCATATACTGATTTCTCTTAAAAGAGGTATGGTGTGGTTATTATTTCACTATGTATGTATGCTCCAGCAGGGGAAAAAATATTAAAACATTCTCCTAATGAGTCTGATTTCAGTGCCTCCTCAGAGGAAAATTCAGCACTTTTGATGAAAGTAAGTTTAATTTTTGTGCCTCTTCTTGGAGAACTCTGCTGAGATGCTGTACTATCTCTGTTGCTTTGCTCTTTGCTCTCTGCCTAATAACAGTTTGTTGTTTTTGCAAGCAAACTATGATAGTTGGATGAAAAACAGAAAAAGGAGACTTTGAGCAGCTGTGCACGTGCTCAACTTCTGTTGGTCTCCTGAAGCCTTGATTATATGCTGTAGACTGTTTGGCTAAAAAGAGTCTTGGCTCTTTAAAGTGACAAAAGATGATGAACTCACACTTCAGTCCTCCTTCCAGTGCAGCAAAAGCTGCAAGCCATGGCACAGTCCCGGCCTTTTATGAAGCTGTATCTTCTTGAAGGTGTGTCTGTTACTTCCACGTTTCCATCATGCAGCACTTTCTAAGGCAGCTTAGGAGGTAAATCAGCGCTGCGCAGTCCGGGACGTGACTGGAGCTGTTCTGTGTCTTGATTCCAGAGGAATGTGGGGAATTCTACATTCAGTTTGGCAGCTGTACTGAATGGGGAGGAAAAAAGCTCTGAATAACTGAAATCAAAAGGACAATTACTTTGAAGAAAATCCAAAGCTTCACTTAACATTCATACAATGTGCGGATGGGGGCTCAAATCATTTTTACAAAGGATGTTTGAGGCTTGGCTTCCCACAGCATAAAATGTTTGTATGCTTCAGATCATGTGCCTGCAGTGTGCATAGGAGTGTTTAGCCCTAGGATTTCTAGCTTTGTCACTTGAAGTTTCACCTCTGGGGCTGATTTCCTCCCCCCGCCCCCCCCAAGTAAATGATTCACCAAAAGAACTGATGAATTTTAGTATAGACACAGGTTGAGCAAGATGAGGGAGAAAACACTGATGCAAAGGATAGCAGAGAACAGAACCTGCCTGCTAACAGCAGGAGAGCCAAGCTGGGTACGTACTGTGGTCAGCTTATTCTTCCTTGCATTTTGTAAAATGTGCCTGGAATGGTAGAGATATGGCAAAGTAAAGGCTTTTAGAAAGAGAGAAGGCTTTCAGAAAAGAGTTTCTGCAGCAGTTTGCCGTAGCTGTGTGCTTTCTTCTCTAAAAAAGGGTTGGAGACCAAATGGTACCCATTGCTTTGTGGTCTACGTATTGATAAGTGTAGGTGGAATTTCTTGTTTGCCTTTTTTTTATTGCCATTGTACACTTATCAGTATTTCAACACCTTTTCCACAACAAGCCTTTACTACTTGTCCTGATGATGCGGTTGCCGACTGCACTGTTTGCCATGCACTCCCCCACTTGCACATTAGTTTACAACTGTTTGCCCTGATTTTGACATCAGCTGAATCGATTACCTGAATCTCCAGCATCTTTCTGAAGCTCAGGGCATTGCTTTCTTTGTTTTCCTCGGAGGACTTGAAGAATTTATAACCGCTTACACGGTTTCTGGAGTTACATTTTATGTAGCGGGAGGTTTTTTCCGTGCTCTGTAGTCCTCGCCTCTGCGGACGGGGAGCCGAACTGCCGCCAGCAGCCTGCAGAGGAGCGGTTCTGCTTCTCGCTGTGTCGCTGCCAGCCCTCCCGTGCGCCGTCACACGCATCCAGGCGGGGGCCGCGCCGTGCGCTCTCGCACCGAGGGGTCCGCGGGACCCGCCCCCGGGCGGGCTGCGCTCCGTCCCCGCCCCGCCGTGCTCGGGCGGCCAACGGCGTCGTGCGGGCGTGAGGGGGCGGCGGCGGCGGGGCCGCGCTGCGAGAAGAGCGCTGCTGCATGGGCGCGAGGCGGTGTGCAGGGCCTGCGGCCGGCCGGCTGCCGCCTGCGCTCCGCCGCCGTTGCTCTCCGGTAGCGATTCCGGTAAGGTCCGAGGGTTCCGCGAAGGGCTTTCGTCGGGGGGTGGGATGGAGGGAGAGCGGTGGCGATGAGCGCGCGGTGCTCGGCGCCGGGTTCGGTTCTCCGAGGCCGCGCTGCTGCCGCGTGGGGGGGCGCAGGGAGGGGCTGCCGTGCACGCTGGGTCTGGCCGGGGCTGTGAGCGGGGCGGGCTGCTGACACGGCTGCTGCTGTTTGGTGGGCTTTTTTCTTCCCGTTGGGGCTGGCTCGCTCTAACCTAAACGTGGAGGCGTTTATAGCAAGGTCGGTGGGCGCCCTTCTGTTCTGAAGGCAGGAGGGGTGTTTGGAGTCACTTAATTACCTGCGGTACTGGTGCAGCCCTACGCACGCTACACAAGTGTCGTCGCCCTCCTACCCCCCTCCTCGGCTCCCAGCGCAGCCCCTGTAGGGTTGATTGCAACAGCAACACTGTGGAGTTTCATTTTGGAAAGAGAAATAAGGCAGAAATAATGTAAAAACGACGGAGCTGCGTTAGAACAACTCCTGATGAAATACGGAGTGGGAGCGTTCAAACGTTAAGGGATCTGGTTCTGCGTTTGGTCTGAGCAACTGCAAGAAATATTAAGCTGTGTTCTTTACTCGATTGTAGTAACATTCCTTTATTAACAGCGGTTGAATCTGAGATTGCTGTGGATGTATCTGCAGCCACAACTGATTCGTTTAGTTAGCGTGTTCTGATTTTTTTCTTCTTTCCCATGTAGTGTGAGCACTGAGCCCTTGGTGCTGAGTGCAATGGCAGCGCTGTGGGTGCTGCTGGACCCAGCCCTGGCTCTGCCACCTGCAGCTGCCCTCAGACAAATGGCCTGACCTGGTGTGGGAGCTCTGAAGGGTTGTTCTGTTTTTCCTAAAGCTGCAGATAGCTGCTTACTTTTACCAATTGCCCCCAAGTTTGTGTATTTTTGCAGAGGAGCTTTGAAGGTGTGCTAAAGCAGAGCACCAGCCTTCAGGCTAATTGTGCTGAGATTTGTGGATAAACTTTAGTATTAATATGTTCTTCACTTTTCTATGTCTTTCCTTTTGGTTTTATTACAAGACAGCAGGCCTGAAAGCCCATGCACCAACTTTCAGGATGTTTTCCCTTCTCAGGCTCTATAGGTCAAAGTTTCTCACTCAGCACAATCTGTGTAACTAAAAATCATCCTATCAGATCAAGGTTGACTGTTATCTGTAGAGGCAGGATGCTGAGAGCAGCTGGGTGGCTGATGCAAGCTGGGATGGTGCTTGTGGTCTGTATCACATGGGGTGTTTTTGATATTGTCATCAGCTGTAGTAACATTTCATTGTAGAGAATGGGTTTGGGGCTATGTGGAACAAATGTGGCTCTTAATGTTTCTGAATTAAGTAGTGAGGGAGCAAACTTTCTCTTGTTAAAAACAGATGCATCGTAATTGGCTCTAGAAATAACTTTGAATACCACTGGCTTTTAAGCAGTAATGTGTATTTGCTGTACGAATCTTTTAAAAATCTCTTAAGTGTGTGTGTGTATATATATATATATATATATACATATATATATATATATATATATATATGAAAAGAACACCAAACAGTCAAGAACCTCGATAATGCATCAGTTAAGCAGTGTTACGCTAAAACAATTCTTGGATGTTCTCTGTACAAAAATATTGCTTTCTGTGTATTTCTGCCCTAACCAACAGTTTTTCTTCTCCACCTCCTTTTCCCTTCCTCCATTTTAAAGGGCTTCATCTCTGTCTGGTCAATGGACACGAGGCGATCCTGAATGTTGGCTGTGGGAGCTCTTTAGGCACAGCGGCTGCTGGGATGTTGCGACAGAACGGTGGAAGTAACAAACGTGGTTTGGGATTGGCCCGGCTGTCTACCTCCAACTTCTTCACCATCTCTAATTCAGGAAACTGGGGAATGGGGCGCAGCACCAAGAGCAGCTCTTTGAGCAGCATTAGCTCCAATTCTGACTGCTATGACAATCCTGTTGTGGACCCAGAGTACATCATGCAGCTGGTGAATGATGTCAGAAAATTTGCAGATGTGCTGCTCTACTTGAAGGAAGCCATTTGTTCAGAAGGTATGGCTGGTTTTTTATCCTAAATTCTTAGATTTCCTGGAACTCCCATGCCTCTACTCACATTTTATCTAGTTTTTGCCAGTTATTATCCTCCCTTTTGCTTCTCTCTTTTATTCTGCCCCTCGTGTGATGAGTATGGGAAATGGTAGCTGTTACTTTAGGATTTGTGTTTCATCATCAGAACACTGTGCAATCTTCTTTCATAATCAGCTGTATAGTGCTCTGGAGCATGTAGTGCTTAAAAGGACAAGGGAGAAGAGGCTATTAGCAAGCTTTTAAGATTGCCACTAAAAGTTAGCAGGGCCATCAACTGATGAATTTTTAGCCACTTGAGTGTTCTTGTAATTCCAAACAATTCTGTTGGCAATGTTCTTGTTTTCTAGACAGGTATAATTCTGATTTTTCTTTAGATGCTTTTCTGGGAGGCTCCTATGTTAGTAGCTTGAATTAGAGTTTGAGGGTAGAGCAAGAATTAGAGTTTGAGGATAGTCCATTTTTGATCATCAGCAGGAAAGCCATTATCTAGCTTTTACAGAAATATTCCGATGTTAATAGTCAAAAGCTGCTTTGGATGTCAGTTAAATAGATGTCACAAACACAAGACATTAGTAATTCTCCTTCATGTTGCATGCTTCTTTTTGCTTTTCCCCGTGCCTTAATGTTATCTTGTCTGTTTTCTCTGGAATTGAATTCAAATTTGCTAATAAGTAAATTTATGTAGATCCTGAACAGTAAGGTGAGACTTTAAGATTCTTACTCAGTTCAAAGGCAGTGAATTTGCTAGTGCAATGCTTGTTGCCTCTAATGTGCTCAGGATTACCTTTTTATTTGTAGATAATGTAATGTTTCTGAAATGGAGTGAGAATAATAATTACACTTAGTTCAGATCTTGCATTGATCCTTCTTTGAGGAGAAGGTGGCTAAAAGTGATTGGATCCAGTGCTTTGTAAGCTTCAAAGACTCAAGTCTGTGTGCAGCTGAAACAGTGTTGCCAAAAAGTGCAAACAAATCTTACCAGGACAGTAACTTGATACTAGCAATTGCCTCATGTCAACAGTATTTTTGCTGAGCACACAGGATGAGCAGAGTTATTTGTGAGGTCAGGTGTCTAGTGCCTGCTGACACTGAATTAGGCATCCAGTAAGGAAGGTCTATCAAAATGCTAATGTATTCCATCTGCCATGCTGTGCTTGCTAGTCAATGGTCAGTATCAAATTTGGGGCTCAGAAGATCCAACATAGGAGATAGGAGTTATTGTATAGTTTTATGTCAGCTTGCAGAACTGAGTCGTTTAATAATGTTGTCCATTAAAATGATTGTTAATTTACAAAGGACTTGCTGCTGGCTGGAGAGGACCTCTTTGCAGCTGAATAGTTTGAATTTCATTAGCCCTTCTTACTTTGGTAATGCTTGTAGTTGTTTATGCAAAACCAGACAAAAGCATACTGAGGTGGTATTTACACTTTACATGTGAAATTATGACTTGTAAGACTTATTGCCATTTTGGAATTAGTTCCAATTAGTTTTGAATTAGTAATTTATTTACTTAAGGTGAAATTGGTTACAGAGATGGAAAATTAATTTCTTCCTTTTGGGACAGCATCAGTGTAATGTCTTGATATAGTTTTTGTTTAATAGAGCTTTGCACTGAAGCTTATGAAATAAGAATCAAAAGTAAATCATGCTAGTAACTACAGCAGACGTCTTACTTTGATATGTGTTTATTGTGTGCATCTTCAATTGGTTTAGAAGTGGCAAACGTGAAGTGACGCTGCAGGGTTGCATTAACAAGCCCTGGTGTTTGTCTGGCATTCCTAGAACCTGGTGTAAATTTTTCAGCTTCCAGCTAGTGTTTCCCCCAGTTAACTTTCACAGCTACTGTTACTCATAGTATTGCTGCTTGGCAGATTTGTATTAAAATTCCTTTGTAGTACACTGTAAGCTCCCACTGGAGCACGTGGCTCAGCTTGCTGCAGGCTGCTTGGGCCTGCACCAGCAGTTGGGCTGGCTCCCGTGGGTGCAGGCTTTGAATTCCACACTGTGGTTGGATCTCCATGGTCCCTGCTGTCTGTGTCTGAGCTGCACTGGAAGCGTCTGGCAGTTATTCACTAACAGCTCACTTTGCGTTCTCCTGATGTAGTGATAATATCTGGGGTGAAAAATTTAAGTTATTTTAGACTGTAGTATGTATTCATGTCTTGACTAGATCATAAGTGCCTTTAGATATAGACTTGTACCGTGTTTTGCATGGTACTAATCAAGTTGATTAAAGACTTCAGCAACTTCATATTATTTAAGAAGAGAGTGTTAACAGAAATTTCTCACCCATGTTCTTGCAAGTTTCAGTGTCATTTCTGTGTATCACTTATGCTATAATGTAATTTAGCTTCTTACAGCAGTTTTATTTTAGTAATAATGAAATATGGATATTACCTTTAGATGTAGAAATGTAATGATGATTGCAAGAAAAAAACTTGTCATCGAGAAGTAATTTCTCATATACCAGGTGAAAACTTAGCAAAACAACAGCCCTCTACCTCTGGGGGGAGAAAATAATCCCTCCCTGTGAATAGAATTGCCAGATTGATGTTTTTCAACCCTTTGGACACAGGAGCTGCAGTTGCCTCTTGTGCTGAGTTAAATACCATGTGTTCCATGCACTTGAGTTCAATTTCCTTTTTGAATCTAGGTATTGTACTTGCTGGTTGTAATACTCTATTATTAGCAAGTCATCTTGAGGCACAGGACCAAGGTACTTAGCAGCATCTTCATTAAAGAAGAGCTCTGTTTTTTGTACCTAGGTCAGTGGGTTCAGTGCTGTTTCACACACACACACAAAAAAAAAAAAAAAAGAAAAGAAAAAAAAAGATTAAAAAAAATTCTATCTGATGACAGTCTGAACCTGTAGTGGTTGGCCTGCACAAAATGTCAATGGATCAGCCTTTTGGTCTGGTCTTAAGTTAGATTTCCAGATGAAGTTGTGTCATACGTCTGATATTAGAGAGGATGATTATACTGTCATCATGTTTTTGTGCTTGTACTGAAAGGCCTGCTCATCTTGTAGTATTAGTGCTTTCTGAGGTCAAAGATAATTGAAATGTATTGAGGAGACTCAAAATAAATCAGTCATCTTTCCTTTCTGGTAAGAAGAAATGGAGAACAGTTCCTCAGGAATCCCGCCTGGCAGGCTAAACTTGAGAGTATGTGCTGATTGAATACCTAGAAGACTCCATCTATTTTTGTCACTTACAGTCTGTGCCACTCTTGAGGTAGTTCATTTGAATTCTCAGTTTTATTGCTGCATTCTTGCTGTCCCCCATGTTTAGTTCTTGTTTCAGTATATGTCCAAGGTAGAAGCTGTTAAAATGTAATAGATTGAAAGCTAATGTGTTTGTTTGTGTTTTGAGTTCAGATAGTGGATTATCCACAGAGAGTGTGAGGAAAAGGTCGCTGCCTTCATCTGGCAGCAACAGTAGGACATGCAATAAAGTACTGTCTAAAGGCTGGAGCTATCTTTGATCTTAAGATGTAGTGACTTACAAGGAAAAAAGGTAACTTGTTAGAGAAAGGTGTAAGAATTGAATGGTTGTGTCCTGCAGGCCTGCTGAGGGCCTGGCCACAGCACTGAAAATACTTCAGAATGTGATGTGTGTGGGAATGCCACAACCAAACCCCACAACATGGAGAAGGTTAATCCTTGTCCCAAAGCATGGGTTTGTGCCTGCAAGTTAATGCTGTTAAATTTCATAATGTTGAGTGACTTCAGCATGCAGGGTACATTCCTTTGGCAGGTAGGAGATATGGAATAATTAGTCCATACTGTCCAAACTCCTCTAAGTATGTCAGTACCTGAAGTGGCTTACATGCTTTCTATACAATTTCTTGGTTCAAACTGTGCAGGACCTGCCTCTGACAAATGTCTGTTAGAAGTTCTATTTGTTGGTTCAAATAAAGTGTTGCTTACTGTATAGACATGCAAAGTTAGGGATCTACTGAAGAATAAGCATCTGTGCCTGAGATTGCTGCCATTACAGTCTGTTTCATTACTGCCCTTAATAAATTCCACTACTGCCTTAAGCAAGTGATGTCACTGTGTGGCCTTTGCTCAAACGAGAGTCATTTACTCGGGTTTAAAAGGAACACATAAAAGAGTATTTAGGGCAAAGTCTGAATTCCTAATTAAAATATTTTACTTACTCTTTCACTTTTGGATAGTAAATAGTAGCTTTGATTTGCATCAAGTCAGAGATGGGGGAAACATTCCTGTTTCCCTCCTCTGAAGGTAGTTAACTACTGGTTTTGTGACATCTGCTGTTTATTTTTTTAAGGAATGCAGTGTATGCTGTAAGGTCTGCCCTTGGGACTGTGGGAAATACTGTTGCATTTTGAATAGCTGTCAGGGTGAAATTTGCATGTGGTCTGAAAGTGCTCGTGTAATTATACTTTAATATATAATCTGTGACTATACTACAGAATATGTTTAGGTATTGCTGCTTTCTTTATCACAAACTTTGAAGTAATCTTCAAAGTGTGATACTGTGCGCTTCATGTGGGTAATTCTGCATCCTTTTCATGAGCAAAAGCTTTGTTGCTCAAGTTCATCCTGTCTGTCTTCAACTAATGTAAATCCAGTTTATTATAAAATGGTAATGTACCCTTATTTCCAGATACATTAGAAAACAGACTAGCAAGTCAAAGCTCTTGCCTTTCATCACAAGTCTGTCTTTGAGGATCAGATTTTGCTGTCTGGTTTCTTGGGAGTTCAAGGAGCATTTTTGAAATTGTAGCAGAAGTGAAAATACAGGTGAAGCTCGATGTCCTGGTCAGGAGCATTTGAATCCTCTTTATAGTAGTACTGATGCTTTCAAGAAGATCAGGAATGCTGCCTGACTTGAAACCTATCAGGTGCTTATTCTTGAAGGATTGATGTTCAGCCCAGTGGGACACCTGTAAAGGTGTGTTGGGCTAAATAGCTTCCTTCTAACAAGTCTCCAGTAATTTCAAAACCACTGTGGAGATTGGTATTGCTACCTTAAAAGCCAGAAGTTTTCTGCTGAATATAGTGCCTGTGGGTTAAAGATGAACAACTTCTCTTTGCTCCTTCCAGGCTTGTGATAATGTGTGCTTTTTCTGACATTCGTATTTTCAATATGACTAAGACACTAAAGCATGTTTAGTTCTTGATTTTTATTTCTTTATGATCTTCTAATATAAAATATTGAAGTCCTCTGCAGCAAAGTTTTGAGGTGGTTTCTTGGAAAGTCAACTTGTTTTGCTAGGGAAATCTGACGCTTGTTAGATATGAAGATAACAGATGGAAATTATGATCATTTACTAGGTGTAATTTTGTTCTATATTCCAATATTAATATTTCTCAGTGAAAGCTGCTGTATTTACACTTTAAATTGTTCAAGTGCCTAATGATGCTTCAGATTCTGAACCTTTAACTTGTAGTATGAATGTGTTGTTGGTGGGTAAAGTGCTTTGAGCAAGGTTAATAGTGTTTACCTTTCTTTGCAGCACTCCGGAAGGGGCGTTTGTATACTTGCTTTTATTTTGAGAAAGGTTGTACTGATATCTTCCATCATGGGGGAGAAAACAGCTGTTTTTCTCTTTGATAGTATTGTGTCCTAAATGAAAAAGCTTTATGGAAGGGAGGAAAGCTGTGTGCTGACAGAGCTGCTGACTTCCAGGGATCATGAGAACAAAGTGATTATCAAATATGTAAACAGTCTGTTTGTGAATTGATTAAGTGACCTTCAAGAATCCAATCCTCTGGAAAGGCAGAGGAATTCACATGAAGTGTGGCATGTTGTTTCTCTTATTCTGTATAGCATAAAAAAGTGAAGTCAAACTTTCTGGAAAATAATTCATGCTATTACAGAAATCACAGCTTTTCAGACACAGAGTCTAAAAGGGGATTTTTATGCAGATCACCTCCAGGATCTGCTCAAGTGTTGGATATCTGTAATACCTGTGCAGTAGTCCTTTGAATTCTGTAACTTGCTTCTGAAAGATGCAACTGCCTTCAGTGTCATAGCTCTGCTCACAGCTGGTTCTCAAGGACCATCTGCCTGTTTTAAATATACCAGCTTACAATAACTGGGTTCAGATTGCTGCTGAAACAAATAAGTTATTAAGAGCTGAATTCTGACGTGTTGTGTTTGCTGTTTTGGATGGTATTGATTCCATAGCAGTTGATGGAAGTGATCCTTTGAATTACAGTAGCAGGGAAGCTGGGATCCAGACAGACTGGGGCAGGTGTGAGGCAGCTGGGCAAAGCTGAGACTTCGCTTCTGAAAGCGATCCTGCAGAGATCAGATTTTTCCTCCTCACCAGTAGCTGAAATGATGGTGCTATTCTTTGTGCTGAATATGCACAAGATATGTATTAAATTGTTCTCATGTCTTGTTATCAAGCTTGTTGTGTTTAGGGCTCTGTTTTAAACCAAACAAGCAATATATTTCTTGTTAAATTTCAAAATGTGAGCAGTCTCACCACTGCTTTTTCTGGCCATGGCAGTCGCCTTCTGCTGCCTGTGTCACATTCAGAAGAGCAGATCTGACTGAATGCTGGTCTTAGGGAGGAGCAGAACTGTTTTCAACTAGAACCTCTGTGAAGTTCTAAAGTGAAGGGAGCTCAGAAAAGAGGGACAAGGCAGCTGGCAAAGGAGTAAGTGGCCTGAGGTTTCAATAAGGAATGGACTGTGGCAGTCATAGCACTCCACCCTGGTTTTTGCAGTGTGCACTGCTGAACCCTCTACCAATATATATATATATATTTTGCCTCCTCTGTGGAATGTTATGTTTGACAGAGATGCATAAAAAAGGTGGTGAGCAAAGAACAGCAAGCAGAAAATGCCCTGCAATAGGCAGCAAATCAGTCCGTTGGTTTTCACTCTGAGCTTCAGGCACATTTGAATTGTGCTGTCACCATTTAGACTTCTGAAACTTGCCTTCTGTGTGCAAAGACAGAAATAGTTCCAGTCTTTGTGACCTGGAGATTTCTTACTACACCCTTGTGTATGTTTCCTAGTAATCACTCCTGGGTATTGGTTCTGCCAATCTGAAATTGAAACTGTTATTTGACAAACGTGAATGACTTTCAAGGTAAGAGATGTAAAGGATGTAAATAGAGATAAAAGCAAAGTAAATACTTTGCTAAACTTTTTGTTGAATTATTCTAAGAACTTAAAATCAGTCACTACCAATGGCATTTAACAGATTCTGATGCTTTTTTGTGGCAAAGCTTGGAGGAAAAAAGAAATAGCCAGGCCTGCCAGTGTCCTTCCTCAGCATAGCCTGGAGGACCATAATGTTCCCAATAGCTCTCCCAGGTTTCCCTTCTGCTGCTCTTCTCCGCTGGCCCCCGGGGAGCCAGAGCTTGGTACCGTAGCTGCGAGTTCTGCCCATGTACGGCACCGGCTTCCTCAACACCATCCTCTTCTGAGAAGTGGGTAGAAGTTTGTACTCTAGAGAGCTCAGCTCATAAGCAGGTAGTGACAGCAGTGTGGAGCCAGGCCCGCAGAGAGCCCGCGCTGCTTAGCGAAACTTAGAGGGGACAGCAGCAGCTGCAGACCGCGCTGTTCCCGAGGAGCGATCACAGCATCACAGAATTGTAGGGGTTGGAAGGGACCTCTAGAGATGCTCCCGGCGCAGGACGGCGAGCTGCCCGTGCCCCGGCTTTTCCCCCTGCGCCGTTCCTGCAGCTGCTCTCGGGAGCCTGCGGCTTGGGCTTGGGTGGCTGCGGCCCGAGCAAAGCCGGGGGAGCTGGGCATTGTCTTCTGCTGTGCAGGCTTGTGCTGCTGGGACATCGCTTAATTAATCTGCACGGATCGAGTCTGCCGTTTCCGATGCTTAGAACAAGGAAGGAGAAACGCCTCGAAGTTCACTTCAAACGAAGCTGTGCCCCGCAGAGTCCAGGCGTAAGCTACGTGCTAAACGCAGGTTGCTGACAGCGGATACTAAGGGCAGTTCCCCCCCGTCCCGGGCCCTGCAGCCCGCAGTTACTGTTTGACTTGGCGGCGGGCGGTTCCGCCGCGTTGCGCCCTGCCCCCGCCGCATAGCCCGCATTCCTCGGAACAACGCGCGCTTGTTGCCGGCGGGGCCGGGGGCGGGCGGGGCGCTGCCTGGCCTCGCTGCTTAGCGGAGGAAAACGCCGCATCTTTATAGAAGAACACCGGCATTTTCCGTTCTTGTCTTGCTTCGGAAGTGCAAAAGTAATCAAAATACAAGTCCCGTTCTTTCTCCTTTTTGCGTTTTGACGTGCAGAGAATTTCAGAATGCTTTATTTAAAGAACCTTAACTTTTCTATTGGTTCGTGTTTTCCCTCCTTCCCACAGTGACAGTTAAACTAAGGAAGCTGGTGTGATGAGATTAGTGTAAGAGAGGTAAGCTGTGAGGGAGAGAATCAAAAATCAGGTTTTCCTTTTTGCAAAATCTGGTGTAAATGTGAAGCTGGGTCTTCTAACAATGAAATGTCTTCTAATAGAGTTAGCAGTTTGCTGGAGGAACAGGGAAACCTGCATCTCTCCTACAACTCTTATGTCAGCACCAGAAGGCTGATATATAAGATCCATTGCACTGAAGTCTTTTTCTCTTAACAGCAATTTGCATGTACCTGTAGGATTAGCTGTAGGTTTTTGGAGTGTTATACTATATCTGCAAATATATTCATTTCTATAATTTCTTTGTATGAATTTATTCAAGTTGCAGTATATAACAAGAATATAAATACCAGCAATTCCTGCATACCTGACAGCATGGAGTTGCAGGCTGTGACTGCTGCTTCAGTGACCAGAACTCTATGAAGGTTTTGCAGATCAAACCATCCTGTATCTGTTTCTCTGGGACTGTTTCCTATTTTATGTAGTTATGTCACAGGACTGAGGTGACTTGTTTCTTAACTTCAAGTAAATGTTCGTGTGTTCTGCTTGTTGCAGTGATTTGATTTTGTTAGACATTGTTTTATTGATGAATTGGCATTAGAACTGCATGGCAGGGTTATAGATGTAGTGCAGAGGTGGGACCTCCGGGACCTCCGTCTTCATGGGTAGCTGATTCTCCTTTTTCAATAAAATGGAGGTTTTGTGGGAACTCAATCCTTTGTCTCCCCCAGATATTTCTTTTTAATAGAAGATGGAGTTGACTTCGGTGAGGCCATAGCAAATAACTAGGTTTTGGTTCTTGTAGCATGTGAAACAACATGTGGCCTTGTGCTGTACATTATTTTTGTGCTATATCATATCCTGATATTTGTACTGCACTTGTAAAAGTTCTGTTAGTACTACTTATTTGTTAGATGTAGAGTGACTGTGATGCCATGCACATGGCCATGTGTATACTGTGAGCCTTAGAGGGAAAGGAAGGCTCTTACTTTAGAAAGAATAAAGTGTGTGTTTTGGGAAGTTTAAAGGAAAGAATAACTTTAGTAATGAAGTCCTAATCCTCTTCTAGTTTTAGGAATCTGAACTATGTGAAAGACCTACTGAGGAAGTTCCAGCTAAGATGTATGGAAAATCTGTTGGCTTTGGTTGAATGAATTTCAGGGTTGGAGATCAATAATTTGTAAGAAGCATATTTGTAGGAATGAGTTTAAGCATGAATGTTTCTTCTCCCTCTATGCAATGTCTTTGACATCTGTAGCGTTCTTGTAACACAAGAACCACCACCAGCAAAAGAGCATGGGAAGGAGGCAGTGCTTAATGGATGGTTCCAGATGTGTCATCAGACATCAGATGCAAGTTGCTTACTTGGAAGTTTAGTAGTGTAAGTGATTGAAGTTGAACAAAGGTGGTTGTGGAAGTGTAAAAGACAGAAGGTGACTGTGATAAATATGGCAGTGGTTACAAAGGAGAAACTAACACTAGGGTTGAGACTGCGGAGCTGTCACATTAAAGGCTCTGTGTCATATTCACCTTTAAAGTCATGCACAAGAACAAGCTAGCAAATTCAGCAAGGAATGACAAACTCCTTTCATTAGTAGCTGGTTTCAGCTGATAACTAGACATGAGAAGTGAGCTGAAGACTTAATTGGGAAGTTAGTAATAGGGCTGGGGTATGTAAATAAGTCAGTTTCTTAATAATGGGAGAAGCTTGTTATGCAGCATCAAATGTTGTGTGCCCCTGGATGAAAAGTGAAATGCATGGGGCTACTGTGTATGTTGTTGACCAAGTTCTACCTGTTTTTATTATAATTTTCTACTTCTGTACCTTTTACTGGCTTGTGCATCCTTTAGTTTGTTTGCTTTAAAGTTAGTGCTGGCTGGAATGACAGCTTCAGGGGTACCGAGGGGGAAACTGTCAAGAAGTACTACTCAATTAAATGTGCCTAACAAGCTGTGCAGTGGGTCACTGTTGACTTTTGAGTCATACCAGTGCTACTATGACATCAGTTATAACCACAGTGACAGTATGTGTGAAATACTTCGTATCAAAATGCTGTACTGCAGTAGAGGTTGATTGTTCCTAATTCTAGGAAAAAGGAAGATTTTGAAAGCATTTTTTTAGCATTCACATAGCTCGTAATTTTGCCATCACCTGTACAAGACATAATGCCAGACTGTCATCTATTGTTCACCAGTTTTCTAGACAACTGGAGATGGCTGCAGTGATTTGACTTCTGTGATGTTTTCTTTTCATCAACAAAATAGGCTGTGATGGCATTCTATTCTATATCAGTCCATAATTGTGTTTAAAAGATACTTATAAAAAATGCACAAAGTTGATTCACCTCTTGTTTAACACCATATAATCTCATAATCCTGGCTTTGTGTGGTCTTCTGAAAACTAAGTGGGCAGACAGCAATAAAAGGGCTTCTTCAGTCAGTGACTTAAGCTAAAAAGGAGAAGCCAAGTAGAACAGATAGTATTTTAGGCTAAGAGTAAAATAAGTTAGAGGTTAAGGGCTTGTTGATAATCCCTTGATATGGCTTACCAAAGGCTAGATTTATTTTCTTTTGAATTTGTCTTAAAAAAGACCTTCATAGTATCCCTTCTGTACCAGGTTGATACGATGAGATGAAACTTCTGGGGATAGTTAGTCCTTTTCTTGTTTGTTTTTCTCTTCTGAAATTTGTGTTGAGGAAATTAAGTATTGCTTTGTTGTTGGTTTGTTTTTTTGGTTTTTTTTTTTGTTTTTTTGTTTGGTTTTTTTTGTGGTTTTTTTTTTTTTTTTCAGAACTTGAAGCAACGTACAGGGAATGTAGTTTCTTAAGGCACTTTTTTCCCCCCCTTGTTTTATTTGATGGGCATCTTTGATTGTAAAGTGCTAAGCTCAGCAACTATTCTACTAAACTGCAGAAGACAGTAACTGATGGATGTGACTTTGGTGAAAATGTGACTGGTCAGACGTAGGGCTAATGCTCATTATAGAGAGTGTAGTCTTACATCTACAACAGCTTACAGTTCTGTCCTAAATGGGTTCTGGAAGTGTTAAAGCTTTATACTCACCTGGTTTTATTCTTCAGCTACTTTCAGATTTTGGGAAATGATAGGAAGTGTGGCTAGAATGGCCCTGTAATGTGTTCACTCTCATTTGTCAGAAGCGGGTAAATAAGGAAACTCCAGCAATTTTCATTCCCGTTTGTTTAGTGTTTTAAATTGTGTTAATAAAACATTAGTGTATTCTAAGGATTAAACTGCATGGATGAACATGTCTAGGTTAGTTGATTGGAATCTGAAGGCTGGTAGGATACAAAAGTTGAAGGAATGTGGCATACAGCATATTGAAATGGATTAATGAAAAGCTGCATTGTGGTAGGTTTCTCGAAGGACTTCCCGTACACACAAATGGGAAGTTTATCCATGAGTTTAAATGTGAAATGAATGTGGAGTAATAGCAATGCGGCTGATATCAGTTGGCACATCAACAAGATAAAGAGACTGTTTTCAGCAAAGGCAGAGTGAAAATATTTTGATTATTCATGTGGATTTTTCACACGTACACCATTTATTCTGACTTGAAAAGATTTATTTTGTTAAGTCACCTTAGATTTTACAACTTCAATTTCTGAAAATCAGTCTTAATTTGACCTACTTGTATCAGTGAGGGCTTATTATGTAAGTATGAAAAAACTTTGATTTCTCATAGGTACGGGATTGGAGCGTAATTAAAATGGGGTAGTTTATTAAGTGAAAGAAAAAAAGAAAGTGGAGATCAGTGGAGGATATTCAGAGGTCTGTGTATTATTCTTCAAAAACAAAAACAAAACAGCAACAAAAAAACCACAGCTTCTGAACTTTGCTTTTATGTAAAGCATAGTTTCAGCTATTTTCCATGCCTTTCTCCATTCCTAATCAAATATCCTTAGATTTTCTTCACTGAATTAATTGATTATATGTTCATAATATGGTTAAAATACTTTTTGTAGAGGATTCTGGAGCATGTGTTGCTAAAGACTTTGAGTTTGTTGTAGTGTCTCTTAATGATGCCATGACAGCAAGAGTTTCCGTGTTTTTCTGATCAGCAAAAATGACGGTACAGGTCAGTTTGTTATTTTGAGAAGTTTGAATACAAGGGGAAAAAAGAATATAAACCAGATTACAGTTTCAAAGCCATTTTAATTTGTTTTTCTAAGTCTTCAAATGTAGACAGCTTCTCAATATATGGAGAAATTTGTGAAGAAATGAAAGCATGCAGAGCAACAGGAATTGCTGATCAAGCTGCAGAGTTAGAACTCACTAGGAATAGCCAGAAAGATGTTTACCAAGTGTCAGCTGGCAGAGGGGTCCTCCTAAGGCTTTTACAGTGGTTTCTCAAAAACATCTCATTTTTAGCATCTTATTAGCCATAGCTAATGCTGCTAGTTTCTGCTGATGTAATCAACATTCACCTTTCTTGGGAAAATACTAAAAACAGGCCTCTTTTTCATCTGAAATTCCAGGGCAAGTTATTTTCTGTGTTGGGTTTTCAGTAGTTTGTGTGTGTTTGTTTTGAAATTGACCTGCAATAAAGACAGTGCTCTTAAAAAATCTGTTAGTAGTTATTTTATGATGAGAAGTGGGCTTTTATCTTTGACTCTTCCAAACCAAGTAAATAATGAAAGGTTCATAGTAGTAGGTTTTTGGGTATGCTTTTTGTTTTTGATTTGTAAATGCTTAGGTATGCAGTACAAAAGAAAATGGCTGAGCAATACCAAGGATGTAATAGGCAGTAATACTGTTTTAATGTGGCTTCCTATCAAGAACACTACCAACTGTTCTACGCAGATAATGAGCAGCGTGTGGTTCTTGGCTTCAGGCCTACAGGTTTCTGTGAAAGCAGAAATCATTGTAGTATAGGATTTGGCTAAATCATTTCATACACTGTGACTTGAATATGAGACTCAGCACTGTGAAAATCAGACCTTTCATTATGCACTACTTCTGTAAAACTACAAATGATTTTTATTTTATTTAAATGCATTTGGTCTCTAATCTTATATCCAATGCAGTAACAATGGTTTCACATTACAATTAAAACTTAATAATCTGGTTGTAGTTGAAGATCCTGCTAGAAAGCAGAAATATAGCAGACTGAAAAGTAGAGAAGAATAAATAGCTGCTTTATAATTGCCTTGACGAAAGGAAAAACAAATACAGTGTGGAAGACTTAATTTTCTTTAACACTACAACTTGTTCTTGTAGGCTTTGTTAACTCATGAGGAATTTGGAGCAATAGACTAAAAGTCACGTGTTTCACTCTGTGTTAAATGGCTGTTTCTGTCCATCTTATCACTTCTGATGTTGCTTTGCATAACTCAGAGGAGGCATCACTACTGCAGAAGATGTGGCTTCTTAAGTAATAAGAAATAAGAACAAATAATACCTAATCTGGCTAAAATAGTGAGGAAGTTGAATAATGCTCAAGTGGGTCTGGATGCATGACTGTACTTATTGTGCTTGCTAGAGCACAGAGTACAAAGTTTGTGCTCCTTTCATGGTTTTGTGCCAGCTGCACCAATAGTCTGTGTCCGTTGTGAGAAGACAGACAGGTGACTTGGCATGAAGCAGGAGGTACATGTGGTGTCTAATGATTAACCCATTGCCATTTTGAACAGCCTCAGTCCAGTTGATAACTGACCATGTGGCAATAGGTTTTCTGCTACTGGAAAACCCAAAGGTGGGTTTTTTGTTGGCAATTCCTGGCTTGTTTCTTGGTGTTGAAGTGTTAGGTAGATAGCTTCTAATCTAGCATCATAGATGAGACTGAAGTGTGATGACTTTAGTGCCATTGGCAGCTTCCAGCCTTGTTGGAGATTTTAATAATACAAAAAAGGGTTTAAGGTAAATTATTCTTGAACTTCTTTGAGTTTGCTTTTCAATTATTTGAAATATTTAATTCTTTCCTATCTGCAGCATGTTTGTACAGCCAGGTGAAGGAATAAATGATAACTAAAGCTACCATTAATCTTCTCACTCCCAAACTGTGACTTCCAACAATAAAATATCTACAGAATAAATCAGATTTGTTTTGTACAATTAATGGGAGTCATATTTAGCCCATATGTATACTGCTTTATAAAAAGCTCCCCCAAGACTGGACCAAAAAGCACTGACAGAGGTTAGCCATGTGCATGATCAAACCGTGGTATGAAACATTCTTTAACTATGTGTTTTAATTCAGTCCTTGTGGTGTTTTGACTCTGATAGTGACCTCTGTTAGATCAGACAAATAGGGCAGGCTGTCAGTTATGTTAGTGGGCCTAAAGGAGGGGATGGATTAAGGGCAAGAATAAAATAACAGGCAAATCTCAGACTGTCTCCCCAAGTGAATGGATTTGGTGGCTTCTACAGGGTTAACTGCGCTGTGATTGTTCTGCTCACTCTGTGGTGCTCACTGGAATGTCACATCATTATTTGGATCTGCTTCAGAACAGGGTGCTGCCAGTTTCCTAGCCCACTGTATGGGTGTCGATGAAGCTCTAATTTACATTTGTCATCTTTGGGTTAGCTTCATTGTGATGCTGATTTTTATTTTTATTTTTTTAATTTTTTTTTTTTCAATCTTCGTGACATAACTACTGATACAATTTAATCTTCCTCAGAAACATAATGGAAACAATGTTATACACCTTGATCATTGATGCCAAAAATGAGCTTGGTAAATAGGACTTGGCAGTCTTCTAGCCAAGGCTCTGGGATTGCAGATTGAAATGTTGGTTACTCAAACTGATTCCATCTGAGTCCTTCTAAGATCAAAAGAGATGACGAACTGACTGTTCACATCCTGTAGGATGAGAATGTAATAAGTTCTAGATCCAGATATTTGGATATTGGAGTAGTTGCTTCCTACTTTGCATAATTATTCTCACCACCCTGGAATGCTATTCTGTCTGGAGTTTTCACCTTCTCTTGAAGGAGAGAAGATGCAGAGTATAACTGGCTTCCTATAGAATATGGATTGCAGAAACTGTGGGGGATAAGTTTTCTGGCATTACGAAGCGGTAACGTTCTAGGGGAAGAGGTTATAAGCAGAAAGTTGCGTGCATCTTCTATGTGGGTCTAAATAGCTATGCAGGGTGTATAAAGGCTGTGCAGGGGAAAAAGCATTGTTAGTCCATATTTCAACTTTTTCTGGCAAAAATTTGTTGAAATAAACAGCTTCAGAAATGTTTGGGCTAGCAATGAGTCGGGACAGACAAAGGAATACCAGCCAACTGACACAGCAGTGCTTTTCCTGACCGTGTGTGTTGTAATCAGCCCTGGCTTGGCAGAGAGGGTGGCTGGCACTGACAAGCTTGATGAGCAAACTTTTGTTTTGGATGAACAGAATCCTTAGTTGTAAGACCAGAATTGCTTGCTAGTGTGTCTGTGTGATTTTGTGCTTTTTGTTTTTAAAGGACTTCCCTTTGAGAAATACCTGAAATGAATGAAAAAAAGGTAGATTGTGATTTTATTTTAGTTTCTTTACACCAAAAGTAGATATTTTGGTCACCACATCTTATGACTGCTCCATTGAGCAGTGAGATACTGATGATGGGCCAATTTGCCATTGAGGTGGAAGACTGCCAGCCTTACTGAGCCAGCTTAGCTGTATTGTTCTTGTGCATCTTTTTTTTTTCCTGCAGATGAAGAGTTGAGGCTGTGAATGAAGATCTTGGTGTAAATTAGAAATATTCTTTTTTGTCTCCCTCTTGATGCACTTCTCTTACGTAGTTTGCTTTCCTTGTGGTTGCCTTTACATTTTTTGAGTAAGCTTATTTTCTGCTGAAGTAAATGATGGTTTAAACCCTGATGAAAGGTTTGCAGACAAACTATTCAGCTCTTTCAAGCCCTTTTTCTTCTTTCCTTTTCCCTCCCTGCTTTCAGGAGCTCTTTTCTTCTGAGGGAGATAGGGCTGGTTGATGCTTTCTGGAGGTTCCAAGAGGTTCATAACTGAAGCAAGCATCTGGACCTGTGTGTCCTCTGTGCTGAGAAACCACTGGGGAAGCTGCATTCCTGTGGTCCAGAACGTGGTTAGCTTTCCACAGTACTGCCATCTGTATTACTGAGCTTGAGAACCACAGATAGATATTTTAAACTTGATATAGCATCAATTGGTGGGAGAATTTCCTGCTTGACTGCATGTAGATAAAAGAAGTCATACAGTGTGACAGGAGGGAACAAAAGAAAACTGAAAGTAAATACTGATTTTTATTTTTTATTTACTATGACTGCTTAAGTCAGAGTGCACTGCTGTAGGAGCCTGTTGGACTCTCATTTCCTTGTGCATTCTTCCTACGGAACTGTTTTGCTCTAGGGTTGGTTTGGTCACTTAGCTATACTGAAACTGTTTTTGTTAATCTGGTATGTTTAGATTCTGCTAGTACCTGAACTTATAAATCTGCCACAAACAGGAAATCCCTGTGTTAGTGTCTGTTTGGTCAGTATCAGCTCCTGAATGTGGGGTCACTGTAGTTCCTGATGGTTTCTGCCCTCCCTACTTGTGTTGTAGTTCTTTTGTCCTTGGGAGGCAGAGAAACAGTGTTTGAGGTACTCTGTAAACAAATAGTGATGGAATACAAAGCAGTCTCTGCTGGGTGTAGCCAGAGTTCTGCTTTTAGGAGTAAATAACAAACCTCAGACTTGAATGCATTATTTTAGTGATGGTGTTCTCTGGGACAGTATGATAAACATCTAATTCAACTCAGTAGCTGTTTTTCAACATGTATTTTCTTTTGAAATGGAGTGCTTCTGTTTCAGAGTGTATCCTTTATGATATTTTATCTTTCTGCCTTCCCTTTCTCCCCTTTTTTTTGGCTTTTGTTTTTCCCAACTCTACTTGTTTGAGAAGGTAATATCAAATGTTAACACTAAGAAACTGCATCTTGATATCAGATATATTTTAATTAGCTCGCTGTATGACTTTTTTTTTTTATTCAAGGAGTTTTGAGAATCTGTTCTTATACCATAAGGACAAGCCTGTATTTGTACACTGTACTGAATTCTGCAGAACCACTAGTTTAGTTTATCGTATGCTCATGATGCTCTCCTTCACCAGGGTGGACTGGAAGCAAACCATAGGCTGGCTTGGCTCCATCCTAACCTTGTTTCCCCAGTCCCGTGCTTGTTAGGGAATGAGAAGTCTTCCCACCATGTCACCAAGAGGATCTGGTTATGGGACATGTGTCTGGGTATTCCAGACCCCATCAACTGGAACTGTTTTCTCTCCATCCACAAGTGGGCACATGCTCATCAGAAGATAAGGTCTTCCATCTATCTGGTTTGCAAAAGAGATTCTGTTCTGGTTGGGCGGTGTGCTTGTACAGTCTCTGCAGCTGACCCTTATGCCCCTTGGGTGAGGACTGTGCTCCTTCTAGCTAAATAGAGACAGGTAATAGGGGAGGATTGTGGTATAGAGCTTCAAAGGCCTCCAAATAAGTCTTTCTTTCACAGTCCTGCCAATCTAAATTGATTAATCACCACGGAAGGATTCTAGAAGGTTTGCCTGTATCCAAAGAGTTGAAAGAAGAGATGAGATGCTACCTACATAGATGTTTCATAACTTAAGTCACTGCATATGTTTCTTAATTAACTAAGTGGAATTGCCTTTCTTTTTCCAAATATCCACTTCCTTAAAAATAGCACATTACTGGAATTTTCAGGTATGTTTTTTATGCTGTGGTTTCTGGGCACCAGTACAGCTCTGCTGTCTTTCTCTTTTTCCATTACCTTTGGCTGGAGCTACTCAATAATCCAGACAGCGTTTATTGTTGCACTGATGGGACTACAATTGAGCCTTTGATGGATTAAAAACCAAAGGGACCATTATAATTATCTGTAATGGCTATGGAACTTCTCCAAGTATTTGAAGGTGACAGTGGCAGTGCTGGCTCAAACTAAAGCTGTGTATAACTCAGTGTCTGAGCTCCAACCACTGCCAAAAGTGAATAGCTAGAGAAAAATAAAAATATATATTAAAAAAATAAAAAATAAAAAAAAAAAAACCTAAGTTGGACATATGTAATACTTCTGTCATCCTCTGAATGCTTTCTTCATAGGTAAGTTCTTAAACTGGTGCAGGTTATGTTGTTTCTGTACGGTGCTTAGTAGCTCAGCAAAGAGATGAGTAAAATGAGATTGCAGAGGTAGGTTCCGAAGGAACCTGATGAATTTGAAGACAGTAGGTCTGTAAGTAGTTACTGAAGCACCCAGGAAGTGTGGTGCAATAACTGTGGGTACAAGGGGATCTGAGACAGCTGTACTGCAGACAGCAGCCGGACTTGGATAGTCTCCTGAGCAGCATCACCCACTGCTTCATTGGGTGTGGGCCAACTGGACACTGGCATGATCCAGTAACACATAGCTCACTTGTAGCCCAAGGGGGCACTCAGAAGAGCTTGTCTAGTCTGTTCTTGTTTCCATGCAGCCTTCTATCAGTGTTGTGTTTTGATGAGAAATTAACAGGTCTCTTATATGAAAAATCACTTTTTTCTGTTCTGAATCTAGCTTTTACTCCATTTAATTAACTGAAATGTTTATTTTTAAGTGACAGGTGGTAAGGAGTTGAATTTACCCACTATTTTCACACCTTTCTTGATTTTATGTATTTTTGCAGATGTCTCGCAGACCCCCTGTAAGTCATCTCTTACCAAAAGTCCAAGCATCAACTTCTGTGGCTTACAGTGGGAAGTTTACAGCCTGGTTTTCTGTGTTAAAATTCAAACCTTGAGCCTTTACGTCAGTGTGTGTTTGTTGTAAATTACCTCTACCTATTAAGTGTATGTACAGAATTCTAGCCATGTTTAGTGCCAGCCTCTTGCCAATTTTTTGCTGCTGTGTTTGTACTGTCAGTCAAAAATTACAGAATGTGTACTCGTAAATGAAGGTTAAAGCTACAATTGCATTTAACGAATTACACAGAGCTTTCTCAAACTATGGTTGTGTAAGATGGGTTTTTCTAGACTTCTGTATATCCTGTTAAGGATACGGAGCTTCCTACCCCTGTCCAGCAGGAAAAAGCACACAAAGTGTCAGTGAATGGTAGATAATATTTTTGCCTCAGTCCACTTCCTGAGTCAAGGCTTTTTCTTTGACAATGTATAAGCTGGCCTGAGTTGAAAAAAAATAAAAATTATATCTTTTTATATTTGACATCTAGGGATCCTGGAGCACGCTGGTTTTCATGGGGCTTGCTTTTGGGGACTTTTGTACTGGATACAATGCTGCATTAGTTGTTTGTAGTCTTCCCACCTCCATGTATGACAGTAGCGATGACACTATGCTGATGTGTCATGTTGTACTTCATTGATTCTTTAGAGAGAAATAGGTACTTCTCATCCAAGTGTAATGTCTTAGTCTGCTGAATAAAATGACTCGAAGCTGAAAGCTGAAAACACTGGCTCTACTGGCACTATGCTAAATTGTCTGTATTGACCTATTTGTTACAGTGCCTGCAGATAGCACAGAAATGGCATTCCTTTTGCTCTATGGGGAAGTGAGTCAGCTTGTAGTAGATCCTCTTTTTCTTTTTCGTAAGCTGGAGTTTGAAAGCTTTTTACCACAACTTGCAACACAGCACTCTGGTGCATGTGAAACTTAAATTATGTGCACCAACACCTCTTCTGCAGCAGAAAGGAAAAGTCTGTGACTTAACCTGTGCAATGCATGCAGCAAGAATGCTTTTTGTTGTTGTTTTTTTAAGAGGGTTAAGAGGTTGGAGGCACAAATGAAGAGAGAGGGAAGGGCATTGAATGTAGCACTGCATAAGTGCTTGTGTGAAAATTTATCTAGTTCAGGCCTGATTCAACCGTATTATTTAGGTGTTCAGGTATTGTTTTTTTTTCTTTATGTGGATTAATGTGCTTGAAGAAAGATGTTTGTAGATATAGGCATATATACTGAAAATGCTTAAGATTTAATTGACATAAGCGATGGATTTTTTTTATTTTTTTTTTTTGCATTTAACTTACCAAAAATCTTTAGTTCTGTGAATGTGACACCAAATTTTGTATCAAGTGAGGAAACATCTCACATGCAATCCATATCTGCTTTTGACGGTGCACTTGTCTGAATCTATGTAATTATCAAAGTGGTGATTAACAAATGACATAAGATGGTTTAATTCAGTAACCTGATATTATTGGTGTGCAATCCCTAATGTTGTGGGGTTTATTTTCTATTTTTAAGTTATTCTTTCTTGTCCTTTTTTGGAGAAAGAACTTATTTCCCTGATGCACGTCATTAAGATGTAAACTCTTGGTAAATACTAGTCTCTTTTTAAAATGTTCTTGTTCTAAGCAGGCCCAGCTTCTATATGCCCTATTTTGTTGTGCTGGATACTATCAAAATGGTTCTTAATGTCATTAATCTGCTGTTTCTAATGTAGTTTCTTCTTTACTTCCTCAGAAAACCAAGATGGCCTGCATCAAGTAGTACACGAACGCTTGGGAGAGTTGCTGCGTGTTTTAAAAGCAGTGATAAATAAACATCAGACTCTAAACTCAGTTGATATTCTTAGTGCTGCAGGAACAGTTATTGCAAAAGTAAAAGGTAAGGAAAGTTTTATTTTCAAACTTGGGAAAATTTTGAGTCACTTGACTGACTGCCTCTTGGAGTTGGGGGGATTCCATGTATACAGAAGAAATAAGTTTTTTAATAGAACAATAACATACCTTTTCAAAGTGAAATTTAATATTGAAAAAAACTTACGTTGCTGTAATGAAAACCTGTTTATAGGAAGCTAGTTGCAAAACCACACTGAATTCTAAAAGCATAACATTTTGATCTAAATCTTTACCTGTCTATCTCAGGATAATATCACAGAATTATAAACCTTGGGTTTATGCACATAGAGATTAGTTTTTTTTCTTTTAAAGTCTTTGCATAGTTCTGTGAATTTGGAGGGATGGTGTTAGATGTACATAAAGAGAAGAAATATTCAAGTGAGCAATCCAAACCTGAGTAGTCTTAATGCTTTTTTATGGATTCCTTCAAACAGATCATAAACATGGTTAAGGTATAAATAAAAAAGGGCTTGGAGTATGTAAGTACTTTCTGTTGCTGGCCTTTACTGTTGCAGATCTTTGTGTGTCAGACAAATACAAATGGCAAAGCACGCAGTTGTTCCAGCCCAATAGGTCATAGCTGTTTCTTTGTATAGCCTTTGACTGCAGCTCTTGTTGTTTTTAAGTAAGGCCAGTGTATTTCTGTGGAACAATTGGTTTCTTCCATGTGGCACAGGTGATGCTTTGAGAAGGGTTAAATGTACACACCTTTAGCCTGTCTTATATCACGTAGAATATCCTTTGTAAGATAACCTAGTTAAGGTTTTCTCCTTGTTCTAGGTTTCTTCCCATTTCCTAGTTATTTTAGCATGGCTGAATACACTGCCAGTTCAGTGAACATAATTCTACAGCCACCTTAGACAGGCTGTTTTCAAGCTTAACTTCTCTGTCTTCTGCTGCTCTCTAATTTAATTAAATGCAGGGAATGTTTAGCTGTTCTCTATTACATTGGGAAACCGTGAGGAGAACTGACTCAAGGGGAATGGTTTTAAGCTCAAGGAGGGAAAGTTCAGATTGAATGCAAGGGGGATGTTCTTCACAGAAAGACTGGTGAGGTGCTGGAACAGGCTGCCCAGAGAGGTTGTGGATGCTCCATCCCTGAAGGTGTTCAAAGCCAGGTTGGATGGGTCCCTGGGCAACCTGATCTTGTACCAGTTCTGGATTCTATGATATGTGTATATCAACTTTTGCCAAATCATGTTTCTGAAAACTTTTGCGGTGATATTGATAATCTCTGGACTGCCTGTGTTCTCAAGATTGTTAGTGATATGCAGTGCCCCAAACTGATCACTGCTTATGCTGCTCATAATTACTGTTGCTGAATAAAGCGGTAGGATTACTTTGCTTGTCTCATAGGGTAATACTGCTGACAAATCTCATAATTATCTTGGCCTTCTTTTTAATACCAGCACTGTGTCAATTTTTTAATTTGGTTTAAAGTCTGTTCTTAGCACTAGGCTTCTTTCCATAGTTCTACAGAACCATTTATCTAGATCTTAAGTATTTTTCTCCAATGCCCTTTGTTTTCTGAAGTGGAGAATTAATATCCTGAATGATCATGTTCTGGATGTAAGATGTTTTGAATTCTAACCAATTTCTTCAGAGTATTTGCAGCCTTCTGAACCTGGTGCCATGCATGTTTCTTCTCTCATCTTTTTGCACTCTGTTCCAGCATTGAATCTCAATATCATTGGACTGTGCTCAGCTGTATTGGTGCTTCTTATATTTCTTCCTGGTTTGATAAATGACTGCCCTGAGTTATTTTGTGGTTCAGTCATTTCTCTGGATAATCTCGTGCTGATAAGATTTTACACTTCAGATAAACAAACTAGCTACAAACATTTATTTTGGGTTATTGAGTTCACTTGCTATTAATATATTGAGTTTGTCAGGAGCTATAGTCACAGAGGATTGCATGATTTCCTAGGTGGAAAGAAAAACTACTTTTAGAAAACCACTGTGTATTATATAAATATAGAGTTCTGAAATAACTTTATTCTCAGAATGCCACTCGAAACAAAGGCAGTATGGTTGTGTCATTCAGTTTTCTGATGAATGTGTTTAAGTGGGTCAAGTTGTAGGACGCTACTTCAGGTATGTCTGAAGAATCTGTGCTGAGCTGTAGCTTGCTTGGGCTTCCTTAAGTAAGAATATCTTGTATGATGACAAGCCTCAAAGGGGAAAAAGCATGGTAGGAGATGATTTTGCTACAGTTAGTCTTTGTTGTTGAGCTGGAATTGAGTGCAAGTTTTGACTTGTCTTCCCCTTATCTATATTCTTTGAATAACTTTTCATAGGCAGTGGTTTGGCACTGAAAATCTAATTCTGAGATACCTCCTAAGTGATTGCTTGGTGCACAGTGCTAATCTGACACAGATGTGTTCTTTCACTTATGCTAAATAGGTAGATGGTGTTATCTGATGAAAGAAAATATTGTGGTATGAAATTGCTGTTAGTAGAATTCTAAATAATTTCTCATGGAGTTATTCATCTGTTTTATCAGCAGTGTATATTCAGTTGGCCTAGAATTTAGAGGTTGGCTTAAATGGTCTGATTATTCTTTGGCTAAAGCAGACATAAACCTACTCTGTGGTGAATCTTAATTCTTCTGATTCAGTGCTGTGTGATCTGGCACTGTGGAGTTCCCAAGTTAACTGTCAAGCAAACAGAGCTGCTGGTGAAACTGAAGTCCATGGTTTCAGTCAGTCCTGCCTCTGTATTTGTAGCCTAAATACAAATTGTATTTATGTATGTGTGTATGCATCACTTATCACTGTTTGCATTCACATTTATGCACATTTACAGCGTTCCTCACATCTGGTGGTAGATATGGAGAGTTACATGGCTTCAGCTCTATCACTTAGTCTTCTCTGAGAACAGCAAAACTTGCTGTATGAAAAAGGCCTACATTCCCATAGCATCATCTGTAGCAAGTAAATGTAAAGGCAGTTTGTCTTCAGTATCAGGTTTTTGCAGCTGTTTTTTGTGTGTATTGTGTTACTCGGTTTCTGTGTTCAAACTGAAGTAAGCTACTGCTGGAGCTGAGGAAGTAAAATACAGTATGTTGTGGTGAATAGTGATTGTATCAGACCTTGTGTTTGCTTGCAGTGGCCTGACAGTAACACACAAGTTCACAGATTTTTCAGCTGTGGTTATTTCACTAGAAGTGATGTTCGTTTTGAATAAACAGGAAGTTAGAAGAATGTGAGACTCGGTTGGTTAGAAGTAGTATCCTTTTTCCTGTGTCTTCTCAGGCTCTGTTAATGTGACATTTATGAAATAAGTTCATCTGGATAATCTGCTGCTTGTTACTGGAGCGCAGAACTATAAAAAGATGTGGAAGCACTCTGGAGTCAGATTTATGACTAGGAAGTTTAACCTGCAATGGAAAATTTCTGATGTTTATTTAAGGGACTATGAAATAGCAATGGCCTGGAATTTACAGATTTTTTTTCTTCAGAAACAGGAACATAACTGTTTTAGATTTGAGAAACATGTCTGAGAATCTCTGGAGAATACTGGGTTTTCAAATCTAGTTTGTATTTGGAGCTTCATCTAGGGTCAGCAGGTGATTTTAGCAAACGACTGCCTTTGCTCTGAATGAGTAACTTAAGAGAATGCATCACAAGCCAGTTTCTAAAGTCTAACAGGTTGCACTACGATTTAGATGTAGTGTCCTGTGTAGATGTACTACCCCCTATAAACTATTGCAGGTGGTAATGTTTTGAGTGTTAGTAAAAATTGGAGTGCTTGTGCCTCCTCATTCAAGGCTGCCTCAGTCACATCTCAGGTCTCCTCTGCTGCAAATGGCATGAATGTGCTAGAGTTGTGGGATTCTGCTTTGTGTTTGCAGTTCTGTTCTTTTGCTATCTAATGCTTATTCTTAGATTGAAGGAAAAACTAGCCGTAGCTTGTTACTTTAATCTTATACAATGAATGAAGTTCAGCAGAACAAGTAATGTCAGATTTGACTATTGTAAACTGAGCTTGCAGGAAAATATGGATACTGACAGGCATGGGACAATCTATCAACCACTCTCTAGGGAGCTTGTTCCAGTCAGTAGCATTTTCCAGTTCAGTATTGTCAGTGAACTTGCTAGGGGCACATTCAGCTGCTGTATCCAGGCTATTGGTTAAAACATTGAACAGGACTGGCCTGTTGAACAAGAATCGAGCTGTGGGGAACATCACTAGTGACCTGCCAGCAGCCAGACATACCCTGTTCACTACAACCCATTGAGCACTGCCTGATCTCCCAGCATAGTTTGTGCCTGTTTATCTCTGGCTTGGGCAGTTTGTCTGGAAGTGTACTGTGAGGGATGATATCAAAGACCTTACTAAAATCCAGAAAGATCATATCCTCTGCCTTTGCTTCATCCCCTAAATAACCTTGCTGTAGTAAGATATCAAATCACTTAGGCAGGATTTATCTTTCCTCAGTCTGTGTTTGCTATGCCTGATAATAGCTTAGTTATTTAAATGCCTTTCAATGGCACCCAGAGTAACCTCTCTAATTTCTCAAGGACAGAGGTTAGGCTAACAAATCTGTGACTTCCTGGGTCTTCTCTTGTGCTCTTCTTGTAGGGATTGGTATAACACTGGCTGACTTTCAGTCAGCAGGGTGATCTCTGGGCTCCCAAGACCTGTAAGTTGTTGAGATGGGTCCAGCTGTATAATATCTGCTAACTCTCTCAGTACTCTGGAGTGAGTCCTGCCAGGCCCCGTGAACTCCTAGCTAATACGGGTTGGACATGACTTGATTCACTGTGTGTGTCTGCTTGGACTGTACTCCTCATCCATGTTTACTTGTGTGCTTTCTGAGGAATCTTTTTAAATGACATCTCTCTCAAACTGGAAGAACAGAGACTCACTGGAACTTCTTAATTGGAACCTGTTCAGACTCCTATTTCTGGAAGTTATTTCCCAGTCTGGCACACAGACATACTCATAGTTGTTATTTTCCCACTTGGTATCCTTAAATAGTTGAGGGCCACAAACAACACAAAGTACATAGTTCTCATGATCACATGCTGAATTCAAGGCTACAGTGCTCTTTTGCTCTAAGTTTGCACCTTTTGATTTAGTCGAATCACTGGAATAGAAAAAGATTTCTACTAAGGCTGAAAATTGTGTTTGTAGGAAATTCCTGTTGATGTCTTTCTTGTATCAGTTCTGCATCAAAGTTATATACTTCTAGTAAGGTGAAATAATTTCAATCATAGAATCACAAGGTTGGAAAGGACCTACAAGATCATCTATTCCAACCTCTTCCCTTTATCGTACCTGCAGAAAAACCACTAAAACATATATTCTAGCGCCCTATTCAGACACCTCTTAAACACTGCCAGGGATGGTGACTCCACCACCTCCCTGGGCAGGCTATTCCAGTGCCTGACCACTCTCTGAGAGAAAAATGGTTGATCTATAGCATTAATTCAAGGCAAAATTTATTATGGTATGAGTAGGGAACAGTTCCTTAAACTTATCATGTTTGCAGTGAGGTAGTGAAAAGGTTGTACGTCCTGTTTGTAAGTACAGGTTGCTGGATTGTATAGCACAGAGCTAGAAGTAGGACTGGGGTACTTGGACAGCCCGCTGTTGCACAGTTGGTGTGAGATCCAAGGAATGCTATTTTTCTTTTTCCAGTTGGCATTTTATTGCTCTTTAATGACAGTTTCTACTTATGTGTTTTTTAAAGCTGTTTTTAAAGTACAGAATAATAACAAGCATTAAAATACTTTCTGTTTTGGAGGATATCTGTTTCTCTTCTGGTTTGGGCTGTTTTGTTTTGTTCTTGAATGGTGTTTGTTTTTGAAACAGTTCTGAAGGGTTCTTGAAAGTGTTTGGAAGTTTAAGGAAAGAAAAACAGCTTGCAGAGATGGTCAGATCCAACAAGGCAGCCAGCTGCTTATGGGCTTAGTGCTTAGAGGGTAGCTAGTGAGGTATGGATTGAAGTTCCTGTCTGAGGAAGTGGATGTTGGTGATGGCATCTCATCAGCCAGTCAGATATGAGAAAACTGACCAGCAGAGAGTAAGTTCTGCACTCTGTACCTGAAGTACTATGCTTGCCTCCGGTAGGGAAGTGGTGCTGCTTGCGGACCTGCAGGAGTCTCTGGGGTGAGGGAGAAAGCGAGGGAGCTCTTGCTGGTGCTGTGTCATCCTCAGACTGGCAGGGAGACTTGAGGGCATTGTGGTCACGGGAAGTTCTCTAAGAGTTGTCTTTCAAAAGCCCTGGCTGCACTTTAGTCTTGACACTCAACAGCGTCTCTGCTGAGTCTCCATAGCTTTGTGCAGGTGTCCTTGGGCCCTGTGCCATCTCCTGGGATTACGGCTTCCTGGAGTCCCGTGGTGACTGCTGCTTCCACAGCCCATTCTGTGATTGATTCAGAAGGTTTTGATGGTGTGACCCAGAAACTCAGCAGTTTTGAGCAGTGTTCTGATGAGGATAACTCAGTCTGAACGCGATTTTGCTAGTACTGCAAATACAGATCCACCTTAATGCAAGCCAGGTTTGCGTTTCAGGTACTGTCTTCCAGTTCTTAATGTATTGCTACCCAGCAATTTTTTTAAGCTCATTGTGTGCCGTCTGAGTCTTAAAAATGTTGCTATGTTGCGTACCCGCTTTGAACTGCATAGAACTATAGATAGATAGCTGTCATTTCCAGACATGGAAGTATTACTATAGTTCATTGTTGTCAGTAGCTATTGTGTGCAGTCAGGATGTCCTGGGGAAAGAGCGTGCTTGGTTTAAAGTTGATGTTAAGTACATCAGCATTCCAGCGGTTATAAGCGAGAAGAAAGCTGTTTGTATTCAATTGAATTGGAGATTGGGCTAATTTTTTGGAGGGGGAGGGGAGATGTGCTAATTCTGGAGGGAAAAAAAAAAATCATTTTTTAAATTCACTTTTTGACGGATTCTGAAAAGAAAGGATTTCTCTGGTAGACAACATGTATAGCTTAACAAGACGCCTCCTGGAACAGGAAGGCAGAGTGAAACAAGGCGGCATTTCTTTAGGGAGGGTTTATCTGTATTAATGTCTCATTGGCAAAGTGAAAGAGTTGCTCTTGCCTGAAGATTTTGCGGCTAATGGCTATCGGAATGTTGCAGTGGTAAGTGCTCTGAACGTACAGTTGGTTTTTATCAGTTCCTTTTAATTTTGAAGTGATTTGCATGTCATGCTGGCACTCAAATGATTTTTCCAGTCATTAGTTGCTGTTAATCAATAGATCTCGTAATAGCAGTTGTTGCTTACTGACTTGGAATGCCAAGTTGAGGTTTATAAGCAGTGTTATCTCTGGAAAGTTGAGGCTTTCAACTAACCTGATTTTTATTTTATTTTATTATTTTTTTTTTCAACCACTGGTATTTACAAATCGTTCTGTGGAGAATCGTTTAGTCTAATTGCAAACAAATTTCCAGAGACGACTTGTAATCACAAAATGTAGCAGAGTGGTGAGGAGGTGGGAGCAGTGAACTGTGGCTATGAAGGCTGTTAATATATTTGTAATGTGTTTTGTATTGCTGTGGGCTTGTTACAACACATTTTTCCAGGTCTGCAAGTAATTGTGGAAATAGCCCAAAAGCCGAATACATATTTTCTGTAATAGCTTTTTACTGAAATGGTTATTATTAAGATGTTCAGGCCTGTTGGCATGCTGTATAAAAAGAAATGGATTCAGTTCTGTTAATTCACTGGTTAAAAACTTTTCCTTTCAGAAAGGAAATCTAATGGGGGAGTACATTTCTGTGCATTCTTTGTTACCCATTAGTGTTTATGCACCTGGCAGGAAGCTTGAATGCTCTTTAAGATTAAAGTCTACTAATTAAATTTGTCGAGAGAATGTCTATAGAACAGTAATGTTTAAAAGTGAATTAATTTTTCCTACTTCTATAAGTTATTGCAGTCCATTATTTGCATAGTAGTACCTGAAATGTAGGAAGGATTAATTAATAGTCACGGGTTTTAGAAGAAGGAATGAATATAAATGAAAATAAAAGTGATGAAAAGCAGTGAATAGCTTTATGTGCCAATGTGATACCTCTGAAAAAACATGATAATAATTAGTGTAATGTAGGAATACAGATGATGAAGAATATTGTGTTATTTAAATAAAATTAAGCTTTTGAAAAGAACTCCTAATGTAGATTTTTGTTCTGGAGCAAATCAGAATTCCATCCAGAAGACTCCGCTTTTGATCAAAGGGGCATGCTTGACTTCTGTACAAAAATTCCTGTGACCAATGAGTTAGAAATTGAGTTGGAAGCTAGATAAAAACATGGGTTTTGTCTTCTGCATTCTCCCTTCTTCCCCTTGTCTGGCAGTTGTGCCTGAATGAGTCTGAATGAATCGCTCTTCTCATCTCCGTATTATCCCAGTTGGTTATGGAAGCCTGTTGCAGGGTTGCTGTTAATTGTCTGAATGCTGTACTTGGTCACCAGCTCAAGCCTTTTAGTTTTTACAAAAGTTTTCCCTTTCCTATTTTGAAACAATGGTAGCTCTGCCTTCCTTCTTCCTCACTTATAACAGCTGAGGGGTTTTTGCTGGATGATGAAGCAGCAGTTGAAGTGTTTTGCAAGGGACGTTACTTTCCAATACTTTTTGTTTATCAGGGCTCAAGTCAGAAATCCCGTGTTCTGGGCATGCACAGGACTGCATACAGACTGAGAAGGGGACCTTTGAACTATTCTCCTGTTCTGAAATTTCTGCCCAGAAAAGGAGACGAGCAATTGCTCAAATACTTTGCCTTTGTTTTGTGAGCCATTCTATGGTGGTGGTGCTGCTGCTGTGATTTTGATGCTTGGTAGTAAATGTTTTTCTCTTCCCCTGATGTTGCCATCATGTTCTCACAACCATCATGTTCTCACAAAAAGCTGCTGCTTAAATGGGGGGATGCAGGATGTGAGAAAGTAATCTGTTTGCATTGTGGAAATGGTTTGTTTCACAAATGCCATCTGGATGTTTGTTTCATTCCTTTAGTGTTTAAGTTTTTTTGTGTGTGTGTGGTTTTGTGTTTTTTTTTTTTTCCCCTTAACAATTTAAAAGAAGACATTAAAAATGCAATATTGTCTGTTCTGTTTGTGTATGAGTTTGTCATCAGGCATGGTGAACTTGCTTGACTCCACCTCTCACTCCTTGGTTTTGATTTCATTCTGTAGCGGTGAACTTCAAAGAAGTTAATGAAGAAAACAAAAGAGAACTCTTCAGTGAAGTATTTTCTTCCATTGAAACATTGGCATTCACATTTGGAAACATGTAAGTTGGAATTCAGGATTTTTAAGAGCTCTGTGAAGCTGAATCAAATTAAGACCAAACAACAAACCCTTTTACTTTCTTTTAGACAAATATTGTCTGATACATCAACTTATATTATCCATATCTATTATACTTATATTGCTCTGCTGTGGTGTTAGTATGAAATTCTAAAGTACTTCCAAAAATCTTTTTGAAAGACTTCTAGAGAATATTAGAGGCTATTAGAAACTATCTGAATTTTTGTTCTCAGTGATCTGAAATTAAAGTAGTGAAGTAACAGTTCTTTGTCCTTCTGGTAGTATTTCAGACTTCCTTATGGGAGATGTAGACAATGGCTCGTCGCTGGGACTTCCTGTATCTAGGAGAAGTCGGGTAGGCTAACCACATTCTACTGGAGTGTGAAATCCTATCTTTTAAAGCAGCTTCACTGAAGCCCTATGCACTGTATGGCTGGGATGTTTTGAGTCAATTTTTGACACCAAAATGAAAACTACACCTGTGGAATGGTCACGTTTTCTGTGCAATGGAATATTGAATTGGAATTTGCGATGGTTAAATGGAATTTAGTGCAACTAGCGTATACTTTGCATGTTCAGATAAATGGAAAAACTCTTTTTGTTGTGAAGCAAACAGTGACTGTCTGGGGACTTCTCTTATTTATGATCAGTTCCTATTTACATTTAAATTAAAAGACAAATCAAACAAAAAAAACCCTACTCACACCATTCCTACCATTCTCCATTTTAACTGAAAATAAAAACACCAAAATGTAAAATGGAAGCACACTGTTCTTCTAAAGCTTAAGGCTACTTTGCAGATATTTCTTTGCCTCTATCTTATGCTTACTCTCTGCTTCTGAGTTTCCCAGAGAAATTCATTCATTTAAGATGATGCAAGTCTTCAGAATACATAAATAGTTAAATGCTAGGGGGAGGTTTTTGGTTGGTAGACTTATTTGTTCACTTGCACTTACTCAGTGGCCCGCTTTACAGCACAGCCCCACAGATTATTCTACTAGCATAAATAAAGGGGTTGCAAAATGTTGCATCAGGACAAAGGCAGGGATAAAATCTTACACTAAGGTAAATTCCATTTCCTTATTATTGGATTAAATTCTTAAGTTGTACTTATTATCAGTGCTTCGTTAGAAAGTGTTATAGTCAGCTGTCATGCCTACAGTTCATACCTGCAAGTAATTTAGGAAAAACTGTAGCTTTATTTCCCTAAGAGAGAAATCCAGTATTCTAAGGGGCTGTAGAATGGTTTGTTACGTGTATTTTACAATAGGTCTTTGTAAAATGCTTTCAAAAATATAGGTAGGGAATTGCAGAACATCCTATGCTGGGACAGACCCACAAGGATCATTGAGTCCAACTCCTGAATCCATGCAGGACCAGACACAAATCAAACCCTATGTCTGAGAGTTTGTTCAAATGCTCCTTGAACTCTGACAGTTTTGGGGCCATGCCCACTGCCCTGGGCAGCCTGTTCCATGCCGTGCACCCTCTCTCTGGTGCAGAACTTTTCTCCCCCCCCGGCACAGCTCCATGCTGTTCCCTGGAGCCCTGTTGCTATCACAGAGAGCAGAGCTCAGTGCAGCCCTTCTGCTCCCTGTGAGGAGCTGCAGCCACCATGAGGCCTCCCCTCAGCTCCTCTGCTCTGGGCTGTGTAAACTCAGGGACCTCAGCCATTCCTCTAGTCTCACCATCTTTGTAGTACTCCTTTGGATGTTCTCTAATAGTTCCATGTCCTCCTTATTTTGTGGCTCCCAAAGCTGCATGCAGAAGTCCATTAAAAGCTACCGGTTGCTTGAATATTAACTCCATGTGTAAAATTATTTTTTCATCACAACCTTTCAAGTCAGTTGGTTAAAAGATATTCTGCTATTTGTAATGTCTTAGTTAACAGCTGTGGGAGCTTAGATGGAAACCTATGTTAGACAAGAGGAAACTTCAGGAATTTCTTCCTTTATTTGCAACAACAACAACAAAAAAAAACCACGGCGGGGAGGGGCAAAGGGCAGGTGATGTCATGGAATTTGTTAACCCATTAGTTCTAGCAAAAGCTTTTCTGCTTTTCTCGAATTTAATCTTTTTATTTCTTGTTCACCAGTCTTTTGAGAATCTCTCTGTGGAGTCTGGGGGTTCACTGCATGAAAGGGATGATATTCAAGGTGGGTTATTCCTGTAGTATTTAGTGAAAACAGATACAGAATTGTGTTTATCTTGGTCACTGTTTGTAACACCTTTTGCTTCCAGAAAACTTTATGATAAAAAGAATTGCTGTTGCAGAGGTTTTGTACTTCTGTGAATAACCATTTGAGGATGCTTTTTTGGGAGAATTAAAGAAAGCAAGACTCAAAAGCACTTCTGTATGCCATTGTATGATTGATGTTTTGTTTGGTCACTTCCTTAAAGAAAGTTATGCTGACCATATGACTAGTAAAGGTAAAATACTATGACCCTTTAATTTGTTCTAAAACCTCTGTCAGCCCTGTTTAGAGTCAACTAGCATTAAAGAACAACTTGGGATGAGAGCTGCTTAAGTATTCACAGTTGGCTAATACTGGCTTTGCACTCAGTGTGTGGTCATGTCTAAAATTCATTCCTTTGCGTTTGATGCTTTATTTTCAGGACATCTTCGAGCAGAGGAGGTTGACAACATGCTCCTAAGGAATGGCAGTGGAATTGAATCAGCTCTGTTGTATGCTAAAGCGTGGTCAAAATATACCAAGGATGTAGTCGCATGGGTAGAAAAAAAGCTTAGCTTGGGTGAGTGGCTCTTTTTGGTATTTAATCAGCTTTGTCATGATGGAATTAAATCTGTTGTCAGGCCCCTGTGCTGCAGACTGTCAATAATGTGATTTCTAAATTAGAAGCTATTCCACTGAAATGGACAGAACTATTATCCATTTCCTATAATTAAAGGCCTGAAAAAAGTGAAGGTGGTCCTAACCTTTCTCATAGGGAAAGAATGTAAAAAACATTTAGCATGCGGTATGATTATTACAATGAATAGTTAATTGTGTGATTATTTTGTTTGTTTTTGCAGAAGTGGAATGTGCTAAAAACTTAGCAAAAATGGCTGAAACTGCTAAAGCTGTTGTTGGACCCCAGGTGAGTAGGGCTTAGAGGCTCTTTTTAAGTCTTCAATATATATCGGAGGCTTTCCCCAAAAGAGAAGGTTTTGGGACAACAAGGAATAGATTTTATTTGATACAGAAATAATTTATAATGCCAATCACTGTAAGAGATCTCTTGTATTCTCTTCTCATCCTCACTGACAATTTGGATAAATTTGTTTTATTTCTCTAATGTCTTCTATGTTTTGTAATTTGGACTTGTAGACTTTCTGAGTTTTCCTAGTAAAATGAAATGTAACTGAAAAATCAGTCGTATTCAATGTTCATACCTAAATGACCTCCACACAAACTTAAATATACTTCATTAATTGCAATAGGAAGTTTAGTTCAATTATACTGACAGTCCTGATGCCAGCATACCTTTGCATAACCTAGAACACTAATGTTTTTTTCTCTGTAATTTTAGGATTATATGCCATTCCAATCAATATTCCTTAATGCTTTTCAAAATGATATTGAGAACAATCAACTTTGGCAACAAACAGCTGCTGCTCTCCAGTCTAACAAATTTGTGCAGGTAAAGCTACAGAAAGTGACAAAGATTTTTTTATTTTTTTTTTTTTAAGATTAAGAAGTTTTGTAACAGCACAGGTTATTTGAAAGAACAAGCTTTCTGCTTCTAAGTCTTTTACATACTCTATTAATGTTTCCTATTTTAGCCTCTTCTGGGAAGAAAAAATGAGTTGGATAAACAAAGGAAAGAAATCAAGGAGCTTTGGCAGCGTGAACAGAAAAAAATGGTTGGTGTTTTTCATATCTTACAGTGTTAAATCTCAAGTTCCTCAGAAGGTCCATGCTTTCAAGCTAGGCTGTCTCATGTTACGTGCTTCAATTCACATGTAGAATCTGTAGGGTTTAGTTGATGTAGAATGTAGCTGCCAATTTTACAGCATATTCCTATTTGTAAGAGGCTATTTTTCTATGACATTGTTTAAATTACAGAGTACAGATCTGTGCACAGTGTCTTCTTAAAACATCATGTTAAATAACCAATATAACATATAGCCAATAAATAACTTTTCCTTTTTTGTATATGTGGCAATCGGCAGCAAGAGCTGGAAGCTTCTCTAAGAAAAGCAAAGTTGCTATATATGCAGCGTCAAGATGAGTACGAAAAGGCCAAATCCAGCACTGCTCGTGCTGAAGAGGAACATCTTAGCTCAAGTGGAAGCTTCGTGAAAGACATCAGCAAGCAACTGGAAAAAAAACGAAGGCTAGAAGAGGAGGCTCTTCAAAAAGTACAGATTTTTGTTACTTATTGGTTTTGCTCATGCTTTCCCACTGAGATCATCTGAGCAAGTGTTCTGTTCCTAATTCATCACTTTAATTATGCTACTTTCATTCAGGCTTTTATCCTAAATGGGAATCTCCCAGTACAGGCTGTGGTTTGTGTTTGTGCCTGTAGTTTTTTTCTAGTTTTTCTAGTGGTACATCAACCCTTTTTACTTGTTTTCTTTAGGCTGAAGAGGCCAATGAATACTATAAAGCAAGCATGGCAGAAGTTGAAGAAAAAAGAAGTGATTTGGAAAGCTTTAAAAGTGATGTTTTAACGCAGCTTCGGGAACTTATTTACCAATGTGATCTAACTCTTAAAGCTGTAAGCATGCTTTTTAAAATAATACTGTCAGTAACATGACTTGGCTTAATTTTTAAGTAGAGGTATCTAAGGATTCTTAAGGGTGAAAGAAAACTGCCGTACCACCAACATCTACCTCTGATGTCATGGATGAAAATGATGAGGTAGAGACTTTCAGAGCAGCACTTGCAACATTCCCTCCAGAGGGTGGAAATTGACTTTTTGGTAGTATCAAACCATGCTGTTTATCCTATTCAATTCAAAGTAGGAAACCACTCTTTGCTATTTGGTATGTTTGTTTAGCCATAGAGGAAAAGAGGAAAAGAGGAACGCTGCCTCATAAACAGCATCTGCAGTAGACATCTGGGAATCCTGCACAAAATGCAGTCCTACAAGTTTTACTATTTCCTAGAATTTTCTAGTAGTATTCTTTAAATTGTCTTGATACTAATTTGAGAAATATATAGTGAGTGATATACAAATACTGGAATATTTCTTCTCCTTACAGGTAACAGTTAACCTGTTCCAGCTGCAGCATGCACAGGTTGTGTCTCTTCCAGTGAACTGCCAGTCACTCTGTGAGAGTGCCAAACTTTATGACCCTGGTCAGCAGTATTCAGAGTTTGTGAAAAGTTTGCCTAAGGAATGCATTCGTATTGAACCAGGATCTTTTGAAACCCAGAGCTCCCAGATTGATGGGTGAGTCTCAAACACTAATGGTGATACCTTTGCTTTAGAGTTAAATGGAAAGCATAGATGTCTAGCATTGAAGTAGAACTTTTTTAAGACTAAAATGAGTCCTGGTGATTTACCATATCTTAACATTCTTTTACATATTTTTGGTACTTAATTCTATGTATAACATTGCCATTGAAATCTGACTTAAATTCCAAAGCAGTGTCACTTTGCGTGTTAAGACTTGCAAAAACATCAACAGTGTGTAAGGATTCAATTCTTACTGCTTTAACGTAGATGTTAGTATTCAAAAAGAATAACTTCTGAACTCTGATGTTTACTAGTGTGAGTATTTGATACTCAGTTTTTGAAAAATCTGAGGTTTTTCTCTTCTTTTGACTGCCTTGCTGCTACTGCACGTGTGTAGGTTTTGAACGTTTTGGGAAGGAAGCTGGGTTGAATTTTTGTCCCATACAATAAAATTATAAAGAAAATTTCCAGTCAGTGTGAAATGGTAGCTTTTACTGTTAATCTGTTAAAGGTATAGCTAAGAATAAAATAATAAAAACAAGACAGAGATTTGTCAGTATTCAAAATGCTGTGTCTGCCTAGGACTTGATGTAAAATAGTCATCCTGGCACCCAAGTGTGAGAGTATCCATTCCACTCTGTATGTTTCACAGTTCTACAGGAAAGTGTTGTATTGTTTTTTCTAAAGAGAACTAAATACAAAAACCTAATGCTTGAGTCAGACTTGTACCAACAAAAGCCAGGAAGTGCTGAGTTAAAGCAGAGATTCTTTGTCCTTGTCTCTCAACTTCCTACCTTTTAAGACTGATTTAGACTGTATTCATAAACTTTAACCTCGGGGATTTAACTGTACAGCTCCCCAAGAAAGCGTTAAGTGTGAAACCTCTAACTTCTTATACTCTTCCAGCTATTTACTGCACATGAATCATATAAGAAACTGTGTCTCTTCCCCATCCCCACCCCCCACAAGACATGGCCTTGTGATTCTTTGGGAGCTCTGCATTTAAGTGACTGTAGCTTGGGCAAATGCATGTTTTAATGTTTTTATCTATTTTCTCCTGCTGGATAGGGTAGAATCCATTAAGCAACAGTACTTGGCTAGTAGGTTTTTTTTTTGTCCATGAGGTACTTTTCATTGATAAGACTTAACTGTTTCCTGTCCACATCTTGAGAGCAGATTTTTACTGTGGATTTAGGGCTCTGCCAGGTTCAGCACATTTGCTGTTTGTTTGTTTGTTTCTGTTGGTATTTCATTTTTTCTTGGTGCTGTTGTTGCTCTTGTTTTTCAGGCAGAAATGTAGATCCTGCGGCAGTACCTGGCAAAATTTTAACATCTATATGTTTATTTGTGATTAGTGGGTAATTCTCTGGGCAGAGAATCTTTCAGAGGAAAGCGTAAGAACAGGATGGAATAGCTATTATGTTATTTTGGTCTTTCAACAGATTTGCTGTATTTTCAAAATCTGAAAAATAAGCCATTAAACCTTGCAGAGGTCTGGAGGAGCTGATTTACATGAAAGAAAAATATATATTCTTAATTAAAAATAGATTGCTGTGCTGCTTTCTAATTTTGGCTTTACTAATGACAGGGCGAATATGAATGTTCATGAGCAGCAATGAAATGAAAGATGTTTGCGTTGGGATGGAAAAAAAGTTTTTTATTTAATTCTGTGTTATTCATGCTTCTAATTACTTTCTTCTTTTTAAAGGGTTTTTAATAAGCAATCAGCCAACAGTATCCATACATCCCATGGTAACTTATCTCAGTGCTCAGGAGACTTTCCAGCCCAGATGTTAGATGATGTGGGAAGTCCAATCTATCATCGTTCCCAGAGGATTGGTGAGAAGAGATCGTCCAGCAGCACAGATATCCAAGGTAGTTCTGTTTCAGCTAGAGTTCAGTCTCTGAATAAAAATACCAGTTAAAACAGGTGCTTGATGAGTCACCATCAGAAACAGCACTATAGGGGAAAAGAAGTCATTTTAGAGTCTGAAGCCTGAAAGCAATTGTGTTCTCAAGCATCAGAAAAAAAATGGAAAACTGTCTGTATGTGTAGTTTAGGTTCTCTGACCAGAAGTGTGAGGTGTAACTCTTAACAGCAGGTTCTGTTAAGCTCAATGTATTGAATTATCTCAATAAATATCAGCAATTTGGTCATATGTTTTTTTGTTAAAACAATGTTGATTTTTGCTGATGTGCAGAAGTATGAGTATCAAGCTCTTTGAAACTGATTTTTTCGTACTGAAGCTTTTACAGATATATGTATTCTGTTCTTATAACTGTAGCAGTATTTTCCGATTTTGAGCATAACTATTTTTTTTTAGTAAAAGATTGTCGTTCTTCACATTTGTAATTGGATTTTATTTCTAAAAGTGATGCGAGGGCCACCGCCATTCAGATCTTGGTCAGTTGGAAACCAGAGTGGAGGAATGTGCAGTGATTCTGAAAGTGCAGGAGGAAGCAGTGAGTCACGATCTATGGATTCTCCATCTGCTAGCCCAGGTACAGCAACAGTCACTGCTATACTGATTTTTAGATCTTTACTTTGGACTGTTTAAAATTAATGAAGGTGTTGTTGTTAACTTAGCAAATGTTGGGCAGAGCCTACAATGACAATGAGCAGATGGGTGGAAGTGATATTTTGAGCTTCCTGATTTTTTTTTTTTCCTGTCATCTTCTAGGGGATTTTAAAAGACGACTTCCACGAACACCATCTACTGGTACTATGTCGTCTGCAGATGATCTTGATGAAAGAGAACCACCATCTCCTTCAGACTGTGGTAATGTTGTTTCCATACCTGAATTCCCCAAAAGATGGCTGTTGTCATGTAGTGTGACTCTTCTCTTTAATGAGCTTGAGGAAAAATACACTAAATGTATTGTGGTTGCCAGCACATCTGTTTAATCAGTGTTTGAACTTTTAAGAACTTTTCTAGGCTATTAACTCTATGCATTAACTTTAAATTTTTATCAGTAAAACAAAGGATTTTTTGTGGGAGGGGAGTACTGATAGCTTGGATGAGTCATGAAAAGCACCAGTTGGTAGTGTGCTTTAGAACACTTCAGGTACTGTTCTAATGTTATCATGGAGGATTGGGGATTAAAAACGAAAAACAGTTTAATTCCACTTCTATGTAAGACAATACAATAGTTAATCTATTTTGCAGTCTGTAACAATGTTTTGCTTCCTTGTGATTCTACGGCACAGTTCTTTAATTAAAAAAAAGATACCGTATCTCGTTAATAGATATTACAGTGACTGAAACAAAAATTCTCTCCAGGTTTAAATGATCTGACATCTGAAACTGCAAATTCTCCAGGACCTTTTAGAAACACTAATATGTCTAAAGCGGCACAAACACATAAACTACGGAAGCTGAGAGCTCTGTCTAAATGCAGAGAATGTGACAGCTTAGTGGTATTTGGAGCTGAATGTGAGGAGGTAAGCTGGAAAGTATTTTAAGTTGCTGCTTTGAATGTGAAGTTGAGAATTTTGTAAGCTTTTTTCTATGTAAAAAGTACAGATTTTGTAGGTCATAAAATTCTCATTATCAAAGACATCACTGACTAATAAATCTTGTTTGCCTATGGGGATGACAAGTCTTTGTTTTTCCTCATGTGGGGTGGCAAACATCAACAGTATTTCTTATGATGTTAGATTGTGACAAACCATGTACTTTTTCTCTCCCTCATAGTGTTCACTTGCATGCCATAAGAAATGTTTAGAGACGTTAGCTATTCAGTGTGGACACAAAAAACTTCATGGGAGGCTTCACTTGTTTGGAGTGGAATTTGCTCAAGCTGCCAAAAATATTCCTGATGGCATTCCTTTCATCATTAAGAAGTGTACATCAGAAATTGAAAGCAGAGCACTGAATGTCAAGGTATGGTCCAGTCTGTATATAAAAACATATATAGAAATTCTTGGGGGGGGGGGGGGGGGCTGAACAAAAAGTCACCTTTTAAGATTATATTTCTGTACTGTTAATCTCACCCATGTTATACTCATGTTCTTGCTTATCAAATTAAGATTGAGCTGTGCTGGTCTTTTAATTTCAGGGTATCTATCGTGTGAATGGAGCCAAATCAAGAGTTGAGAAGCTTTGTCAAGCTTTTGAAAATGGAAGTGATTTGGTTGAGCTCTCAGAGCTTTATGCGCACGATATTAGCAATGTTCTCAAGCTGTATCTTCGCCAGGTATGTGCTTAGGGTGTCAAATGAATAAACCACTGTAATATAGCATATTTCTTCATTTCAAGCAAGAAAAACTCCTTTTAGTAATCCTGCAACTTAAGACTGTATATTTGTAGTAGGGTTTCTTTTCTTATAGAGCATGTGATGGGGCAGAGAAAGCTATGAGATTACTGACAGCTGGTATAAGAATCTAGATTCTGCATGGGCATGATGGGTCTGAAATGCCAGTACTACTTACAGAATTAGCTTTTATTTATCTGTTTGTGGTAAAGCCAAACTGTTTAAAACTTATGATTTTTTGCTCACGTGTTGTTCTGTATCTGCAATGTAGCATCTTCACTCATAGCAATAACCTTGAAATCTGAACATGTGTTGATAAGTGCTCAGTGTTGAAGCTCCTGTAGCAAAGTTCTTGCAGGAAGTGTAAGGGGGTGTTTCTTCACCCAGATTTATTTTTTTTTTAACAAATTGGTTTGAGCTAATAAAGACTAAATGTTGTCTTAAAAAACAAAAAACACACTCAACCAGACAAGGTTGAAGCAAAACTGGAAAGAAACAGAAGTTAAAATTTGGGCTTGAATAATTTCTGTTATGTTCATGTTTTTTCAGCTTCCAGAACCCTTGATTTTATTTCGGCTTTACAATGAGTTCATTGGACTTGCAAAAGAAAGCCAGAGCATCAGTGAGGAATTGGATGCTAAACAAGCTAGTCCCAAGTCAAAGAAAAGGCAATCAATCTGTATTGAACTGAATAGGATCATCATTAAAATTAAAGATCTTCTGAAACAACTGCCTGTACCCAACTATAACACTCTTCAGTACCTTATTGGCCACCTTCACAGGTGAGAATAGACTCCGACTGCCAATTGATGTTGAAAGTTGAACAGTATAGTTCAGTGTATAGTATTAGGAAACTGTACTTTTTTTGGATGACAGTAGAAGTTATTTGTATTTGCCGCTGGCTTTTTCCTATAAATAGTTGTGTGATTTTGAGCATGCTGCAGTTGTGTTCTGTCATATGCTGCATCCTTATGTTGAAAGAGAACATAACGGTGCTTCAAAAATTGCATAAGTAATGTTATAGTTTGTCTCTGTATACATGAAACCCAACAAACTTAAATGTAGATCTTTGAGTCATCACATTACTAGATTCTAACCTTTGTTTCTCAATCTTCCTTCCCTTCCCTCCCACCACGCTCCTCCCAATTCCTCAAAATTCCAGATAGTCACTGATGATGCTAAATATAAAGTGTTAGAGCACCACACCCTGTGTGGAGGGGCTTAGTCTGTGTTGCTGTTTAGTGCTGTCTTCAGTGATGATTCTGCCTGCTGCCCATCCAAACCCACCTCAAGATTCTTTTTTCTTTTAAACTCTTCAGATATAAATGAGAATTAATATCTACAATATTTCTGAAGTAGTGAAACCCTCTAACTCTTGAATTTTTCTCACCTCTCCTTATGCAGGGTTACAGAACAGTCTGATGAAAACAAAATGTCAGCTAGCAACCTTGGCATAATATTTGGCCCAACTCTAATCAGGCCACGCCAAACAGATGCTACAGTTTCTTTATCATCACTTGCGGATTATCCATATCAGGCCCGAGTAGTGGAGCTGCTCATAACGTACTATGAGAAGATATTTGATGTTTCATCGCAACCATTTCTGAGCACATCACAGACTGAAGAAAATGCTGTTACAGTCAGAATTGCTTTTTCAGCAGAAGAGAGGGAGCCACAGCAGCAGAGGAAGTCATTTGTTGCTGTGAAGGAAGTGAGTCACTTCTCTTGTACTTTTCTGGGGAGGAATGTCTTTTCTCTTGTTCTCATTTACTTTTGCTCTGACTTCTGTTAACAGGGTGTTCTAATAGCTCCAAGTGAAAACAGAGCTCCAGAAACAACTGCATTGCTTTTGGAATCAAACAATAGCAAGAATGCAAAAGCACAAGTAGATACAACCGTAACTGGTTAGTGGGCTTTTATGTATTGAGTTGGTAAATAATTAGCAGTCTTGTTTAATCAGGTCATAGTATTTGCTGTTCTTCAGTTTAGTAAGTCTTGTCTAAAAATTGCTTGTTGCTGCTTGATAGTGTGTGTCTTCATAACAGGAGGATTACATCTTTTAAGGGCTTTTGGCTTAAAAAAAAATGTGTTTAGAGAATCAGTTTAAAGTATTTGTTAAGAGAGCACAGCAGTGAGTAGTGATTTCTCTTGAAACAAAATAAATAAACTTGAGGTGACTCTGGGTTTCTGCAATCTACTATGGTGCTATGGACCAATACTGAGTAATTAATGTTGTTTCCTCCAGAACATCCTTCACCACAACTTGGTGGAACTAAATCAGAGGCCTCTGGAAAGAATAATTCTCTACTGGAGTCATCAGCTACCAACATTTTGGACATTCATATTTCTGCTCCAAAAGAGCCAGGTATAGTGCCAAATCCAGAAGTGTTAAAATCTTAAAAATGAAAAATAAATAGGAATAGTAAAGCACTAGCAAGAGAAAAAATAATACAGCGTGCTTCTTCCTGATTTCTTTCTCCTTGGTCACATCTGTACATTATCTGTTTTAACGTTATTGAAATGCTAAAATTTGGCTATTGTGGGATACTCTAGTAATGAGTACAGGATAGACCTAAAAGCTGTTATCCCATTACTGTACCAGCTGTGAGGGGGTCAGTGGTGAAGCTTGCATTCTGTTTGTAAAAATTCTGAAGACTCCAGTAACATCTATTTATGTGTTTCTAGGTGATGCTGTGAGTCCGGCTTCAGAGAAAGACAGTCATTCATTTACTTCTGCAGGTGAAGAGAGCTGTAAAGTTAACTTGTTTCCTGCAAAACCTAATCGTCAAATTACCAAAGTTCCGTTGCGGGTTCCAAGGACAAAACCAGCTATTCGCCCTGTGAGCTTACCTGTGGACAGGATACTTCCTCCTTGTGTTTTGAATGAGAGAAATTCACGAAATGCAGGAGCTGTAAGTTCAGATCAGCTTGGCAGAAGCCCTACTATTGAAGAAGTTTCAGAAGCTAAGGCACTCCCTGCTGTCAATACATTCTGCAGACTTTCTTGTTGTGACACTCAGATGCTGCAAAAAACCTGGGACAAGCAATATAAACAGTATGATATTACAGCAAGGACAGCAATGATTGTGACAAATGTTCCCCAGGAGAACCGAGCACTTGAGAGCGGAACTGCAGGTGCCTTATCTTCATCATGTAGTAATAATTCAGCTAATGCCATTATACCTAGTAAGCCATATTCTCTTTCTGTCAGGTCAGGAAGGACAGCAACAGATGGGAACAGTACCAGTGCCCATCCTCTTGCTGCCTTCAGGGCACCAAGAACGCTGCAACCACCTCCAGGGACATTTTATAAACCGCCTTCTAACAAACCTAAACAAAGTGAACAGAGTTCAGTAGAACAAGCTAAAACTTGTGCATCAACCAGTGCTAGCTCTGTGCTTCAGCAGGATACTGTGAAACTGGGTAGGAGCTCTGCGCTTCCATCGGGCATTCCTGGACAAAGCACAAATGAACAAAAAACCGGCGCAGTGGATACTCACTCCACAGATCTGAAGCCAGTGTACCAGAGACTAAGGCCAAAAAGGATCCAAGAGTTAGAACACAGGGAAGCTCACTTCGTATAGGGTGCAAATTCCTCTTGGACCGAATGCAACGTGTTGATCTTGCCGGGGAAGCTTCACTTTTCCTTGAGAATCCTACTTTTGTGCCATATGGGAGTTATTTTTTTATATATGCTGCCTTTTAAACATGGGGGGATGAGGGGTGTGGAATTGTGCTGGTAATGAGTCAAATTTTCTCTTGTAGTTCAGTGGATTTTCATAAAGATTTATTGCATTCCCAGTCTAGATACGGCAAATGGATTCACTGAATAAGATATATAGAGCTTCATTTCATTGTATGGAATGAAGTGCTTAACTGTAGAGGAAAGACTATCACATGTAGCTATGAAATGACCTATTTTCATAACAGACCTTATTAATAAAAATTGAAGGCCTGATATTCACTGTCTTAAGCATAAACCAAAGCTCCTGCTTTGCTCTATAAAAGCATTTGTTCAGTTTTCTAATCCGTGCAATTAAGGCTTTGCTCCTGAACAGACTTGCATACTGGCCAGCATGGCCCATAATTATGTATCATATGTGTATATTTAGGCAGACGTGGTTATCTGTTGCCAGTTCTCTATGTTGTCACTTTAATATATTATTTTTTGTACAGCAAGGATGCACTTACTGAGCTTCACCATTCAGAAGCAGCAATTGAGCCACATCTGGTTTCTTGTGTAGCTTAGTGAGTGGGACAAATGTGCACGGTGCGTTGTGTATGGGTGCCCTTGTGGGGAGACTCAGCTGAGCGGTGCTGTCTTCCCCAGCAGGCCAAAATGGCAGCGGTTTGCTTGCTATAGATCAGTTCCACGTTAAGCTGGTGTGACTGAAATGAAGAGCATGGCTTCCGACTTTCAGCAAGAGACCTGAAAATAACCAAAAATCTACAGCAGTAAGCGCATCTAATGGTTTTCACTTTGTATTAAATGGTTTTTACGTGTACACTGTTATATTTGCTTTGAAATACATTAACTTGTTAACATTTCAGTGACTCTATGGTTTCTGTATCTGGGTACCTTCTAATTTATTAAAACACAGACAGTGTGCCTTTGCGATGGTAAATACTCTGTATCTCTTTGGGGGCGGGCATGCTTCCCTTAAGAAGATTGCCATTAACGGGCCGCTGGTCAGATGCTGTGCAGCACCGTTATTTCAGCATTGCACTTCCTAAAGGTGAGAACCAAAGGGGCTCTCAGCAACCTGCAGAATCACCTGTTCCAGTGTTAAGCTGTGCCCGTTGAGGGCTGTGCTGGAGCCGTGCATGGTGCTCCGGCTGCAGGGGGCTCCTTCCATTGCCGTCCTTCCTGCCCCCAGGGGCGCGAGGCGTGAGGGACGTGAGGGCCGTGAGCTCCGAGGGAAGGACGTGGGCTTTAATTCTTTTCTTTTGACTGGAGCTGTTCCTAATGGCCCCTGTTCGTTTCGGCTCTGATGCAAATTTCCACAGGTGTTGTTTCTAATCGCCTCTGAGCGACTAATCGCTGCCACCTGCCCAGGTGGCGGCTCGCAGTCTGTGAGCGACCCCCGTCCTGCCTGAGGGGAAACCTCCGCTCCTGTTTGCTCGGTAATGAGATTTTCTGGAGTCGTTCTGCACTGCCTCATCCCTCTTAAAGCTTTGGCAGAGCAAAATCTCCGTAATTCCCTGACCTAATTAGCCGTGACAGCTGTTTGTTTAGCGGGGCCCCTAAAAAGCCACCAGAGCTGCCCTTCCGACGGCATCTTTCCAAAGGCGAGGTTTGTTCTCGTCTGAAGAACAATCTTAGCGGAGTATCGGCTTGTGAACGGCCAGAGCGTTGTGCCGGTGCTGCTCACTGCAACAGCGAGGGAGGATTTTTGTTCAGGAACTGCTGAAGTTGTGGATCGCGCTGCTCTGCACCAAGCACAGGATTAATCCAAGCTCCTTATGCTGAGAGCTGACATTGCTTTGCAGCCCAGCTGAGCGTTCCTTCAGAAACCTCGCTTGCTCTCCCAGCAGTGCTCACACAAGGTAAGCTTTTGGGGTGAAGTTTCCAGTTTTTATTGCTTGTGTTTAAGAAGTCCTTGTTATTCTTGCAAATCCATGAATTAATTGACTTCACTAGTAGAGGCCTAATTGGGTCATCTGAAGGCTTACAGGAGCTGTTCTGTAGGTGCTGCCAGTGTGTGTTTGCTATATTTTAGTTTAGATCACGTTTATATTTCATTAAGTGACTGCTCTACATGCTGCTCTGGTGCACAGAGTGCAGGGATCCCAGAGCATGCACACCTGGCTGGTTTGGTGTGAGGCTGCACTGAGATGTGCTGCAGCCGTTAATATTTCTTCATACCACAGAGCTGGAGCTCACCTGAATTACCGTGTGGGCACCACCTCTGGGCACTGGGCTCTTAGCTCTTGCTGTTCTGCTCTACAGTTGTGCTTTTGTCAGGCCATGGTGTGCTCATCAATGGAAGCAGACTAACTGTTGGGAAAATGGGACAAGTCATTTTTATTTTTCATTAGCAAAGTAGGGGGTTTCTGATGCTTACAAATAATGCTGTTTTATTTAAACATGTCAGCGTGGAAATGCATTGCGCAGCAGGAGGGGAAAAAAAAACTCCCTCCTCAGCTCCTGGTTGGTAGCTGAGTGTCTACGTGAGTAAATCGGATTATGGCAGATGTAGAAAGCATTCCTTCCGAGATTGTGCCTGGTGTGCTGTGTGGGATTGTTTAACCACGGTATGCCTTGTGTAGATAGGGGTAATTAGTCCACTGCTAAGCCTGTGTGTCATAGGACTTATTTAAGGCACCACGTTTGCTTGTTTTGAAATAGAGAGGAATCTGTTAGATTATTATCATCTTTGATTCTTAGAAATACATGTCCTTCAAAAGGAAGTTTACTTGGCTTCCCTCTGATTTCTTGCCAGTACTTCTGAAGTTATTCTGTCTGTAGCCTTATGAGTACAGCAGTACAATGTCTTCCAGTTTTTGTACACTGATTTCTGTGCATCTTGTTCTTTGCCGTGTGTTCAACTGTCAGCACCCACTTCCTTTGTCTCTCAGTAATTCTTTCACTAGCTGCTATAACAAGAAATTGACCCACATGACCCAACTGTGTGTCCTTGTCCTTCAAGTCATGCTTTATCTGAAGCACATCAGGAATAAATATGAGCAGCTTTCCACTTGGGTTTTCCACAGGAGTTTAGGATAACTGAATGTACATGTGCTCATGTATTCAAAGCTGTCTTTGTGGTAACTGCTAATAATTTTAAAGAAATATTTTCTTAAAGAGAAATCTCTACTGCTGTGTTTACTAGGGATGTTGTTTATAACTTGCTGCACAACCAAACTTGGCTTAGTAAACACAGTGCTTTTGCTTGCTGCCGAGTCTGATCATAAGCAGGTACCACTTAAAGGCAGTGTATGTTAGAGATGTGCAATGCATCGTTTAATCCTAACATGTAACTCCATATGGTAAATGTTAGTTGAGGTAGGACAGCTCTTGCTGGAAAGCTCTCTGAGTACAACTCCAGAGATGAGTTAGAACACGTGTATGGCCAGGTTGCATTTAGCTTACTGTATTTCTGTGTGACTTTGCAGCTTGCTGGCATTTTGGAAGCTCTAGAAAACATTGAATAGTAAGACACGAAGAGATTTTTTCTCCAGTAGTTGTGGAAATGGTTACTTTTGTGTCACACTCTGTCAGTTCCTAGAGAGCGATGACCCATGAAGAATGTTCTGAACTACCTTAACTGGATAGTCTTGCACAGGCATTGCAGGAATGGGCTTCCCCTGCCTTTAATGACAAGTTCAGCAACAGTGTTTATTTTGTCAGAGTCATTTGTAAAAATGTGTGGGGTACTGCACTTCTGATTTGTATAGTAAGCCCTGAAGGTGTTCCTGGTCTCTACAACACTTTCTTATAGAAAATATATATTTGTGCCACCTTAATGAAACAAATAGAGCTCAAAGAAAGAACTGACATTCCAGTGAACTAGGTTCTAAGCAGTGGGAAAGAGTGGTATCTTCTCTAAGCCCGTATCTGCAGGCATACAGCTGAAAGAATCTGCTTGAAAAGATATTGAGCCCAGTGCCTACTTGTCATGTTAAACAATTAAAGAATTAATTGCACACTGAGCTATTCTTAACCTGACAGTAATGTTACCAGAGCAAGTCTGGTACTTCAGTACCACCAGAGGTCAGGGGTACTTTTCTGCCAAAAGCAGGAACTTGCTGTAGGTAAGAGAGATTCTTGTCAGCTTCTGATAATAAGGTGAGACGGATGCAGTGTAAGCAGAGTAAGAGCACCCTTTGCTAACTGCTGCTGACTGCCTGGAGAAAAGGAATGTTCTGGGGAAGCTCTGGGGTTAAGCCAGAAGGAACTATTGGTTGTTGTTGGCAGTCAGCTGAAACTTGAAACTGATTTGTTGTTAGGCCTTCCTCTTACCTAACATGAGATGCAATACAGAAGTATCTCATTTACATAGTTACTGTCATCTGCTTTATTATTAGCTGAGAAATAATTCCTAACACGGACATCTTTCTATGGTACCAGCTGTAACACCATGGTACATGCTATCCAGCAAAAAAGTCCAGGTTATTAAAGTTATTGCTGTATTTGCTTGCTGAAGTTCAAAAGCCAGAAAAAGAAGAAAGAAAAGGCCCTTTATTATGACTTACTTGTTATTCTGATGTTGTTCTAGAGATTTTAGGATAGTATTGAGCAGGGAGAAATTTGACTAAATCCAATTTATTAAATCCAATTTATTTCTACTGAATTAAAATCAGTATTCAGCTTTATTGAGCAGTGTAGTAGAATTAGTGTCAGTGACTGATATAACTAATTCTTTTACTTCAGTCAACAGTGTATGTACCTCTTTTTGTCTGAATATATACCACAAATCATTCTTCTGTAGTATTTGTATTCCATAGGATAAAAAACCTAGTGGTTTTTGTAGACCCCCTGTAGACACTGAGCCCCCTAGAAGGAGAGCCAGTTCCTGCAAAGGCAGAATTAATAAAACATAGATTTATATATGTCATGGGTATAAATCACATCCCTTAAACCTGTTATCTTCAAGCAGCAAATGTGTGCCATTCTGAATATTAGCAGTCTCTTGATTTGGATTACCTTCTGAAAAGCTGAATGAGTTCATAAGTGTGGGGTTTTTCCAGTTCTAGGAGAGGTATTAATATCTTTGTTATTAAACTTCATTTTTTTGTAACGGAATTTCTTTTAAGTGCCTGTATTTTTCCTAATTGCAGTTGTTTCAAGTCACCCCTGGGACTGTGGGCAGAATGCTGCTGCCTTTAAGAATGAAGATGTACCTTCACCATGACTAGTCACTTCAGAAGCTGAGCCCATGTGGAATTCTCAGTGCACAGTTTCTAGGTACTATTTTTTTTTTTTTATTTATTTATTTTTTAATCATGAACTTACTCCATTACTTCGTTATAGTGTTTTATTCCACATAAATTAGTAGAGGTTAAACCCTGACCATATATTTCTATGTTAGTCCCCTTGTGTGATGCCCAAGTAGGAAAGAATATTTCTGGATTGGAAATGAGTTACTCCTTATTTATTGTCTTGCTACAGAATCCGAAATTTATCAGGAAAAAAATCTAGGTTTTCTAGGGCAAGTGTTAACAGACATTCTGGCAATTCTAATCCCATTTATGGCCTTACACTGCAATTATTCTTTTTGCTAACAATAGTATTGAAAGTTAGAAGATAATACAGGTATGTTGTACAGTAAAAACAGCACAGGGACTGTGCACTATGAGGAATCTCTTGTGAGATACAAGAAACATGGTGGATAGTTTATTGATGAGCCAAGAGGAAGAAATGGAGATGCCAGGTCATTGACAGAGTGCAGATTTTATGGCCTTGATATGAAGGTTTGTATTTCTTTTCAAAGAAACTGTAGAAAGATTGCAGAGCGTCTGGGGTTTAGAGGAGGGTAAGAGGAGCTGGAACAGAACAGCAACCGGTTCAAGAGTGCTCTTAAGGAGCTTCAGCTGCCACTTTAATGGCAGCAGCAAGGTGCTCCTTGCTGGAGCTGCCTGCAGTCAACTATAGGAGGGTATCCAGGTGAGGGTGTTCTTAGAAGGCATCAGCCTGTTCAGATACAGGACCTGTTGTAACATCAGTGCAAGAGACTTGTCTTGAAGATCAGCCAGTCTTGTTTTTCTTGGACTATAGGCCCTTCCAACAGTTGATTGCTCAGAAATGTTCTGGATTGGGTGAATATCTGGAGAGTATGATGTGCTTTTCCTCAATTAATGAGGAAAAAAAGGTGAATAGTAGTGTCTAAATTTTAGTTTTCTCTATCTCTAGTCTACACACAAGAATGCAATGCAATGAATTCTGTCAAATCTCCATTAAAATGTTCTGGGAGTTTTCTTGTTTAAAAGTACATAAATCTGTGATCATGTGATATATATTTTTTTGTTGGTTTTGTTGTCTTGCTTTGTTTTAAATTGCAACAAAATTAGTTTGTCTGTATAAAATCCATTCCAAGCTGTGCTAGTCAGTATGCATTTCTAGTGCCTGAATGGAAAGACTGATTTTGTCTTTATCATAACTAATTTATAATGTAAACTAATGTCCAGTTCTAAAAAGCACAGATTTAATCTGATGACTGTTGCAACATTTCACTGCTTTCATTACTTGCAAGTCCTAGTTAATACCTGGAACCAACGCTAGTGATGCTTATTCATTTGAAAGAAATGCTTTTCTTAAGTCTTGTTTTTTGGTGCTGATAAAATGTGCCACAGCAATCAGTCCCCAAACAAAGGGAAGACAGAGGGTTTTTTAAGGTATAATAGTATATCAAGTGCAAAATTAAGTGAGGCAAACACTGACAGGAACCACTTTCTATGATAACATAGTCTTAAAATAAGAACAAAAAACCATTATTTTTCTCAGTTTTAAGAGCTGGCTGAAAATATGCTGATGCGTCCTTTGCTGTAGGTTAACCAGGGACAGCTGATACAGAAGAATGAGCTTCCTTAGGCAAATCAGACTTCTACTCTGGAAGAACTGGATCCTCCGTAAAAGACAAAAGGTAACACTTTGTTATTGGATTTCAGCTTTGGACCATACAGATCTCTGGATGAAGTGACTAGTGGAACTATCGGCCTATAAAAATAACAAATTCCTCAGTCAGATGTGTCTGGGGTCTCATTTGGTGTAGTTTACAAAGCAAGTTTTTACCAACCAAGAATAGAGAAATGTTTGTTTAAATAGAACAACATAAAAGGAGAGCAGTTGTGGGGAGTAATAATTTGTTAGTTCAGGAAAATGTGGGCGCTGCTCAGCTCAGGGAGATTTGATTCCTAATTTTACATTTGTTCCTCAGGCCCAATAGCTCCCACATGCAAATTTCGTTAGATTCTACCACTCGCATTAAATTGTTTAATTTTAATATTCTTGAATAGCATGATAAACAAATTGAAAATCAGAAGTAATTTAAATTCTTTCAAATCCTTCTAGACCTTGTGACACTCAGAGCAGACTTTTCTATAACTTTCTACCATATTCCACTCTTTATCTTTTTCATCACACAGCACATTGTTTGCCAACTTGAATGAAAGCTTTCCTTTTGCTTTAGCCTTCAGTCCTTCCCTAGTTGGTTAGCTCAGAGAGATGGTAATACTGAAGTCTGAGGATTTTCTGTTTCATGGCAATGGAGCAAGAGCCGCCATCTGAGCAATAACCCAGTTTTACCTGCCACAAAAGCAACTGAGTAATCCAGTTCTTATCCCTCTTGAGTTCATTTGCACAGCGTTTGTCCCAGACATCATGTTTAGTGGCTGGAGGCTGGTGCTAATCAGACCCTGCAGACACGTTGGGTATTGAGAACAGTTTATAACACAGTACAACTATGCAGTGACAGGCTTCCTAGGCTAGTCATTTGGTCATTTGCTAGCAAGATTTTGTCTGACTTTAAAAATATGAGGCAATCATCACTTCTTTGGTGATGGGATTTTTTATTTTTCTTTTCTATTTGTTTAAAAAAAAACAAACAAGCAAACAAAAAAAAAACCAAACAAAAAATCCTTGAGACAGAGTGTGAAATAGGAAACAGTTGCCTGGTGAAAATCTTTCTGGTCTTTTACTGTAATTGTAGCTGGTCTTAATTAAAACAATTAGAGCTACGGTGGGAAAAGTAGGACAGCTCCAAAATCCTGTTCTTAGTTATTGTGTGGAATATCTTTTGCCCTGCATGGCTTAGTCTGAAGAAGGAGAAAAAACAATGAAACCCACATTCACGTATGACCCATTTTTTGTTTGTCCCACTGCTGTACGTATTACTGTTGCATATTTTGTATCTGATGGTGGAAGTGAAAGTAAAGGCAGGGAGAGTTTTCCTGCACCTGTACTACAACCCAGGTTTGAAAAGAGTTTGTCCTGGCTCTTGTAGGTTGAGGAAAAAAGTGCCATGCAAATGCACACAAAAAACCCATTGCTGATCCTCAGAGCACAAAGCCTGTGTCACAAGATCAAAGGATTGTAGTTTCAAACCTCTGCCAAAACACACAGAGGCAATAGAACTGAAAAACAGGAGTGGAGGAAACAGCCTGAAAAACCAGTCAGGATGTTGCTCTGCAGTAAAGTAGTGCCATTGGCTTTTTCATCATTGCTAGCAACTGATGTCTAAGTGTATTGAGAGACCTGGGCAATAAAGTAGCCTTGGATGGGCTCTTACACATTCTTGAATAAGATGCTTAATTTTTAGTGCATGTGCTTCCACCAGTATTAGAAAATGAATAATGTTGAAGTGAGGGGTGATAAAAAGAGACAAAAGTAAAGATTAAGAAATATAGGATTTTGCTTCAGTCTTGACCTTTAGGTACATACACTATGCCAAAAGCCTACTAATGAGGCCAACACTGCAAGAGCATGGATAAAATCCCTATTTATCTATTGCTGTCTTATCTTGTTTTATTGTATTTTACAATCCACATTGTGAAAGAACTACTTAGATCTATATCTAGCCTGTCTGGCAGCTTAGTACTATCTATGTATTTTTATCACAGTCAGTATCCTTAAACATTTCTTTAGTAGATGTGGAGAAGCCACTGAGTTCATGGTGATGCTTCATAGGGCTCTGATGAAATCCTGGCTGTTTCTGGATGTCCTTTCAAAGTGGTGGAACAGGAAAGGGGTAATCATGGGCACGTGCTGCACTGGGCATTGCCACTATCAGCTCTCTAATCTGTTAGTGGCTCTGCATGATTTATCTGTAAAATTTGTTTTGAATAGATTTTTTTTATTTTTTTTTTTTCCCCCAGCTTCGTATTCTGGTGGAGCTTATATGGCCTCTGTCATTATTTCTTGTCCTGGTCTGGCTGAGGAAAGCTAATCCACTGTATCGCCAACATGAATGTAAGAACATTAGATATGTTTTAATACTCTGTCTTGTGCTAGATAATGCCTAGAACATCTCAGATGGATACAGTGGGCCTGCTTGCCAAGTATTATTCTCTAATGGCAAAAAGACAGGCTCAGTTGCAAGCATTTTAGTTAATTATAGCCATGTATTGAGAAAATTAATTGTGACTGAAATAAAAGCTTAAGCCTTCCTGAGATACGTCATGGCTGAACTTGACATAAGGTCTCAGGTTTCTTTCAAGTTGTAGATAGTAATAATTTTGTTGTTGAGAAATTGCTAACTACTGATTTTAAAAAAATAAAATAAAAAATAAAAATTAAAAAAAAAGGGCCAGAACTAACTGCAATAGAAAGTAAACTTATTGCTTATATCAGTGACTTTCAGAAGTTTTTATGTGTAGATACTGATAAATCTTCCAGTGCAAGTGTGGACCCTAGTGAACCAAAGATGAATTTTATACAGTAGGCTGGCTCTCTTTTGTGGCCTGCAGACAGAAGATCTCAAACCACATCTGTACTGGGAGGCCAATGATACTGATTATTGCCTTGCTGGTAATCTTGACTTCCTTTTTCACTTGTTACTGCTTATGTGTACTTCAGTGTGAAGAACATCCTAGCTCAGAGAGGTCAGATGAGATGTAACTTTGCTAATCAGATCAGGATTCAGCATGTTGTTTAGGGTGCAGACTACAAAATTACTGGATTCTAGATATGCCAGGTATTTAGATGGCTTGTTTACGAATGTATTATATGAAAAATATTTTAATAAATTCCAAAAATATCATGTTTGAAATCATTCAGCATTTCTCTATCTCTATCAACACAAAAAGTTGTTCTGTCACTCGTCTCTTTGGAAGCTGTATTAGCCCAATGTAGATTACTCCTGAAAATCCTATGCAAATTATTCATCTGTCTTCTTAGTAAAGGGGCCCATACTAGTAATAAGGTTCACACTGACTGCATTAGAAAAGACATAATAATAATTTTTTGTTTCCATACTGCAGGTCACTTCCCAAACAAGGCAATGCCATCTGCAGGAATACTGCCGTGGCTACAAGGCATCTTCTGTAACATGAACAACCCTTGTTTCAGCAGCCCAACCCAAGGAGAGGGTCCAGGTGTTGTGTCCAACTACAACAATTCCATGTAAGCAGAACTCTGTGTCTAGGACGGAGGTTACCATGATGCAGGCTTGCTAAGCAATTGCCAATAGCTTGCCCTTGACACCTGTTGAACCTGCTGGCACCTAGTGGGTAATATGAGGGGAAAGGATGAAGTATCTTTAGCCTCCTTCCTTCAGTGTGCTGAGAATAGTTTATGGAATTGTTCTGTGTCGCAAGCAAAAGAGTAAAGGGGAGCATTTAGGACAACAGCAACTACTGAAAGGGAAAAAAGAAATCAGTTCTAGCAAGTCAGTTTCGTTCCAACAGTGATCAGAAATGACAGAGGGGAGGTCATAATGGTGGGTTGATGCCTTTTCCAAAGGAGTTCAGCACTAGTCTCTACAGAACATGAATTCATATGGTAAAATCATCTTTTTTTATTGCCTACTGTTTGTTTACTGTTTCAAGATAAATATTTTTTAGTGTGAAACCTCTAAGCTTTCTTTTCTCATGAGTTAAACTGTTCCCTCTGAATGAGGGCTCTGATGAAGTATAGCAAGAGAAAATCTGCTCTACCACTTCTCATATAGCACCTGTTCTGACTATACATTTGTGAGACTTTAACCAGCATAGTAACTTTCAGATACTAAGGTTATTAATAAGACAGGAGAATGGGAAATTTCTGGACTGTTGCTGAAAAAGGGCTGTGGAAATGCTTCATTGCATTGTTGGTTGTAGCTGAGTTGTGAAAGACAGCATATAGTGGACATAGACCCTTAGAGTGAAAACTGGTTAGGAAAAAAATAATTCAGAATCTCCCTTTGGAGCATCCAGTGATTATACTTCTTGATTTAGCAGTGCCAAATGCTATCAAAGCTCTAGTAGCATTTAATTCCATGACTTGATGTTAACTTAGGTTTTTGTGTTTTGTTCCTATTGAATTGGATTTAAAATAATCAACTGAACCTTTCAAGGATACAGACAGTCACGAAGTGAAGTTAAAGGTTTCTGTTTTATATATATATTCTGGCTTGTCTCAGTTGCTTATTACAGAGTGAACTGTCCCTTTGTGAGTCAGAGTAAATTCAGTGCATTACAAAGGAAGCAAATACATTGTGTTTTCTGAAAGAATTTTGTCCTTCCTGTTTGCTGTTTCCTGTAAGCTAAAATAAGTCTTGTGGCCTGTGACTTAGCATTCCATATATGGAAAGCGTAGCTGTTAAAGAAACACAGTGCTTCCTAACAGATATTTGTTCAAATTCTACCTCTGTTATATAGAAGGAAAAGAAACCTGTGGCATTTCAGTTCCTAGATATGCTTAAACCACCTCTGTTCCTAGTAAGACTTTTTTCATGCTTGTTTTATAAACACAGGACCTGACTGCATCTTTTCTTGAAATGTATGTCTTAACCAGGAACAATTGGTGAACAGCTGCCTTAGGTAAAATTGGGCACTGCTGTTTTCTCACTTCTCCTAGAAGAAATGTTTTGAAAGTACTGTCACATTAGAAGGTTCTGAGCTGAGAGAGGGAGGAGGATTCTTTATCTGGTCACTTATCCAGCTGAGCAGGGCTGAGTGGACCATTTAACTGCCAAAGCTGCTCATAACCAGGGCATGTTTGCACCACAAATATGGAGTACTGCATGGGAAAGGTTCTGTCTCCCCAGTAGCGTGTGGTAATGTAAGTGTATGAGAGGCCAGCCTTCTGCCACACAAGTAGCCCTCTGAACCTTGTGGACTCCCAAACCTCACTGAATTCACACCATCTGAAATTACTTTCTTGTCATCAGAAAATTGAGCTTTGAGTTTCAAGGATGAAGACAAATTAACTTTTTCTCCTCATTCCTACCAAAGAGAAAGTAAAATTTGAAAATGTGTATATGAAGTGTTCTTAATAGGCAACCAACAATAATTTAAGGCTGATGACTTATTTCTTCTTTCAGTCTTGCAAGAGTATATAAAGATGCTCAGGAGCTCTTACTGGAAGCCCCTGAAATCCATGACCTTGGCAGAGTCTGGGAAGAACTGATCATTATGACTCAGTTTATGGAAACAATGAGAACAAATCCTGAAAGAATTGCAGGTAATTGTTTTTTCTGTGCCCATTAGACACTGAATTTTGCCTTATGAAATCCATCTAGTAATTATGCAGGGACTAACAGCATCTTAATGTGTTTCACACTTGGCTGTGATTCTTCTGACTGTTTGAGAAGGTCAGCTAAAATTCTCTAACTAGTGGCTTTAAAAAAAAAATGAAAAACCAAAAAAAAACAAAACCAAAACACATTTGGTAGAGAATCATTTGGCTTCATTCTGCAGCCAGCTTCCTAAGTAACTGTAAACAAAGCTCAAAGTGTAAATACATGGATATGTTACCACCCAAAGCAAAAGATGGATGAAGAACTTTCACTGATTGTTATTACGGTAGAGGCAAAAGCAGGGGAAAGCACCACTAGATGATACAGAGGAAAGAAAAGCCAGGAACATGCTTGAATTGATGGCATGAGAAGATCTGAAGATTTGGTGGCCTTTAGTTTAATAGCTGTTAACCTAATCTGGTATGACTATTAAACTGTAAACCGTTTCTGCTTCTTAAGGGGAAATTAGAAGTTTTACTTGTGAAAGATTTTTAACGGGCTATTTTTGCAAAAACTGTAGAGTCAGGTTAAATAGATAAAATTATCAATAACAAGTGATAAACTAGTGTAATTGTAAAGGGCTGGCTGAAATTATTTACACAAGGCCCAGCAGAAGTGACTGTAACAATAGTGTTAGCTTTGATCAGAACATGTGAAATAAAGCAGAAAAAAGGCAAAGACTTTCAAATGCAATTAGGGATGTCATCAGTACTTCTATTTCTGAAGTCCTACTCTGAAGCATCTTTGTGAAATATGGAGTGTAGTAGCACTGAGTATTTTCTGATAAGAGTTTCCTAGAAAAACATTAAAATTATTTTGGATTTCAAAAGTAGTTTTGGACCCCATTGGTCACTGGTAAGCATGTGAGCCAAAGCATACAATTTTTGCAGGCTTAAGCTAGGATTTGAGATGTTCCTTAACTTCCTATTATTTCAGTTATCCCTGTACTCTTTTCTTTATCCAGGAAGAGGAATAAGAATTCTGGACATTTTGAAAGATGGAGAGACTCTCACTTCCTTCTTATTGGAAAATGCTGGCCTCCCTGATACGGTTGTTTTCCAGCTTGTTAATGCTCAAGTGCGACCTGAACAGGTGGGTGGAGTACAAAAGCTACCAGTTACTTACCTAGAATACAGACTATTGAGCTGTATATGCAAAGTAGGGGACTTCACACTCTACATCTGCTTTAGTGGCTGCGTATTTTTTATGGATCTAGAAGGAGGGTTTTTTTTTTCTAGGCAGTTTTAAACTAAAAGAAGGAAGGTTTAGATTAGATCTCAGTGGAGAACTTCTGACAGGGTGCTGAGATGCTGGAACAGGTTGCCTGGAGAGTTTGTGGTGCTTGGAGCCGGGGAGGGAGCAGGGAGGCTGGAGCTTGATGATGCTTGGGGTCACTTCCAACCCAAATAATTTCGTGATTCTATGGATAATTTGAGTATGCATTAAATAGAGGTACTTTGTTTGATGCTGTCATTGCTCCTGAACAGCTAAAACATTAAGAAATGATACTGACAAGTAATGCATATGTCCTCATGATTAAAGACTTCTCTCAAAAGCATAAGGTAGTTGTTCAGTTTTTGGAACAACAGATCTGATGATTAACAGCAGAAAACAATTTCCAGCTTCCTAATTTAATGTTTAAATTCTCTGACCCTGTGCCAGCAAAGTAGCATGCTGGCCTTATATGGGTGGGAATGTAAAAGCAAACCCTATTTTATTTTATTTTATTTTATTTTATTTTATTTTATTTTATTTTATTTTATTTTATTTTATTTTATTTTATTTTATTTTATTTTATTTTATTTTATTTTATTTTATTTTATTTTATTTTATTTTATTTTTTTATTCCAACTGAATAACAGACCCACTCAGAAAATTCACAGTGAAAACTGTAGGTCAGATCACTCCTGAAGCAGCTAAATGGTGGACTATTTGACCAAGCCCAGGCTGTCTCTGCAACTGTGTATACTGGTATGTGAGAGTCAAGGGGAATGTTGTATTAATGAATGAATGTTGCTGAATCAGAACTCTGGAACTATTTCTACAATGTGTTAGTGTGTGGGTTGAAACAAGTGAATAACTGAGGCTCAAAACTCAATTCTTCTTTTTCCCCATCACATAAAACACAAATGCTAGAACTGTGTGCAGCCAAAAAGGGAGGAGATTAATGATCTTGCATTCAGTGTCTTTTGTGTCCTACAGATTCCAGATAGTTTGGTTGTCAGATTACTTATCTGCTGTGTTCTTGATTAGTATCAAGGGTAGCTCTCCCTGCTACTCACTTGGTCAGGAAGCAATACCACAGCCAGCAGTATCAATTGATACATCCAACTCGCTTTTGTGTCTCTGTGTCTGCAGAGATGGCAGAAAATTGATTCCTTGCAGCTTGTGACAAGACAAATAACTATAGATATGCTATTGGGCTTCTTTTTCCATTTTCCTTCCTGCTGCCTGCCCTCTTCTACATTAGGATTCTGCTGCATCAGAACTGTGTGCTGTTGTGTTGGGCTATATTAGCTGCCTAATGGCTTTCATTCATCTACTGTTGAACACCCTTCAGCTGCTAATGTGTGCAGGACTGATGGTGTTTTTAGCACAATCTACAAAATTATGCTTGAAGCCTGCTGTAGCATATTGTCCTGCTGCATTCTCTGAGAATTTTTAAAAAAATGAATACCAGTTAAAGATGAAGCCAGTGGAAATCTGGTATTAAACACCACTTTTATTATTGTGTGACATTTTCTTGTTAACAGTTATCACAAGGGTATAAAGTCATCTCATAGAAGCTGTTTTATAGCTTGAAAAAAGTTAGTTCTATGAATACTTTCTCCAAGAGCAACGGAATGAGGAAACTCTGATCTCATAGTTCTCAAAAGACCTTAAAAGAATTATTTTTAATAGAAATTGAATGCTTACTCTGCTATGGGAAATAAGTCACAATTCATAAAATCATAGAATGGCCTGGATTAGAAGGCAACTTAAAGATCATCTAGTTCCAACTTCCCCTGTATGGGCAGTGTCAGCAACCACTAGATCAGACCACCCAGAAACCCATCAAGGCTGACCTTGAACACCTGCGGGAATGGGGCATCCACAGCCCCTGTGGGCAGCCTGTGCCAGTGCCTCAGCACCTTCTGAGTGAAGAATTTCTTCCTGACCTCTAACCTAAATCTCCCCTCTTTGAGTTTCAATCCATTCCCACTTGTCCTATCACTATCTGCCTGCGTAAAAAGTAAGTCCCCCTCTTGCTTTAAGTTCCTTTCAGTTACTGGAAGATGGCAATCATGTCTCCCCAGAGCCTTCTCTTGCCAGGCTGAACAATTGCAACTCCCTCAACCTTCCATTACATAAGAAAAGCTCTGTCCCTCTGATCGTAGTTGTAGCCCTCCTTTGGACTCACTCTGACAGCTTTTCATCTGCTTTGTGCTGGTTTCCAGGCCTATATACAGTACTCCAGATTGGACCTCACAATCACCTCCCTCTCCCTGCTAGCCACTCCTTTTTGATGCAGTCCAGGACACCACTGGCATTCCAGGCTGCAAAAGCACACTGCTGGCTCATGTCCAGATTTTCTTATAGATCTTATTGATAAGATCAGTCCATGTGACTTGTTCATGGTTAGTTGCGGTCAAAGTTTCAGAGCCAGGGCTGGAATACAGATCTGTGGTTGACTTTAGCTTTTACCATAACAGCTCATCTCCAGTTCTTCACACCACTCCACTCTTTGCCTTCATATCGCTAGATGCCCTTTCTCCTTGGCTGGAATGGAATAGAGCTGACTGAGCTAAAAGCTAGCTGAGAGCATGTTTACAAGAGCCTGATTGCTGCCAACGACTGGCTGCAGATCTAGGTCCCAGCTGCCTGGGAATGCAGGAAATGACACACAGAGCTGAAAACTAAACCTGACCAAACAGGCAACTAGCTGAAATAATAATTTGGACTTCATTTCTTTAGACAAACAGTGACATGTTGATTAAAAAAAAAAAAAAAAAAGTATTGGATTTTTCCTCCATGGAACTGCTTTTTTGAGTCAATTTAAGATAAGAGACTGATGTTAAGCACAATAAGTTCAGGAAAGATTGGCAACAGCTCTCCCTACCGGAAGAATTGGAAGGGCGGAGGTTTGGTGTTTTTCTAAACCCATCTGTTTATGAACATTCTTGAAATGCTGTTACAGTTTGTAAATAATGTTTCTTTCTTCCGCACTTAATCCATCTCAGTTATGTTAATGTCAGTTTCCTCATTTCATAAATCAAAGCAGGATTCTCAGGTTGCTTCCCTGTGCAGCTCAGCTGTATTGCAGTTCACACTGGATGGTAAGGACTATGCCATTTCAGACATGTTGTTCTTTTCACACACACCTTCCCAGAACAGTAATGTCAGTGACTATTTCTTCAGCCATTAGGTCAGTTAAATTCAAATGTTGAATGTGGCAGAAGTGAGAAGTTTTGGAGGATTTTTTTCAAGCTAGACTCTACCTATCACTTGCTCTTTTGCATTCTGCCTCTCTCTAACTTGTGTTAACAGTGCAGCATAAATGCCCCATGTCATTCTTATCACTAGTCTTGGCTTTGATATAAAGTCTCACTTTCTTAGCACTACTTGCAGTTGCAGATTCCCCTGTAGGTGAAATTGTGTGATGAAAAGACACTACCTGAGGACATGCTGTTTATTTGTCAATAATTTCATTTTTAAAAATTCATAATCTAATATGTAAGATATCACTTACTGAATAGCATTAATTACTTGCCATGCCATGTCTGCTTAAAGAAGAACATTCCCTTGCAAAGAGAAAACCTGTGCTGACTGGACTGATTATAGTTAGACTGTACATATTCTCAAAGACCAGCCAGTGGTGTAAAGGATGAGTAAATTGATGGAGGTTAATTTAATTACTGCTGTGTGCTTAATTTCAGGTGTTATATTAGAACTCTTCAAGGATTTGTTGCTGTACATGTGCTCAGACTCCCTAGTGCAAGTAGAATAGATTATGCAATATACATTTATATGCAGTGATGACAGGGACAGTACCTGTCAGATTACTATAAAATTGTCTCTTAATTTGCATTGTCAAATAGATTGCACAATCTGTGTGTAATACAGGTATATTTTTGTAGTCTGAAAGTCTGTGTTTGTCTTGAACATGATAGGACTTAGAGTCGTCATGGTGTTGTGAACTTTTTTCTATACAGTTTGTTCTATGGAAGAGATGGACAGAGGATGGGAGCATTAGTTTATGGACAATTTCCAGTACTATACTTAATTACATTGTAGTTTGTTCTGTTCACTATAAAGCAAGCAGAACTAAATTGTAGACTACCAAGCATATTCTGTTATAGCAATAAAAATTCCAGGTACCCTGATTTCTGTGCGGTTACTCTTTATTTACATTGGTTTAACTATAAACTAACTTCTCCCGCTCATTAAACACTAGAGAAATTTTTTATTTTCTGTTCCATGTTTAGATTAGAAGTTGAAATATGTATGTTGGGTGTAGTTTAATGTAAAAAGGCTTTGTGGAGTCTGGCTGTACGCCCACACTCAGTGGCAATGAAACATGCTGTGTGGAAGTATTAGGGTGGGAATAATCATAAATGAAATAAAATAGAGAAAGAAATCTAGCTTAGGAAATATAGGAATTACCTTTTTCTCTTAGGTCAGATGATAACAAAGCCATAACCAGGCTAAACAAAAAGTAGGGTTGTGTGGCCCTTAACCAGGATTTGGTTAATCCTGGGCAAATTCTTTCAAGCAAGAAAAAGGTTAACCATAAGAATTAGTGGCATGGCGTGGCCTCAGGCATGCTTATATGCCAGAAAGTAAACTCATTAGAATGACGCAGTGAAAGGAGGAATCTCTAGTGAGAAGAAAAGTCTGTCTGATATCAGGTGCTGATATTTGGATAAATCTCTAATTGTTCCTGCACGGTCTGAAGATTTCACAAAAATAAATAATAAATGAAGCATTGTTTTTGATTGCAGTTTGCTTATGGTGTACCAAACTTGACGCTGAAGGAAATTGCTTGTAGTCAGATGCTCTTGGACCGCTTTATTATTTTCAGCAGCCGAAGAGCCCTCCCTTCTGTTCACAAGGCCATGTGTGCTCTCTCCCAGGAAAGTCTACAGAGAGTGGAAGATGCCTTGTATGCAAATGTTGATTTGTTTAAGCTATTTCAGCTGGTAAGTATTAACGCAATGACCCTCCTTTATGTGATACTTCATTGAACTGCAACCGTTTTCTTTGTAGTGCATCGCCAGTGTTTAAGTGGTCTTTGTTCACTTGCCACTGCACACGTGTGGCTATGGATGTAGGAATATTAACTTACCAGTAGCGGGAAAACAGTTTGGAACATACTTTAGGAGATAATAGAAATTCACCATACAACAGAACAAAAAGAATCATAAAATTTTAAAATCAGCATTTGGAAACTGAACCTTCCCAGTTTGTGTAACAGAACAGGATGCAGCAAGACCTACCCAGTCCTTACTAGGGTAGGTGACTTTCCCTCAGCATTAAAGGCTATCTGTAGGCAGGATCCCAGCAGTTTTAATGTGTGCTCAACTCTAGAGAAGGTCTTTCTTTTCTCAATGCCTAGCTCAATGAGAAATCAAGTTGTTGAAATCAAGTTTCACTACACTCCCATCATTAGAGTTACTAAATAACTTTAATATATTTGTGGCTTTTTTCCTTTTGATCTTCTTTGAACTCCTTTAAACATATAAAATTCTTGAATACTTTACTGCAATTTTGGGAGGAGATAAGCAGCTCTTCACTAAGCATAGACGCAGGTTGCTTTGGACAGTTTTACTACATGCACTTGATATGTAATTATACTGAGTGTAAATCTGTTCTGAGTTCTGTAGACAGGATGAGTCTTCGTTCAAGCTTTTTAAACATATGCATTAGATTGGTACATTCAGAATCCTAGATGATTTTCTACACTGTTGTACTGTTAGTCTCTCTGTACTTCACGGCCCTCAGGCTACAGCTGTCTAGTATAACCAACCATTGTCAAGGTTTCAAGTGCAAATTAACATAAGGAGAGAATAAATTTACTACAATTGGTAAAAGAATGTAAGATAATCATAAGAAAGAGAGAGATGATTAATACCTCAGTTTTAACACAATATGGGAGAGAGAGAAAGCCTATGATTGTGCTGCTTGCTGTGCTGTTGAAACCCAGAAGACTCTCATCCCTGTCACCTGGAATCTGATGCAATAATGCAAGCAAAGTAGTATATGACAGCATGCTATGGTGTCACCTGTTTCTTAGAAAGCTATTGATAATTCAAGTGTAAACTCCTGGCAGCAAAGCCATTTGATCAATCTGCAGGAGCCTGGATGAACAATGGTGTCTAACAGACAATAAAAACCAGCTTTGAAAATCAGGAGCTTTTGCAGGTACTATCAGCTATTTCCCCTCAGTGGTAAGCAGGGACCCCCTGAATCAGCACTTGATAAATTACAAAGCTAACAAGAGTCTTTGTATCTCAGGATTAATAGTGTCCGAGAAGAAGCTTCTCATAAATGACTGTTGCTTACTTCCTTATTTCTTCACCTCTTGGTGTGGTGAGCTTAGGTAAGCAAAACATACTAAGGTATAGTTTTGATGGCTTGTGACTCTTTCTGCCTCATAACTGTAAGACCACTCACTCAACCTGGTATGCGAGTCTACATACAGGTAATGGTTTTGTGGACCAATAAAACTATCTAGACAGTGTTCCAAATAACTTACTGAACTAGAGATGCCATTTGGATTTTCTTCTCTCACTGTATCAGCTGTTGTCATTTAGAAACTATTCAAAACACAGCTGTATTTCTCATGTATTCACAGCTTCCCTCTGTGCTGGACAGAAATTCACCAGGTGCTGACCTCAGGTCCTGGGGGAGAGTGCTATCTAATGTTTCCCAATCAGTACAAAAGGTAAGTGGCCTAATAATAGAAGGCATCACTTTTTTGAGTAGTGTGTAGTCCTTTATCCTTTATTCTATTTATTTCCTATTACGGGCTTTATCAGAAAGAAAACATAATTATTTGGGAAGAGACGTTTTCTTAGAATTTCATTCTTCCCTCATCACAAAATAAATGTGGACATAAGCATCAGCAATTCTGAAGCATATTGATTTCTTCTGAATAGACATGAGAGAACAAGAACTGAAAATGGTGCCTATAATCAGCACAGAGATGAAAGGATCAGATTCTGATTGCTTCTAGACTTTACTAGTCTGTACAATGGAGACCTCTCCAACTACTTTCTTCCTTTGGGGGTTGCAATTAACAGAGGAATCTCTTTTTACTGCAGCTAGCCAGGAAGCAAAGTGTTCAGGACCTTTTAATGGTTTTGCAACCATTTGTACAAGATGGAATGCCAGGATCCTTAGGCCACTTGGTGAGCTCCCTTTCTGATCTTTTCTGTGGCTACCCAGAAGGAGGTGGATCCAGAGTGCTCTCCTTCAACTGGTATGAAGATAACAACTACAAAGCTTTCCTGGGGATTGATTCCACAAAGAAATCCATTTATCTTTATGATAATACAACCAGTAAGTTTTTCCATCAAACCATGATGGATAATGTGCACATATAGTGGTATTCTAACATACTGCATGGCTTTTATAAAATAACATTTTAAAGAAGCTGATTTGAGAAATTAGAGACAGATGAAAAAGGCTTACTTGCAGGTATAATAGGAAAGAATTCAAAGAGGAACAAACTATTTTTTCTATTGTTCGTTATTTTATCTCTTTATTGTCCTCTTTAATTTTCTGCTCATCTTTTTTTCTATATTGAGTAATCGCACACTACTTTTGTTATACCAGCAGTCCTATCATAGATGGTATTAGATTTGTCTGTTCCTTCTGGCATGATATGTTTGTGCAGCTGCAAAACAGAGGTGAGCGTTTTACCAACAGAGAGAATTATATATGTCACTATCTGTGTTGACACTTGGCTCTTCTTATGCCTGAACTTTCACAAGACCAGACCCAGTGCTTCCATTTCCCTAGCCAGGGAATAGAGCAGTTGCATTCTGACTGCATAAGTAATTCATAATGCAGAAGTAAGAGTGATGTGCTTATGTAAAAATGCTTAGTTCTAAGTTCATTGTAAGTTCAAATTCTGAACTGCTTAAACTCTAGTCCTCAAATTTAATCTGTTAATGTTAATGACTAATAGGAGAAAGAAAACAGTTTCATATCAGAATCAACTACCATAGTAAGGACTGAAATAGTCAGACTACCTAGTGAGATCTGAACTCTCTGGTTTCCTTCTTTGAGAAATACCTTATATGTAGTAACAGCTTTCAAATGATTAAGTAAGAGTAAAGTTCAGTGATCCCTGTTGTTAGATCCCTTCCAACTCAGAATACTCTGTGATGCTATGAAATTTGTTTGCTATCCTGTATTCTCTGATGTTTACATTGCAATAATCTACTTTACTTTAATCTCCTTCATGTTTTAGACGTTGTAGTTCTATATTACAAAATGTGCTTATCCCATCCAGTTTCATAATACATTTAGCTGTCCATATTGCCAGTAAAAAGACCTGCAGGATATTGTGTGGTAAGATTTAAGGAAAGTTACATAAAGACTATTTGTCTTTCTGTCTTTAGCGCCCTTTTGCAATGAGTTGATTCAGGGCTTGGAATCCAACCCTTTAACCAAGATAGCCTGGAGTGCTGTGAAGCCTCTTGTGATGGGAAAAATCCTCTTTGCTCCTAGTTCACCTCCTGTACAGCAAATCATTAAAAATGTAAGGAATTCAAAAATATGCTAATATGTATTTCTAAAAAAAATTGCATTCTAGGAAACATACTTTGAAAAACAGTCAACCAATCAGATTTTCTTCAGGAACTCCTCTTGTTCTGAGGATTGTTAGAAGAGGACTGGTTACACTACATGAAAAAAAACAAACAAATGGGAGTTGTATCTTCTAATTCATCATGCCTTGGCCCAAACTACTTTTTCCAGCTCAAGAAGCCTTTTTATATGGCATGTTCCTATATTTATATTGACAAAAGTTGTAATGCTAATGTGTGTGTAGGTTGCTCTGAAAGTAATACCTCCTGCTTATTTCCATGGAAACTGCAACAGACCCAAAGAGCACAATAACACTATTTTATAGAGCAAATTCTCAGCTACAGAATGCTGTTTTGTTACCTATGTCAATGGGTGCAATTTTTTTTGGCATGGAAACGTGCTTTTCTTCATACAGACTTCCGTGTAAGAAACCATTCTGTCAGACTACCTCTCTGCTATGACCTTGATATAAATGCTCAGATCAATTTCACCCTACTTTAGGCTCTCAGCTGAAGAGCTCAGTTCCAGAGCCCAGGCTCAAGCTACAGAATAAGGGAAATAGTCAAGGGAAAGAAAACAAGAAGAAATCATTCTAGCTAAAATCTGAGTAGTTAAAGGAGTTGAAGACAAGTGGGGCTAATGCTTTCTCTTGCTTTTTTTTTTTTCTTTTTTTTTCATTATAAGAACCACAGAAACACATCCTATGTGATTTAGATTCTGGGTGGATTTTGTAAATTCACTTTTTTGAGGAATATTTATATTTCTGCCATTTAAGAATTTTATTAAGAACACATTTGTAAGTTACAGGTTTCACAGTCACTGAATGCCTGGATTGTAAATTCTGTGTGTTTGTCTTTCTAGCATTCTAAACATTCTTTCTTGTTGTTTTTATTCTTCAGGCAAACTCCACTTTTGAAGAACTTGAACGCCTCAGACTGTTGACCAAAGCTTGGGAAGAAGTAGGACCTCAGCTGTGGCACTTCTTCCAAAACAGCCTGCAAATGAATATGATCCGTGTATGTTATAACTTAGCAGGAAGCTTCAGTAAGAGCAGCCTTTCACCATCCTATATTTTTAATAAACAAGAAGATAAATATTTTAGAAGGTTTGTCTGGAAGCACAGCCTTTGCAGCAAGGAATCAGTGGCCTTTAGGGTTGTTGCATTGCTGGCTGAGCTTGACTTAAAAACTAGTCCTATACTCATTACAGAGACTCTGGCAACCTCAGATTAAGACACTCATTTCAGTCTGATAATGACTTCTTAATAAAGACAGTAATAACTGCTTTCTAGCTTCTGCAAAATGTCCTTCAAAACACCCAAGTTGATTTTCTAGAGTTCTACATAGGGGAATAAAGCAGTAGAATCACGTTTTAGCTAGACCTAGCAATTTTTACTGCCTTAGAAAATTGCTTATTTCCTCTTCTCTTAGATCTAATTTTAATCAGCTGCAGTATCTGTGATTGAAGTCCATAAAGCAGTTTATTCTAAATAAAATGTATGTTTTTCCAAACTACTTTTCCTCTTAGATTAGGCATTTATTACTTTTATCCTCTTGTTTATAAGGAAAAAAATACAATTAGTAGTAAAGGTTATATTCCTTCTTATCCGTTCTTCATTTCTTACCTCCAGCTTGGCAATACATTTGCCCATTTATAAATTTCCTTTTTTAATGTACCTGTTTGTAGTACTTCATAGTTCAGAAAGAACTATGGAAATTGAAACTTTTCTTTCTAACTATGACATGTGAAGAGGATTGCTGTAGTGAAGGTGTTCCAATATGTTTCCTCAGAGCTCTCTGAACCATTCTACAGTGAGGGACTTCCTGAACAGTCAGCTGGGTGCTGAAGGCTTAACTGCTGAATACATTATCAACTTTCTCCACAATGGGCCTCCAGGGAGCAGGGAAAAGGGAATGGTGGATTTTGACTGGAGGAATATCTTCAGTGCAGCAGACCAAGCTCTGCGTCTTCTGAATCAGTATCTGGAGGTAAGGACATTTCTCTCCCTGCTAGGAATCCTTCTAGAAAATATCTTGAAGCAGGATAGACAGCACCTGGTGTCTGTGGCAGTAGACAAGACAGTTAAAATAAGGCATCTTCATATGTTTCATATTCCATCTCAATATTGAAGATATGTTTTAAAATAGTACAATAGCACAAGAACAAAAAACAAACAAAAACAAACAAACAAAAAAACCAACAAAAAAAAAAATTACAGTCCCTTAATCTTGCATTCAAAGTGTAAACTGAATGTCTGAATTTGCTTTGAGGCTGAGAAGCAGAAAGTACTTTTTTCTGTAAGGAAAACTGCATTGTTTTTTGTCTTTGTTTTTTAATTTTTAATGGCTACCAGACTATTTTCAACCAGGCCAGGACCAGATAAGATGATAGTTCTTCGGAAATTACAGGATCTTGAGAACCTGATTTAAAAAACAAAACAAAACAAAAAAACAAACAAGCAACAACAACAACAAACAAACAAAAAAACAGGGACCTTCTGCTTGTTTTGTAGCCATTTCTGACAAGATGTCTGTCTCTCTCCTGGAATTTCTCCATCCATTTTCTAGGAGTACTGCTTTTTTATTGGCTTCTTGAGAGTCACAGTGCAGAAAGTGACATGAAGTTTCATTACATAAATAAGAAAATGCCAAAAACATATACGAAAACATCAAGCTGTTCAGAAAATGCTATGGAATATACTTTTTATCAGGCTACTCTAGCATGGACAGTGTGAATTATAGATGAGTTTATCAGAATCAGGTTAATAAGTCCAGTGCTAAAAATACAGATTTTTAAGAGGACTGAGCAAACTACTACATCCATTCCTTTCCAGAGCCAGGTAAGTGACACAAGGAGTTATATTTTTCTTGTATCTTTCCGACATCAGGTAAAAATGTGTTTAGAACTGGACATGAGATGGGATGGATTCCTGCTGAGTTAGAAAAAATGCCTACTCTTCTTTGTAAACTTAAGAAATCAGATAGTACTAGTAGAGCCTGTTATGCTGTAGGCTTAACAGTGAGAGTTTAAAACACTGTTGTGTTTGGCCATAATATGCTACATTTGGCAACTCTGATACGAGGTTTGGAGTCTTTAAAGAGCTTAATTATTTTGTACAGTATCTGAAAGGATCATTAATAATGGCTAAATAGCTAAGCCTCAAGCTGACAGAGAAAGCTGATACTAATTGAAGGCAACAGGATCAAGCCTAGCTTTACTGATTTTGGTGTAGTTCAAACTAAAAGAACCCATGTAAGAAGGCAGGAACTTAGAGCTTGTCTGCCTTCTAACAGATGTTGTAACATTTGCACAAAGTTCTGCTAATTCTTCTGATGATGTTTTGCATCGTGTAAGCAGAAGTATTTCTTATTTGAGTGAGATATATTGCTTCAGTACAGATCAGTAGTGGAATATCCGCAGGATTAGGCCGGTTACTGTGCCTTGTAATAGATCTTAGTGTCCTAAGCTCATTGTAACAAGCTAGTTCTTTCAAGTCTGCTTACACTAAATTGCTAGCATTTGGAACTGTTTTCTTGCCGTACTAAGCACAATAGGAACAAATAGCTCCTTTTCAGGTTCACCCTACCCCTCAGCTAGGTATACAGTGAAGTTATCCTTGGAGGGTCCAGATTTGTGTGGTACAGATGAGAATCCTAGAAATTATGTAGTAGCTGTTTATTTGCATCACTCCAAGAATTTCCTGTTACTCCCTTTGATTACCTTAGGCTACAAAACAGACAAACTCTTTGTAAGGGCTATCTAAGCTCCTCTTAATACACACTAACTTCTGTTTTAATTTTCTAACCCTCTTGTTGATATTTAACTTCTGTTTTCCCATCTTAGTTGGGCCATTTAAAACTGTTAAATATTTACTGGTTTAAGATAGGAAATAAATTTTAGCAAGTGGAAGATGGATAATTTTGACAAAGCGATGTTTCCAGAGACACAAGCTCTATTGCAATTTACTGGAGCAAGGGGGGAAACCTAGTTGGAGAATGCAGTGCTTATTTTGAATGCCATTCATGTTAAGGGAAAGATTACAGATTTTGTCTAGTAGACTACAATATGAGATCTCTTTTCACTTCAAAGGAGCTGTTTATTGCAACACTAGTATGTCAGCTTGTATTCTTGCACAACTTTTTCTTTCTGCTCACGAAGAAAACCCGTAAACGCTTGTGTTTTCTCTTTTGAATCTTTGCTGCTTCCTTGACTGGACACCTGGGTAAGAGTCTGCACTGCTCCTCAGCCTAGTCCAGACACTGTACATTCTGCAGTGAACATCTTGATGAGATTGCTTGTCTGTCACAACTGTGTTGGTGTTATTCACACAGAAATACCTGCAGAACTCCTGCAGCTGGCACATGTTTCTTGTATAGAATTCTGGACCACCTCATCACAAAGCAATAGTAGATAGTCCTTCAGACACCACAAAGACAGCTACGATGATGAAAAAGACAAAATCACATTGCAGGACTTTGCTGTGGAAACACTGATATTTTGAAAGTAATCAGACTTAGTACTGGAACTCAGTTAATCAGGTGGAATAAAGCTATCCAAAAAAGAACAAAAAAAAACCCTACAGCTATCAGTCTAATTTGAATTTTCTTCTGAAATACAAACTGTAAAATTTTATCTGCCTTATTTTTCTTTCTCAGAAGATTAAACAACATAAAATTTCTTACAAAGCAAACTAGGATAATCAACAGTTGCCAAAATGTGGTGCTGAGTCACAAAGCAACAAAACAGTTTTGCCAATTTTGTTTTTTTTTCCTACCAGCTAAAAATGTATTTCCATTATAGATACAATTAAACAGTGATTTTTTCAAACTCTAAGCAAAGTAGTATGATTTATCACAGTGAAAGGTTAAGTAAGGGAGTCCTTAATATGTCAGTCTGTTAAATAACAAGTTGCTTGTATAGGCAGATCCTTACTCTTAGGAGTAGTTTGCAAATAATCATACAATTTCTATGGTTGAAAAGGACCCCTGAGATCATTTAATACAACACTATTGGTCAGTGCCGTGTCAGCTAGAGCAGGCTGCCTAGTACCATGTCCAGATAGGTTCTGAATATCTCCAAAGATGGAAACTTTACATCATCTATGGACATCCTCTTCCAGTATTTGTCCATCCTCGCAGTAAAACAGCAGCTACTTCAGATGAAACTATCTACCTTTTCTTTTGTCAGCCACTCATGTTTACTTCAATATATAGCTCTTAATAGCTAATTCCAATGCATTTGTTGTCTTTGTGATCATTTGTAGTGCTTGACCCTGGATAAATTTGAAGGTTATAGTGATGAAACCCAGCTGACTCATCAAGCCCTTCATTTACTAGAGGAAAACAAATTCTGGGCTGGTGTGGTTTTTCCAGATATAGACCCTACACAAAAAAGTCTTCCACCACATGTGAAATACAAGATTCGGATGGACATAGATGCAGTGGAGAAAACAAATAAAATCAAAGATAGGTAAGTGGTGATTCCTTCTTGGTTATTCCTGGTTATCACAAGAGTATAAGCAATACAAGGACATTAGAACCTCCCTTCGATACACACATGAAATTCAATTGTATTCACCAGTATTTAGCATGTAATGCAGAGCAGAATCCATCTCTACAGTTGTGTCCAGGTGTTTGCACAACTGGTATGTCACTCACGTGACCATCAGACCAGCTCAGGTAATGGGTAGATGCATGGATACACAGCAAAGGGAATGACTGTGTTCAGACTCTGTTAATCTGCTGAAAGATGTTAACTGGCTCTACTACACAGAAAGGTGAACAAGGCAGACCCATGCAGATTGTGATCCATCTCTCAGCAGAACTTCTCTGCTGTATCTCCTCAAATGCCCCCACATAGAGGTCTGATGACTGAAATCTAACTGTTTCAGCTTTATGTCTAAGGAATAGTGTGTTACAAATAGTTATTTCTATTCTTTAACAATTACTCTGCAACGTGATTAATTTATGCACATTTTCATGTGTTACTTCTGTGTGTAAGTATAGAGAACATTAAAGGAAACAAAAGAATGTTCTATTGTCAATCAGTGTGGTCCGACAGACTAAACTCTGGAAAAGGCAATGAGGAATAAATACCGCTACAACAACTTCAGTAGCTAAGATTACTTTTTCCTTTTTTTTTTTTTTTTTTAGTTTTTCCTCCTTAAAGCTACTGTTTATCCAAATGATTTCTGTGTGAAATTTTTTAAGGTATTGGGATCCTGGTCCGAGAGCTGATCCTGTGGATGATTTACGTTATATCTGGGGAGGCTTTGCATATCTCCAAGACATGATTGAACATGGGATTATAAAGACCCAGACCAACACTGAAGTGGCACTAGGAATTTATCTTCAGCAAATGCCATATCCATGTTTTGTGGACGATGTGTAAGTAAGAGCAGTTTATAGTTTCAATTCTAATGACTACTTGATGTGATGGACACTGTAAGACTCCCAAGTACCAGTTCTAACTCTACTCCTAAGGCATACACAATATCTGAGACATAACTGAATGTATTTGTTCTGTTCCATATCCCTCCATAACCCAGACTCCAAAAGCCACCTTTGCCAAGTTTCCAACCCTAAACCCACTACTGGCCTTTGTATCCAGGCAACCAGTGTCCAGAGCAAAAATGAACAAAAAACACTGCCCCTTTAACAGCAAGAATAAATAACTAATCAATTTTGGGTTTTGTTTGTTTTGTTTTAAGGCTTATATTTCCAGACAATGGTAATGTGATTCTGTAATAACCTAACCTAAGCTTTCACACTGATTACCGCTGAGAACTTGTTGGCACCCAAATAAAATGCTTTGGTACCTAAAGAAAGTCAGGCCTGGATCTATCCCTGTGTATTAAACAGGATCCAACAAAAACATTATTTTTCTGAAATTTTTTAACTAACTCTAAAACTGAACAGTACCTGTGACAAAACTAAATACAAAACACTGATCTGTGTTAGAACCAACACTGCCTCCTTCAGTTACTTGTATAGGATTCCCTCTAGTGTAGCAAGCTAATTTCCCTAATTATACCTTTAAAATCTACCTTTATACCAAAAGAACCATTTTCTAAAGAAAAACTGAACTGACAATACAAGTCCCGGTAGAACTTGTACCTGACTCTATCTCTGTAAATTCTGAAGAATACAACGACCCAATCTCATCAAGTCTATTATCAAACCCTAGCCCTAGATTTATATTTACATATGACAGTAATTCTAGTCTGTTAGTTTTTGTGTAGAATGACTGCTTTTGTCTTAAATATCACATAAATCCAGCAATGAATTTCAGGAATTTCTTTTCCCAAAGGCGAAAGATATTTTTTGCTCAGAGGGGGTGAGAAAGTGAGCCTCTTGAGTACAGAGGGTCCTCAGAGGATCTGTGGTTGCTACGACCTTCCTGTTAGCGCTGCCTGGGCATGTGCTCTAGATGGTGTAGTTCATGCTTTTCTGATTAGGATGTGCTTGTTCCAGTTCTGCTCTCTATTACTGCAGTCTTACTGTAAATCTCACACAAACAAACAAACAAAAACAAAAAAAAGCTTTGTTACAGAAATTATTGTAAGGTTCATTCAGTGTATTTCTTAGCAGGCAAATCTAGTAGTTCAGATAACTGCAGATTGCAGGCAGGTTATTTGACCTAGCATTACCTGCCAGCCTGACAGATAGTTGTCCTGGCAAGCCTGCTGTTTACTTCTTCCCCTCTGAGAATACTGCAGTACAGAATCTTCATTGGTGCAAAAGCTCTCTGAAGCCTACAGCAGCCACAGGCATACCAGAGCTGATATGCAAACCTTATGATGCCCTCTGTAGAGAGCTCGCTTAAGTGAAGAAAATGCATGCCCATGGTGATTATGTATTGCACTATGCATAGCCTAGTTTTAGACTGAGAATTTCCAGTCCCTTGTTTAATAAATGTGTTCTTCCCCACTCTTTTCCTTTTTGTTCTTGCTTTTCATCTTAATATTTGTCCATTTTACTTAAATTTTATTTGTCTCTCTTTTTTTGCTTTTGTAGCTTTATGATAACCTTAAACCGCTCCTTTCCCATCTTCATGGTGCTTGCTTGGATATATTCCGTTTCCATGACTGTGAAGAGTATAGTGCTGGAGAAGGAAATGCGTCTAAAGGAGGCCATGAAGAACAGAGGCATCACTAATGGAGTGATTTGGTGCACCTGGTTCCTAGACAGCTTCTTCATGATGGCTGTGAGCACATTCTTCCTCACAGCACTGATTATGGTAAGAATCATCACATAAACAATGATAAAAACTCTCCCTTTTTGCACTGTTGATACTAATTTGCTGTTAGGAAGGTATAGTAGCCATTCATAGGGAGATGGGAGCAGCCGGTGACTTGTTCTGATCACAATATGCAAGAAGCACATTCTTGTAAGCAGTTCTCAGGACAGCACGAGCACTTAGCAGAGATGGAAAGTTAAATTCACCAGAAAGATTTATTGCGAGAGCCCTCACAAAACAATGCATCTAATTAATTACTCTGTATATTGTTTTTCTATAGGCACATTTCTCAATAAATAATGGTTGTCGCTTTATATGAAAGAAATTATAACATGAGGAATCTTAATCTTGAAATTTGTTGCATGTGATTCCTTTATAATATTCAGTGCCCTGTCTGCTTAGAAACTATAGCACTATTATGACAGAAAAAGTTGAAACAGCTATATCATTTCCCTCTCTGGCTGAATTACTTTGTCTTCTATAATGTTCCAGAGAAAGTTGTGTCTCATCTTTAAGGCCCACCTCCTACTTCTTTTACTTTTTGGCTGCTGTATTTAGTTAGACACATCAGTAACATTTTGATTGGCAGGAATGCCTTTGCATCTACTGTAATGTGGAGAACTGGTATTGATATAGTTTTGTTCTGTTTTCCTTTTGGCTACAGCACGGCCAAGTCCTGCATTATAGCAATCCGCTTCTCTTCTTCCTGTTCCTGCTGACATTCACTACAGCCACCATAATGCAGTGTTTCTTGTTCAGCACCTTTTTCTCCAAAGCAAATCTGGCAGCTGCGTGCAGTGGTGTCCTGTACTTCACCTTGTACCTGCCTCACATTGTCTGCTTTGTCTGGCAAGATCACATGACTGTTACTCTGAAGATCCTAGCAGTAAGCTTTTCACTTATATAATATCTTTGGTTTCAAATTTTAGCTGCCCTGTTCACTATCAATGTATGAGTAACAAAGCACTGCACACCTCATCCTCTTAGCTTTTTTCATTCATGGGAAAAGACACTTCTAGACCAGAATAGGCTTTTTTAGCAGGCCTAGTGACTAAGAAGTAATTTTATGGCTTTTAGAAAGTTCAGTAAAAATTATTACTTTAGAATGTTAGGAAATCAGCACAATTCAAAATGTTTTGAATAATTCCTATAATTAAAAGCAGTTTCCACTTCTGGCATGTTTAATAAGTAAAAAGCAATTAACAGAAGAGGTTATCTTTTTCATATGCTCTAATCAAGTTGCAGAGTAATATAAGGTTGAGAAGAGCTCGTATTCGCACTTCTTCTTTGCATGAACTTAGAGGTAGGATTTGAAAACAGACATAAAGCTTTGGCAAATATCTTGCTGTGAAAATGGAAGCTTTATTTTTCTATGAAACAGAACTATGAGTGTGCAGAATTATTCAGATTGATTTTCTTTGGCACAACAATTCAGAAAGAGGGGAAGGGAAACTAAATGCTGTCTCCCCGTCTCTGCAGAGAATTTTAACAGCTTAGGTAAGAAATATACTGTCTTCTACTCTTACATTAGGAAATCTTATAGATTTTATGCCATTTTAAGTTCTACAAATAAAAGTAATATAATGCAAACAATTCTGTCATTAAGTCAGGAACTGAGTTAGGTTGGCCCGTGACAAGCTCTGATTTGAAAAGAAATTTTGAAATTTACACACAGTCAGAGCATAAAGATAAATCTCTTCACACCAAAAAGAGAAGGATGTCAGAACCAAGAAGGAATATTCATAACTGGAATGCTTTTTTCTGTTCCTGGTATGCATGTCCTTCAAAGGCTGGCCTCCGAAGAGCAGCTGATTACAATGAATATAGCAGGACTTTGTGGCTTTGTGGTGGATGAGTGTCTAAGAAGTTTTTCCTTTTTTTTTTTTTTTTTTTTTTTTTTTTAGGATAAGTAAAATAATTGGGCAATGAGTGATAGTTGAAAACCAAACATTATTCTGAGCATCCGGCGTGCTTCGACTTGTTCCTGACACTGGACTTATCTCATACACCCAGGCAGTTTATTTCTTCAGTATAGACACAATGTATGTGTCACATGTTCTGAGTGGAGGTGTTCACATTTAAAAAAAACATCAAACCTTTAAAAGATCCCATATTACTAAAGAAAGGTTGAATTCGGTCTATTAGAGCTAATTACAGCTAGGAATTACCACCCTTCAAGCGGATCATCATAAACAGGTTATTAGACATTCCAGTCTGATAATAGTGAAAACATTTTTCTCTTACTATTTTTACTATTTTTATGCAGTATTAAGTTTTGAAGTCCAGTCCCTAAAGGTCTTCTCTTTTTATGCTTGTGTTTAAAAAATGTCTGTCTGGCTGAATATCATTTTTTTCTTTGTTCCAGAGTTTGCTTTCTCAAGTAGCTTTTGGTTTTGGTACAGAATACTTGTCACGCTATGAAGAGCAAGGTCTTGGCCTACAGTGGGGTAACATCAGAACTAGTCCCTTGGAAGGAGATGAATATAGTTTTCTGTTTTCCATTAAAATGATGCTTTTTGATGCTTTTCTGTATGGAATACTTTCTTGGTACCTTGATCATGTTTTTCCAGGTACACCAGTTTCTTTCTTAGTAGTAGTTGTAAATTATATTAATCTGTTCAATTTCTGAGTATTACTCCTTCAGAAATAGATTATTTGACACTCTAGACTATGAGTCTTACCCGTTGTGGCCCCACTGGTTTATTAAGAACTTCTCCCCTTTCTACTTTTTCTCCCCTTTCTATCTTTCTCCCATATTATGCCTGAAATGAAGGAAATGGTGCAAAGAAGAAAGATGGTGCAAGTGCTGGTTCTGTGCTAAAATTAAAATAGAAATTAAATGAACAAAAATATCTTCAAAGTCAATTTATGTGCATATTGCCCCCTTCAGAAGTTTTAACCATTTCTAATAAGAATTTATCATCCTCACCCAAACATTTTAAAAATACCAAAATAATGACACTAGTTCATAAATATGCTATGGCCACATTAGGCCAATCCTTTCTTAAAGGATGGTACTATTTTCTGGGAGGTACAGCTTCCTAGACCGCTGTGAAAGTTTATTTGTGGATCTTTTTCTTAATGGGCATCCTGGTTCTAGTTGTAAATTCAAAAAAGGACTTTCTTGGTTGTTAACTCTATGAGAAAATTGTTTATCTTTGTAGCTTAGGTGGTTTTCTACCCTCTTATTGAATATTATTACACCACAATAAATGCAAACTCTTACACTATGCAAGCGAGCAAGCTTTCATTAATTTTCTGCTCTGCATGTGAACTGCAGTTCCGGAATGTGTTTCTTGGCAGATGACTATCTCCAAGACACTCTTTTCTTTGATTGTGTGGTTGCCCAGACTTGGAGGTCTTGCAGATTTTCTAGCTATGAAGAAAAATAATTGATGGCTACAGTAAGACAGTGCATGCACATTGCTGTATCTGTATCTTTGGCTTCAGATTAAAATATGGCTTGAATCTTGATATTTTTGTGTCCTTTCCTAAGTGAGCTATGCTGTATCAAACTTGATACTTTGAACTTTAACAAACATGTCCTCCCAAAGAAGTTTAATGAAATTTATTATTTATCTTTTTATTTTCAAAGCTGATATGGAGTAACTTTCCTAAAAGTCCTTTTTTGGACAAGCCCGTGTTGCAAATCTGGTGGGTTTTTTAAAGTATCCATAATGTACTATTTCTGTGAAAATGGGAAAACTTAAACAACAGGAGAAACTTTCTTTGTTTGCGTTTCTAAGTGTATCTTTTTCTGCCAGCACCTGATACAAAAGTAGTATTTCTCTGCATTTCTATCCAGTAGCTTCAGTTCCTCACAGTATTTGTTTTGAGTATCTCCTCATCTTTCTCCTCCTTTGTTTCTCTAATATTTTACTTAGTATTTCTCTCTTATACACATGTAGCCCTTCCAAATCAATGCTGTAGTGTAGTATACGAGTTCCCTGGTTAATCCTATGAATTATATTGATCAGCTCCTGCTCAAGTTTTTCTTCTGCAGATGACCACCTGATGACAAGCTAGTCAGGAGCACAGTTGGTTGACTGACATAAAGGCTATTTTTTTATGTCAGAAAAAAAATACAGATGTTTTCATAGACAGTTTTTCAGTACAGAAAAACTAACCACTTACCAATGAGCATCAAAGATTCTGATTGCTTATCTTAAATAACACAAGGTCAATGACGTGTAGGTTCACAAGCATGCTTATTTTAAATGCAGCAGCTCAGATCCTTATGTTCTGTGAATCAGTAAGATCCAAAAACATGGTGTTGATTGGCACTAACTCTTGTCTGGTCCAGCAAGTACTGATAATGTTACTGTACTTTCTTTTTGCAAGCTTTTCACTTAAAAAGATAGTTTCTATTTAAGAAAAGGTTTACTTAGTTGTCACTTTTTCCCAGAAGGCTTCATGCTAGAAGAGTAGCTAGAGTCTCTTTTTTTTGCTGCCAGTTTTGATTTCAGGCCCAATATAATAAATGTTCATAAGAGTGAGTTTTTTGCTCATGTCAGCTCTCGAGTGTTGAGGGAAAATGATTAAATGAGGCTGGGATCTCATCTTAAGTAATCAGAATGTGCCTTGGCAACTGCTCCCTGTCTGGCAAAGTTTCAAATTGTCCTCAGGTAGAGAATACCTTTGTTCTGTAACTAAACCACATTTTATTTAATAAAATATAGAGTTAATCAGAACTCATTTTTGAGTTCCTTACTCCTGTTTATTAAAAAAAAAAAAAAAAAAAAGCAAATAAAATCTGTTCTCTCTTCTACCAGGTAGTTGGTGAAGTGGTTTGGCCTTCTGATATCTAACACTGACTACTAATGGAACTGCAGGTGTTTGTAATCATAATTAAGATTTTGTCTAGATTAATTTGTGTTCACTGGAGAATGTGCTTGCAAAGTACACATCACCTTCTTATTTTTCTTGCAGGGGACTACGGCCTACCACAGCCTTGGTATTTCCCTTTGCAGGAGTCTTACTGGCTTGGTTCTAGAAACCCCAAAGCTGAAAAAACAGCAACAGCTGATGGTGAGTTCATTTAAAACTTTAGAAATAACTTAAAAACTGCTAATCTGCTTAGAGTGGCTGTACAATAACATTTCCAATACACAAGTTGCTGCAAAGGTTGGGGACAGCCACGTAATAGGAATCTCAGCAGGTGCCTTTGAACTTCTAGTGGCCTGGGATTATTAGAGTTGAGAGAGGTGAGTCAGCCTTCCATCTAAGAGACTTTAAAGCATGAGTTAACAAGCATCATCAGCCTCCCACTCTCTAACTAAAACCTTTCGAGACATTCAAGGAGTTCTTGTTGCCCAACATAGCATTTGTTAAATTAGTCAGAATGAAACAGTGATGATGTTATTTACACTGAGACTCCCACATCTAGATGGGCTGAAGTACTGTGTTGATAGTTTCAGTAATGCATTGTGATGATTAATGCTCCTGCAAAGCTCAAATTTTAGGACTACCTTCTTTTCCTCAAAGTACCTCCAAAGAGGAAGGTAAGTTTTAGTTGATTAAGTGTCGGATATTTTTTGTTTATATAGAAAAAGCTTCAGAATCAGAAGGTTGTGTGGATCAGAACGCCATGAATGAGGAAAGGAATGAAAGCAGAACAAAAAAATCTGAAGAACCTGAAAAGGCAGAAGAAAAGAATGGCAACCAGGGGAAGAAGGATGGTAAAAACAAACAATGTAAACACAAACGAGAAAAAGAACTCGGCGAGCAGGGGAAGCCTAAGACAGATGTCCAGGACAAAGATGAAATGAATAGTAAGGAGAGAGAGCAATCTGAGTACTTTTCAGACACTGTACTCATTGTACTTAATAACCAAGTAGACATGGGGATGATTGGAGTCATTATAGAGGATAGTGTGTGACTACCAGAGATAGGCTTAATTCTCCCAGCTACTCTCTCACTTCCCTGCATCCAAGAGGCATACACTTACATCCTAGGATTAAACAGAACCAAAATTTCAATAGAAATACTTGTGCTGAGAAGAGTATTGTTCCCTCCTGCCTCCTTTCCCCACCCCCCACTTTATTTTTATTTATTTATTTATTTATTGCCTCTCTTGAGTATGTCTTGCATCTGAGGATAAAGGCTGGTTTCAAAAGGGTTTATCTGAAGTGCTGTGTATCTGTCTGTAGCCTTTTCTGATGCTGACATTAGCCACCACCTAAGTATTACTGAAAGACCTGTCTTGCTTTTAAGTGCCAGTGTCTTCTTTTGTGGAGAGTTTTCTGCATGTGGTGCTCAGAGGAATGCATATGAATTCTGTAGCAAAAGTAACCACTACAGACAGATCTCCCTTGGGAAGCCAGGGTTAAAAATAGGGTCATCAGAGCTCCTCACGTAGGCACTGAGAACTTGCATTTGGTGTGAATAGAAACAGGACAGGACTTCAAAAGAAAAAAAGACAGGCAGAGGGCAAAGGTTACCCAGTCAATCTTCTCCTAGTACTGCCTTATCTTTGTGGTGCTGTATTCATCAGCTCCCTGGTTCCAGCTGCTACATGACCACAAAGGAAGGGCTTGCCCTACTGCTGCAGGCACAAAGAAGCTTTCCTTTCCTTTCAGCCAGCTGTACAGGAACCGAGAGAAGGATAGAGATGCCAAGAGTAGCCCTGGTATAGTCCAAGGATACTTTTCAAAATAGCCTCATGATAGCACTGATACTTTATAAAATAGTAATGGGGTGGGAAATAGTTATAATGGCTTGACTCTGGTGCAGATCAATACTGGCAGAAGTTAACAGAGCACAGCGAACAATATAAATGTGTTCTAACTGCTTGATGTACTTTGAGCATATTGCAAAGCCCCCATCTGCATCCCCTACAAGTGCTGCTGCCTATTGCAGACCTAGATTGTCCAAAATTTTTTTTGAGGACATAGAATCAGAACAAAGGAATGTTCTTCCGCTAGATACGTTTTCAGCGATGCAAAACAGTTACTGGGGGAGATCATCAGTGTTTGCCTTAGAACTTGTCAATTAGTCTTTCAGGTCTGCTGAGTTAAAAGCCTGGATTCTTTCAAAAGGCAGAAGAAAAAGTATTTTATAAGCATGATTTTATTTCAAATAAGTCTACCTCATCTAGATGAGTTGTTTCATCTGCTTCTTAGTATATATAGCTCTCTAGTGCACAATGTATCTGGGACTTTTCCCAAGCATTGTAATAACAGTCTTAAAAACCACTAATGGAGGTGGGGCTGGTTTCACCCAGATGGTATTGGCTGCTCTCCACACAGGCCTGCTGGGTACTGAATGATTTAAGTAAGCTGCAATTGCAAAACAAACCTTCCTGCAAAGCCTTAAGTATTCTTTGTAAACAAAAGTGGACAGAGGGGTGGGGGGTGGGGGATGTCTTTACTTAAATTTCTCAACTCCCATAATTCATATTGCCCAGGGGCTTAATTTACTTAAAAGGAAATTTGCTTTGTCTAGAAATTGATGCAATAAAAAATCTGATGGTGCTATTTATAATAGTGCATTTTTTTATCCTGAGAGGTAGCCGTTCTGTGTTCCAGTTCATGTTAGGTACTGCCTAAGTGTTGAGCTGGCCTCAGCAAGGGGGGTAAATTTCACCTACTAGGATTAAAGGCAAATGTTGTTTTTTAAAAGCATCATGGTAAAAGAATGCACAGCTGGGCAGATTATTTGAATGGCAGATTTCAGCCTGGCTGGAGAGGCAACATGCTGCTTGTTTAATGTAATCTCTCCACCTATCTAAGTATCTGTAGACAACTGTCTTAAATAATCTTCTGCTACACAGTGTAAACAGAAAGCTTGTTCAGCTCCACCTGATCCAGTGAGTTTACCTCTCCACAGACCATAGTATTTCTGGGCTCCTTCTACCACTCGTATCTGCGTGAATCTAAGTAAACTGAATTGCAGTTAAGACTTTTTTTCAGTTAGATACTGGTGTGACTGGAGAATCTGGCCCTGGCACATGATGCTATATTTTACTGGGTATGTACTGTTGTCTCTGCACTTACTGGTGTGTCGTCATCAAAGGAAGGATAAACACATCATTGTACTCTTTTCTCATTCATGGTTGGTTTTTTGTTTCGTTTTGTTTTTTGCTTTTCAAGTAAATACCTTCTGTGAACCTGAGCCTACAGGACTGATTCCAGGAGTATGCATTCAGAACCTGGTGAAGATTTTTGCAAATAGGCCTAAGCCAGCAGTAGATAGAATGAATATGACTTTTTATGAAGGCCAGATCACCGCCTTCCTTGGTCACAATGGAGCAGGAAAGACAACCACCATGTAAGTCTGTATTTTAAAGCAGAAATCCCCAGCAGTGCTCTAAGTCCTGAGGAGCAGCCTTCCCTTTTCACTCTTCCCTTGTCTCTCCACGCCTGCAGCTAGACTGGCATGCAGCATTAAGTTTTTCCCAGACAGGGAAGTGCTGTCCCTAGACAAAGAGAAGGCATCTTGGACTTGCCAAAGCTCTGTGAGGAAGGCAGTGAGTGTGTGAAAAAATATAGTGAAATTATAGAAAGTACGAAGCAATTATTTCCCCCAGCATTCACTTTACATGTCCAGGCTCCCACTAGGTAAAAAGGGAGAAAGCTCTCCTGACTGATAAAGCTGAGGATTTGAAGGCCGACACAGTTTGCACATTTCTGATTTTTCTGTCTGACTTTTCAGTGATGGGTTTTTTTGCCAAGGTTTATAAATTCATACCCTCTTTAAACAAAGTGGTTGTGTACATTCAAGTTTACACCCAGATTAAAATACTCCTTTAGTTCTACAACCCTGGTGTCCCAGGAAGCCAGGCTTCAAGACTATATGTGACAAAATAGGATTAATTGATTTACAAAGCATTTAATCAGTCTGTGATGAGTTCACCAAGTGTCGAAAGAATGTTTTGGTACAATGCTCTCTAGTTTTTTTTTTTAATTTAAAAAGACTTTTATTTCAAATGCACTGAAAATTGCCTTCAAAATTTTATAAATGTTTTGTAAATACTTTTTTTTCTCTTGATTAAAACAAAAATGTCTTTTGCTTTGAAATTTTGGGAACAGAAAAATCTATTATACCATCCATTTGCAACCTAATCTTCTGCCCCAATCCATCTCACAGAAAATAAGGGTGTAGGGTATGTGCCAGTCAGCATGGCTAGAGACCTTAAAAAATAACTGCTCCTACCGGGCTTCATCTTAGACCCATTTGTACACAGGAGTGGTGTAACATGCTTAGTAAATTACTCTGAAACAGAACCACACAGTCTGGTTTATCAGAAGTTTAACACAGTAGCAGATCCACAACATTCTCATTATAGTACGGCAAGAGTATGTATATGTTTGCTTTTTCCATTGGAGTTTTCTTCAAAGCCCATAATAAGAAGTCATCACACTCCATCTAGTGGAATCATGCAAGATGTCTTTCTAATCTGGAACAGAGAGAAGGGTGAGTGGGCATTTCCTCCTTTGTTTTTTTATTTTATTTTTCCCCAGGTCGATACTGACAGGCCTCTTCCCACCTACCTCTGGAACTGTGCTGATTGGTGGCCTGGATATTCAAACTCACATGGATTCCATTCGACAAAGACTAGGAATGTGCCCTCAGTACAACATCCTGTTTAATCAGTATGTATCATTCCATTCTAGCTTTCTGAGTAAAGGTGTCCAAGTGGCTTATCACCAAAGCCTGTGTGGTTTCTCTTGCTGTGCTGGCATAGGTGTACTAACTCTCAACCCACCTGTAGGATAGCTGTTGTTGGTCCTCAGTAGAATCCTATTGCATCATTTAGCTGGGAACAAAGAAGGCTGCAGAGAAAATGACTGTTCTTGCTACTGTTATTTTATGCTGTAGTGTGAACTGGAAGGAGTTCAGCCTGGAGACTCATGCACTGTACTGTAGGATGCTTTTTTTTCCTAAAAGAGGAAAATCTGGACCAACAGTGCAGCAGCAGGATATTTTTATGCCCATTTTGCACTACCACCCAACAGCTGGCTACCTGTTGATTTGCAGCCTCACTGCCATCAGTTTGTGGTCATCTCAGCAGCAGCCTTTCTTCCTCAGTGTCGTTTCACATATTAGATTCTATTTCATTATGGCCTATGGGTAGTTTGATTCCTACTTTGCCTGTTCCTCTGGTAGCAGTTTCTACTTTGAAAAGGCAGAGGAAGCTCCTATGACATCTAAATGAAGCGTGTTGATTCTCTAATCTGTATCTGTGATTCAGATTTGGGGTAAAGCAGCCTCTCCTTTTTCAGCAAAATAAAGCTATAGTTTTGGTGTTAGTTTTTTTTGTTTTTTGGAAAAAAAATCTGCTGATTGGTTTAAATTGTCTTGGTGCCTTTCTGTCTGATTTCACAGCCTAACTGTAGAAGAGCACATCTTGTTTTACTCCCAACTGAAGGGGAGATCCAGGGATGAAGCTGAGCAAGAACTGGAAATGCTGCTAGAAGACATGGGTCTCACTCATAAAAGGAATGAAGAAGCTCAGAATTTGTCAGGTGCCCACCAGATTTTTTGAAGTTTCTTTTTCTTGCCTTTGAGTGAAGAACTCAATACTGAGTTCCAGTTCCATGTTGAAGGCTGTATTTTGCCACATCACTGTGCACTAGGGCAGTCCTCACTCTCAAAGAAATTGCTTAATGCAGCTTGCAAATAATAAAGTTGACACTACTTTTCCTTAAAGTTTCTGCTTCTATATATATGACAAATTCAAACATACTTAAAATTGTTCTATTTAAATAAGTATGTCAAAAATATATCCATCAGTGTAAGAAAAACAAACAAAAAACAAATACATAATACAAACAGCGAAATACGTCTATCATTTCAAGGCAGATTAAATAATGTACTACCATAGAATCACCAAGGTTGGAAAGACCTCCAAGATCATCTATTTCAGCCATTCACCTACAACCAGTATTTTCCCACTAAACCCGGCCTCTTAATATCACATCTAAACGTTTATTGAACACAAGAAATTGGTCCCCTGATCCCCTGTTTGGGTCAATGCAAGTAATGCAGAATACTTCTTTAATGCTAAAAGTAAAAGTTCTCTGTTGTCTTGTAGGTGGAATGCAAAGGAAACTCTCTGTTGCCATTGCTTTTGTTGGTGAAGCGAAAGTGGTGGTCTTGGATGAGCCCACTTCTGGAGTTGACCCATATTCTAGGCGATCTATCTGGGATCTTCTGCTGAAGTACCGCTCAGGTAAGAGGCCTGAATGAGTGAACTGAGTTTTTTAAAGCCTGTCACAGACACTGTACAGATACAGTGCCTGTTTTTGTAAACAACTATTTGTGCAGGGCATACATGCAAATAGGGATTTTGAGCAGACTACTGTGGGCGTGACAAACCTTGAGTACAGGCTGTGGTAAAGAAAAAACACTGTATTAATTACGAAAAATTATGCACCATTTTGAGTTCCTGAGAGTCTTTGTTCCTTCAAGGCAGAACCATCATCCTCTCAACCCATCACATGGATGAGGCAGACATCCTTGGAGACAGGATAGCCATCATATCCCAAGGGAAACTCTTCTGCTCAGGCTCTCCTGTATTCCTAAAGAACTGCTTTGGATCTGGCTTTTACCTCACCCTGGTTCGCAAGGTGAAGAACACCAGAACTGGAAGGAATGTAGTAAGTATGCACTTTTGCCCCTGCATGTATAATCTGAAAAGTTCATGTTCATGCACTGCACCAAGGTAGAAAGCAATCAAGTGCTGCTTGAGACTGTAAAACTAACTTCAGAATAAAGAAAGTGATGACAAAGTTTGGTAACACCTCATGAAATTATATAGCTGTATGAGAATATCTATAATGATATTATCTGTTTTTATAAATGTAAATTCAACAGGGCCTGTTAAGTGGACATGAAGCATTCAGTTGTCTATAGTTCACTTTCTTCAGTTATGCATGTTAAAGCATTTACCCGTCAAGTTGCCTTTGTGCATGTTGTGGTCTTTCTGCCTGAAGTACACTGGTTGTAAACATGGTGTTCTGTTGGAACTAGCTCAAATAACAGGCAAGTAGAAATTTAATTAATAGCTAATCAGCTTTCTACAGCTTGAGAAGTATGGATCTGGATTATTTCTGTTGTTGCTAGGTCTTTCAGACTTCATACCAGCAGGATGTGTATACTTACAGCCACTGCTCTTTGCATTTCCTCAGGCATTTGCATGTAATTTAGAACTGACAGACACAACTTGTGCAAGAGGATTTATGTTGTCTGTGTCTCTTAATCCAGTCCTCAAATGACTTTCACTGTGATGTGTTCCAGTTTACATACTTTTCACTGACTCAAACTGGTCAACCCTTACATCTTATTTGCATGTATCTGAAGAACTTTCATCTTTCCTTCTGTTGCTTGTCTGTGCCAGTCACTTTGTAGCTGTGGATCTCAGTGCTCCTGCTCCTGTTCCAGCTGCGCACACAATGAGGAAGAAGGAACTCAAGAGCAGGAACTAGGTGGTAAGAAGTGGGATGGTTTAGCATTCTGGCACATGGCATTGTCTCCCATTGTGCTGCAGTCTCACCCTACAGATCATTGCTGCCGAGGTCCACTTTTCCAGCACTTGTCTAACATTTGTATAGTAACAGTCAGTAAAGTTGCTTCATGCTTTTACATACCATTGTTCCTTTTTGAGAGAGATACATATATAGTCTCAGACACAGCTGCTGAACTGAAAGCTTGTGTGCTTTGGAAGTATAGACTAAATTTACAACAACTCTGCGCCAATGTATGTAATTTGACAATGAAAACTGAAGCATGTCTAGAGCAAAGAAAAGTGGCTCTTCTCAGAAAAAGCCATTTTCATCTTTGCATGTCAAAGAAATTAAGTAGGTATTCCTGAAGGTCTTGTGTCTTGCTACAGACCTGAAGTAGTTTCCTGCTACATAGTTCTTAAACCATAATTAGCAACATGGCCCTGTCAATCTAGTACAGAATTAACTTGAGATATCTTTAAGTTACATCATAGAACAGTTTCTTTTTGTATGGTACAAGTAACAGCTTCTGAAATCATGCTTCGTGTGATTATACATTCATTCTTGGAACACTGTTTTGACTTTTCACAGGAGATTTGAATGAACTAGAAGAAGTAATTCATCATCATGTCCCAGAAGCAAAATTAATTGAAAATATCGGTCAAGAACTTGTTTACCTTTTACCCAATAAACACTTTAAACAGCGATCTTATGCCAGTCTCTTCAGAGAACTGGAGGAAACATTGGATGACCTGGGACTTAGCAGTTTTGGAGTTTCAGACACACCGCTTGAAGAGGTAATAGATTAAACCATTTGCTGATCTTTACCATAAGTCCCCAAAGCATTTTCTGACACCGTTCCTGTTCTTTAACAAATAACCTTAATAAGCAATACTGAAAAGGTATCAGCTTATTTATTAATCACACATTATAAGATGGTTTATTGTGTTTCCAAGATCAGGTTTATGTTCTGTTCCTAACCAGACGTGTTTGTCTGTGGCAGGTTTTCCTGAAGGTCACAGCAGAAGCTGACACTGAAGTGCAAAAATCAGGTATAAATCTGTGTATCAGTATTTAATTTTCTTACGGTTGGTCTGTATTCTGAATACCAAATTTTAAGAAATTCTCACCAAAATACATCTGGTGAGCGAACTCTTGTTTTTAGGGCTGGACATATGAGAAACCAGCTGAAGTTAGCAGAAATACATTTACTTGGATTGGATGAGGTCCTTAGCTGTGCACGTAAAAATGTGACATCTAGACCCAAGATGTCAGTTGTTTTTATAAGAAGTATTTTGCTGACCATTAGTCCATAAAATACATACAGAATTAACTAGTTAATCCAGCCAAGTAAGAGTGTGATGGTACTGGGTACAACCACACTGTAACAACTGTAATTAAAGCAGTCTGGTGATGTGATACATACATTTCCTAAAATCTGGAGCTCAGCAAAATGTTTGTGTTGTCTGCATATATGGAAGTAATTATCTTCTCTGTAACTTTTCATCTGGATAGCTCCTATTATTAAGTGTATTTCTTAACGTAGGAGACATTCAAGAAAATGATTCTACTCCTGGCAAAATTTCTACTGAGAACAAAGCAGCTGAACAGACCCCAGTGGAAATCAATAACACTTCTCGAATGCCAGTAGGCACAGCAGGGGATCAAAATGAAGGCAAAGGGTCCCTGCAGTATAAAGGTTTTCAGCTTGTACATCAGCAGTTCAAAGCACTGATCATCAAACGGTTCCACCATGCCTCCCGCAGCTACAAGGACTTCCTAACTCAGGTATTGTCTCATTGTTGGTGTCCTTGATTATTTTCCCACAGTTTTCTCAATCCTGTCTTTCCCAGCACAGAGGTGGGAATTTCTAATTTATGGTTCCAGCTGTTCTACCTGTCACTGTTTTTCTTTCTGCCTGTAATCAGTAGTCCTTACCAAGTACGTGATTTAATCACTACCAACCAGTGTTTTCTTTTTAGTACAGTACAGTTCTTTGACAACCAGAGTCTTAACTGAAATCATTGGAAATGAAATAGCTGGTGGATGGCGGATAAACCAAATTCTGCTGTCCTGTCTTCATTTATGTATGAGTTGTATAGTGTGTCACTCTGCAGCACATGTCTGAGTGTGATCTTTTCCTGTCCCCTGCAGATTGTTCTGCCTGCCAGTTTTGTGTTGCTGTCTTTAGTGCTTACAGTTATTATTCCTCCATTTGGAGAATATCCTGCCTTAACTTTAGACCCTTGGATCTATGGACAACAGTTTACTTTCTTCAGGTATGAAGAATCAGTGAATAAATGTATGTCTGTCATATACACTCACTAGCATTTAGGATCATGAGGCTCTGCCTTGCCAGGTTATCCTCATTCTATGTAGTATAAGAAAGGAGTAATTCCGCAGCAAATTTCAAATAGTATGAAACTGGAGCAAGTGGGGAGCACAGTTGCTAGTATATCTAACCAGCATTCCTCAATTGTAAAACTGTATTTGGTGCTCTCCTTTTCCTACCTGAGTTCATGACCTCAGCACTGAAGAAGTTAGGTATCCTAACAGGAGATCCAGTACAGTAAGAAATCTGACTGTTTCTGATATGCTACTGAACTACTCCTTTATTCATTATCTTACATTACAAGGAACAAGATTCAAAACTGCCTTTTGACCTGTGGTAGTTATTTATAATTAGTATGTATGTGAATACAGTTTTGAAAACAAGATGAAAGCAGAGAATCTTAGGTTTTGTAATGTTGATGCTTAGCTGTTTCAGCCCATGCTCCATTTTTTGGCTAGTTGATTCTGAAATATTATCACCAGTTGCTTATGTATATTCTTATTCAATAATGTGAATTTTTTCAATGGAGAAAGTCTCATCTTATTCCCTTAGCAATGAGCGTCCCGGCAGTGAGCAGATGGTCTCCCTCACTAATGCTTTCTTAAATAAACCTGGATTTGGAAATCGCTGCTTGAAGAATCAGCCTCTTCTGTAAGTTGCCTGCTAGTATCTATTGAAATAGATCCTAGTAGGATATTACCAACAGTACTGGAGCAGTGGAAAAAGAAATTAGTTGGCTTGATGTTTTCCTAGAGCCAATGCTTCAGATTTTTTCTAGGTAAGAATATCTAATAATAAACAACAAGAAAATATTTCCTCTGAATTAAAAGCCACTCACAGTGCTAGATGTGAGTAACTGGAAGCTCTTGTAACCTTGTATTAGGAATTAAGCCACTTTGAAATGTGTGAGTAAGATACTGGAATCAAGCCCAGATCTTCACAGCTTCCTTGGTATTTTACACATCTAAGTCCCTTCAGATTCTTCTTGTTCCCAGTGATGTTTGGAAGAAACTGCTTCATCAGCTGCTTGGATAGTGAAGTACCAATAGGGCAGTCTTTGTGATTCAAACTTATTTTCACTCTGAATTGAGAATTGCATCAGTAGAGCTCTTTATTTAACATAAAATTATCATTAAATTAAGGCCTACATGGCCTGCCTTGGAGTATCACAGTGACACTGTGCTTTGCCATTCATTTTCTCCTGCCTTTCTCTCAACCCTAGTATCCAACAGCTTGATTTTTCTGGCTATTTTCTCCTCTTTTTGTACAGAACAAACCAGGAAGAAGAAGAAAAAAAAGGGGGGGGAGACTGGGGAGAGGGGGGAGGTAGAAAAGGTACTGCATGACTAAGTAGCAAGGAAAAAGATAGTCTCCATGCAAAGGCGTCTCCTCACTGTGGTTTTTCTTTGTACAAATTCATCAAACAGCTCCTGTGTTTCTTCAGTTTCCTATCTAAAGTCATTAAATTTGGCAGTTTGGAGGGAGATTGTACCTATGTTTATCAAGGACTAGAAAGTGATGTTGTTATTAGTAAGTCACTAAACAACATCTGAAGGTGTCTAGTGAAAACACTGTGATTTTTGTAGATTCTTGATCTCTTAAAATTTATCTCTGCACAACTGAAAGACTCTTCCTGTACACAGGAACTACCCATGTAATAATATGCCTACTGCCTGGAATATACCTGCTGTTCATCCTAATCTCAGCAGCCTCCTGCTGAATCAGAAGTGGAGCTCTGAGAATCCTTCACCTTCCTGCAAGTGCAGCACTGACAAGAAACTCATTATGCTGCCAGAATGCCCTCCAGGAGCTGGAGGCCTCCCACCACCACAGGTAGTGTCAAGTATTGAAAATTTCTGTGATTTCCTGATCTCTGCATAGACTTTTGGGCTAGAAAATGAGTGACCTGCTCTGGTTTCAGTGATACTATGAAACTGAATGCTTCCCCTGATATAAAGCTACTTTTATGGTTTTACTGACAAACAACAGGTTTAGAGACTTCAAAGCTTCATATGGCTGAATGAGTTTTCTCTTTTTTTTTTTTCTAGAGAGTGCAGCACAGCACAGAAATACTTCAGGATCTGACTCACAGAAATATCTCAGATTTTCTTGTGAAAACATATCCCATTTTGATAAAAGGGAGGTAGGCATGAACTGCTCTGTTTTTCATATGTGACATTTTATACCTGTCTGTGAACGTAGCACCTGATTTGTTGCAGCACTGTGTAGACTTGAGCATTATGCCCATATTCCTGACTTAAGAATAGGAGATGTCTATTCTAGGGGAATTAAACTGTTTTTATTTTAACAGTTCACACAGCCAGTTACTCCTTTATAGGTAGAGCTAAGTTTCAATGTCAATGGCATACCGTGTTAGCAGTAACCGTGTCAGTGATGAACAAAATGGTGAATTGCTGAGTTTCTGATTTGTGTCCCTGAAGAACTGTAGCCACACCATTTTGACCACCTGCCTGAATTAATTATAATTTGCTTCTCTGATGTGCTAAGGGGAGAAAGGTAATATCACATAGATGCATCTGTCCTACTGTTAGTTCCTGTGCTTGTCTGAGTGTCTTGCATTGCAGCTGGCTGTGCAGTTGTCTGTGGCTTATTAATGCTGATTCAGGCCTTGCTATCTTTTTAATTTCTAGAAAGGTTCTTGATGTTTCCATCACATCTGCTATGTGCCAACTGCATTTGACTGATTCCTTTTAGGACATGTCAGAATTGATGTAGAAGCAACTTTTAAAATCAGTGTATTAAAGATTTAGATGTGTGAATTTAGAACTCCTACTTGTCTCTGTTTGAGCTGGAAAATGAACCACGTCAGAAAATAAAGAAAAAATTAAAAGTAGTAAGCCCACCTTAGGGAGTAACTAAAATCTTAACAGCCAATGACTCAATGTAATCTACAGATTTAAAAAGAAAACAAACAAACAAACAAAAACACAAAAAACCCCAATGTATCAGAAAACTAAAGATCTGCAAAGCATAGGAAATCACCGTTAATTTCCATCTAAGTCTGACAATATATCAGTGATTTTGGTTCAGTGCATTATAGATGGGACTCTCTTTGTCTGTTTCAGCTTGAAGAGCAAATACTGGGTCAATGAGCAAAGGTAAGAAGCCAATTCACAGACTGCAGTGGTAAATAAAGAACCAAAGAATTTCTGTTTAACAGAAATCACAATGTTTCTCTGAATGGACAAGGGGAATCGTGACAGATAGCGTAGAACAAAGAGAAGATTGCAGTGTGAAACAGATTGTAGGTTGTATTTGTTCGGACTACCCCACGAGTGTGAAGGCCAGAGGCAAACAAAGGAGTTGTCACAATTTTATTATCTACAATGTGTGATTAGTGGAATTTGAATGATGAAAATTACAATACAATACAGCACTTCATTGTGTGAGTGCTCTGATGAGACTCTTTCAAAGTGCAGCAGAAAAAAAAAAAAAAAGACCTCGGATGACAAAGCTGGGCAGCAGTCTGCCAAATACAGAGGATTAGCAAATGCAGCCCCTTATTCCCACTCAGAACATGTGCAATAGTTATAAAACAAATTCCACTAGTGTTCTGTGCTTTCATTGGAGGCATTTAGCCCCAATATGATGTCTACACTTGGAGATACTTAGAAAAAATGACTGATTAGTTTGAAGAACATGGGTTTTTCATCAGCAGTAGGAATTCATTTCAAGGGTAGAAGCAGCTGCAGAGATAATCCTTCAGGGATTATCTCCTTGCTCATGTGCAAACGTTACTTTCTATGGAATTAAATTCTGATCAATATCATTCAATAGTATTTATTATTACAAATTATCGGTTAACGCCAGTATTGTTTAATACCTGTTCTTCTCAGGAGAGATGTTCTGACCTCCGTCCTTCATGTCATCCAAGTAGTTATATTGTCTGTTAATAATCTTAATACAGAGATTGTGAGCTATAAACAGGACCTTTTTTCCAAAGTATTCTATCTGAATAATAATTTTTTCAGGATCTCAACATGGATCCCTCATAGATGGATTTAATTACTATTTGAAAGTATTATAAAGATACAATACCTCCTACAAGTTGCTAGAAAAAAGGTTGGAGATTGTTATACATAAATTGTATCGTGTGTAAATCAAACTCATACTAAATGACTTTTCAGTATTTGCATCAATCTATGGAGTTTTGGGTCAGTGATACAAGTGACTGATGTTGCTGTTTCTCCTCATTAGGTATGGAGGAATTTCTATAGGAGGAAAGCTTCCCGTCCTTCATGTTTCTGGAGATGAAGTTGTCAATTTTTTAAGTAATCTGGGCCGAATGATGAATGTCACAGGAGTAAGATTTGTTTGGTCTCTTTACCCAAGAATTGTTAAAAAGCTGAAAACCTTCAGCACTGGAATTCCTCCAGATAACTGGTCTTTAACCTTTTTTATTTTAGGGACGAAATTCACTGGCTGCTGCTAAAGAATTTTCTAATTTCCTTAAATACATGGAAACTGAAGATAATATTAAGGTATTTGCTGGAAATAGTCTACAAACTTTCTTCCTTGAGATAGACTTCAAATAATAAGAGTACTGATGGTGGAATTCTCAGATGAGTGAAGAGCTGAATTCTTGTATTTATCATAAGTAATAATAGTGTTAATGCATTTGCAGTTATTTCTAATAAGATTTTTCTTAACCCATGTTCTTAGTACTTCTTGCTACTCTAAATACTTCTGAGTAGGACACATTCTGCTGAACTTTAAAATTTCATCAAAATCACTTGACAATCGCTTGACAGTCACCCTCCTAAAAGCACAGTATATGAGCTCCTCCTGCTGGACTGAGCCTAGGCACTACCAAGTCCTGGTGCTAGAGTCTTCCCTGCTGACAGCAGCCACCAAAGAAAAGAAAAGGCAGCCAACTGTTCTCCTGCATCTCAGGGTTATTAGTGAAAGCTTCTTAAATGAATATATGCTCTCTGACTCTTTTAGGTGTGGTTTAACAATAAAGGATGGCACGCTATGGTTAGTTTCCTTAATGTAGCAAATAATGCAGTCCTTAGAGCTAATCTGCGGACTGGCCAAGCCCCTGAGGAATATGGGATCACTGTTGTAAACCATCCTCTGAACCTCACCAAGGAACAGCTCTCTGAAGTCACTGTGTAAGTCTGTGTTTTGCTACTGACTTTTACCCCTCCCTCTCCTGTCAGCTTACCACCTACAGTGCGCTCACACTCTGAGGAGAGATAGTTCAGATGATAGAACATGGAATAATTTACTCAAAATTTCTCTCCAACCAATAATTAGATATACAATCTGTTCTTTTTTCTCTAAATATTTGTTCCCACCCAATGTAGGAGCTATGACCATTGGTTATACATGATTGCATGTTTCTTTTGATTCCAAAGATTAAAGGTCAGACTCAGAAGTCTCCGTTCACGTCTCAAAGCTGATAGATCTCCTAGAGAAAACATGTAGAGATCATAAGAAAAAGGTGTCAGAAATTGTTTCTAAGTAACTACAGGTAGGCAATAGTCAATAACCTCTGTCGTGGTGCCAACGTCAGCATACAGCCATAGTTGATTGAAAAGACATCCCTAAGATACAACTTCCTTCTCAACATGTTCTGTTAGGTTCAAATTTTTGCCTTAGCACAAACAAAAGATCTTAACTTTTTTTCGTCTCACTTTGTGGTTTACCTCTTTAAGTACCTTTTCTTTTAGCTCACGTAACACTTCAGTTATTGTGCCTGATTGCCTACTTTGAGACACACCACTCAGGAAAGGCTGTTAAACAGATATATGTAGGAGCTAAACTTTTCCAGTGAATGAAGACAATTAGAAAAAAAAAAAAAACAAAAACAAGAAATGGTGTTATCATCAACATTAATTAGCTACTGTCGTATGCAATATGGGAAGACACATCAGCACATTTTGAAATTGGAAAAATCTTTTAATTATCCAATAACCTTGTTACTTTTAGATCTTAAAATTCCCGCCAGCTTTCCCAAATGCTGATATAGTGTTATGTTGCATCCATCCCTTTACTCACAGTCCCTTCTTGTGCTTTGTTGTAGGTTGACCACCTCAGTGGATGCTGTTGTTGCCATCTGTGTGATTTTTGCCATGTCCTTTATTCCAGCTAGTTTTGTTTTATACTTGATTCAAGAACGTGTGACAAAAGCCAAGCACCTCCAGTTTGTTAGTGGTGTTAGCCCTGCTATCTACTGGCTAACTAACTTCATGTGGGACATAGTGAGTAATCGTGGGTCTCATTTTGTAGTCCACAGCATTAACTAGGAAATAATCAGTAAATTAATCAGAATTAAATATATGCAACTTTACATACCAGGGGAGAGCACCTTTGCCAGAATATGGTCACAGACCGTACCCCCCGTAAGAAACTTATGTGTTTCAACATATTCAAGATATTTAAACAGGAGATTCATCAGCTGCTGGAACAGCAGCTGGAAGCCAGACAAAATACTCTAAGGTATCTAAAATAATGTGGATGTATTTGTTTAGGCCATTGAATCATTTTCAATGTGTTGTTTCAAATGAAAGCACAAGGCATGCTTAGGCAAGGTTCAGCTATCCTCTTACCCCAGGCCTCTTAAAGGAATAAATTCTTTGCTTACTAGAGGCCCAGCAAAGAGCTTGTATTATGGTTATTGTTTTTCAATAAAGATGGAGCCCAAGGGCTTATCCAATAAGAAAAGCATGAACATATGAGAGAAGAGAGGAGGAGAAAAGAGAAATTATTGAAATGCCTCAAACTTTTTGGGTTTTAGAAAGTGCTTTTTAATTAGAAGATAAAGCAAAACATGAATATATTAAGTGAGGGAAAAGAAGCAGATCTCTGAGTTTCTTTATCCTGCAGGTCACAGCAACATCCCATCAGCCAGGAATTCTGCTTGGTCATGGCCCTTGACAGCAAAGTGCAAAGTCATTAACTGGAGTTAGCAGTTCTGTGAATTGCTGCCTTTCAGTATTCATGGGGAGCTCTATGTATTGCAGTAGTCCTACACTGTTAATGCTGAACAGAGAAATTGAGCAGAGCATTGGCCAAGCATCTTTCAGTTTAGCTTCATCCCAGGAATGTGGCTCAAGTTTCTAGCTTTTTCATTCCTGTACAGCTTTTATATCACCAGAAATCACATCTCCTTGCATACTCACTGACTTTTTCTGTGGGCAACCTGCCAGCAGGACCATGAAACAATCAGTTCCAAAGTTACAAGCTAAGAGTCAATGTGTTTTGTTTTTGATGTTTCTGATTAAAGATGTCTCAGAAAAATGTAAAGTGCTGCTGGAGGCCTGTTGAGCCACAAGCCTGAGTAACTAGTCCAGCTTGCTAATTTCAGTTTTCCTCAATACAAAATCCTTTGAGAATAATTTATAGGATCTGGAAACGTTTGTAAACATCCTCAGGTCTTACACACTGATCTTCATTCACCCTGTGATGTGGCAGGTGAATTACGCAGTGAGTGCTGGATTGGTTGTGGTTATATTCATTGGATTCAAGAAGAAAGCATATACTTCTCGGACCAATCTCCCTGTGTTTGTTGCCTTGCTGCTTCTGTATGGGTGAGTCTTCATTGTGCTTTTTTTTTGTGTGTGGAGCCCTATCTTTCACATGGCAATGATTTCATGTTGTTGAACTTGGTACTTAGTGAAATCCAGCTTTGAGAAATAAAATAGAGTTTTTACAATACAGACTAGACCTGGATTCTTTTCCTGATTCAGGTTACATATGCTCTTTGTCTGATCGTGTGCCTTAAAAGGAGTTTCACAGAACTTATACTATTTCATGTTGTCCTTTTGGGAAATGAAACTTGTTCATCTATGGTGGCTTAACCCAGTTACAGCAGGTAGCTAAACAACATGGTGCTCTTTTACTTCCCTTCCTCAAAAGGATGGGAGGAGAAAATATGCTGAATAAAGCTTGGTGGGCTGAGATAATGACAGGAATATCACTCACCAGGTAGTGTCACAGGCAAAAGAGAGCACCCTCTACTTCCTCCTCCCCTTAAGTGACACAGTGGAATGGGGAATAGGGTTGCAATCAGCCACTAGTGCTTTGTCTTCAGCCTCTTTCTGCCCCTGCTTCATGTAGTGTCCCTCCCATGGGATGCTGTCCTTCCCAAACTGATCCTATATGGGCTTCCCACAGGCTTCTACTCTCCAAGCACTGCTCTAACATGGCTCTGTACCATGGTGCCCATCCTTCAGCTATGCACTGCTCCAGCACATGTCCCCCACAGGTAGCAGCTCTCCGGTCCTCCTGCCCTCCCCACCCCTGGCTGCTCCCAACAGGCAGTAGCTGCAGCTCATCATTTTGTTTTTATGAGATCAGCTGACATAATACTGAGAAGCAGATATCATAGTATTTCTATCTTTTGCATGCAGGTGGGCAGTAATTCCCATGATGTACCCTGCTTCTTCTTTCTTCAGTGTCCCTAGCACTGCATACGTTGCATTGTCTTGCATTAATCTCTTTGTGGGGATCAACAGCAGTGCCATTACATTCATCCTGGAGCTATTTGAAAATAACCCAGTAAGTACTGTTTTTGTTGTGACATGGTTTTAAAAAGCTGTTCAAAGTGTCCAAACATAACCATCTCTAGCTGTCTTTTTCAACCTTGTCATTCTTCTGAGATTAAATAAGTGAATGGGGAACTTGCTGAGTTATGTCAGGAACAGGAGAGCAGAATAACCCAGAGAAGTGAACACTGGGGCAATCATTATTTTGGGCAAGCAACCATCCACATACATGAGGAATGACATCAAAGTAGCACTTAGCTCTGCTAGCCAAGAACAAGAATAGACACAATACAGTAGTTCTTAGAAAGGCAAAGAAACCAGTTTATAAAACACTAGTAGCCTGTATGCACTACTGCCTCTACAGCTGCTGATACTTTGACCACTGAGGTTGACGTCCTTCCTATTGGTGACTGCTGTCCTATTACCTGTCATTCTTTACAATGCATTTCCAGATACACTGTGCTGATCAAGCATCATTTTTATCTGGAAGGAAAAAAAAAAGCATCTTTATTCAATTGGAGTCATGGTAGCAAGGTCCAATTTTACAATACATTCTATCCTTGCTATTCTTGCATTCTCTGTCATGTCCCTGGGCAGCATGGGGTTCAGTCTACTGCCAGTCAGTCTGGGAGACAGCAGGCGAGTATTATCTCTAGTAACATATCTCCACTGCGGATATCGTGTCGCCAGTGACTCAAAGACAGAGGGATAACTGCCCTTCTCTGTGTTCAGTGATGATGCAGTTAGATTGGTACAAGTACTTTTACTGTTTTGAGTATTTCTACATTGTACCAGTCTACTGTGTAGTTATGTCCAGACACTGGTGCTTCTCAAGATTATAAGTGTCCTGATTACGGAAATATACCAGCCATAAATAAAGATATTATGATATGGAAGTACCGTACTTGTTCATAGTTCCTGTTTGTGACAGCTAACACTAGAATTACACATTGTCTCAGCAGCATAGGAGGATATTTCATTACAAAGATTAATTTTTCTCCCCACTGAAATTTTTCACAAGCACCTTGCCTGGTACATCATATTCTGTTCTGTCACTGATGAATGTGGAGCAAACCATTTCTCTGACATGAAAAAATAACTTTTCACTTATTTTATTATGTTTTCTCAAAGAAGTCTTGTTTGAATTGCTAACTGTATTGCTTCTGTTTCTTATAGGCTTTGCTGAAATTTAATAAAACTTTGAAAAATGTGCTGATTATCTTCCCACACTTTTGCCTGGGCCGTGGCCTCATTGACTTGGCCATAAACCAAGCTGTGAGTGAAGTGTATGCCAGGTTTGGTAAGTAAGATAAAATAACCAACAAAGTATTTCAGTGGTACATGGCCTGAGATTGAGTGAGATGGTTGGAAGTGTTACTTTCAAGCACTAGTGGTTGTTTCTGAAATCCTCCTCTTCCACATGATCAGGTGTATGAGTAAGAAATTTCAGCCTCACAGAAGGAATCACAGTTGATAGTGTTGCCAGAATGTAAGGGCCTGACTAGTGGTCTGTACTGAAAGTTAAACTATGTGTTCAATGCCAGACTCTGGTGTCTTTTCGTAACCTGTCCTGAAGTCCCTAGATTATCACATCTAGGATATATAATTTCATTTCATTTGAATACTTAAGTAGCCCTCATTAATATTTAAAGTAGATGTTCTTCAAATTCATTGTTTATGGATGTGGCTGTTTACTTATACCAGTCTACCTTTTTATTAAGAGCATAGTGATCATTTTTTTCCCCACCCAGAAAATATGTTTCATGTAATCAATGCAGATTTCCTGTTATGTAATATATATGTATTCATATATATTCAGAGAGCTTATGTTCGTTTTTACCCCCATGTAGCAGTTGTTTCTTAAGAATCTGTATATGTTGATGCAATGAAAAATGGCAGACATTGACTGATAGTTATTAAAAATTAGATTTTCTTCTATTGTGTTCACACCTTTTGTTCTGATGAGCAGAGTTTTTCAGGGGTATTTAATTGTTTTCTGGTGCTCCACGTCTCCAAAGGTGAGGAGCATGTTTCCAATCCTTTTCAGTGGGACTTTGTTGGGAAGAACCTGGTTGCCATGGCTGTTCAAGGAGTTGCATTCTTCACTCTGAATCTCCTTATGCAGCACCGATTATTGCCCTCAAGATGGTATGTCTGAAAGTTTGTGTTAATGTTACTTCATTAACAGAGTGAGCACCTTTATTTTCTGTATGTTCCTTTTGTCTTTTGCTTTCTTTTCCTCTAAATTTTTTACAGCTTCTATAGCTTTATTCTGTTAATTCATCTGATTTCATCTTAATTTGTTGATATTTACTATTTCTCTTGTTTAATCTATGCTTATTTATCTGCACTGTTTTAACAGAGATAAAAGTGTATTTATACAGCTTATTAAATAAATGAATTTTCTTGAAGTAAGACTTCAGTTTGAATTTCATGATTATAATGGTGAGACTATACAGTTATTTGGAAAGCTTGTAGTTCCTAAGTACTCATATAGTGCTAGTCAGTCATACCAACACTAGAATTCTAGTCTATTGCACAGAACAGTCATGGCCAGAGTACTGCTCAAGCTTCCCCTATCTGCTTTACAAATCTGCTTCTGTTTCAATAAATATAACTGCCTGCTAAGTGTGAGTTGATCATTCACTGCTGCTGGGGATTGCTAACAGGAGTACAAGTTGTTATAATGCTGAAAATACTGTCTTACAAGGAAGTCTACCCAAAAGATATATATAAAATCTATTAGTAAGCACTGAAGAACTGTCAAATAGCAAAAGCTGTGGCTTAGAGGCTGGTTACATCATATCAGTGACTGGCAATGCTATGCTAATTTGAACAAGCAATTTCATCCCTTTTTAGTATTAAGGCCTTAACTTTCAAAGGCCAGGGATTATCCCAGCAGCAGGAATTCTCCAGCCAAAGTTACAATATGCAATTTCAGTCTCACAGCTCACACCAGACAGAATTTTGGCAATTGAATAGCTCTTGTTTCACACTGCTGTTGTGTAGCTGTACTCAGATCAACTCATTGTTTCTACAATTGATTCTTTTCCAGGTTTACTGAGACTGCCGAGTCACCTATTATTGGTGAAGATGAGGATGTTGCAGAAGAAAGAAAAAGAATTCTGAGTGGGGGGAACAAAACAAATATCTTAGAATTACGAGAATTGACCAAGGTACTATTCTGAGAAGAATGAAAGATGTGAATCCAGTGCAAGTTAATTATTTCAGAATGTATTTCAGCTGTGGATTTGGGTGGTATTGTTTTCAAAATTAACCATGTGCCCTGGAAAATACAAAACATTTTAGAAGTCAGGGCTTGATATGTTGTTTGTTTCCTTTTAATAGAGATCAAACCTCAGGAAAGTCCAGCAAGGACAATGAACTCTCTTGCTTAAGTTATTTTACCTCACATCATCCATCCTGACATACCTATTGAATGTGCATTTCTACTGTTAGACTTTTCTTCCACTGTGCTGTTTCTCCATAGGTTAATTTCAATTTCAGGTTAACCATTTAGTTGCTTTCATATTGAGGACTAGTGCAATCACTAATTTATCTTCTTTCCAGATACTGAAGGTATATAATATATATACTTTATATATATATCAGAATACATGTAAGCCTGAGCTACAGAAGTACAAAGATAGCACACATCATTGGGATCTCATGAATGAAGAATTGAAGTGTCATTCTTCAAACTATCTTGTTGTGCTGTATGATGTCAGAAATGCTTTGTACCAGCAAAGCATCAGATCTGTCTCCTAGTGCTAAAGTTATGAAGTAAAAAGGCTCATGAAAGGAGAAGTTGTATTTTTAGGGATTATTATAAATTTATTTAAATAAATTCCAGACCTTCTTAATGCTTGCTCTTTCTTCTTAAAAATTTATTTAGTTGCTCTATTACTTTAGTACTGGCTCTAAGGTTGCCTCATCCTTAAAGCACTAAACTAAAAAATTCAGAAAGTTGTTTTTGCTGCAAAAATCTTGAAATAGAATTTTTGCTTGTTTTTGTCAATTTAGATTTATCCAGGTAGGCATAAGCCAGCAGTGGACAGACTCTGTGTTGGCATCCGTCCTGGAGAGGTAAGTTGATCAATATCACTACATGAATCATTCCAGGGATCAGTTCAAATTGCGTGCTCCTGCTGGTTTATTGGCTGGAAATACTAAAGAATGCAATTTTTTTAAATTTTTTTTTTTTAAAATGATTCAGTGCTTTGGTCTTTTGGGAGTGAATGGTGCTGGCAAAACAACAACATTCAGCATGCTGACTGGAGACATTGAAGTGACATCTGGAGATGCTGTTGTGGCTGGCAGTAGGTAAATACCTTAAACAAGCAAACAAGCAACACAATAATATAGGAAAAAAAAAAAAAGTCCTGTGACAATCCACTTAGCAGAGTTAACTCATAGTCAGAATGACTCAGCAGCTCCTTTCCTGTTATATGGCATTGAAAGAGACCACATCAGCACTTTACAACTTCAACACTGTGCTGTAAAATCTGTGGGTGTGTTGTAAGAAGGCTAAAAACGAGATAAGGTAATCAAATCTAACAGCAAGGGCTCTCATATAGAAGATAACCTATTCAATAGGATATTTTATTTGAGCTGTGGGAGTTTTATCTGGCTGCTTTTTGCTGCTTTTAACAGCTTTTTTTTTTTACGCAATGCTGGCATACTGCCCTAAGTAATTGCTACATCATCGTGATTTGATATTTATTGATGTCAGTTTAGTTCTAGGATGTATGTCTCAGTTTCTAAGGTGTCACTAGAGTTTGACTGTGATGTGATTTGAACACAGCTCTTTTGTTGTCAGGATGTGGTTCTGGGCAGCTTGCTGCATTTGACCCTGCTTGAGCAGGCTGAGAAGACAGAGTGATCTCCAGAAGTTCCCACCAACCTTAGCTATTCTGTGATTCTGTAGTTCTCTTATCTTGTCCTACTGCTACTACCAACAAGTGCTGTTAGCTTTGTGTCTTGCATGACTCTTCATGGTGACTACATTCCAAGATGAAAATTCCTGATTTTCAAAACTAAAAAAACCCCACAACATCTGAAAAAAAAAAATAAAATCTATTGAGAACTTCTCTTTACATTGGCTTATACTTAAACAGAAAGTCAGAGAGGATTTACCTGACTTAGAAGAGAAGATATTCCTTGATAAACTGTACAAATATGTTTTAGTAGGATCTTGTACTGGGGAGAATTAGTTTCCCTTAGAAGAGTTTTGTCCTAGAAAACAGATTTTATTCAAACTGCCTTAAATCTAGTATTATAGATTCAATATTATTTTCTTTATTTTTCCAGTATATTGACCCAAATCTCTAATGTTCATCAAAACATGGGATACTGCCCTCAGTTTGATGCCCTTGATGACCTACTCACAGGACGAGAACATCTCTATCTATATGCTCGCTTGCGGGGTGTTCCAGCAGAGGAAATCAAGAGGGTAAAGCTTTCTTGCTTCTGATCTGTACATAGTTACAACAAATGTCTATGATGATTCTGGTGAGCCCACCTCATGACAAAGGCAAGATTTTCCGAATTGGGTTTGCCTTATGTTGAAGTCTTGGGAGTGGTTCTTGTCATTTGGAATTAAGTACAAGAATGTTCTATCAAATCCAGGATCTTAGGTGTTAATAATACTTGAAATACTCCCTATCTGGAGTACTTGGGGCTCCCAGCACCAGAAAGATGCAGAGCTGTTGGAAGGGATCCAGAGGATGGCCACTGAGATGATCAGAGATCTGGAGCATCTCTTCTATGAAGAAAGCCTGAGGGAACTGGGCTTGTTTAGCTTGGAGAAGCCTCCAGGGAGACCTCATTGTGTCCTTCCAGTACTTGAAGAGAGCTTATAAACAGGGAGTGGGAATGACTGATTACATGGGTGATAGGACAAGGGGGAATAGTTTTAAACAAAGATGGGAGATTTAGGTTAGATATTAGGAGGAAGTTTTTTACACAGTGGTGACACATTGGAACAGGTTGCTCAGAGACGTTGTGGATGCCCCATCCCTTGAGGCATTCAAGGAAAGGCTGGATGTGTCTCTGGGCAGCCTGGTCTGATGGCTGGCGACCCTGCACATGGCAGCGGGCTTGAAACTACATGAAAATTGAGATACTTTTCAACTCAGGCCATTCTATGATTCTATGGAGAACTTCAGAGCCAACCCTAAGACTAAGGATACAACTGCTATGAACTGATACAGTTACTGTTTTGTTCTTGTCTTTGAAGTTATTCATATAAGAGAAATAAAACACAGAGAAGATTCCAGATGAAAAATAATGTACATTCTTGCACAGATGAGAATTCTACAGCTGATGCTGGAGTGTGGCTTTACTTCAAGAGATTAGAATTTCCCTCATCATCACAGTTCTTTGGACCATAGCTCGTTTTTTTGTTTGTTTGTCGTTTTTTTAAAAAGCACTAAAATCCATGGGTTTGCCCACTCTCTGCTGCTAGAGGGATGTATCAGTAATCCAGGCTGCTGTGGGTTAGCTGCTGTGTGAAAAAGATGGTCTTTCTCATAGGTTGCTGAATGGGGCATCCAGAAGTTGGGACTTCCTATGTATGCTGACCAGCTGGCTGGTACCTACAGTGGTGGCAACAAGCGCAAGCTCTCCACTGCCATTGCACTGATAGGCTGCCCTCCACTCATCTTGCTAGTAAGTGTCACAGTAATATAGCTCTGTGGTAATTCAGTATGACATCTCATAAATCTGCTTGCTGGAGAGCTACTAGGATCTTTGATAGTCCTCGCAAGCTCTTTTCTGCCTCATCTTTTACTCTGGTGGTGCTGAGGCACTGGCACATGTTACTCAGAGAAGCTGTGGATGCCCCATCCCTGGAGGTGTTCAAGGCCAGGTAGAATGGGGCCCTGGGCAGCCTTGTCTGGTGAGTGGCAACCCTACACACACAGCAGAGGTGTTGGAACCAGATGATCTTTAAGATCCCTTCCAACACCAAGCCATTCTATGCTTCTATGATCTTACTACATATATCTTGCTCCTTTTTCCAGCAGAACAGAGGATGTTAGCTACCTTTATTCAACCTTTATTATCTTTGAAGTGAACTATACAAATTTAGAATGAACTATAGAAAAGGTAAAATGTAGTTCTCATCAAGTAATATGAATTATCATAATTGCATTTCTCAAGGGTAATTCTAAATGCAATTGCTACAAATATCCTTTAGAATATGCAGTAGTGCCTTCATTAATAGGCTACAAGGAAACATGTTATTAACTTCTTCATAGCCTGGTCCCTTGTGCTATTTAGTATGACTTTTAAATGTGTTCTCACTTTTTTTAGCTACTAAAAGTCTTAACTGATCTATATAGGACCAGATCATCTGCTGATCTAAGTCAGGGTAGCTTCGCTAGCTTCTTGGGTTGCAAAATGTCCTTTGTCTTTCTATAAGAAAGGTTACTTTTAAAGCCACACTTAACACGGTTTGATGTGATTAATATCATGAATCTCCTTCCATTTATTTCTATTTTAGGTTCTAAATCTTTTGGTAATAGGGTGTCACAAAGGCTTGCATTTTTGATAGCTAAGACCTTGGACTTAGGCCTGCCTTTGTCATAACAGTCAGTGCATTCCTTTTCCTGCTGCTGGGGCCTATACAGACAGCACTGTATTCTTACCTGAGATTTCTTATATTTGTTTCCTTACTACTTTGCGCCAGTGCATTCTCAAGGCACGGATTTCAGTAGAGAAGCAGTGATAAGCTAGAACCCAAATATGCAAGATTGATTCTAATGATTTCCTTTCTAAATGGTTTAATTTTTTTTCTGCTTCTCTGAATCCGGCTGCCTTAACATTCACATTCCAGGATGAACCAACTACTGGAATGGACCCTCAGTCCCGGCGCCTCTTGTGGGATTCTATTGTGAGTGTGCTCAGAGATGGACGAGCTGTAGTTCTAACTTCACACAGGTACAGAGTTGGAATTCAGAATCCCAGAGCAGCTGATGTTTTTCTGCTGGCTTCTATCTCAAATATCTGTTCTCTGTTTTGAAAGTATGGAAGAATGTGAAGCTCTGTGTACTCGTTTAGCCATCATGGTGAAAGGTACCTTCAGATGCCTGGGCACAATTCAGCAGCTAAAATACAAGTAAGTTGAATATATTACAGTGCTTTTAATGGGTAAACTTAGTGTGTGTGGCATGAACCATTCTTAATACAGCAAGCCAATCTGTAGAGCTGTTGTTTGAATAGACCCATTTTTGGGTGCAATTTTATGGTATTACAGACAATTTAGGTGAACCTCACTTCAAGTCCATTATGATACAGGTCACTTCTGCAAGGCAAATATAGAGCTTCTTACCAAGTTATATCTTAGGCATTATCTTTCACATACTGGTAATGTTTTTATACCTGCTAAAAATGATTTTTTTTTTAACTGAATTATGAAACAATCTCTTCATCCAGTGTCCAAATCCATACGTGTTTCACAGGTTTGGAGATGGCTACATTGTGACTCTGAAAATCAAGGCTCCTAAGACTGGGCTGCCTCCAGATCCAAGTCGTGCTGAACAGTTCATACGCATAAACTTTCCAGGGAGTTTACAGAGAGAGAAACACTACAACATGCTGCAGTATCAAATTTGCTCCTCTTCTCTGGCTAAGATTTTTCGGTTAATAATCTCCAATAAGGAAAACTTGTATATTGAAGAATATTCTGTCTCTCAAACTACATTAGATCAGGTGAGTAAAAAATAAATCATCCATGAGAAAGCCTATCAGGCAATGCAGTGTTAATGTATCCAAACAACTGAAGGATCAAACTGCTTAGAGAATTGTCTTGAACCTCCCTTAAAGACAAAACTCCCAGGACCCTCATGAAGGGGGGTGGATCAGATAAGAAATCTGTAAATTACTCCCTTTGTGAATTAGGTGCCAATTGAAAGCTGCTGAGCTAATATTTCCCACATGCTAGATTTCGTGCAAATCCGTTCTGTCAGGAGCAGCAGCCTGAAGAGGATCAGCTAGTCAGACTAAGCCTCACTGAGCTGGGAATGATTTAATATTTCTTTCAGTTTTATTTTGTATGAGAGATTTGGGTTGTGTTGAGTCTGAGATGCTGATAGAAATATGGAGTTATCTATGTAAATGCCTTTGTTCTCTCCGTTGCATATTATTATACAAAAGCAATTAGATACATAGAGCCTGGAAAATCCACTGGGACTGTTGGCAATACCCAGTTAATCTCTAAAGAGATTGCCCCATTGCTTGCTTTCCTGAGTAGCTAATGATCCACTTGATGAAGCTAGCATTGGTGAGGGTGCTGGGGGGGGCATTTTGGCTGCCTTACAGCTTTCTACTAAGCTACTATCCCCTCTTCCTCATCACCACCAAGCTCAATTATATTGTACAAGGCCCTGTAAGCCATCTCCTGCTGAAGATGAAATAGGATCTTAAGTCACAAGTTACTGCATCCAAAGGAAGGAATTTGCAAGGAAGTTTAACAAAATAAAGGAGGAATTAATGATCCCTGCTGATGCCCAGTGTCTCAGTTCTCAATACGTATCTTCAGATTCTCCTTTCTGTCACTAACCTACAGAGAAGCCAAGAAAATACAAATGTATGGAGACATTCCACTATTGGTCATCAAGTCGGTTGATGTCATTTTCTTCTTTCTTCACATAGGTTTTTGTGAACTTTGCTAAGCAGCAGGTGGAGGACGAGGAAATTCCTTTGCATCCTCGTGCAGCTGGATCCAACAGAGAAACAAAGGTGACCCCTGCCTCACAGCAGCAGGCTGTTGCATAGACTATTCTTACAGTCACTAGCATTTAGTGTGCCATACCAGAGCAGTGAAAAGGTAAAAGAAAGGCTGCCATGCACAGTATTATTCTGACTTTCTGAGAAGTGTGCCTAGAAGTCCCTAGCAATGGCAAACTTCTGCTGCTCTACCTGGAACATTACATACAATACGCACTGAAAATGTCTAAAGAAAAGCAGGTACTTGTTCTAGAAAAAAAATCTTTCTCTAATATAGGGTTAATTATGAGATACAAGAAGGGAAGCCTCATTCCTCCTTGTTGACATGTACAGAGAATTAAAAATAGTCTCTATATTGGGTTCTTTCCAGCCAGTAAGATTTTCTTGGTTAACTCTTATTTTTCATTCTTGCCAATGGAAAAAAACTTGTGTCAGCAGGAATGGGAAGAATTCATTCCAATCTGACTAAGGCAAGAAATTTGCTTAAAAGAAAAATCTTAATGAAAATGTCGTAATACTCACAGATCTTCAAGTTCAGAAATGGAAGCAGAGTATCAAATAGGGATTTAAACAAGAGTATGTCTAAATTAGACAAACAAGAGCAAACATTTCTTTCCCATGACCTAGACCTCAAGTGGGTGTAAAGTGTGAACAGACTGTGACTGTGCTGTGCTCAGGAAGTTTCAGCCTGCTTGTACTCCACAATGGGAAATCATGTGACATTTAGATCTTTTTATCTAGTTCACCATTAAACTAGTGTAAAATAACAAAATTGCAAACAGATTCACAATTATGTATTGCTTCATTTATCCAAGAATCATTTCGTTTTCAAAAAAACCTCCAACGTGTGCTATACAGAAATAAAAGGTGGGTCACATATTTTGCTTTCTTAGTTTTTTCTTCAATATATGTAGATCTTAGTTGATGCAAGGAAATTCTTCCCTTGTACTTTACAAACAATCACGAAATTTTGGCAACCAGCTGTAATCTTCCTCTTTTGCCATAATTATTTCAATTGAATTCAAAACATAGGCTAGAATTTATTGCAGATTTCACCCATACAAATAGTTGCAAAATCTTTCTATACATCCATTATAATAAATAAATTCATTGTGAAACAAAACAGTATCTACACTTTTTTTTCTGAAACAGTTTCCTCAAAATATGTTTCAAATTTATTGCAGTCAGTTTTATATTTTTTTTACTAGATTTGCACAAAACCCAACTAAATCCCACTGAACATCTTGTGAAAAAGAAAACACAGGAAGTTCAAAATGTAGTGGATTTTTCTCCCTGGCTCTGAAAATAGGAAGGGAGCTGCCATTCTAAATGCTAGCAGTCAATTTATGTATTCACAAAGTACACTGAAATTATTCAGAGAATGCTGTCAAAAAATACAAGGTTAAATGTTCTTTAGGATCCTTTAGAATATATAAAGGACTTGTACAAAACAGGCCAAATACCATGGATACAGATCAGATATAGTGAACCTTATTTACCAGTATGCAATTTACTAATTAAAAATATTAAAAACAAAATAAACACCCTCAAATACATATATAATATTCACAGAATGGATGTTGTATCCCATATTCTTCTTTCTTTAGATCCATTTGGCAAATTAGAGCTTAGACCCAAAGCAGGTATTTGAGAGAATGCCTAATTGTTATTCTTTGGTAATGTTGTTTGTCACAAAGCACTTGCCTCCAGGCAGAACACTGTTTTTCAAGTCAAAGAAGGCAAAACATACAACTGTCTTCAGGCCAGCTGGCCATACTGTATGAGTGGAGCTTTCTTGTAGTTGGCTGCTATGTCCTCATTCCAGTGTACTTATGTCACAGTCTTGCAGAATGCCACTGCTAAATTTGGAGCTGCTTTTCAAACAAGCTTATCTCTGATGTATCAATCTAAATAGACTAGTACAGGGAAATCTCAGTCAGTCAGGTTGTAGTGAACTATAGGGACTTTTGGCTACCAGCTCTGCAATGAAGTTTTATTTTTTGAAGGTGCTTCTGAGTCGAAGAATTCATGAATATAAGGAAGTATAGTTTCTAAGTGTATTCAGTTTCCCTCAGCAGTGGAGATTTAGCATATACCAGAATCATTTCAATTAATTCATTTATTTGGCAGGAGGTTTATGAATTAAAAAAAAAATCCATGAGCTTTTTCTTCTTGAATTCCCATGCAGTATTGAAGCTGACCTTTTCTTACAACAAAAAGGGAATAATTGGCATTCGAACACTTGGATAATCCTTGAATTCTCGTAGGTAGGTGTAGTGTTTATCCTTTGCCCAGATTGTCATCTGAATGAAGCAAAGCAAGGTGAACAGCCCCACTAGGAGGAATGGGAAAAGAAAAAAAGAATAAAACACTTAATTGTCAGAGAAAGTACAAACTCTTGTTGCTGACAACAGTCCAGGAAGAAGTACTAAAACATTGCTCACCTGGAACACACTGAGTCATGATAGTGAAACTGATCCATGTCCCCACCTGTTTTGGCCAAGGAAATTTAAAATATTTCTGATGACAGCATTTGCATTTATGTCTCTATTGATCAAATACAACCTTGTCCTAGTATAGGTAAATAAAAAAGCCAAGGTCAGCCATATCAATTTCTATTGTTAGTATCTTTTAACCAAAATGTGAACAATACCTTGTTATCACAAAGAAATTCTTCATATTTGCTTCCATAGTTAACATGACAATTGTGTAAGCATTACAACATAGCTTCCTTTCATTTTCTCTACCTAATTTGCATTTGTCCCTCATCCATCAATGCTAGAAACAGTAACTTTGTATAGTCAACTGTATAACTAAAGAAAATGGATATTAAGACCTGGCAGATATTGCCTTATCCCCAGCTTGCCCATTTTTCTCTACCACAGTATCTTCTACTTAACTGTGATCTGTTTTCTTGCACACTGATATTCCTGGGCCCACACATGTTTTAAATCCACTAGATGCCCCAATCTCTTCTCTGCAACATTTCCTCAGTGTCAATTCCCCTATTCCTCTCTGCAACGTTCTTGCTGCTTCAAAGTACATCTGCATTTTGTCTAGTGGCTATAATAAAGCTCAGGCTGAACTGTCTCAGAGTTTAGAATTCCAAAAGAAACAAAGAGATATCCAGCAAAACTAAAATATTAACATTTTGTTTCAAAATACGTACCTCATAGGTATAGTTAGGGCAAGATACAAAGAAAAACAGCCATGTGAAAGGATTCTTTGTTGGATATGGGATCTTACGAGTTTTGGACCCTATAGATTAGAAAACAAATCACACAATGTTTAAACTCCTGTTTTACTCTCCAACAAAGACAACCCAAACCTGCCTTACTTCTCTGTTTTATTACTGTCCGAGGGACAAGCAGGATGTGGGAAAACAAGATTTTCCTCTGGACCCACCTGAAGAAACAGGATAACTGTGAGGAAATGCTCTGGACATTAGAAAGACATCTACTCAATCCTTTGGGTTGTAATCACACCCATGAAATGTTACCTCAAGTATGTTTAATTTTAGAAGTTAAAGGTGTTTTCCAGTTGTCATAGGATTGGATTTTAGTAGTCATAGTTGTTATCCCTTGTTCAGTTAATGCACAAGGAGCTTTTAGACTGCACACAAAGATCTTTTGTTCCTCTGTGGAAGTTAGTTAAATTACTTTCCTTTGCTCACTGAAGTATAATTTATACCACCAGTACTATTTTCTTCTGCCCTACCAGTGTAAATGATAGAGCTGGTCACCCCAGCGCAATTTTTTAATACAAGAAAAATTACAGTGAGGTAAGTGTTCTTTGACAGCCTCTTGTTGGATCTCTTGCACTGCCTGATCTCTCCTAGTATCCAATCTTTACAGTGTGAACAACCTGATTTTGCACCACAGTCAGAAGGTGGGTATCAGCACCCTCCAGGATCAGTCAGTCCTTTCAAGAGGTGGTATAATTGTGGAGGAGAAGTACTGAATCGCTGCACAGAAGGGAAAAAGAAAAAAAAAAAAAGCAATTTTTACCATCTCTCCGGAGGTCATTAAGTGCAACATGAATGGAAAAATTTCCAGCTTCACATAGCTGCAAGAAAAGGTATGACAGTTAAAAACATTCTTCTCTTCTATGTGCTCTTCTTCCTTTTGTTATTTCCTGGGGAACTTAAAAACAACATAAAAAAAGAGTTTGTAGTAAACATGATGAAAAATAGGAGTTAAGGTGTTGCAAATAACCAAGATGCTATTCTATGTTACATGAGATTTGCCAACAAATATAGATCAGATTTACTTCTCATGCAGTCCCTATGTGATCTAAAGGCAATAAACCAAGTAAAAGCAAATCCAGGAACTACTTGCTTTGCCTTTTGGCTGGTCTCACATATTTAAAAACACCAGAAAACTTCATTTGGGTAGTTTTGGTTTCTCAAAAGTCATCAACATCCCAAGGGTTGGACTCAAAGGAAGTTTTCTCCTCTAGAGTATATTCAATGTGAATCATGAAGTGCAATTGACTGAGCTTCCTCTGCTGGTTTGAAATAATGCTTCCCCAATCGATTATGTGGAAAGTGTATTGAAATAACCCATTTATATAATTATGGATTACGTCTTCAGTGTCTGCACTGCATGCCTATTAAAACAATTGGCTGGTGGTCAGACTTCCTGAGTGTTATCACAAGCTCTGTATGTTTTCATGCAGTCTCTTTATAAAACAGAACTAGTTTACTACCTCACAGAATTTTCACACTGGGAAGATGATTTGAGTGTTAGTTTCTCAAAGCAAATGAACAGCTGATGTTTTAAGTGAATTAGACACAAGCGGGAAAAATGGGTACATCTTTGTTGGCTACACTATGCAACTATGGAGATGTTCCTAGGAACTGTGAGGAAGAACAGACAGCATCTTAAGAATTTTGTTTCAAAAAAATCCTTAAAAGGCTTCAAATGCCCCTGCAACACTTACTTCCTCTTGCTCCATCTCCTTCAAGTGATTGCATCTAAAGGAATATCTCTTTTAGAGACTAGAGATCATCCCAACAGATCAATAACCCATTCTAGTCTTAGAACAGATACTTAATCAGAATGTTCCTTTGTGTACAAGATCACATTAAAATGTGGCAGATGTATCTGCTCTACATGCAGGCAGGAAGCTTTAGTTTGTCCTAAGTACTCTAGTTTTATGTACCTGCTTATCCTACCCATTCTTCCACTTATTCAGCATGATAAGTAAACCAGCATATTTATAGAATTTTATGAAAAGAGCAATAGACCTACCAGAAACATGATCACAGCAAAATTAATCTGTTTTTTCCCATAAGCTATAAAACAAAATGTTTAAATGTGATTAGCTATAAAATACAACCAGTGAAGTACTTGAATCATATTCAGAGCTGTAATGCTACTTACAAGGAGGAGTGTAAAGAGGATGATTGATGTAATAAGCAAGCCAAGCTGCAAATCCCCAGTAATACAAACAGTTCTGAAAAACAGGGATTTTTTCTTTGTTTTAGTATCATCTTTTTGGAAAGAATTCACTGTGAGGACCACAGATAACAATCAATTGGGCTGATCCTCCAAGTTGCTGATAATCATCACACAAGTGATGGTACTGGGTGTGGTAAGGCAGGAGCAAACAGAAAATGAGAGGGAAGAAGTAGTGCTCATAGGATAAGATTTCCTGAAATATTCTTAGAGCTGTTAAGTTTATAAACAGTTTTAGAAAGTATGAATCTACTGTTGTAAATAGATTTCTCGTCTCACAAGCCGTCCAAAGATGATGTGCCATACAGACTTTATTTAAAAGAGAAACTTGTTTTACTGACACTTGAGGCTTCATAAAACCTTATTTAGGCACTGTGCTCTCTTCCCTGCTTATTTCATTGTATTGCCCGTTTCCTTAATATTTCTCTTTCTTTGTCTCATCAGGCTTTTTCCCCATCACATGTTTTAACTTTTATTTTCTTAAATCATCACACACGACTTCTCCCTCTGCCCCTTTTACTGTGGTATCTTCACTTAGTTCCCTTTGGTGCCATTCTTGGCTTTCTGTGATCCAGCTTCCATTGAGCTCTCCCTGTACTGATTCACTCCTGACTAATTCCAAAGCCTGTTCAGCAGCTTTATTCATTAAAAAAATAATAATAATAAATTAAATTAAATTTAAAAGTCCTACTGAAAATTGCCTTCTCTACCTGTTGTTTAGTTTTTCTAGTCTGCCTCCTGTTGTTTTTCTTCTCACACTCCCTGTTCCTTTAGTATCTCATTGACAGGTTATCTTCTTCCTCTTTCTGTATTTATTGGCAGGAGGGAAGTCCTTTCTTGACCTACTCCTCCTTCTCCTCTATGTTTTCAACTATATAGGTGCCATTCTTGACAACTCATAAATTTGCCTCCTGTGGGTTGAGATTTTTTTTTCCCTGTATCCAACCCAGTTCCTCCATTTTTCATGTTTTAGGGTGTGTTTGGTTATTATCTGGACATCTACAAAAGCAAATTTGAGCTCTGTCTTTCTTCCACCATTTATATTCTTCTCTCTTGAGTAAAGCTACGATCCTCTCACTCTGCTAATGCTTTTTCCTTGGCCTTTCAATAGGTTCACATACCTTAGACATTTCTAGGTCTTCTTATTCCTTCACAGCTTTCCATTCTTGCTCACAGACAAATTCTTATCCAAGACTGCAATCTTTCATGTCCTGACTGTTTAAACTCTTTTTTTTTTTTTTTTGGCTTTGAATTTTGTGGACTTTCTATCTTATAAATACTAGAACTGCATTTCTAGGAATAATACCCCCAGAAGTGATCACCTCAGCAACTGCAACCCACACTGAGTGCAAAGTGACAGTGAATTTTTCTGAAAGTGCTGGTGATGGGTAACCCCCCTCCCTATCCCCATCAGACATTCTGTTGTAATCCAGTTTCTTTTCAGAATTAAGTGAACCATTGAAGTGACCAGTGACCTCAGACAAAATAGAGACCCCTTAGGATATGCTGTAGTACAAACAAACAACTCTTTGCTCTGGGATTATGTATTAATAAATAACTAATGAGAAAGAGCAAACTATTAACTAACAATTACAGCTGGGACAAGAAGGGAGAGACTAACTAACCTCCCTGTGATTACATCCAGGAAAAGGAGCAGAGCTGGAGGAACAACTCCAGTGAGGATCAGTCTTGTCCATATCCTATCCATAAACTAATGCTTCCTTCCTAATGCTGATTTCTTTTACCATCACCCTCAGTGTATTAGCTGCCATACAAACTTAGGTGAAAACAGTTTCCTGTAATCTTGGAATGGCAATTTATGACAAACTTTGGGCCTGGCACAAGATGGGTCACATGGCAATGGATTTTTTGTAAAGTATAATTAAATGAATGATCATGGCTCAGCTCCCAAAAATACATGCTGTAATTAATCTGAACAAATACTATTCATCCAAAGAACATGATTTACCACAAGAATTAAAAGTTATATATCAGTTATAACAAAAAGAGCTTTAAAGATGAGTGGAGTCTGCCACTGTTACGGCCCTTAGCATTAACACTACGCATGACAAGCTGTCACTAGAAGCCTTATTGCTCATACAGAAGTCTCCAGTGAGATTCAGATAGGAACAGCACAGTACGTGCAGACCTAATAAATTCATTAGAAAGAAGGGAATTGTTTCTGTGCATCTTTCTTATTCCAGGTAAATAAAAAGCCATCAGGTCCAGTTATTGCAAAGATCCCATAAATGAATGAACTATTCCTAAGTTTTAGAAGTTCTGGTTTGGATTTCCATTTTCTCTCCTCTAATTTATCATTATTGCTATAACAATCAAAACTATTTCTTAGTGTCTTGCCTATGTTTACTCATAGCCAGTATGTACCCTTTTGTTTGTCTCATTGTGTTTTCTATTGGTTTAAATGGTGTTTCTTTAGCATATTCTTTCCTCCAGATATGATCATAGGAAGCAAAAATATCCCATCTTTTTACCCTTTATTTAACCTTTGAGGAATTCTGCTGCTAAACTATTAAAGGTTTGACCAAAACTCTTCTGGTACAGCCACCATCGTCTTTCCTTTAGTTAGTTCCTTTATCACTGCTCATTTTTTGTATTAATCCCTATTTTACTGAGTCATTTGCAAAGTCCAGGTAAGGTAGGTATTCTATCTTAATGTTGTCTAGAAAATAATCTTAGAATTATACTATGTTAGTTTAGCATGAACTGCTTGTGTTGAAATCTTGCTGCATTTTACTGCATCATTTATTTCATTTGGCAAACAAAGGAATCACAAATCATATCAGTTCTTGTCTCAGGTCTCTGCTTATTGAAACTGAAGTGTCTCCTTTTAAATGTAGCATTCTGTTTTGCTTTGGAAATAAGCATCTGCTTTGTGGGTGATTATTCACTTGAAGTAGGAAGCTTTGGCTACCATCTGTGTGTGAGAGAAAGAAGGGAAGAGGATGTGATTTTTTTTTTTTTGACTGGTGGAATTCTGGAGTAACACCATCAAAGTCAAGGAAATTATAGAAGTAAATCAACCCCAGGCAATGCTAAGCAGGGATAGGAACTGTGAGCAACTTTACAGATGAAAGCAAGTACCACCAACCTGAAAAGGAGGAAAAGTAAATGTGATCAGAATGACTGGTACAAATGACATTTTGTTTGGTCTGAAGAGGATTCTTTCTGGGATCCACTGGCTCATCTTTCTCATTCCATGCAGAAAGCATGAAGCTACTGCCAGAACTACCAGAGCCACTGCAGAGCTCTAAGAAGTTAGCCATAAGGTAAAGTTTAAACAGCCTGGAGTATCTCTGCCATAATTCAAAGTCCAAGGGACTGTCTAAATATAAAATATTAACTACTCGAATAGTGATGCTATACTATGTGCTTTTGTTCTCCTGAGTTTAAAGAGAATGTTTGAATAGCAGCTCACACTTTATTGCTAATGTTTTTGAAAAAACACAGCCCATGCATAAGCGTGCAGCCCTGTAGACTACTAGGAAATAGGGGATCTGCATCTTGATGGCTGCTTTATGCCACAGCAGCACTGACATCAGGGGGTGCTCCTGAGTGAGAAGAAAATTCAGGACAACCAGGCTACTTTGCAGTGGAACAATGAAAGGTAAATTAACAGTTGCTTATCAACAAAGACAGTATTAGGTGGGAAGAAGATGTAAAATGACTTTTAAAGAAGGTTTTAAAGCAACAAACTTCTCAGCATTGTACCTATCTGTGCTACCTTAAAAGTCAACTTTGTTACTAAAGTCTTCACACCCAGGGAGCTAGCTGAGTAAAACAAAGGGAGTGCAGAAAGTTTTTGATTGTAAAAGAGCAATGAGAAAACTATAATGTTAATAACTGTATAGCAACAGGTGGGTTGTACAGTAGTGACATTAAGAAATCTTTTGAAGGAACTACAGGTTCGTGAGTAAGACCTGTGCTGCAGAGGCAGAGAATAGGTTGGCTAGGTTGTATTCGTAAGGGGCTATGGATAGATTCTGTCACAATTTACCTTCACAATATTCCTCAGTGGCATAGTCCCATGGGAGAACCGATGAACAAATATTGTTTCAATCAACCTTTTGATGTAGTGGAAAGAATGGCAGATACATGCCAAGCTAGAAACAGCAAGACAAAAGCATTTAAGAGTGCTTAAAAAAACGTGTGGCAAGACATTTGGAATAAGACTACAATGCTAACAAGAAATACAGCGCAAGCCTGCAACGGACTTACTTAACTACTGGATGTGGGCTTGATGTAAACCTCTCATCCAGTCCATACACAAAAGGCATGCGGAAATAAAACAGAAAATAGATGAACAATGGACCTGTATATTCTATCAAAAATACCTGCAAAAAGAGAGAAAATAATTAGACAGCTGAATTAGATGGTAGTTCTGCTTTGGTTTCTTTGTAATAAGTAATGCAGTGGGACAAATACTTCCACTGACCCAGAATGGCATTTAGAGATGCACAGGGAGAATAGCGGGATTGGGCTTAGGCTATGAAATCAGTAGACATGCACATAAATGTTTTGCAATGCATTTGCCTCAACTGCATACAAACAGCCATTGCTAATGCAGCTGACACAGCATGGGAATGTAAAGGTATTCATGGTAGTCCAGAGATCATGATAAATGAGCATGCAGGTTACACTTATGCAGCTCTCACCCTCCTCTTGCCCTCAAAACCTACTTTTTTTACTTATTCTTGGTTAAAATGAAATGAAGAATTTATCTTGAAATATATGTGCTTTATTTTTCATTAATGAATTTCATTTAAAATAGAAACACAATTTGCAAGTGTTCAGATGACCCCATGTGTATGAGCAGTTAGCACATCAGATATTCCAGAAAATTCATTCTGTGCTCAAATAATCCTTCATTTGGAAAAATAAAACAACTACCACCAAGAACAAAGTAACAACTAGAGGAAACTAAATAAGCTATTATCTAACTTAATTTCATTTCAGATGGGAGTGTATTTCTCATGGGCATCACTTTATATTGAGAATGACTTTGGGCTAAGTATTAACAGTTGAATTTTCCACTTTTCTGACTGAGGAAGTTACGTCAGCACCTCATTTTGGTTTTTTTTAGAGAAAAAAGGAAAGCTGGTTGTTCAAAAAAGCACAAAATATGTCACATTTCTCCTGTGTTTAGTTATTCTGACTGGGAGAAAAGTTAAACAACTTTTTGTATCAACTTCTGTAATAGAATCAGCATTTTCAGTGTCAAAGGTAGGATTTGATTGCCTTTTTGATTTGATTTCTATCAAAGCATTTCTTGGCTTACATTTGAATGAAGTAGATTGAAGGAGAGGGAGAGCAAAAGGTAAAAGAAGAATAATGGATTGGAAGAAGTCTGGTGTGTGATATTTTGGTGTATATTCAAGTATGTTTGTCTTGGAATCTATGCTGTCATTCATTTTGCTCGTCTTACTAATTAGTGGTTTGTGCATCAGCTGCCTTACTTATCAGCATAGCAGCCAAAGAATTGATCTAAAGATTCAGACTTGTAGATTTTTTTATTTTTTTTTTGCCTCCTATGAATCTATTTATCAATGAGACAATATTTTATTAATATTTCATAGGTAAGAAATAGTAAACGTGTCTTTAAGTTACTGGGTACCTTTTTCCTTCATGCTATGCTGTTTCATTAGAAGTCATTCTAATATGTGCACTATGGACTTTCTGAAGGACCTTCAAGAGTCACTGATCACCTCGTTGTATAAACATGAATGTAGGGTCACCTGCTGAGGGTGTTGTGATGGGACTTGTCTTTAAGTTGAGAGAGTAAACATGAGGTCTTCATGGATTACAGAATGATCAGCTGTCATTAGCCTGGCATTAGCATCCTGGGACACAGCCATGAACAACTAATTTTACTTTCATGAATTTTCCCACTGAAGTCAGCTGAGTCATTGACAGGTAAGTTTTTCAGATGCCTCTTCACAGGACAAACTTGGAGTTTAATCCTGATCTCTGCCAGGAGAGATGCACAGGAATTTAGATACGTAGTTCCCCGTGATTTTGCATTAGACATGTAAACATATTTGAGAACCTGTACCTTAGTTCAGCATGGCCAGACTAACCTGTAGCAAGTTTTCCTCTGCTGCTCTCCTAGGGAACTAGACATTCAAAATGTTTTCTTGCTGCTTTCCCTGGATAAAATGAACTGAAGCAAATGAGGGTTCATTGCCTGCATCCACTGTCAGAGCAGGCATCATGCAGAAATATTGGAGTGAGACAAAAAGTGATGTAAAGATTAATTATGGAGAAACAGCCATCAAATTGGCTCAGATTTGAAGCATAGCTCACCGTAGTCCATCCTATCTGTGGCCCTAAATCTTTAAAGTATAAAGTAGCAGTTGTGCCAACAGGGAGGTGCTGCAGGATTTCCTCATTCCTCAGGGACTTTCCTTCTGAGAAGGAAAGAGGTAATTACATCTCAGTGAAATTCAAATCAACTACGCTAGCAAACTAGCTCCATTTGTACTTTTAAAAGTCTCTGAGATTCTTTGACCTAAGTTTATTGCAATCTAAGTTTTAAAAATTCTAAGGAAATTTACATTTAATTTTGAATTCCCCCTGGGATAACATATAGATCTAGGTCTTCTATTCACACCGAGACAGAAGAATTCCCAGTCCTGTCTGTCTGCCTAGTCTGGTAGACCTGCTTCATCACTGCTACAGCAGAATTTGCTGATGGGACATTACCCTTTAGTATAGTTCACTGACCTAGTCAGCTTCACCATATCTCTCTCTTGCCTGCTTCTCATTGCTCATCAATAGACACAAAGATGAGATAAGCTGTAAAGGGAAGGCCTTCCTTCAGAGGTTTTTACTACCTGATTTTGTTTGTTGTTTTTTTTTTTTCCAAACAACCAGCCAAGAGATGATTCCACAGGAACTAAGCTGGAGCTCAAGTTTTTTAATGTCTGGATTTGGAGGAATCTGAAAAGGTAGATCTTTGAAGAAGGACAGATTCTAAATGATGAACTAATCATCACTAGCATAATTTTAAAGGGAATATATAAATCAAATTAAGCTTAATAGAAGCAGAAGAACAAAGTGATACATTTTGTACTGAACGCTAAGATGATTTAATGTAATTTGTCAACTAGACTATCTTTTGTGCACCCAAGCCATGTACTACAAGGCTTCCAGCAGTGATACCTGCAGCTACATTAATCCAGTCAACCACCTGGCATCAAGATTTGTCAGCAAATTCGTGGCAATATGTTTTGTATTTGCTTACCTCAAAGGAATTTTAATTCCTGCCTGAGAGCAGAGGATTATATGAATTAATATCTCCTTAGTGCTCCCTCTCTTAGTTTAGAGTCTCTATGGGAATCATTCCATTGCAGATAAGGGAAATTATTGTCTAAAATCTGTGCTGCGTGTCTTTAAAGCAAAGGTGATCAGTAGTTAGAAAATGCATTGGAACAATATGCAGACTCCTGAGTTAATTACCAAGTGCCAAACACATGGATGAACCTCTTTTCAATACTTCAAAGGAATTAGATTTTTTTTGGAGCCTTTTCAGCCTTCACAGTGCTAAGTAACATAGCTGGAAACTCATTTTTAAGAGCTAATACCCATGCAAAGTCCACCTTCCATGTGAGACCACTGCTTAGAGCTTTATGACTCTAGTCTTTACAGGTACTTACTTGGATCAAGCTTTATTGACTGTCTTGCTGGATACCACTGAGGATCTGTAAAACCATGAAGAACTGTGTGATATACAATGTTTGTTTTAGATTGTCCAGTTACAATGAATGACACACAATACAGTGAGATTTATTTGAAGATACTTAGGAATATTAATTTAATATGAACATCCACAACAAACTGTGCAGCAGGAAAAATACAAAGGTGTATCAAGCTAGTACTGAAATCTCACTGTGAGCACGTTCATGTGCAAGTTGCCTCACATTATCATGAAATCATAGAATGGCTTGGGTTGGAAGAGACTGTAAAGATCATCTCATTCCAAACCCTACTGTGTGTATGCATCATGTTTCATCTTATATAATTTTCTCCTGTTTCCATACTGGATATTCTGATGTAACACAAACTATTGCAAAAGTTATACTCACATAATTTATGGAACATTGATCTTATCTCCCTAATTGTAGCATTTGGTTCCACCTAGGCAAAAAAGAACATATATACATATATGTATATAAGATGCATATTTCTGAAGACAGCTATTAGGATTGGTACGAATGATTCAAAACACTTCTTACAGGAAAAGCGGAGGACCTGATTTGTGGCATCTGTTTCAGAGGCAGCTACTGTGGCAGTACTCAAAGTGTTACTACAGCAGCAGTGAGAGTTTGAGGGCTTCTAAATGAGAAAGGGACAACTGGCACCATCTTACAGAAGCAAGTGAAATTGTGTTCTTTGCACAAGAGCTCCTTTGTGAAGAAGTATGAAGCATATGAAGCATGAATAGTTATTGTCTCGTTAATACCAAAGGAGGGCTATCAGAAAACTTTTCACAAACATTAACTTTGCTTTAAAAAGAGCTAGCAATTTTTAAATAGTCACCTAAAGTTTTGGGCAGATTTTTATTTTACCTTATCTAGGAAGCATAATTGTTCCTTTGTCTTCCAGTCAAGGATTTCCACCTGATAGGACACAAAACAATAATCATTAACTACTGACTGCATAATATCTAAACTTTTAGTTGACGATCAAATTCACAATCACTATTCAGAATGAGACACCATTTTTCTCCGTTCTATGTGTTAGAAACAATTCTGATGTGCTCAAGAACAGTTTTAATCACAGCCAGGTTCTCAAAGAACTCAATTTGTGAACAAAAGTAACACTCTTGCCAAATAAATTGTCTTCCTGGATAAATTCAGAAGCAGCAGTAGCTAATTAACTGACCAAAATATGCATATTCATATGCATATTCATGTTATCTTAAGCTAACACAAAAGGAACAAATGAAGGAAAGAGAAGTTTCACACAAATCATTAAGAAATCAGTTTGTCTTCAGAACTGTTCTGATTTGTAAATCTAGAAAGACCATTTGAGAATGCACACATATATGCATGGAAGCAAATATTGTGAATATGTGAATTTTAATCAACAGCTGAGCAGGAAGGTTCTGAGATGATTCAAAGTTCCATTGCAACAGGCTCTTAAAATACACTGGTTGTGTTTTAATTCCATTTGTTTTCATCAAACACCCAGTAATGGAACTCTGTGGTACAGCTAAGATTGAAGAATAAAAGCTTATCCGTCACACTAAATGACTGTGACCGTCATTCCCCAGTTTGGGTTTTGTTCTTTGGTTTTGTTTATTTTTACAATAAATGTCTACCATTAATTACATTTGGTATTAACTGACCAAGAGGACAGATTAACAGTAGACTTTAAACATGATTCCTGACTAAAAGTCGGAGTCACAGTCCAAAATCTTTCTAACAGTTTCTTTGAAGAGATCACTCCGAGTATCTTATTTCCTCCTTTTACTTGTACCAAATTGTTCTTTCTCTGTTAGTGTAGCAATGAAGCACTTCAGCTCCAGACAGAAGTATCAGATCTGATCCCCACAAGGGATACTAATGCGGTAGTATTTTCCACCTGTGCACTATAAGCCCTAAAGGAGGTGCTGAGGGAGGTAAGCACTTTTCCTCCTTTGCAATTCATGAAGAATCTATGCCACATTATTGGGGTGTTATGTATTTCTCTCTTTGTTGTTGTGGTTTTTTTTAATGTATATTTGAAACAATGTAAATTATCAGTGTTACTGCCTCTGTGGGAGATCTCAGTGGGAAAGCAAATGAAGTGAATTGTGTTACTCTGCAGTACTGACCTACAGCATTCTGACTCTCACAGCCCACCAAACAGGGACCCTGGAGGTTGTAGATCAGTTTTTGTCCCTTGTAATGCTGAGTTGCTACAAGGTTTATTGAAACCTTTGGTGTATCTCAGCTTTTGTGTGTTTGGTGTATGTCTGGTGGCCCTGCTAGGCAGGGGGGTTGAACTACATGATCCTTGAGGTCCCTTCCAACCCGGGTCATTCTGTGATCTGTGATTTTGTATCAAAGAACACCACTGGGCAGCCCTACTAACTACAGCAATGATTAGTTTAGAAGCCTCCTCCTCATTTCATACCCACGGACAGCATGTGCATATTGGATTGGAATCTCCCTCCCCATGCAGTTTTATTCTATGACTTTCAGTGTCCATGTTAGAGAAGTCCTCTCCAGGCCAATTACAGAGCAGTCTGGCCATCTTTCTGCTCTTCTGTTTTGTTTACTCTCATGTTGCACAAGGTCAGACAGAAAATTACAAGACATTTTCTTTTGCTCCGTGTTCTTCTTGGGGGCATTTGGGCAGAAATTCTGCTATTTCTGTGAACCACTGGAATCAGTATGGAAAAAAATAAAACAAATCATCCAGGATCTTCTGTATCCCTATTTGGTTTGATGGCAAGATGTCTCTTTGGAGTGCCAAACTGGCATACCTTCCTGTATCAGCCCATTTCTTCAAAAACATAATAGGAGCCTCTATGATGCATCCAAACTTATTTGAAGGTGCAGTGTCAGTGATGAGAAGCAATGGTCAACAGCTGCAATGTGGGAAAATCCAGTCAGATACAAAGAAAATGCCCCAATATTTGACCAAGTAGCCTAGAGGCAAAGTAGAATCTCTGTCTTTGGACGTGTTTAAAACTGGGCTGGACAAGACCCAGTGCAGTTAGATCTAGTTGCATCTGCTTTGAGCAACAGCTGGCCTACATGACTTCCAGAAGTCCTTTGCAACCTCTGTTATTCAATGATGAGGAATTTTTGGACAGTCCTTCCTGAACTTGAAATATTTTGGTTACTATCAGTTACTTTTAGGATCTAAGGAAATATCATACATGCTTTCCCCTTTCAGAAAGAGGAACACAAGAATACAGCTGTAGATTCCATTCCAGCCTGTATAAATTTGTATGACAACAGAGTGAAAGTGAAGGTAACCATTTCCTTAAACCATCATGCCTCTTATCTGTGACAAAATGTCCTCACAGTAGTCAGCTGTTCCCTGCATAACAGACAGAAAAAACTGATGCAAAGTATGAAATGTTATCTTTTCTGAACATAATGGCCAGCCACATGAACCTAGATAGCACTGAACACAGTGTTTCCAGCCTTCGGGCACAGCACCAAGTCAGTTAATGTATTGGTTGGCAACAGTCTTTAGATACCCAGCAATCTGTTCTTGGAACACTAACTGATGTGTACCAGCCCTTTTAAACATAAATTTATGGCTCAGAGAATTTTAATTTTGGAGCATCCTTAAGCGTTTAGAAGAACAGGACACAGACAGCCCATTTGCACTAGTGTGGTGTGACTTGTAGATCACGTATTTGGTGAATTTTTGAAGGCATTTTAACTTACCACTTCTCTAAAACTATTTTGAATAGAATTTAATCAATAGGCAGATTTGTGCAAGATACCTGTTAGTTAAAACACTTCTGGAAGTGACTACAAGGACAGACCTTCAATGTTTAGAAGGCAAATTTGTTCTCATGAATATGGAGCAAATATTGATAGTGTCGTAAAGGGCAGAGAAAAATTCTGAATTATTGTTTAGAACAGGTCAAGATCAAAGTAATCAGCTGATGATGGAAGCCAAGAAAACTACTTTCAAGTGTTAGACTTATATTCAGAGGCTTAAAAAGTTTATCCATAGAGGGGAAATGGTTGAGCAAACTGTTTGATTTTTATTTTTTTTCAGATGGTGTCTCTTTAATAGGATTATAAAAATACAATAAATCAAATTCTCCCAGCTTCAAGCCTGTTTGATGCTTAAGCATCAACAGATATTCAAAAGTGACGTGGTAACTTTTAAGGAAATACTGACACATCATGTTTCTGTTTGTTGGAAGCTTTATTTGCAGTCATTTGTACTCAGCAGTTTCAGTAAACTTTAAACTCCAGCTTAGAGTGATTTTCTGAACACCAACATAAGCAGATGTTGTACTGGTTTAGTTTTACATTAGAAAAAAAAAAATAAAAAATGCAACAACCTTAAACTGCTTGTTTTATAGCCTAGGAACTCAGCAGCCCAAGAGAGAGCTATGCAAAATAGATTGATTATCCCTGAACTATTTCATTGTTATCTATGGAAAGCTATTATTCTGTCAGTAGTCCAACTACATAAAGCACAACCTCTCTGAAGAGCTGATATTTCATGAAACTAGCATATTATTACTATTTCACCTAGTTTAAAAAAGGAGATGCAGTGATACTTGGACAGTTAAATTTCTCTTTCATAAAATAGATGTCTCACATGCACAGGTTCACAAAACACACACCAGGTGTTTTACTCCTCAGCCTCCAAAATTCTGCTCCTACATATGCCCATGAGAACCATCATCTGGAGTGTGCTGAAACTCAGTATCTTTTCATTTCTTCCACCTGCTTCAGACTTGTTAGCTAGGCATGTTTGCATGTCAATCCTTAAGGACCTTCATCCAGTAGCATCTTCATTCCAAGGTCAGCACAAAGCACAGCATTTAAATTACTTCTGAATGAAACTTCATGCTTTATATCTAATGGTTATACACACTTCCAAGAAGTGAAGATCTGCTTTAGACTGTCTTCTGCTATTACCAACTCCTCTCATAGAATCTGGGCCACCAAGGAATAAAGGGTTCAGGAGACAAAAAAGTACAGACAGGAAAGGAGGGTGGGAATGTTTTCCAGTAAAAAGACAGAATCTTCTACCAAAGACAAATTCTAAATCCCTATCTTTCTGGATTACTTTAAGCACTGCTTCCTTCCATTGACATTCTGTTCATCATTTCCCTGCAGCTGATGACTTCATCAACCAGTGAAGGGTTGGAGTTGAAGTAAACTTGGATGGATAGTTTGTAATAACCACTCTTGGAGCTGGGTGCCTAACATAACTGCATGGCAAGCTTAGTTTGCTTTCTTGATCTGGACCTGTGAATAGAAACAGGTGTAGGGCTACAAATGATCCTTCAGAAAGAGAAACCCATTTATATAACTGATTGAAAGAGTCTGTAAGAATAGTCAGGAAGAAAAGTAAAGGTTCATTCCCTGGAGTGGGAGGCTAGATTTGTATCCCCTCTCCAAAAAATATAATAGTAATAATAGAAACAGCTGTTAGAGTTTTGTGTATTAGAGCTTACTACAGTGAATTCTGACTCCTGAGAGCCTGTGAAAGCTTTCCAGCTTTTGCTATCATGATATCTTCCAAGAGGATACACAAGATGGGAAAGTGACCTGCACCAGTTAATTCTGACTCAGTGGGTATTTTCTTGCTCTGGCTAACACAGGGCTGCACGCTGCCAACTTCTCAGTCACGCTGAAGACTCACATCATTCACTGAGTATCACTGTCACTATAAAGCAGGCTGGAGTGCTTCCATCTGAGAACCTAAGTCAGCTTTGATGTGACACTGAGCAGATACCCAGATTTTTCAATAGCACTTCATAGCCTTTTACGTGTGCAAAAGAGAGGATCTATAGCTCAGGGCTCTAGCTCATAGTGATTATTTTCCACAGTGATATTATTCAGGTTGAAGAAGCTTATAAATTCTCTGTGAAAACACCATCATTTCTTTGAATCAGTGCTGTGATCTGCAATATTGAACTTCAGTATCTACAGTTCCACTACTACTTTTCATGAATTATTTGGTGGATAGATGTCAAAATGTAAATCCAGGGTACACTTCAAACATGGAACTAAAGAGACTGAAGAGGGGGAAGGGTTTTATTTTTATTATTATTTTTCACCTAGAGGTATCAAGATGCGGTTTGCTGACTTTTGGCAAGGGATGGAGCCCAGAAGGTGTGGGGAGCCTGGAGCTCTTATACTGACAGCTGAACTCACAGTACTCACATCTACTTTATAAAATATACTCCAAAGAAGTCCATTATTTTCTCTTGACTTGTGATTTCAAAAGCAGCCTTCAAACCCTGAATGGTTCCAGGTACTCCCTGCCAAGTAACATTTTATTGTCACATTTCCCTCTACAAAATTTAGGGTTTCTCTCAAGCTCCATGGAGAAAAAGAACGAATTGCTCATCTTTTAAATGAAGCAGCACAACTGTCTGTACAAAGTGTTAGTGATATGGAGAAGTGATGAGAGAAGAGAAAGGGGGAATGTTTTTCCCCATGTTCTCATCTCTTTCTGTGACGATAACTGTGTGTTACTTGTAAAAGCAGATGACATTTTCAAATGGCAGGGCAATTTTTGGCATTTTCCCTTTAAATGACTGTTCAAATATCTCACACTTGGCCTCGTCTTGCTTGGGCAGCTCTTGGAGTATACAGAATCTTAAAATCTTCTGCAGTCCTGCTTTTGGCACTTGCTCTCGGTGTCTCTACTTGACGGCGCTTTAGACAGCATAGCTCTGAGTGGAAGAAGCCTTTGTAACAAGAGCTGCGACATCTCAGCAATGCTGGCCAGCCAGCAGCCATCCCCCTGCATTCAGAAGGTTTTCATCACAGTCAGAAGGGGGAGAAACTTTAAATGCCAGCAAGAAGAGGGGGGAGGAGGGAGGAGGGAGGCAGTACATTATTGCTTTTAGCAGTACTGCATATGTCAGCTCAGTCTATCCGCAGGGAATGAAGACTCCAAAACATTTTTTGTTAGCACTGCTTACAAAAGGCACTTCCCATCCAAACCAGTTAAGGAAGCAGAATTACAACTGAAGCTCTTACAGCACCGATTCTCTACAGTATTTGCTTAAGCATATTTCCTCTAGAAAGACAGAGGACCATTCTATTTTTCCTACATGCAGTGCTTTTGAAGACCTAAACCTGTCAAACAGAAAAAAAGTAGAACTCATCAGCCTAACTTCAGAGCTCTGTGCTACAGATATTTACGTCTGAGCATCTCAGATAAGCCCTTTGTAGGAAAAGGAAAAAAGCTGGCACTTTCAGGATGAACCATACTGTAAGCTTTGAAACACATCTAAAAGAGGTCAGAAGAATTATTTTCTAATCCATTTAGATAAATGAGCACTCCTAGAGAACATCAGTTATCTATATACCAGCCTCTATCATAGATCTCTACATTCTGGGCAGTGAACCTCTCCAAATGATCAGGTGCAGCACTGTCAGGCATGCACATGTCTCTGAACTCTTGCTACCTTTCTTCTGAGCTACCAGTGATAAAACAGCTGTGAGATGAAATGAGAAACATACCGACACCCAAACAAGACCCACTGTAGCATGACTACAGAGCAAGAAGCATGCAGGCGGTCATCTAGATGTAGGTCTAGGAGCACAGGGGACCTGACCAACTATTAGCTCTGATGCAGACATCTCAAGTAGAGGTAAATCACTCAGCCAGTCTGGACTTTTTGTGCTGACCCATTAGAACCAGCATACTTGGGTTTATTTTAGTTGTTGCTCATAGTTCTTGGTACTAAATTGTCAACACAGACAGTTCAAAGAAAGAAGTTAAAAGTGATTCCAAAGCTGCATCTACCTTTCAATGGCTTGTTAAAAGTAGTGTTAATAAAACCTTCCCTACTTTTGAGGTCTTTTAACAGCATTGAGAAATACTCCCATCAAAGAACAGCCAGCATCTGGCCTTCCTGTCTTTTTGTAGGTCCATTCATGGATAAGGGAGAGGACTTCCCCGCATACTTAGCATGAAACTGATTATACACTACCCTTGATAAAATGCTCCAAAACAGGAATATTCCACCTCTGATAATTCTCTGCTAAACTTGTAACTGTTGTATTAGAAAAAAAGCCAGATAGCAAGAGTTTGGTGTTTGCAATGTGCTCTGTGATTCTTACAAGGAGGCACCGCAGAGAAGCAATGAAGGGTGAATGGTTTTGAGATGTATGAAGATAAGTATAGAATTGCACACTAATCCAAAATAGGGAATATTACCACTTGTGGTATCAATAGAGACTTTTTTCTCTTACGAAGTCTTGGGAGTGGTGGAACATTTACCTTCTGTCTTTGATAACTCAGTTTTGGATGTTTGCTGAGGAAGTGCAGTTCAGCACACCAAGCTATCGTGAACTTATAAGAGAAAGCAAATAAGTGGGGAGAACAGCGCAGAAAGTAATAGGCAGCAGCACCCCACGCTGCCCTGTCCACATGCCACACCTCAGGTCTGCTGTGACGCACACCGCATGATTTTAGGCACATCTGCTTTTGCCCATTATCTGCCATGCAGAAAAAAGGACTGACACGCAAAGCTGATGTGTAAATTCACGAGACATCCAAATTTGGATTAGCATTGCTTAGAGATGGGATATTGATTAAACACCAAAGAGCACGCTCTGCTGCTCCTGTTCTGCCCAGTGGGGTGGAGCAAATCATTCCAGTTTCTCGTGTTTCTCCATCTGCAGAATTAGGTAAAAACAACGATGTCCACGCTTTAGAGTGACGGGTGATGTGAATAAGCTCAGCACAGTGGGAGCAGGAGAGCAAAGCTGCAGGTCAGACAGCGAGGACACTGAGAGGGGCATCAACCACCTGCCGGCTGCTGCACCTTCATTGCTCCAGACTCTGGGGCAGCCCAGAAGCGCAGGAGGTGGAGACAAGGTTGGGCATTTAAACTCCGGGGAAGTCAGCACTGCAGGGAGGGGCAGGGAGCGGGCACACACCTGGTACAGACAGCACAGTGTGCTGAGTGCCACTACGAAAACTTCCATCCCTTTGAAAAGCAACATCTCTAGTTTTAAGCGGTGGAGAAAGAAGCAGGTTCTATACATTTGTATTAGACCCTGTTAACGTTACAGTAACAACTGTTTCCTTATTTACTGTATTTTGCACGGGGAAAACAACGCGTTCATTTTTAGTCGAGTCTCGCGCAGAGAACACGAAGCGTGAGCCCCCAGCACCGTGAGCCCCCAGCACCGTGAGCCCCCAGCACCGTGAGCCCCCAGCACGGCAGGCAGCAGCTGGCATTTACCCAGCAGCGCCTCGCTGTGCAATACGGACACTCCGAGGGGTTTGTGCACTGGCCGGTCTCGTCCTACGGGCAGTGGGCACGTCGCCCTCCCGACTCTCCCGGTCCGTCTCCCCCCGCACGTTCCGCACGCTCAACAACCCGAACGGACGCGGCGCTTCCCACGCAGAGACGGACGCAGCCCCGCAACGTGGCTCTGGGATCCGCCCGGCAGCCGTGCCCCGGGCCGGGCCAGAACGCTCAGCGGCGGCTCCGGCTCACGGCGCTTCGCTGCGGATTTGGCTACTCCCGACCCACCGTGTTCCCGGCCGCTCCCTTCGCGGCCGGCCGGCTCTGCGCGCTCAGCCCCCGGCACGGCCGGCTCCGCTCGTACCCACCTCGAAGAAGCCGGCCCTGCCGCCCATCCTGCGCCCGCCGCGGCGCCGTCCCCAGCCTCGTGCCGCCAACGATCGGGCGGCGCCGGCCCCGCGCCGGGACCCGCGGAGAGCGGGAGCGCACGGACCCGCCCCCTCCCGGCCCCTCCCCTCATGACCCCGCCCCGGGCGGCGCTCGGCGCGTGTCCCCGCGCTGTGCAGCGGGACGTTGGGCGTGAGAGCGGGCGGCAGCGCCGGGAAGAGCCACGCTCCGCCATTCCGTGCTGCGGGAAATGAAACCGGTGCGTTTGCGAACGAGCCGCATGTTCAGTGGCGGCTGCTGCGGAGCTGCTGTAACGTGCGGCGGGACGTCTTAAGTTTCACCATTAAGAAGCACGGCAGCGCTGGGCGGGCACTCGCTTCCTCTGGGAGCCTCTTGCTCGTCTCCCGCCCCCCGCCATTACAGCGCCGTGACCGAACCTCGCGTGGCTGCAGCGATCACCGCGATGTAACTACACCGCTGTGGGCGGTGTTGAGCTGTGGCGGTGCTGCGCATGCGCACACGTGAGGCGGCGCCGTCGTTGCTCTCCTCGCTCGGTGCGCGCCGTCCCGGTGTGGTCCCGCCCCGCCGCCCATTGTCCCCGCGCCATGTGACCGCGGGCGGTTACAAAGCTCGTTCTCCCGCCGCCCCGCGTGCTGAGTCACGGCGCCGCTCGGTCCCGCCGCAGCGCTGAGGCTCCGCCATGGGGACGGAAGGCGCCCGCGCCCTGCTGGAGAGAGCGGGCACCCTCAACATGCAGACCGGCAACCTGCTGAGCTGGGGCTGCGGCCGCAAGAAGTGCCCCGCCACCCCCAGCGAGGAGGTGAGAGGGAGACGGGATGCCGTGAGGGGCGGCCCCGGGTCGGTGAGGGCCGAGCGGCGGGGCCTGGGGGGGGATCAGACCTTGCTGTAAGGCGAGGGGGTGTTCGGTGCTTCATCAGGACAGGGACGTGACGCGAACTGTCACTGCAGGCGGTGAGCTTCCTCCTTTCCCTCTTAGAATTCATTTTAATGCCTCAGTGATGGTGACGAGTCTAGGCAAAGTGCAGTCACTGATGTTTTCTTTAAAGGCTTCAGCAGTCTGCTGTTTTTAAAGGTGTACTTCAGGGCTGTTACCTCTGGCACTGTGTGTCATCACCTGCAATCATTCTGACTCCAGGATGCTGTGGCTGTGGGCTATAGAATTCCTCCTTTGCTGTCCGACCAGGTGCCTGCAGGTTGCCCTTCTGCACCCAGCAGAGCTGGTTAGAGCCGCACTGATGTCGTGATGGTGTGTTAGAAGTTGGCTGAGTGTGTATTGACTGCAGACAGCCTGTGAGAGCGGTGGCCGTTCGGGAAGGCAATGCAAAGACAAGGAAGAGTTCCTCATACTTTTAGTTGGCTGTTGTGGCTCTTACTTTGGCCCCATTACTGACTGTTGTGGTCCATGTGAAATAGATCTTGTAGCTAAGAGGATGCTGCAGCATCACCGGCAACTGGTGTCAGTATCATCTGGAAGGTTATGAAATAAAGAGTGGCAATGTGCATAGCTGGTCTGTCAGGGGATTGCTGGACGTTTGATTGTAGAGAAGTTTTCATTTAAACAGAAGGCTGCCAACTTGCTGGCATTGCTGGTTAAAAAAAAACAAGTAGCATAATTTATCAGAAATAAATTCTGCTTAGCGTGGCTGTGTGTGTAGTTCCTAGTGTAAACATAAGCCAGAAGGTTGCAAAGAATGAGCCATAGGGCTGGTAATAGCGAGCTGTAACCGCTGTGCTGCTCAGAGCCTTGGGGTACACGGTGTGTCTCATGTGCTGGGAGGTGCTGTGCCCTGGGGACTGAGCTTTGTTCAGTCCAGCACCACAGCAACGGGGAGTGGCACAGTAGTAGAAATGGGATGTAAGTCTTGAGCAGCCCAGCGCTTTCCTTCAGACAGGAGACAGCCTGTGTTGATGGAAACGTTCAGCAATTCTAACATAGTGAACTGCTGTTTAGTGAAGTTGGTTCTTGCCTTTTGAGTCAGTTACTTTATTCCTCACGTTTTTAAGCGTCCCACGTAGTGTTCTTACAGGATTACATCTTGATCTACATGGTGCCTGGTTCCTGTATGGGGGCAGGGCATTGGCCTCAGTGTGGGGTGTGAGGGGCTCTCTGGGTTCGTGTTGTCCTGGGAAACTGCCATTCAGCGATACGGGAAGTAGGTTTTTACAGGGATATGTGTTTCTGCCCTTTTAGCAATGGGGCTTGTGGAGTGCTCCTCTCTGCTCATGGAGTGCTCCTCTCTGTGGCAGATACAGTCTGACAGTGCATAGCCTTAGTCTGTGGGGCAACGTGTTAGGGAGAAGGGAGAGTGTGGTACAGCTGAAGCTCAGGTGCAATATTCAGTTTGTTAATTAGCTTACTGAGACTTAATGAGTGTAGTAAGGCAAACCTGTTCATAGTCATAGTCAGAATCATCAGATCTATTTTGCATCTGTGGAGGAATGAAAAATGCAACTGAAGGTCGGATCTGAAGGATCCTCCCGTAGATTTGGTACAGTGGAATGGGAAGTTGGAAAACAATTGCACCTTGGAAAGAGAAGTTATGACTGTAATAAGTGGTTGACTGTAACGTTACAGCATGTATGCTATTAACCATCTACTTTGCAACTTAATCTTTGCATCTAAAAAAAAAAAAACCAAAACAGCAAAGAAAAGCTCCTAACAAACACAGACCTTGCATACGGTTCCTTTTAGGATGGTGTTGGTCAGAGAAATAAATGAGGCCAGTACTTGTGTTACTGCTGCAACTCTTTGAAAGAGGAGAAGAATTCTTTGAGTTAGCTTGTGTGAACAAGTTTCATATGGAAACTGTGGAAGAAGAGTCGTCTGTGGTTGAAGAAATGGGGTCATGGGTTGAACTGCTGTCTGCCACGTGCCTATGAATCATTGCATTTCTATGAAACATAAATGCACCTGAATATCAAAATGTTTTGTAGGTGCGGGAATGCATTCAGAAAATACTGACTGAATGGAGCTCAAAGGTTGGACAAGATCAGAATCAGGTAGGAGAGATTGTGCACGTTACAATTGAACACAAATATGTACTTTGTTGCACCTTTTAAAATAGAAAGGAATTGACTGAAATGTTACAAATGTCTGCAGCTCTTTCTGGTTGTTCTTTCTTTGCTTGTTTTCATGTGTGATATTTCTTATATTCGTAAAGAATTTTGTTGATGGGGAAATAAGAATTCTCAGCCAAGGAAGTTGCTGGGGTTTCTTTTTGTTTGTTTGTAGTTTGGCACAGTGGTCTCTTTACATCCAAAAAGCAAATTACTCCTAAATGTTGTTCCAGTAACTTGCATCAGTAAGTTATTTGTACATATGTACGTATATTTGTCAGGAGCCTGCAGGCCTGTTGTACAGTTCTGTTTTCTTCTGACTGCACAGAGGCCAAGAAGTGCTGTGTTACTTTTGTGTAGCTGCATTTTTGTGCTGCTCCTGTTTCTGTAAGGTTTTGGTTGTGGAATCGTTTTAATTAAGAATGTTGTTCAGAAACTTACTGTTGCCTATTGACAAGTTGTCTCATGTGCTTTCTAAAGGAAATGGTGGAGGTTCTGGACTGTTCCATAGCTCAAGCTGTAGAAAAAATGAATCCTGAAGAAAGGGATGAACTGAAAGTATCGGGTAAGAATGCAGCTGTTTTCTTCACTATATATGCTATATATTTAGTAATTGCTGGCTTGTTCACTTACTGATTTGTTTTCTTTTAAAACAGCAAAACTTTTCATTGTTGGATCAAACTCCTCATCGATCAGAGATGCAGTTGATATGGGTAAGTGTGAAACTTGAACTTCAAGGCTTTTTTATCCTTTCTCTTCAGTATTTGGATCCAAAATTAGGATTTTTTTTTCCATTCAAGAGACGTATTCAGTGACTGTCACATGTATATGCTCTTTTCCTTTAAAGAGAGGTAAAAGTAGTCGAGTATAATTTCTGCATTATTTCAGTCATTAAACATAATAAATGAGCATCTCTGTAACTTGGGTCCAAAAACTCAAGTCTGATTCATTGCTCCGGGCATAAAGAAGTTTTTATTCTTTCACACAGAGCTTATTAAATGGTGAGGAGCATGTGGTGTTTTCATAACAGCAAGACAGTAAGTTTTTACCAGTTTAAAAAAAGGCAGCTAACAACACTGATACAACACTATATATTTCACTGTTAACCATGGTATTTTAGATCCGTAAGTTTGATTCTTGGCTAAAGAAATTGTGTTACTATGTTTGGCTTCTGCTAGAGAATTCTGAGATGGTGAACTGGAAGCAGTGAAGCAGGAGCTGTGCTGGTTTTGCTGAATTTGAGACATGATGCTGCTTATGTTCTTTACCTCATGGAAAAAAAAATTGTCTTTTTTTCTCCAGCATGTTCTTCCCTTGGAGTTGCTCAGTTAGATTCGGTCATTGTTGCCCCACCTCCCGTTGATGACGGAACAAACCTCTCCTTGGAGTATCTGCAGCCTTATTGGCAAGAACTTGAAACTCTAGTTGAAAACAAGAAGATTGTTGCCATAGGCACCTCTGACCTTGATAAAACACTTCTAGAGCAGCTGTATGTATGGGCACAGGTGAGAACAAACTTCCTAACTGTAGCATTTCTAAGGCAGAATTGTGTTGGTTGCTGAGTTGTAACAATTTCTTTTTAGTGTATGTGATTTGTTATAATAGTGTTGTGTTTTATTTAAAAAAAAAAAAAGGCCCCAGTTAATTTTCAGCATCTTACTGACTGTCATAATGTTGTTCAATGTGGGGAGTGCTCAAGGTGCAATTGTCACTTGTTCAGGGTTCTTCTAAACAGGGCCCCCAAGGACTGTAGGCTGCAGGTCTGTTCAGTAGTAGATTCTTTGACGAGGTGGAGGGCTTAGTCTTGATCATTCTTATGAACAGGACCATAATAAGTACTCTTAAACCTTAAGGTTTATTCCAGTGATGTTTTGATTATGTCTGTTTTGTCTTCAATGAATGGAGGGGTTTCCCTTTGGAAAATGCTTTTCAAATGCTAGACATAAACTGAAAGAGGAAGAAAGACTGAATCAAGCAGCATAGTGTTTGGTTGTCCAATGTGACCAATTGCCTTGTCATACTTGAGTGCTGGAGGACTGTACTAGCATCTGAACATGCTTGTGTAAGCTTAGGGATTTACTGTTTCTGTATCAGTTCTTTGAACACTACTCTTGCATTTCTTTTGTGATAGGTGAATGTACTGCATCTGTATAAGAGGTTCTACTGCTAGTCCTGTTTTATACTCCTCACTGTGTTGTATGTTGAGATAGTTCAGGGAATCAATAACGATCTGCATGGTGATCATGGATGTACATTGTGGTGAACAGTCAGTGAGAAAGTCCCTTTTAACTTGATATATTTTATTTGAATTTGTGAAAGACTGCAAGTTATATATCCTTAAAAACCTGAATTTTGAGATCTTTTTCAAAGTAACGCCCCTATAATACGCTTACAACAGAGAGGGGGTAGAAATGCTCTGCTGCTTAGGGAACACAATAGGCAGGAAGCCATGACAGGTTGGAATGTGCCTCACTGTGATAATACCTGAAATTAGATCCTATGCTGGTGTTGTGCCCTGTGCTGTGGGAAGTTGTGGGTGTTGGAGTTGGCTATTGAGCAACATGTGGAACTGCAGTCCTTGCTTAGGTCTCGCAGCATTGGTCAAGGACAGATTGTTCTAAGCCTTGTAATAGCCAGTGGAGGTGCTGCAGTGTTTTTTCTCATAAAAGTATTCCATTACTTCCAGGTGAAACCAAGTAGCAATCAGGTGAACCTTGCTTCCTGTTGTGTGATGCCGCCTGATCTCACAGCATTTGCAAAACAGTTTGACATACAGCTGCTAACTCACAATGACCCGAAAGGTAAGACTTTGTAAGACAACGTTACCGTTCTGAAATGTTCAGATGTGCAGTGGTAACCAAAGGCTTCTAAATGCACACATTCAGTACAGAATCAGGAATGATATTTCTCTGCACTACAAACTTAATTACATTTGATTCCCAAACAAAGGATTTTAGAAAGTTCATCTCTACAGAATATTTCTGGTATGTTGTTGCTTTCCTTTCCAGAAAAGGGAGAGAGGGTGCAGAGGGAACAACAGTCTTTCACCATGGGTTAGTCTTTTGAAATAGTTTTAATTGGAGAACATAAAGCAAATATAAGAACAAAGAACTAAGAAATTATTTTATTATGCTTCCTTCAAGATAGCAATGGCATAAACTTCCATTTTGTTCTTGGTGAAGGACCAAGCCACTTGCCCAGAATTTTTCTGCAGAATATCTTGCATGAGAATGTTAATGGTCAGTTGATCTTTGGATAATGTTGCAAACAGGAAATTATTACACTTATTGGATGATTCTTCCATTTGTGATGACTTGCACAAACTCTTTTTGTAATGGTTTAAATTCTCCAGCTGTTCAGAACAGTTTATTAAATGCTTGAAGGACTCTAAGACTTCCTGTAGTCCATAGAACTCTGAGCTATGAGCTCACTAGAATATTCTGGAATATTGCATTCATTTCTCTCAAAGCTCATCAGATGATCTTTGCTGTAATGATACCTTATATCTTGCTGGAACTGTAAGCCAGCAGTCTTAAACCATACTTTGTTCATTCCTTCCTCACACTTTTCTTCATGTTCCACAGATTACAGTGATCGTATTTTGTTCTTTTTTCCTTCTCCTTTCTTCCCTTTCCCACTTAAGTTTAAATAAATAAAAAGCAACATCCCTGTATGAAATGCTAAGCACCATGCTTTATCGTATCACTGTTATAACTAATGAATCACGTCAGTGATTGAGCACATATCAGCTCCACCCGAGCAGGCTACAAGATGAATTGCCGTTCAGTGTGGCAAATGCCATGTCCAAAACATAGCCTGCAATTTGGGAGCTAATCTTAATCAAGAGTCATGAAATGAAGAGAGTTTTGACTGAAATTAAGGCCAAGAGTCATTTTCTTATGCATTGCTTGCAAAGCTTAGTTTTTCTGTCTTGGTCAGCTGAAAAGTATTGAGACTGTCTTTTGGGAATGCTCCTCATCAGATTGTTGCCTTGACTGACTTTCCAGAGGAAACTACAATGCTCTGTATTTTCCTGCTCCTTCTGCTTTGTAGCAATTATTCCTATTTGCCTTGATGCTTTCTAGGCTTGTTCTAATGAGTCCCATTATGGGAGATGCTATAAAGGCTGAGCTTCCTGTGGCTGCAAAAGGAACTTCGCTGCTACTCAGAACTGTACTGATTTTGGCCTTATGCTTTATTGCCCTCTGATTTGTCTGGCTAGTGTCTCAACTTCAATTTTGGCTTTTTCTTGCTAATAGCAAATAGCTCTATTAGCTCTGCTGATCAGCTCCATCTGATACGGTGGAATTCTCTGTTTATCATTTCTATGGGAAACATCTGTTGAAAGGGAAAAACTGTTCTGAAGATTTCTTCTGAAATGTTAAATAGAATTTCCCTTGCATGCATTCAGGAGTGGAGTTCCTGACGCTGCTGGAGGTTTCCACTGCAGGCAAAAGATTCTCTTAGTAAGTGTTGCTTTTTGCAGCTGTTTATCTCACATTAAAGTGTGAATATTCCTTTTTAACTTCAGAATTACTTTGTGAAGCAAGTTTTCAAGAAGTTCTTCAGGAAAGCATCCAGAACGTCAAAGCGCATGAATGGATTCCTTTATGGGTTCTGCGATACTCAGTCATTGTTAAAAGCAGAGGAATTATCAAGTCCAAAGGCTATATCATGCAAGCTAAAAGAAACGCCTCTTAAAATGCACAGTCTTTTTTTTATTCTTGAAGTGGCCTGCTGTTTTAATCTGTGGGGGTGGGAGGAACACGCCTTTATCATAGAGAGACTTTTGCATCATTTATAACAAAGACCAAAAGTTGTAATTATTGAGTATGATGTCAGAAGGAGCTCCTGCAGGGTTCCCGTGATATATTTTTGATGTACCGACCAGTTCATTAAGGATGTTTTGGTTTTGCTGTGGAAATGATCTGTAAAGAAATAGCTTAAAATCTTTCTCTTTAAGACCAGCTCACTGTAGAAGTTGTCGTTATATTTTAGCTGCCACTCGGCAGTGCAGAGAAACATATATTTTTAAAGTTAATTTCTCTTTAATATTTACTAATCTGGTAGGAACCTGGATTTCACATATTCAAAGAGTGATTTTTATAGAAAACTGCCATCTTGCATGGAAAAATTATTCTAAATAAACTATCTTTACTTTGTATGTATATAGGCAGATGAGCTGATTGATTTGGGTGGGTGGGGAAAACTGGTTTGTTTTTAATACCGTGTTTAAAAAAAAAAAAAAAAAAAGCAACCCTCTGATTTAGAGAAGATGCATCTTCCCAATAGTTGTGCTTTTTATTACTTGAATCCTTCTGTCTCTGTGCCTGTGTGCTTTTAGTACTTCACAAGTGATGCCATCTCCACTGTTTGGAGCAGAAAATGTTCTATGGTGCGTATAAAATTGGAACTGGAAACAAATGATGAGGAATGTGTTAATGGGAAATCAAATAGTACTTGGCTTGTCCTCAGCTCTGTGTGTTTGTTCTTCTAATGTTTTGGAGCTATGCAATCTGGATCAACCATGTCAGAAGCAATGGGAAACGTCAAGGCTGCCAATGGTGTGATCATGTAAAAGGGATGATTGCTCTGAGGATTGCCAAGGAAACTGCCTTGTGTGGGTGCCATTCAGAAATGAAGCCGACAAAGATTGTCTTAGACTTAAATATATATGTTTGACAGTAGCTTAATGCTTTGGCTTTGGAGTCTTAGGGAGAGATGGCTGCATCTAAGGCCGGTTTAATGTGCTCAGTTGAAAAGGCCTTTAAATTTCCTTGGCATTTAAATCAGAGTAGGTGACAAAAAAGCCTGTTCAGCAGGGGCTCTAAGAGTCTAAAATCCAATGCTCATTTTCCTCTGGATTTCAGGTGGGGGCTGCCAGTACTTCTTACTAGTACGACTTCAATTATTTGTACGTATTTGTTTTGAGCTTTGGATTGTGAGGAAACAAATGTCCACCATCTTCTGAACTCTGGTGTGCAGGCAGCAAGTGGAGCCTGGACACTTGTAGGCACTGTGTGGGAATATCAGCTCACTATGAACCATTCCACTGAGTTACAGTATGATTCTTGGCTCGGGTATCTTTGAGTTATTCATTATCTTACGTGTATACAAACCCTAGGAGCACGTGGATTTCTACTGCTGCTTCAGCTGTTTTGATGAGCAAGAAGTAGATAACTTGAACTAGTAATGCATCAATAAAACGTTCTGTGGTTTTGGTCCTTCTAAACAAAATTGGGTCAGTGTGTATCAGGTCTGGAAAAGGTGTTTCCTTTGTGCTTTGTGTGCGGCTCTGAGCTGTGTGCTGCTGATCGACCACTCTGAATTGTTTGTGCTGCCATTATTGGATCGCAGTGCTCAGTTCAGTACGTGGGAACTCCATAAAATGATCCATGCAGGAGCAGTGTGCACGTTGCCCTCGTGCTGTGATCATTTACTTGCTGGCCATCAACTGCTACAAGTAGTTCTCTTGCCTTAGGAAAACGCCCTTTGAGACAATCCTGTTTTTGTGATGTCATTGCTAACATGATTTATCAGCTGTTCAATGTTACCTTCTGTGCAAAATGTGAGGTGGGATTGCTTTCAGAGACAAATCGAATTAAAAACTAAAGCTCCTGTAGGCTGTGGTATGAATTCTCATCGTCTTCCTCCTACTTTTTCACCTTATTGTCGTGAAATGTGTATTTTAAACTGAGCTCTCGCTGTAGAATGGCGGATATATATGGCCCTGAGCGCGGTGCTGCTCTCTGCTGCCATACGGGGAGGGGGAAAACAACAACAAAAGGGCACTGTCGCTATTGAAGAAGCGTCGTAGCTCACGTTCCTCACCCCCCACTTTCACGCCAGACTCGGTTCTCAGGGGCTGCCTTCTTGGAACAGCCATTAAAATGAATGGGATGTGAATGTGAGGCAGCCCGGGACTCCTGAAGGGGGTTGCACCGCGCTCTACGTCCCGGCCGTCCTGCCGCGCTGGGGCCGGAACTCGGCCTTGGCCCGTGCGCTGCTGGGAGCGGAAGGGGCGGGCGGCGGCGCGGCGTGCGCTATGGTGGCCACCAGGCGGGCGGTGCGGCAGCGGGAGTCGAGGGCGGCGGCATCTAGGGGTGATGGGCCCGGCGGTGCTACGGAGGTGAGGGGGGCTGGGAGCGGGCGGGACGCGGGCACAGCTGCCTGCAGCGCGGGGATGCGGCGGCCATCTTCCCTTAAGCGTGTCGGTGCGGACGGGGGCTGCGCGGGGCCGGGCACAGAGCCCGGGTTGGAGGTTGGAGGTGAGAGCCGGCCTTGTGCTGGCTGGTTTCCCGTTGTCCGGCGGTTGTGGTAGCGCTGTTCTGAGGCCTTTTCACAGGGTGCGCAACTAGTCGTGCAAATACGGACCGTTTAGGTGGCGTGTTTTATGCTGATCCAGCATTATTCTGCTGTGAATCCGAAAATGCATTATCTGCAGCAGAGGAAGCGTTTCCACCATTTTGATCCGCTTTGCAGGGTCTCTTCCAAGCACTAGAGAGGCAGGGTGTGCAATTGCAGGCATTGCAGTTGCAGTGAAGGAGATCTGCTCCTATTGCTGCTGGCCGGCCATGAGCTTTTCAGGCTGTACTCTGCCTGTGGCCGGGCTGACGCGTTTCATAGTTGAACAAATCTGCGTGTTTCAGGATGTCACCTGCTGGAGCTGCTTCCCATGACAGCCTGCCACAACTTGGTGCAATGAGGCAAAGCACCGATTTCTGTTTCTGGATGTTATGGTTTTCTTTATTCTGCTGTTTTCATCAAGAGACAATAAACAAATAAGGGATGATATAGTAATGCTTCTTCCACGTAGGTAGGGGTCGTTGGAGATCTGTAGCACGTTATCAGCATGATAAGGTTTGCATACAATTGTCAGTGATTTGTACAGTATGTCTTTTATGTGATTGCCTTATCCTTTAATTCCAAATGTTGTTTTCTTCTTGTAGACAGTATCTGATGAAATCGGTCCTTTGGGATCTACAAGGATGTCCACAAGGAGTAAAGCAGCTTGTAACCCTGATGTAATTCAGGAATCTCAGCTGGAAGAGGTCGACCATGCAGGAACAAAACCAGATGTCAGTGATAGCACAGGGATGCAAACTAGTAGAAATGAGAATACAGCTGTTCATTCAGCACAATCATCCATCAATCCACAGGCTGATGGGGATGTGTCAGAGGCAGAATCAAACTGCTCTACTGTGTCTGGTCTTCAGACGCCTTTGCTTATAAGAGTAACAAGAAGGCGACAAATTGTAGTTCCTTATCAACCAGCTTCTCCTGCCAAAAAAAGACATGACAGGACTGCTTTTCTAAATGAGTTAAGCAGGACTGTGGATGAAGATGATGCCTCTGAAGCTGAGTCTTGGTCCTCTGCTGTTTCTGATGTCCGGATGTCTAATGTTACCAAAACTACAAGAAACAGGCAAAGCAAGAAGTGCGAAGCCCAGAGTGAAGATATCTCTGATGCGGAGTCATGCAGTTTTCATGTGGAGCCATCCACGACTACCAAACGAACTACTAGGAGCATGCGAATGAAACTGCAAGCAGAAAATACTCAGTGTGCTGAGAAAGTAACCAAAATTGTTTCAAAACCGGCGAATGTAATAGAGGACGCAAATGAATCTGAGTCAGACCTAATTTCTGATTCTAGCCCTGCTGCAGTTGCTTCCTTTGACACTGAGTGTAATAAAGAATCTGGTTCACCTAAGAGCAAATGTTCTCCCAAATCTGCTAACGTAATCCCAAGTGAAGATGTGGAACGGGACTTTTTGATTGAAATGGCACCCAGTAGCCCTGAAGAAATGGAACAAAAAAGTACTACTGAATCACCAGTAAAAAAAGCATTACCAGATACTCAGGTTGTTGAGATAGATGAGTCAGAGGAAGAAAGTGGCCAGATGCAAGAAGAGCACAGTAAAGCACCAAGGGAGGTGACATTAAAGAATGTGGGTGTTTTTTTGGTTGACTGCATGAGTTCCAAACTGTTTTCAGAATCCTCAGGTGAAATAACACCAAATGAAAATGAAGCAGTTCCAGGAAACAGAAGAGTAAATGCTGGGGCAGCTGTACAGCAGCCTTCCACCCATGCCTGTGGATTAAGAAAGGGTGCACGGTCTGGTGCAATGAGCAGCTCAGGGAAGGATGTGTCTGTTGCACAAATGACTGATAGCATAGTTAGTAGCTGTAGAATGGTTGGAGTCAGTGTAGACAGCTGTGAAGACCAAACAAGAGAACGTGCTGAATTTGAATCCTGCAGCAGCAGAAGATCCAGTGGTGAAAATAATTCCTTTTCATTGTTTCTGAGCAAAGATGGAAGTAGTGAATCTGAGAACAGTGATGCAGCAGAAGAGAATCTGAGTGACACAGAGGCAGATGAGAGGACTCCTTCCGTGAAGAAATCTTTAGAAAAGAATTCACTGCACGTTGAAGGGCTTTTTGTAATTGATACTAAGCCTGGGATGGGCTCCAGCAACGAGTATTATCTAGATCAGGTAGACCAAGGTAGTGATGTTGAAAGTAAGCATGAACGGACTGAAAAAGTTGAAGAATCCTCAGATCTAGAAGAAGCTGATGAAGAGGAGCTCATAGATGAAGATGAAAAGGATGAAGATGATGATTTGTTGAAAAATAAAATTGACGTGTAAGTATCTTTCCAGCAATAACTAAAAAATACATGCATAGCATTAGATATATGCATTAAGATATGCGTATTGCACGCTAAACAGCACAGAGTAGAAGGGAGTAGTGTCGTCACAGATGTGAAAAGTTGAGTTGTTCTGATTATCAAGTAGAATTCTAATTCACTTTTTTTTTCAGTTTTACACGTAGCAGAACAGAAATATCTGAACCCTTTAGGCATCTTGAGGCCTTGTTGAGGCCATTCAGCTTAAAAATGAAGTGTGAAACTGGTTTTAACTGACTGAAATGCTTATTTGGGTCACAGTTTTCTCACTAATCTTTTATTTTTGTATTATTTTTAGTTCAGTTGTAAATAATGGAAATCCAGTAAATGAGTTACACGTTGCTTAATGAAATCATCCTTTTTTATCCTGAAAAGTTGCAAACTCTCCTATGTTTTCAATTCTTGTTCTTAAAACATGGCTTAAGGAAGATACCAGATTGTGGTATGGTAACGCTTCAAGTGAAACCAGCCCTGTGTAAAATTGTAATGTAGGTTAGATGGAACCTACTGAGCTTACCTAGTCCAACTCCCTGCTAAACCCCCCTTGTATGCTTCAGGTGTTTAAATACTCTGCTTGGGTCTAACAAGTAAGTCTTGCGCTTCCAAGTCCCCTTTAGATAGGCTAGAAATCCTACAAATAATTAGCTAAGAATTTTGTTTAAAGGTATTGTGGATGACTGTTCATAGTTTAAAAGAAAGTTTAGTTACCTAAGCATTCTAGCTACGATAAATCTCTGATACACCTGTTTAGATATCATCATATTTTTCCATACTACTTGGTGGTGTCGTGCGCTCTTGTTATTTGCAGTCTCTTTTTGAGTCAGCCATGTTATGTTATTTAAAAGCTTAGATCCTAGCACTGCTGTACAGGCAACTGATTGTCATTCCAGACAGCATTTCTCTGATGAATTCTAGAACCTTCATATGTTTCACCAAGAGCTGAAAAGAATTTGGGGCTATTTTTCTTCTCCTCTTTAGCATGATTTTAAATGTGTAGAAGAAGAACACTGGTTATAAGTTATTTTGGCATGGTTAGGCAAACTAAGAACTAAATTGTGTAGAGGATAGAAATATCTAAGATAAAATAGGGCATTGGAGTTAATGTGAAGGATCTGTGGAAGCAAACCCACAGGGGTTGCTTTTTATCCAACCCTCACTCTATATAATGGCATGAGTGAACTTGTCACAGCTTAATTATGTATTTCTTATAGATACTGGGACTTAAAAGTCTCTGCAGCACTGAATATAAGTTGGAAAAAGACAAAAAATATTTATTTCTGTTTATTCCTCTCACAGGGCATTATAAGATTTGGTACAATATTCTAATCATTTACTGTTTCCCTTTTTAGTTTGCAACTTTCCAGCAGCATAGACCCTGGTTTGAATATCAGGAAGCTTGGAGGTTTGTATATTAGCTTTGATGGAAAAAAACAAAAACCCAGCTCAAGTGCAATTAAGCAACCGAAGGAGAAAAAGAAGGACCAGGTAATGTGTTTACAGTTTTGCAGACATCTATGACTACAGTGATACGGAGTTGTTATTTTAAAGAAGTATCTCATTTTCTGCCTTGAACAACTACGTTTTTGGCTAACGTGTTTACAGTGAATTTCAATGGCTAGAGTTCAAGTGCGTGTGACACTTAAGAAACTGAAACCCAGCTTCTGCATGAATATTGCCTTGTAAAATAAAAAGAAGTTGATGGTGCATACAATTCTGCCTAATGGTACAAACTGAAGGTCTGCTGATGAGATCTGCTGTCCATAGCAAGAGTGAATTTCAGTGAATACAGGTTTGCACCATGCCTGGTATGAGATAGGAGTTTTATTTCAAAACACCCTTTGAGATAAAGAAAGTCCATTATTTTCATTGGGACTGTTTTCTTACACTTATTGACAGTTACCTTCTTTATTCTGGAGCATTTGCTATCTTGCTTCTTCCAGAATTAGCTGTTACTGGCCAGGGTTCTGCTCTGCCTGTATGTTTTGAAGGTCTGTGCTTCTTTTGGTGGAAATTAAAGAAGGAATTTGAAGTATTTTAATTACAATGATTGCATAGATTCTGCATTATTCGTTTGGTAGGCTCTGTAAATGCAGGTGAATGGTAAAACCGATAACTCTGACTGATGTTTAAAAAAATAACTCTTACAGCTCTTGGAGAAGAGTATAATAACTCCGGATTTTGAAAGAAAGGAATGTGTCCCACCCTTCAGGGAATCGCTTCAGCAGCTAAAGAAACAGCGCAGAGTAAGTAAAGAGCTGTAATGCCTCAGATGACAGAAGAAGGTTTTCAATAGAAAGTCCCACACTGGGTCTGTGTGCGCGTACAGAGCTTGCAGGAAACGGAGTGATAAACTACAGTCTGGTTTATTCCTTGAGCAGGTGCTGTTTGTAGCCATCCTTTCAGTAATCAGCACAGTGAAGGGCAATATACCGTGTTCTTGTTAAAAGACTCATAAAATGTTTTTAAAGCTACACAGTTAAGTTTTAAGTGCTTCATAAATCCTTTGGAGGTAGAAGTGGGGGAGATCCCAACTGTATCCTGTCTGGTAACTGAATGCAACTTTGTTTATCTTGGTAGGCAGAGCGAGAGAAGACAACAGGTGATGGCTGGTTTGGTATGAAAGCCCCAGAAATCACAAGTGAACTGAAAAATGATCTTAAGATCTTGAAGATGAGAGCTTCATTGGACCCCAAGCATTTTTATAAGAAGAATGATAGAGATGGTCTGCCTAAATACTTCCAGGTAAGGAAGAAGCAAGAGAAGGCATTTTACTACTTTCTGCCATTTTGAATTGTTAATTTCAACCTCCTTTTAAATAGTCTCTGTTTTTGTTGATTTAATTTTCTTAGCTAAATTATTAAGTATTTTAAGTATTTCACTGCAGTTAACAACTGCTTAACTCCATTGTGTGGGTGTATATGCTGGTTTTTATTTTGGTTTGTTCATAAGCCTGAGCAAACATGTGACTTAATCCCTATTTTGAGCCTTCAGTGACTGGAGATTCTCTCTTTTCAAGTATTTGGTGTTTTAGCAAGTGCGTAGATAATTAGCATTTATTTTCTTCCTAGCTAATATAGTTTGAATGGAGACAACTAGCTTTGTGATCAGCTAGAATTTCTGCTACTGTAGCTTTCATCTTTAAAATGTTTTGCATAAAGCAAACATGCAAGAAGAAAGAAAATAATGAAATTTACTACAGAAACTGTAGAAATAGACTTATGTCTGTTTGAATAGTTAGTATGCTTGAGATGATTGATTGCATCTCCATTTCTTGCTAAAGAATGAATGTTATTGTATGTATAAGTTTATGGGCATTAAAATAACATCAGAACATAACATGCCAGTTGGAATAAATGGGATGCTCTGTAGCCAGAAGTCCTTATTAGACCTGGGTTAACTTCTGTGTAACTGAAGTTAAGAAAATCATTGCTCATAGGGGTTCCCTCCTTGGGACAGTGTTTGAAGGTTAAGAACTGAATGTTTTTGGTGAGACTAAGAATTGATGCAGGAGTCTAATGCTGAAAACTGCAGTTCTGAAGCTCAGACTCTCCTGTGTGTGGTAAATGTGAGACAAAAAGCGACTTTGCATGCAAAACATTGCTTTCGTTTTCTGATGTTTTGTGGTTTTTTGTTTTTTAATGGTATCATTTTGATATTCTCTGTAGCTGTCTTTAGAATTGTAACTAAAGACTAAAAAATTAATCCACATCTTGCCGTTACAGTAAGAATGCTTATAATTTTTATTTCCTAGGTTGGAACGGTGGTTGATTCTCCCATAGACTTTTACCATAGTCGAATTCCTAAGAAACAGAGGAAGAAAACAATTGTTGAAGAGCTGCTTGCAGATTCTGAGTTTAGAAGGTATTTAAAATTAGTTTTATAATTCTAATACCATACATAAGAAAGGTGTATTTTTAACTATATAACTCTCCTAGCATTTCTAATCAGCTTAAATGTTTTTTCATTTCAAATACAACGTTTTAGACTGTTTTAGCACTGCAGTTGAGAAGATGTAAGGGGTAGGAGATAATTGGGCCGTGACATCATATTTTTTATCATCCTAAAAGGGTTTGATCCAACTCAGGGGTCCCCACTATTGACAGTCACTTTTAAAATAGTGCGGTGTTGAAACGAAAACACTCAGACTTGTTCTGGTTTACTTATAAACTAAGCGTCCATGAAGGCGTGTGCCAGAAACCTGAATCAGTGCTTTATGAATATGCAGCAACGTTTTTTTGTTGTTTGTTTAAAGACTGATTAATTTGTCTCAGTATAAATTGTAGGAAAGTGCTGGCTGTAATTCTGTGGAAGTTGTTGGTGGGATTTTGTTTCATGAGCATGTCAGCCTGCCAGCTGTCACAGGAATTCAAATCACACTGTACGAGTGGGTGAATTCATGTCTGCCTAACCTCCGGATTTTTAAGAGATCTTGTAGTTGGCCCATTTGCATGTTGGTTATTAGGTGATGTTAACGTGCATCTCTCATTTTCACCATAATGACATGTTTTTTTGGAAATAAGACATGATTTGGACTAATAAGTTAACAGTCTTGTGCTTTCATTTTTAGTGCAGGTTAGTATAACTACTTCTGAACTCTAGTTTTGTGTCTTGACCTGATTCATAAGATATTTATTAGGAGCAGTGTTGAAAAAAGAATGTGTCTGAAAATTGATAATGAATTTCTGTGACAGCTAGTTAAGGCTGTAAATAGCTCTTCTAGTGTTAGTGCAAGTATTTGTGAGTGTACTCTCGCAATCAAGTGTTAGCACCCATTATGATAGGTACATAAAAATCCCTTATTAGAGGAGCTTTCTGCTCAGATACAATACATACATCCTGTTCATTGTTCAGTGTTAATCTCATCTCAGTCTCCAGTTTTGAATAGTGTTGGTAATAAGATCACTGAGAGAAATGGGTTTGTTCTCCATTGCATTGTCAAAACTGGTGAATCCTCCTACTGTGGACTGTTGCAGCTTTTTAGCATACTGTCCAAATGTGATTTGTGTATGCCATGAGGAACCCAGTGACCGTACCTGAGCTAGTGAGTCTTCAAATTATGTCCAAAACAAATTCACCTGCATTTATCTGTAATCCAACTGTCAATATCCTTTGATCTATGCATAAGTGTCCATATTATCTTCTCCTGAATTTTGATTTCCCATGCTTAAAAGTGAATTGTCTATTTTGTTCAGATATAATAAAAGGAAGTATCAGGAGATCATGAGTGAAAAAGCAGCTTATGCAGCAGGGAAGAAGAATCGGAAGAAGAAGAAATTTCACAATTAAGACGGGAAGAAAAATAACAAGCTGGAACAAGTTGTTTGTCATAAAGCTTTTCTCAGATTGCTTTGATTCGTGGTGTGATTTTTTTCTTAATTTTAAGACTGAGGGTCATGTACATGGACAGCGAAGGAACTGATTGCTGTAGGAATTTGGTAGAAGCTTTATCAAATTAATCAGATATCTAAAATGGTGTTTATATGAAAGACTGTTGAAAATTAATGTTTATTTTAAAAGTTGATGATTCGAAAGCATGTTCTTTAGTCTGAGCACAGCATCCAATGTTATGGGTTACGGCCTGATCAGTTTTCAGCCTTAACATGAATGAATTAGCAAATTTAGCTTTAAGTTAGGTGTATAATTCACTTTGGCGCCTATTATGTATCGCAGAAAACTTTACCACATCTTAGCAGAAGATTTGCTGGCCAAATCTGTAACAGGGTGTTGAGCATTAGCTTAATTATAAAGTTCATTTTATTGTAGAGAGTTTATTTCAACAGTGAATATAGCAGTTGAGAGCGTCCCAGAATTCAGCATAAACACTTATACTTACATGCATACACATATAAATAATATATATGAATTATAAAATACATAACATTTATTAATAAATTAAGAAATACATGCAATAAATAATGTGTTTTTGTACATAAAAAAAAATTAATATCCAGTCTTACATGGCTTAAGTGTTACCATATGATTGTTCGATGATTTTTGTGACAGTAATTCAGCAGTTGGGTCCATTACCAGGCATGCAGCCTGCGGTCTGATAGCTGCTGGAATAGTTCTTCAGGAAAATGAATATGGTGAGCTTGGTAGAACTAAAGACGCTATCAGTTCAGTTTCTTTTCTGTGTCAGTTCATAACTTCTTGTGATCGTTAAGCGTTGTGCTGTTTGTTTGCTTTTTAATGACCTTGTTCTTATATTGCTGTTTCAATTAGTGTGTAATTCAGTTACTGTCCTTAGCAGAAGCTAGAAGAGCTAGAACTATCTCTGCATTGTCTTGGATGAACTGAGTGAGGCAAACTTAGACGATGTTATCAGAACTCCAGCGATGTTTATTGTTATAAGAAGAACAAATTTCAAAGGTTGCAGATTTTACACAAGAAGGATGTTCTTGACCAGTGTTTAACCAGCTAATTTTTCACTCTGCAGAGTAAGTAGCTGGGGGTTGGGTGATTCAGCAGTTTGTGCTGGAGGGAGATGAAATGGCATATACTGATCACCAGTTGAAGTTTGAAAGAAAATTTCCCATGATCGCGTAGATTTTCTTGTATTTCTCTGAAGGTAATCATAAATAATTCACTGCCAAACACAGATGGAAATGTGGATTTTTCGTTGTCCTTAGTTGCCTGGAGATAAATGGTGCGCAGAGTGAATTTGTTGGAAGAAGTAGAACCACGTAGCCCCAAGTCTCAGCTAACACAGATATTCCAATACAGTCACATATGCTACAATTTTGAACCTGGAAGTGATAAAACCAATAAAAGCAACTATGGTGTCTTGTTCTCTGGTTGGGAAATGGAAGTTGAAAAAAAGGAACACTGAACACTGAGGAAGGAAAACAAGCGACCACAGTAGTTGTCATTTTGTTGCATCCTTAACTTCAGGAAAGCAATGTGCTGCCCTGAAAGACCTTCAAAAGGAAAAGTGAGTTTTGGTGTTATGCTGCAAGCAACAGCTCCATGTCTGTTGCTCAGTCACTTACTGCAGGTCTTAAAATGATTTACATTCAACATTGCTTGTGAGGGATGTTTATGTTCTGTATCCTCCCCCTTCCTTCAGATGCTGTAACATCTGTTGTGCCATGTGCTGCACCCAGCACTGTGCCTGTGTTCTCTGTGAGCAAGAGGTGAGTTGGGCTGGCCAGTGTGTACAGTGGTTGCCTGCTGCTGTCAGCCATTGCCACAGCCTTGGTGGTGTGTTGTCTCCCAGCTACTGATGCCCTGCCCCATGTGCTGGCCTCCAGCATGCAGTCTGTTGGGCTTTGGTCACGTACTGGTCACGTAAATATCATTTCCAGTATGCAGGGGTATGTATGTAAAAGCCTCTGCCTTCCATTTTTGTGCTGGGAACTGGGCGAGTTGGATGGGACTGTCCTTAAGAGAAGTGGAAAGGAATAGCGTGGAGGTGCTGGGTTACTGCTGGCGGTGGCTGAGCAGGGAGGAGGGCTTTGCTGTCTCGCTGGTGTCACTGCAGCCTGGGACTCACGTAGATGGCGGTGGCTGTTTGTTGTAGGTTCTGGCTAAATCGAATATTTCTGCATGTATTTTGCAGCTAGGGAGCATTCCAGAATGGAGTTCTATGCAGTAAATCAGCAGTAGTTAATGTTATTAATAATGCGTTTCAGTTTGAAGAAGGCCAGAGGCACACATGCAATATTTAAATGCGTTTTAATATTTTTCAACTGAATATACATAAATCAAACCACGCATGTTTTTATCAGCCACAAGTGAATCATACATGTATGTCAGCCCAATACAGTCGAGGTTTGTTTGCTGCTGCTGCATTTTCATGCCGTTACAAAAGTGGCTGTTTACTGGGGGCGGGTGTAGGTTAGAAGGAACATGCGGTGTTCATTGAAGCGTTCGGTGCTTCAGTTCTGTTGGCTGCTTGTTGCGGGCCGTGCTGCAGCTTGACGATGATGCGCGGGGAGGGCAGTGCTGGGCTGCGTGCAGGGCTGTTCTCTGAACGCTGCTCTAGAGCGGCGGCAGCTTCAGGTGTTTTGTGGATGCACGGACGTTTGCAGATGGTGCAGCTGTGGCGGTTTGCTCGGTGGCTTTTTATCTCCCGTTGTTTTTTAATACCCGCTGTTTGCACGCCGCGCGCCGGCGAACGGACGAGGGAGGAGGAGAGCGGCTGTCGCCTCGGGTCTGCGTGCGGCCGCGCTCCGTTTGCTGCCGGTGAAGCGCGTCAGTCCGTCGCTCCTCGGCGGAGACTCGAGTGGAGACGGCCGCTCTGCTGCCGCCCGTATCTCCGCCCATCCTCCCCCGCTCCGTCAGGCACGCAGGGAGGCAGCAGGTAAGGCACGGCCGGGTAGTGCGGCGGTGGGGGAAGGGACGGAGGAGCGAGGTGAAAAGTTGAGATGAGAAAGGGAAGGAAAGAAAAAGAAGCGTGAAAAAGAGAAGCCTCGACTCCGCCGGGACTCGAACCCGGAACCTTTGAATCCCTTCAACCCTCTAGAAGTCCAATGCGCTATCCATTGCGCCACGGAGCCACCTGTTGGATTCCTCGCGCACCGCCTATGGAGCCTGCGCGCGGCGCTGCAAAGAGCGGCGGGTGAACGCGGCCTGTGCAGGGAGCGATGGGTCCCTGTGCTGGGAGCGTTAATTCAGCTGCCCCCAGCAGCGCTGACACGGAGCTCGGTGTGAGGCTGCCGGCAGAACCGCTCTGCTGTACAGCACTTTGTGCGGGCCGCCACTCCTGTGAGAATCTCACATTTTGTGTAACAGTGATTACAAAGATTCATCATCTAAAATATGAGGAGCCAGGTAGCAAATGAAGTCGGTGTGGAATAAGCTCGTTATGATACGAGCTTCTTTTGTCACAGCATCCAGGGCTGAAGTGCCTGTGTAACACAGCACCATGGGGACCGGGGCAATGAAGGCGCTGTGTGCTGTGCCCCATGTGCTGTCACAGAGTCAGCCCGATGTACCAGCACTGCTAATGGACTGGCTGGTTTTCACACTGCTTCTGCTCGGGCTGAGTGTATCATTACATGCTTGCAGATAGCGTAGGACAGGAGGCTGGATGTAGCTTTCTCCCTGAAAACGTAGTGTCAGCGCAAAGTCAGTGTTTGGTTTTGGACAGCAGATGGAGCTGCTGAATGAGAAACCGTTCATGAGCTAAAGAAATGGGTTGAGCGAAAGCGACCAATTAATCCTTGCTGACTTGGATGGGTCCTTTAGACTTTGGCTCTCCTGTGGCCAGCTGAAGCTCAGTTCTTTTGCAAGCTGTCTTTCATCTTCTCTTCAAAGTTATGCTCTGTTTCAGGGAGTAGCTGTTCATAGGAGGCTGGCAGTGCTGGTTTTAATTACCAGCAGTTTTCACTGAACTAGCTGGGTCCTTGGAGGTGTTCAAGGCCAGGTTGGACGGGGCCCTGGGCAACCTGATCTAGTAAAGGTGTATGTTTGGTGGCCCTGCCAGGCAGGGGGTTGGAACTACATGATCCTTGAGGTCCCTTCCAACCCGGGTCATTCTGTGATTCTGTGTGCTGTGCTGCCATTTTAAATATGAGAAGAAACTGCAGTAGTAATACTTTGACACAAGGAAGCAAGTGGATCAAAGGCAGGCCTAAAATGGCAGCACCCCATGGCACTTTTCTGTTGATAATAAAAACAATACAAACTTTAGTTATGCAATTCTTCAAGAGACTCTAAAACTTTGATTTCAGCACTGTTTTCCAGTGGCTGTTTGCTTCATAGAGCTACTTCATGCTTGGCTTATAGATCATTTCTGCTTTGGTTTGTTTGTTTGTTTTGGTCCTTGTTTCTCATAGCTTAACACTGTGACAAAGAGCTGTCAATGTGTTGTTGCACAGTCCTGCAGCATTTCACTCATCTTATATTGGCGCTGTATTTCAGGAGCGTTATTTTGTGTGCATTTCTGTTGCAAATGGGTATGGAGCCTGCCCAGGTTATTCTAGAGAGGTAGAGTTCTTTCCCTCTGTCCTAACATTTCAGTTTTTGCAATAATCAGACGTTTGTCACTTCTCCAACCTTCTCCTGCAGCTCTTTGCTGTGCTCTTTATGCACTTTCCTTGAGTTGCATGCTGAGCAAAGTACTTGTCTGGGAGGCATTAGCAATGAATGCTCCTAACTATACCGACTCCTCTTGATCTTTGGCCTCCGTATATTGGGATTTCTGTTTGTGTGGCAGCTCTGCGTTTCTAGTTCAACTTTTTGTTGTATTTGTTGGCTCGGTTTGTTGTTATTTGCTTGTTTGTTGTTGTTGTTGCTGTAGTTTTGTTGCTTTGAATAATGAAATCCTAGATTTCATTCACCTGCATTTGTTCTTCTTTGCTTGAGTTTTATTTCTTTGGTATCATGAGATTTTATCCAGCTTCTCTTTTGCTATTCATTATTTTCAGAGTGAACAAAGATGAGAAGCAGATATTTTTGTCTCAATTGAATCCTCACATTGTACAAGCCTAAGTTAATAATCGGCAAGGAAAAGGCTGGATGTGCAAATTTTGTTCTTGCCTTTTGTTTTGCAAACTAGATGTAACCATCTGGGCTTTTTAATTTTTAAGTTAACATCAAGCTAATGTGTATCTACAGAATTCAGTTGTTCCTCTAAAACTTCTCACAGACTTCACTGTATTTCAGCTCCTCTCATGCACAGTTGGTCATCTGTGAGGTAACTTCAGCATTTTGAGATGAAACTTCCCCTGGAAATGCCTTTCTGTATATACCTCAGTTTCCATATATCAAACCTGAGTGGCATAAGACGTATGATGGAGGCTATCCAGAAGGCTCAGCTGCTTTTCAGCAAACTTCCCTTATTCTTCATGATTTCACTGAATGCCATTGGATGATGAACTTCCCCTGTTCCCTGTTTATTCTGTTGCTTCCTCAGCTCAGTTACTTGGTTCTTCATTTTGTAAGGATGACGCACTTGTATTGTCCTAAATAGACCTGACAAACTGATACCAATTCTGCTGTCTCTGACATTGTTTACTTACAGAACAAACAGAAAACCCCCAGTGAGTGTACAGATTTGGTCTCAAGACTTCAGGAAGTCTTCAAGAAGTAGAACATGTTTCTCTAGCTTCAGGGCTTATTACAGTATTACAAAATATTTTTAATACATACATTTTTGTTTGTAAAGGATTAAAAACAAGAATTTGAAAATAGAGTTAAAGGATTCCAATTCTGAAACAATCAAAACCAATCCTTGCCTTCTGCCACACTGTTTAAATGCACTATTGTTTCTTTTTCCTCACTCATGTGCCCTTTGGATGATGTGCACGTGTGCAACAAGCGCAGGGTTTAAGCAGTGCTGCAGTGCAGGTACCAGGAATGTTTTGTAAGTAAACATGCTGGGTTAACTTCTGTTTTCATCTGAACCACTTTGAATATGACCATAGTGAATCAGCTCAGTGAAGTTATTCCAGGGCTCTGTTGAGTTGAATTTGGCCTGTAGTTGTTCTTTTCTTGTTGTTGCCAACATGGTGGCATGGTGTTCACTTTAGGTGATTTTTGCTAACCTTCCCTTTGGAGATAACCCTTGTTAATAAACCCAAACTTTAAGTCCTGTTATTACCATTCTTTTTATCTTTAGGGTTTTGGACCCCATCTGAACAGAGGCAGGAAGATAAAATGCAGCAGACTCTTGTTTCTTTGATAGAGAATATTTTAATATGATGGGATTTGTTGTGTTTCTTACATTTCCCACTCAAGGGCTGTGTGGGCTATTTATCCTGACAGCTAAAAACTAGAGTTGGATTGCTACGTCCCTCCAGCTGGGTGCTAAGTGTGTCCCTAAGGTTGGCTGTGTGTGGCCAGCACTACTGCTGGAAAAAACTTGCCAGGCATGTTCTGAAATGATGGAAAGCTTTTATTTGTTATTAAATTTTGCTTTTCACTCAGTTGTGAGTATTAGTGACTGACTCAGCATTATATGTGAATGCTGAATCTGATCGAATTGCAGAGTGAAGGAGTTTCAGGCTGACAGCTGAGTGATGCACACCATAATGGTTAATGTGGTTAATATTAACCACTTGGTTAATATTTCCTCTGGAATATAACTTTCAACTTTTACCAAGGATCATCTACCACGCTGACATATTTTGTTGTACTTTCTAATTGCATCACAGCTGGCTATTTTCTGGGTGGATTGGGGAAAAAGTCATGTTTGGCAAAATGTGTTTATTTCTTATGAAGCTTTTGGAAATGGCTTTTTATTTATTTATTTATTTATTCTGCTCTTCTATCTATAAGGAATTTTTTTTTCTGCTTTACCAGCCATAATGGAAGAATGTTAATCTAGCAAGTGATATTTATAGTTAAACCTCGCTTAACTGTTGTTCCATGTCCTTTCTTCCTTCCAATTTTTGTCTCATAAAACCAGACGCTGAAGTTAATACAACTTATTGCCCTGCAGAAGTTACAGTATGAGGAAACAAAACACTGCTCATCAAAGGCTCTTCTGTGCAGATAGCACAGACACAAAGACTTCTTTGTGGTGAATGGCAGATTTAGCTCTGCCACTCTAAATCAGTGCTGAATTTTCCTCAATTCTAGTGTTGCAGTAAAATAATGTCCATTTGTTCTTCTGTGGACCTTTAATTTTATTTCCAAAAATACTTCCATGCAGCGAGCATTGACTTAACAACTTACCAAAAAAAAGTGTGTGTGAAGAGTAGATTGGAATTTGCCCATGGAGTCTCTCTGAGGTCTCCTTTTTTTGTGGAAGTGATGTCTACATATATATACATTTATCTTTATTTGTTTGAATTAGTAATGTGTACCAGCCATTACTGCAGCAAATCAAAATAAGCAGCTTCTTTGGTATCTGAAAATCATAGCAATCTCTTCTTTTTCCCTCTGCAGAAATAAAGTGTTATTTTTATTGCAGTACATGTTTGTGAGTAATATTGTACATATTCCAATTTGCAACCACTAAGGTATGAAATCCAGAGGAATAAATTGAAAAAACCTGAAAGAAATGCCATCACAGCTCATCACAGTTTTTCATCTTAATGTTACAGCAGTAATGATCATATTTTCGTAACAAATATACAACTTAACGTCAACAAAACAAAATGGTAAATAATTTCTGTTAAACAAAGAGACAAGTGCTAAGAAGTAACTTTCACCAGCCTGTCAAAAATACAAAGATTTTCTTAGATACTAGATGGATTGTCTTCTAATGTTTCTGCATTTCTTTTGTTTGCAGCAACAATTTGGTGCTTTAGAATAATAGAATCCTATTCTTTATTAACATTATGAGTATCTTGACAGCCAGTGGTGTTAAGTGTTTTTATTTCTCTGAATTTTAATTCCCAGCACCAGTCAGTGTCACAGAGTACCAAAGAGCAACGTGATCGTCAGAAATTCCTAGTAGTGTTATGTACACAACATACCTTCTCTGCACAGTACTGTTTTGATCCTCTCAGCCTTTTCTTGTTTGTGTGTTCTCCACTGTTATAAGGTAGTACCAGAACACTCCTGACTCTAGATTTTTGTGTAATGATAGCAAAGCATTCTTCTCACCGGCAGCTGGCACCATCAAAGACAGATTTTCAAGTATGCAGATAAACTTTGCTTAGCTAAGTTACATTACAGCTGCAATTCATGTCTTGTCCTTGCCTTGCTTGTTCTGTCTTTAGTTAAGGTGGATGGGGGAACCAGAGGCTGGAATTTTTGTTTCTACATGCCGTGCTTATCAGCAAAGAAGTTAGTAATAACAACTTTGGAATGCATTTATCATTCTTAGTAAGACTTCATAGTGCAATTAATGTTATAGGTCTCTTGTTTCTGTGATGACTTTGTCAGATCCACCCATGTTCCTCTCTTCACATTTCTTCAAAGTCATGCAGCTAGTATGCTTTAAACAAGGGGAACTTAAGTGCAAGTACTATTGACAGAGGCACTTGCATTTTGGGGGCCTGGAAATTTGGCTTCAGGAAATGCACGTTGTGCCTTTGTTCTTTAAAAAGCAAAAGATTTAAGATGCTTTCAACTGCATACGCATTGTTTCTTTCTCTTTTTTAATTTCAGAGGTAAAATAATACCATATGTTAGTGCCTTTACTGCTGAAGAACTGCAGTGTATTTCTAAGGTTGGTTTTAGTTCTTGAATCAGCCTTAGGAAAATACCAGGCTTTGGTTGAAGAATGGTGTTTGTCAGACTTGAGTGATGTAAAGTTGTTCAGCAGCTTACAATCACCGTATTGCCAGGTGGAATTAGTGAAAGTCCCTTGTGTGCAAACTCATTTGATCAAGTTCTTGCCAAGAAGCAAATAGTTCCTTTTATCTTCCTCTATGGCCATAGTCACTATTAAACTGAGTTCAAATAATAAACTGCAAAGACTAAAATTCTTACAAGCAGCCATTAATTTCAGGCTAATATTTTTTTCTTTCTGCTCCAGCAGCAGATTACAATTCAGAGTCTCAATGTTTGAATACTTACCTACCTGACTTGTGCTGAAGGTGGGTATCTGAGTGCAGCATTAGTTCCTGCAGGAAGTTACAGCTCCAAATTGTGCAAAGAATGTATAATCCTTTTCAGTGGATTATTTGATTGGAATTGTAATTAGATGTATTGCTAAGAGCTCTCTATGTCATTAAAAGGTTTCTGGAAAGGAAGAAAACAATCCAGTTGCTGCTGGAGACTTCTCTATGTTTTTAATGATAGGCCTGTTGCTTCATCTGTTGAAGTAGTATCCTCATATTAGTGCTGCTTTCTCAGCTGCACCTAATGTCATTTGACTCAAGCGTTGTGAAATAAAAAAATCAGCGTAGATTTGTTTTGAAACAGCTTTTATTTGTTTATTTTAGCAAATCAATGTACATGAGTTCATCGTCGTCCTGACTGTTAACAGTAATTTTTAGAAGAGGTTAAGCAGGATCTGAACCAGCAAATTGGATGTGAGCTTATTAATTTGTAGGGAACAGTTGGTGTGGAAACTGGAAACTTTGTGTCTGACTGTTTTCCTTTCTACAGGAGTGTTTTTAATTTAGTAGCATTCAGTAACACCAATTGGAACAAAGTTTGATGACATTTTCTGTAGCTTCTTCAATAATGTGAAGCATTTCTTTTAGACCTCTTTCATCTGGCTGCACAATCAAGGAGATTAATTTTTACTTCTACTTGGATCATTTGCAGGAAATAAAAACTCATAAACAACTCAGAAGATCACTTAGATATCAATATATCAAATGCAAATCAAGTGAACTTTTCAGCAGTTAGAGCAGTGACCTTCAGCCTGACTTTAAGTCAAGAATTTCAGTTTCCAAGGCTGCTCATTCTTTATGCCAGTATTTTCCTGGCAAAATGTATGGATCTTTTGTGGTGTGATGGGGAATGAATGAAGCCCCTCTGGCACATTTATCCTGCTGTCTCACTTGGGATTTGAACTATTTTGGCAGATAAGAAATTTCAGTGCTCTCACTTCTCTCACTTTCCTGAGCTACAGGAGCTCTGTTGCATTAATTTTTTTTAGCTATGGAAACTAGCATTGTTTTCAGAGAGTCAGTAGAAGTTGAATTTTGAACATTTAAGAGCACTATATAGCTGTGGTTTTTATTTAAGGGGAGATTTTTAATCCTAACTTTCACTGTCAAGAACGAATTGAGACACTGATCTGTTATTTGAAATGAATGATCCGTTTGCTTGTCTGAACCCAGAAGGTTGTATTTCAGCAATTTACTTGCCAGCCTTTTTCTCACCCAGCATCACAACTTTTCAAAATATTAATGATTTAAAAAACAAATAATGTAAAAAAGGAAATAGACAAAAACCCCAAACCCAGCTCTTAACTGTCTACTAAGACCTAACATTACATTTTAAAACTGCCTTGAGGAAGGCAACACTTCACAGAGATTCAGTCACATTGATCTGATCTGAGCATGGAGTAAGTTTGTTTTTATTGTTGTTTTGTTTTTAAGAATGAGACAAAATACGTTGTTGTTGTTTTCAAGGAAAAGTATTATCTAGCCACAAATTTACAGACTTTTCCACTTGCTAAACTGCACTTCTGCTGTTGTGGTTGGGGAAAATTAAGAGGAAAAACAAACAAACAAACAAAAAAAACAACCTCTAATCATTCTGCCGTGTCACTTTTTCCTGGAATAATGCCTTACTTCTGGGTTAGAGATCTTGAGGTGTTTTTTTTTTGTTTGTTTTTTGTTTTTTTTTTTTCCACTCTCTTTATCAGTTTCAGCTTAATCACAGAATCACAGGTTCTTGATTCCTTTTCCATCTTTTGTTTGTTTCTCTTCCTCTTTCTGCATTTCTCTACACCTTTCTTTGTACTATGGTGTTTCTTCCTAGTCTTTGAAAATACTTCTAGAAAGATATGTAGTTAGATTTTAGACAGGATTCATTAGAAGTGGAGGAGTCCATGAACCTATAACATGGAAAATGATGAAGGATAACAGCTAAAAGCCCTTTAGGTTTTACTTGATATAACATAAAACAGAAAACTTCTGATGAGGAGTTTATCCAGTAAATGCAAGATCACAGGTGTTGTATAATTGAGAGCAAAATAGAGCCGGTGCTAGAAGCCCAGTGCTACACCTGAAATGCATTGAGATTAATGCAATCAGAATACACTTGTGCCACTCAGCAGGTGTTTATATACTGGAGAAAATGCAGATCTTGGCTCAAGCAGTAAACTTTGTTCACTCCTGGTTTTCTTTAAGTTACGCTTAACTGAAGTTCTACTTGATGATGTCTTATACCACAGCAGTGGAGGTCATTCTATCTCTGCTGTTACTGCAGCAGATGCTGCACAATATGGTGAGGCAAGGCTGGAAAGACTTCTGATGAAGAGGCTGAATGCACAGCACTGTGTGAATGGAAGCTTGGTATGGACTATGCCACAGAACAGAAGTCAGCAGGTAAGGGAAGCCTAACAGTGATGATTGAGAAATTGATGGAGTCAGACCTGAAGCTTGCATTTTAAAGTTGTTTGTGATTTGAATGCAGTAACAATGCACCCTGCATTTGCCATATCTTCCAAAGTAAAAGGAACAGGGTTTGTTTGTTTGTTTGTCAGACTTGCCTTGTGTTCCCAAAAATATGACTGGTAGCATTTTGGAAGTGAATTCTGTTGATTCAAAGAAATTCCTGGTTCTCAGTGTTTACTCCAAAGAGAACCCAAATACCAAAACATTTTAGCTATGCTATTTGCATCCAGAGATGTAATAGAAAAATAACTTGTTACTTTTTGCATGCACAGATACTGTAAGTTAGTAACGGCTCTGACTCTTATAAGCTTATTGACTTTTTAAGGTGGTTGATGAGATTATGGCAAATACTACTCTTTATGGCTGAGATTCCCATAAAGCACATTTTAAACTGCTGCAGATGTTAGCTCAAATTTTAATGTTACTCAGGATTATTTCTTAATGTTAGCTCTCTAAATCCAAATTAATCTGTTCTGTTGAGCTGTCGCCCTGAATGTCGAGATTTTTATTTATGAAAACAGCATTTCAGCTTGTTGTATTCTATGTGGAAGAAATAATTTTATTTCAAAGCCTCCTCCCATTTTATTCTGTTGGCTGGTGATGTCGGTGTGGCAGTTCTCACCAATATTCCAGTAGAGAAGTCAAAAACTATTTGGCTATTGCAGGAAAAGAGAAACCAAGCTAAGTTCAAATTTTGTTCTAATCCACTTCAATGCAAAATCACCTAGGTTTGTTCAAACCACATTTAACAGTAGTTTAACCTAAAATGGTTGATTTAGCACAGGAGCATGAGGAGTGCCAACACAATCCAGCTTTCTTCTGTTGTGCTGCAATAGACAGCTACACAGGAACATGATGATTGACATCTTGTAAAATGTGCATATATTTGGCCAGTGGCCATAATTTAGCAAACATGCATCTGAGCTCTATTTCATTAATTACAGTGCTGTCAGTTTGATTTTTATCACAAGTCTAATTTGTTAGATAACATAGCACTCAGTTCCTAGAGTTAATTCACATGAAAATTTCTGGCTTAAAAGTTATGTTTCTTGTAGGGCAACTTGAAAGATCTAAATTTACTATAACAAGCTGAAGCTCCAGAAATATATCTAAAGGGATATATTTGTTATTAATAGTATGTATATTTTTTTCTTTAACTATTTGAGTAGTCCTGAATCTGTACATTTGAGAATAAATGAACGCTCTGGACAAAGGAGCTGATTTTGTTTTCTGAAAAAGGACCATTTCACATACCTAGTTTTAGTTTGATGACCTGGCACAATGAAGATTAATAATTTCTGAGTTGGTTTAGCTGAGGAATTGGAAGGAGAAGGGTTGAAACCTTGCAGATTGGATTAATCTACAGTGAAATGGTAGCTTGGAATCACAACTGTTCTTTCATTTTTCTCTTGAGCCCTTCTCTCCACAGAGAACTTAGTGTGCCAGCTGTAACCAGATTTCTCATTATGTGATACATGCATTTGTGGCCTGTTACTGTTAGGTGCACTACAGACTGTTCAAGCTGAGAAACAGCTGTGCAGTCTTTCATCAGTGTAAGCTGGCTCAGGTTCAGCATGGCACTACCAGCAGTCAGGCTGCTTCTAGTTGGCTTCAGGTGCAGGTGGAATGAATTCTCATCTACCTCCAAAAGACTGCACAGACATAAAGAGGAAAGACAAACTAGGCTGCAGTTATTAATTCTTTCTGTTGAAGAGCTTGATGGTTTTAGTTGTAATAATTCATTTAACTGGAATCTGCATTACATAAATACTATTACAATTAGCTCTAGTCTTCAAACTACTTGCTAAGATGTGTGTACTGAATGAGTTTGGAAATCTGAACTAATCTTTTCTGGTGAGGTGTTAGGTTCATTAATATTTGGTTATGTGGTTGCTGTCAGATCACCTGCCTGGGCAAGTCTGATCTGCTTGAGCACCTACCATTTTTGTCAATTGACAAGCATATGCAGTATAGCATTCGTGTTAATTTTAGGTCTTCGCAGTATAAGCTTGTGCTTATAAAAACAATGTCAGAACATACATGTACAGAAATGCCAGTTACCTCAGCTTTTGGTAATTCATGGCTTAAGGATTTTCAGAGATTGTTGTTGCCTCTGTGTCTCTATTTTAAATAGTCTACTATTATTTACTTGTTTCCCCTGTACATGTTATCTTGTAGGTTGTTTATACTATTGCTACCCAACGCATCTGTGGCAGTATAGTCCCTCATTGAACATGAGTTGTGTGCAGTACTGCTGCTTCTGTTCTAGGAGTTTGGCTTTAAAAAAACACAGTTGTTATGGAAAAAGTTGCACTTCACTTCTGTTTGGTAAGGAATATAAATGAGAAGTAGTTACTCAGTGTGTTCCATGAGTATTACATTAAAAATGAGACACTATCTTAGCCAAAGTTGTTTCTTGCGTGCCATTTGTAATAGGCATTGGCTACAACAGAAAACACCTGTTTTGAAATCTGATGGAACTAACTCAGTCCTCGTGGCATAATTTGTGAAATGTCTGGAAAACAACTATATCACCAGAAGATAACCAAATAGAAATATTCCATGTAACTGAGGTATTCTGACAAAAAATAAAAATTAAAAAAAAAAAAATCTGAGTAGATGTTAAAGACATACACTTTAATTAGTTTTGGATGATAATCTTAATTTGCTGTGTGGTTGCTGAGTCAGTATGCTTTCAAATCCCAACTGGTATTTTGTAGACTTTACATAAATATCGGTCAGAATAACACAAATCGAGTAGTGTTTTATGTTTCTTTCTGTGTAGTCTGTAATAGATTTGCTAAATTCAGACTGAACTAAAAATTCAGGTTGTAAGTGTCGCTTTGGCGCCTAGGCTGCCAACTACATTGACACTAATGATTTCAGAGTGTTCATATCGTCACAACAATCAGTCCAAACTTTAACAAAAGTATTTTTATTCCAAAAGATAAAGCAATAATTTGAACAAGGAAACATGAAGCAAGTACAGATTTCAAATGAGTGAATGCCAGAACTGCATACTCCTGTTGTCTGCTCTGAACTATTATTGTTGTGGTTTTTTGTTTTGTTTTGTTTAAAAAAAAAAAGCCTCTCCTGTAGGTTCAGGCTAAACTTGGATGCCTGTGAGGGTTTGAGCTCTTTGGGATGGAACTGGCTGAACAGAGCAGTCTATTCAGATAAATGCAGGGGATTCATTCACATGGAAATCGTTCTTGTCAGGGTTGATAAAAAGCATGGGTAAGAGGGAACTAAGAGGAGGCACAGAGGGCTGCTCTGCCAGCAAGAGTAAATCAGCAGAGCTTCATTATTCACAATACATGTAAGTTACTTCGTATCAGATCAGTCTGGTCCAAAATGTTAGGAGCTAGCGGTGAATCATAGTTTCACAGTGAAAGATTACTTAAATTCATTTGAAGCCTGATTCTTATTTATACGTGTAAATAAACAGTGTTTAATAATGTTAAAACCTAACTGCGTACATTAAAGTGATTTTCATTTTAATCTTTCTTAAGGGCCCTTACTGCTGAGAAGTTGCATTAGTCTAGATGAAAGCAGCAACAAGGGCAAAACAAAAACAAAGAACTAACCAGCACCAGCAGAAACCTGGTATTATGGGTAGGAAAACTAAGTTTTTCTGAATTCTGCTGTGTCAGATGTGCCTCCACTAGGAGGAGTTGTCATCATATGCTTGCATGGTAAGAATATTAGGCTTGTGCTATAGTTATTTAAATTTGTTATGGAAAATGTAATTACAATTACAGTATGAAAGATCTGTAAAGTTTGGGTGTATATGACTGGATTGTTTTACTTCTAAATGGTATCAGTATAAATGTGAAATGCAGTTTGAGGAGTGGAAAAGCAAACCTACGTTTGGCATTTGCATTTAGGCCAAAAATTGAATGCACTTCCTAGAAATTACAATTTATTTTGAATTTCAAGGTTTTCAAAGAATATTGTGGGTATCTTGTGATCTGAAAGTACCTGCTTAAAGCAGACCAGGTAATGAAAGATTTCAATGTCTGAGTTTGATCCCCCTTCTCACATAAGAATGCTTTCTCTGTCTGGAAGATTACTCAAAGACATTTTTTTGTGTGTGCACGTTATATGCAGAGATTTTCTGATTAATGTTACAGCACAAGATGCACTTTGATACTTCCATACTTGTCATTCATACTCTGAATATTTTGACAATGTAAAAAAAAAACAGCCTACAATAAAGCAAGCAATATAATTGTGTATTCTAGTGAAGGCTAAGGGATTTCACAACAGGATCTGAGCTAGCCAGTTTGTTTTGTAACAGACTGTGAAGTGGGTAAATTCCAACAATTTTTGCAGTGAAATGATGCATGTGTATTCAACTTTTTCCAGAGTTCTGACATGTTTCCAGGGTTGACCATTGAGTTGAAATTCATAGTGGTTTCCAAATAATATTTGGGACTTAGTAAAACTTACTCCAGTTTAAACGGTTTTAAAATATTTCTAGGTACATATTGTACTTTAACACATGTAATACCTCCATTATGTCTTACCTTTTGGCGGGACAAGTATTTTGGACTTTATAGATTCTTTGTTTAAATATATAAACGAATTAAACTTATTTCCAATATCCCAAGACTTACAGAAAGACTAAACAGCTTCACTGTCTGACAGAAAGCAACGTGGACTCTTTTCTGACTGTAACATGTCAGCTATCAGGCAGCTTTTCCTCAGGTGTTCAGAGCAGACAAATGTGTTAGAACAAGTGGTTAGTTGCTGGGAAGTCATCCTTGCAGTTAATTCATAAAGATCTAATGAGCAAGTGGATGAGAGGAAATTCTTCAAATACAAAGTGGTATCAAAAACGTATGAGTGAAGATACTGCCTGTCTGAACATGATCAGTTTCTGCTTCTGGCATCAGTGCTCTGAATTGAAATGTTTAGTTAATAAGTTATAGATTTAGAACTGGGCGTTCTTGAATTTATTTAGGATGTGTTCAAACTTGCAAATATAAATCTCTTCATAAACTCAACAGTTTCAGTGTTTGTTTATGTAGATCTTACATAACTGCTTCAGCAGAAAACTGAAGTTTGGATAACATTTTGCACATCTTTCTTTTTGATTTCCTCTTTCTGTCATGCTTATCTTGTATTGTCTCTCTTGTTATTTCATTTTAGAAGTTGGAGAAAAAGTAACAAGAAGTATTTTTACTTTTACTTTTTTTTTTCCCCCAATACAAACGTCTCAGAGACCAAGTTATAGCAGTCTCTCATATGAAGTACGTCTATGACAAAAGCATTGCGCTGTAAGTTGCTGACTTTTACTGTGTTCTCATCTTGGACAAACACCCTCCACAGGATCATAAAAATAGTGTATATATAACTTCCAGTTATCCTCTGACCAAGAAAGTATTGATCTCTTTGGCCACGAGGATAGAATTTGCATGCTACACACAACTTTTGTTCTACAAAAGTGAACCAAAAAGTGTCTTTATGTTTTATCTAGTTAGGAATTTTGAGAAATGTGTTAATTGTTATATTGAGTTGTTTATAAGCATCAAAATTCAGCTTGTGGTCATAAGGGTTGGAACAAGCCCTGTAAGGTGTTACTTTTTGAGTGAAAGAACATAATAAGATGTCATTCAACTAGGACTTGCTGTACAGGATACTTGGAGAATAGTTAGCCAGATAACATGGTGCAATTATTGTGCAGCCTGCCTAATGATTATTAAGATTACTGACTGAAGCTTTTACAAATTTACTGTAAGGTTATTATTTACTTAGATAACATTCCTGCTTTTCCCCTCTCTCTGTCAAGCGAAGCCTACATAGAAATCAAATATTCATAAAATGATTTTAGCTACTGCAAATCTTCAGAGGAATCTTGTACTACTGGTGTTCAAGAAGACCAGTGTATTCTCTCAATCTTTTCTGAGGAGTTCAAAAAATGGTTTAATAATAATTCATTAATAATTCATTGGTTTAACTTCATTAAAATATGAATATAAATATGACTCTTGTAAATGCTACTATGAGCAGATTAGAAATGATTCATGTTTATTACTGCAGTGAAACCAGACATATTTTGATTTGAATATTTTCACTTGGTTTAGGGACTGCAATTTGTAGGTTTTTTTTCAGGAACTGGAATGAGGACTTTACAGCTCTGAATGGAACACTTTTCAAATAAATGACGTTTTGAACAGCCCTTTCACCTGACAAACTGATTTATAGGTAGCTGTGTAGCAGTTTGATCAGCTGACTAGAATGTTCCCCATTTTAGTATAGCTACAACTTCAGATTGCAAAGCATCAGGCAGATACACTGAGATAGATCTAGTGTTACTGTACTGCTGGTAGTTTTGGTGAATTTGTATTTGAACCAAATCAGTCCCCAGAATACAGGGAATATCTTGTGATTCCTGTAAATGTGTCTTGCAAGGTGATAGCTTGGAGCTGTCTGTTTATTTGCAGTTAAGCACTTGAGTTCTTTAATTGAAGTTTTCGTTGAAGTAGAGCAGTTTCATATTTTTCTAGGCACTTACACAAGTCCTTGGGAGCAATGTTTTCATTTGGTCTCTCATTTTGGCTAATGTAACAAGTGAATAATTGAGTTATGTGCTTGAGAAATTGTGCCAGATTAATCTCTGACTTCTGTTTACACCAGGATATTTACATCCTAGATGGCTTTGCCTATTGTATTAAAGAATTCTGGGAAGGCCACAGAACAGTTCAGTCAGTCAAACATAACTGCAGACTGTTTTGTTTTCACAATAGGGACTAATACTTGTTATCTAGTCTCCAGCCTATTATGGCATGTTTTTGTTTTGTGTCTGTCTTTTGACAGAGTATTGTGTCTAGAAGTCGAGTGCCTAATCAGTTACACTGCAATGCTTGTTTTCCAGCACCAAAGCCAGGCATTAGAAAATCCATTTTTAAAGAAATCTTCTGTTAAATAAATATTAATTAAACCAGTGCAGAGGAAAAGATATGCCATTCTATTTGCTGTTAATCTGAGCTTCCAACAATGGCAAAGTATTTGTTGCTGGCTCAACAGTTTCCAGATAGTGCTTGATGTGATAAGTCACTTCAATATGCAAGCGCTTTCACAAGATTAGTTTTATAGAACTAAGCATTTATTTGTACAGTGAAATTAACTTCTGGAAAATCCTGTTAAAACACTTTCTGTTTTCTAAAATCATATCTAGACCTGAAACTGTTTTTTAACAGAACATTTTTCAGTACACTGAGATTTGGATTCATCTCATCCAACTTCAGATACTCAAGCTCATGTTCCATGGCAATTAATATCAGTAATTAATCTGTACACTGGCATCATTCCCAGCAGCACATTTGACCTGGATCAAATATGTGCACATGATCACGTATCTGTTGAATTAAGCAGAGTACACAATACAAAGTTCACTACCTTTAGGCTTTAATGCTATCTTTATACTAGCCAATGGGAGGGAAGTGATTAGAATAGCTCATTTTATATGAGTGGCAATAGCTAATTAGTACAAAAATAACCATTCAGACTTGTTAAATCACTTCCAGAATTAATTTTACAGTGAATGAGTGCTTTGCATATTAGAGCTGTGGGATTCTTAGTCTGTATTAGAGGCTGGAAGTCTGCTCTGCCATTGATTCCTGACTTTGACTGAAGCTGAGATTCCAAAATGCCAAACTAAGTAGTTTGTGCCCTCTTAAGCTTTTCTTCAGCTGCTTTTTCCCTTTTATGTCATGCCTTTAGTTGTCACTAGAACTATGCTGCGGCTGTGTGTTGAACACAAATAAAAAATTTGCCTGAAAAACTATGTTTTTCACCTCATTCATCCAGGATAAGTCACCATACCAATTCGCTATTCAGCTACAAGATCACTCATACAAATGTGGATGGCCAAAGAAGAAAAAGGAGAACTGAGCATTGGTTGGTGAAACAACCCTGCTTCATACAGTGAAACCAGAGCCAAGGGCACTGCACTGGGAGACAAGTCACCCTATGCTCCTTCTAGATATTAGAAAGAGACAGACAAATTCAGGCAATAATTCAGTCCACTCTGAATCTGAATTACCTTAGGTAGATGTTTATATCTGTTTTGTTGATTCTAGAGCTACATCTGTTGTTGTCCTGAAATATTAAATCTCAATTTTTAAGTACAGCCTTCTAAATGCCAAGAAAGTGTTTTCTCTTTGCAAATCATGATGATCTCACAACTTTGCTTGAGGCTTTCCCTATATATTATTTGCTTGAAAACTAATGTGCAGAGTGGAAGGATTCTTCCAGTTCCTGCAGTCTTTCTTCCTAAGTGTAAAATTGTTACTAGCTATATACCTAGTTCCTAATGCTGATACATAAATGGAAGACCACAAAAATGACTTGTGTACCAAATCAAACTGATAGTTATACTTGAGTATATCTGTATCTGTTCTGCATCTGTTGGTGGCAAAGTAGAAAGTGAAACACAAGGGAACACATGAACCAATAATGACACTGTTCTAGAATATTTTCTGAGCACCTAACAAAAATGAAATAAGAAAGAATGATTTTCTTCTACAAACAGGTAGATACGTATTTAGAAGTTTAATAATTTTGTCATATAATGAAGGCCAGTCTTAGTGCATTTGTACAGAATATAGGCACTGACATAATTTATTGTGGGTGAGTACAAGATAATACACAAAATGTGAATTAGAGTAAATGTAATTTACACATAATAACTTCCAGTTTTTGGTGGAGAGAAGATATATTTCATTTAGATTCTTAAATAGCTATTTCTGCATATTTCTTGCCCACCTCTGCAATTGTGTAAAATTAAATACGAGTAATTTCTTGCTGCATGGATCTTAGGTATCATGAATAAGAGGGAGACCTAAGAGGTTAAGAAGGATGATGAGTAGCAGTGCAGATTCTTACTTGTGCTAGGGGCAGTATAAATAGAGAACACTACATATTCAAAAGCATCATAAAATAACTGAGAATCTCTCATGTATTTTTATCAGAAGGCCAAAATGACTAGATTAAAGCTGTGACTAATTTACAGATATCTTGCCTTTTGTCACTCGGATAAAGCCCTTTTGCTCGTTCTGTCTTTTTTTACTTCTATTTGAAGCAATGCAAACACAATCAGAGTGCTCTGGAGCAGTGGTATGTGGTGTCAACCTGGCAGATTCCAGACTAGAGCTGATGTATTTTGGTGGCTCTTCCAATAGATGGAGAGAAGGATGCTTTGAAAACTTTCATTTGTGTAATAGAGGTGGTGTTGCTACCTGTGTGGTCTGTTTCCCTCTCACTGAAAGATTTGCAAGTTTTTACCATTTCTATTTTAGGAGCTCAGAAACGTAGAAGCTAATTACAAAGTTATAAACCTCTGACCATATTATTTAATCCACTGAAAGCTCCAAAATCTACGACTGCTTTCTAGCCTTCTATTTGTCCTTGTTTTTTTACATCGGTTACATGGGAAAAACAAAAAACAACCAAACAAAAAAAGCAACCAAAGCTCAACTTTGTCCCATGCAGAGGTGTTGTTAGCTCTCTCCTATTTGAGACTTTTTACAGAAACATGAAAAAAGTAAAAGTACACAGGGAAGTCTTAGCTCCACAGCAATAGCTTGTTCACTGCTAGGAGGAAAAAGGAAAATAGACCCTGTGGTAAAAAGGAGCTTATAAAACCTTATATAGCTTTTTTTCTGATATTTTCTTCTGGTTTGTCGTTTGCCAAAAGTGATCAGCAACAAGTGGTTTAAGTGCAGTTTTAACTTTATAATTCAGACTTCTGAAACTGGTCTGTCTAATCTAAACCAACACAAGTTGTTTGACATAATTTTCAGTGCTAAACTGAAGGTTGGAAGTGGTGCTGGTGAACATGTTATTCTCATAGAATATGTGCAATCATTTATTTTTTCAGTGCAGAATGGGTTTACTTAATAATTGGTAGTTGTTGAAGTTGATAATCTTTCAATTTTTATTTTCTCCGACAAGGGCTGTATTTTACTCTTTTTTTCTTTTTGCTTCCAAGAGTGTCTGATATTAGCTGACTCATGGCACATAGAATTCAGCAGCAGGCAGCTATAAAAACTTCTTGATTTCCTCACCAACAGTTATGTTGAACATTATTTTTTCCATGTGGCATCTGTGGGAGTTGAGGGCATGTAACATTTTGCTTGTTTGGATTGTTTCTCTTCTAAGACAAGTCCAGAGTACAAACTTGCTTTAGCTTTTGTTCATTAAGAAATTAAGAACAGCTATGCATCCCCTGTATTCATCTTACATACTTAATCTGGGTTCTATCTTTTCAGCTGAACAGCAGCACTTTTAAAGTAGATAGATTTCTTCCCAGTTATTTTAGGGCTGTAATTCTGATGTTTAAGGTTAAACTGAAAAGTTCCAGTGAATCTCTGCATCATCTCTTTTTCTAACTGTGAGCTAAACACGCTCTGTAAACGATCTCTTGTGAACCTCATGTACCTCAAGGTACTCAGTTCCTAGCACAGTTAAGGTGAGCAACCTACAACAGCACAGTTCTTGGACTGTCTCAGGTGTCAATTCTGTTCCTCCTCAATTACTTGTTTATGTTCGTATTGATGTCTTTGCATTAGGTGAAAATATACAACTGTACATAGTCCTTTCCTTCTGAAAGCAGAAGTCAGTGGTGACCATACATGCCCACAGCTGCATGTGATGTGTGGTCAACAGTGTTCTGCGCACCATTGTTTTCTTAGCCTCCCCCATCTGATATCGTGAAGTACGGTGATTCACCACTAGAAGTTTTGCAGCAAGGTGACGAGCAGACAACATGACGTTATGTAGATAAACAGATGAGTAAGGGCTAGGACAGGTCAGAATACTGATAGAAAGAGCTGGCAGAGGTGCTATAGTTGTTTCAGGGCACTAGTGCTTTCAGAGTTCTAATAACATCTCAATAAACCCATTTCTGAAGTAGATTTAATACAGTGTTAATGCACCAAAAAAATGACAACAAGGACTCTAATCTAGCTTGATTCCAATTAACTCTCTAGTTTACTGTAGTAACTCACAGTAATGTAATGTGGTCCTATGAATTCTTCGTTCTTACAGGTTGCAGATAAATCTTCTTTAAAATATGTGCACGTTGTGTACAGTGTTGTACATAAAGGAAAAGGCCAGTGTTCATTTTGATCTGAAGGCAAAGTCAACTCTTTGGAAAAGGATGTAATGACTCATGCAAGAGTAATCACAGTCTATGCAGTGCTGCCCAGCTACCAGTTCCATTACTGAGCACTCAGTCATGTTACTAAGGAAATTGCAACTTCTTTTCTAAGTCTTATTCATAAAAGGTGACAACAAACCACGACATTACTTCCTATGTAATGGCAGTGCCTGAAAGTTTTCTGGAGTTGTAGCACTGTTTTCTGTGGAGACCATCTTACATGGTAACTGATCTGAATTGTTTGTGTGATGTTAGATATTTTTCACTGAACTGTGGAACATGTGGAGAAGCAAGATCTCTCCTGTGAAAATATCACTGTGATATGTGTTACAAAAATGTAAGTACAGGTTATACAGAAAGTACATGGCTCACAATATTGGAAGTATAATCCAGATCCCTCAACTTCTCTTTCTGGTTTTGTTTTTTTTTGCCCCAGTTTTGGTTTTCATGAACAGGAGAAATGAAATGAAGAAAATGTGTGCAAGAGATCTCCTGAAACAGAGGAATTGTACAGCCAATGGGAATCAAGTATTTAATGTCAGAATCAATAAGATGCTTAGTTAGGCAGATAAATATTTGCTTCTGAAATGTTAATGCCAATAGGTTGGCTATTAAGATATTTCTGAAATGTTGGATGAAGAGGGAAAGTGTCATCAAAATTATTAAACATGTATATTCTATTTTTGAAGCATTTTTTCCTTATGAGCCCTGTGTTTCAAGAAGCTATTCTGAATCACTGTAATCAGCCACTGAATGCCAAGAATGAACTCCCAGCTAGTCCTTATCAAGGCCTCTGGCTTTAAAATAAAGAGCTCAACCAATTGCATAAATGAAAATGAAAGGTATTGGCAGCTAAGGGTATTTCCTGCTGGCTGGCTCACAGTGCTGGGCAGCAAGGCAAAGCAGTTAGTGTGATAGCCTTGCTTCTGTGTCGGGCATTTTATTAAGGCTCCCAGAAGCAATATTAGGGAAGATTGAGGCAAACGGTAGAATGCCAGATGTACACAGACCATGGCTAAATTGAAATAGGCAATAAATGGGATTATCTGGGGAAAGGAGATGTAAGGCTTGAGCGTGTATCTCAGAGGTGATGTTAAAAACGCAGGGGGGAGTGGGGTGAATGTCTGCCTGCAGCGTCAGACCGTGCTGTTCTTGGTAGCAAAGAGGGAACTAGCTCAGCAGTTCTGGTTCGGAGGAAAGAGGGCGGTGAGTTTGCTGCTCTCAGCTGCTCTGCTAGCGCACGATCCCTCACAGATGTTTGAGCCTTTGTTCTGTCCGCCAACCTGTTGCCCAGATAACCGCTTGTAACGTGGTGGGAGGAGGGGGAAGTCTGCTGATGTAAGGAGTTGGCGAATGGCATGTATGCAATGCTCTTTGAATTGTCCGTCAGCAGGGCGGATTTGGGAAGCCGTTAATTCTAGCTCTGCAGTGCTAATTTGGGACAGAAATTACGGAAGGCAAGTTCTTGAAGCCGAGGAAAAAGTAGCAGCGAGAGGTCACTGTGTGTACGGGGCTGTGTGTCCCGGCAGCAAACCGAGGGGCGGGGCGTCGTAACTCAGCGCCCCCGCTGCCCGTGCTGCTCACAGCGCCCGCGGTCCGCGCTGTGCCGGACTCACTCCCGCACGGCCGGGCTCGGGCGGCGCCGCGCAGCCCCGCAGGTGAGTGGCACCGGGGTCGGGCTGTGCGCTGCGGTGAGGGCGGCAGTCACGGAACGCAGGAACCAAGGTCCGCGGCCGGGGTATAAGGCGCCGTCTGTGCTTGCCGACGGGTGAGCGATAAGGAGCTCGGAGGGCTGAGGTTGAGTCACCTTTGCTTTAGTTATCGCGATCCGCTCTTCTTCGGGGCAAGTTGGTGCAAGCGTTCGCTGCGGCTTCCGCCGCGGCAGGGCGAAACCATGGGCCCATCGAGAATGCCCCGGGCGGTAACTGCGGGCGCCCCGGCCGCCACCTCGCCCCAGCAGTCCGGCGGGCCCGGAGGGAGACCGCCCTGCAGGGAGCGGAGCTGCAGCCGGTCTCCGGAAAGCCGAGCCAGAACGGGAGCGATCAGACCGGCAGCTGCTGGGACGGCGTTTTCCTTCGGCATGGAGAACGACGAGCAGGGTTTGTGCGAGAGTTTATGTGCCCCCGAGCTCCCGCTCCCCGGCCCGGCCGCGTGCTGTACGGGAACCGGCGGCCTGCGGGATCGGCGCCCCTGGAAATGAAGGGATACCCCCAGCATCGATGCACAGATCGATGAGCTGGGGGTACCGAGCTGTTCCGTAGGGAGAAAGGAAATACTGCCGCCGTCTTTTTTGGTCGGTTAAAGAGGAGCTTGTATGTAAGCGCTGCTTTCTGTCCAAATTTGCAGTGTAGGTAAGGTGGTTGTTCCAAATCACGAAGCACGTACTTACTGCTGAAAAAACGTTGAACTATTTAATTTGAAGTTAGTGTAGGATTTTCTTTTACTAAAATCGTGGGAGTACAACGGCAGGAAAATAATAAATTACTTCCTATGTTAGAGGAGGGTCAAAAGTTATGTTTCAAAGCATTAGCTGAGGAGCACTTAAATCGGACTGTAACCTTAGTGAACTCTGCTTCATCCAGCTAAATGGAGATAAAATGTTCACTGCAAGTTAAGGCTTCAGCAGTACAGAGCTAACTGGTTGGGTACCGAAGCTTATAAGATTATAGCATATGCTAAATGATGAGATCTACTTGTTTGTTGCTCCCTCTTCACTGATCGCTTTTTATGGCTTTTTTATTATTATTGTTATTATTATTTTTTAATATATAAGGGCATTTTAAGTATGAAAACTCAGAAAGAAAAGCATGGGTTTTATCTCTTTGTTTAATCTCAAAACAGAGTAAATTCAGAGATAACTTGTCCTGGCCTACATGCTTTCTATTGCTTCAGAATGAGAACAGTTTGGTAACTCCCCAGGACCCTTTGGAAGCACTGACCTGTCTTTAATCCTGTGTGGAGTTCCTGATGTTTGACAGACTTGCATGTTTTCTGATAGCAGCTTAAAGCCTTTGTACTATTGTGTATGCTTTCTCAATCTACTTCTGCTTATCATAAGTTCTTGAGCCTTCATATTCTTCTCAAAGTCTTGTGACCTATTGCAGCTACTGCATAAGTTTATCTTAACAAAAACCCATAAAATATAGATTGTAGCCATCTGGGGAGAAGAAAAAGTCTTTTCTTGTTTCTTTTTATACTAGTGAAGATGACTCTATATTGCTTCTCAGCAAATAATTAACACAAAATCTGTGTAGCATGTGCAAACATACCAGGTAATTCAACAATAAGATTGAAGTTCTGTATCTGTCTGTATTTACTGTTACTGCTTTGTAGGGTTGGAGGGAAGGTAGAAGACTGTTGTAAGGAAATCTGCTGTGTCAGAATTAACTGGGGTTCTTATGAAAGTTGTCTCCATCTCATAAAGACCTGAGATCATAACACAGTTCTTTGATTTGGATATACTAAACCATTTTCTTGCCCTCTTAGCTTTGTAGTGCGCATGATGATAAAGAAGTGGTAAGACTGAGCAAAGCGGCTGATGGTGATATGATAACACCTAGTCTAGACTTCAGAAAGTCTGAAGTATTGATAGTTCTCCCTGTTAGAAAATTCTTACTTCTCTCAGAATTGTATTGATCTAATATCTAAATCTGGTTTGGATATAATTCAGAGTTTTAAGACAGCTTGATTGAGTCTGATTCAGAGCTTGGAAATTGCTTTTCCAGTTTCCATATACAGCCTTGGACTGTTGGCTATGCCATTCATAAATCTCTGACACCAAACTAGAGATTTCCTTCATGTTTCCTCCTCTAGGGTGTGAAAACAAAGTAGCAGCCAATGGCACTGGTTGTGTTTTCTTGTGGGATGGAAAGGCTGTCTACTTTCGCACCCATGTCAAAGCTGAGTGACACTTCAGTCTATGAATTGCATCCAAATTATGAAGTCTGAACCAGAAAGTTTGTATGAGGGCTGCTCTAACAGCAGTGCCTGCTATTTTATTGTGTTTGCCCACAGTGGCAGAGGCGTGTGTTGGTTGAAGAGGTTGAAGTTTCTCACCAATATTCCATTACATGTTTTTGCCATGGGACAGATGGCAGCAAGGGGGCGGTCAGACAGAATGGCATCTGATATGGAAGTGTACGTGAAGCAAAGGTGTGTCAACTTTTCCACTCTGTGTGGAAGAAATGGCATCCACTGACATTCATTGCCACTTACTGAATGTTTATGGACACCATGCAGTGGATGTGAGCACAATGAGGCAGTGGGTGGTGTGTTTCAGTAGTGACAACAGCAACAGTGGGTCATCTCCACTGGTGCAAACCACAGTGTGCAGCTTCTTGTTCATCACCAGCAAAAATGCATGGCTAGTGGTGGTGACTGTGTTGAAAAACAGTGTTTCATAGCTGAGAATTTTCTTTATAGGATTGTTATTGTGTTCGTTGCATCTGTTGTGGTGTCCTTGAAAATAAATAGGAGGCATTATTTTCAGAGCAGCATATGTATTTGCATTCCAAGAAGATTTTTGTGTGTAATTTTGGAGGAAGCAAAGTTTGTTTTATTCTTCATGTCTTTTTTTTTTTTTTTTTTTTTTTTTTCTTTTTTGTTTTGAGCAATGTGAAGAGCGCCCATCCTGCTGGGTTAGAGCTGTGTTCATGTTTGATCTTGCCCATCAGATATGTATGTCATTCTGTGTGCAATCTTATAAGGTTTTGTAAGGGCCATGTTGATTCTAAAGATAACTTAATTTGTATTCCCCTTTCCCCCAGTCATTACAAAAAGACAAGTTAGAAGTTAGCTGGAAACACTTAATGCCCTCCAATTTTCTGAACATAGAATCTAGTTCGATTCCCTCATACGTTCCTCAATTACAGACTGAAAAAGGGAAAACCCATTCTCCATTTAAAAAAAAAACAAACAACAAAAAACTGCCTTTTTGTTGTTGTTTAACAGTATACGGTTAAGAAATAAACTGTATGTAGCTAGACGGAACCTGCATGACTCGTGAAGCACTCTGTTTTGTTAAGTGCTACATTTTGACAAATAGGAATTTGTTCATCTAAGTTACTTTTGGCCTGTCCTTCTGCTATTATTTCTACCATTTCCATTATTGAGTGCATGATTGCAGATGTTCTAAGTGCTGTGTCTCTTAGGAAGAAAAACTGAAGAGGTTCTATCTCTAGTCAAACAAAGACAGACATTCTTTGAATCATATGCTCAAGTATTTGAGACATTTCAAATTCTTCAGCTGAAGAGCTTCCCTCCTTGCATTGCTTACATTAAGTACAATAAAAACATGGATAGTTTGGCAAGACTTTTGTTATCAAGTTAGTTGCTGTAATTGCAGTCGCCATTTGTTAAGAATACGTAGTATAAGAGCAAGTAGGCTTTTGTTTTGGGTTGGTTTTTTCCTTTTTTGAGGGGAGTATTGCTTGACATATCAAAGCTTCTGTGCACACACAATTTTGGCTAAGTGTCCTACAAGTTCTGAATTGTATTTCTTAGGTTGGGAACTTCAACTTGATTACTCAAAAAAAAAAAAAAAAAAAAAAAAAAAAAGTGAATTTGAGAATTAGGTGTTGAATATGAGAAATGTAGAATGTTACTGAGGGCGTGAGTTTTATAAGAGGTACAATGATTAGGGCACAACTGACAGAAGTGTGGTTGGTTTTTCCATTTTAAGGAGAGCCTGAGAAATTAAAAGAAAAATGGTGTATTTCAGGGGGTCATCATTTATTTGATAAATATTGAATTGGAAACTTACTGAGTTGCCATAATTATCCTGAGATTGTGTTAGGAGAGGGAATCATTGTCTTTCTTTGTGAATCCTCAAACAGGATCCATAAAAGTTGTTGAGAGTGTATTGCCATTGTAAGCATCGGCTCACCTGGTGCTGTTAAATTGAAGCTTTCTTTGGTTAAACTTACACCTACTCAGTTTTACTACCAATTGATATGAAATATGTTTCATTTCAGCTTAGCAGAAGCGTGCAGAAAAGCCTAAGCAAATTGCTTCTGATTAGGTGATCTACACTTATATAGTCAAACCTCAGAGTTTTGAATGTGTTTTTTAATAAAGCAATAAGAAAATATGATTGTTAAGTACAGAATCTCAGCGCAAAAAGGAAAATAGCATCGGATTTTGAAATATAAGTGACGTGGCCTCCATTTTTCCATTCCTTTATAAGTGATATTTGCTCTTTTACATTAAGCACACCTCATTAAGGTTGAGGTTTCAAATGATTGTGAGACTTCTAAGAAGCTTAATTTTTTTTTTTTATTTTTATTTTTTAATTGTTTTACCTGCTTGTTGCTTGAGATCCATGTTATTATTCTTCCATGATAATAAAGCTGAACTTACTGGAAAGGAGCTCTGTCAGTTTGTTCTAGTTAGGAAACTGTAGCTTTGTGGTAAACATTTACATTTTAGAGCTTCTTATCTCTGGACCAGTTGTTTTGCTTAGAGTATTTGTAATACAAATATCTGTATTTGCAAAGGCCTTGCAGCACTTTGTTTTATTTTGAAATTGATCATGCAATATTATTAGTACTGACAATCAGAAACCATATCTTCAAGGCACTTGATAAATGAAGAGGTAACAGTATTTCACAACAAGGGCCCATAGGAAAATTTATTAAGGACTTTTGTGAGTGTGTGGCTTTCTTTCTTTCAAGTTTTGAGTATTATTTGGATCTATGTAACTAACATACACATTTCGTTTTAACTTCTCAGCTCTTTTTCTAGTCTTTGCAGCAAGAAACCTGACCAAAGTCAAACAGATACTCAGAACTGCCATTTACAGAGGCTTTTCTGCTAGAGTACATAGCAGCTGTGCTGGAAGCCTTGACAAATTAAAGATTAAAAAAATCATAGCCTAAATATCATTTATCATAATGATCATCATATTCAAATATTATCCTATTTATTGTAGGACTTTTGATATGAGAGAAGTGGGATGGAATTTGAGATGGAATTCTGGGAACCTGTGAATCTGCAACACAGCTGGAAGAAAATAGAATAAATTTGAGATCAGTTTTAGTGTTACTGTAAAACCAAGCCTGTTACAGCAACCATTGAGCAGAAGTAACTATAGTATCAATGCAGCCTCACTTTCTTAGTACCTATGGTGCTCAGGCTGGAGGAGTGAGCAGGACTATAGACCCAGCTCTGATTCTGTTGCAACACCTGTGCATTTCCCAAAGCCAGAGGAATTCTTGCGTAGCTGGAAGCTGTCTTCCAGGCTGCTAGGCCTTTGAGGTACTACTCTTTGTTTTGCTTAGTTTCCTGACATGAAACTAGGCCAAGTCAAAACAGATTCTCTCAGTCAGCTAATGCAGAAAATCTTTCTTGCCTTCAGTTTATCAGTCTGTGCTGCTCTTGTGGTTATTCCAGTTTGCCTAGGAGACACCTGGTTGGCTACCACCTGGATCAAATAGCGTGGGGTTGGTTGACCTTGTGTCATTTGTTCCATAGAATGGCATTAGTTGGCTAGTATACCTGGATAGGACAAAGCATCTCGACTTCTATAATGTAATACTATGAAGTGAGTGTGAGGTAGGTGGGGTTGTGTGTGCTTTTGTTGTTGTTTTTTCCTTTTGATGAAGCAGGATCCATTTGTGTGTCTGAAGTGTTTGCCTCACAAGGTTTTTTGCTCATGATAACAGAAAGACCTGTACTGTACTGCAGGCTATAACTAATTGAAAAAGAGACTGACAGCTATGTAAATCCCTATTGTCAACAACCATTTGAGCCAGCAGGCTGTGCATGCTGCAGAAGAGAATTCCAGTAATCTGTTCCTGCCATTATCTCTAGGGTAGAGCCCTTTCGTTTTCAGTTAGAAATGTGTGACTGGTTCTTGTCTTGATTTATTACTTGAGCAAGACTGTCCAGAAAGATTTTTCCTAACTATGCCATCCACTGGATTTAGAAATGTACTTTTCCAAACCAAGCTGTTGTGTCCCTATTTTTTGTCAGAATGCTCTTAAAACTTTTGCTTTTTGTTAATTATTTTAAGTTGGTGCCCAAGTTCTCCGAGGATATAAAGAAAAAAAAATTAAAAAAAAATTGGTACATAAAAGTTAATAAACATGTGTTTGACACATGCAGTTGAGTGGAATGTGACTTGATTATAGTACAGGCTACGCCTTGAAGGAGATAACTGCGTTAAAGCAAAGTTCAGTTCAGTTCTAGGTGCTGTATAGTTGGAATAATACAAGTGTATAGTTGTAATTACAGGGTAAATAGCCAGAGGATATCTAAGAAAAGACTCACCAGTGCTGAGGCTTTCAGTTGAAATGGATGCTCACCAATGTTGAGGCTCACTACAAAAACTTCATGAAGGAGTGATCTCCAGGAGGAGATGCTACCTTGGTAGTGGTCAGTCCTTAAATGAGATCTAGGAGAGGTGGAGTTAAGCTTCACCCCTTCCAGGAGCACAGCTGAATTACCTTCACCCATGCTCCCACAGCTGACTCGTTGCTTGTCTCAGGTGGTTAATCAGAGGTTCAGGCTGTGATCAACAGTTTCCTTTACAGGTGCTTTTGTTAATCACAATATTTAATTTCCATTAAAATGGGTCTTCAATTCTTACTGATTTTATTATTATTATTTTTTTCTCCTCCAGAATCAAGAATGATAGCCGCAGGGAAATTTGCAAGTCTTCCCAGAAATGTCCCAGTGAACCATCAGTTCTCATTAGCGTCGTCCATGGACCTTTTGACCACCAAACCTTCACTAACTGAGCATCGCTCAGACTCATTTCAAGACATCTCTATCCATGGCACTCTCCCCAGGAAGAAGAAGGGAACAGTTAAAGTTATGGCTTGTGATATGTTTAGCCACGTGGGAACATTACAATACACCAGAACACAAAGGCAACAGCCACCTTTTGTACAGGATGTCATAGAAGAGTACCCTCTACAAAATGGGAAGAGCAACAAACTCCATACCAGGTACTTATAAAAATCTTAATTTAGACTTACCTGTTCCATAGGGATTGTTGGACGTTTTTCTAGGCCTCTAACTGTCCAGTTACAGGTGCAGCTGTTATAACTGTGTGCTAATGGAAGTTGATTTCCTCTCTATTACTTGGTTTGCTTCTTGATGAGAGAAACCAAACAAAAAAAAGCAGTGTGAAATTTGCAGTGTTTGAGATAGGATGGAATCTGATGGATAGACTTCAGGAATTTTGAGAATTTTTTTTTACTTACTAAGTATTTCAGATTTCCACATAATATTCTTTTTACAGTAATGTCAATTTATAGGGTTTACATCTTTTGAGTCATAACAGCAGTGATATTTCTTTAGTTTGATATTCTAGGGGCCTTAGTAAAATACACACATTGCTATGGTAGCAAGTTCTGAGTTTGCTTTCTTCTAATTTAAAGATAGGTCTTCATGTAGTCTGCTTTGTTACCTGGCAGATAGTGACCTTCCAATATCTAAAGGGGAGCAATAGGAAAGAAGGAGACAGGCTCTTTAGCAGTGTCTGTGGCAGTAGGACGAGGGTCCTAGGATTTGTGTTGGATATAACTGTGCCTGGGTTGCCAAGAAGGCCAACGACATCCTGGCTTGCATCAAAAACAGTGTTACTAGCAGGAACAGGGAGGTAATTGTCCCCCTGTATTTGGCATTGGTGTGGCTGCACCTCAAGTACTGTGTTCAGTTTTGGGCCCCTCACTGCAAGAAAGACATTGCGGCCCTGGAACGAGTTCAGAGGAGGGCTATGAAGCTGGTGAGGGGTCTGGAGTACAGGCCTTACGAGGAGCGGCTGAGGGAGCAGGGATTGTTCAGCCTGGAGAAGAGGAGGCTCAGGGGAGACCTTATTGCTCTCTATAACTTCCTGAAGGGAGGTTGTAGTGAGCTGGGGGTTGGCCTCTTCTCTTGTGTAATCGGTGATAGAACTAGAGGGAATGGTTTTAAGCTGCGCCAGGGGAGATTCAGGCTGGACATTAGGAAGTATTACTTCTTGGAAAGGGTAGTCAGGCATTGGAATGCACTGCCCAGGGAGGTGGTGGAGTCACCGACCATGGGAGTGTTCAAGAAACGTTTGGATGCTGTGTTGATGAATATGATTTAGCTGGGAAGTATTGGTAATGGTTGGACTAAATGATCTTCTAGGTCTTTTCCAACCTTGATAATTCTGTGATCTGTGATAAGGAAAAAGTATTTCACAGTGAGGGTGCTAACGGACTGGCACAGATAGCCCAGAGAGGTGGTGGAAGCCCCATTGCTATAGACATTCAAGGCCAGGCTGGACCAGGCACTGAGCAACTTGATCTAGCTGTGAATGTCCCTGTTCATTGCAAGGGAACTGGGCTGGGTGACCCTTAAAGGTCCCTTCCAACTCTAAGGTTTCTATGATAATAGTGTGTGTTGAATTTAAATGTTATAGTACAGTTCTCCAGGTATGAAACTGTTTGCAAGATTGATACCTGTGGTTACCTCTGATTGACCATTTCTGTATCATAAGTTTTATTAATTGTACGTCTGTTGCCATGAACCTGTCAGTCTGTCACAATCCTGCTGAAACTATGATGTGTGTTTGTACTTCTACTTTCTAGCAAAAAATGTTAGCAAAAGATACACGGCACTGCAATTTTTCTTATGTTTCAGACTGGTATGTATTTTTATGATAGATTGTGAGATGCCTGCTGGCTTCTGAAAGCACTGTAGAAGCCATGGTTTATTATGCATATTCTTGGAGCTCTGTGCTGAGCAACTCACTAGTACCAACTTGTCAGAGTACAGCCTAGTTGGATGATGTGAAGATGGGAGATGAGCAATCAAGCAATCACGCAGGGTTATGAATTTCTGATCTGTTAGTAAGGAGGAAATCAATGAAATTGAGTGAAATATACACAGCAGAGTAGATATCACTTAGGGTGGTATATTGCATATTGTTCACTCTCCTATATAGAGGGGTGCCTGATGTAATGAGCTTAAACTGAATTAAAGAAGCAGTCAGGTAGGACAGATTTTCTTCCCACCACCTTCTTAGTGCTAAAACAAAGGATTAGTTTTCCTTTTTTTCTGGTCAAACACATTGATAATGTGTCAACCAGATGACAATCATCCTTTGTGAGTAATTCTTCTATTTACATGAGCTTCAGATAAATTGGTAGAATCTGTGATACTATTGAGTGTGCCTCTTTCTTTATTTAAAGGAATTAAAATGATTTAAAATTTCTGAATAACTCAATTCTGAGGAACATCAAATAAAGCACTGACTGTAAAGGGTTGCTAGACAAAGATATAAATCAACAGATGAGAGCACATATGCAGAGAAATTTCTAAAAGCCATTACTGTTTTTGATAAGCCGTAGTTCTGCTGCACAACCACTGCTTTCACAGCATTGTGACTGTCCTGGAAAAAGAATGCTTAAGAACAGCTTTGGCTCTTGGGCTCCTAAATGTTATCTAAAAATAAAATAATGGAAGCTCCTACTTTGTGCTTTTGATCAAATTGTAGAGAGAACAGTACTGCCTGTGGTTCAAAATTAGAAGTTGTCTTGGAAAAGGTAATAGAAGTAGGACAGATTTTCTTCTGTGATAGGTAGAATGGAACAAGTGAAGGGATTGCAGAAGATGGAAGTGTTGAAAGCAAATGGCTGTAATATTAGCTGTGCAGAGGCATTCTGAACAAATATGGGTGAGTGGAGATTTTATTTAATTCCAGAGAAAATAAAGTTTTATCTTTTCCTGAGTTTTAATTACTGAATAGTCCCCGCTGTTCTTGTGTGAACTGCAGGTCATTATGCAGTTAGTCATAGAAGTTTGCACTTGTTTCCACTGGTGTTTGAATGAGTCATGTTCATAGTGTTGTGCAGCTGTAGATAGAAGAGTGGAATGAAGTTAGGAATGTAGTAGGAGTGCGAGTGTTATGCAGAAGCTGCTCAAGGATAAAATCACCAAGTCTTTTACTCTGGTTTACAGTGTAAACTAACATGAATCTGCAGAACGTATACTTAAATACAGTATGTCTAGTGTGTTCAGACTTGTACCTTTACAATTAAGTAGTTGTGTATTTCTTAAATCTATGTAGATGGAAGGATTTTGGAGGAAAAATGAAGAAGGCTTTTAATCTTATCTGGTCTCTATAGCAGTTCTGTTTGTCTAAGCAGCCATGCAACAGGTTGGTACATTTTTCAGTTTCTCAGGCTCCTTTTGAGCCTGTACTGTCTTCACTTTGATTTATCAGGTAGCAGCCTTGGCACTGAGAAAATTGTTCTTCTCAACATTGCTTTTTCAATGTAGAAGGAAGAGCTGCTTTAAAAATTGTCACTAGCAATGGTCATAGTAAAACAAAGAAACATGCTTTCTTGTAGCAATGTGGCCTAACATTTTTCCTCACGAGAACATTTATAAAAGTACTTAATAGTACAAATAATGTACTTCAGGGACTGTCAGCAGTTGTTATAACTGTAAGAATTATTATCTAGTTGAATAATGATGTGTGGGATAAGTGTGGCTGTGAGGATGGCAAAGGACCAGAGAAAGTGGGCACTTAATATGGCTTAGCCTGCACAGGTCTGTATGTTGTAGGGTTCTTTACCGCAGCATAGAGATTGGAAGGTAACGTACAATCGTAGAAAGATGGAGGTTTTCTTAAAATTGATACAAAGAAATAGTAGGGTATCTACTTAAAGATTCTTCATTGATGTAGTGCTAGAGGATTACTGAACAAGCCTCAGAGTCTGCAGAGAAGGAAAAGCTGCTTGAAAATTATGGCTATTCTGCATCCGCTGAGCTGAATGATCAGAGCTGGGTTTGTGCTTTAGCAGGGAGAAAGATGTTTTCAGATGTATCAAGGGAAACTCAAGAAAGAATGTGCTTCTGGCCAGGACAGCCTTAGAATGGTAGAGGTTATGAGTGTGATGATTAACTGCCTTCTTCTATTTGTGAACTGTTAGTGGAGGAGTATTTTATTCTACTGCAATTTCAAAGCAGGTATGTGGAGAATGGTTTACTTGTACATGTGTACATGTATGCTACTTGTACATGTGGGGAAGGGTTAACAGAAACGCACTAGAGAGAGGCTTTGTTTTTTAGCTCATGAAATGAGATGGCACAGTTGTGAATACCCAAAATAGATATGAGTATGTATTCACATCCCTTTCTTAAATTATATTTTGTGATGGTCTGAGTATGAAAAAAGCGTGAAGCCAATTCTGAGTGACCTGTTGAGCCCTTACCCAGTGCCTTACTTTGAGTTGTTCTGAAAATATTCCAGATGACATCTTCCTGAATGTAATGGGCTTTTTGTCTGAATGGGAGTTGGGCTTATCTGATTATAAGAAAGCCAAAATATGTAATAACACCTAACATGTGAACCCATGGTTCACACAGTGATGGTTGACTTACAGACTCCAGTTTATACATATTGTAGGTAAACATACAAATGAATAAAGCTGTAAAGTCAAGCTCTTCATAAAGAGAAAAAGAGAAACATTAGCATTACTTGAAATGTAATAAAATCTGATGAAAAAGGAGAAGTTTGGTGTTATCGAAACGAACCTTCAGTTGAGTTGATTTTGAGATGTAGCAGAGCCTGCAAGTACTTATCTTAAAATGTTGTGTTGTTTTTTTCCTGAAACCTATCCTATGCAAATAGTGAGGTTGTGAATTTGCCCTTTTTATTTAAGATAACTTACAAAAAAAAAAAAAAAAAAGGAAAAGCTTTTATTTTTTTTAAGGGTCTTTACAAGATAGGTTCCCTTTGCTGGGTGCAGGTGATATGAATGGTGCTTCATCACTACTGAGAGCTGAGACTCAGGAGTTAGTTTTGTGCTCGGTTCCTAGTTGTTTTGGGTAACTGCTTACTGTGGCAGCTTTATGCTGAAGTTGAATGATTGAAAAATGAAATAATTAATGTTTACTATTAGTGTACATCATAGTGTACATCTTTACTATTACTGTACATCAATGAAAGTAGCCATTCCTTGAAAATAATCTCAAAAAATTGCACAAAGATGAAGACTTCCTTAGACAGGATAAGGTAGGGAAGGGAGAGGGAAGATCTGTCTTCTCTAGGCTGTACTAGTAGGGCGCTGTAGGAGTTGCTATGTTTTATTGTGTATCAGTTTATCAGATTAAATATTATAGTGCTCTTGTAGAGATTTGCTACAGTGTCTTTTTCCCAAGGCCAAAATTTTCAAAGCACTTTTGTTGTGTGGACGGTGAATAAGTACAGTGAAAGAAAAGTAGGTCGCTTTCTCTCTTTCAGTCGTGGTTTCTTTGCTTTATATGGCAGTAAACAGACTGCTTTGTCCTGTAGTGTTTCTACCTCTTTCATTTATTTTTTTCTGGCTTGATCTGTCCTAAAGATCTGTTGCGTTGACAGTGGGAATAGTAGAGTCCATAACAAGGCCAGAGTACAGAAATAGAGTTTGTGAATACCAGACGAAAGCATTCTCACTGCTAAAGAAGCAGTTAACCTGCTAGTTTTATCACTTAGGTTCATTGTTTAGGAATATAGTACAAATACAGCATTTAGATCCTTTTTCTGAAAGATTCTGCAGATGAGCAATGAGTAAATTGCAAAATAAATTGCTAAATTTTTTTCACAGCATTCAGCAATCTCAGAACTTCCTACAGGTAATTTGGGTATGAGAAGAGTTTAGCCATGCTTATGAACTTTGCTAAACTGGTTAAGAATGGGATTTTTTTTTCCCAGTTAAATTGCAAAATGTTGTGATTTTTTTATTTTTTATTTTTTTGATTTTTTTTTTTTTTCCCTACAGTAGCTTCCTTTTCCCTCTGTGCTTCACCTGTTTTCTCTGATATGTTTGCTTGTATTCTGTGTGTATACGGTTGCCCAAATGTCTCCTTTTTGGATATTGGCTACGAAAATCCTTCAAATGGACCAAATTCTACTTCCACTGGATTTGGCATCATTGGTGTTTTTTATTTTTATTTTTTAAACTTAACTGGGAATGGAATTTGACTGTTAATAAGCATTGAGATAGTGAGAAACAGCAGCATATGATCCAACCTGGACAGCTGAGTGCCTTGCAATATTCTTTAGTGGCTGGGCTGTAAAGCAGGAGGGCTCTTTTTTGCTTCTAAATTAAAAGCTGTGAGGGAATTGGACCTAAAACTGAGTATTAAACAGTAACTTAGTTTCTGATGATGAATTACATTCCTAATAAATGTGAAATTTGTTACTATATTTTGCGTTGGTTGATTCCAGTGTAACCCATTTTCTACCTGTCTGAACCTGCTGAAATTTCCAGTGTTACATCATAGCAACTTCCACTTAAACAGAAATGGGTGGGCTGTCTTCACAAAGGCAATTTTTAACAAGAATTTTAACATGGTATTTATTTAACAGTATTCAGTACAAGAAATATTTGGACTCACTATTTTTTGTTGTTGTTGTTTGTTTTTTTCTCTTCTCTCTGTTGCCCCATTCTGTTCTAGAGATCAGAATGTTCCGGATCCTACTTTGGAGTATGTTAAGGTAAGGTACCAGTTCTTATCCTTCTAGTTACATGCTGAATGAAGTCTTTGAACTGCATGAGTGTTTCTAGTCTTCTGTAGTCAAATAGCGCTCCTGTCTATCTTCTGCTTTGGGGAAACTAATTATAAATATATCAGACCATTTTCTGCATGCTTGCTTCAGAGAAACACTTCTGGCTATTGTTTCATTTGGATACTGGGGCCTCTTACAGTTATGTAGTGACTACCCATGAACTCATCTTTGTTAACAGATTAAAAGAACCCGTGTTCTTGCTTAATTGATTTCTGGGGAAGTAAAGGAACACATTTGCAAAATAAATAAATAGATGAGATGGGTTTATACTTACTTGATGCTACAGTTAAAAATTCACATATGAGCTGAAAAGTAGCTGAAATTTTGGAAGAATTGTATGTTCTGTTTTCCTTTTGTACATATCAGAGTGCTGAAGAATGCATACATATGTATTGTGTTAGTGTTATGAATCACAAACACAAAGCATTCATAAATCTTATTTAAAAGTCAATCCTGAATTGGCAGTATACAAACTCTGGAAGAAACCTTAGGGATGTGATGCCATAGCAAGAGCCTCTTGCTGTGCTCAATGCCTGTAATTTCCACTGAATTGATGATACCTTTCTTTGTGGTTGAGTCAATATTCTTTTTTTTTTTTTTTTTTTTTTTTTTAGAACCTTGAAAGAACTGGTGTATAAGTCATTTCTCTCAGATATTACATTCTTTAATTATTGCACTCCTTTCCTCTGTCTTTTAGATTTTTTTAGATATAATTATAGATTATAATATTCTGAAAAGTGTTTGAGAAGTGCAGGTTATCCTTGGCTATAGGATGTTTCTGTAGCTACTCATGTGGACTGTCTGAATTTCTCAGATGCTTGAATTTCTGCTTTAGGTTAGAATTTGAGTGACAAAGAGACTGAGGAGGGCCAATAGTAACAAACTGAAGAGGAAGTTCCAAAGGCAGTTGAGTTCTGATGTTAGAATTCCCTTTGTCTGGTGCTCATACTTGAGGAGAATTGACAGGTTCCCAGGATGGGGTCCGGGTTGATAGAAATAGTAAACTTGGAGAAACTGTGATTTGGAGAGGAGCCCTCTGCTAGACTCTCAACTGAGGGTTGGAGTGAAAGCTGGAATTACAGTTTGGAGTAAGAAAAGGGATGAAGAGAATGGGAAGGGAAGAACAAAGGGAAAGGGGCTGCCAAAGGGCTCATAGCACTGCTAGAATTCTGCTCTAAACTTCAGTTAGTTCAGTGTTGCAAGGTCCCTGGCCTTAGTCACAGCTTAATGCTGAGGAATGATAATGTAGTGTTCTTTGACAGAGGTTAACAGCTGTCTGGAGAGCACTGTAAAAGAGTGGATGCCAAAGGCAACAGAGTGGTGAACATGTTGGTTATGTTATTGAATTTGCTGTACGTCTTGCACTATTCTGGCCTGTGTGCATTGTTACAGTTTTAGTAATATAGCCAAGTGAAAGGCTGAGGTATCTTGCCAGTTCATCAATATGTGTCTTGTCTTGTTGCAACAAGTTTTATATTATATAAATGTGGTTTCTCGTCTTTTCAGTTTTCTAAAAGAAGCTCGTCTTGGACTCTTGTCAATAGCCTTGGTGCTATATTTACTTATTAAAACTTTGATGTCAGAATGAAAAGCCTGGGGAAAAGAGGCTTACAAGGAAGAAGTCAAGGACTATCCTCTCCTTCAACTCCCTTTTAACAAAGTTTTTCCCGTCTATATATCCAGTTTTAATGTACTCTAAACTTGGTCCACAGCTCAGTGGCTTTAAAACAGGAATTCTGGAGAAGAAATCTTAAGGCATAAATTCAAGAAGTATGAGAAAATACTCTCTAGGTTTATAGAATTTTTAGCTCATTGAATAAATGGTGAAGGCCATATGAAGTCGGGTATAAACTGCTGAAAATTAAGGTACTCAAGTTACAAAGCTTTAAAGTAAGTTTTTTGCAGCATTTCACTCTGCTTGTAGCAACTTTGCATTTGCACATGTCTATTTGTATTCCAGCAGTCAGGCTCCTGGTGTCTCTACCAAGTTACGGTCCTTTATGAAGTTTATTATGTTGGGACCCTGAGGGCACTAATTGGCCTCACTCAGGGCCCCTACACACATCTAATGAGCAGAACCTTTGCTTAAGCTCAGACTGGTTGCTTCAGGCCATTCCTGAGTTGTCTTAGGCGTGCCTGCCCCTAAGCCCCATTCCTGAATTGCTGTGGAAGAAGCCCTAAATGGACCTTTGGTGTAGTAGCCCATTATCCTGTCTTGCCTGAGGCTTGCTGGTTTGTGACAGTAGTGTCAGTGTCATCACCCACCTCAGCTTGCTTGTACCTTGGTGCTGTGGGACTGCACCTTTGTTGGTGAGCTCATTTCCCAGACTGAAGCTCCCAGCTCACCTTCCTTTGGGGAGCTGCTCTATATCATGCCGGTAGTAGCTGACTGTGTTGAACAATCAGCTATCAGAAGCAATCAAATGTGTGCCATCCTCATGTATGATGCACTGTGTAAGGCTGTACGGGCATACTTAATCCACAGCAGCTGGTTTTAAACTGGTTAGATTTTTTTTTTTTTTTTTTTTTTTTTTTTTAAGGGAAACTGAGCACGGAGATGATCTTACAACTTCACAGTTGCAAACTGTGTTTCTTTAAGTAATGCAGAAGTACTACTTGACCTTGTGGGTACCATAAAGTAGATGGTTGGTACTTGTTCAGAATGTGCTCTTGCTGGGAGATAATCAGCATCTCCTTTAGATAGAATGGGAAGAATTCATTCAGGAATGAGAAAAAATATCTTTTGATATACTCATCTTCATGGTGCAGAGAATCTTATGCTGTTTATCATGCAGTAGTGACTACCTGCAGGAACTGCTACAAAGAGACCTATGTTTCCTTTCTTGCTAGAATCTGGTGACAAGAAGTAATACGAATAATAGCTTGTATTTAAAAATACTCTGGCTAGGGGAAATACAAAATACATTATTTTTTTTCTTCTCTTTTAATTCTTTTCAGTATACAAGACTGGACGGGATTATAAAATTAGTCTTCTGAATTGATAGACTACTCTCTATAGGTGGTGTGCTGTGGTTTCTAATGCTTAAATCTAAACTACAGCTCACAAGTGGCAGTTTTATGCATCTTGAATATTGATGCATTTGTTCATTCACTATACAAAGAGAGCTAATTATGCATAAGCTCGTTCTGAGGGAAAGACATGCAGTGATTTGATGGAGTCTGAGTACTGAAGCGTCTGAATGACTTCAGCCCCTCCTTTGTCTACTCAGCGTTGCTGAAACCATGGTCACAGTTAAACGGCTCTTTCAAAAAATCCTTTTATGGTAGTAGAAAAAACAGGCCAGACTGCATTGAGACAGACTGCTAACTAAGTCATGAAAGAGATTTACGAGCACAATAGCACGTTGTACGTTCTGTGAGATTCTTACAAGTTTTACCAGTCGAATAATAGAACCATTGGTAGTCTCAGCAGGTTGTTCCCACACCCAGAGTCTGCACTTCTAGGGGACAGACTCCTGCAGGGGAGAAAAGGATCAAGCACTGGCAACTTCACAGTGTGTTGGAGGACTTGAGAGTCGTTTTCAACAGATTCATGTGAACCAAAAACAGCTTTCTGTCTCATTCCTGTGCATTGTAAATACTTTGGGATCTTTCAGTTAAAGTCTATGTTGTTATCATTAAAGCTCTATCAGGGTGGAAAGAAAGAGAAACAGATTTCTCTGTTTTCTGGAGATCTTACAAGCAGTTCCTGTGGGAAAAGTGCTAATGATGGCATAAATACTCATCAGACACTGGTCTATAATGTGAGATCTTGGAGATATATTTTAATTCATTAGTGGAAGAATTACAGAATTTATGACTGATTGTCTCCTGAGTGTGATCATGAGGAAAGAAGTTTATATTTAGATTCAGACTTGGAAAAAAGAAGTTACTGGTTCAGGGAAGTTAGAGCTGCAGAACAATGTTACTCCATTGCGACATTTTCCTGAAGTGTACTTGTTTCTGTCAGCCCCTCAGTGTTCGTTTTCTCCGTAGTTTTATTCTAACCTGATTTTGTTCGAGAACAGGCTGCCATAGTTATTGTTGTTACTTAGGACAGCTCTTGTGAGTGCAATTGGAAAATAAAATTTTTATGTCATGCTGAAGTGTTGATCATGTCCAGCTTTTCAGCTTTTTAGCTTAGAGGAACTTGGATTCAGCAGTGAGGTTTGTTTATGGACAGTTTGTGTGATTCATTGAAAAAGTTCATCTTTTTGACACCGAACACGTGTGGGTGTTCATCACTCTTATGACTGTTACAAGAAGATAATTTGGGAAGAGCACTGTCAAAATGGAAGTTAGCTTGTGTGTGTGTATTAGGCATGGTTTAGAAAAAAACATTTGTCAGCATAACATGTAGTAGCAGTTTGTGAAAGAGTTTTTCCTGATGACACTGAGATACCATTGCAAGGAAACCTTTTTAGACATGGAAATGTATTAGAGAAATCCCCATTACACCGGAAGAGTTGCCAGTACAGTGTATACCTGTTTATGATCTACTGTGCATTATTCTCCTGTGCAGACTTGTCTCTTGAGATGCAAGTTGTGATTTGTGAATGGAGGGTTTGTTGGGTTTTTGTGTTACACATAAAGTATTTGTGCCCAGAGGAGTACCTAAGGTACCAAATAATCATGTCGTTCCTTTTGATCCTTTTTTTCCTTCATTTTTTCCTTTTTGCAACTGCAGCATCACAGAAGGCAGATGTGTCAGACATTGTATTTTAATGAAGAGTGTGCCCATATATCTGAATTTCAGTTTACCTGTCTTTTTGTCATTATGGAATCGATTTCCAGCTTGAAGACTGTTGGCTTGACCTTGGCATTGAACTAAATCTGTTTTACTGAGAGGTTTACAGTTTTCTATGTTCTTCTACTTAGTAGGATCTTTAGTTTCACAAACATCACCCCAAAACAGATACCTCTTCTATATAAACTGTGCATAATTCATAAAGATAAGACCCTGCTAGATCTAATTTAATGTAAAATACATGCATTTATCCACCTCATAATTAAATGATCCTCCTTCTGGTGCTTGCTGAGTAGCTGATAGTTTTACATCGCCCTCTGCTGGAGAAAAACATTGTTACTGTGGATTTTTTAATTGCCATTGCTATTAAAAATATAATTTTCATAACTTCATTGTAACCAATTTTTTATTATTCATAGGTGTAGAATAGGGATTAAAGTTTTTCCCCATCAACTCTTCCTCTTAAATTATACAATTTTTTTTCCTGAGTAAACATGTCCCTTAGTACAACATTTAAACATTTCTTGAGCTCCTCCAGGGATGGTGACTCAACCACCTCCTTGGGCAGCCCATTTCAGTGCCTGACCACCTTTTTGGAGAAGTTTTTCATAATATCCAAACTTAGTCTCCCCTAGTACAACATGAGACCATTGCCTCTAGTCCTATTGCTAGTTATGTGGTAGAAGAGGCTGACACCCACCTTGCCACAACTTCCTTTCAGGTAGTTAAAGATGGTTTAGTGGTTTGTTGTAGCTCTGGTAATGGGAGGATGTTTGGACTAGATGATCTTGTAGGTCCTTTCCAACCTTGTGATTCTATGATTCTGTGACAATAAGGTCTCACCTGAGCTTCCTGTTCTCTAGACTAAATAATCCCTGTTCCCTCCTAATAAGACTTGTGCTCCAAACTGCTCACCTGCCTTGTTGTCCTTCTCTGGGTATGCTCCTGGTCCTCAGTGTTTTTCTAGTAGTGAGGGGCCCAAAACTAAACAGTAATTGAGATGTGGCCTCACCAGAGCTGAGTACAGGGAGACAGTCATCTCCCTGCTCCTGCTGGCAAAACTACTCTGATACAAGCCAGGATGTTATTGTCCTTCATGGCATCCTGACTTGTGTGAGTTGCATATGTAGATGAAATTCAGCTGCTCTTAAATAGTCAGTTCCCCTAAAATCATTAAGATAATATTGTCCCCATTTACTTGGACTTAATGAAAACTTGTTTCATTTGATAGAACAGTTATCCATAATTAGTGATGGATCTTATGCCCAAGCTTCAATAATTAGCAATGTTGAGATTTGTTTGGCTAACAGGCTACTCTGTGTGAAGATGGTTGAGTCAGCAATTCTATAGTGGTTTGGGTTCAAAGCGATGAATTACATTTAAGCTGATATTTCCAGTAAATATGTAGGAGCTGTGATTCTACTGCTGCACAAGATAATGCATTTTTCAGTCTGCTGTCCTAGTGCAAGTTTCCTGGAAGGGATGGTCCCAGATTACCCTGTAGCTGTTCAGAACTTTTCTCCCAGTCCTCCATTCTTGCATGACCTTATAAGCTTTTGAGATCTGGTGGTCTTGGTTTTTTGTTTTTTTGGTTTCCCCTCTTTTTAAGTATACTGAGAGTAGAGGTCTTTTTTTTTTTCTTTTTTCCTTTGTGAATGATAATCCTTGTATGAATTCAGTCAAGTGGACAGGGTCTTTGGAATTAATCTGGCCTTTATTGGAAAGTCTTTTAGCCTTGCATTTCCCTTCCCTGATGCTGAAATAGAGTTTACGGCATTTTGTATGTGAAATAGTTCTCATAATGTTTACTAGGCTTCGTAAAGGCTAAAACATTGATACTGTCAGCACCATGAGTTGTCTCTAATTATGTGCTGAGGATCAATCTTATGTCTACCCTCTTGTTACAAATTTGACCCTGTTAATGTCTGTATTCTAGTTCTTGAACATTATTACTCATTAAATCTTAAATATGTCTGTTGTGGAGTCACAAAAAGCTACTACATGTGCTGAGATTGCAGTAAAGCTTTGAGTTGAAAACTGTCTATAAAGGTACATTGCTTATTTCCTTGGTACCACTAATGGCACTAGTGCCAGTAGAATAAATACTTAGTTGAATTTGTAGTATATTTGTTAGATGAGTATCAACTGTCAAGCTGCGTTAATTTATGAGAAACATCAATTGGAAGACCAGAATCTGAAACACAGGACAGAAATTTTGATGTAGAAAGGAAAGCCGAGATTTCTTATTGTGAAAGCATTATTTTTATTTTGACTCTAAAGATCTTGTCAAACAGATTTAAGTGGAAAACATTCTCCAAACTATCAATATCTGTGGCCCTCAGATGCTGACAGTTATAGGATGCTGTTGATAATATCCTTAACTCAAAATGGTGGTGTTGTTAAAGGAAATAATAGTGGATGATAGTGTTTATTTGCTTTTCAAATAAAGGTGAATAAAAGGGTGGTCATTGTCTAGTCCTCCTTGATTTGCGATTCATTTTTAGTGCAAATGTATGATTTTATTACATGTTGTGACTGTTGAAGTGAGAGAGAATTTCTAGGAAAAAACGGGGCTTTCATGTGAGTGGAAAGTGCATAAAAGTTAACCTGGTTGTAAATTAAGTTTGATTTTTCTTTCCAGTTTCTGCACAAACACTGCATCAGTTAAGACAAGGAGAAGAAATAAGTGTCTTGCTGTGTGTGTGAGGGCATCAGGTAGAATTCTTGTAGCTTACAGCAGGCTTTTATGTACATATAAAAAAGAAAAGCTATGAGTGCCACAGAATTTTATTCCTTTTCATGTGAGGTGCTTAAACTATTAATGGAATAGAGACCTTGCTGCAGTTTACCATCCTTTGTGTTAATCTTTTCTTAACAGTTGCTGAACTGTGGCTTTGTGTGGAATGCTTCTTTTCATTTTGAGTCTTCATTAATATTCTGTGGGAACTAAGCTTTAAAAACAACAGTTATTGATGTGTTTGGATCCTTTTTCTAATCTGTAGGTGGACTAAGGGCAAAGGCTTATTTGGTATGTGAAACAATTTAATATAAACTAATACATAGTGACATCTCACTGAAGTTGATTTTCAAACTTATACAAATACATAAACCGCAAGATGGAGTGTGTATATAGCTTGTGGAAGTCAAATTATTATTAAACATTTTGGGTATTCTTAGTGACAAAGCATGCGGAGGTGAAGCTTCTAATTAGGGTAGGACTAATATTGCATGTGTCTGTATGTCCTGCCTCTTTTTGGAAACATACTGTTTGGATACAAGTCTGCCTGCAGAGAGAGAACAAGGAGCATTGGAAGTACATTTCAGTTGTGATGTCATCTACAAATGTGTACTCTCAATGGAGCAGAATTTGCTGATTGAGGGTTTTATAGGTCAAGTGCTATTAGAAACTAAGCACATACATTAGCGAGGGAATATAATTTTAGTGGCTGTGTTGAATATTCAGAGATCATTTGCCTCCTTGTCCTCAAGTGTTTCATTAGTAAAAGGAGGTATGTGAATTGAGATGAGCTTGCTGTATTTGCTTCCTCAGTTTCATGAAAGCGTGTCATTCAGAAATGTGGGGGAAAACAAGCCTTCTCAAACTCATACCTGCTGCTGCAGGCTGTGAAAAACTGAGCTCCAGCAGAACCCTGTGACTTTTGAGTTTAATTTGTGAGTGTTTTACATCCAAAATATCTCTTTCTATAAAAGGCAAATATTTTAGGGTATTCAGGAGTTCTGATGAATGGTTCATTTTGAAGTTCTTCCAGTTACCTTGAAGTAAAATAATTTTTTTATCTTTGAGTTATAGCTGAAATTGGAATAGATCTCAGACAAGCACTTTACTTGGAGAGGAGAGGGGAGACTTTCAAAAGCGGAAATCTGCAGTTAGTAATTGTATTAGTGGGTCCTTATTATGTGCAAGAGATCTCCTGCACAGTGTTCAGCAAAATTGAAGTTAAACTAATGACAGCTAAATCAACAGGAAAGGGAAGGAAATACGAGACAGAAGTTGTGAACAAAGTCTTAACAAAAAAAAAAAAAAAAAGAAATGTTTGCCTTTTCACTTCTTTATTTTATCCAGTACAGGGAATAAATTGAAAGAAAGACACAAGAGACCGTACAAAATAGGTTAATGTTTATACACAAAGTGGCAGACAGTAGATGGAGCTCAAGCATACGTAGACTTGTTTTTGGTAGGATCAATAGCAGTGTCTGGTAGCTTCTTAATAAATGGCTATAAGAAAAACTGTGCCTATTGCCAGATGTCTGTGAGGTTAGAGGGTTTTAGTTATAAAAGAGCAGATTTTTTTAAAAGTATTTAGATGTCCTAAAGTTCGCATTAGGACCCAGCAGGGAGCTCTTAAGAAGGCTGGATGCCTATTTTTGCAGTTTCTAATCTATATTTTTAGGTGACTCCAATCACCAAAAGTTTATTTGAACACAAAATAAATGGAATCTCTGTTTTCTTACTGTTCCTGTACAATAACTACAGAGTATTTTCTGACTTTTCCTCACGGAACTGCTACAGGAAAGGAAGGAGTTTGGCTGACCTTTCCCATACCGCACCCCTACAAAGCAAACAAGTGTAATGGCAGCTACAGCTGTATCTTTTGATTTATCATCAGGAGCTGCACCAACAGGAGCTTGCAGGAAGTGGAATTAGCATATGAAGGAGTCAGTTCTAGTAAGAAGTGACACAGGAATGGTATGATATGACCTAGGTAGTGGGACGTTATGTGCCCACTGATAGTTGAGTCAAGGACAGATAAAAGTAAGCAGCATTTTCAATGTTGTCATCCCCTTTTCTCCATGTGTTTTACTATAGCTGTAGAGAAAAAGACATACATATAAAAAGAATAATGTTCCAAACTTAAAGTTTAAATGCTTTGATTTTTTTTTTTCTTTCTGATTTTATTCCTGTTGTACTTTTTTACAACCTTACAGGTGCCATTCTGTGGCAGTAGACAGTCACAACCCAGGTTAGACTGTGCTTATATGCTGTGCGATCAAGAGGTTCTGCACCCTCTGTGGTGTTATTAGTCCAGTAACAGTGAACAGCGTGCTCTGGATTGCCTAGGTGCTATAACAGATTTAGGCTGTTGACCCTTGTACAGTACATTGGGTCTTCTGTGGTTTATGGTTAGCTTTCTGGGTGTATTGTTTACTTTCACTTAGTGGAAAGAAATCTACCTGATAGCAGCTCCGTGATAGCCATCAGAGCAAGAATTATACCATCACCCAGGGGTTTCTTCTGTACTCTGTGATTTCTTCCACTAGTCTTGATTTCATAGTGCTGTATCACAGTGTCATACAAAGGTTCGGTTCTGACTGGTTCCTAAGAATACATCGTTTGTTCTTTGAACTGTAGGTGCAGAGCATATGTTAACCTGAATTAATAAAAAAGGATTAAAATGTTGTTATATTAAAAAAGAATAGATGCACTATCTAAATATCCAAATAAAGCACTCTATTTCCTGTCAGCAATACTGCTGATTAGAAAATAAATGTCAGCAGCTGCTCTCTGAAATTCTGCAGTGTTATTTTTAAGGGTAAATATCTTTGTTTCTCTAATTCTGATGACATACATACTTCTTGATTCTTATTCCATTACAGACAGGAAATGGAGAACTGGCAGTTGTGATCTGTAATTTATGCAGTACTGTTCATGTTGAGCTGTGATTGTAAAACCTTTTTTTTTTTTTAATGGTGCTTAATAATAAGCCTTTCAAATGAAGAATAGACATGTGCACATTAAGCCAAATACACTCTTCCAATTGAGCTGTGTGCTGAAGTAAAGAGATTGTACCTGCAGTTTAGGGTGTTTGGTGAAGATGCCATCATTCAGTCTCTATGCTGTTGGTATGGAAAAGACTAAAGAAGGAATCCATCTCCGGTTGAAACTATTTGGGTAGATGATTCATAAGCAAAAAACTTAATTCTGTACCTCCCTTGTATTTTCATATGTTGCTTCAGGTGAAACAACCGTGTCAGGAATTGTATCATTCAAACTAGACCATTAAAACAATACCAGGAAGTTTCCCTGGGTAAATGAGTGACACACAAAGCTGCAAAACTGTCAGGTCTCCGTAAGACATGAATGTATGTGTAAAGTTACTGAGGCCTGGGGAAATACGTGTGCATTAGCCAATGAACCGCAACAACAGCTGATTGGATTTGTAGTCTAGAGCTTGGTAAGGGAGGGAAGCACAAGTACATAAAGTGTGCTGCATCTTCCCTATTGTCACTAGTACCATACTGTGCCCTTATGGGGATTTGGATGTTTTCTTTTTGCCTTTCAGTGAAGTGTTTAATGCTGAATTTTCTTAGATCTCCTGCTCCAGCCCTCAGTTCTTGGGAAAGTCTCACACTGGAATTTAGACAAAGGTTCTCAGTCGTATGTGTGTGCATTGCTTGGTCATAAGAATATTTTGTCCTTTTCCCCCACTGCCTTAAAGAGCTTTTCTCCTTTTCTAAACTTACTTTCAATGCTTTTTGGAATAAGTGTCTCACTTGATTTTTGCATTGCTAAACCAGTTGGTTTCTGTTACCAAAATAGCTTAATTATCCTCATAGCCCTTCTTGTCACCTGGTATAGTTTAAAATTCTTGTTATGGTAATTTCTGTTCAAGATATACCAAATGAAACCTTAGTGTACCGTGCTCTTTTCTTTGCACAGTGCTTCTGCTTAGTTTATGTACCAAGTCCCGTTGCTTGATTTGAACACTGAGGATGTTTCACCTCATTCAGATGTTCAGTGTGGGAGGGAGGTAATCTATTATTAGGTAGGAAGTATTACTTCGCAAGCATTATCTGAGGGCATCTGTGAACATTTAATATATACATCCTACTAATTATGGAATATATTGCAGACATAAAAGGACAAGTAACTCTTCCTTATAAACAGTCCTTGGAGCTAACTCATAATTTGAGATCTGAATTATCTGCAACTTCTGGACTTCTTAGTACCATCAAAGCTAAAAATCTCTTCAAGGTCTGTCATTTTTTTTATGTGTTACATGCTTCTCTGCAGTCCTCAGTCCTGTGCATTTTGTTTTCTTTCACCAAATCTCTTAGACTGCTATGGAGGTGAGGTCTTGCCTCTAATCACTGTTACATCTAAGCAAGGTATTTGCCCTTTATAGCATTAGTTCTAGAGAAGGCATTGAGGTGTGTAGGGCAGATATTTGTTGATCAGGGATTTAGCATTCAGTGAGCTGTCCACTGACTGCATAATGTGGGGATCTGTTAACTCCTTCCCATCTTCTTGTTGTGGGGAGTTTCTGTTCTTGGGGCTTTTCACACTTCTTCTCCTTCCTTCTGTTAGTAGATGCTACCATCCAAAACAAGAAAACATCATTTTCCTAGCACATTTCATGGCAAAATGTTTTATTTGGAATTAAAATACAAACTACTCTGGCAGCAGAAACTGGAAAACATATCTCTTTTTCAAATGAAGTCACATCAGAATAAATATGCTTAACACCATTATTAAAGCAGAAGAGGTAGAGTGAGTGCAAAATTGTGAGAATCAGTGCTGTACTGACGCAATTTAACTTCCCTGATTTCTCCTGCCATCTCACTCTACTCTGTGCAGTCCTAAGGCAAATTCTCATGAATCACTGGTTGATTTTGATAGAAATTGAACTTCTTAAACTTGCTAAAATTAAGCAATGCAGAGTGTTTTTCTTGTAAATATGAACAGTCATTTTTTTACTGACCTCTATTAGCATGTTCTGTCAGTGAATTCCACAAGCTTCTTATGCATCTGGGTGAAATATTTTTCTTCAGGAATATGCAAGATAGATCCAGCTTCCTTTTTCACGTTCTAGTGACAGTGGAAAAAGTAGAGTGCAACATTTTTTAGCTACTTAAAATACTCTGAGTTGTCTTCAGACAACAGGTCACGCATTAAATTTTAACAGGAGAACTAAAACTTTTTGCAGCTTTAGAAGTTTTTCCCAGATTATGCTTGAGTAAACTACAGAGTCTGTGCAACCTGCCTAGTAGTAAGAAATCTGAGACACAGCTGAATAATTTAGTTTTCATCTGGTTGAAGAGTCTGCTGCATAAGCAGATAACACAGAAATGTGCCGATCTCATTCTCTAGACAGTTTGTGATGTAGTTGTATCCTTAGAGTCTGATACTGTGGCGTATAAATTAAACTGGAATGCAGAACGTAGGCAGGAAGATTAAAAGCATGGCATAGAAGAATCTGTTAGACAGTTTTTAGTTCTCTTTTTTTGATCTCTGTGCTGTGGAGCAGCAGATAAAATATTCTAGTTATCACAGTCTTGGTGGTAACGTCTGTGTGTGACTGTGGCGTCCAGGAAAATAGAATCACAGGCATAAAAAGGGGATTTGTTTGTTGTAAATTTTTACTTGTCAGACCTGAGGTTTTTAAGTTGCATCTTTTCTTTCTCTTGCAACCTGCACTATTCCATGGGGCTATCATCAAGCTAGAACTACCTAGTGATAGTTTAAATGCCGGTAGTACCTTGGTTACACCCCTAACACTGACCATGTTTTTTTTTGGTTTTTTTTTTTGTTTGTTTGTTTTTTTTTTTTTTTGCAATGACTGATCATCAAAAGCTTCCTAATTAAAAATCAAGAGATTCATAATTTCCCTCCAAGCATGTAAATCTTATTCACATGTGTTAAGCAACAATTATCAAGCACTGATGAACTGCTTTTCATCTTTGGCTTTCTCTTCAATATATTGGGAGATATTATTGATGATGCAGATAGAAAATGCTGCATGACTGGGCTGGAGCAATTGTTTAAACTCTTATCAGTGCAGGTGGACAGTTGGGTACTGTATCTTGTCAGAAGAAGTTTGTCTTGAGCTGGTGGCTTATATACAGCTCTGACTCAGGGGATACCAAGATAGAGGAGCTAGGATTTCACTGGTGAGTGGAGCAGATCACATGAGGATTCTGGCATACTCTATATGGCATACTGGAAGCAAGGATGCCAGTGGTTGCTGCATTGATAGTATCAGCTTCAGCTGTGGAAAGTGTCCTTGTCTGATATGTGAGTAGAGGGGTGTGTCAGCTGTGGCAGGCACAGTGGTCATACTGAAAAGCTTGTTAAATCTCTGAAACTTGCAGTAGTGACCGTTCATCTTCAGTCTTGAGGACATACAAACAGAAGAACTGAACATGCCGAAAGATTATAACGTTTTTCAAATGCTGATTGCAGCACTTTGCTGCTTTTATCATCGTAAATCTATTATCAGAGTCAAGGTAGGTGTCCTTTTTCAATAATAGCAAATGAACAAAGTGTTCATCGGTAATGCTCTTGGTTTCTGCTCAGAAGGGTTTGTTTTCATATGATGGATTGATACATTGTGTTTCTGTTCTAAAGAATATCTTTATAACACACCAGTGTCTCAGGGAGAAAGCAACTTTCAGGTTTATGAGCCTTAAGCTGCCTGTCTTTGTGTCAAGGCAGAAAGTTTAAAAAAAAAAGGTGCTGGTTTTGGACTCGCTGAGAAGAATTTTAGCAAAGTTTCAAGCTTTCAAAATATAGATCAAACCATTTGGTTTTCTAACTTTGTCACTTGCTTAATGAAAGTATATACAGTGTTGCTCAGAAGCTCAGTTTTTAAAAACACATTAGACAATGTAGTACTTTAGTACTTAGTTCTTGTATTTTGGAACTTTTTAAATTACAAAGCTCAGGAAATGTCCTTTTTGCAAAGAACAAGCCTTCGTATGCATTTAGAGCCATACTTTTAGAAGGGGTAATTGAACTGTGATTGAGTAAGTTATCCAATCACTTTTGGGGATCTGTGAACTGCACCTGAACTTTAAAATCTTTTTATTTAAGTTTTATGCTTAAATTATTCTTTGAATATTTGGTGTCAGCTACACCAGTCACTGTCTAATGTATATAGTTTTTCTGGCACACCTGCAACAAGGATGTGAAGGTTGCTATCTTGTAGCATGTAGACTTTCATATTTTGATACGGGAGCTTAAATTTGGGAACAACCATTGTTCACCTCTCTTGTCCCTAATGGTTCAGCCTTTACATTCTGAAAGTGGGTTGTGGGGCTCAGTCTTCTGGGCATGCTGGAAAACAGACTCCGGTCAGACTGTTCTCTTTCTGACTGTGACAAATGTCAGAAGCTCCCATCAGAATGGAAAGCTAAAGATACTGTCCTGTTACTTTTATCTTGATCTTCAATAGAATTTTAAATATCAGGCTTAGCATTCTATTATTCTAAAACTTGAAAAATGTACTTCATTGTTGGATGTCAGAACAGTTATAAAACTGTTGTTCTTGACCATGCATGCCCTTTGTTTAAACTTGGCATGAATTCCTAATACCTAAAATAACGGCGATGTTGTCATAGCAACTTTCCATTTGGTCTAATCCATACAGTCTCTGGAGAAACTGAAACGTTAATAGTGTTTGCTGTATGGAGAGTAAAAAATAAAACCTTTTATGAAGAAAAAAAATTACAGCTGGGCGCTTTCAAAAATAGGGTTCTATTTAAAGAGATTTGCAGTATTTAAAATAGATTTGAATGCATTTGTTCCATCATGTAGATTTAGCATTAATTGAATCCAATGAACTGCTATTCTAAGAAGTTCTGACAGTCGGAAACTGGGGTGCGTTTGTTTCAGAGAAAATGGCTGTAGGTATAGAAGCAGATGGTTGTGAAAGCAAGTAAGGTCTGTACCTTGAGGCTAAATGATGTGCATTCCATTAGGTGACAAAGTGCCTGGGACTGTATGAACAACTTGGTGTAAATCTTCTTACTTAATTTGTGGAAACAACACTTCAAGCAAAATCAGTCTGTGTAATTAGATGGGACTAATTCTTAGTTTTAATAAGAAATAATCCTGCATTTAAATACCAAATTGATCCATAAATAAAGATGTTGAATTCAACAGCTACCTCTGAATTCAATTCCTCCCATTCAGTGTATTATCTAACTTAATTGCAAACGATATGATTCTGATCTCCAGGGAGCCTCATGCCCTCAAGCACGGGAAGGTTCAGCACTTGAGGACTTGCTTTTTGCTGTACTTACTTTTAGCATGTTAAATTAGGATCTTAGGATTAGGAAAAAAGTTTGCTTTGTTTTCTTTACGTTAACAGAAAACACAAAGAGAAGATCTGAACTTGGATCAACCTATTCTTCAATCATGATCTGTCAGTACCTTTTAAAGTCCCACTTGGTTCTAAAAGCTGTTCAGAGTAAAGGTCATGTTTTGTGCTTGAGGAAAAGGCACAGAGTATTTGTTGGTGAAGGAGAATTGTGAAGAGAGAATGATGAATTGTGATTTTATTGTTCCTTTATTTTTGCCTTTTTTGGGAGATAACAATTAAGGATAAATCAGTGGTAAAATAGTGTTTTTAAAAGTGAAAGATGGTTATTTCTTTGTTTCAGTTTTAGCTGGTATAGTCACAATGACTGGCAAGACAGACCTTGACATTCAAGTATTTTCATTCTTAATTCTTGACTATGATTCATCCTCAGCTGAAGCTGTGCTAAAGGGGAAAGCCACTCGATCTGTCAGAGCTGCCAAGTTTTAAAACTTCCAACATGCTGATTTATCTCACTACTGACTAATGTACTAATGCTATGAATGTGGCATGGATCAGAAGCCTTTTATAAGCAGCTACTTATTCCAAGTGCCATCTTCTATCTTGGGGGAACTGCAAACACTTTTTATACATAGTAGTTCTTAATATTTCTTCAGTATTTGATTATCTAAATCTGTTTTCACTGGCATCCTTGGGTTTCATGTATCCACTTCCAGCTTGTATGCGGAGGCAGTTGGACGTGATAACATGGGTTTACAAGTCATCTGTATGGATCTGCCTGTTGGCATTAGATTTGTTGATGTTGAAGGGGGGCCAAATGGGAAAGGTCAACTTAGCAAAATTGTGTGACATTTTGCGTAGCTCACTGGACTTTGATACTTTGCTGTATTGATGCAGAGTTTGACTTCTTAAAGTCTTACCCTGTCATCTTCTTCACATCCCCATGTTATAATTTTACACAATTGAACATTTGTTTTAACTGTAGTATGCTTTCTTTCATATATGTGTGGACAGTATGAAGTCCACTGTTGCTCTATGAGGGATTCCTCTTCACTGCTATGGGGACATTCTCCAGTGGGTTTCATCTGACTTCTTGTTAATATGTTTTGTTTAGTTTTTTTCAGATTAAAACAAAAAAGTTAACCAACTTCTAAATTCTTTAGGTTTGGTAGTCAAAGTCCCTGAGATTGCTGAGTGAGATTAGGATTTGACTAACCCTAACATCAGGATTTCTCAGGAGTCATGTTTCAGAAATGAAGGTTTCCTCCTAGCTCTGAATGTGGGCAACTAGAAAATTAAGGAATTCTTGTCTGTGTGGAATTTTTCCATTGCCTTCTGCTGACATTAGACTGAACTTGGTATGAAAAGCCTTTTTTATTTCTTCCTTTCAAACACATATCTCCTGTACAGGCAGTCTGATCAATATCACAGGAGTCCATGGCTAGGGACTTAAGGGGTCTCTATATCAGTGATGTAGATTTTAATTCAGATCTGGACTTGGATGTGTTTGTTTTTTGTGTGATCAAGTTGATTAAGGTGTGCTCTCCAGTGGTTTGGAAATAGAAGGGTTTCATTAATTTTTCTCAATTTTCCTCTAGTTTTACCTTTTACAATATAACAAAGGGAGAAGGTTGTAGTTCAGGTTTCATGTGCATATAAATGAAAATAGTAATCCTATTCTATTTGTCCCTAATAATTATCTCCCCCCCCACCAACCCATTAAGCTCCCCCCCCCCCCCCTTTTTTTTTTCCTCCCTTGAAATCTTCAAAGCAACAAAAAATCAGGTGGTTCTGAGGCTGCCTGACGGGCTGATTTATGTACCAGCTGGCAGAGCTCTGCAAAGCACCAGGAAATAATTGAGTTTGGATGAAAATGAAGCTGCCTTTGGTCAGGTACCTGTTACAGTCCCTGGCTGCACTTAAAGTATGTAAAAATAATTTTTTGCCAGCAGGGTAGAAGGAGAGATATGAAATTTCTCCTTATCAGAAATGGAGTAGATGATAGAGCCTGACAGATTATGGACCACTTTAAAATTCCATCTAAAATGCAGAAGTCCTTCCCTTCATAATTTAAACAACTTAAAACTAAGAATAATAAAACAAAACTTGATCAGCTTGAAGGAGAAATTTTGATTATTGCTATCTGTATAGGCAGCCCTCTAATTTGGTTATGTATGCATGATTGGGATAGAAACTGAGGTAAGCCAGGAAAGCTAGGATGCATGAGATAGAGCTTCAGGGATATTTGTAGATTCTTCTCTCAGCTATTTCGATAGGCTGTTGGTACGTGTACTTCACTGGAGCTGATGCCACTATGAACTGCAGAAAGAATCCAAAGCGACTATCAAACAGAAATAACTATGGGACTCTTATTTAATTACTGCCAGACTCAGTAGACTATTCAGCACAATTAAAAATTATTCTAATCTAGTGTGATTAATTCAGCTGAAATGATTGAAATGAGCTTGGTAGAACAAGTTTCCTTTGGAGAGTGCTGTAGCTTCAAACAAAAATAACATCTTAGGTGCATGAACAGCAGATTATTGTGAGAAGTGTCCATTAAAATGTGTTGACAAGTTCCTTAGGAACGACGTGTAATGGCAAGTCAAGTCCTTTTTAAATTTATATGCAACAAGTTTATATTTTGGCAATTGGTTTGACCTCCTTGAGATTTGTTATGTCCCAGTCTGCAGTACACAGGGCTTATGTTTGCCTAAAAAATGTGAAATCTAATGTAATACAAGAGTAGCTTGTTAAACTAAAAGCAGGCTACAGATGTAGTGGCCTTGAAGCAGAAATCTTTAGTAAAATGTAATCAACTGGTGTGGCTTGTATTAAAAACGCTAAAATAATTGGACTGACTAGCTTTGTTTTCTTTTTTTTTAAAGGAAATGTCCTTTTAACCACTAGGTGAAGTTCTAGGTTTGTTTGCTGCTTTTGAAATTCATGTGTAAATGTGACTTGGATTAGCCCGTGTTGGTTTTGTTTGTTTTTTAAGATAATTCATGTCAGCAGCGTGGATGACATTAGTTGATATGTGAAGATCTGCAGCCCTTTCTGTTGGCTAAGATTCTAGTTCTCCTCAGCAAATTGTTACTGCATTTGTGTGCTGTAGTCTGTTTCATCTATAATAGCTTTGCCTACCACTGAGAAAGAGTGAGATGCTTTTAGAATTAATAACAATTTGCCATAGCAGTCTGGTTTTCTTTTTAGTATCTGCAGTCCAGTTACTCAGTAAAAAAAATACCTTTCAGGAATGTTTCTGAGGTATGCACAGCTCCCCTCAAAGCAGTTGTCTTTTTCAGAAAGTCAACAAAATATGCAGCTGTGAATATAAAATATGCGTATACCATTGCAACTGAATCCTGTTTAGATCAGAGAGGGGGCTCTGAAAGCTCTCTAGGCTCCTCCTGGTGCAGTCATGGGAAATGTGGTGGCTTGGGTGCTCTGGAAAATTCTACTCTTCATTTGTGTGCCCTACCTTTGCCGCCTCAGCCCATGTGAATGTTATAATACTATCTATAATTTTGTCAGATGTGGCACTGAAATAACTAGCTGTTAATTTTAGATTCAGTGCTGGTCAGCTTTAAATGCACAGCCAGCTATTTGAGTTGGGAAATCAAAGGTGGCAAGCATGTCCCACAGGTCATTTCAGCTATCTTAGCCTTACAGCTCAGTGAGTCTTTCAGTGGAAGGGGAATTGTTGACCTGACTTGACTACATGTTGATACTTGGATTCACTTTTAGATTTGAGACCTCACCACAGCCTCTTGTGTGACTTCCTGTGCTCCATACCTTCATCTATTCATACTGGGCATGTTTTTATGTGAAAGTCCATAAGTCCATGCAGGGAAGATGGCCTTTGTGGTGTGGATTGTCCCTGTACAGCTTTTCTTCTGAAAAGACTTGCAAGGAATTGGTGAAAGGCCTCAACTTTGTAAGAGTGTAAAGGGTTAAAAATGGTTGTCAAATTTGAACCACCTTTGTATGGATAAATATAACTCAGTTGCAGTTCACAGAAGTAAAACTGATGAGAAGTGATTCTTTACCAGGATGTTCTTGTCTGTTTTCTTCATCCTTAAGCAACTGTTCTCACTTGTGCTCATCTTAGTAAATAAATATAAGCCATAATTTTATCTGAGAAGAGCAGAGAGAAGTAGAGAATTTGTTTCAGAATTTCTCAGGCCTCTCAGCATGTTTAAATAAGTCTTGGCAGCAGGTTGTCTCTTCTGGCATTATTCCCCCTGAAATCCTCTGTCTAGTGATCTGCTGTAATTCATTCTACTAGAAATTGCAGGGAGGATTGCTGAGAGAAGTGCTAAGTGTATGGCACCTGCTCGCACAGCTAGGAGCCGTGAATATTTAAAGATGAATTTACTATAGAAAGCAATGTTCATGAAAATGACAAGACTGGTGTGTGGCCAACAGCTTTCTCACTTATTTTTATAGTAATGCTTGCACTGCATATTTACATCAGTGTGTCAGAGAAGGGAACCTTTAAGTTTTGGCTCATATCCAGAGCCAAAGAAAAAAGAAAGAAAGTAATGCCTTGGGGAATATGTTTCATTTTAATCTACTTCACTGCTGGAGGCCTATGTTGCTCTCTTTAAAGTTATCTTATTATTATTATTATTATTACTTTCCTTCAAGGGGAAGTGTACTCTGATTCTTTAATCAAATAGCAGCAGGTTACCTGCTGGTTTGAGCCTTTTACCTGGTTCGAATCTTTTTCTGCTGAATTTTTTAGGCTTTTGAAGCTCCCAGTGTGCCATGGCAGCCAAGATGGCAAACTGTATTTTGGGGTGCATTAGACAGCATAGCCAAAAGGTGATTCTCCAGCTTTACTTATCGTTGGTGAATGGAGCTCTGGGCTCCATCGTGTAGAAAGGTACTGGAATTCATCTGGCTGATAAAAGGGCTGGAAGGCATGTCCAGCCGGGGTTGTCTGGTCTGGAGGAGCCTGAGAGGTGACCTCATTTCTGTGAGCAACTTCATGAGAAGGGAGGTGTAGGGCTCTGCTCCCTGGGAACCAACATAGCGCACAAGGTAACAGCACAGAGCTGCACAACGGGAGGTTCAGACTGGACATTAGGAAACATTTCTTTACTATAGGAGTGGTCAGATACTGGAACAGGCTTCCTAGAGAGGTGATTGGTGCCCTGATCCTGGCAGCATTTGAGGCATTTGGATAATGGCCTCAATAACATGCTTTAAGTTTTAGTTCGCCCTGAAGTGGCCGGGCAGTTGGGCTTGAAAGTCACCTCTGAGCAGCCTTTCCTTTATAATTCTCACCAGCAGCATTAAAGATGGCCTGGAGTCCATCTTTAGAACTGTAAGAAGAAGTCCAACAAAATTTCCTCTGCTAAATGCTTACAAATACTTGAAATATTGCTAGAGAAAATGCTGCACCTTGTGTTATTATTATAACACTCTTAATAGTTTATAGGAAGGACTAACAAGTCCTGATGGGATTGTTCCAGCATGGAAACTGTCCTCCAAGAAGAAATGATAGACATTTTCCAGGAACATCTTACAGTCGTTGTTTCTTGGTGTTAGAAGCATCTTGTGTTTTCTGGGCCAAGGGGCAACAAGCATGCTTTCCCTCAAGAAGGAAGAAAAGTAGATGTACAGATTCAGTGTCCCTTATAAGTAAGCGCTTTAAGGATAGGCATTTAATTTGGTAGAGTCAGCTTATGTTTAGTGCAACAGAAGTATTGAGTATGGAATGTTTTTAATTGGATGGGCCAAAGGGATTAGATAAAACCCCAACAACTACAGTAACACCACAAGAATACCCAAAGAATCCAAATTTAGGATGGAACATGAAAGAGGAGGGAAAATATTGGAGCAAGATATGTGGGTCCAGCTTTACTTTATGGGGTAGCTAAAATTTTTACTAGGAAGAGGAAGTAAGAGAAGTGTTCTTGCGGGTGTGGTACTATTGGTTTGGTGGAGAGAAAGAATGCCCCTGTGCAGTGAATGACAATCAGATGTTCACTAAACACTGGATCTTTCAAAATACAGCAAGAGATGGAAGGCAGGTGAGCCTGCTCAAAGCAGCACCTGCATTCCAGTGGTTAGTGCAGATCATGTGATGGAAGTTATTACCCAGGTAAAATGTTAATGACTAAACTTGGCACAGTTAAAGCTTTTAATCTTTTATTGCAGTTTTCTAAGGAGCGGCAGGTTATGGACAACAGCCCGGAAAAGCTGAAGAAAGAGCTAGAGGAGGAACTGCAGCTAAGCAGTGACGATTTGCGTAGCCATGCCTGGTACCACGGACGTATTCCTCGGCAGGTATGTTATTCCTTATCATTTTGATACCAACAGTGTATTGAGCTTTCATAGGCAAAATTGTGCTGAAGTATTACACGTACCTGTAATATCTGCATTGATTTAGCAGAAACATAATGCTTTTTACTGCAAAAGTTGCATTTATCATGGCTTGGTGCAAAATGAAGCTGAGAAAGAATTCAGGGAAGGCCCCGGTGGAAATTATAAGTATTTCAGGATTTTTTTCGCACAAATTGAGTTTAAAACGTCCTGTCCGAACAGTGTCTGCACATATTGTTCAGACGATACTTTGAGTATACTGAACTAAAGTTTAAATGTTCTTTGTTTTCTTTCTTGTGCATTGATTTTGGGGAGGAAAAAAGCACAAAGGCTCTTCAATAACTTTATTCTGGTCATTATGACTGTAGTTAGAAATGCATTAAAACAGCCGTTGTGTTGGAGCTCAGCTTCCAGGAGTGCCTGGAGCTCCCCCTGCGGGTCTCCCCTCAGTGCACCCGGTTCTCAGCGGAGCCACCAGCTGCCTGCTGCCCCATCAGTAAGGAGAGCAGACATAGCAGCCACGTTTGTGACTTCATGTTCATAGTTTAGGACATGGAAAAAACTAATTTAATACAGCAAAACGGGATTTTTGTGACTCCTTCCTAGTTCTATGCAGTGTTCACGAAGAATAACAAATTAAATCTTCTGTCACTTCAGGTAATACTGAAAGCACAATTTCTGGGGTCTTGTAGTAATGATTTCTGAATGTTTTTGTGATTGTATATTCAGATCCTTTAACTAAAAAATAAAGAGACATTGATTTTCTTTCATGTTTTGCTTTCTAGTAGCAAACTTGAAGAAATTCATACATGCAAATTGTACACGTTCTTCTGGTTGCTGGGTGTTTTCCAAGAAGCCCCTCCAGATCTTTGCTGTGGGATTGTAGAATTGGAGATAGGCTTTTTCTACCATGCTATGTGCTTTGCTTTATGTTTTCTGACTTTGTCCTGCTAGAGTAGCCAAAGTCAGTTGTATGTTTAAGGATATTGTGTAGTTTGGTGGTATTTGGTATTTAAGTATTTGCTCCCTGATTCTAACAGTATTTTTTGTGTAATCTTTTTCCGTACAGGTGGCAGAAGAGCTGGTTCAGAGGGATGGAGATTTTCTGATTAGGGATTCTCTTTCCTGTCCTGGGAACTTCGTTCTTACCTGTCAGTGGAAGAATACCCCTCAGCACTTTAAAATCAACAGAACAGTTGTAAGATTAAGTGAAGCCTATTGCCGTGTTCAATATCAGTTTGAACTTGAAAGTTTTGACAGTATCCCCGGCTTAGTTAGGTACTATGTTGGGAATCGCACACCAATATCAAAACAGAGTGGAGCAATTATTTTTCAGCCTATCAACAGGACTGTGCCTCTCAGGTGTCTGGAAGAAAAGTACGGTGTAACTTCAGACCGACAAAAAGAGCAAAGCATCTCCAAAGGAAAAACAGAAACTACAAAAAGACTGAGTCTTGGTGTATCCAGCATGCAGTCCCAGGAGCAGAGCATACCTAGAGGAAATCTTTTGAGGTACTTTAATTTTACTGTTCCCAAAGGGTGAAATGAGGTATCTCCATCAGCTCCTACTGTGGGTGGGGGATAACAGATACTAATTGCAGTGTCCAGATCAATGTTGTATTAAGAACTCTCAATATTCAAAAGTGCTCCTAAATGCTGAAGCTCACATATATTATAACTCATTTAATTGCTGTCATGCTAGCATGAAGTATCTTTTAATCATAAAAGCTGCCTGAGTAGAAAGCTAATGATCCTTGCTCTAGTTACAATGTGTTCTTTGTTAGGTATATGTGTTAAGATTATGGAGTATATTTGTTTTTGCTTGGATTTTTGTCTACCCTAGAAACAAAGAAAAAAGTGGTAGCCAGCCAGCTAGTCTGGACCACGTTCTGGACAAGAGATTCCCTCTTAAGACTCACCAGTCGGAGAGCTATCTGCTGATAGGTATGTTTTGTCATTATACATTTTGCATGTAGAAGCAGAGAGTGCCTAATTATCTGTTATGCTTCAGACAAAAGTGAGACTGCTCAGTGTTCTGAGCACTGTGTATACAGTTACCACTACTGTAATAATACACTGCTTGCACTGTAAGTACAGTCATTGGAATAGGTCCTTTAGTTCCCACTGATGCATCTGTTGTGATCTGCACAAATTCTAGTGCTTGTCTTCTGAGGCTGCCAGTCATTTTTGAATATGATAACTTACAATTTAAACTGCTCATTGGGGGAATGCTACGTGAGACAAAAAAGATACTAAGTACTTTGTATGGTGTGAATGTATTTTGATAGAAAGGATGTACTTCTGTGTTTAATAGTAGGATGAATTGAGAGTCAACTGGAAACAAGCAGTAACAATGCTTTGCTGTAGGTAGCAGCAAATGCACTGAGACCTGCCAATTAGGAATCACAGAATTGTCAAGGTTGGAAAAGACCTAGAAGATCATCCAGTCCAACCATTACCAGTACTTCCCAGCTAAATCATATCCCCCAGCACAACATCCAAACATTTATTGAACACTCCCATGGACGGTGACTCCACCACCTCCCTGGGCAGTGCATTCAATGCCTGACTACCCTTTCCGAGAAGTAAAATTTCCTAATGTCCAGCCTGAATCTCCCCTGGCGCAGCTTGGAACCATTCCCTCTAGTTCTATCACTGTCTACATGAGAGAAAAGGCCGACCCCCAGCTCACTACAACCTCCCTTCAGGTAGTTATAGAGAGCAATAAGGTCTCCCCTGAGCCTCCTCTTCTCCAGGCTGAACAATCCCAGCTCCCTCAGCCTCTCCTCGTAAGGCCTGTGCTCCAGACCCCTCACCAGCTTTGTAGCCCTCCTCTGAACACGTTCCAGGGCCTCAATGTCTTTCTTGCAGTGAGGGGCCCAAAACTGAACACAGTACTCGAGGTGCAGCCACACCAATGCCGAATACAGGGGGACAATTACCTCCCTGTTCCTGCTAGTAGCACTGTTTTTGATGCAAGCCAGGATGCCGTTGGCCTTCTTGGCCACCCGGGCACACTGCTGGCTCATGTTCAGCCGAGCATCAATCAGTACCCCTAGGTCCGTTTCCTCCACACAATCCTCCAGCCACTCTGCCCCAAGCCTGTAGCGCTGCCTGGGGTTGTTGTGGCCAAAGTGCAGAACCCGGCATTTGGTCTTGTTGAACCTCATCCCATTGGCTTTGGCCCAGCTCTCCAGCCAGTCCAGATCCCTCTGCAGGGCCTTGCTACCCCCAGGCAGATCCACACTCCCTGCCAACTTGGTGTCATCCACGAACTTACTGAGGGTGCACTCAATGCCCTCATCCAAGTCATCGATAAAGATGTTGAAGAGGACAGGCCCCAGCACCGACCCCTGGGGAACACCACTCATGACCGGTCACCAGCTGGATTTAACTCCATTCACCACCACTCTCTGAGCCTGACCCTCCAGCCAGCTCCTTACCCAGCCAAGAGTGCACCCATCCAATCCACGGGCTGCCAGCTTCTGCATGAGAATACTGTGGGAGACAGTGTCAAAGGCTTTGCTGAAGTCTCGGTAGACCACATCAACAGCCTTTCCCTCATCCAGTAGATGGGTCACTAGATCATAAAAGGAGATCAGGTTGGTCAAACAGGACCTGTCCTTCATGAACCCTTGTTGGCTAGGCCTGATCCCCCAGCCATTCTGCACATGCCGCATGATATCCCTCAAGATAATCTGTTCCATATCCTTCCCCGGCACCGAGGTCAGGCTAACAGGCCTGTAGTTCCCCAGATCCTTCCAACCTTTCTTGTAAATGGGAGTCACGTTGGCAAGCCTCCAGTCTTGTGGGACCTCACCAGTCAACAAGGAGCACTGATAGATGATGGAAAGCGGCTCGGCTATTACCTCCACCAAATGTCTGATATTGGATGTTGAGTTTTCCATATGCAATGAATATAGGATGACACATGAATATTCAGCACAGAAATGGATGGTTGCATTTCTCCAGCTCTTCAAACCAGCTACTATTCAACAAATAAAGTTAGCATCCCTGAAATTCCTTCCTTCTATACCTTACCGTGTGCTTGGGCTTGACTTTGGAAAGCTTTTCTTTCATCTCAAACTTATCATTCTCAGAAATGACTCATCTGTTATGTGATGTGGCTGGAAGTTTCTGTTTTTGTAGCATAGATCAGGTTACAAAGAAACCTCCTATTCCAAGCCATGGAGACTATCCAGCTCTGACATTACAGCCTATGTATGCAGCCGGGACTGGAGTTCTTGTCAGCATTCCCACAGAATAACACAGTGCAGCTGTTCTGTGTACTTGGGATTTGGGGAGGATCAGCAATTGAATGGAATTTGTTGGCTAGCTCAATCCTCAAAATTTAACTTCATATACATTTAAAGAGTGAATAATTTGCATGTTCAGACAATAATTTCCTCAGGAAATAGTGTTAAGAAAAGACTGTGGGATACAGGCACCAGAAATTGTGTGTTTTGGCCTTCTGAATTAACATATCTACAAAAGAGATTCTTTTTTACTTTTTTGCTTTCTTCTGCAGGTTCAAAACATTCATCTCGACTGCCTGAGGCAGATGCTGACTCCTGCCCAAGTTCACCTGCATTTAGAACAGGCAGTGAACCTTCTCTAAGCCCCACAGTTGTTCAGAAAGTCACTTATGATTCACAAGAAGGAGAAGCTCTTAGAGGATCAGACAGCCAACTCTATCCAAAGCCTCCACCTAAACCCAGCAAAGCATCCCTGCTGAAGACCACAGATTCTCCTATAGCTTCCCATAGCTCAGAAGGACACTATTGTGAGCTAAGTGTTGCCAGAGATTCTGAAGCAACAAAACAACACTTACGCCAGAAAAACAGCTATGTGGAGCATCTGACACAAAAGGAGAGGGGAGCACAATCATTCAGGAACTCTGAAACAAGTTATTTGATCCTGGATGATGACCATACAGTGAACTCTGCAGGTCCTGTAGATGTTTCAACTGAGATGGCTGAAGAAAACAATGTGTTTTCTGCACCACTTTATGAGACATCATCTAGTTTTAAACCAAATGATTTTGAATCCAAACTACTTCCTTCTGAAAACAAGCCTTTGGAAACATCGATGCTAAGAAAAATTAAGGAGCTTTTCACCAAGAATAACCCAAAGGTTATTGCACAGCATATTCTTAGAATGGACTGCAAGGTAAAAATAATAATTTATATATATATACTTCATATTGTGCAAGTATAGACTTTTTTCAAAGAATTAGATTAATGGGTAGATTTGCAGCTAGCATATTAAATGCACTGACTCACTTGGAGGAATTTTTGGGTGAATTGCTTTTGTTTATTTATTAATTATTTTGTCTATTAGAAGAACAAGAATGTCCCAAAATCCCTTTGGACTAAAGGTGTCTTCTATCAGCCTTGGCTTCAGACTCAAATTCTCAGTGTTCCATGCATCTCTTTAATCTCTTATCAGTTGCTGTGTGTTCTCTGACTCTCACTTGGTGGTGGTTGCTTCCACTTTGTGGAAATGCGGTGACTTATAAAAAACTTGGTGTAGGGGCAAGTATGTTAATTCAGAGCAAGGCAGCAGCTTTCTAGGATGCTTTCCTGGGGAGGCCTTGTCTTTTGAAGCCTTCTTCCAGTGGTAGCCTTTGTATTTTAAATCCTGTAAACTCTGGAGTGGGGCCAAGGAGGCGAAATAGCTGGTAGCGTGGGAACATGTACAATTAGTGAAGGAGGGGTTGGAGTGTCTTAAATGTTCAGATTGTTGTATATTGGAGCAGGAGCAGTAACTAGCTAGTGCTCAAAGAGAAGTCTGTATTGTTGCCTTCATCTGGTGGAGTTAAGAGCCAGTGACTGTCATTCATGGGTAACTTGTTGGATACTGTTACACTGGTAAAAGCTGTTAAGACACAACGAGACTGGCATGCTACCTGGGCCAGCAGACACACTTCGTACTGAGATCTGTTAAGGCTGAGGATCATAGGCCTTGTAGCATCAGTTTTCCTTTTAAACAACATCTGCAGTTCTACAGAGACTTGGATTTGTGGAAGGAGCACCTCTTCATTAAGTGGTGGAGTGAGTCTACCACCTGCGTGTTGGAGAGCAGTCTTGGTGAAGTAATTGTGATCTGCATGTGAGCAGGGCCTCTGGGTCATTCCTGCTTCTCCAGAAGCGAAACAAGTTTCTCTGTGGTGCTTCATATTGCACCAGTGAGGTTTGCTGCACAGATTGGTTTTATCTTTTCATAACCAAAAAAGACTGATGATATGTGTATTAGAAGTAAGAGGCAGATTGGTTTGTAAACATGTCAGTGTGTAGTCCTTCATCTAGCAGATAACCTCACGTTATATTAATTTGGTTTTGCTTGTAATTGTTGCTAATTATAACCGTTAGCTAATACCTAAAAACCAGGGGCAAATCAACAAGGGTCAGTTTTCACATACTGATTTCATTAGGCACTCAACATGGTGTCCTCCCCGAAGTCCTTGTGTCCTTCTACTGGTTAATCCTTACGAGAACCCTGTGATGTAATCTGAAGCATTCTGAGCAACATTGTCCTTTTAGAAATAAGGAAAGCCAAGCAAATGCAATCTTTAAGGCCAAACAGCAGTGCCGTGCTGATAAGCATCAGGTCAAGGGAGCACATTTCTTGGAGCTCGCATATGGGTCTCCTTCTGGAATTGGAGGGCATAGTTTGACAAGAGTGTTTTGGTCACACCTTCTATGTTTTTTTATGATGGAATCGTTGTGCAGAAAGTTTTTTTGCTGGTCTTTTGTGTGAGACAGTGGCTGTGCATGAGTGAAGCTGTTCTTGGATTACTGCATTCTACTGTCGTGCACTCCTGTTTATGTCCTAGAAGTCACCCGGAGTGCCGCTATGGGGAAGGTTTGTGGGTTTTGTAAGTAGTTTCCAAATTCATGGTCAGGTTTTTCATTTTTCAGGTGGCGAGAATACTAGAAGTTTCTGAAGAGATGAGGAGGATTATGGGAGTGAACTCCGGTCTTGAACTGATTACTTTGCCTTATGGACATCAGTTGCGCCTGGACCTCATTGAAAGGTAAATGTTCCTATTACTCCTTATTTCCAAGTTAGATGGCCCTGAAAAGGACAGAGCATTGCTACCATTGCTACTCTGTACTCAGCATCTCCTCAAAGAATGTTTTCTGAATTTGTGTGTACAGAAGAGAGTTTATCGCTTCTGTCTGCAAATGTAAACTGCTTGAGTTCATAGGGCAGCTCTGTGCTTGTAATACTGGGAGCTGGATGCTATGGAAAGCAGGATCCTAAAGCTGCTGAAAAATTTCAGCTCTTTTTTAATCTTTTAAAATCACTCCTATTAAGGAGAGTTCAGAGGACCTACATTTTAGCTGACCACATAAGTGTTTTTTTGGTGGAGAATAAGGGTAATTGCCTTTTGCAGGTGGGGAAAAGAACAAAAGAAGAACTAGCAAAGGTGGAATGTGTGTTTTTGTGGTTGTTGGTTTTATTATTATTTATCAGCAAAGCTTTCTGTAAGAACTGCCCAAGTTAAAGGGGAGTACTTCAGATCTTCTATCCTGGTCTGGCTTCTCTGGTTCAGATTTCAGTAGTTTGGTTGCTGAAATTTAGGGGGAAGGCCTGAAGATTTGAGTGCAGAAGGACAATGAGAACTGGGGCTGTTATCCACAAAGAGTTTGGTCATTCATTGCACAAGCAACATTTTATGTTCAAAACTTTAGGGATATTCAGCCAGCCAGCTAGCATGCCATAATGCATTACTGACCTCTCTCTGATTTCCAGCTATTGACAGCTCATGTCCTATTTGCAAGTGAAGTAAAACAGAAAAGCGACTCCTTTGGCTGGTTCAGGCAGTCATGCTCTGTGTGCCTGATGCTGAGTGGGACTGGCAGCTGACATACATTCTACAACACTGACAGGGTGCTGCCCAGGCTTTGTCTTCCCTGAACGGAGCACCACAGATCTGGCTGCCCAGTAATTAATAGTACTGAAGAAAATGTATTAGAACTCAAAAAAACCCTAAATATTCTATATAATGGTGTTACAGCTCTTCATACAAAGATGCTGTAAAGAGCAAGTGATACTGAAATATACCTGAGTTGATCTTCTCTGATGTATGTCATAATGTATTCATAATTGGTAACTAGCAATATAAATTTTTCACTTTATTATTTTTATTATATATTTCTACTTATTTATTATAAATTGTTTAACTTGCAGGCACAACACCATGGCAATAGGAATAGCTGTGGATATCTTGGGCTGCACAGGAAATCTGGAAGACAGAGCCGCAACATTAAACAAGATCATCCAAGTCGCAGTGGAGCTGAAGGACTCACTGGGGGATCTGTATGCGTTTTCTGCCATTATGAAAGCACTGGAAATGCCACAGGTAAAAAAAAAAAAAAATTTAAAAAAAAAAATCAATTTTCTCTTTACGTTCCAAAAGGTGAAGTTGTTATTTGGTACATTTAAGATAACTGATGCAGTGGCATCATGTTTTTCCTGTGACTTGCTAGAGTAAAGAGTGTGTAATCCTCTAATTTCATTTGAACAGGTCACCAGGTTAGAACAAACCTGGACCTCTTTAAGACATCATTACACCCAGACTGCCATCGTGTATGAAAAACAGCTGAAGCCATTCAGCAAAGCTTTGCATGAAGGTCAAGGTGAGTGGAATTGTGAGCATGAATTTGATGCTGTTTGGTTTGGCTTTTTAACTCTACCACTGCCACTTGCCTGTGGAAGGAGATAAGCTGCTGTTTTGACAGCTGTGTATCATACATTTAAAATGGCTACGTAAAGCAGTAAAACAGTGAAAACAGTGAAAGAGAAGGAAGCAGTGTGCAAGCAAAACATGAGCATGTATGTGATTGTATGTGTGCATCCATGCAAAATATAACATTGTCTGCTCAGCCCCTCCTCTTTCTTTATGGAAAATGCAGAGGAGCAGAAACCAAGGTGAATAACTGTGCAAAATCTTGGCTCAGAGAATAGAAATCTCCCTCTCACTCTACAAGGAAAGTTACTTTGGGCAGATCTGTTTTCTGTGTGCTTTGCCTACTGGATCAGGGGATGAATTTTGGAATATAAACTTTGGGTAAGAGCCACATAATTGCTTTGATGGCTCCATCAGGTGCTCTTAGCAGCTCTGATCTCCATAGGGGTGCAAGGGAGAGAGATGTTTCTCCGTACATCTGTGGCTAAGAGAACCAGCAGAGATAGCAAACTTTTTAGTCCCACAGTACTTGCTGTGGTTTATCTTATCTTGGCCCTTTCCCCCAGGCCAAGCAACTTACTAGAAACTGGCAGGACAGAATATATCAGAGGTGAGATGCTACTTTTATAAGATTCAAGACAAATGCCAGTTTCTGATTTAGAAAAAATAATACTGCATTTACAATACTTAGACATGAAAATGTTAACTGAATGATGTGGTTTGTTCTCCTCTGTTCTAGAGATGGTCAGCATTCCACAGAACCTAACACTGCCTCTGCTGACGCCTCTTGTTACCTTGATGGAGCGACAAGCTGTCATTTTTGAAGGGATGGATCTGTGGGAAAGCACTGACCAAAGCTGTGAAATAATGTTCAAGCACTTGACCGCAGCTCGTCAGATAGCACAGAATGCAGAACTGTACAGCTTGACTGCACAACGGATGCTGGAAGGTAGGGAGCATCTGCAGGAGAAACTGCATATTAACAGAACTTGTGCATTATGTCAGAAGAAAAGGATCTTAAGTGAAAGGAACAGTCACTGCAATAAATTATTCTCAGCTTTCATGGGAGCTGATATAGAAGAAAAGGTCCTGCAGGAAACTCACTAGCTGAATGTAAGTACAGGAAGAATCAAGGAAAACTCATTGCTTCCTGTACAATTAAAATGTGCACTGAGTTTTGGAAATAAAACGCCATCTACTGTAGTGAGATTCTTTACCAGGAGACTAAGATGCAAAACAAAGCTCTTGACTGCTTGCAGCTAGAAAGGAGCAGTTTGTTAGTAATGTGACTTTCATAATTTAAGATTGCAGTGAAAAAGTTGAGAGGGGGAAGAAAAGTACACATCAGTAATTAATTAGTTTCATATGACTGTACTCACAATTGAATTGAGCAAAGGAGAGCTTATCCCAGCATACCTGCGGCCATCCCAGTGCTACTAGAATGTAACACGCTGAAATTTCTCATTGTTTTTCTAGCTTGTTAGAACAATTGTGCAAAAGAAACAGAGCAGACTAAAGCTTCTCTTATTTGCAGGGAATGCAATTTAAGAGGCAATTCTTCCAAGTAAAAAACTTGCTCGATGGTGATGCTGTGGGATTCTTTTTACTCGCTATAGGTTTTCAGCCTGATGAAGAGATGAGTGAAATCTTCAAGACAGAATTTCAAATGAGATTGCTCTGGGGCAGCAAAGGAGCAGAAGTTAATCAGAGCGAAAGATACGAGAAGTTCAGCCAGATTTTATCCGCACTTTCCCGAAAACTGGAACCTCCTCCAGTGAAGCAGGTGGAACAATTAAGTATCTAAGACTGTAAACACTATGAAGAGATACACTTGAAATAACTGTAGCTTGCTTTCAGTAATTTGATACTGCACAAACTTCTTGCATTTCACGAGATGTTTAGAACTTCTAATTGCACAATGCACACTTGTTTTAGAACTACTGACTTCTACAGCAAATTATTTATTTCCTATGTCACTACAACTTTTAATGATCCCTTTATGCAGGTAGGTCATCACTGTAAAGTACTTCTGTAGCTTTCTGTATTTCTGTAAGGTTATAAATTTTGATAATGCCTAAGAATAGGGGCATTTGCATCATAATTATATTTAAATGAAGCAAATAGTGTAAATAAAGTGACAGATTAACTATATGGGTTGTATAATACTCCTTAACTGGGTATAAAACACTATGTACAGAATTGTGCATTAAAGTATATCTTTATGCAAAATAATTTGCATATTATAGTTGAAGAAATGATCTGTGACTGCAAGAAGGCTCAAATTTCACTTTAGCAATGAAAATCAGTTGTGAATGTGTTGGGACAGTTCATAGTTTTTTTCCAATCAGCATGTGTAGCACTTTAACTTTTGCTGGAGGCTGGACAGCTCTGCTGCCACCAAATGAATGATGAAATGGCAAGAACAAACAACCTAGATAATTAAAATGCTTTCATATACGAGTAAAGGTGAGTGCATATATATATTAAAACTTACTTTGCATTCTGAGGTGGATCACAATAACCAGTACTTTACTTGTATTTTTTTTTCTTGGATGAAGAGTTTTACTTGTCAGTACTTTTCATATATAATCAGTGCACAGTGTTAATAGAGTATCTGCTGCTGAAGCATTCTTTATATTGTCATGTACATGTACAGATGTGATGTATAAGCATTCTCAGAGATGGTATAAATACTTAGACAAGAATTCTAGTTACAGAGTTGCATTTGTTCACTGTAAATAAGCCTGTTTCTGGAGTGTAATGTTACAGCATTCAAAAGTACTGGAATAGGGTAAGAAGGCAAATGAGCAAACCAACCAGTACCAGGATGGTAGCAATCACTTCCCCTCCATCTACAATCATCGCAGAGATTCTACAACCACACCGCGAGGTAACAGAGCTCCTGTTTACGTCATCGTGCTGCCAAGTCTCCCTGTCAATCTTAAGAAAAAGGTTGAAGCTAATTTTTTAAACCATGAAAAGATTTTTTATTCCATGAAAATATTCTCAACAGAGAACACTAACTTTAAACAAAGCATTTAACATTTAGGAAATCAACATTGTGCACAAAAAGAAGATTAAGAATTACTGGAAAAGGCAAGTCTTTTAGACAACTCACATTCAGAATTTCAGAATAAGTGATTTATAACTAGCTATGCAAGGACAGATGCATTTTTTCCTATGCTTAATAACCCTCCCACAAGTTGCGCTATCCCTACTGAAAGCAACCTGCCTTCAAGGGAAGCAAATCCTGGTTTGAGGAAAACAAACAGTAGTGTAAAAAGAACATTCAGTCCTTTCCCAGGAAGTGTCGTTACTGACCTGACGGCTGTTAGCCAGGCAAACCACAGGCCCATTAGCAGAAAGTACACAGATCACATTTCTTCCTTTCCTCTAGCTTTAAAATGAAAAAAGTACTATTTAAAAAAACAAAAAACCTACGTAAATAGTTTTGTCAGTATTGAGTATTGTCACATTATAATATAAATAACCTGTATACAAGCTCCAAAAATCTAAACTTTAGCATTTAATAGCCCCCATCATACACTAGGTCAAGCTGTGTAATAGTGGTATAAAATGAATAGACCTCCACACAAATCACTCAAATTCAGTTTTACTGGTAGTACACTTCCTAATAACACTGAAATTAAAAAGAATCCAGCACTTCTGCATCCAAATATTGCTTCAGACTCCGGAAAAACAGGATGTTTTGATTATTATTTCCCAAACAGCAGTTGGCTGGGTTGACAAGCTTTGTTTGATGCAAATATTCGCCCCCCACCCCACCCAAAATCTCTAATCTAATTCTTATCACCCTAATAGATCAGATATGATGTATGTATTAATAGAACCACAAATGGGAGGCAAGACGATGTAAGCAACAGGGGCACTGCAGACAACTATATTTACACGTATAAACATATCCAAATTTCAATTGTTTACAAGTAAAAGTGCACATAGATCATTACGAAGTATCACTCAAATTTCAACTGGTCCATACAATGAAGCATCACCTAGAAACGGACTAGCACTGTGGTAATTTAATTAAAAATGGAACTTCATAGTCAAAAAACTAAGAGACAGTTTCCATAAAAATAGTTTTAAAAATATTAAAATCAAAGTAAGAGATACACATCCCAATGTATAAAATTCATGATGCACCATGTATCCTGTAAAGTAGAGCTCGACAAAACACCTACCATGTCTACCTCAGCAGCTGCAGCACTGTGGAAAGAGCTGAGACGCAAAGCCCTTTGTGAGATACTGTAAGTGGTAGTGTTGGCAACAACAGATTTAGGCACTATAGTTTAAGGCAGCGGTAGAATGGCAAGTGGTTGACTTCTGGAAATAGTCATTAGCTCGCAGTGGTGAACCTCTCTGGTGGTGTTCCAGGTTTCCAGTGCTGACAGTAGGTTACTGAAGTGCTGACGATGGTCCACAGGTCTAGAAGTTGCTCTTGACTGCATTGTAGGTTAGAGCTGGGATGTATCACTTCCCCGAATCAACATAACATAAATACGGTCTCTTACCAGTTATGCTAAAAACTGGAATGTAATGATGGTTGCAGTGGAAAAGTTATAGCAGCATACATGGATACTGGATGAAACTCTAGTACTGAAGGTAATTTAAAGAGAATGATTTGTTACAAAATAAGAGAAGCAATGATGTCAAACAAGTGTTATGCAGACATGCCTGACTGTCCTAGGCATGCAAGAGGAGGTTAAGGGCGAGCATGGAGGTGGTGCAAGCAGACTGGTAGCTGACACGGTTCTAAATGACTGCTATTTAAAATGAGTTGGAAAGAGTATAACTGAACCAACCAGAATGTAGCACAAGCTAAATTATAGTTTGGGGCTCTCTGCCCACCTATGACAATGAAAATAATGCAGTTTTAGGAAGAGCTGCCTTTTTACTCTGGTAATGGAATGCTATTTCCTGCACAAATTTAAGAATTTGTATTACATCCTTAATTACGTATGGAAATGCTAAGAACGTTAGTGACTAAATGTATGTCTGCATGCATTCATGCAACTAGCTTTTCCCCTTGTTCAATGGGCATCCCAGTCTAACACCTCCCTCCCACCCCCCGCCCCAAGCAGCTGCATGTAACCTCCTTCAAGATCTCGCCCATTTTCTCAGAAACCCGCTTCAGGAACCTGCAGTCCAAGAGGAAAAAGAAAAGAACAAAGTTACTGAAGGCCTTTAGAAGACAGGGAAGCGTGCTCAGTTCTAACAGGCCATTCTCAGTGGCTATAAACTAGCCTTGTATTACTCTCATAAATTCACATTAGAAACACAAGCAATAGTTTCTAGAAGAAATCAAGTAGTGCATCGCAGTTTCCAAGCCTCAGTGATTTAACAATGAGGGGAATTAAATTAATTAAAAAAACCCTGGATTTCAAACTAAACATGATACAATTCAAAGACAGCTTCCAGGCACAGATTAAGAATCTAAAATCATTCCCTTTTCAGGAGTAAAGGAGGTTAAAATTGAGTAAAACACCAAGAATTAATTAAATGTAGTTTTTGTTGTTGGTGGGGGTCTTTGGTTCAAGTTGTCTATAGTTAAAACAAAGCAGTTGTGTCCAATACACAACATTCTACATGAGAACTACAGAAAGGGGAGGAGCGGCAGGTCAGTGGACCTTCTGTCCTTTCTAATCATACTGTTTCTTCCTGAATAATTTTGTTGAGCTTTTTGATTCAGAAAAGATCTTCCTGTTTAAGAAGTGAAAGATGCCAAGTATTTGCTAAGGAAGGAAATTAATAATTTTCAGTAACTGAATTCAGTTAGTAGGGGATAAAACACTTGTTTAAGCATACAGTTTTAAGTAAGGCAAGTGAACAGTCTATCTCAGACGTCTTCAAAACTTAAATAATTTTTCAATTCTCTATAAAGACAAAGTATCCTACAGAACAAGCAGGAATCCTGGTCTTTCTCCATTTTATAGCTGAATTGGATTTTGTGCTTTTGTAGAGCAGGAACATTGTATCAGTGAAACAAAGCAGAAAGCATTAGCCAGAATTACAGACCAATTTAATGCTGTTATCTCTAGAAAAGCTACAGCAAATTCACATTGCAAACAATAGTCAATTCCTGGCTTCTGTTATTCTAATACTTTCCACGAACCTGCCAGACTTACTATTTTTCCACTATTTTCAATGGAGAACGTACACTTGTAAGTAGCCAATTTACTGTTAGATATAGGTTACTGCACCTTTGCTGTTTTTCTCTAGCGTTACATCTATATAAGATGTTGGTACATAGCCTTCCTCTCCATTTTGTCTTCGAGCTCTTGTCCACCCATCTCCTTTGTCCTCCTCAATAATGTACAAAATTTCCCCTTCTTTCATTGCTAGAGTGCCTTCATTATGACCTGGGAAAAAAGAAGGCAAAGAAGACAGAATTTCAAGTCTTTTTCTCAGAATGCAGTTTCCAGATTACAAATAAACAGGAAGTATCAAAAATCTGCAAGCAAACAGATGGTCAGCCAGGCTGACAGACAAAAACCTACTCCAGTCTCTATAGCTGAATATTTGCCAAAGCTGTGCTGACTTTTCCGTTAAAGCAGCACAGAAGTAGTGCTTATGAATTAAAATTATTTTTCTTTCCACTGCTCTTATAAGCAACTAACTGCTCATAAAAGTTTACATTATTTTACCTGTCTTCTCTGCAGCAAAAAATCCATACCCCACAGTCAAATTATCTTTCAGCCAAGCAACCCCACAGTATATGTTGCTAATCTTACCATCAAAAGGATATATTGCTTTGCAGTGTCCTATAGCTGGTAATGGATCATCATCTTCAAACTCATCGTCAAACTCATTTGGATGTGCATGCTGCTGTGGTGGGCCTCGGACTTCCTGATTTGCATCATCTGTGTAACTCCCTTCAGGGCTGTAATGCAATGATCGCAGCATGAGGACTTTCCAGAGTTCTCAGCTCTGAAACTGTGAACATACACACACCATAGGAAAGCGCAAGACACGCAGCTGCTTGGGGCACCTCCAGTGGTGCAGTGGTAGGAATGTCACGTTGCAACACTGGAGACCCAGGTTTGAATCCCCTCTGTGGTGCAAGTGGAAGAAGTGCCGCTCTGCTACACAGGAGACTCGAATCCCGGGGGTTGGACTCGATGATCTCTAAGGTTCCTTCCAACCCGCACCAGACTGTGATACTGTGATACCACAGCTGTTTCTTTGGGAAGGTGTGTTAACAGCTCTGGAAGCAATCTTCTGAAAGTGTTTTGATCCAACAAAGGCTTGGACCAAATTCTCTTACAAAACCAAAGAAATCTGACATACCTGTCTTTGCAAAACATGGAAAAGAGGTCAGTGTAATATAATGGAAGAAGACAGCATTAAAAGGTACTATGAGCAGGTGTTACAATTCAACTCCCAATTTTTCTACATTACCATGATGATCTCAGCGCCCTATAGAATTTAGAATTAGTAAGATTACCCTTTGGAAGGGCATAAACTTTCAGAGGATAAGGAGCAATCTATTACCTTCTATTAACTATCAGAGAGATATACTGATTCTAGCATAGACATAAAAAAGCGGTAGAGACAGAATAGTAACCTCTCTCTGCCCTGCGTTACAAGGTGGTTGATATCACTGCTGTGTCTCCTGTCAGTTCTGGCTGCTACTTTTCCTTCAACTTCAGAGAGCCAGGCCTGGAAGAAATAAAAAAGACAAATATTGGTATCAAGACAAAGTCTGATTCTAAACCAGCAGCTGCAATTTTACAACTGCACTTAATTGCAAACCGTCAGCTGTCAGTGTATGGCCACAGGAAGACTGTATTCACCACTGAATCCTGACATCATTTTATACAAAGCATGAGCCTAATCCCCTCTGCCTAGCCTATGCCCCATGCTAGTGTAAAGTGAGAACAAAAATCTGTAACCACTTATGATTTGCAGGGCAATTCATTCATAAATTCTTCTCAACATCTTGCATCTATGCTAAAGTACACGGAATTCCAGCTAGACTAACATTCCTGAAAATAGGGCAACCCCACAGAAAATTCTATTGGGAGAATTTGGTTTAATCAAGTAGTTTCATGGCTGGTACACACGTAACCCATAAGGTAAAGTACAACATTACCATTCATGTACATTTTGTAAGAAAATGTTTTCAATGCTAACCTCATTCTTGTGTATTTCCATCCGAAGACGGTCCATGTTGCTCATTGTCTCAGCTAATTTTGGCTGTAAACTGCTTGGATCACCCATCTGGGGATTTTTTTCATAGACATCTCTCATCTTGATGAGGGCATCTCTAACAACACAGAAAACCCCACAATAATTATAAAAATTATATACATATGTACTGGTTCCTTAAAGCAAAAATAATGTTTGTGTTTGAAATCTTAGCCTGTGATTAGGGTTCACGGATACTAAGCAAAGATACTGTACGGAAGCAGAATCTACATATAGCAAATAATCAATTTAAAATGCTTTTAATAGCTTAGAATAGCTTACTCCTATTTTTTCAAGTTTTTGGCTACAGCATAGGACTTGAAACAGACAAAGAGAACCATGATGCACTCACTTTTGGTCGGTTTCCTTCTGTAGTTCTCTGTTGAGTTCATCAATTCTCTGCTGAAGTTTCTTGCGTCGTTGTTCTGGAGGAAGGTGGCTGAAATCTTCCATTGCAGGGCCCTGAAAACATAAATAGGATTAACACAGGTAGCACACACATCTAGACAGTTGAACTGACATATCCACACATGGACGGTGTTCACTGGAAGCAAGATGGACCTTCTTAGAACTCTACTTGACACACAGCTCTTTATAAAAGAGCACAACAGAATTAATGTGGTTTTGGTGCTATCCTGTAATCACTCATTCAAGGTTCTTTCTACCTTCTGTAACAGCTGGCTTGGTGTTGCAATTAATAATTTGTAGATTAAGCACTAATTACTCTAAAAAGCTGAGCCACAAAACTCCCTATTTTAGCCACTGCCCCAGTGCAGATTTAGCAAAACCAGCATTACTTACTGAACGTTTATTTCAGTCAGAAGAAAAAAATCTAAGATGTGTATATGGTACTAACAGCATGTATATAATAGAATGCTTCCATTGGCTGTGTTTTTCAGTGGCTACTTGGATGCTGTCAAAAGAAGAACACTGCCATTTGGACCTTTGTTCCAAATATTAATAGAATTTTATTTCAGAAGTTCATCAATCTTGCTAGAAAACATATTAAAAGAATCTCAATTAGACTTAAAGTTCTGACACATTTTACCTCAAGTAAAACCAGTTCACAATGCGTAGAATTTATACAATCAGACAAAACTTGCTCATATATTCCAAGGAACTTTGTTAATTACAAACAAGAACAGTTCAAGGGAGGGGAAAAAAGCCTGCTGATTTCAAATGATTTTCTTTCTTTTTTTTTTTCTTAAGCTTAAGGCCAAGTATTGTTATGAGCCCAAATTTGCAAAGGTTTGAATGCAAGCTCATGCTAAAAGTATAAATAGTGTGGTAGTACTGGCCTGTAATAAAGAATGGGGGGAGATTTTTACCTATCATGTGAATTTGATGTGCCAGCTTTCCTCCTCGAGTGTGAGACACCTATAATGGTTTTTAAGAAGGAATACTGTACACATACTGATAACAAAGTTACAATACTTTCTTACAAGTATTTCTAGGTCAAGAAAACCTGCCTGCCATTACAGAAAACCTCACAGACGTAAAATGAGCTGGACAGCATTTCTTTTGACAAGCAGCAGCCTGACAAATGTCATTGTCAAGATTTTGACACAAGCAGCCTTAGGTTCAGCTGCAGATCCAAGTTCGTAGATTCCCCCACATAAGATGGGGGATCTTCTTGCCCCTCAACTTCTTGGTTCTTCTCCACTTGTAAAATCCTGATCTCTCTGCTTTTTAAGATGGAAATACATGGCTCCATTAAAGAAAAAAAAAAAAAAAAAAAGAATCAAAGTGTGGTGTTTCAAAAACAAAGCAAAAGTTTTGTTCTGAGAAAACAAAAAGGCTTCCAGGTGCTTCTACACACTACAGAAAAGCAGATAATCATGCCCTTTGTATCACTGTTCCTTACAGGTCAATTAGTTAAAAGCAGTGAGTAATAATTCAGAGGAGCACAGTTATTCATGTGAATTTTACTGACTTACTCTTCAAAGTTACAGTATTAATTAAGGGACATTTTTCATTTAATAAAAAAGCTTTCTAATACTCCTAAACATAAAGGATCGTCTCCACTGTAAACGTCAGGTTAAATTCAAGTGCATGAGTTGTGCAATATTCACTATTCCTCTTTCAAACAAGTCTTGTAATTTTTATGTATACTTATTTTATGCTGCTTTAAAAATGATTTCTGATACAGAGAAAGCACTGAGTATTTCCATCACCACCTGATGAATACTGGCCAACCTTTCAGTTCCAAAATCACAGACTAAATTGCAGACAGATCACAAGTCTCATTATCTCACATTAAGCATGTGGATGATTAAGAACATGACTGTGTATGAGAGTGGAAAAGTCGGAAGATGTATTCCAGTGCCTGACTTAAAGCAGTTATGATATGGAAACACTTTCAGGAGATTAATTCATGCTATCTTAGCAGAAGTACAGCAGACAGATCAGCACACGGGCTTACCATCTTCACCGACCACTGCACAGTTCATTTGAAAACAGAAAGAAACGGGAAATTACTCACATGTAACGACCAGTTACAAAGATGATTAATGCCTAAAAATGTATCTTTAAAGTATTAAATACTAATATTTCTAACTATAAAAATACATTCTACTACGAGCACGAGAACAGCAAAAGACAATAATCAGGAATGCACTTTTGTGTTAAGCACGACCAATTGAAAAGGATCAGTAGATGAGAATAGGCAGTTTAACTTACAGAATTATAGAACAACTTCTTTAGTTTTGGATTTGAGTGTTTAAATAATACACTTAACAAGCTTTTATTGTGGGAGAAGAAACAGCACACAGCCAACACTGCACAAAACAGCAGAATTTGATGATGATGAAGTACTGAACAGCCATATGCAAAGAATTTATTTACAGCAATCCACTCCTATCACCTTCGCAAGGGTAATTTTCACCTTACTATCACAGAAAGCTACACTAAACAAAGACCTTTTTCAAGTTAATGATTTTACTTTTTGTAAACAAACATTTGGGTCAGCATTGCTACCCTACAATGTTTTACTTATTCAATCTGGAAGAAGGAAATAAACAGAATCCCAGGTGTCATGGCTTTGCTTTCACATTCGCTATGCTTTCCATGACCTTTTACAAGCCTTTCCAGAGAACGGCTCAGCAACTTAGGAGACAGACAGATACCTTGATACAACTGCTGACAATTAGAATTTCTAGCAATAAGAAAAATGTGAACATACTTCCCAAGAATACCATGGCAGAAACCTCAACAAAGTCCACAGGTATAAAATGGCTGCAAAATAAACTACTTTCTCTCTCTACAAAGAGCCTCCCAAGAAAATACAGAACAAGGTTTATGTATCACTGTTCACAACACAACCATTTATGGATCGAGCAGCACTGAGGAAAGACCTTGTAAGTAAATGGAAATGCTAAGATTTTGGAAATAATAAGCTGCATGGAATAAATGTATTAATGAAAAGGAGGCGTGCCTATACCTCGGACTTTTCCCCTAGCCTGCTTATTTTGTACAGACTGAGAACTTCAGCTGCTGTACACTACATCCTCTGCACAGCAGATGGCAGGAAGAATCCTAATGCACGAAGCACGGAAAGAGAACAACTTCGTTTTGTGATCTCTAGTGCTTCAAATGACACGTGGGGCATAAAAAACAGCATAACCAATATGCTTATTACCTGATCTTCACTCATGGATAAATCTTAAAGCAAATTAAAGTATCATTTGAAAATTCTGCCTGTCAGTACTACTGGGACATAGATTTCTGGGCACAAAACCATGGAAAACACAGCACTTTGTATTAGGAGCTGAGCAGAAAGTATTACAAAGATATAAGTGGACAGTGATGTAACATCTATTAAAATTACAGTACACATTTAAAGATGTTCAAAACGCAAGGTCTTAAAATGTTTGCAAGGTATTTCAAACTACATAAAACAAAATGCTCATCTGGAAGGCTTAGAAATTTCAAAGTATTTGATACTGTGGGATAATTGAGACAATCCACACTGGATGACAGCAGCGATCCCTAGTAACTTCACAGAATACTGTTCTATGTTAAGTTCATTCCATTTTACAACACAATATATTATTAGGAGTACAGAACTAAAACACTTTTGTTTTCCACGGGCTGTTTTTAGTTGTTAGGAAATTACCTTTTGCTTCAGTAACAAATTCTAGAACTACTAAGATTATAAGGCGTCAATTTGTGAGGACTTGATGTATCCAATGACAAACAAAAAGGTGGCGGTTAATAAAGATCTTTGCTACTTCAGCAACTTCAATTCATTTACTCACTGAGTAGGTAAGGAAGGAATCTTCACAACCAAAACAGATGATGAGAATTCAGAAAATAAAAGGAAAAGCTTCCCTTCATCACTACCTACAAAATATCTGGGGGCCTGATGTAAGATGCCACGTGATTTAAAGGAAGTACATTAAAGTATAACTCATTTCTGAATGATATCAAGGGAGCCTCTAAATCATTAACTTTACTGCAATACTACATTGTACTTTGATCTCCATGTTACAAGCAGCCATTCTTAATGCACATGAGCTAGCCAGCTGATTTTGTTTTCAAATATGAGAAAATCATGAATTAAATATAATTAAATATAATCAGATACATCCAATTATCTCATTATAAAGATCACTAAGCATCTGAAAACACGCAAACTGGGCAGCTTCTATTTCACTGAACTAACAGGAAAGCACCCATACATTTATCACTTGTACTGTAAATGTTGCTAAGAAACCACTTAACAATTCTGTCATCTTCCACACAAATTCTATTTGCAGAATGTGCCACTAATAATTGATAAATGAACTGATAAATCTCGGAAAGTAGAACTGGTTGTAGTTTTCAATACCTTTACCTCAAAGTATCTCGGCCAAAGACAAATAATTTGTTAATTACGACATTAAGAGGGTAATCTTTCAGAACATGAGGACTGCAGAATCTGCCAACACTGTGTGCTCAAACATCTGAGGCACAAAACATAAACTAAACTTCTCCATTCTCAGTTCTTTCTGGACATTAACTACAGTTACTTCATTAGAAGTCAGAGAATAAAGTGATGATCCATGAGCTTTTTTTTATGGTTACCATTTATACCTTGTGATGTAGTACTGCAAAAATATGTTATATGATGGTAGGAAAACATTTGTGAATGTGAACAACAATGAAAAAAGGTATCAAACACATGCTGAGCACCCTCTTTATAACACCTTTATTTTAGGCACAAGCGTATGGAATGTTATTACAAGAGTTTGTATTATTTTTTTTAATCTGTTGGCGAGGTCTGTATAGTATGAAAAAAACCCACAAACCAACAACCATCATGGCATCCTAAAAGCGACCTTACAGCTCAGTATTACTTAGAAAAGAGTAAGCCTTATAATGAGGGTGAAGAGCATTAGAAAAGCCACATCACAAACACACTGTTCATAGCCCATCATGCATTTCAACTTTTTATCCAACTTACCCCTCTTTTGAGGCTTCTGAAAGAAGGAATTCTGGGCTTCCCTGTTTTTATGTCACTCATGCAATAATGCACTGGTTCAATGGAGAATATGGGATACTGGGACCCATTAGGAGTACTGGATGTGTATAAACTAGTAGGGGTTAGGGGTGGGGACTGTGGCTAATGTGGAAATAAAGAAAGCAACAAATAAGCCAAATGTTCAAAGTGATTTTAAAATGAAAATTCTGTCTTATAAAAGCAAAATTTCCATCTATCACAAACACCTTTATCGTTTCACAGACACGTTTATGCTGTCGCTGTGCGGCTCTTAAAAGGTTGCTGTCACAAATTAATCTCCAGAGACAGAGGAATACTTAAAGTTCAAGACTCAACTTTCCTAAGATGTTAAAAAGATTCCAAACATGTTTCTCTGTTCTGTTAGAGCAGGAAGTTCTGCTTTGTCCAACTTTAGTTATGGTCATTCGGGAAATTTGTGCAACTGTGCTCACATTTTCTTCCTACAGTTTGATGCACCTGACCAGGTAAGTTAGAAATAGAACTAGTGTGTACGTACTTGGAGAATGACCAAGAAAGAGGTCTGTGAGACCTCTGTTATCAAACTGGACTTGCAGAATGGCTGCACAGCATCCCTAACCAACACCATCGCTAGAACCTGCCCTGCTTCCTTCCTCCCCTTTTCAACAGTTCTTGACATTGTGTTTGCCTGCCCTGCTCTCAATGCTTTTGCCTATTCCCATCTTTCCATTTTCATTGCTACATAATTCATTTCCCTTTCCCAAAGGCTTTTCTGTCTGACAACATCAAAAAATAGGTAAACATACACAAAGAAGTCAAAACCAGCCACAGTTCAAGCTAAATGAAGGCCCAAATGCCACCACAAATACCTCAAATACAGTAAATTAGTACTTTTGCTTTGGTTTTCTATTAGCTAATATTTTGAAACACTTTAATAACGTTACACATTTATATTCTTATTGGAAATATTAAAAATAACATACTGTTTATACAAAATATATATTCTGATATAATCCCTCCCCATCCTGCCCAAAAATAAAAACTGAACATAATCTTCCATTTATTCCAGGTACTTAAGGAAGAATATGTGGAATTTACACATATCTGTGTATCTGTGACTCCTGATAGGAAATGGGATGTAGCACTCGTAGTCACCTCTATGAAGTGAGCAAACTGGGGAAAAGAAAGAGTAGGGAAATAGTCCTGGCAGCTTTCTTCAGCTGTCATCATGCTACAGAGTATCTGATATCTACAGGAAGCATCCAGACCAGAAGCACCTTTAGATGGTCCCTGTTTTACTGTCTGTGGAAGGGAGTAAGTATGTGCATGAGCACACATGCAAAATTCTTGGATAGAGGGCTTATTACCAAACTGGTAGTCATGACTGCAGCCAAACGCAATAAAGATGGTAACGTGCTGAAATGATAAACTACTATCAGTCATAAATTATAATGCATGAAAGGTAAAGAATCAGTTTTCATTTTAACACAGCTGCAGTTACACATAACATATTGAGGAAGAGAAAAAGAGTCAGCTGAACCTTTTCTGCAAAGATCTGCTTGCTTGGAATACTGTCAACTGGAAAATAAATCCCAGCCCTCACAAGTTGTACAAATCGCTTTCTAGTGTGGCAGAAACCAATTTGGAGCATTAAAATAATCTCACTGAACTCCAGGGGAATCATTAAAAAGACTCACTCACAGGCTCTAATACTAGCTAAAATCCTAGCATAAAATTCAACTATGTACCTGCTTTCAATCTTTTCTTAAGCATGGGCATATTTTTACCTTTTCCATAGTTACATTTGCTCTGAGATATTCACCTGCATGGAGTATGTTTGATCAGCTAGTTACTCTGTTTTAATGTTTTCAAAACTAGTGCATTAAATTAAAGAAATGCACTATTCCTGCTGATAAACAGAGATAAAACGTGATGTTTTAAGGGAGGTTGCTTTTTGTAGTATTAGTGATCTGAAGCCTGCCTGATTCCAAAGCACAAAACACACCCCCTTGATTTCTTTTGCTTATTTTTACATTCAAAATCAGCATTTTTTCTATGAAATCACAGAAAGTCTTTACAGCAACTCAGAAAAATTAGAGAAGTTGGAAGCTACTTTTGTTTACTGTATTTCAACCTATGTAGAACATCAAATAACAAGTAAAACCCATGACTGGACACAGATCACTAGGAGAACAGGAAAACTTCCTTCCACAAAAACCTCATTTTTAATATTATAAAAGCACCCAACCTTACTCAAACGGTACGTGATCAAAACACAGTGGAGGACAAGGGGAATTAAAACAAACCATTGCTATTCCCAATGGACTCTAAATCTTTACATTTTAATTTTCCAAACAGTAATTTCAGAATTGTTACCTTTGGTTTTTTTCCAAATAGCCACAGCTTTCCTTTCGCTTTGCCCACTGTAGTTTTTGAATCAATTCTCATTCCTTCCTGCTTTGGTGTACTGATGGTTCCATCAGAGATAGTTCTGTAAATATTCTGACTGTAGTCTTCAAATGGAAAATCTCCAGGAGGTTCAAAACCAGATTTGAAGCAGTCTATCACCAGCTGGGAGTCCTGAACAGGACATGAGTGAGTTTAAAAAGAAAATCAAGCAGTCATTGAGAGAGCAGAAAAGAGAAACACAACAACATAAATTTTCCCTTCAAGTGCAAAGATGTGGAGGTGGCAAACACACAGGACACAAAACACAGGCTTTTGGACTGAAGATAAAGTATGCTCCTTTTTTTTCCCCCCTCAGCAAAACCCAGCAAACAGTTCCCAGGTTCTCATTGATTTAAGGCAGAGCAATGGTTTATACCCAAATTAGACTCCATCTTTTTAGACTTCATCCAAGTTAATGTCACGTACCAGAGAATGTTTCAGGATATGCAAAACAACACGTCCAAAATCATATATGATGTTAAACATCTTCAGAACAAACAATAAAATATGAAGAGAGAGAACAAATACCAGTAATACAGGAAGCAATCATTTAGACTAACACTTTTATGGCAAGTAATTGAAAACATATATAAATACACAGGATTAAGTCCTTTTCTCTCCCACTCTCCACATATCAATTCAGTTTCTAATATGCATTTCCTAAGTAGCTCAGTTCTACTTACCCTATGCTCATCAACTGATTTTGCTGCAAGGATCATCCCCTCTAAACATTTAGAGATGATTGGAATAACCTTGCGCTCGGAGTCAGCAAAGCCTTTGTAACACTCGCTAAGTTTGATAGTCCTCCTTTCATCCATTTCTTGAAGTTGCTGCAGGCAGAAGGAAAGATAAACAAACACTTATAACCCTGATGTCTGCAGTTACTGTGGTCACCACAGCGCAGTATGGAATTTCTGTGCCTTCCCCGTATTTTCAGTTACCAAACAAAACAGAGCCTAATTCAACTGTTAAAAAAGGGAGTCCTGTCAGACATGGATTTGAGATGCCCGTAACAGAAATCAAAGAGTTTGTATTTTTTAATTTATAAATCAGTGTCAGGAGGACTGAACTTTTTATTGCTTATTTTTAAAGCCTGTGCAAAGTGCCTACAGCCTCCTGCTTGGTTACAAAATGTTCAGGCAAAAGTGGGAACTGTAGTGATGAAATTCTACTGTTTTCTGTATCTCCTCACTGTTCCCCTTCCAAACAACCTCTCTGCTAGTAGAAATCTCATCTTCTGTAGCTCTGCATTTACTTTTATCCTCTCTAATAAATACCTACAGTTAACAAAAAATATGAAAGGTTCAAAATATTAAAATCATACACATTTAAATTTTCTCTTTCAAATACAAACCATTTCCTTCACAAGTGTGCAAGAAAATAAAGAAAAAAAGATTACCATTATAGAAGATCTGTAAAATAAAGTCTACTAGAACACAACAGAAAATCACAAATTAAAGAGAAATACTAGTAAGATAACAGCCCATAACCTTTCACCTAAATTAACATGGCAAATAAAGAGAAGGAAACAATAGGCAGTAAATACATAAACAGGTCATCAAGAACGGGTTAAGAAGATGGATCTTTCCTGTATCTATTCTAACAAAGGCAGATATCTCAAGTAGTGTCTAATTTCATCAGTGAAACAAAGCAACAACCTTAGACCTGCTAAACACCCCAGGTGCTCCGTGCAAACTTAGTAAACACTTGCAAGGAAATAATTGAGAAAACATCATCCCAGGAGAAAGTAGGAGCCAACTTTCTGCTTATGCTGGAGACTTTTATAAGACAGAAGCCATTCCAACACTAGCAAAATGGGACAACACTGTTCCTCCTGGGACTTCGTTGCAATTATTCCATCGGTGTTAATGCCAGATTTTCTATAGTACTGCTTACCAGTTAAAATATTATAAAATTCCTCAATCAGCCATCAAACATTCTGAAACTGATACACCTTCATTTGAAGTCAACATTTTTACTTTCCTTCCACTTCCACACTCCATGTACTCCACACATCTGTGATATTTTAGGGAATTCTGTGCATTGCCTGTAACTCTGCTGAAGCAATGACCGCTTGGGTGTGGGGGAGCACTTCTGCCTCCAGATCTACCCAGTACAAACCTGCTACATGAGACACATTAAACCACGCTGTCACTGTTAGTTATGTGCTTCCCTACATCTCTTTGAGTCAATGCGTGAAAAAATACAGAACTAGTGATCAAACTTTGCATGAATGATTGCTTTCACATTTGCTCTCATACAGATGTTCAAAATTTTATCTTAAATGTTCTGTTCCATTAGTATTTCAAATCTTATAAAACCTTCACAGAAAAAAAGAACAAAGTATTTCCAGTGCAACTCTAAGCATAATTACTGAAAACAGAAACTCTTTTAATAAATGTCAACTGTATGATATTATGTCAATTTCTTCATAAAATTATCTACTATTGTACTAAAAAAGAGAAGTTGGACATTTTGAATTCTACTTTCTCCTTTAAAAACCACCAGTCATACATACTTCATTAATTATTTTACCTTGTAAATCTGAGGAATGACAATGTAGTAGTGTTTGTGTTGCTCGCCATTAAAATTCTGTAGTTGTGCAGCATATTCATTTTTGTTTTCATCAGCCATGTGTGTACGCAGGTTTAACTGCTGCTTAGCCTAGTAAGAAAGTGTGGTTGGTTCAAACACGTCTTGAGCTTTTCAGTGATACATGGCAGTATTATAATTCATTTTACCACTATGTAAAATAGCGATCAAAACAATCGTCAACACACATATCTTTACAATAAAAAGAATGTGAGCCTTAATTTATACAGACAGCCTAGAGACCTGAGTTGTTACACAGAGAGTAAGTAGCAGTTATTTAAGCTCCCTTAGCCACACTGCTTAAATACATATACAAAAAACATAAGAGAATGAACTAGACTACATACATACTATACAATACCAAATACCAGTGAGTTTGCCTACTGAAGGAAGAAAACTGATTCAGCATCATCTCAAGAATGATGGAGCATACTCCATGTACATTTACATTTTACCCTTTGATTTTGCACACAATAAGCAAGCATATTTTATACATAACTTATATGAAGGATGTTGTTCCAGTATGATAAATACACGAAGATAATAAAGAGAAAGCAAAAAACAAAGATGGCACTGCTCTTACCTTTTCAACATCAGCCTTTGTCGCATTAGTGTCATTGTCCAGTCTTTCATAGCTTTGCTGTGCCTTCTCTGCCTCTCTGCATTCTCTCTCAAATTTCTTTTTACTCTACAAAAGCCACAAACTTAGTGCTTCATCAGCTACATCCCATCTTAATTTTGTACAGCAACTCTGAATTTTAAATATCAAAGCTTCCCTTTAAGACCTTAAATTCCCTGGGTGCCTTTATTTAAGTAAATACACCGTTAACATTATTTAGTATACCTGACATTCAATAATTCTGTCTGCTTTCAAAGTAACTTGTGAAAAAACTGTTGCAGCTTGGGAAATCAGTAATTGTAAAGAGGAAGAGGTAGCAGATAGTTTGAGTACTACTCTTCTGCGTTAGAGCAAAGTCAGGCAACGGAGGTTAATGCGTCCGTTTTAAATACCAAGGTTTTATGTTCACACTGGCTGTTTACAAGAGATTTTTAATGTTCTTTTTAGCAGTGAACTACAAACACATTGGAACGCAATTTGAGTGTTGCTAAATCTGATCTGGCCACTCAATGATATAGCTAAACATTATGTTCTAAGCAAGGGAGATTTTAACATTTCCATTTACAGAGAGGCTTTTTTCCTAATTAATAATAAACAAAACACAAGCTCACATTATCCATCTGCTTCCAGCACATGTCCAGATATTGTTGAGCCTTTCGTCCTTCCTGGAGATGCTAAAATTGCCACAAATAAGTTTGGTTTACATATATTCAGTACTATCACCATTACCTAGTTTGTGCTCTGTTGGCACGCTATGTTACATGCTTCTAGCATGTTACCTGTACTCTTTTGAAGACATTACTACATGCAAGAACAGTATCACATAAAAAGAAAATTATACTGGCAAAAAAGCTACCAGTAAGCAACCTCCCAAGATCTTAATCCTCAGGTTTTAGTAACTGTTAACAGTACATAAAATTACCAAAACAGCTTTAAACGTATTCTATAAATGCATTACAAAACCTACTTATTGCCAAGTTCGGGAATTGGGGTAAACAAATACATCAGTACATTCAGAAGCATGTCTGATTTCGTATCCTATTATAAAATCAAGATAGAGAAATTACCATTTTTCTCTCAGTTTTCAGATCATGTGAGTATCTCATTAATTCTCCATAGACTCTGTGTCCCATTTCTTCCGCAACTACTTCGCGTTGTCCTGCATAGTCATTCAGCTCATTAAGGATGTTAAAAAAGGCAATACACGATGTAAACCTGACAGAGAGCACATACACACAAACAGACAAATACCAGAAGTGAGACGGTTTTGAGTTTGCTTCTTTATATAGACTTCCTTTAACATAGTTTGTGCTCCTAATTAAAAAGAAACATAGATATATTTTACAATAAACCTTGTTTTAATGCTGATTGAATTACAACAAACCAAAGTTGGGAAAGCCTACAATGAGCCTGGTACGTACTATTTGTTGCAATGTCTCTTCAAATACATTTTATAAGGAAATAGATTTTTGTGGATGCAAAAGAAAGAAGAAGAATACTACCTGGAAAGCCCTGTAGTATAGTGGTATCTCCTAAGCTGCCAACTGAGAGGCCTGAGATTGGGAACGGATACATACGTCCCTAGGCCTGGAGGCTGAACTTGTTGCAGAGATGATGTACTTGGTAGTCTTGAGGGTGGAACATGCCAATCATACCACTCATATGCATCCCGATGGATGATCTACAGAACAAGCTTGCTATCAGCACTGAAGACAGCTGCCTGTATGCCTGCCCACCTCTTGGCTGGAAGTAAGGTGCCACTATGGCTGGCACTAAAAAGGGGGGAAGAGGAGGGGCAAAGGGTAGAAAGTGTGTGTGGAAGGGAAGAAAGAAAAAAGAACAGGCACCACATTAAAATATACATCTTTCTCTCTTTAACTGTGGAATACCTCCATCTCCATTGGCTTGGCTTTGTGCAATTTAAACACCATCCTAGAACCAGATTTCCTGTTCCCTGTAGCCCAGGATCTTTAAACAGAGTCAAAAGAGATAGAGGAAATCCTAGTGTGGATTTCCAGGCATTCTGTGCACAGCATGTACTCTGGTCACAGTGTGAAACAGCCCACATTCTTTCACTCATGTTTATCTCTGAAGGAAACAATGTATTACACTTCTCTAAATAAAAAAGATAATGGCTAAGGACCGTAGAACAAGCACCTTTCTCTTCACATAACTGTAGAGGAGCAGTTTACGCCAAACAGCTTTATGATTATTTATCATTCAGACTTATTCTGTCTCTCAAGTCAGGGAAATACAGCAAGTGTAAGAGGCATAAGCCCTTCTTGACAAGGTCAAGACACTTTCGTTTACTGTTTTCGTTTACTCACATCTGAACACCTAACTATGCTGCAGGGACGTCTATTACGCTAAGAAAAACCACAGCTCTTCTATTAAAAGTCCAAACCAGCAAACAACAAAAATCCTGGAACAAACTCCTGCTTTCAGACTTTCAGCGAGATAAAGATTAATTTGGAACACAGCAAGTACAACCTGCCATGTCTACTATTCTGAAGTACTACAGACACAAACGTGATGTGCCATGGTTAGTTATTACATCAGAACTAAGAAGCTTTTGTTGTCTCGCACATTTAAATATTTTATCTTAGAAGAAATAAAAATGGACAAAGTACACTGCAGTCCTTATTTCTTATACACAGAACTTTAGGCGCACATTTTTACCTGGGTTCCTCATCTTTGGATGAACGTTTAGGACAGTACTTCTTGACCAGATTTCTAGTAAGGAAGAAGAACAAAAGATGTTATTTTAGAGGGTGTTTTGACAAGATGAACGCAGAGCAAGGTGCATGAACAAATAATTCCTTTCCAGTCACACCATTTTTGAATCTAAGGGTCCCCTTAGCCTAACACAAGACTTAAGACACTAGAAACACTAGATTTCAACCACTTTGACTATATAAGCATTTTAAAACCTCTAATCCACAGAGACTAGATAACGTATTGTTCATTTAAGAGGTTTTTCATATGTATGTGTAAAATAAGCTAACAAATAAGAAAAAGGCAAATACATGGTCACTATTTAATCACACACATCTTGAACACCGATACCCATGAACCCATGGAGGTTTTCTCCGTGACTGAATTAAGCTTTGAGTGTACATTCAGATCAGTGGTTTTAACCACAGTACCTCACAATCTTCCATGTGTGTACTTTCAGAACACAAGGCAACTTCCCTCTTAAAGAAGCACGTAACATTTTGCCCTACCACCATTTTTGTGAGTACTAGATTTCTGGTAAGCAAGAAAATCTCAAAAAGAGGATCCATGGGCCCAGCTCTTTATACTGTATCACAGCCCAATAGTTGCCAAGAACACCAACAGGAACTTATCTGCTTAACGTACAACACAAAACCTTAAGCAGACAAACCATATCTACTCCAGCCTAGAGCACAAAGAATACAGGTACATACAGAACACACCGCTGCACACATCACCCCAAGTCATGTGATGAATGTGAAATTAAGCCATAAAGTTTTAAAGTTGTGATGGGTGTGAGGGAAGGAGAAAAACGTGCAGCATCTTTTTTTCAAGTTCTCATCTCTCTGTGAGCCAACCTTTTGCATTTAGCCATCAGAGACCACACTTTCTAGCACACAGGATTCTGTCCTGATGTAAAATACTTTTCTCACAGCAATTCTCTTAAAATTCTTGAAATCCAAGACACAATTAATTCTTCTAGCAACTTTCAATTGTCATTTTTCTATTAAACGAGAACTACATCAGACTTATATTAATTATAACTTTATGACAGTTTTCCTTTCCCTAGGGGTGTTATTTTACAGGTAATAAAGCATTTCACAAAGCATCACAAAGCATTTCAATTGCTGGAGCAAACTGTATTTAAAGAGATTTACTACTCTAATTAAATAAACCAGCATATTAACCTTCATGTCCACCCTCACAAAATTTCCCATATTTTCCAAATATAAGAACCAGATCACTAAAATCTAGCTAATAAGGTTCAAAGTGCAGAATAGATTGCCCATTATGGATACCTCTCCTTTAAATTAACCATGACATATTTTTAAAGTGAGAATTAACTTCCCATAAAACAAGGCATGCCAATTACTTGCTCTAAACCCATAAACAGAAGCAACAGAATGTTGACAAATCTTACCATACATCTTTAATAAAATCATACCTTCCATTAAAAAAAAAAGTTCAAGATGCAGGAAGTCCACTTTGAGTCAGCCAAGGAGGCATTTTCAAAGTGTGTTCCTGTGCAATGAATCTGGGTTATGCAAATACTGGTTCTGGTTTTTCAATCGGCATGGAATATGCTTCATTCAAACTTCAGCTTTGTGTAAAAGAACAATATTGTGTAATTAAACTATTTTACACATCCAGCCAAGGAAGGAATCGGGTACAAAACGTCAACTTTTAGAGCTGCTGTACCAGTTGTACTTTAAATGGCCTTTAAATATAACTTTTCCACCTGTCTGTCCAGTAATAATTGAGTCAACTGGCCTTTGCCATCTTAGAGTAAATCCTAATTAGTAGTCAAAAATCCATTACTAATCTAATCTAAACCAAAATACTTTCCTCCAGCAGCAGCCAAGCGGAAGGGTTGGATTAGATGATCCCCAGAGGTTTCTTCCAACCTCCGCAATTCTCTGACAAAAAGCAAACAGTATCTCCAACGCTACAGAACTTTGTCTGAAACAAAATCTTGCATGTATGTTTTCTATTCCATTGCCACTGGCTGCCTGTGACTTCATCACTATGAACTACAAGCCATTTCATCATTAAAACATGAGTTTTATTCTTGTCTTCATCTAAAATAACCTTGTGCAATTTCCCATCAGGTTATTTGGAAGTCACTTATCTTTGAGGTACAGGCAGTGAGAGACTATGTTCAAACATGAAGTACGTAACAAAATATGAGCTGGGAGTCAGTGGAAAGCTTGTACCCCTTGTTTCCTTCTGTACATTCAGAAAGAACCACAGCAAGATCATCACATAATCTGCACATCCATTTGTACACTAAGAATAAACACTTTAAAAAATGCACCTACAAATTGTGTAGCAACTTTCTCACTAAAGTCAAAACAAGGATTGTTCTTTTCTCCATCATCAGAATCTACTACTTGGTAAGGAATAAAGGGACAATTTCTGACTGTAAAACTCAAAAGATCAAAAAAAAACCAAAACCACAGCCCAGCGATCTAATGATCTTCTTAGCTAAGTAACGTTCCCATGTTTCACTTTCCCTTACACTCCTGCATTGCTACTCGAGGCTCATTAATAACTGGCAAACTCCTGAAATTCACCTTATTAATATTCAGAAGGTGAACCGCATCCCAAGCACACAAAGCTGTAGCTAAGCAACCATGCAAGTCTTTTCAAGGAAGATTTTCAGGGGTGTTACAGAGAGAAAGTAAGCCACTTGAAAAAGCAAAAAATAAAATAAAACCACAAGCACTACCACAAGCAGAGCTAAAGCTGCAAAAGAGAAGGGCTCCAAGGTCCAATAAACAATACAAAGTACAACCACAAAAGTTAATAAATAAAGTTAATAATAAAGTGGCTAGCAAATGCAAAATTTCTAGCGAAAGGAAAAAAGCAGAGTTGACATGAACAATGAAGCATAAATGGGTTGTGTTTGTTTTTGTTTCTTTTACCAGTGAACATCAACATTTAGAAAGATCTTATCTTTACCTAAACACAGAGCCAAGTATGGCTCTCGACCAGTTTCTCCAAACCATGGGAACCTTCCCATATGTCTACAGCAGCAATTAGAGTAGTTTACATCTTTAAGCAGACCACTAAAGCAAAACAGCAGTGCCAAGGGCTTAGCTCTCACACTACCAGTTTCTGGAGGTTTTAGTCAAGTCCAATTCTAGCCAATTTCCCTGAGCTAAACACCCACCAGTATTTACAGAATAGGTGCACTTCCCACAATTCAGATTCACTGGAAAGAAATCTAGTTTTCCTGTTTTCAGACTCTTCCATAAGAGAACCAGATCACAGGTGGGCACAAATCACCTGCTTTATTTTGAAAGACCATTCCCGCCCCAGACAAGCAGACTCACATAAACACATTCTCACTAGAACAACTGGACTGACACAGTTTCAGCTTAAACTAAGGGGAGTCCCTGCAAAGCATATTTGGAGCAGGAGAAACTATAAACCTCTCCCTACTCCCAGTCAGATCTGTACTGATCCCCCAAACACACAACTTTTATGTGTGTGTATGTATGTATGTACGTATCTGCACATATAAAACATACTGAGTAATACATACACATATCTATGCACTGGTTGATAAATTAGAGAAGAGTTTTAAAGCTACAAGAAATCAAGTGCTTACTTCATCAACTAGTTCTTGCCACTCTGCCAAGCTGTCCTATTTAATTCTACTATAATTGTTAGGAGACAAAACACAGACCTACCAACAGAATATAAATAACTTTGTCCCTTGCTCATGAGTATAAATCCCACTAAGTTCAGCAGTGACCAAAAATGAGCAGCAGGCAGTCTCTGATGAGCTCCCCTTGGCAGACCAACACCCAGACTCAACAACTGAGGTAGGATTTTTAATGCCATCTAGTAATTTTGGTTGACATGTTGGAGATGATGAAGGTCTCTGGAGAAACACCACAAGCTGGTTCTCTCAGAGCACAAGTCCTTCCAGAAAATGGATAAAACAGTCTTTGAGTGCCTCTTTTTATATCTAATCCAAAGGCCAAAGAACAGACTGACAGGTATATTGGGCCAAGGCAGCATTATAGGTATCTTATAATTTAATTCAAAATAAATGCAGAATCTTCATTTTCCTTCAAATTTTCCTTTCATTTTAAGCAAAAAAGAAAAGAAAATGCAAGTAACACATTGGAGCAACAGTACTGTCAGGTTCAAAAGAAAAAAGCAAACATAACTGCAGACCATCAGAACTGAACCACATCTACTGGATCAATTGCTCTGTGTTTCTTTAGGGAAGTGCAGGGGGATAACACTTTAATACTCAGGAAATAAAATCTACAATTCTATCACCTCCTGAATTACTCGCATCTGGAAGGAGATTTCATTCAACACAACATTCAATTTTGCAGACCCTGTAATTTTATCAAATTCTCTTCTCGGTATAAGTTGACCGTAGGATAACACCACTGAGAAAGCAGCCTGGACTACAGTACTCATTTTAAGTCATGCATTCTGAAGTTTCAAAAAACACCTAATTAATACATTTACATTATTTATAGGCACATACATATTATGTCTACATCTGTACTGTTATACAGAAACATGCTAATGACTCAAAACTCAATTTTGTTAAGTCAAATAACAGAATATGAAGAATGGGTGCAGCAGGAACAACAGGGCACAATTTGTGCCTAGGTAACAGTTGTGACATCTGTTAAGATCAAACTTCTACAGTGCCTACATAATCCTACAAGTGACTGTGAGCAAACTTACAATTCTTTCTTCAGAAATCAATTTTAAAGTGCAGTAAGAACTTAAAGGCATTTCATGTGGACACGCAGGGCAGTGATTTCAAATAGGTTTCTGTGAGTGCATAGCAACATACAGACTGGGTTAAAGGAATGACAGTGAACTTGATTCAGTAACATCATGTCAAAAGAAAAAGCTTTTGACTAAATAAGGATTGGAGTTTCCAAAGCTTGGAATCATGAAGAAAAAACCTGCTACATCCATATTTAAATAATCATCTACCTAATTTCTCAGCTTCAATTGAAGAAACAAACACGTAAGGACACACGTCTTCATTCATGTCACCAAATTCATGTTTGAGCTTACACACATTTTAAATCACACCCCAAGATTCTACATACAGACATGCAGGAGTTAATTTTCAGTTTGACCAGACAGATGCACCTATTGATACCTTACTTAGAAAACACCACTTAATGGTGTGCAAAAGGAACTAACAAAACCCATGAAAAATACATTTGCTCAGATCAATTAGGAAGATTTCAATTTTAAAGAGAAACACTTTGCTAGTTCAAGAACAACCAACACTATTTACTTAAAGCAGCAATTTAAAAAGTTGACTGAATTCAGAAATCTTATTCACTAATAACCCTGTTACCATTGTAACCGAATGTTAAAAAATATGGAACTCCTACAACTTAGCAAGTGACAGATGCTTCGGGCAGAACCAAAAGGGTAAACCCTCACAAGTGTTTGCTATGTGATAACCTGGTAGTAAATAAAATAGAATTTCACCTCACCACTTTTCAGCAATAATGCTGATCAAAAGCAGCATCTGAGAATTCAATTACACAAGTCAGCCCAGTGCCCAGTAATTAGGCAAATACTACGTCTTTTTTTCCCCCTATTATAAAAATAGGAACAAATGAAGCAGCTGTATAATCAAATTTAAATATATGATTCTACATGTTTCTTGTTCACCCTAATTCTCATCTCTGTAAATCAGTAACAGCCTATAATAAACCTCACACTCCTTGTGTCAACACAACATGCTAGTTGAGAACAAAGCTATACAAAGCTCAAGATACTTCCTTTGAGATTAAAAAAAAAGAAGAATTTACAGTTGCTTTTTTCAGAGCAAAGCATATTTCAAAGACAAAACAAACTTCAGTTTTTCTTTTCCATCCATATTGAACATATCTTGAAAAGTGACAGTTTTTCATATTTTTTCTTGACATCAACAGCTGTGTATCAATAACAACAATAAATAACCTGTGAGAACTCTGTCCCATATACTGTTCCTAGCTCACAAGTTATCATTTCTGCAATTACCCAGCAACCACAAACCATCAGTTTCAGCATCAACTCAGTGAGTTCATTCAAGCACCTCTTCATATGCCCTATGTGCATCACTTGCTTGCCATCTCCTTAAAGACTTGGAACAGCTGCTGCCACCTGGAAACATCTCATTGCTAAGCTGTGACAGCACACAAAAAAAGACCTTAGGCAAGGGTTTACACTGAGTGTGAGTTTCTGCCAGGACATAGACTCTGATTTGTGAAAACTCTTAGGAAAAGTAACTCAAGTTCACATCCTCTGTTTAAGTCTACGAGAATAAGATCCATCCACAATAAATACAGAACACCAGAAAAAAAAATAAAATGAAAAAAGCACAAAGAAAATTATACATTCCCAGCACTGAAACTCTGTTTCTCTCACTGACCTTTTAATTTCCTTTTAATCTCCCAAGTATGAGTACAGCCAAAGAACTACCAAGAGGTGAGCACTTTCTATACTGTTTATGTACCTGCTATGTAAGGGCATAAGAAGTATCAGAGTTCATTATACAGAGATTCTCAGCAGTGTGTCTGTCAGGTTGTATTCCATTACAAGAGAAAAAAATGAAGATAAAACCAAGAAATTGCTATCAGAGATATTAATATCCAGCTTACAGGCCACATGCTGCTAGCATTAAAATTCACCAGAACCACAGTCTATCCCTATGATCTTCTCTCTCAGAACTTCTAAGGAACCATCTGCAGGATGAATAACTTTTCAGGAGATGAAAACTTCACAGATCTCAGTCTCCCATGGGGCCTCATGACTGTTCCCTTTTACACAGTTAACATCAATGAGCGTCCTCAAGAGAAATTACAGTTGAAAACAAGGCACTATCACATGACAACTCACAACTAACCATCAGTTCCCTCCCATGGAAAAGCCAGGCAAGGACACCCAATAGTTTATTCATGAACCTGTCTACTGGCAGAAAATCAGTCACCTTGTTGCGTGTGTACTGTCCAGACCCTCGTGGGCAGCAGGCAGGAAGTGCATGCATGCACCGTACAAGTGTGCAGCAAGACCAGTGTTTCCCGAAGCTGTCATACTTACTGCATGTACACAAGCAGCCCAGCCATCTGACAGGAGTACTTGACATAACTTGCTTTGCAAAAATGCTTTGAGAAAAATCAAAAGTTTTACCCAAAATAATAAAATGCTACACAGAATACATTTCTCATTTCTAATCATATCCTGGAGTGCTAATATCATTGTGTTAGCTGTGGAAAATTAAAATGTAAATAGGAAAAGCAAAACTACATCTCTTCATAATATTTAAGGAAACTGAGTAGACCCATGCAAATAAAACAATTCCATTTTTAAACAGACAACTCAAAACAGACCAAAACTAGACTGTGAATTAGTGCTGTGCGTGCTTCAAACTTTCCTTTACCTCCTGAAGTTCTTCTATGATAGCTTTGGAAAAGTGGCATTCATTTCCCTCAGTAAAGTAAGAGGATATTACATTTGGTGAATATACCCTACTGGATCAAAAGTAACTAATACAAAAACCAAACAGAAGACAACATCCACCCTCTCAGCTGTAAACCTCTTAAACATGTTTATGAGGAAGGATTCCTCAGCTCTGTATCTGGTGCCAATCTAGTTTGCCAATGATGAGATAATAGAAGACACCACCAAAGCAAAGCTGCCGTTAGCAGTTTTCATTTGTCAAGGGCCTGGCAACAGCTTTAGCTAAGTCCCCAGAGGAACACAAGGATAACAGTTAAAGCCAATTCCATAGCAGGATCTTAATTTAAATCTTGCTCTTCGAATACCACATGTCGTTTGGTTTAAAAATAAATAAATAAATCCCACTTCATTCTGGCACTTCTGGGCCATTTTATTGCTACTGCACTTCTTGTATGATCTCCTTCTACAGGAGGGGAAACTCCAGCTAGACCTAAACTGTTTCATTTGGCAACAACAGAAAGTGAACAAGAGAGATAAGAAAAGGTCTGAATCAAAGGGATGACTCGCTATGGAAAGGTCATCTGTTAAGGACATGAAGATCATCTGCTTTCTCAAGTTTTCTCAATGACTTCAATCAGATTTCTAAACAAAATGCAGCGAAGCTCTTGCCAATTCAACATAAGAAATTAATTAGTAGTAAAGGCTTGAAGCTGGTTGAACAAAGAAAATGTAGATGCAAAGGGTAGGTGGGAGGGGTAGGAAAACAGAAGGGAAAACAAATAAGGAAGCAAGCACACACCCCAGCACAATTTTAGTTTAGGTTGCTAAAGAAAATACTGTCTGCCATAGAAAGAATTAACAATTTAATTCATTTTTTAAATGAAAAAACAAAACAAAACAAAAAACACCAAAACTCTTAAATCATGAAATTGCACAGTTGCCCATAATCTGATTTTAACTGGTAAGACCCTTTAAAAAAGAATAATAATAATAATAAACTTACCTGAGTTGCTTTGCATAGTTTTGCTCAATTTCTATCCTTTCTTTTACAAATTTTGCGTATTTCTCCAAGAAGTCAATGCCCCACTGTGTGTGCTTGTCTAAGTTATCGAACTGATCCTTAAAAACAAAAGGAAACAAGAATATTGAGAGTGAGTGAAGAAGTGCCCCAAAACCAGAAACAACACGTAATTCATGAGCTGCACTTTGAAGGAATGTTTGCTATTTGAACCGAAGTCATTAAAATTACAGATCAATCTGAGGGTATGTATACACACCAACCACATACAGGAACACAAAGCTGTATGCACAGGCACTGATCAAGTTCTTTCTGATAACAGCTCTAGATGTCTTCATTTAAGTTGTATTCAGCCTTTGATCACTTCCACAACACCAATGCACCCTCCCCCCCAAACCCCTCCTTTTATTTTCATTCACAAGTGGAAGCTTTCCACTAATTATGACATAACCAGAGATAAGTCTTAGGTAACTTACAGACTGCTGATCAACTAAAATGATGTACTTTTAAAAAACAAACAAACACAAGCAGCAGTAATTTTGTTTGACATGAGAAAGCAATTCCACTCACTGAAAAAAAGATAATGTAAATTATAATGATAATAATGATAATGTAAATGATAGCTGCATGACTAAGTTGGGCAGCATATGAAAAACACTTATTAAAGTAAATCTATACACAAAGTGCATCAACAGTTCTAGCAAGAGATTCTAAAGAAAGCAAACCTTAGCCATTACAAATGTTAGAGGAAAGTAGATGCACAGCAAACAGGAGGACCAAAGATAATCTTAACTTCAAGAAATAAGTGGTGATTATTAACAAATGATCTCCAAAACTCATCTTTCACTGTATTCTGTACTATTAATATTACTGACCAACTCATTTCACAAATGAGCTTCAGAATACACAATCAGGGATGATGGCTTTGCAAATATTTTCCTCCAATGAAAAACTGTTTTTGATCATTTGACACGTCACACTTTACAGAAGTATTTAATCACTGTCAAAGTGCCACCAACTTTGCCGCAACTCTGTTCCTTCATCTGATTCTATAGAGAGTAGGCTCTGAGCAAAGACCATTTAGTAGGATTATACAATAGCCCCTGAAGGGAAGAAAGAATTCGTTCCCTTCCAATATGAGGATCACACATAGAACATACATAAGACAATGAGAATGAAGTGAAAAAGAAAGCTGCTCTAATGCAGGGCTCAAAACTAAAAACCTGTTCCTTATCTTCACCACTCTTTACATACCTTCATATTAGTGCAGCTCCCCCACTATTACTGATGCCTACAGAGTTACTCATGAATGCATGAATGACCTGGTAGATAAGCAATGGAAACCCTGATTCAGTGGGCCATTAGTCCACCTTATGCTGGAAGGGGCAAAGGTATCACCACTATATTCTGTTCTGAAACAGCTTCACAAAGCCAGTTTGCTTGCAGTCTTTTGTTGACCCCAAATTCTGTTATGCATTATCATAGAGCAAAGCATACAATACGATGCCTGAAATTAATACTTTCAAAAAATCTGAAATAGATCATGGAACAAGATCCAGGTCAAAAAACAAACAGCCCCAAAACCATTTGGTATCAAACAATCCCCAGTGCAGTTTTAGATAGAAATGCTTTGTTTTATTCCACTTTAGGAAAAGCAAAGAATTAATAATCCACAAAACTGCAGGTCTGAAGTAATCCAACTGAGAAACTGGGGCTGACTATTTAACTCAGTCTCTCATTGTTTGCTGAATTTATACCCATGAGAGTTTCTCCTGCATCCACAGTACAGCAGAAGACAAAAAATCTCAAACACAGTCAAGTAATTAAACATTTTAAGTTAAATTACAAAGCAATTACTTCACATTTTATCACACCCTTCCACTGAAATAGACGGTGTTTGTATGAAACACTGCAGCTTGCTTTTCTGATTATTTTTTTACTTTAAGGAAGATGAAGGCCTTGAACTAAGTTCATGCTGGTCAACACTTTACATCAATGAGATTTCTCAGGGTCAATTTATTGTTTATTTATTATTTTTTAACTTGCATTGTTTGCTCAAAGAACTACTAGACCTGCTACATTAGAAGTTATGGAAACCATGACCTATTAATGACAAGTTACCTTTCCCCACCTATCTTCAGCACAAATTAGGTTATAAAATTATATTTTAATTAGAGAGAATGCTACAGTAATCTAATTTGGACAACACATTTCAAGTTTTCTGATCCTTGAAACCTGTTCCATGCCTTTTTCTTTTCCTTTCCTTTTGTCTCTATGCATTCCTGCTTCCTTTTCTCTCAGTTTAACAACTCTTCCATTTTACTGGCTGAACTAATTATCACTTCTCTTCCTGCCTGCTTCCTTTTATAATTATCTATTAGGACTTCTAATCGTCTTCTCTTCTTGCAACTGCAATCTGCTTCCTTTTATCAGACAGACTAGAACTACTTCCAGCTAAACAGCAGTTTGTTTTTGTAAAACTTCCTGTTAGTTTTAAATCTAAAAACCAACAAAGAGCTGTTCTATATAGGGAACTAAATATAAAGCATCTTTTTTTTTCCTGCTCTTTACAAGTTCTGTCCAGTAGCTTCCAAACAGACTAACCTGCAAATTACACTTTATTCCTCTCTGAAAGTATTTACACATTGAAGAGAGTGGGAAAAAAACATGTCTATAAGCAAAGTTATGTTTGTTTCTTTTTCCCCCAATCAGTGGGGACTTGACAGCCACATCATTTCAAAGATGATGGAGAGTGGATTTGCAACCACATCAGCCAGTTGCTTCAGGACCCTGGATGCACTTCATCTGGCCCCATAGACTTACAGAGCATTCTAAGCCTGTGCTTTTCCCTGCAAATATGTTCCTAGGCCAGCAACAAAATAACTGCATTGGGAACTCTCTCCTGTCAGGTCTACCAGGTGGGGATGCCTTGTTTGGCAGCTAGCAACTCCACCAGGTATGACGGACTCCTGTCCACTATCTAGGATGGGATGGGCATCTATCAGACAGAAAAGAAGAAGAAACATCTGTGGCTACTTCTGAAATGAGCAGTCAGAACTGATAAAGAACTATGTTCTGCATTCGGAGATCAGGTGAAAGACAAATAGGTAAATACAGACAGGATTATAGTACTACAACATACTGTTCACATTTGGAAATATAAATGCTGACACCAATTTCAAGGTAGAATAAGCTAGGACCAAGGAATTAATGAAGTACTTCTGCAGAGGGACAAATCACCTCTTTCAGAAGCTAAGAGCTGTTGAATTAGCTCAGCCATCTCACAGCATTCCACCTTGAAGACACCATTCGACATTACAGATTACAGCTATGCACTCCAGGTCACCAATGCCACTGACTATATCCACTGGACTGAAGATTAGATATTAACAGCATTAGGTTTCTGCCAGCACAGCAAACTGACTGTCCCAGACCACAGTCAGACACTGAACAGTCGTGTTAATAAAAGAGAACCAATGAACAAGTTGCCAAAAGGAGTTCCTCAACAAATACTGCTATTTGTCCAGCTTGTAAATCACATCTGAAGTTCTTCATTTAATGCACAGGCATCCTCATATCAGGTGAATGATGTGTTTATTATATCAGCACTTAAATGTAAGAGAAGAATACCTTAATTCTTCCTGAACTTACTGGTAAGTCCACCTACTGAACCTACTGGCAGGAAAGTTGGCAAGCAGGAAAGTGGTGAAATGATACTAGTAGACAGAAACGTGAATATATTTTAGTCTTAGTTATGTCACAGGAACCAGAAAGACTTCTAAATTTAACTACAAATTAACAAAATGCGATACAATGAATCACAGTAAAAACATACTACTGTTTATACAACGTTTAGAGATGCTGTTGCTCACTGTAAGAAGGACCTGGAGAAAATCCCACATTTACAGCAAGACTGGAATAAAGCATTGTGGCTCTGCATCAATGGAGCAGCAGAATTCTAAACTTCCTATGTGACCAACAGCCACACAAGGTCTCAGGTGAAGCAGTGCTGTACAAAATTAGCGCTACCACATGATTTATGTTAGCCTGTAAACAACACAAAAAATAGGCAAACATCTGGCTTGGAAAACTATGCCGCAAGATTTAGATTTTTCAAAAACTGTGTAAAAAAAATCACTTTGTTCCTCAGTTAGAAAAGGTTGTTGTTAGAACGTGGTTCTAACCTTAATGTACAACATGAACATTTTAGCATAGTCCTAAGCACCACTGAGAAAACTGCTGAAAACTTAAAACGTAATACTAACAAATACCTCTCTAAAAATTATACATACTTCAATAATGTCATTAAAAACACATCCCTAGAAGATCAAGTGAGCAGGTAGTCCCTCATGCTTTCCAGTACTTGCATACGTGACCTACTGAACTATTCTTGTGTTCAAAAGCATCACTCTTCTAAAGTGGGAGCAGCAAAGAGATCTCAGCAGCTGTCAGTTTTGTCAGAGAAGGGTTAACCTAAGTTCCGGATCTGACCAGACTGGCCCAGCATCTAACAAGCAGACCTACTGCTTTTTTACCCCCCCACACTGTAAGGAATGAGGACAGTGTACTCAAGAAAAGAAGGGAGTGATATAGATGTTAAACCAAAAGGGTTTTCTGAAAGGAGGAGGTAATTAGCCTGGAACTAAATAGGCAAGGGGAGAAGTACAGAAGAGACAACAGGGTCAAAGCTACATGTTTTGTAATGAGATTATTATTACAAAATACCCAGGTGTCTCACGTCATCGATTCAGAAGAAAAGCTTCACCAGCTTTGCTGCTCACAGTGTTGCACTTCAGCTGCCTAACACTGCTTTGTAGGACATATTCATTACTTACCAAGTAAGCTCCATCCCTTATGCATGCACACACTATGCTGCACAAGCTCCTATTTATTGTCATTCAACTGTACAACCATGAAATCCAGTTTACGCTATTTAGTGAAAGTTTTAATGAACTTACATTTTGACACGGGTAAAGTAACTACTACCTTGCATATAACTTTGAGTCTTAGTTCTGAAGACACTAAAAGCCAAGCATATAATGATAACAAGTGATACAAATTTAAAACAAGGAAGTACTTTCTGCCAGCTGGGGTAGGGGGAAGAAAAAGGGAAAGAATATCAACTTCCCTGTAATCCAAGTATCGCTTCCTTATATTTGCTTGCTGTTCAGCTACTTGGAAAGTTCTGAAAATACAGCTTCTAACTGACATAAAAACCAGATAGTGTTTATCAAGGAGGGTGCACAAATCCCACCCAACAGAGTCAATCTGATGTGCTTCACATTTTAAGTCACGTTTAAGTCTTACTTCAGTGGAATAAACATAAATAAACTGTTTGGTTTATGTTTTGTCATTCTGCTTATCTTTCTGACAATTAGGATAAACCCAGCATAACAGCATCTTTGCACAATTACTGATATAAGCAGCAGAACTGACTGGACAGTTTCAACACAAAAAACAAGGTACACCCCTTCTAACTGCCCTTGGATTTTTAACAAAGGGGCAGCTTATTTGGAATGTTAATCTTGTCTCACCAATTCCTTTAAGTACCTTTCATGGCACTACCCTTAAACAGTAGTTTGTAGAAGAGTTCTGAGCACAAAACATACAATTTGTAACACAGAAACAAAGTGAACACACGCTGATATTAACTCTTGGATCAACACAAGAGATGTGATTAAAATACTCAGCAAACATTCTGAACACTGTACCTTCAGGTAAACTTCAATCTTTCCAACACAGGCACAAGAGATCCAGACAGCAACTCATTCAGCACAGTGTAAACTGTTTCAACTAATGTCACAGTTCCCATGTATCTATATACATTGTAACACACTGAACACCAATAGTATACAATGTGTTCAAAGCCCATGAGTACAGCCCAGCGTTAAGAGGAAAGCATAAACCTTAGCTTTGCTGCTCCTCATATTCAAAAATGACAAGCGTACTAAATTGATTGTCAGTAAATCTGCTCTTTTATATCAGAGTATGATACCCCTTAAACAGTTTAGACTTCTTCAGTTTCATTTAACAGAGTTATTAGACTCTGTTGTTCATGAAAGGCTGCAAATGTTAAGAGAATCTCTGCAGACCCAATGGGAGCAGACACGGTTTGATACTTCACAAGATCAGAGATCACAAAGGACAGGTGAGGCAAACAGCCAGCAGCGCCAGGAGGCCAGCCTGCTATCTCATCATGTGCTGCTGGTCAGCGTGACAGAGAAGGGGAATTTTCAACACCCCGTCCTAAGGTGAATTTCCCCTTCAGAATCACCTGTGAATGTTCCAGCATTCAAAAGGAAGAACAGAGAAGCCACACCTTTTTCCCTTCATGAATACCTTTGAAAACAACAGGAAGTGCTTCTCAAACTTGACTTTAAAACCAGATGCACATACTTAACAGGGCAGTAAATCAGAGCCTTCCTATCTTCAATATTATTTCAGATAAAGAGGAAGCCTGCAAAACAAACAACCCACCACCTATGTATTTCCTATTTCACAGGGGAATCTACTGCACTTATTGCTTCTACAGCAAAATTCACATAACATTAACGTAACTGAAAAAAGAATTTAAATTAAAAACAGATGTCACTACTGGCATCTTTGGAACCATGGATTTTTTCAGCTTCCCAATTCAGATAACTAATGTTACAGCGTAAGATGATTCTGTTCCATATCAAATGAACTCAAGTTTTTAGGATACAAGCCCAGAAAACATATTGCAACATTCTTTCATGCTTCACTGTAAGAGACCTCAGGATCACAAACCACATTACACAAAATACATTGTTAATATTATCCACAGAAAACTGCAATATAAATGTATTTTATGAGCTCAAAGAATACAAATGCTGTGCCCCTTCCAGGTTAACAAGCTGTTGTCTTCCCTTGCCAAATACCTTGAATGTGATCAGTGGCATCATTTAACTGCAAGCAGATGCATTCTGTTAGAAGACCCATGTTTTGAAAACAGGAAAAAACTCCAGTACAGCATATTTAGACACTGAAGTTCCATATGCAAAAGTAGAGCACAAACGTTGCTGTACTGAAAAAAAAATAAAATAAAACCAACATGTTTTTAAACTGTCAGAACGACATTTCTCAGTCTAATATATACATACAAAACTCAAGACTCAAAACATCTTGATTTCGTACAGTTTCTGTCACCTGACGTAACAATTACATCAGTAAAACTTATTCCACAAAGCTGTGGGAGCTCAATATTGAAAGTCAGCAAATCTACAACGTGATCAGTGCAAAGATATCAGTGCAAAGATACAAGCGTTTCCTGAAGCAATCACGTTTAGGACAGAAGTGAGACGTCCAGAGGAATGGTTTTACATTGAAACAGAGGACATCTGGAGTAGGTGTTAGGAGGAAATCCTTTACTCAGAGGGCAGTGAGGCACCAGCACAACCCAGAGGAGCTGTGGGTGCCCCAGCCCTGAAGGCACCCAAGGCCCACCCATGGCAGGCCTTGGAACCAGATCTTGAAGGTCCCTTCCAACCCAAATCATTCTACGATTCTATGAAGAAAACATGGAATGATGGGGTCACACCTGGCAGTAGTGACACCAGATGACGTTCATTCCTTTTTGAAGAGTCTATTTAGTTTTGAGAGACCAAAAAACCAACCAAAGTAGAAATTAAAAAGTACTTCAGCAGGAGCCTGCCTTCTGCTGTTATTCCCTTCCTACATGAAGTAGAGAAATACAAGGATAGTGATACTGAAATACAGTAGATAACTAAAAGGTTAAAAATAAGCATCAAATCCAGGTACTTGTACCTGTGGCTGAAGCAAGCACCTTGGTCATTTTTTCCCCTCATCACTTCTCTGGTTAAGTTCTACGTATAAGATGAGACGATAATTCAATCCCTCATCTACCATAGGTTTTAAAGCGCACACTTTGAAAAAGCCACCTAATTGCAGCATTTTAAGCACTGAAGTTAATTCTATATTTGGTACAAAGCAGCTTGTTCTGTTACTGACATCCACAAAGAAAAAAAAAAAAGCTCCTGTAGTAAATAATTAGTAGGTCTGTCTCCTAATAACTTTTCAGTATTACAAAATCAGAAATAATAGAACAAAACAACAAAACAGTGCTCAACAAAATATTTTAGGTATAGCTCATAATTCTAATGCAGACCAAAATCACCATGAGTTACAGCACTTCTAAACAAAGACGCCTCTAAAATGGTAACTCCTTACTGAAGGAGCTTGATTCCAAACAAACAGCGTTGAAAATTGATGCTTCGTTATCTGGGGAGACAAAACATTTTACATCCTAGCAAAAACATTTTCAACCTACTGATTAAGGCCTGACAGTTTGTAATGAAAAAAACACATCAGGATTAGTAGTGGAAAAAGAACACAAATTACTTTTCCCTAATAAGTGGTTTATTTTGTTGTTCATTGCAAATAACCGCATAAAACCCACGCTTATCTTTCCAGAAACAAATAAAATTGGAATAAAATGGAATCAGACATTTTCTCATCTGTGTCAGTACCTGAGTTCAGGACATCTTTAGCATATAATGGGAAGTTAAAGACAGTCTGCAGGCATCCATTTTTTCCAAAGAGAATGTCTTGGAAAGGCAGTAAGGAAATCCCAAGCAAAGAGCTCAAGGACAGCTGCACAGCATGCTGGCAAAGGAGCACAACACTATTATGTACTTTATTTGGAATTATCATCCCCATGAATCTCAACAAAATACTAAATATTTAAAATATTTGAAAGATTATATATCAAAATACACTCAACAAGGTTTAAAATAATTTTAAAATAATTTCATTTTCAGCTGTCATCGCAGCTAGTTTCATTCAGTCTTTTAACAGCATGCTGAGATACAAAAATTGAATATCTTAATCCCCTTTTAACTGAGCCTATCGGAAGCATTTAGATTCAAAGTCTGTTACTCATGATGACTGCAAACATCTCAAGTCAAGGTTTCCAAACTCAACAATGAACTGAACTGTTAACTTTGCTCAGAACATAATGAAGAATTCCAAATATTAATGTAGGGTAACAACACACCAAAGAATTCAAATAAACTACCTGCAGCTGAAACAGTACACTGTTTCCAGCCACATGAATGTAATCTGATGAGACCCGCTGCCTTCTGTGTCAGTATTAATTAAGGCATTACTGGAAACGTCTTTTTGTAAGTTGTACTCCAGGTTTAAAGTCAATAAAGGAAACTCAAATTGCACAATTAAGTACCTTATGAATATATCTGCCATTCCTTCCACTTAAAAAAAACAAAAAACAAAAAACAAACAAATAAATAGCAATGGATACTCCAGTGTTCCCCATCTGGAACTGCTGATTTTGAAAGACAGAAATATTAACACTGAAAGCCTTTGATAACGCTTTAAGATGCAACAGGTAATTTATGCTATAGAACACAGAAAACACACCACAGCTCACGCAAACACCAAAGAGAACCGCACACATTAGGAATGATGCTGTATGCCAAAATAAGACCTTGTTACATGTAACATCGCAGAATTGTTACTTCTTCAGCATTAACTTGTCAGGATAACTATTCACTGTGTTCTACCTTCCTCATAAAGCAAAAGTTAACGCTAAACAGGAGGTAAAACTGGTTACTCTGAAGACAGAAAAGATTATAAATGAAAATAGCATAAGAATGATGAATGAAGCAAAGTGTTAAGTACTTCTAGCAAATGAAGACAAAAATAAATGGTTTTCAGGAAAAAGAACAAAATTTCACTGTACAAAAAATACCAAATATGGTAGACACCATTTCTTTGTATAAGTCTACAGCACTAGCTTATAGTATGGCACTGAATATTGACACACCAAAGATGCAACCTCAAGAAAATCCTGAAACTCTTTATTGTGTGACATGAGTACTTAGACTTTCACTTTCCACATGCCCTCAGCAGGTCTCTATAAAATACAGCTCAAAAACAACCGCACAAGAAAAGCTGTAGTTAACTGCATGCTCCACTATTCAACTGAGATCAACTGAAAGAAACTGGTATAGTACTCTTAAAAAAAAAAAAAAAAAGAAAGAAAAAAGAAAAAGAAAAAAAAATCCTGTCTGAAATTACAGATTTAGAGAGTAAGAACCCATTTTTGCTATGTATTTTTAGAGCATGTACCTGACTGGGCAATTCGTGTATTTAAGGAAGAAAACCTGACACCATATGAAAGCTGTTTTGCACTGACTGCTTTAGGACAAACAAAGCCCACACGCGCTCTGTCTTTCCTCTATATTTCACCATCACAACCGGCACCGAGCCACAACTTTACAGAAGGTTTAAAAATATGCATGAATCACTCCTTCGTGTTTAGAACTGAAAAGGAAGTATTCCACAATAGACATAAGGCAAAACTAATTTCTGAAAAGGCAAGCATGTATCTATTGACACTACTGTCAAGATGAGAACGCACCGTATTGTGCAAGAGAAGGAAGAAGTGGCATAATGAAAAGCTACACTGTTTTCTTATCAGAATGACTGCTCCTAGTGCTTAACGTATTACATATGGCATCCAACCATCAGATTAACCTGGAGATACAAGAGCATGATCCTTTTTCCACAGATGAACAGAAGTCAGCAAAAAAATGAAGCCTCTTTTCCAGCAACCTAACAAAGTAAAGCAGCCAAGAAAGCCACAGGCTTCAGGTGTGACTTGAGTCTGATGGTCTGCATGACAGAAGTTACGCAAAGTACAAAGCACTACGAAGAGTTTACCAGGATGATAAGAATTACATATGTTACATAGGGCCTCTGTTAGAAATTGATTCAGTTCCTCAGCACCCAGCACAGATAAAAGCATCACTCCCACCTTCAGTCTGCTCAGAGAATTAACAACAGTTCTTTCAGAATTAAAACTGAAGAATGAAGCTTGCGTTTGAGGCATAGGCAATCCTTTCTAACTCATTACTGAAAAGAGAGCATGAATGTTGTCCATTTGGTATGATAACCTTTCACTGATTTTGTAAATCCTCAAAAAATGTAAAGCATTTCATTAAGTCGGGATGTATTCCTTATGCAGCCCACAATTACAGACCTGCAGTATAAACCAGACAGAATACAGAAAAATATTTTATCTACCAATCCCTAAGCATAAATACCACCAGTATCTGATTGCCAATAAATTATTTTAAACCCCTAAGAAAATAACTTCAAGAACTGCAATTTCAGTGACATTCAGTGATAACTCCTGAGAGTCAAAGTAACTGAAAACACTACTAGCCTCAAAAACACAAAGAGAAGACAGCATCAGCGGCCTGCCATTGCTTCTGCTTGTACCTATGGAGGCCAGTTCACTGATTAACTGGACTCCAACCACCAATAGGATTTGCTCTTTGCTAAAGCCTCTTACCATGCACAGCTACTCAGATCTCGCTTTTTCCATTTCAGGAACACAAAAGATAAAAGTGAAACTCGGGGAATTAAGCCTGTATCTCTCAAGTGCTGGGCTGCTGCCCTGAAGGACTGCACTATTGTTCTGGGAAACAGATAAAGTATGCAGCACCAGTAGCAAAGGAAAAACATTTTTAAAAAGTCATTTTAGAAAGAAGTAACTTTTGTTACTACAAATCACCATCAGGAACAAACTACTTAATAGTGTCTCAAACCCAGGGAGATAAAGTACTTCAAGTTCTATGAACACAGTGCTTATGTGGGAGAAGCCTCACCACCTTTAAAAAACAAGCAATCAAACAAAACAAATAATACCCAACCCTTAATTCCTTAGTCTCGACCTAAAGACTAAATCAGACCACCACACCTCTGGCTACAGGAATAAATATTTGAGTATCACACTGAAGACTGAGGACACTTGATAAAATTCCTTACGTGGTGACACTTCTATTTGAAGTTTCATGGAATTATATACTATACAATTCTCTCACATGGTTTATGAAGCAGAAAAATTCCCAGGCAATTGAATTTTCCTAAGTTACTATTGTTCTTCAAAAAACTATTTTTTCTTTTCCCTTTCAACAGGAATTTTGCTCTTTTCTTCCTCTCCTCCAAATAAATAAGCACCTTCTTGATGGATGCATCTCAAATGTCACTGTCTACTGTTTAATGACTCCCCAGACAGTATAAAAAACAAAACAATAACACAAAACAAGTACAGCTATTAAGAGAAACTTTTAATTAAATGAGGTTAATTCTGAATACTTAGAAAGTGGAGTTTTCATCACACAGGAATTCCAAGTACCAACTAATATCCACATTCTACTAAATCACAGCTTCCAACAGTCAAAGCTCGTAAAGCCTGAACTGAGATCCCACAATAATTAATGCAAATAATAAAATACCAGCATTTTTTGTCAGTTTAAATAATGCAGTGCAACAACCACAACCTACAGGTGGCACCAGGAAACTCAGATGCAAAGTGGTAACTCTGAATGTACTGCATATTTTACCATAGAAACACATTTTTGGAGCAAGGGCAAAAATAAAAGACCTTTCTGTAAGATCACCTAGAAGAACCCATTATTGCTGTAGTATCAGTACAGTATCTCCAGGTTTCATTAGCTTTCCAATTATCCCCTCCCCTAAAAAAATACCGGCTCTGAGAAGTTCCTTATATACAATACTTACTTTCAATAAGAGCCAGGTGTTCCACTGGTCCTGCAAGACTTTTGTTTATAAAAAGAACAAACAATGGTGCAATTAAATATACGGGCAAGTATCAGCACTATTAGCATCCAAATAAAAGCAGACCTAAGGGAGGAGAGGGAACTCTTGATTCTTCAGAACTACATTATTTTTATCAGCCCTCATTAATGGACCTTTATTAAGCGTTCTACTTACTAATAATGGATAAGAACTCATTTTCATGGAAAAAATAAAACACATTTTATTAAAATCCAAATAATGTGTACAATGTCTTAACAGCCATTAAATTTTATTGCATTGTACCTTTTATAAAGTGGGGGCTTAACCTTTAACACTTTAACTTGTGCTGCACAGCACCTAGTCCTGCTCTGTCACTTGGCATGACCAGTAACCAAACAGCACAGCACAACTGCGGCACTGATGGCTCTAGGCATCAAGTAAACAAATAAGGTTAAACACACTTCAAGTACTGATTAAAAATGTCAAACATCCTAAGTATTTCTCTAACAGTGAATGACTTTAAGTAGCAGTAAATAAATAAATAAAATCAAAACAATCAAATGACATAATTGTAAGATAAAACAGGAACAACTATTGCAAAAATGAAGACTGCCTCTTCACCATCCAGTGTGACTGTTGTTCTATTTCTCTTCAGCACACAGTTAATGCTCCAAGCTCAAATCAAGGGGATGCCATTTCATTGCACAATGCTGATAAAATATTGTTTATCTAATATGCAACGATTAAAAAAAACATGCTGCACTACGTCTTGTGCATCAGCCAATGACAAGGCACAGTACCTACCTACTGAGCAAATACTTCCCAAGAGCAGCATTACGTGAATAAGTACCATGATCGAATGGTGAACTTCCTTGCTGGTGCACAGCAGGTGTTACCCATCCAAGCAACGTTTCATCAAATATTGCCAATACATTCCTTTCAAAATAGACACAGCCTTTTTGGACAACAGCTACCCAGGTAGCTCAGAGGGAATTATGCTTCACAGTGAAGAGTTTTAAATGGTTCCTTCATTAGGCAGTCTGGTAAATAAGAACAAGGACGAAGGTGCCAGAATTTGCTGCTTTTAGGTTTTGCTTATGACACTGAAAAACACTGTATTATTTTGTACTTACACATTAAGTAACCTTGAAATATTATACAAATGAAGATATTGTTGCAATAGTAATTTAATGCAAACAAAGTTTATTCATTTCACAACCTAATGAACAGATAGAAAATAAGTTTACCTGCCTGAGACTACCACAAAAGGTCCGCATCAAAGTCCAAGAAAAATTCAAGTTTCAAAGGCTTTTCAAGCCTGTAAGATGACATTTCTCCTCTGAAAGATGTAACACAACTCTGTATACATGTGCAAAGCACAATTTTAGCAAGCAGTTAAAGCAGCTTAATGCCCTTTTTAGTTACAGAGCAGAAGATGAGTTCTGACCAAAGAAACTATCAAGGAGCAAGTATTTCAAATGTCAGTGCTAAGAGTATTAATAACATAAAAGCAGAAAAATAATTACACTGGAAATTAAAGCTGTTCTCATCACCTAGCAAGAAATACTACACTGCTACTGCTCTTCTTTACAACAGAGCTTGTAGTGAGAAAAGCAACCCAGACTAACAATTCCATTGTAGATAATTCTATGAACAAAGTCCATGTAAAGGGTCAGCATTTTGATGAAAACCTTCTGGTTTATTGTACTTTTTCTTCCTTCTCCTTCCACCCAGCTGAAACACTGACACGCTTCTGAGGATGAACCTATAAAGCGTTCTGCCAAGAGAGCTCTGAGACTGGGCTACGTAAAGTCACTAGAGGCAAAATGAAACAAGCTGATTGGAATTTCAGCTTTCACTGAACAATTTGTTCACCAACACAAGGAAAAAGCTGATCACATCTGGACTTTGGGGATTCTTTTTCTACCAAAAAGAATTCAAGCTGCTGGAAAAGTATGCATGTGTGCTACAAACAATGAGCACTCAATGTGAAATGTGCTCAAGTCCTTTCTGTCCATAAAACCATTGCTGTATTACTCAATTACTGGCTTCACCAAGCACACTAAAAAACCGCTCAGCAAGTTTAAGGACTGAAGCACTTAACCACAGTATTAACAACAGACTCACCTAGATTGATCCAGTATATGAATTAATTTAAATACACAAACTTGCAACAGTTTCCCACAGCACTACATTTTATTTCACTGTGTCTACAGCACCAGTGACAACTCTGCAGGAGCATTAATACAAACCTTCTGCTGCTGAGTATCTATTTGCAAACTGTTCAAAGCCCAACTCACACCTACTCAGTCACTCCTCACCAAACAGAGAAACCTGAACACACTGATAACAGCCTTGTTATCTATTCATGCTTTTGCCAGCCTCAAGTTCTGATGAACTCCTGGTTCCAAGCAATCCTGTTGCAGACACTGCTCTGCCAGGTTCCGTCTTTAAAGAAATCTTCTGCTTGGCTGAGATAAAAAAATCTTGCAATTTCAAACAGCCTCCTGCCATTCTCTCTGAGGAAATCAAACTGCCAGCATTCGGATTTATGATACAGGCAACTTCCACAACTTGCGCTATGAATAAGGATACTGTATAGGTTTCAAATAGGAAGAACCAAGTACATTTGTAAAAACTTCCTTGAAGAGTATTTACATTTCCCAGTACATGTAGAAATGAGGCCATAAATAAAAAATACTTGCCACTTTAGTAGGTTTCAGATGATAATCAGTTTTCAAAACTGAAAAAAAAAAAGCTATCTAAACAGATATTCGAGGGCACAAACACGTATGGTTCCTTAAATTAAAGCACGTTCAACATGAAAGCCAAACTGATAAAGTCTCAAGACAGTGACTCACCCCTTCCTGGAAAAACCAGTAAAAAGGTCATATGTTTAGGAACCAGACAATTGCTGGAAAAATAAAGACAAATATTATTTCTAACTAAAACTTGATACAATTGTTTTCATTCCAGAGCCTGAGGTACCCGCACATCCAATAACCAGCCGCTCAACCCTTACGTAACTTCCCACTTGGAAATCACAGAGCTCTTCACAAGAACGAGATAAGCTGCACAGCCTCCTTGTGAAGCCGCTGCCACCTCACAGAGGTTACGCAGCACCTCACCCACGACAGAGGAAACGCACGTCCCTCTTGGAACTGCAGCCACAAGACACATTCCTTGCACACATTTACAGACCACGTGAGCAAAGGCACTGAATTCAATGGGAGAACTGCTTGCGTTCTTTGGATTAGAGAAGAAAAAAAACAATTTTCATCTCATAAACATCTATGTACTAAACAGCATATCATCTTAAACACAGAGCATGTTACCACATTGGAAAACCAGTCTGTGAAACATTAAGATTCAAAACCACAAAAGAATTTCTTCATAGAATATAGCCTGCAATGTAGAATTCTTTTCAATGGCTTGGGCTCTTTTCAGCTGTTAAAACAAATCAGCAGTACTAACAATTCAGTGACTACATGGATGTTGTGCTGGGGGACGTGGTTTAGTGAGAACTACTGGTGATGGTGGATGGTTGGACTGGTGATCTTGTGGGTCTTTCCCAACCTTGGTGATTCTATGACCATATACAAAGGTTTCTCAGTATCAAATCATTCTTAAAACACAAACCAAAGCCTTTAATTAGATTAAAAACCAGTTTTCCTACCAGAAACAATCAGAGCAGAAATATGAAACATAACAGATATTTTTGAAGTCGATTTTTTCCTCACTTCTCTTGAGGCTTTCCATTTCATTTGTGACATTGTAACTTGGTGACATTTAGGATTAGACAACATAACCATACAACTTAGCCTCTTCTACACAAATAGATGACTGAAAAACAAGAGGCAAATCATGTCCGAGATGGGCACTGAAAACATAAGGAAAAAACAAAAATCAAAGCTTTGAAAACAGACATAATTGACTATTTTAGTAAATAGAAGGCATGGAGTGGATGTTTAAGGGATGATTAGAAAGAGCACATCATCAAATATACTTTGATCTCTCTTTGGTCAAATGTAACTAATTTCTAAAGCAGTTCTCTACAATGCCAGTCGTTTCTTAATTAAAAAAGATGATGTGCTTTTGGCCCCGAGGAGCTCACAGCAGCATCATTAAATCTTCAGTAGCTGTTTCCTTAACTTACAAAATCTAAGGGTGCAAAAGCCCTCAGCAAAACTTCTGCTTTAAATATTTATCAAGAGGTGAGAAACAGATGGCTAGACTGGTTTTACAGACTAGAAACGCTCTGACATGGTATTCAACCTCTTTTCCTGCCAACTGCTATTAAGAGGTTCACAGAGGCTCCAAACACAGAACGAGCATCAGAAGTTGAAACTCATCCCCTCTGATTTCTCTTATTTTATTTTCAGGAGGCAACACGAACCTCTTTAATTAATTTCCAGGGAAGTCACTTCAACAGCAAACGTGCCAATCGCACGCTGAGCTTCGTTTGCTTCCACTCAGTAAGCCAAGAATTTCATTACCAACCACCCTCCAGTCTCAGCACAGTGAGCCGTCAGTGCCAGAACAATTGTACTGGACGTCCAACTGAACTGAACCAAAACCCAAGATGACAATAACCACATATGTTTTGTTAAATCCATGTTAATGTTATTTGTACACTTCATGCCCATCACAAGAACTCCAGATGTATGGGAACACATAGACAGAACAGAGGCTTGTGCTGCAGAGATTCCTCAATGAATCAGAACTCGCCATTTTTCTTTTGAAATCCTGAAAAGTGCATCTCAATGAACAGCGACATTTTTTTACTACCAACCAAGTACAGATGTGACGCTTTGCTATCATGAATTCATTTTCATCATGAGATGATTATTGCCTTATGATTATCACCTATGAAAAAGTGTTACACACAGGAAACCTTAAGAGCACGGCAGTCCAGCTTCAGAAAATATCATTTCAGCTGAACTACAGACACCAAGAGCCAAGACCTTCTCATTCTCAACACTGTCTCCTACCACCAATAGAAGACTGTCACACAAAGCTGCCCACCAGAGTATCTTGGATTTAATGTGAACATACCATAAAGCACATGATGCAGCGAGACTGCAAAGATAAACAAACTAAAAGAATAAAACCCTTTGTGAAACAATACTTACACAACTCATCAAAACGTGTCATGGCAAAAAAGGTGCAAAAGGGGAACACCTTTCACACAGCATACCAAAAAAATGTCAAAGTGACAGAGTTCTAACGGCAGAATGGCTTAAGCACATCAACATCGATGTTATTATTTTATTGTTATTGATTCACGTGATTTTACCTGGCACTACCAAACGAAGTGCATTCACACCTGAAAGCAGCAGCACACGAGTTGTTCAGCTGAGACACGCTGAAAACACAATGTGCTCCCAGAGCTTCAGCCTACTCAGAATGCAACAGTGATGGCCATGCACACCTGTGTCGCTGAGTGGTGGTGTACTAAAAACAGCTGCTTTGAAGGCAAAAAGCCCAGTAATCCATCACATGAAATAACAACTATGGAATTTAAGAGCTAGGAAATACTGGCAAACCAAAGGACATCTTTCCATTGCCAAATCCCTGACATAACCACAGAAGGTAGTTCAAATACACATAAGGTATTTTAACATCGAAGTGCCACTTTAAATGAGTACCACGTAAGTACTGGACAGAAGTTGCTTTTACTAATCCCCTACATCTTCACCCGGACACCAATTTCTCCCTGAATATCCACATACACTTCTTTATACAAAGTTGCATAGAGACTCCAAACGGAAAACAAATCAGAACATTATATCAGCATCAAATACTAACAACCTGCACAAAGAGATACAGAAGAGCCAGATGCAAAATCATCAACATATAAGTGAAGCCCACGGTGCTTATTTGCCCATATATCTGTTTGCAAACATTTGTGCAACATATAGAAAAACTGCCATAAGGATCATGAACCTGCCCACCAGCACCACATCAGCACAGCTGTGAGAGCTACTAAGGGGAGCTCCAGGCTGCAAGTGACCTGCAGGGCCCAGAGGTGCAAGCAGCCTGTGCCAAGTGCCACACTGGGGGCATCCATCATCAGATTCAAATAAAGGAAACCCATTTAAAAGGTGCACATACATGCAGACACCTGCACTGCCAGCAGCTGGTGACACACTGACAAACAGAGCACTCGGTACAGAGCCAGCGCCTTGGGGAGGAGATGCAGGTATTGCCCATGTCGAGAAAAAGGAGGATTCAGTTTTACTGAAACAAAAGCAATAGTACAAGATTTTTAGGTAAAATGCTGACACTGTTTTTTCAAACCAACACGTTCAGATTAGAGACTTTAGGAAAAAAACACACAACATCAAAAAAACACAGATCAAATTCTAGTACTTCCCAGACACTACAATATATGTCTGCTTTTAAAGCAAAGCTTGAAGATGAAATACACCTTTTTGCATGCGTTTCTTAAAGGTTTTCTTGTGAAACTGGCTACAAATTGCTAATGATTTGCTTTCTGTCAGTCTCAGCTGAACAAAGAAATCCAAGAGGCAGCCAAAAGGAGCGGAGCAGCAACACAGCAAACATTCCAAGCTCTCCCCAGCACCAACCCGTGACCCCCTGCCCAAGGCACACACAGGCTCCAACACAGACACACCTGCACTGCCTTTTTACCCCCCAGAGTTAAGGACACAGTATTCACGTCTCAGTTTTGTTACAGCTCCGCCGTCCATATTTCATGAGTGTGTTCCACCCGAGTTCCCCCCTCACCCACAAATCCCAGCTACGTGCAAAACCTGCATAGGAGCCCGGCACTGCACGACCGATGGAAAGCTCAGCACATCTCAGCACGTCTCTGCTCCTCCGCGAGGCCAGCGATCGCTGCTGGGTCCGAACGAGCAGATCCCGAACAGATCTCCAGCTGCACTTCGAGCGCTGTAAAACTGCCCCGGGTGCGCATGTATGCGCTACTCGGTGTTTGAGAGCAGACGCACGGAGGGCGGGCAGCCTTTAACGTGGGGCAGCACAGCCCGGCACCCTTTTTCTCCTGTCCTTCTCGCTCTCACCGCCGGCCCCGGCTGGAACCCGAAGGCGACCCCGGTCCCTGGGCGCAGCCCCGCAGCTCCCGGCCGTGCCGTCCCGCCGGCACAGAGCAGGGAGACAACGCGGCGCAGAACAGCGCGAGCAGCGTGTCCGTGCCGCGAGCAAATTGCAATTGGAGGGGAGGGGAAAAAAAAGGCAAAGAAAGGCAACACAATACGGCGCTAACCGACGTTCTGGGCCGCGCTCAGAGACAAAGCTCCATCCGAGCTGCTTCCAATTAAGGGGCCGCCCGCAGCGATTCACTCTCCGGAGCCGCTCGGTGCTTTCCGGGCACGACGCGGCCGCCTCCCTGTGCGCGGGCGGCTCCCGGTCCCGCTCCCACCTGAGGGGCCGTTTCGGTCCCTTGTGTCCCCGGCCGCTCCGAGCGCCATGGCGGCGCGCGCACCAAAGGCGGCCGAGGCGCTGCCCCGCGGCCCCCGCCCCACCTCGGCGCCCCCTCCCCGCCGCCCGCCCCATCTCCCACCTCCCGCCGCCGCCCCCCTCGATCCCCCCTTCCCAACCCCCCCTCCCGGCACCCCCGGCCGCCCTGCCCGCCTCGGCCCTGCCCCGCCCGCTCCCGGCGCCGAACAAAGCGCCTCGCGGCCGCTCCGCGCCCCCGGGGAAACCGCCGCGGCAGACGAGGGGAGGCGGCGGATCCAGACACAATGAGCCGAGCCGGGACTCACCCACAGCTCCGTGCCCCAGCTCATGGCGGCTCCGCGGGCGGCGGCCGGGATCGGGGTCGGGCGGCGGCGGCCGGAGAGAGGAGAGTCCCGCCGGGAGGCGGCGGTGCCCCGGGTCGAGGGAAGCGGCGAGAAGCGGCGGAGCGAGGACGGCGTCGCGGCGAGAGGCGGCCCCGCCTGGCTCAGGGAGGAGAACCGCGGAGGAGACTGGGAGAGGGGCGGGCCCGGCCGAGGCGGCGGGGGACGGCGCGGGACGGGGCGAGGCGCCGCTCCACAGGGCGGCACGGCGGACGGCGCGACGCCCGGCTCCTCCCGGCCCCTCCCGGCCTGCGGAGCGCCCCTCGGCGGCGGGGAGGGAGTCGGGACCCGGGCGCTTCCAGCCGCCGAGAAGGGGCGCGAGGGCGGCGGCCGCCCGGCAGAGCGGGGACAGCGGCGGGAGGAGAGGACGGGGCGGCCGGCGGGCAGCGCCACGACCGGCCTTTGTGCGGGAGGAGGCCTCGCACCGCCCCTGAACCGACATGAGTCACGGCGCGGGGCGGCGCCGAGCACCTCGACGGGTACTGCACTGCACACCTCAATATACACCTCAATACACACCTCAATACACACCTCAACGGATACCGCACTGCACACCTCAATACATACCTCAATGCACACCTCAATGCACACCTCACTGCACACCTCAACACACACCTCAATACACCTCAACACACACCTCAACACACACCTCAATACACACCTCAATACACACCTCAACACACACCTGCGGCCCGTCCAGTCCGCAGCGACTGCGCGGTGAAGGATCAACCCGCGATTCCCTCCTGCACGGAGCGGGTCGGTGACTCACGGTTGCACGACGGCCCCTGGAAAAGAGCGGGCTATAAATCCTCCTCCACATTATTTCGTCCACGGTGGATGCTGGAAGGAAGGCACAGAGTGACTGATAGATTGAGAGCCGCCACTACCGCTCACACAGCGATGAGTTTATCCGCATGCAGGGTGTTCTGAGGCAGTGCCCACATCACCGCATCACCCCACACCTGGGCACGCCGCAGCCACACACATAAGTTAAGGCAGACTGCTGGCAAGTTGCACCCATCTGAAAACACCGCGCTGACAATGCAGCACTGCTTAACCGTGATCGGTACACACGTTGTCGTACAGCACTCAGGAAGAACAAATCGCTTTTAAGCACTGCATGCCTAGGCCAGTGCTGTGCTGTGCTCCCTGATCGCACACACCTGTATGGGAGTGTTAAAGAAAATGAGACAGGGATTACTACAGCAGCCCCTGTGCTACACAGAAATGCAGGGCCACAGAATGGGGAGAGCTGGACACATGCAGCCCTGCAGGGAAACTGAGAGTGAGTGGGTGCCTCCATCACTCCCTGGGAGGCAGCACGTTTCTCCATCTCACTGGGACCCTGTGTTAATACATCAAAGTCAGTGTCAGCCCTGTGCTGCACAGGTATAGGCTTTCATAATGACCTCATGCAGGTTTGTTTGTTTGGAGTTCATTTTTTTCTTTTTTCCTCCACACTACAAGATACCATAAGTTTAAACACAAAGCCTATTTGTTAAAAGCATGTTTCAGAGGCTGTGTGAGTATTTGCATTGAAAAAACAACATTCACAGCTGGTCCCTAATTTTTGCTTGCTTTCCAGCTGCACTTCATCCAGACCAAGAGATGCATGTGTACACAGGTGAGCATTCACATTCACTCCATCTAGGGGAGCCAGCATCCCAGGTGCAGCCCTGCCCAGAGATGCTTCTCTAAACTCATGAGTATGTAGGAAAAAAAAGCTTGTCAAAGTCTCACCCAATGGACTCAAGAAGGGAAAACACATTCAAGGCATACTGATGAAATTACTGCATGCAGCAAAGGCTCCATGACAAATTGCATTGCTCTGATATCCTTGTACACCATTATCACTCTCTGGAACATGATAACAATGAAGTAAATCCCTTGCTGCATTTAGCTGGTTTTCCCCATCGAGTAATTACACAGAATTTAACAGAAAACTGCCCAATTTTGGTCTAAGCCAAACCTACCTCATTCTATTTACTACACCTGGTATATATTTCAGTAATCCTGTTCACCTCTCAGCAGAATCTAGTTGGGTTTACAAGTGTACCACAGGATGTTGTCTTGGCAGAGCCACAACCAGCATGATTAACTCAGAGCAGCAGAGCTCTGTCTGGCACTCCCCACAGGCACGCATCCCAACAGAGCAGCAGTTCAACTTCCCATGGTCACAGAAGGCAGCATGGCCAACAAATTATTTCCAAATACCTCCCTTCTCAGTGTGAGTTGCCACTAATCCTTTTCTCTGCCAGGCATAAGTCGCTGTCATACCAAAATTGGATTTTTACTCCACAAAGAAACATTGCAGCTCATTATCTCTTTTTGCTCTGAAACCAGAAGGATTTAGTCTCATCCCTTTATTTATACACGCATTTCCCTCCATCATCAGCACTCCAAGTGCTCTAATTTCTAAAAATATCAGCATTAACAACACTTCTGTGTAGTGAGGTGATCATTATTTCACAGCTAAGAAAGCATCAGACAAAGGAACCGTCACACCTTTCCTTGCATGGCCCCAACATGGTCAACAGCACCCAGCAGCTTCCAACACATCCATAGTTACATCTGGCAGGGGCTTTACTGCCACTGGGTTCCTAATTCAACTATTAGGCAAAATATTCAAACTCACTAGGCTCACAAATATTCCCTTACCTCTGAATTTTCATGGGAAGAACTTTCAGAACTTAATCCACTCCACCTCCCCCCACATGCACACCATTTCCAGACAATACTGAAATGCTCTTTTGTTTTTCAATAGCAGAAGTGTATTTTTTTCTCCCCAGCCAACAAACCAAAGGCACTGCCAGTGATCAGATAACAGGATTACACCTGCTGTAAGCAGGAGAAAAATAGGAACTTCCATCTGCTTTTATGAAATCCCATGTTCGCTCTTTTTGCCTGCCCCCAGACAAGAGCACATCTTTCCATGCCATATGTAGCAAAGGAAAAGCGGCGTCAACCAGCATCAACTGGCAACGCTCCAACCACAAACATCCTCTGATTTTCTTTCCACTGAAGAAAGACTTCAGATAATCTGGCAGTTTCTTTTGCATAACGTACACCTATAGCCCAAGCTGAAGGCTGGACAATTATTATAGGAACATAAGGGGATGTCTGTAAGTCATGATCCTAAAACATTACCTTGAACTTGTTCATGCTTAAGCTACCTCCCTGAATACTGTCACCACCATGGCTGTGCTACCTGGAGATCTCCACCTACCACAAGTCTTCTCCATTCTCACACCAACTCCACGTACATTTCCCAATGTTAAAAGAACATTAAGCTATCCAAGTGTCTAACAAGAGGATTTAAATGAATAGGAATGGTCAGTTTGATCAAACTATTTCACAAACACTACATTATATACAGGCATAGAGATCATTAGTGCCAAGATAATAACCCAAGACATGCATAGCAACTTCTATCTTCTATCTGCTTACAAGCAGAGCATATCAGGTTAATGTGTGTTTGATACTGAAACACAGAGAGTCTGTCACAGGTTTTAATTCAAGCTGCCGAAAAATGAGTGAAGGAATGAGCAGCCACAGGTCAGCCACATATTTTCAGGCTTATTAAAATATTTAATATCCGTCTGAATCACGTTCAGAAAAATGTATTTACAGTCGTGCAAAACCTGTCATAAGACGTGATCGTAATCAGTACTCCGGGTCAGTAACGAGTCTCCTTAGAGGAATTTTAAGTCTCAGGTGTGCCGGTATCACGCCCCACACTGGGAGCAGCACCGGACTCCCGGCTGAAACCATTCCCTGAGCCTGACAGCCACCTGCTGGCAGGCAACGGAACGAGCAGGGGAACAAAACCGACCCGTTTCTCCTGTAGCTCACCAGATCCCGTTTCACTGAATGAATATCAGCTGCGTTAATTTGAAACAGGGGGCAGGGAGCCCTCGGCTGCCCTACCTTGTGCACGGCTGCTGGCTGCAGCTTCTCTCCTCCGCAGGAGCTCCCCTCAGCGCTCAGCAGTTCGCTGTCACAGGGTCCTTCCTTTGTTACTATAAGCCCCTGGTGGTACCTCCTTTTCTCATGAGAATGTGGATGTCCACGTTGCATAACAAATTTGCATGAAAGAACCGGCAAAGGATCACAATATGGAAGGAAACTCGGAGTAATCTGCATATCCAAGAGCATCCTCTCCTTTCCACTATTAATCATTTGTAAGGACAGGAATGTAAATAAACCATCACTGCCACTGATTTGCTTAATGACATTTCTATTCCATGCAGCAATTACCTTCCTAAGCCTTTCTCTCACATTAATTAAAAAACAACAGAAAACACTCCAACTCTTCATTATCCTTTCTCCAAAGGTGGGACTCCAACCAGAGCCTGCCTGCCTAAATTTAAGTGATTCCAAATAGACAAAACGAGAAATAAGCCATTTGTCTCAAAAAAAATATTTTTCTTCCTACACGTAACATTTTTTGAGCTCTATTTAGCTAAATTTCAAGACCAACATCTGCCCTTTGGACTTGAGATGCAGATCAGATTAATAGGTAGCAAACCGAGCTCTAGACAAGAGTTGCTTTTCCTTCATCTTCAACACCACTGGTTTTCTCCCATATAAATTCTGGGAGAGTAATGAAAAATTTAAAATTAAAAAAAAAATAAATTAAAAAATCAGGTTAAGTGAAGAACTAAGAACAGAACTTAATTACAGGTGCTGTCTGGTTTCAACGCATTATCCACATAAATTTGGCTTTATAGTTTGCTAATTAAACCACATACATGGCCCTGAAACCCACACCACTCAACCTCTGGAGCAGAGCCTGAGGCCAGCACAGCTCTTGCCAATTAGCCTGGCAAATGAGCTTGCCTGTTGAAGAGGCTCACAAATGAGTTTCCCACCTGGGGAGCTGGCAAGGAAGAGGCCACACAGGATCCTCCCAGTCACAGCATTGCAGCTTGTCAGCCACATTCTCAACAAACTCAAGGGATTCTGTATTTTTCCTTTTGAACTCAAAACCATAAAAATTACAAGAGGTCTGCTACCTTAACCAATGACTTTGAAAAGACCCGAAAGTACTGGAAACAGTGACAGTCAGCTCTCATAATAACTATATATAAAAGGCTTTAAGTCTTGTTTTCAAAATGTCTTCTTGATTCGCCAGCGTCTGAAATCATGCAAGGACCAAATCAAATGAGGAATTCTCTACTCATTTTACCTTGTTGCATATTGACCTACTTACACATAAAGCTTGAAGAGCTACTCAAAGCCTTCAATGGCCAAGTCCACAAAAAAGTTACCAAGTCAAGAATTTGACCAAATTTGAGGACTAACCTGACTCTCCTGGCTGGAATTTGTAAGTTACAAAATTGGAATTGGATACTACAAAAGTGCATCTGAACACAGTCACAAAAGAAAATATTTCAGCATTCCGAAGCTTTATTCTGTGTTCTTAAAGGAGAAGCATCTAAAATGTGCTCCCATAACACAGTCAACACTGGAGATCCCATTTTAGGACAATGTCCAGTTCTCAATCCCTTTCTCACCCCAATTAAAAAACTCTTAAAACAATGAAAAGTCTTCTCTGTCCAAAGAGAACTGCTACCACAATTCTTCCCTCACGACTGTGAGATTCATTCCCTAGAACCTTTTCATCTATAAGGGGAGGCTAATTTAGTGCAAATGTTTCTACCTGTGTAAGTTTTTCAATGTATTCTGTCACATGCTGAGACGGACCAGTTCTACTTGTGCTCATGCTGTTCTGCACCCACTTGGGTACAGAAGCTCATCACTTTATCACTGAAATTCATGTAGTAAATGTTCATCTTCTTCCTGAAAGAAAAGTTCAAACGATGATTTTGGTCTCTGAACATCAAGGCTGAAAGCAGATAACATAGAATTTTTCAACATTTTGGAAAAGATTAACTTTGCAACAGCAGTTACAGCCAATTTAGCCCTGTGTTATTACACCCTGCAGACAGGTATGACTATGTACTTTTCCCCACATTTAATCCAGAATTTCTCCCTTCATTCTAATGATATCATGTAACACAACAGTGTAGGACACAACAGTGATGAATGGGAAAGGCAGTAAAGCATTTCAAGGAAGAAAAAAAAAAATTAGGACTACCTAAACTAATTTCCTGTTTGTGAAGCTTTAGTTTTGTTTAATCAAACTTTATTAGGACTAAATATTTGAAAACCAATCTAATAACAATTCAAAAAGTGCTAAAAAAGTAGTAATTGTGAAACTAAAAATGTTTCCCACAATTTCAAGTTTCACAACATTCCAACATACTGAAAGCAAGAAAATAGTTACTCATAATTTAAGGGTAATGAGTTCAGCTGCTCACAACTCACCAAGCAGCCCCAGACAATTAAATTACTGTAAGTACAGAACACAGAACAGAATCCAATACAGAAAACATGTGTAAGTATGTTCTTAAACACATAAATATATTCTTAAGTAAGAAGCAACTACTCCATTTTCTTTATTTAAAAGGTCTGAATTTTACTTGCCTGAAAAATCATCATTCATGCATGAAATTTTGCACCAGTTTTTTCTGCTATAATGCAAAGAACAAACACATTTTTCCCTGCTCATATTCCTCCTTCATCACACAAATTTTGGAATGATTTTGAGAATGGTCTCCTTTGCAGCAGGACAGGATGGTGAATACCGTCAGATTTCTTACGTTACTGTCAGTGTCCTCATAAATTCATTTCTCTTCCACACACTATGCAGCTACCTCAGAGAAACCTTAATTTGTACACAAAACAAAAGAACACTGAATTTTACTTCTAATTGAGCTGTGGGTTTTCACTCTGTAGGTGACGAAACCTGCATACAACATTAATCAAACTGAGTTCTGGCCCATAACCAACCATCTGAAGTACTTCGACACTGCAAATGAATACTTTCATCTCTGACAATGACTTTCAGAACAAGCCTGTTTGTTTTTCCAATTACTTACTTTCTCTAAATGAGTCACCATTCCTCCAGTTTGACACGAAGATAACATCTTGTACCTCTGCACAGTGCAGCACCTTTTAGTTTCATACCATGTGAAAGCACTTACTTCAAAGCACAGTATGGACTGTTCAGATACAGACATTCTTTCACCAGGCAGCAGGACATTGCCCAAACCTAATTAACACCCATATAATGCTTTGAAGATGTATAAGAGCTTACAATAACTGACAAGAAACAGTACTGAACTAAAACCAAAACTGGATAGTGAAATAATTCCTATTGAAATGGGCATGGAATTCATTCTAAGCTATACTACACATCAATACGGCTCCACATGCATCTATTACTCTAGATGCCAGCTGAGGAGGGGAGAGGATAAATCAAATGCAGGTCTTGCATGGTGAGACTTTGTGCCTCTGAACCAAATGAAAATAGAGTTCACTGCCTTTGCTTTAAGGTTTTTTCTTCCTTTCTCACAAAGAAACATGTCTAATTTATCATAAAGATTAACCAGATGATCATTCAGCCTTAAAACTAAATGTATTCTTGACCCAATTTAATATGCTTCTTACAAACCATAATTCCACAAATATAAGGCATAGTAACTTCTACGTTTCTTTTCTTTAGCTTTGAATAGGAAAAGTGTCAATTCTTACCTGAGCATTTGCTTCGGGCTGTGGGATAGAAGTCTTCGTTCTGCGTTCCTGTAGTTGACATTGCAATAAAACACTACCATGAGTCAAAACCAAATTTCCCCTTCCCCAGGATAGAAAACATCATCTGAAAATGCATTTTTACTTTATATTATTCAAATCTATACCAGGAATATTCATGGAGCAATACAAGTAATACAAACATTCTTAAATTTACTGAATGACCAGTGAAGATTCTCCCATCTGCCATCACTACTTGACTTTTCCTTCCTGAGCTGGAATGCCTGAATAAATGAATCGGTCTAAAAATTTAAAAGAGTCCCTCTATGTAAAATCACTTCAACAGAAAACTAACACACATTCTTATTTCCCCAGCCTCTGTCTGTGATCTTCCCTTTGAAATACTTTCAGCTTTAATGGAAGTTTACCTGATCTACAGGATCCGGGTCCAACTTTCCAAGTCACGAAAGTTAGCTTATACAAATGCATATACACAAAATGGAATTCCCAAGAGAGCAGGACAACCCAGAATGACTCTCCGTAAGCATGTAACAACTCCAGTGAACAGCAATGCCATCCAGCAGCACTCAAGTTGAAAAGTCTTTGGTCACAATGTTTTCAGCAGGTCAAATAACAGCACAGCTTAAATAGTCTTAAATTTCTTCTTTATAAATGCAATGAAGAAGGCAGACTATTCATTAAATATAAAAGCAATTTTATAAAAACACATCAGAATTTTATTGCTTGAAGAATACAGCATATGAAAAAAGCACAAGAATGTCCAAAAGAAAGGTCACAAGGATCCAAACATATTACACCATACATACCAGATGCAGTAAAATGTTAACCTGAATTCTGCATCAGAAAATAAAGGTGTGAAAATATACCTAATATTATTTAAAAGGAAAAGACTCATTTAAAATAGAAAGGTGTGAAGGTGTTACAGTACAAATTAGAAAAGCCAACACTGCACATTAACATTGTATCACTAGACTAGATTTTCTACCTTTGGTACTTAAACCTTCACAGAAAACCACTTCCTTAATCAAACCTTGCCTAACACATATCATATAGTAGCTGTGAAAGGTTTTTCGTTTGTTTTAACTTAAATATTAAAATACATTTCTGACTTTTCACTGTATTAACGCATTTAAGGAAGTGTTCACATTTACTCTATATGAAACTTAACGCATCTCACACTTAAAAGTCACTAAGAGACTCAGACCTGAATATATGCCAATTGTACCTTGTTCAGATCGTTATGTAAAAATGGACATGATGTTTTCCACTTGTATCCTTACACAAACAGACTTGCTGCCCTCCTCAGGACCCACGACTAGAGCAACCTGCTGAGGTCTCAGGTTAAAATAAACAAACTGCATTGTTACAGAGCTATGAGATCATCTACAGCAGTACACAAGTGGCTTTTCTAGTCTGCTCAGATTAGTGTACCAGAAGATATGACAGTATTACTTCAAGTAACACATTAAAACCCAGTAATGGACACTACTGTGCTTTATTTCAACACAAAGAACAGCCGCTCATCCATTAATCAACAGAATTTTCAAATCAACTATCAAAAGGACTACTACAGTTCTGTTCCATGTCTTACCCATCACTTTGGGAAATACTTTGTCAAAAACCTGGACTTACCTACAAACCAATTTGAGTGATGAAAATGTTATCTTTGAAAGTATTCTAATAATCCAGTGGCAACCTAGTGTGGAAAACATTAGCATTACGCTGACAACGATGACTTATCAAGGTTAAATAAAATCCCTCTTTTATTGTAAGCATGCTCGGAGCTTCAGCTTTTGCCTTCACAGGCTTGAATCATTCCCAGTTACATCAGCGGAACCAGAACAGTTCTGTTTCATCAAGTTCCAGTTTTATATTTCAACAATATGAACATATCTGGACTACGCAATAACATCAACAGGTAACATTAAATCGGAGCAAAACAATAAGAAGAGTTAGTTTTCCAAAACTGGCAGTCTTCCAAGTAAAATATTCAGTCAGGACTGACTGTCAAAGGACGTAGTAATAAAACCATGGGTTTATTTTTTTCCATCCCATACCAAAAAGGATTCAATTTGTACAACTCCTATTAAACATACGTTTTCACCAAGCTAGGAAAGGTATCATTTTCAAATGGTAACAAGTGTGGTATTGGAGCATTTATAGTATTTATTGCCATATATATCCGCATTTTAAAAAGAACAAAGAATTCAAGACTGTACTATGCTGAACTTGACTTCTTTTCCATTAACAGTTTACCTCTACTGTACCACTCCCCCCAAAAACAATTAAAAATTCTAAGTAAGATTTTATAGTTTAGTTAAAAGGGAAGAAATGCAAATGTGGATTTAGAGCTTTTTGTATAAATCTCACTGTATTTTATAAACTTGTTGTTCATTGTAACACTGTTTATTGATCAAATAAGTGACGCACTGCTATCTAAAATTTCCATATACACCATTAAAAATCCAAAGTCGATATGATACTGAACCTTAAATCTTGAAGAGTTCAAAAAAAGACAGTTTATACATGTACAGCACACAACAGCAGACACCCCTAGAATACCAACTGCCAGTCCATGATGCATACAAACTTACAGGTAAGCATTCATTTCACTGTTTTCATTGTGCAGGAAAAATATTTCTTAGTGAAGACAGAAACCCAGCTGGTGAATTTCAGATATCATCTTCATCATCTTCATCCTGAGAAGATCCTGCCTGATTGGATGCACTGGCTGAGGCAGCAGCAAGTTGTGCCTGTTGAGCTGCTTGTTGCATCTGCAGCCACTCTTGCTGTGCCAGTTCTGCTTGCTGTTGTCTAGCCTAAAGACATGAATTTAATTGTTAAGGTCATACTGTATAACTTGTGAAGAATCTCTAGAGCACCTTAGCTATAAAAGCAGTTTTATCTGCACCTGTAGGCTCCTTTTACATAATTTTTTATTAACCGTGCACACACATGTCTAGAAAACATGTCTAGAAATACCTTTGTTATTTGTACTAGGATGTCCAGCTATATTCGCTCTTCCTCTGAAGAGGCCAACATTTAGAGGATTTATACTTTCCAGAACAAGTACATTAGTCCACACCTCTTTAGTTTCATTGTAAGGGTTGTACTGAACCACTTACTAATGAAAAGATAAAGCAAGACAAAGCAATAAAATAATTTACGGCTCAGTTTCAAGGCCTCTTAGCATTCAGCCACCATTCAGAGACGAGAACAGTCCTACACTGCTGATTACAAATAATGTTTGCAATTACAAATTCATCCCTCTCACCACAGCATGTAGAAATACAAAAAGAAAACAAATAAAAAAACCACCAAAAAACAAAAACAAACAAACAAACAAAAACAACCCACAGAAATGAAGAAATCCATTATCTCACTCTGCTAAGCCATCCTGGGAAAACAGAGCAATCTGAGCTCTTCTTAAATAAGGAGAGGCAGGTTGAGATGCCTTTGTTCCAGAAAGGCATGTTATCTGTACTTCAAGGTACAAGATGTTCTAACCATGTTCTTCAAGTAGCTCACATGGTGCCTTCCCATTTTCCCATTTAGAGCTTTTTCCTGTTTTTCAGCAACTATTTTTGATTTCAACACTGTGTTAACGTTTCATTTTCTGTTTTGAAAGTTCTTTAAATTAAAAACCTTCAGTATTCTTTACTTGCTCACTGAATTTTCTTTTCTTTTTCCAAAGCCTCAACAAACCAGCTTTCCAAACTTCAAGACACCAAAAGATGGTACTTCAGAAAATGATCAAAACCAGTTTACCTATTTAGTATACATGAAAAAAAGAAGTCTTCCTATACAATAAGAAGTGTTGCAATTTCTCAGCCTGTTCAACACTTCCCAATGAGGACTTCTCAGTATTTCTAAGTTTAAGCAGTAGCCAAGCTAAAAAGGTTGGAAAACAATTCAAGATGCTGTAAATCTGCAGCATCTGTTGTATTGACTAAGAAGCCTTAGCAGCATCTGGGGTAAACTGAACTCATTTATCGAGCAACCCATTTACACAGGAACTTTACAAGCAACCTTTAGTAAGGAAGCCTCAAAAAGAACACTTCTGTTGATGACCTCATCTTCCACAGACACTTTTAGACACGCACGAATATCAGGAGGAATCATTAGACTAACTTAAAACATTCACCACCATCCTCATAACCAACTTACATATAATTTAATTGTGCTTAATTCAAGTTAATTAAGTGTAATTTAGTATTAAGTAATACTTGCCACGTTGTAACATAACACTTTTAAAAATCATATAAAAATCAACACAATTTTGTTAAACCTGCATGTACTGTCTTTAATTTAGGCACTAAGGCACAGTATTATGGAATTTAAAACAACCACCAAAACATACTTCACGTGGTCCATTCTGCCTACATACGGTAGCAATGGTTTTTAGCATTCTTGTTTTATGTTACTTAGGAGGTTGTACCCCCTCAACTATCTTTGTTGTTCTGTATATCCATCATCATTTTTTAGACCAAAGTTTTTGTACAATGGTTTGAAAAAAAAACATGATTTAAGCTGACTACTACATATAAATCAAACCTTAAACCAGAAGCAGCCATATTGCTCCTTCTAGTGGTAATACAGTCAGAAAAAAAGTCCTAACTAGTTCAATGCATGCTGACAAGAGCCTCATGCATGCAGAAGCTTTAGTTGGCAAAAAGAATTCATCATGCAAATAAGATTAACATAGCTGGCACCTTATGACACAAACCCAACAATTATGAAGTGTTCCAGCAAGATACAAGTATAGTGAAGTGATGGGAAAGGAGGTCATAGTAATCAGACATAGTAACAACTGAATAAGCATTTTCAGAGGAAACAGAATTATGTAAATTGAGACAACAAGACTCATGGATTGGGCAAGAGGAAACAAAGATTATTTTCATATCATTTTGTTTAGAGAAAGACTTTCTTGTCAGACTGAGAATAAGACAGAGAAAGATGGTGTAGAAGGATAAATAAAATTAGCTTTTAGTTGTTTAAACCTGGGAACATTTACTATTAGGCAAAGCTGGGATGAAGGAGTATTTGTAGGCAAATTCCTTCCCTGTGCTTCAACTGCCTCCTTAAAAGTTTATGCATGAATTAACTCCAATAGAATCTCGCCACAAGTAAATAAAGATGAGAAAGGACAAATTGGAATTTTTTAACAATTAATTGCTACTTTCAAAGCCTCAATGAATTGTGCAGTGATGGTCACAAACAGAAGAGAGATTCATGTTTTAAATGCAACTTAAGGAAAAAAAAAAGGCAATTCCATTTTTTATTCCTCAGCTAAGTAGTTCTTAATGCATCACTACAATACAATGGAAGTACCTGTCTCAATAGTAGGGAAGGAAAAAAAAACAACAAAACTCAAAAACTTCCTAATTCTAGAGTATAACATTTGTTTGTATGTGTCAACTTGCAGGAGTAACCACAAACAGTATCTTACTTATTGACTCGACTTTCTGTAACACAAGCAGGACAAGAAGATCAATTGCACCTTAGACGCTACAACAGTCAACAAGGAAAGGAATACTTCTAGGTGTGTGTACATGTTTTTGCAGCATCAGATTCACCACATTAATTATTACAACCTCATCTGTCTAAGTGTTGTGTTGCCTCACTTACTTTTGCAAACAATTCCTGTTGCTGCCTTAGAAGCTCTTCTTCCGGAATGCCGAGGTTTTCCAGGCGTGAACTGGCCTTTCTTCTCTTTAGTGCTACGGTTTTGCATTCTTGTAAGACTTCTTTTACTTCACTGATATAGGAGCCAAAGCCCAAACTTTCTAGTGCTAGAAAAAATAAAACATTGGTCTTTTAGAAGGCTTTTGAAATCAGACACCAACATGTTTAAACATACATTTATAAAAAATAGAAGATGTTTGATCATTTTTCTGTCGTTTGGCGATGAAAAGTTGTGTTTGTGGGAACATGTGACAGCTACTCTCCCTGCCTCTTCTCCTATGCCCTCTAAAGAGGGCACGCTTTCACACTAGAAATGCAAGGTTTACTGAAGTGCAAAAAGTCCTGGCTTGCAAAGCACTCAGGACTCTCAGATCCATTTTGCTTTATTCTTGGAAAGCCTCCATCTTCATGTTCTGCACATCAGATTCATACATCAACTACAGAACCAAGATGCCCTTCCTATGTGAACTGTGATCCATTAATCTCTCCATGATTCTATCTTTCCATTTTTGTTGCAAGTCTTCAAATAAAATCATTTACCTATAACAAAGAAAACTTTAAAGATAGAAATAACAAACATAACCATAGAAATTCACTTTAGTTTTGGATCTGAATATCTGATCTCATTTTCTAGATGCCAACAACACATATTACATATACAGTTACATACAACTCCTTATTGTTTTGGAATGGAAATCCTCGTACTTATGTCTACATTAAAATGCATTCAGAAGCTGTAACACAGCATTTTAACCTGCCCAAGGAAACCTGAAGCACAGCTGTATTCTGCAACAGCTTTTAAAGAATGCAAAAATAACAGAAAGGTTAAAAACAAAACAGGCAAAACATATGAGAAAAGGCACATTTTGATATGCCACTTGCTACCATATGCCTCCACACACACACACCCTAAAACAGAACCTAATACAGAACAGGCTGGAAGTATCACACAGACACCAACTACTTAGAAACAAGCCCCAGCTTCATTCAACACCTGGTTCACTTCCAGTAGTTACGCAAGTCCGAGTTTTCCTTATAGAATGATACTTAATATTTATCTTACTTTATTTCAACCTTATGTAATAAGCTTTCCAAGAAGTCATACTAAAACAAACTACATAACAGTAAATACAAACAACATTATAAACAAACTGACTCACAGTACATCAGACTACTTTTCCACATGTTTCTACATGATCCTTTCCTACCCACAACTGAGGGGCAGGCCACCACAGTAACACAAAGCCACTCTGTAAACCTGGGGCTTCCAACACATACAAGGAGACAATTAACGCACTGCCTTCAATCCAGTAGCACACTGCAGCAGGACTGCTGTTCTTTTAAGGTTTGGCAAACTTTTTGGAAATGGCTTTACATAATACCTATTTCTTAAGAAAAATGAAGTTAAGAGACAACCAATTTAGAGATAATTAAATTACTCCAGACAGCATGCCAGTTCAGCCTCAGCCCACGCAGACACTGGAACCGTTTCAAATTAGTCCAGAGTTTCTATGAGAATCAACAAAAGCTTTCTTGAACCTGTTTAATACAGTCTCAGTAGAGAGGAGTCAAACATGTCCCATGGTGCAGAACCGGTTCTATAAGCAGCCTATTAATATTAAGGAGCTCATTTTATTTTAAAATGTAAACAGTAAATTCAATCAACTATTTCAAACTCAGAGCTTTTCCTTTTCAGCATTAAGGTGTTTACAAGTCTACAAGTCAAACATGACTAAGATGAACTATCACAGTGAATACAGATGTTCATAGAAGAATACTGACAGAGATCAGGCTTAGCAATCTGCTGCACTGGAGTATGAGCAGCTGCCCAAATCAACAGCAAGTTGTATGTGCCACTTAAGAGAATGGGAATTCATGGGAAGTACTTATAGCTACATACTTTTCTTTTGGACTGTAACTATGGCAGATTCATACAATAGCTCAATACAAATACAGCAATAACACTAGGCCTGCTGCAAACAAGTGAAGCTGTGGTGAAACAACTTCAGAATTTCACACTCTTGAAACAAACTGTAGCTTTATGGAGCACATGCATGGAAGGAATAAGCCTCTATCTCCTTCTAACAGCATGGTACTCAAATGCTGAATAAGTGAGTACCTGAGCAGAGCCACCTGTCCACCAAAATCCAGAATCTTTCTACTTCTAGAGTGTTAAGCCCACACATCTATCCAGATTGGTGAAAATCTGATATATTACAGGTATTAGAACAATCCCATAAGATTTCAGAAGCTGGTTCCCAAAACACAGAGCTTTAGAAAGGTACAGAGAAGGAAACTTTCACAATGTCAAATCGCACCTGTCCTTTTAGTTCAGCTTCCTCCCATTCTTAAAGACTGCATGAAGACATAGATGTTCGATTAATCCATTAAACATAACTACTTGTAGTTCTACATATGTTTTTAATGCAATCAAGTCACTTGTATATGAGATGCTTATCTTCATAGCCCTTCCAAAATAAAGTAACTTCAAAAGTGAAAAATCAAGTTTTTTTACACTAAAGCATGAACTAAAGCATGAATATCCTAAGAGCCCATGAAGGCTACAGGATTTGCCATCAGTTCTCATCCAACCTTAGTGCATCTCAGCTCCACGTAGACAAACCAGTCCAGGCAATCAGCTCCACAAAACAGTGATTTCCTACCTCACCATGTTCAGAATCCAACAGAACACCAGCTTCTCAAAATCCCACCTCATCACAACTTACACAGCTACCAAGTGAGCCTACTTTCTGTTTCCAGAACTGATCCCCAGTGCCTCTAACTGCTGCAGAAACTCTCCACCTCCACTCAGACCATTAGAGCCCTGAAGTCTTCAGGCACATTTTACATTAGTGGTGAGTGCCTGGCTTAGCCCGACTACATCTACCACAGCAGATCTCCCTCAGGATGCAGGAAGCCTCTGCTTTTCTTTCCCTATGCTGCCTGTAGGCACCGTGCCAGTCAAGTGTCTGTTACCACACAAAGAAACATCACAAGAACTTCACCCATCTGAAACAACCCAGCAGTGTGGGTGAAAGTGTTCCAGCCCAGTACGTATCCACACAGCCATTTTTTCCCAGTGCAATGGTGTGTCCTCAGTACCACTGCCCAGACATGGAACTACAACAAGCTGCACTTTCAGATTAGTTCCGATACAGCCCAGTTGCAGGATGACACCAGGTGGAAGGGTGCCTCTTCCCCCTTTTTTCCTCTAGGCCCTGCTTCTAACCCAGCACTCTCTCATTCACAGGAACCATCCTATCAGCAAACTCATGTGACAGTGAACTACCTTCCCTGATGTCCAAGTTTTCACAGTGTCAGAAAAGAGACTGTTACATCCAACTCTAGAGACGATGCAAAAACATCCCTGTTGGCAGCAGCCTGCTCAGCTGTGATGTGATGCCCATTTTATTTCTAATGGAGTTGACTTAAGGCATTAAAGGGACTGGGTTACCTCAGTGATCACAAATGACATATTTCAACTACCGAATTTGTTAGCATCATGGTCACGAAGGTATATCAAGGTACAGTTGAAGCAGCAAATATCTACAGCTCCTGAAGGCCAATGACAATGTTGATACACGATGCCTCTGCACACATCCCTGCTGCCTACAGAACAAACAGCTTGGACCATCATGAGTTCCATCCACTAACTGACCATGGCTGGAGGAGCACAAGCACATCCCTGCAGGTGAGGAGACCAGTAAATCCAGGAACAATCCCTTACACCTCTGGAAGCATCAGAAAAAGCATCTCTCTCCAGAGTGTTCATCAGCAATATTTGACTAAAATGGATGTAATATAAAAGCACTTTTCAAACACGATGACACAGAGCTCAACAAAATACTTATGTGTATGTCATTAGCAGTTGGTCTCCAACCACGTATATGCATTTGCCTTCAATTTGTTACCAAATTGCTGTTCGTAATTCTATCAAGTAATTGAAACTCTTCTGGTGAACAAGCTGGGACTAGTAAAAGAAATAAACAATTTTGACCGCTTATAAACAGAGAATCTCATTATGTTGTTTCTTAAGCTAACTCGACACCATTACAACCCTGGATATACCTCTATGGCAAATACTACTGCCAAGCGCTCTACCAAGCAACAGAATGAAGCACGCTCAGGATCAGTGCTATCAATTTGTTTGCAGCAGTCACTGTTATCAATAACCATCACTTCAGCAGCAAAGTGAACAGCTCCTGACAAAAGATGCTTGTTGCAGAATTACACACAACATAAGAAAGCTCCCTACTTGTGGGAGAACATAAAGAAAAGCAAAGGAGATGTACTGAGAAAACTTTCATTCAACAAGGGGAAGTAGGAGGCAACAGCTGCTAAGCAAAACACAAAGGAGTACATCATTGTTACATGTTTCCCACAACAGACAGGAATAGCGGATTTTAAATGATTGAATTGCAAGGACAGAACAGGAAAAGTATCTCACATTTTACAGAATCTGTGCAAGCAGACTAAGCTCCACATACCAACCGTGGGCCTTTAGTCAGTCTCCTTAGAAAGGCACCTAATAAGCTCAGTACCTTAAAACACACTGTAAGAGAAAGCTGCACTGCTATTACAAAGAGCAGCCCTCGTTTCACGAGCCTGAAAAAGACTGTTGGGCTCGGAGAGCTCTCCAAGCGTCACGCTTCTGTGAACGACAGGACGAGAAGCCGGTGCCGAGCCCACAGCAGCGCCTCCAACCAAAGACACAACCCCCCTGCAGGGCACTGACCGGCCGGACCACACGCTGCGTCCCCAAGGCCCTTAATGCTCCCGGTTTGTCTCACACCGTCAGAGCACAGCATGAAGCAGCCGAGCGCAGCACGGGGCCGCCGGGAACTCACCTTGTATGACGTGCTCCGGGGATATGGTCTTCTTCTCCGACTTGTTGCAGATCTCGTTGGCCTCGGAGGAAATGAGGTGGATGAACTCGGTGCAGCAGTTGACCACCAGTTCCCGGGCATCGTTCGCCACGCGGACGTTGGGGAGCGTCTCCTTGATCATCTTATTGATGGCAGCCCTGGGGATGGTCAGGTCGTCGTCGTTGCCCGACGACGATGCCATCCTCGCCGCCACCGGCCCACAAGGGCCGCCCCGCCTCGATCCGCGCTCACGAGCCGCCCAAAGCCCCAAGTGGGGCGGCACCGAACGGGAACCGTGAGGGTGAGCGGGCAGCGGCAAGGCCGAGATCGGCAACGGGCGGAGAGCAACGGAGAGCAGCAACAGAGAGCAATAGGCAGGGAGCTGCCGGCGGAGCCGGGGAGCGCTGCTCGGGCTCACGACTCCCTCGGCCGCGGCTCCTGCCACTGCCGCCTCCGCCACATCCTCCGGGGCGTCGGCGCCGCCACCTTATGAGTGGTGCGAGGGAAGCCGGCCCCGAGCAGCGGCACAGCACGGTACGGTACGGTACAGCACGGCACGGCTCCAGCTGCGGGCGGCGGCGCCGGTAAACGCTGCCGCGAGACGGAAACAGACCGACTGCGGGCTCGACCTGCGCGTAGCGCCGCTTCCGCCGGATGTCGGAACGCGCTTCCGCCGCCTGGCTCCGCCCCTTCCGCCGTGAAGCGCCGGAAGCGCTGGGGGCACCGGGCCGGGCCACGTGCGAGGGGCGGGCAGCGGGATGGGCAGCGACCGGGAAACGGGCAATGGGCGCTGAGGGACAGGTGGGCACTGAGGGAGCTGGTCAGCGGCACGGCTGGAATTCGGCTTCGAGGTGTTCTGTTCCAACCTGAGAGGGCGCTGACGAGGGACAGAAGCACGGCCCTACACACAGCACAGACACACTGTGAACGTGCTGGGCGCCTACAGCATGAGAGGGCACGAGCACCTACAGCCGGCAGGAGTGATGGCAGAACGATGAGATACATGAGCAGATTGTGTTGGAACTGCAGCTGAGTGAATGCAGAGTGGTACAGTCAGGAAAAGAAAAGCCCGTGCTGTGCAGCTTCAGCTGCTTCTGCTGAATTGAATTGAGTTTTTATTTCTTTTAAAGATGAATTCTAAAGAATTTGCAATTTATTTTCCACGTAAAAAATGATCAGCAGTAAAAAGCCTTTGTCTTCTTTAGGTAAACTGGTTACTGCTGTTAAACAGAGAAAATGTACCAAAGCAGTGGATAGACAGGAAGGTGTTACAATGAGGTGATTTGTTAAAAACAAACCAGAACAATAAAACTCCATAATACATTTGTCAGAGCATCTAAAGGAAGCATTCAGAATAGTCAGCTTCAATAGAAATAGTAACTACTTCAGCTGTTGCACCTTAAGATTGATGAAACTTATTCATATATCAAATATAATTATTTATAGATTCTTACTAGCCTTTTCATACAGTACACATCTCACGGTGTGTTAGCTTATAATTGAAGGGAAGCAAGTTGATATTAAATACTTAAGAATTTAAGTCAGTGCTCATCTTTCCATGGAAAGAGAACTCTAAATAGCAATGCTGACTGGAATAAACCTGTACATCGAGGATTTTTATTTCAAGGTTCTGCAGACTAAAGATAAAAATACTGAGGTGATTATCTAAAGTAAGCTCAGAGATCTTTATACAGTTACAGAACAAACAACAACATGGTGTTAGCAGCAGCTCTAACAATTAATTCCAGCTTGCACAATCTCACTGTGATGAGGACTTTCCCAGGTCAAAGCTTTTTCTGCTTCTCCACCTCAGCAATTTGATGAAGTTAAGACTTGCACTGAAGATTTTGTCATGGTGAAAAACCATTTTGTAGAATGTATCAATGGGTAGATCTCCATTTGGATCTGCGTATTTCAGTGTTGTCATGGGTGTATACAAGGTATTGGTTTGATGGCGAAAAGGTGGATTTTCCGCAAGTATTATCTTGACTGTATGCTGCCAAGAATTAGAAGTGGAATAATTAAAGAACCTTTACTGAAATAGTACATTAAAAATCCTGTTTTCATTCAAGTAGATGAAAAGCAGATGAAGAAAATGCTAGAATTGTGTGAAATGCCATATGCGACTTTATTAGAATTTCATTAGAATTTTTTATTCAAATATTTAAGACTAGAATTTATTCATAATCCTATTTCTATTCCTCTACTCCACTTTATACAAAGAATCCTGCACAACCCTCCAGAAGTATCCCTGCATGCTCACAATAGGTAGATAGTTAAACTGAATTCACTAGAAAAGAGTCACAAAAGTGCACTTTACATCAAGGGAACTTTCAGTGTCAGCATATGTTATGTGTTAGCAGCCAGCAGCTGAAATTGTTGTCCCTTCTAATAACTTGCTTCCACTTGTCTTCCTGAAGAAAGCCCTGAACACCAAAAGCGACATCCAAGTATCTATTATCGTGCCTTTGGTGTTCTAGGGTAGTCAAGTCAACTTCACACCCACCTCCCATTCGTGGAGAGCTACTTGTGAGAGAGGAGAGAGTTTACACAGGCAGAAACCAGATGTAACAGTGAAGAATGGCAAGACTTGACCAGATGATGTGTAAAAGCACACATCCACAAGGGTATTTGTGTATATACGGGAGAGTTAACGATTGCCTTTCAGTGGGAAAAAAAATAAAATATTCCTTCAATGTTCTAGAGGGTCTTGTTTACAGCTCCTGGGATTCTCTTAAGTTTTTATCATTCTTCTAAGTTGCACAAATACTGTTTAATTAAATCTAACACTTGGACAAAACAATAACAAAAACAACCAATGAACCAGTGCATTCTTAAGAAGAAAAATAAGAATTGTTGATGAGTTACCTCTGCAACTTCCTCAGCACTTTGTCCAAGGCTCTGGAAAATTTGTTTGTAATTTTTAAGGTAAATATTAGTAAACATCTCAGCTGTTTCCTCATCTGCAGCTGAAAGATCCATTTTCATTCCATCTTCAAACACTTTTCTTTCAAACTCTGTAACCACTGGACCTGGTTCAATCAAACTTAACCTATCCAAAAGCAAAGGTATACAGATTGTTACTGCTCTCCACATGAAATGCACCTTTCTATGCTTCTTAAAAATGTATACTGAAGGTTGCAAAATGAGGTTTAGCTGGGAAACAACAGGAAGTATGTCTTATCAAGGTGGCCCACATCACATTGTTGCTCTGAAGCTGCTATCCATCCACATAGAGCAGAAAAATCTGCACAGCATATCTGTCACGAAGGCACTGTAAGTTGATTCACAACAGAAGCCAGTGCAGTTGCTACTTGCTATCTTGGAATTGTGGAATCTGACAATTATTTATCCACAAGAACTTCAGAAACACAAAGAAAAATAATGTAAAGATAATAAAAAATTCATTACTTTCTACTTTCTGGACAAAATCCCACATGATGTGTTATTGTTAGCAGTTTTTCCATGATAATAGTAGCTGAAAGAGAGTGGAGTTACCCAAATATGAACTTTTGGTCAAGTTGTCAGCGTTACATGGATCCCCCTTCATTAATTACAGAAAATACTGAGAATTTTCCTGTTGACAGACAGATTTGGTTGCTAACAAATACAAAAAATCTGATTTTGATCAGTAGGTACTGCAGCAAGTCACAGAAATGCAGTTACTGGGCAGCTCTTTTCTAGTTCTGTTCTCAGGTAGTAATTAACCCATCACAACGTTTATCAAAACACTCTTTGGGATAGGACCTCTTTCCAGAGCTGAATTTTAGGCAGGCTTTTCTTCAAAACCAATACAGCATTATAGCCTTACAATCCCATTATGGTATTTATTTCAAATCCCTCCAAACCGTTCATAGCCTTATGCAAAATCAAAGTTTGGAGTCGGCTTTGTCTCTGGAACCCCATGTCAGCAGCTGTCTCTTTTGCCACAGCAGAAGGGCTAAGCACTCAAGCACACACACATGCAAGCGATGTTTAACAATTCTTGAATTTCACACAAAGAATAGATCCAATGTGAATGTACGTGACAAATCCAACACTGAAGTACCACAGTGAACAGGACCATTCTCTTAAATACTGCCTTAAACATTAAGAAACACTACACTATGTTCTTATTGTTTATCTTTCAACCTCCTGTCCCAGTAAAAATCTCACTCCAAGTTTCATTCTAATGAATTCCTTTGTGATTTTTCTCTTTCCCCTCCCTCCTTCTACTCCTCCTTCTCTGCCTCCCCAAGACCTTTACCATTTTTATCTCTAGATTCTTTTCAAAATAAAATACAGGCTTGTACTGTAATATTATTTCTAGCATATGCAAGAATCTGTTCTCAAAAGTATTAAGTAAATTATTCATAGATAAAAGCATTTAATTGCCCATGATAGTATGCTTATTTTAGTATCAAAACTTTATTTGATTATGCATGTGAGGAATGTGGACATTCTATGCTTTTCATGATGTGCAATTTCCATGGGTTCCTCAGTCTGCTTCTCCTAGACAGCAGCAAGCTTTAAGGATCTGTTTGGTAGTTCTGAACACATCTAAAACTGTCTCAAGAACAGTTTACTTCTGTGTATCAATACTTACTGCAGCTTGAACTTGAGTGCTTGTATAGCTAAACTTTCACAGAATCCTTCCACCGCAAACTTAGATGCAGCATAAACGTCATTAAATAAGATACCTGATGGTACAAATAGAACATCCTGAGAACTGTATTCAGCAAACAATTATTTTACTTTTACAAACATATCTAATTTCCCAGAATTTCTATAGTCATGCTGGGAAAACATAAAAAAAAAACAAAAAACAAACAAAACTTATATATATATTGGTCTAGTGAAACAATGCTAACCATCATTAATGATTTATTTGCATGTATTCTCAAAATTGCTTATACTAGGAAAGCATGGCTGACTAACACTCTTCCTCCTCCTAGCTGATGCTGTGATCTCTGTGGATCATAAGTATTTTGTAGTCTAATGTATAAAAGTGCATATAAAATATGCATTTATATACACAATACCATTCACATCATTTACCAGCAAGACTTTTAATAGACAGTAAATAAACACAAATGCTGAGCAACGTGGGAGATTTGATTATGCAAGAGATCCAGTTTGCACTTGAGGGACTTGGAAAAAGAAGTATAACGATCTACTTAGGAGAACGAGAAGTACTGTATTAAGGCAAACTGTAAGGGTTGTTATTGTTTAGGATTCTTCTCACCAGAACAATCCAGGCAGGAATAATGCCTCTGTCTTAGTAATTGCAACACATATATAGTTAGACTAGATGGAACACAAGAGTAGAAACATGATTATTCTTTGCTAAAACTAGCTCTGCAGAGGTTTGTGAGAGGAAACTTTACTAAAGGGTGGTACAGTAGTGCAGGATGTTACTGGATTTTGTTTCTTTACCACACTGCAGGGTGAAGTATGTTTGCCCATCCCCACCTTTCCCAACAGTAAAAACTCATACCACTAAATCCTGTTTTTCAGATAATTTCTAGTAATAATAAATAAAAAATGATAAAGCAAGAATTGGAGTTAAAACTGATGGCCTTACTCCCACAGAAAAATACTGCAGATTTTGTTGTTTAAAGGCCTTCAGTAGTTGTGCATAGTAGCAGGTTATTGGAATGCATAAAAACATCCAAATGCTGTCCATCGAATAGTTGGATCTTCAGCTTTATAGAGCACAGCAGCCACATATGCTACCTCCTGCATTTTTTCCAGCTAAGTGTTATGCCTTAGATTTTGAATACTGAGCTCTAAGAATAAAAGAACCACTTTGCCTTGAATTCCCATAACGCTGCTTATTATAACTATATGCCCGCTCTTCCTCTTCTTCATGTCAGGCAAAATCTCCTTCAGGAGTCGAACCAGTCCAAAGAAGTTGGTATCCATCACGGTTTTCATTTCATCGATAGTCTGACATTCAATTGGTCCAATGAGCCCCATTCCAGCATTGCTAACTGCACAAAACAGAAGACAACAGCAACCAATAACTTTACTACAAAATTAACTTGTCATCTTCGCTGAAAAGCATTTAAAAGTGAAAGTGAGAGGGTTAGGCATTAAATAATCCTTAAATAATCTTTAAAGAAAAGGTTTAAACAAAGAGATGTTATTGTATAACTCAAGCTGTGCAAATACACTTTTATGTAAGTCTAAGGGCAGTAAGTCTTGCACACGATGATGCAGATTTGGGCACAAGTTCTGTTCTCACACTTCATAATAAGGAACTGTATCACCTTATCCAACACACTTTCTGCGACCAAGCCTCTCCTCTGCAAATAAAAATGAGCTTCCCAACTTCACAGAAGCACAGTGAGATTTTATTCATGCCTGCACAAAGCCTGAGAAACCATGAACAGAGTAAACTACACAATGACTATTACTTTAATCACGTGAAAAAATGCACCAATGAAGCTTCTCCAGTGTATTTGTGGAGACAAACAGTACTTATCTGTTCACATCCCGTACTTGCCTAGGACATCAATCCTTCTGTCAGGGATGCTATTCACACAAGTTTTAATGGACTGTTCATCACAGACGTCCAGTTGCTTGATTTCCAAGGTTTTGCCCAGATTATGACCTACAGCTTCCTCGAGTGCATCTTTCTTGGCCAGATTCCGCATTGTAGCATACACTGCAACATATCAGAAACCACAGCCAATTAGAACTAAAACCTATTCTGCGGCAGTGTTACTGAGAAATATTAAAGAACAGTTTTTCATCTGTATCTTAAATGTCAGTAATAGAAACCAGATAAAAACCTGAAGTAGGAAGATCCTATTTTCAACATAAAATAGCACAAATTACCCAGAATCTGGTTCTGAAACCTTTAAGAAATTAGAAAGGAGAATTAAACCACTATGCACAATGTAAAACAAAAGGCATAGTACCAACTCAGGCTGCTGAGTCATTTTTAATATTCCAAACATAATTGTGAAGTCTGCACATGCTTTTTAAAAAATAAAAATAAAAAATAAAAAATAAAATCACATTCTAGCTAACAAAAATAACACAGCTATTAAAAACAACACCTGCATCTTTAAGTTGCATAAATGAGCATTTTTGCAAGTAACTTCCCAAAATAAATCACAGAATCATTGAGTGACTGGGTTGAAAAGGACCATAATGATCATCCAGTTTCATTACTGTACCATAAAACTATCTGCAAGCACCCCCCTTACAGTAAAATGCTGTAAGAATAAGGATGAGAAACTGATTCCCTGCAGGCTGATATATTTACCTTGCCATCCATTTTCAGTCACAAATGTTCTTTTGTTCACCCTCTTATGGGTGAACGGGGGTTAGAATAATGAAACACATCAGGGAAAATAACTACAAGATTATTATTTTTTCTTCTAAACTAAATTCTTTGGCCTTCAAATTGACACGTACATTTCATTCAACAAAATTTTTAGTAGCCAGAAGTGAAGCTAACTACAATCATGAGAGAGAGAGAGAGAGAGCATGCAAGACACACATCTGCTCAGTTGATGCAGGTGTTCAAGCTGAAATACTGCTTGCTTACCAGAAGTGGTATATTTTCACTGCACTGTATTTCATCGATGATAGGAAGGGGAAACTGACAGGAAAGGAGTCAGATTGAATTCTATCATCTATTAAGTAACAGGGAATGAAAAACAAATCAATTGCATTGAAAAATATACGTATTTTTAATATAGATAAATAACAGACATGTTATTACCTTTAAATCTTTCCTGTTCATCTTTCGCCATTTTTACAGCTAAGGCCAATCCAATTCCTGAGGAGCAACCTGTAATAAGGACGGTTTTTCTTGCCATTTTTTCAGCTGTGTGAGTCAAGCAAGAGTTCTCAGAGGACCGTCAACCTAAATGCAGCTGCAGTATGTGTCACTGGCCTTTAATGCTATCTCGAGCTTTCCTGAGTCAACAAATCCAAAAATGCACACCCAGACCCTGCATGATTAAGGGATAATCTCCAGCTAGACGAAAACAGAAACAGATGCTCCTTCATGAGCTTATAATCTGCACTGTCAATATGGACTATATTTAATACAAAACAAGATTAGTCTTATGAGATGAGTAAAGCAATAAAAGACATTTTTTTTTAAGTAGTAGAAAAATTATTTTGTACACCACTGGAAGGAAAAGCCTTGCCATGATCATGACCAGTCTCTAGCATTAAGTCTGCAATGCATATCAAACACTCAAAACATGATCCTTCTGCTAAGGGTGTTCAGACTTCCCATACTTAAAGCACTTATCATTCTTTTGAAATAGAGCAACACATCATTTTATTCCCACAATGCCACCTTCTTATGGGAATGTTTGTAACTTAAGAGTCCTGACAGGCTTTAAAAACTAAACAAAACAAAGAAACAAAGAAAGAAAGGAAGAAAGGAAATTGAAAAATGTGATGTGGATTTAGGAGACAAGTTTAGACACATTCCTCACATTGCTTTCTGGCACCACTCCTGTACAAGACAAGAGAAAGTGAGCAAGCACACCAGCAATGTGGCAATCAGCCTGGAAGGCTCTGAACATGCCAGCTTTACTACATCCTTGCAATCACTGAAGTCTTTGAACTATTTTGATTCACAGATTCAAGAATAAAGTTTTCCAAGAAACAGTAACTCCATATCTAGTTAAAGTGATAGTTATGCAACACAGCACCAAAGGTTTGTAATGAAATATAATTATGATTCTTTGTATTTATCAGGCTTTGCACACTGTGTTACCACAGCTTTTACTATTCGCACACGTAATTTTAGTACAAACACTGTTTGGCTGATCCAGCTATTTGGAAAATTGCTTTTGCTGCTCATGCACATTTATATTTAGTGCATGTAGGAGGGGCAAGTGAGGCTTTGCGCAACACCATATTAGTGGAATTCCACGAGCATGGTGACACAACTGTGATTACAGGGAGGTTATATATTCCCCTTTTAAGCCCCTCAAACCAGGATTTCATACTCCTTTGTTTTTAAGACATCAGTCTGAATTTTGATGCACACATTTCCAGGCAAACTGATCTGCTTAACAAGAGGAAAAATATTTTTATTATTATAATACTGGCCCAATTACTTCTACTGTTTTTAAGTTACTATTATTTAGGGAAGAGCTTGATTTAAAACACACAATACAGTCATTTCAAGTGCATTTTTTGTTGCACTTGTGGAGCACGTCTGCATATCTAGTTAAAGTGACCTACCTGCTACCAAGGAGTTTAGCACAGTTCTACCTGCAGAGCTCCTGAAATAACAGAGCTAGGCTGTTTTTTTTTTCTGGCTGAGATGCACTCTTAATACAACCAACCCCTAACTCAAGCTTAAGACCAATCTGACTCCAATTTAGGCCTCATAACCATGCTGATTCTGATGCTTATGCCAATACAAGTGTTAAAGAGTCACTAGCCATTTATGCTAGCCATACAGAGTACAACGGTTTTGGAAAACCTGCAAATAAAGTTTTGGAATCTATATTTGAATCAATCATATTTATACTATGATTTTTAGTTTGGGGAAAAAGAAACAACATTAGAATTCTCTAGCCATGTCTCACACATCTTTACATCTGAAAGACACTGCTGGGATGAAGCAAGGGTATTTCCCTACAGTCTATTTATGATCAAATCAATGCCCTAAAGCATCCTATGAAGAGGTCAATTTTAATGACAGTTTTAAACATACAATGTTGCAGAGACTAACAAACAGAAATCTATTCCTTAAGAAAATTTGTTTTAAAGGTAATACCACTGTGCTCCTAATTATGTGTGCAACTCAATAATGCCATTTAAAACCACTGGGAAAAGAAACAGAGCTTAAATTAGGTCTTGGAACTCAATATACTTAAAAAATAAATTTTATTTCTGAAAAATAAAATAAGTGAATATATTAAGACAATAATCACGAAAATGGTTGGAAAATTAATAATGGATTTAGCACCAGCACAAAAACATTCATTGTATTAGATTAAAATTTCTTCTTAGAATACACTATTGTGTTGCCAGCAACAGCATTCAAGAGTTCGTGTTGTCCAACAGCCGATGTTTCTTCCTTCACAATTCTCTAACCTAGAACAAAAGAACTGTGATCAGAGCCTCTTTAAAATTCTTGTGATTAGTTTGCCATATCTACATATTTTTGCACTAAGATACTGCTTTTCATTTTGAATGTTACTTTTAAGAAATTAAGCCAGCTACCTGCAGGTCTCAAGCCTTCTTTCTGAAATTCTGCCTCCTAGACTGAAATTATGAATGCACCTCTTCACTGTTCTGTCAACAGAAGCAATTTCCTTTCAAAATGAACTCTGCTCACAAATATTTCAAAGTGTATTAAGTGCTGGGAGTTAAGTAGGAAATTATTACAGGCATATTTTGAAAAGAAATATTAACACAAAAATAAATCATACAACATTTTGTACAATATTAAGTTCAGTCCTCTACATAAGGCTTAAGGTTTCAATGTGAACCAGACTGATAAGTTATTAGTAAGTTTCTGAAAACAGAGAAAGTTCTTGCAAAACCTGTATCAACAGTATTGAAGTATTTTAATTTCTAAACTATAGATTAATAAAATTTTACCTGGTTCATGAGTACTCTGGTTCTTATGAAGTAAACAGAAATAAATACAATAAATAAATTAGGAGTTGGACTTGATGAACGTTATGGGTCACTTCCAACTTGGGATATTCTATGGCTCCACTAAATGTGGTCTATTACATGGTGAATTTTTTTGTTGTTTCGTTAACTTCTAAGGGTTTGGCTTTTTTCCACCTTTAAAATAGGTTTGCATTCTAAGCTTAATTATTTGGCAGTTGATTTATTAAACAAAGTAGAAAAGGAACCTGAGGTGATCAACAGAACAATCCCTCCAGTATATAATCCATAGCATTTACAGTAGTCAGTACTGTGTACTGTATTGATCACCCTAATATTTGGTAACATCACATTATAATATGGTTCCTGTTAATCATGCATACAAAAACCATTACGCTGAATCTACTGAATATTAGCTAGATTTTAGACTTTAAAGGGAATGCTTTAAACAGAGCACACACATATTCAAGTAGCACTTAATAAGCTTATAGCTAATAAATAAAGGACTGTTATGCTAACTTGTAGTTATTTTTATACTACAGATTAGATATATCTCACCTTTCTCATTGCTTCCTGCATTTTAGAATCACAAACATGCAGCCGCCTTTTTTTTTTTTCCCAAAAAAATACAGTTTTTTAAACAATAAGCTATAAAACACATCGATGCACACTGGGACTGAAGTGACATGCCCAAGTCTTAGATGAAATAGAATCATCCTGTAGTCGTTCAGTGTTTTTCACACAGGAAACAAAAAACCCTCTGTCATATACGTCTGAGGTTGGCTAAGATGAACACTTATTGACTGTGAGGAGCTAAGCTTACATGTATTGTAGTTATTTCTCTTTCCTCCATTACTACTCAAAACAAACTAAAATATAAAAATAGAACTGGATAACTACAATCACTTTGCTCAGTTCTCTTGGTAAAAGATCCTGTTTTTGTGTGCAGAACTTGCCATAGATGTTTTATGTATAACAAGTGTGTAAGTCAGCTTACCTTAACAAGCAATGTTTCACTTGCAGCACGCACCATTTCATCTCTCACCTGAAGCTGTAGCTGCAGATTAGCGACATTATCTTGAGCCTCTTCTAACTCTGTCTTCACCCGCTGCAACTGTTCACTCAGATGGTAAGAACCAGATTTCTGGTGTTCTGTTGATATCTGTCTTTTTGCTTGGTCTTTCTCATGAGCAAGCTTCTCAAGTTCAAGAAATATGAGAAAACCATTGTAAAAATTAAATATTGATTTAGGAAAACATACAAGTTTTTTTTGTTGTTTTTTTTTTTGTTGTTAGTTTGTTTTTTTACTTCTCTTGGTATTACTAATAAAATTTTATTTCTCATTTCAGTAAGGAACTTTGACCATAGAAGATTAATTTGCTGTAAGAGTGCTCTGCCATTGTAAATTAAGTCTCTTTTTTTTTTATCTTTTAAATAAGGAAAGTAACTTCAACTTCCGAGAATACTTTATTTTAAGAAGATCTTCACCACAGATAAAAGCAAAGAATAAAACTTCAACTGAAGAAATGTGTGACCTTGCTATAACCTGCACTGATATATCCCCTATCTCAGGAAAGTAGTGTATCAAGGGGAAAAGAAACATTGCACCCCAATGGACAGACTTTTAGAAATGAATCCTCTATGCAAAATTGCTTTTACAAAGCTTGATGCCAAAGGGTGATCAATAAGCCTTAAACTGGTATAGTAAACCCCCTTAATTAGGTGAACTATTGTCAACTACAAGAACTACAAGTTCTGCGTTGTCCAAGTAAAATGGTTTGTTCCCATACCCCCAAAATTTCCTATCAGAGAGAATCTCATTAGTGTTTTGTATATCCAGCTTACTTCATTGGATTTTATTTTTTTCTTTTAACATTTTATTTATGCAAACTTCATCCAGCTCAGAGTTTTATCCACGAGTACTTCTTCAATGAGAAAGACAGAATGTATCACAGAAAAATAAGCTTAAGAAATGTTAGTCATGTGTTTAAAAGACAGCAGCAGGTACTGTCCTTTTCTTATCTGGACCTTGACTATCCTATATCATCTCCTTAACATAAGTTAACATGGAAGAGCTGACACTGCTTTAATCTGCAGTTAAAGAACTTTCCCATTCAGCTAGGACACAGCAAACCACCCTCCTCCCCCCCACCTTCCCACTGTCATCAAATGCCTTAAGTGACTTCACATATGTCTTCTCAGATGTCTTATTCTAGGAAAAGAAATATACAAATAAAATAATTGAAACAGCAGGGGCTGTTTCAGTTCTGATGTATACCTTTATCTGACAAGCATCTTTTAATGATCTTATTTCTGCAAAAAGCTTGTTTATCTCAGATTGCATTTGTAGTTCTAGTTGAGCTTCATGAGCTTTGGCAGCACCAAGTTCTTCTGCCAGACGGTTTGCACGAGATTCCTGAAGGACAGAAAGACATCGTATGGATCATGCCTGTATCTGAAGAGCACTGTAAATGTAACACTCTATTTACTCTTGAAAAATTACAGATGATAAGTGAATCAGAGTCTCTCTGTTTAATGCAAAGAAGCATGACAAGGTTATCCATTTCTTCTGTTTGTTCATATGGCATCAGCAGCGGAACAGGGCCTCAGGCTAAATATAAGGTTACTGAGTAACTGTGGTAGAGTCCTTTAAATAGGGGGGCTTTTGCTTGTCATTAATTTGGTTACACATTCAAGCAGGAAACTACATAACCTAAAGTATTTCCTAGGAGTAACCCAAACAGGAAATAGACGGTAATTAAGTTGTTTTCTTGTACTTTTTAGACAAACAAAAACAACCACCCACAACTACCTTTTATGAGAACACGTCCAAAGCTTACACAGGACTGCACAGCTGCAGCAATATATTTCTAGATATTCAACATTTGCAAAAATGTTCCCTGAAGATACTTAGCCATGGATATATAGCAACTATTTTCCATTTCTGCTCCATAAATCAAAGGAAATATCACCTTTAGGTTAACAGCTTGGTTAACTCTACTAAGAAATAAAAAACAGAGCAACTGCACTTTTAAATCTGGGCATTTCCCTTGTCTGTCATTACCCAGTGACCCAGAAGAGATTTTGAAATTTTCTCTCCTCACAAAAGAGCTGCTACTTACTGTGAAATGGCAAGGGAAAACAAAGCTCAGACATTCCACTGTCAAACAGTACTGTAATATGTGTTATAAACTTCAAGCACTAAAGTAAATGCATCCTTTAAAAAGTACACATACATATAATATAGCATATATATATATATACATGTTTCCAATTATTAGTTATATTAATACTGAACATACACAACCAATTTCAATTCTGAACTGAAATGTGAAATCACCTTCTCTTGGGACAGATAGTTTACTTCTTCTAATTCACACGCGAGTTTGTCTGCTTCTCTTTGGGACTGCACTAGCATTTGACGAGCCTCCAGCAGCTCTGTGTGCGTGTGCTGCAGCTGTTCTTGTGCTAATTTCAATTGCTGACCCAAATCTAATGCTTCCCTGTACTGGTCTCCAATGCAATTCTCCTGGTTCTTCACTGTCTGTAACAGGTAAATAACATCAGACCTCAAAGATCATAAACACCAAACCATTTACATTCTTTCTTCTCTTCCTGACAGGAAAAGCAACAGCAACAACAAAAAACACAAAACACGAAACTCTCATCATATTGGTAATTTTTTATATCATTTCAAGGGAGAACAGCTCCATAACCAGAACACAAATAAGTAACAGTATGCCATTAAAGTTGTCTTTTTAAAATCATTAAACTGGCTAGAGAATTGAGACCCTGTAAACACCAGGATATACAATAAAATTGCATGACACTTGATTAAAAGACACTGTACAGTTCTTTGTAGGCAATTACAGTAATGGCAATAAAAAAATGATAAAATATTTTAAGTGAATTGTTACCACAAATTTAAGAGGGTTTCACAGGGTTTACAGCCATTTTGTTTCTGGAGAAAGTTGTTCAACCTTCACACAGGAAACAGTACTAAGAATTGTGCAATGCACTGAGAATAACAGTTAGCAAGGGGAAAGACAGGCTGAAATCCAAGAAACATTTTACCTTTTCAAGAGCTTCTAGGCTCTGCTGTTGTCTTTCCATTTTCTTCTTAAGCTGATTTATTTCTTGATCTCTCTGGAGCAGTTCAAATTCTTTTTCATGAAGTTCCTCCTTAGAATGCTGGAGTTTCCTCTCTAAGCTCTCAATCTGAACAGAAAATTCAATTGCATTAGAACAGATATTTTACTAAACACAGACCAATTTAAGAAACCTTCCACTCCTGCAGTAATGCTGACTTTGTGTTCTTTTTTGATTGCTGATTTATTTTGCCAGTGTTTATCTATATTAGGTGAGCAGATTGGGAATTATCATATTAAGTAGAAATAAATTTTCATTTTAATACTAGGAACTCTCTAATACAATTAACAAAAGTAAATCTAATAAAATTGACTAATATAAAATATTTTTGCTGATACAGTATCACAGTATCCTTCCTTTCCCTAAAATATAACATCAGTTATTCTCTTCTGAGTTAAACATGGCCAGCTTGTGTCCCAGGACCAGATATTCTTATGCAATCAACTGTCATTTATTAGGTAAAGTGTTTTGAAGTAAGATTTACCTGTTTGTTACATTCCTTAACTTCTAACTCTGATTTCTCTAAATTGCACTCTAAACGAATTATTTGTTGTTCCATTTCTTCCTTATGTTCACGAACTGTCATATCCAACTGTGTAATCTAGATATAAAAAAGGAAAAAGGGAAATATTTTATTTTCAGCTATTATGCAAAATTCAAGCAGCAATATTACAAAATACAGCAAAATTAATTAAACTCATCTCTTGTAGTGTAGAAAAAACACTCTCCTGAACAGTCAGTATAAAAATGAATCTCATTTTAAAGCACGCACACACAAAAAAAACATGAGGTAAACAAAGAGATGAGTGAAAAAATGAGGGAAAAAGAAGTCTATAACAGAACATCTAGACATCAGATACACAAAATACAATTAAGTTCTCAGTTTAATCTGAATTTAATTAGTAGCTCATTATATGTACCTGTCATTGTAGGAAGTACAAATTTTGCCAGAGCAGAAAATAAGAAAAGATCCTGTTGCTTTGATCAACTGTTGGAGCCGTTCACAGAGTACTGTGACAAGAATGTATCAGAAGGTCTGACCTTCTAACAGTCTCAGCTCCTCCTGTGTTTTTCCTCACCCCTCCTATCCCTTCAAACACAAACTATTAGCCCCTGCAAGAAAAGTCATTAGAAAATGCAGGGCTAATTTATACTTGACAGAAGAATATTTTCTCTATAAGGGATACCAAATCTTGAGGTCAAGACAAAAGACTGAAAACACTTCATGTCAGCTACAAAAATGTCTTCTCAGTCAAGATGCCACTTCATATTCAGAGGTTACTTTATATGTAAAGAAATGTACTTCAGTACAAATAAGGAAATTAATCTAAGATCTCCAATTGCATTTCAGTGCAGACTTTTGCTCTCTTTTATCAAACATCAAGATGACAACCCATGTCCTGCACTGTTACTACTGTCAGAATTACGGGATGGATTTACAATACTAACAGCCTGTGTATCCTCAGGGAACACGCAGTTTTATCTTCCCAGTTGCCATGAGACTTCAGGAACATACAGCCAGTTTTCAGGTTGATGCTGTGGCTAAATTAACAACATACTCTGGAATGATGTGGTAATGCAATTAAATCTAGCAGTTTTTTAATATATAACAATTTTGAGTAATATACTTAAAGTTATCTGACCTGTGCTGCTCTTTGTTTCAGTTCCCAATTCCTTTCTTTCAATGCTTGGTCCATGTCAAGCAGCTCTTGTTTTTTGTCTTCAATTTCTCCTTTGCAATACCTGAAATCCATGTATGTCATTTACTCAGCTTCAAGTATCCAACTTGAAAACAATCACACCTAGTACTTAAATCCAAATATCCCTACAATATGACTCAAGTAATTTACTAAAAAAGCAAACTCAAATGGAATAACTGTGCTATTTCCCTTTTGGAGATACCTGCACAATTTCAAGTTTTTAAGTGATTACCAAAACAACATTTCATTAACGCTGTTAAAAAATAATTTAGGGTCAGAAAGGAAACTGGGCAGCTCCATGGAATCACAGAACAGAAACATATAACAGCCTGGGTTGAAAAGGATCATAATGATCACCTAGTTTCAACCCCCCTGCTATGTGCAGGGTCACCAGCCAACAGACCAGGCTGCCCAGAGCCACATCCAGCCTGGCCTTGAATGCCTGCAGGGATGGGGCATCCACAGCCTCCTTGGGCAACCTGTTCAGTGCGTCACCACCTTCACCACTACAAGCACACTACAAATCACCTAGACTATAGACAGCTGTTAAGAATTAAGAGCATCTAAGCACTAAATTTTCCATGATAAAATTGATACTAACATACCTGAGCTCAGCTGTTAGATTAATGATAGCAACCTGCTTCTCTTCCAGAGACAGCTGTGCATTCTGTAACGCATCTTGCAATCCCTGAAGCTGCAGTGAAATGACTTTTAATTCTCCATGGGCATTTTGCAGTGCAGATTCTAGTTCCACTATTTTCTGCAATGCTTCTCTGTGGCAAGTCTCACTTTGAAGCAGTTTATCTTCTAAAACAGTCACTATTTAACACACAGAAAACAAATCACAAAATGTTTAATCATGAGTCAAAACTCTTTACACAACATCACTGCCTATTAGCACTGGCAGCCTCTATCAGTTTTCAGTATCACTGTTTTCATAGTAAAATCCAGAAAAACGGTGACTTCTGAAGTTAGCTGCCATGAGTATATGGCCATGTAAGCCTTGATGTTTGTTTTCTTTTTTAAAAATCAAGATCACAACCCATGATTGATCTGAAATTTGAGTATATATCTAAAACAAGGAAAATACACTCTAAATCGTAAAATACACAACATAGCAACATAACGCACAGCGCTTCAAAAAAATTCCAACAAAACACAAACAGAATTGTTAGTAGGCTTCCAGTTGAAAAGAATGGTAAAATTAAATAGGGAAAGGATGGCTTGCAAGTTTGTTATTCCCATAAGCTTTCCCATTATTTTTGTTTATTTTATAAACAAGAGATGAATTTAAGAGATGAATTTTCATGAACAGCATACACCTTTGTTATAACTGTGCTTCACGTTTGATTACCACATTAAGAATCTGCGTTACCAGTATCTGAGTGCAATCTGCTTTAGGGTAAAGGTACATCCCCACAACAATAAGGCTCTGCAGATATCACTTGAAAATAAGCCAATGGGATTTTGTTTGTCTTTTAATGGAATTGACAACATAAAAAATGACAATATTAAAAATGGACAGAACTACCACAGTCTGACTCTTCTGTGCTTGATAATATGTAAAATGGAGAAACATCAAACTTAATACACTGCAAAACAGCACAATTAAAGGAAGCCTGAAAAACGTAACACCTGACTTACCTTTACTTGTCCTTTCACTGAGCTCTGATCGTGCTTCCTTCAAAGTGATGTCCAAATGACTTATTTGCAATGTTTTGTCATCAATGTCTCGTTTCAATTGCACCACTTCTTTATCCATAACAGTAAGTTCATTCTTATACTCATCCACCTCCAGTGTTTTTTGTCTAAACAAAAGATGCAGCCAGAACAGAATTAACCTTGTAACAACAAAAGCAACACATCTTTACCCTTGGACTCTGAAAAGACAAATACTTTCATAAACAGTGAATCCATGGAATTCTGTTAACAAATATGCCACAGATATGCTACGGATCCTGTCAATGTCATTTGAAGCAGTAAAGTTAAACAAAGTTGGTTATGGAAAGATCCTACTGAGATATTATCATTCCCATCAATTAATGCAAATAACAGACCTGACAGCATCAGCATTAAAAAAAAAAGTCAAGAAGGCTTTTTCTGCAGTAAAACCAATGCATTACTTTAAACTTACCAAGGCCTCCATGAATTACAAGCAATTTGGTATATTTATGAATTAACTTATATTATGACACCATTTTTAGGCTAGATAGATAGCCCGGACAAAAATCAATTCCATCCAAAGACTGTTACAGAACCTTGTACTGCTGCTAGTTAGAAACTTTCCATCTGACTTCCAGTCCATTGCTCAGACAAACAGTGAATGATCAAACTACGCAACCAAACACTTCAGAGTGCAATCTTTCTTCTTTATATTTAATACTCAGAATATTCCTCTCAGATATTCAAAACCTACCGGATTATGCTATTAAGTTCATCCACCTTTTGTCTGTTTAAATCTGCTTCCTGGCAAGCTAGGTAGAGTTTCTCCTCTACCTTTCTCAACTCATCTTCTGCATATACTTTCTGTTTCTGAAGTTCTTGTTCTAAAGTAGATACCTATTTAAAATTGTATTTAAAAACAAACAAAAAGTACTTTTAAAGTTACACAGCATAGAAAAATATATCCTTGTCTCATAACACTGACACTTAACAAAAAGGTTATCTATACAGTCTCAAATTGCATATAGTTTAAGGCTAGGACTTTGCAGTCACATCTGAAAGACAAATGGTTTTGAGTAAATATAACTAGATTTATCTTGAGTTTCAATACACTTATCCTTAGCTAAAGTCTATGGCCTAATTTAAGAAGCACTAAGCCACAGTATGGCTAGAGTTTTTAATAACACAGAACTTGCTTTAACACAAAGCAAACTGTTAATCCCTTTTACATACACCTAAAATGATGAAAATCAAATCAATTATGAGTATTCAGATTCTAAAGGTATCACAAAAATGCATATTAAAGAATTAAAACAATTGTCCCTATGCAGACTTCCAACCGTACTATACCTGTTCTTCAAGCTTAGTTTGATTATCTTCCAGTTCCCCAGTTCTAATAGTTTCTTGCTGCAACATTTGCTGCTGATGATGCAAAGTTTGTTGCAGGAGAATATTCTGTTCACTTGTGTCCTGAAGATTACGACCTTTTAGTTTTATTTCTTTTTGTAAATAACAAACCTGAAAATACATTTACAGTTATTCTTGTAAACTCCATTTGACTAATGCCTTTCGCTCATTAATTAGGGCAGTATTGACTAGGGGGAAAAAGGGTAGAAGGGAGAAGGAACTACAGACAAAAACCTCATGTGAATGTTTTAACTGATTACGCTCAGACATCTTCCCCACTAAAATACTCGCAACACAAATCAAATATGTAAATTTATGTTTATATGCAGCAGCATGCCCTTCATTTTTAAGGCAAAGATTTCTTCCATTTAATCTTGATTTTGTTACCTCTTTCGACAAATTAATTCTCTCAGTATTTCCTTAAGTTTATCCAACATTTCTTAGTTACACTTTTCCCCTTGATAATCACAAAACGTATAGTATTTCCTCCCAGCCTAATTCACAGTCATACCTCACACTAGAGGTTTTGTTACACATTTTACAAGATTTCAGGTTAAAGCAATCAGAACAACAGCTTTTTCTGTAATACAGGAAAGTTGCCAAAATGAGCCTTTACCTCTTCAGACTTCTTCTTGAGCTGATTTTGAAACATCTCCTTATTTTCTTCTGTCTGACTCAAATACAGTGCAAGTTCTTCCTTACATACATCTAGTGCTGACTCAAGTTGTTTCACCTAGTTGAATGTCACAGAGTGCTTTAAGTTCACATTCTTTTTGTCAACTAGCTAATGGCCTAAAAATGTTTAAATTATCTTTGTACAAAATGTCTGAGAAGCTACATTTCAATACAAAGAGTAAAATAAAAAGGCACAAAAGAAAAAAAGCAAAGAACTCAGATTATAAGCAGAAATGAACATTTGTGAAATTAAATTACAATGTTTTAGATTGCTTGTATTAAGTAAGACTGGTTATAAAAACATACTCCAGTATTTATCAGTAGCCACAATTTACAAATGAACTTATTTAAAATATCAAATTGTAAGACTTTATTACAAATTAAGATTTACACACAGAATTCAATAAATAAATTTGAAAATATCACTTGAGTTGTCAGAAGCCAAAAAGAGAATTCATATCATAATATATCTCAAAAAGCAACTGAAGCTTTTGTTTGTTTTCTGACCTGAGAGACAATGCCCAAGTTCCATCAAAACGGAAAGGAAGAGTCGCAAAACAGATAACACGGTATCTCATAGTAGCAATATCAACACTCCTAATATGTTTTGGTATTATATTAGTAATATGGGTTTTAATTATGCCCTACAAATACTTTTTAGCTGTTATCTGCTCAAGTTTATAAAGAACAAACCTCCAGGGATCATTGGGAATAGTAATTTATCACCTCTTAACTATTTGATTTCAATGCTGAGAAACTTCATCAAAATGAATTAACTTGACATGCTTATGTACAACGCTTTCAGTGCTACTCATTTCTTAAATGATATTGGATTGTCTACCTCCCTCTTCACCAAAATGAAGAGCCTTCTGAAAAGAAGCAATTACAGATCCTAATTGTAAGTATCTAGAAAACAACCCAAGTACTAGAAAGATACTCGAACAGAAAACTGGCACAAATTCAGGAAGTACATACTACCAGTTAAGTCCATAGTACCTACTCCTGGTGGATATCCTGAGAATTTAATATCATATAAAACCCGATGGTTTTAAATCACCACATGATAAAGTTTAATAACACTACTGTTGTAAGTACTGCAAGGAAGATATCAAGCCAACACTAATAAGAGGTACAGGTGGCTATAAAAAGGTAACTAGTATCATCATTGCATGCCTAGAACATATCAACTGGAGTAAAAACCTACACAGTATTCTTTGTTAGACAACTTTTTTCTCTGGAAGTACAAGTACAAATCTCTTATTTATAACTGCAGTCATTTCATAAAGCAATTATGCATTGCATAATCTCTAAGGGCAGGTTTCACCAAAACTTTTAATAAAAAACAAGGAAAAGATGCTGGGAAGACTTCAGGTTTCTGATGTATGTGTGAGGGATATTTCTGTAAAACCTAAACACAGCCTGTCCACAGAAAGTAAGAATTAAAAAAAACCTCATAATTGCAAAACTTTGAGACTGTGAACTGAAAATTATGAAGAGTTTACTAACTTTGATTGTTTGCTCATTTAGCTGACTCTCCAGTATCTTCAGTCTCTCATCTTTCTTGAGATCTTGCTTCTTCATTTCCTGTTTGTACATTTCCCACCCCACCCAAGAGAAAAAAGTAAATACAGTGGCAATGATAAAATCTTAGCAAGCAAGAATCACACAGGTGAAAAAGAATAACAGTGTACTTAAATATACAGCTTGCATATTCTATTTGTGTGAATGTGGTTCCTAAGAGGCATCCCTTCATATTCAGCAGCAAAATTAGTTATTTAAAGGAACATGGATTGCCTAGCATAGTGTTCTTGTCTGTTGACCTCATCTGGAATAGATACAACAGATCTTTATCCAGATCTCTTTTCTTTGATTACTGGTGCAAACCAGAAGTATAAATGGGACAGTGAGATAGTAAACAGTACAACAGATTCAGTCAGTGAGTTAAACAAGAATTACAAAACATATACATGTCATCTTTTCATTTTCTCAGTTTTTCTGTGCTTTTCACCATTAGTCACTAGACAGATCTGAACTTAAGTCAAAAGCCAACCTTACCTCTCTGCTCTCCATCAATTGCCGATCCAATGATTCGATGCGATGCTGTTTATGTATGATATCTTGTTGCAAAACAGATATTGTTGTCGCTTGTTCTACAGATTGTTGATGTTTCTTATCTAGCTGTGTCTGAAGCTGCCCATAAGTAATTTAGAGTTTACTATTTTAATAAACAGTTTCAGAGAGCTTACACATCTAAACATATTGTTCAATTCTATTCACCCACCATAAAAATGAGAAGTAGGTTTCTGCCATAAGCAGTATTGCACAGTATAAAAAATATCAAGAAATCCCAAATCCTTAATAGTTAAAAGCAAAAAGAGAAGCAAGACAATGAGGAAAGGTAAAGTATAATAGCCTGTCATCAGCTAAGGCACTAAGACATACATACATCTTCACTAAAAATAACCAACTTATTTAACAGCTAGAATTTAACAGTTAGAAATTGCCAAAGCTGTATTTCTAATGGCATGAAACACATGAATTATTCCATAAAGAATGAAAAAATCCTGACAGCTCTCCCTGAACACACGTGTTCACAATGTAAATAAGAGTATGGTTAGAAGTTAAAATTTTACTTTTTTTGTGCTAGGAGTTTGGAGCAAAGAGCCACAGCATTCTTTTTAAGCCTGTGTTTTTCTTCAATTGAGCAGAAAAGAAGATATCCATACCCAAAAGGAAATCATGACACTGTGCAGTGTTAGATGGAAAATGAACTAAAACCCAGAAATGTAGGGAGAAATCATAAACATTTTTTCATCATGTATCTGCATCAGAACTACTAAATAAAAGAAGAAATTATCATGAGAAAAAGTTGCCACCCATATCACACGTACGTATTAGCATACAAATAAGGCCTTACTAGTTCTATCTGTTTCTCCATCTCTCTGCGTTGCTCAAGATGACTCAATTTTGCTTTTTCAAAAGCAGAAGTTAGCTGCTTGTGCTCTTCACTGACAGATGTTTCCAACTCACTAATACGTTTGTTTTTTCCCTAGGAAATGACAACAGCAAGGACTTAATAAAAATGTTTACTTCTGATATTCAGTAGGTATTATTAGATAATCAACTTCCTAGATTTCATTAATAAATACCTAGAAAATGATAAGTTATACACTACATGGTTCCTCTCAAAGAATGTCACACCTTCAGTGAAGACACAGAATGACACCCAGTGCTGCCTCTACACAGACAGGATGCATGCTAAGATAGACTATGAGAACATAAAAGGAAGAAAAAACACCTAACAAAAATAAATGGTATTTTTATATGGCTGTATGGAATCCTTTAAATTACAGGTTTCCATCTGAAAGTTGTTTGCTTCATTAATAACCTTAGCACCTCTTCCCAAAAATCAAACAAGTTTATATGACAAGACCAGCATTGGAAGGGACAGCACTCTGAGTTTCAGAGTACGTTCTTCACAAGTTCCCATTCACAGGTCTATGCACATTTCTTAAGAATTCACAATTTAAGAACAACAGCTGAAAATGAAAGTGACTTGTCCAACATTTCAGATAACACTTTGAATCCATTTTTGCTACCTCTTAACTTAATAATTTCATAAAGACTCCCTGAGAACATGAATGTAGTTTTTCACTGAATATGTCATACCATGAGTTCCTGTTCCAACTCAGTACTTCGTGCAGCAGCAGCAGAATAAGCAACAGCCTTTTCTTCCAATTGTTTCTTCAGTGCAGAAAGCTGAGAAGATTTCTTTGTTACCTGAAATTAAATAAGGCAAAAAAAAAAAAAAAAAAAAAAAAAAAAAAGAAGAAGAAAAAGAACCCAAAGAAACAAACATTAAGACGTTATTGGTTAAGTCAAGTATCTTCCTAGGCTTTCTTATAAGAGATTCTGTTTTAGCTGCTTTTATTCCTTACTGAATTTTAGGCATCATTCATTTATTTTCATATGCTCTAGTAGTCTTCATTAATCATTGCAGAATTCAGGACAAGTTACCTCAAATTTCTCCAATCCATGATTATTTTATCAGTAACATACACAATAATTATTAACTGCATTTTATAATATATATGGTCATCATTAGGAAATATGGCAAAGAAAATTATGCTGTAACTAACACATTGTTATCCGAATGCAAATATTAAAACTTTAACTTATTAAATCAGAGAAGAGCAAGCTGAAGGTAAATTTCTTTCCTCACATTAATAATGATAATCTCTGGAAAGCGAATTGACACTTAGTGAGAAAAAATACTCGTAACTGTTCTCCAAACATCTGTTTAAAACAAAATAACAAGACCATGCATATTTTTCATTTAACGAAACTAAACAGAAGTAAAGCCCACAAAGAGCATCAAATTAAAAACTAGATATTTCTGACAACAGACCAATTGCGGCTTCTATCTTAAAATTTCCCTGCTGTTAAAATTTCCTCATCTTTAAGTTTTTCTAAATGAGGCAAATTTTAAAAGTAGAACGACAATTGCATTTTCTCCACAGCAGTTATCTTCACTCTCTCTAATGATGCAAAGCCTGACACTTTTTCCTTTCTATTAGAAACTTACTTCTTGCTGTAAGGTGTTAGTTCTCAAAGTCTTCGCCGATAGCTCTTCCTGAAGGCTTTGAAACTGAGTGGTTCTCTGAGCCATGCTGGTCTTCAAAGACAAATTCTCATTATCTAGTTTTGCCAGTTTAATACGTAATCTTTCCATCTCTTTCTTGAATCTTTGTCTCTCCTTTTCAAATTGTTTGCTCACAAGTTCCAACTGTTGACATCTCCTCTCTCAAAGTAAAAAAATAAACACATATAAGCTTTTTTTAATAAGAAAAAAGAACATGTAAACAAGTACTGAAGCAAGTAATTATACATTCCAAAGAGGACAATTTAATGATAGAATATTGAACTAACACACAATATTCAGAAACAAGAATACTTATTTTTTATCTATAATGTAACTACAAGCTCTGTCTCATAGGAAAATGAACAAAAAAAGCAAACAAAGAGTCATTACATATCTGTCCTAAAGTCATTTCATTTTGCTCTAACAAACTGCAGAGGCAACTGGAGAAGTTCTCTAGCAACAAGACACGAATAGATCAAAGAAAACATGGAGACATTAGCATAACCTGTGAAAAGAAAATGTATGTGGCTCCATTTCAACACAACTTGTACCTTGTATAATGTTACTGAACTCAACTATCTAAAAAAATATTGTGCCTAGGGAATCTGACAGTTTACAGAACCTACAGATGATAACGTGCTCCCTATTCAACTGAAATACATCTGTTGACAAAAAGACATTAAAAAAACTATACACGCAGTAAAAAACGGTTTGAACTCCACCGAAAACAAAATCCCTTTCCTGCAGATCAATCAGCCAGAACTACCAGATGCTTTGTTGAACTTACCTTCTTGAGTTTTGATCAATTTCACAGGCTCTGTTTCCAAGCCACATAACCCTCTTTTTTCTTGTCTTTCATTATCATTTAATAAATGCTCAACTGTATTACAGGCAGTTAAGTCTGTTTGAGGCTTTCCAGTTTCTGCTTCCTTCATTGCTAATTCAATGCTGTTATAAAGAAGGAGACAATTATTTAGTAACTCTTTGTACAGGCTAGTTCTGGTACCACCAAAGTATCTGCCCACTCTTGCCATAATTCAGCAACCAGAAAGTCATACCTTAGGCCCACAGTTGAAGGTTTATTTGATTCACAAGATTCAGAGACAGCTTCTTTGGTGGATGAACAGGACAGCTGACATTTCAAGTTATGCCACTTAAACTAAAAGGAAAAGCAAAATCAACTTTTCATTGCCTAACAATATGACTTGTTCACTTACTATAGTACCATATCAGTTTATGAGTCACATATTATACTCAGAAAATTTCTCAACAATGTCTCAAGACTTCCATACAATATTAGTTAAAATTATTTCAGATACAAAACATAATTTAGAATAATGCATCAGTTACTGCACCTCTTCTGATGTACTTGAAGACAACTGGGAAATGATGGTTTCTAGTAAGTTGAGCTTCCGTCTTGAATTCTCCATTTCTTGATGGCATAATTTCAAGCTGTTCTGCTGCTGTGCATTCAGCACTCTCAGCTCTGCGTTTTCACTGACAAGAGCATTTTTCTCTTTAAGTGCTCCTTTTTTTTCATTAAGTTCCTTTTCAAGCTCAAGGAGCTTCTGCTTAGACCGATTCAGTGTTGACATCATTTCACTGTTCTTTGCCTCTAGAGTTATGATTTCCTCTTTTGCATTATGATTCTCTTCCCTTAGTTGCCTAAAAAAAGCGTATCTATTCAACAGGAATAGCTCAATACAGATAATTAGATGAGGATTTTCATCATTAGCAGTACCAGGGGAACACATGGTAACAACACTGCTAAGTAGTTTTCTCCCTCTCAAAGTCCAGGATTGACTCCGAAGGTCAGAAAGTTCTCACTGCTTTACTCAGCCTTCACTTCTCATAAGGTCCACAATATATTGCCATCAAAAAAACAAGATTAGAGAATAAAGAACCCCTCATACTTAAACAACAAGTTTTCAGCATCATCACAAGGGCAAGGAATAGATTAAGGCTTTAAATGTGCTAAAGCCAAGGAAATTTTAAATCAGGATAAAGAAAAGCTATACCTAAAATGACAAAGAATTAGGGTTATATACTAAGACTGGGGCTATCTAGTATTCTTTATACGCTCCATTACTAGTGATGAGAAGGTAAAGGACTCTGTCCATTTGCAAGTTGTTCACTTTTTTAGCTATCTGCTGGTTTAACAAACTGGATTATCTTAAAGGTCCTGAGGAATGTCAACTCCAGTACAAATTAGCAAGGAAAAAAAAAGTGGTCTTGAAAAGAAATGGACAGTGAGCATGAAAGCATGCAACAGCAAGAAATTACATTAGAGTGGCTAAAAACTAGCAAGATAAACACTGAATGAAGTTGCAGCCAGCATTAAATCCTGCCCTCAGATATAAGCGCAGCCTCCTCATTGAAAGCTGACAGAAGTCTTCATTCTAACTAGGGACTGACTGTATGATGCACAAGTAAGTGCTCACACCTGGAAGTTAGTGCAGATGACCTCTTAGGGTGCTTTCTCATCAGCATGTACATTACCAGACTGAATGCAGAAGAACAGGAAAACAGAAAGGCAGAGTACCCACATTTCCCACAGAAACCGCGTGTGAACAGGGTATACCATGTTCCCAGCATGCTTTTAACTGAGAGTGTGTAGCAGTGTGTGGGATTAGAACTTTGAAGAATTAGTTACAGACGAGCACTTAAAAATCCATAGGTTTATGCCTTCTATTTATTTGCTTTTTAACTGCCTAGTATCAGGATCACTGCAAACAACACAGAGAAATCCTAAAGGGTTCACCGATGCTGGTCCTCCTGATTTGGTTTGAACTACGTGAACTGAGCAGCAGCTTCCCAGTTACGGTTTAACATGATCTTTCTTCACAAATAAGCATACTTCTTTTTAAAAAGACTTGGTTACCTCAGTTGCTCATCTTGGATGTCTAGATGCTTCCTGTAGCTGACACATTTTTCATTCAACTTCTCTCTTTCTTTTTCACAATTAATTATATCGTTTTCTAAACGTGCTCCTTCAGCTTGAACCTTAAAAAGTATTTTTTTCATTACAAAAATAGTCTGAACTTTGATAGCCAGCAGGCTTTTAAAAAAAATTACTACAAACACAATGATATCACATTTTTTTGTGGTTTTTTTTTCCTTCCCTTACTTCCTCCTGCGTAGCACACACATACTGTTCACTGTCATAAGAAAAAGGAAAGTGGCAGAGAAGTTTCCTTTTCTTCCCCTATCATTAGAGAGAATGCCAAGTCACTTTGGTTTAAAACTGGTAACATCATTCCACAAGAAGAGAAGTCAAATCAAATCAAATTTTTCCCTAAGAGGCAATGGTCTCAAGCCTGTGCAGTTTCTCCTCATATGAAGCAGCAAACATTTCCGACCATTAGAAATTTGGGTGTTAATTTTAGCCATTCTCTAGCATATGTTTCTTTGGACAAATTATAAAGATGATACTTTGATAAGAAAGCCTATATACCTGTAGAATGCATGATTCCCAACTAGAAAGAGACAAGAAACATTACTTTCTGGGATGCATGACCACACTGTGCAAAGAGTTTAAAAACAGGTAAGGGAAGTTATTGATACAAACTGTTGCCCACCCCATCCCACCTCTCAAGATTTTGCCACTGACAAGGAAAAAAAAGTGAGCCATAAGTTACATAGCTGTTTGCTGCCCAACATACCAAAGGAAGTAAAATCCTCAAAGAGTGGTAAAAAAAAAACAACAAATAACATCTCACCTTTTCAAACCTTTCAGTTATGTTCTCCTTAAACTTTTGGAAAACTCTTGTTAGCTCCTCAGCATTCAATAAAGCTTCATTTCTTTGCTGTTCTGCTCTGCAATGCAGCACACAAGTTTCAAATATCAGGATTTCAGTAACGATGTAACTGCTTCCTCCAGTTATAACAAACAGGAAAAAAAACAACTAAATGAACAGCTTCAGGTCATTTCCTTTTGCCTCCTAACTACTTAAGCTCCTAGATGAAAGCGTGCCACATGGTGTGAATTCATTTTATGGGTCATTTTAATGTATTAAAATAAATATAATAATACTAAGGACTCAAAAATAAATACTTCTGATGCTCTTCAGAAAAGATTCATTATTCAAGTCACCCTCCTACCCCCACTTTACCTCCAGGTAAAAGACCTGTGAGGGACTGAGACAGTATCCATGATAAAAAAAAAAACAAAATTCAAAGAGCAGAAGAGAGCTCCTGTAACTGGATTATGCAAGGTCTGATTAGGAAGAGATCAAAGTATAAATTATTTGGGGGGATATTGGAGAGACGATGTCTGTATGTGAAAGAAACAGACTGGGATGGTATTGCATTCAAAAAAAGCAAACAAAGACTATTTCAGATTGTGTATGTATCACGTTCCTCCTCACCCTTCTTTCTTACTTTCTTCCACCATTACTCATTTTGGAGGTTTGAAAGGGAGGGAGATGGGGACCAGGAAGGGGGAGTTATAAAATACAAGGATCACAAGTAGGTAACATACAGATAGATAAAAGATAACAAAGACAACCTGATCTAGTGGTCTAGGTCTTGATTTAAGTCTTCCTGCCCATGGCAGGAGGGTTGGAACTAGATGATATTTAAGGTTACTTCCAACCAAAACCATTCTACGATTCTACAGTTCTCTTGTGGAAGTTGTGTTTCTATTACTTCCCCAAAAAATACAGCACTCAGTACTGTTGACTAGTTCTGTTCATTACATTATATACGTGAAATACAAAAAGCATAAAGTGCAGATCCTTGCAAGACGAAGTCAAAAATAATTCAGGAAAAATACATTATGGACCAACACCTGCTTTCCACTGCACTACCTCTATTCTGAAGAGAAAATACAGGCAATAAACTGGATAGGTAGCTAAATCACATTTTAGTGTAAATTATCAACCTGCAATTATTAGCAATTTCCCAGACTTAAAAAAGAAAAAGCTAACACTGTCGTAACAGAAAGACACTTCCCCTTCCCAAGTGTTTTTTTAAAGTAACATTTATAAAGTAGAGAAGATTTAATTCCATAAGGAAAGTACATGCTAAGAAGTACAAACATTTAAGCGTTACTATTTTATATTCAGTTTATTAGGAATACTAAGAACACTTAGTCACCTTTTTCCTTGCTTGTTTCTCTCAATTAACTCAATTTTCAGATTTTCACAGTCCTTTTTGTATCTTTGCAACATGCTTTCTCTTTCCACTGCTGCTTTCTGACTTTGCTCTAGTTTATCTTCTGCATCTCTAGCAAGCAAAGAAAGTACAGCTTAAAAATAGAAGGATTTTGGTTAAGAATTGTGTTCACGTTGGGGTGACAAGGTGTGGAATTTTTTTCTGCACATGTTTGAGATATGATGCAGCTCTCAAACCAGGTTTCAGGGCAGGGGTGGTAGTTTCAAAACTTCCCAACAGTTCCAAACAGCATCTGGAATGCTGTCCAAACCTCACCAGCAGGAATCAGCTGCTATGGATGCCAAGAAGCCAGACAGCTGGGTTTGTGGTGTAACGTTAAACAGTGAAATCATTGTTTTTCTAAAAATAGGCACGACAGGACAACACACACATTAGTGCTGTTTGGGAAGTTTAAGGTATTTTACTTGTGTTGTGAGAACCGACTTTTGAGGCATCACTTGACTATTATTAGCATGAAGTTTTGAGATAAACCGACAGCCAGATGTGTCTCCCTGACACCTTCTGGATACTGTTCACATTAGCTTTATTTGATCATCTGTCTTGATTAATATATTCATAAAGAAAAAAATCTTTTACTCTACGTGGTACACAGACATCTGTAACTATGTACAGTCCCACAGCACAAAAATCAGTCTTGAGCGGATCTCATTATAAGGACATTCATGTCTAAGCGTAAATTGTAAATTGGTTTATTTTACCTTTATTATGTTCTCCTGCTACTTGACTTGCGTTCTCCATATAAGAGACATAGGTACAAAATAAACACTTCACTTTTCTTACATATGGCTGCAAAATGGAAGTTTGAAGCCCCAGAATACATCACCCACGGAGAATCAGTAATTACACAACCTTGGTAAGGAGACTGAACTGGCAAGCAGACCTCATGACTGTTAAGAAGTGCCTTTATTACCTGAGAATTTTATCTCGTGCTGAAACTTCTGCTTCCAAAGTTACAATTTGTTCTTCTAACTTAGGAATACTGACTAAATGTGCACCTAATGTTGATTCAAGGTAAGAAATCTGAAAAAGAAACATATTTATGGTTTCATCCAGATGACACTGCTCTTCAATTGGCTGCAGAAGATGCTTGTGCCCATACACACAAAATGAACTCCAACTTAGTGCTAATTTAACATCAGTTCCCTAGCACTGCTCCCATCTGATATATTGTAGAGTGATTGCTTTACACATTGAACTTGTTCACTTTTTCCCAAACATATATCTTCATCTATTTGTCTCCTACAAGTCAGACCGGCAAATACTTCCCTAATCAACAGCACTGTGAAAATTAGCCACATGGGTGTACAGTACTAACTACATCACTGAATTGCTTTCACTAGTTTATTCTTTCACCTCTTTTTTTAGTAAAAAAAGATTTATGATGTGAGGAGCAGGAAAAGCTTTTTCCCCCCTTGACAAATCATTTAGTGTACCAAGTAGTCATTCCAACTTATCTGCCTCATTGGCTTTATAATTCAATTATGGCATGCTAATAGACAGAACATATAATTAATATAGTTGATTTGTCACGAAGAATTTGATTGCAAACTCTTCTGTTTCAAAATATCACCGAACAGTATTAAAGGATACTAGAACTACTAAAAAACAAAAAGAATGTTTAAAGTTTAAATATGAAACACAACTAGAATGAAATACATTAAAGATACATACTCTTGTTTTTGACTCCACCAGTTCCAAGTTTGTTGTTTCAATTCTATTCCTTAGGTGATGGTTCTGAGAAGCCAAAGATGCATTTAGCCCATTAAGATCATTCAGTTTCTCCTTAAGACGTTCATTTTCTTCCACAGCTTTATCGAAAGCTGTAGGCACCAAGTCGGACTAGACAAAAAATAAATACATATTTCCACATACATACACACGAAGACCAGAGGAACATCTGCAGAATCATACACATAGTTAAATCTCACTAGGCTTAAGGGCTATTCAGACAACGGTCAAGGCTATCAGGCAAGAAAATTTCATAAACAGTGAATACAGAATGGACAAGTTTAACAAAAACTGGCTATGAAGAACAGTATTTACTTTGGATTTCCTTTGAAAATCCCAGCAAGGCATTTTACCCACAGTCTTCGGGCAGCTGGAGGAGCAGCGACTGCTGCAGTTAAGATGAACAGGGTCCTTCAGGGTGAGCTCTGCAGCCTCCTCACAGCAGCGGTCAGAATGTTCCTTCGTACCAGTGCTACAAGGAAGAGCAATAAGTTCTTACCCCACTTTTCCTCCTTGTTTGAGTTGCTGATGAGCACAAAAGGAATCACAGTAACACTACACTCAGCACTGATTCACGCTACAGGTGTAGCACTGCTCTCACACCCACACACAGGTACCTGTTGAGCTGTGCCCCCACACTCTGCAGGGATTCCTCAGTTCTCCTCAGCCGGCTCCGTAACGACTGCACGGCTTCCAGCAGCTCCTCATCATCGCTTCCAGAACGAGCCCACATGCTGCACTCCATTGGCACTGCATGTGGCTACAACAACATTAAAACACAATAAGCGTACAGAAACTTCACTTACAGACATATTTTAGAGTTTTATAGATCACAGAATCACAGAATGACCCAGGTTGGAAGGGACCTCAAGGATCATGCAGTTCCAACCCCCCTGCCTGGCAGGGCCACCAAACATACACCTTTACTAGATCAGGTTGCCCAGAGCCCAGTCCAACGCGGTCTTAAACAAGAAAAGAAGAAGATACTTTATTTCCAAATAAAAAGATACATTTCACGCACTTTTGGCACCCGGTAGATAAGTGCAACGTTTAATTACGGCCCTACCGATGTTAAAGCACTCAGTGTACGTTCACACGTCCCACAGCACTGGGAGCTCAGGCCGTTAGTGCAGCCCCGCCTCTTCCGCCACCCCAATGCGCACTCGCAGCTCCGCCCTACCGAGCCGTGCTCCCGTCGCAGGGCGGTGCGGGCAGCGCGGTGCTGCCGGCATGGGGCCGCCGCGGCTGCCGCTGCTGCTGTGCTGCCTGGCGCCGCTCCTGGTCTCCCCCGTCGCCGCCGAGTTCAGCCCGTCCCTGGACAGCGACTTCACGTTCACGCTGCCGGCCGGCCGCAAGGAGTGCTTCTACCAGCCCATGCGCAAGGAGGCCTCGCTGGAGCTCGAGTACCAGGTCGGGCGGGCGGGGCCTGGCGGGGCGGCTCCGAATCCGGTCGCGACTCCGCCGTGTTCTTCCGGGGCGCCTCCGCACGCACCGAGCTCCTGTCGCGTCCCTCCGCCGTAGTGAGCGCTGCGGGCTGTGCCGGGCTGTGCGCCGGGATGGCGGCCGGGCCCCGCTGCGAGTCGGGGAAGGAGATGCTGACAGCGCTCCTTCTGCCTTGTATTTAGCAGCCTGCTTTGTGCGCGCCGTCAGCTCTTCAGTTGCCATCTTTAAAGCAGTAGGGGACAAAAAAAAAAGCAGAGCGTTAACTTGACCTTGCATAGCAGCCGCCGTGCGGCTTGTCTGCCTATCTGCGCTGCTACGAAGCCCCTTTATCTCTGCAACGAAAGTTTTCCAAATGGAGCCATAGAAATGAGCTTCCCCGAGGCCTCGTGCTGCAATACCCGCTCAGTGCAGAACTGTGCAGGTCTAACCCGTCCCGCATTCCCCCGCTTCTTTTCCCCCTGCCTTAAAAGCATAAAGCTGAAAGTCCCGGTGGTTTCCTGGTTATTTTTGCTCCATACAGCACTGAGCAGGAATCAAAGATCGATGTGTGAACAAAGCTTCAAAGCAGCCCTAAGCAAAGCTCAAGTTTAAAATAAAATCCTGCTTTTAAACATCAGTACACAGTAATCGTAGCAGTCCTTCTGAAGTTTTACACAAAAGAAAAAGCAGTCTTAATAAGTTTACTTTTACCTAGGCATAAACTTCTCTGCAGTACTGCTAACAGGAATGTTTCATTTTTCTATCTGAATGTGTAGAAAAGCATCTCCATGTGTTACTGCAAATACCTGTGCTTTTTTTAATTAGTTAGCCTGAATTTTGAGTGGCTAAAGCTCAATGCTACATGCTGATATGATGCCAGAAACACTGCGCTGGTAGGAAGCGTTGTCCCAGTATGTTTGAATTGTACCATAACCCAGTAGGTCTATCACTGCCTGTTTTTTAACTCCAATCAGATGTCAGCTATGTATCTTTGCTGCCCTTGCTCTTCTTGGTAAGCCTCCAGATCATTTTCAGACAGTTTAAACTTTGCACTCCATTTCAGACCGAGTAGTCTGCTGTGTTCCAGCAGCTCCCTGGAAAGTAAACGTGTGAAGTCATAATAAAAACCATAAAAATGTGCTTCTATGGTGATATGGATGTAGCCATGTCAGTGGTTAAAGCAGTACAGCTTTGTAATACTGTATATGCTTATTATGAGTGTGGAAACGAAACGCCTTTAATTCCATCCACTTTCGGGAAGTGAGAATGCCCTGGGAGAGTTTAGATCTTGCATCTTCATTGGGTAAGTGGTGTGTCTGTAATGAGCATTGCAGGTCCAGTTCTGACCATTAACACACCAAACAGATATTCAGGATGGCGCTGCAAAGATCGTGTTCCTCTACAAATACACATGAGCTTACACATAGAATTTCACAACAAAGGTTTTTTCCACCACTGAACTGATGCTGGTCTTTACTCATCAATAGTGACACAGAAACGCTGGCTGTAGCCATCTGCTGGTGTTACAAGGTTGTCCCTTCATGGAGTTGTACGCATTCTTAAAAACTTTAAACGCTTTTGGATTGAAACTGTTTTTAATCTATATCTCATTAACTCATTTAAAAATCTTTCTATGTCAGCTCCTTCCTTAAAGGTGTTGTGTTCAGCAACGTGAACGCTCTGTTTGTTTCACAGGTTCTAGATGGAGCAGGATTAGATGTCGATTTTCATCTACTTTCTCCAAAAGGTGAAACTTTAGTTTTCGATGAAAGGAAATCAGATGGAGTTCATACGTAAGTTTAACGCGAGAGAAGTGTTACATCAAAGCACTGCTCTGATTTCTTTAGAAAATAGAGCCAAGGCTAAATACTACTGTTTATTTTTCAGTATTATAAAAGGTTTTACTAGTATGGTTTCAGAATATCAGTTACCTGTCTATAGGCACTTAGTTTTTATATGGACTTTACCACGGAATAAAGTATATTTGCGTTTTAATGGTAAATGCTAATGGTCATTAAACAAAAATGATGATGCAGTTGAAAAAAGTTCTCACATCCAATACCAAAAGACCTCGTTAGTCATATGAACAGACAGCTGAGAAGCACCCCATTTTCCCAGTCCTTTTATCAAGGCGTGTATTATTGGTATTTTAGTATAGACTACGAGATTTCTACTCATATTACAGATACTTCTTAATCATTAACAACTCAAGATTCAAATAAAGAAGAGGAAAGTAAGCTGTACCTTGACGATGTGAAGCTCTGAAGTCACTGGGGCGGTTTTGCTGTAACTAATGGTAGAGTTGTTAAGTTTATGTAAAAATCTTATTCATTTTTAAGTGCTCAGTTTTAGTTTTGAACAGGAAAGCTTGCTTATAAAACTTGCTCTTTTAGAACCAGTACAGAACGCATACCTGATTCAATTACATGCTTATATACACAGGGTGGAGACAGAAGAGGGGGACTACATGTTCTGCTTCGACAATACATTCAGTACCATTTCTGAAAAGGTGATTTTCTTTGAACTGATCCTGGACAATATGGGGGAAGAAGGACAAGATCAAGAGGACTGGAAGAAGTATGTTACAGGCACAGATCTTCTGGACATGAAACTGGAAGACATTCTGGTTAGTATTGGATCCTTAGATCTTCTTAACGTAAGAATGATAACTGGAAAAAAAAATATACATGCCATTCTGCCTTGATCAGGCAAGTCACCCTGAAAACTGCTTCAGACCTATACATTTCTTCTATTGACATATGAAGCCCAGAGTCATTTATTTCCACACAGAAACTTGAGAATACTTTAGAAATGGATCCTTAATCAGCAAGAAAAGGCTGTGTAGCTATCAAAATAATCTCCTTTTCCATTCAGCTTCCCTTCTTAATATTGCCAAAATTGAACATTTTTCCCTAGTAGCAATGAAATGGACATGAATTCCATTTAAGTATTGCTTAATCCCAACAACACAATCGGAATGTGCATAATTTCTTCATCATATGTCTGAAAACAAAGTACTGGCTAAGCTTCTTGTTCCTATCTTTCCAGAAATACCCCTGCCAGCATGAGGGTTAATTTTTCTCTTCTACTTTGGTTTTCCAAATTTTACTTTCCTGATTCATAAACACATCAGGAGGTAATTTGTGCTACACTGCTGGCACACCTTTGCAGGCACTGAGAAGAGCAACAGTGGACTGCTAATAGGGCTGCTGAGCATAGCAGTACTACTGCAGTACATGGATAGAAGGTGCGAGGTGTTACTGATGTTGCAGAGACATTACACATAATGTTCCAAGGCACTAAGCAACTTCAGGGAAGGGCTTGTACTTCTCAGATGACCCCAGGAAAGCATGAGACCAGCTGTCCTAGCTGCTTTGCTTCTGAGTTGTTTTGTTTTTTCCCCCTGGCCTTGTTTGATCTAGGATGAAAACTACTGCCCAGAGCTTTCATTTCCTTTCAGCATCACTGAATGATTGCTTATAGGTTATTCTAGAAGCAGAGAATTATTTAGCTTCCCTGTAGACCTGTTTTTAATGTTTGTTAGGATGCAGAACTTTCTATGCTGGTGGCAAACTTACAACAGAGATGATGATTTCTTACATATTTTTAAGATGACAAAATATCTTCAGTCTCTGTGGATGCTACTTGTGTAAAGCATGACAGTGTATTCTATTCCTCGTAATAAACAAAACACAAATTTTTGACAATAGGACAAAGTTAAAGATATCAGATCTTTTGCATGTATAGCAAGTAGTTAGAATCAAACACTGAATCCAAGAAGCCAGATGTTCTTCAAACTGCAAATCAAGACAATTGGGTAAAAGGAAATTTATCTGCAGTAATCACAGAGCATTTAAATTTAAGAGTACTTAAATGGATGTGCTAGTCACATACATACAAGGTATCTCTTCCAGAAGAAGAAATGCAGGAATTGTCCTTCAGGGCTTTTCTCCCAGATTTTGTGAAGTTAACGTTAGGGTTTGATGCTATTGTTCGCTTACTCAGGCTATGACATTGTTTCCATGTTCTTTGAGGACTTAAAGGAATACTTAGTAGCTCTTAATGTATTTGCTGTGAGAAATTGGAAAAGGTTGTTTTTTTAATAGCACTTCCCTGGCATTGATACTCACTATTGTGTAACTTATGAACTTCAGTATCACTGTAAAATAACTTGGCATCCAAGAAATATTTGTTAAGCTTGCAACAAATCAAAACAAATATCCATGGCGAAAGTGCTACTGACTTGTAGAACATTTTATGGCTATTAAGGCTGAAAAAAGGAGATGGGAATATAACATTATACTACTACTGTTCTTTTACAGCTGTAGTCCTTACGGTAATTTGCATTAAAAAGCAACTTAATTTGATTATACAGCAGGAAAGAAGAAAAAATAACTTGTTTTGAGGTTATTAGTTGTTGGAAGTAAATGCTTTTTAGTCTTCCAGGTACCTGGAATTGCACTTCCCTAAGATACAATGAAGTATTAAAAATTAAAAAATTAGGTTTGATTTCCCTTCTCCCTCCCCATCCACCTTTAAGAGTGGAAGATATTGCTAATTAACATAAATTAAGGTTATATAAGCCTTTCTAGGTGACTTACAGCAAAAAGACAAGGGGAAATATTTTTAAACTGGAACAGGGGAGGTTTAGACTGGCTAGAAAAAGGGTTTTTGTTCTTTTACAGTGAGAGCGGTGAGGCACTGGCACAGGTTGCCCAGAGAGACAGTGGGTGCCCCACTCAGAGACACTGAAGGCCAGGCTGGACAGGGCTCTGAGCACTTATCAAGCTCTTGATGTCCCTTTCCTTGTGGGGGAGTCTGACTAGCTGGTCTTTAAAACTTCCTTTCAACTGAATTCTATGATAAACACTCTAAATGAATTAATCAAAAATCTGAAAAGGGACAGATTTTAAATTAACTGCCTTCTTGGCAAGAAATTAAAATATTAATCCAGTATTTTTCCTATGATTTACAAGCTGTCAATTTAAGGTGCTTTTTAAATTATTTTCTAAAAACATTCTTTTGTTACTCACTAGGAATCCATCAACAGTGTCAAAGCCAGATTGAGCAAAAGCGTCCAGATCCAGACCCTGCTCAGAGCATTCGAAGCTCGTGACCGAAACATACAAGAAAGCAACTTTGACAGAGTGAATTTCTGGTCCATGGTCAACTTGGGAGTAATGGTGGTGGTATCAGCTGTTCAGGTTTACATGTTGAAAAGTCTCTTTGAAGATAAGAGGAAAAGCAGAACTTAACATTCAGTACAATTGTAACAGTGTAATGTGGTAGGGGAGGGCAAGAAACTGATCTGTGTAAGAAAAAAAAGAGAAACCTCTTTGAGTGTCTTTTGAACAGGCAGTAACCACATCAGGTTTTCAATTCATATGTGTGTTTTTTTGTTTGTTTGTTTTTTTTCAGATGAACAAAATGCCTTGTCCCAAGTTCTTCCTTTTTTTTTTTGCAGCTGCTATTAACACTTTATGCTTATAGCATTTGTTAATGATTGTTACTGAGTAGCTTCTGAACAGTACACAGGATGGTTGGTACATACGCAAAGTGTTGGTAATTGTTGGGGTGTTTTTTTTTCCATGTTCATGTAAAATTTTAGATCTGAGTTTGTTTGCTGGTTAACATTGAGCAAACTTACACATGTGCCTAAAAACTCAAGAGGATCGTAGCCCACAGGAGTAGTCTGGTGACAGTCACTTGTTTTCAACGTTAGGTGTTTTAAAAATCTTCAGCCTGTAGGGTACAGCATCACTTAGAAACACTGGGCTCACATTGGGAGAACAAAATGAGATTGTTTTTTTATTATTTTAATATATAGATGATTAACATCAGCACTTTAAAAGAATCACTGTCAGTGTGAAAGTGATGTTGAAGAGAACTGGAGAAAATAAGTGATTTCTGTTGAAAACGTCTTCTATAATTGTACAGCCCTTTTTTGTCTGTTACATGAGACTCGAGACAGCTATATCATACACAGATAAAAGCACGCACACCTGGAAGTGTGGGTTATCAACTTCTACATAATCATAACCTCCTGTCATAGTATTTTTTCAAGTAGTTATTTCAGATGTTATTTCTTATCCCTTTAATAAAGGGAAAAGGGACATGGTATGTGAAAACATCACTTTTTTTTTTTTAAGTCTCAAAAATCCCTTTTATTTGCCAATTTTTTTTTTTGTCTAGTACATGTCTATGACTAACTCAGCAGTTAATCAAGTGATTTACATAGGCATCAAAAAACAAAAGCTGTTCAATTAAGCTTTCTCCTTTTGCTTAAAACAGCAACTTTTACATGTGTGAGTCAAGTAAGCAGTGTTTGTTTATCCAGCTGTTTATATAAATAAGATGTTAAGTGAGCAATAAATACAGGATTCAAATTTCCAATGACTGTGCAGATTCCAGATAAAACTGCTTTAACAGTGTAGTAAAATTATTGAGTATTTTTGCAAAAACCCCAGTGTGTGACAGTTAAGTAGTTTAAAAAAAAAAGAGTTCAAACTTACTCATTTTTACAGCATGCCAAGTCACTGAATTCCTGTATAAATGTGTAAAGACAGTATATGTATAAGCATTGTGCCTGTTCTTGGTTCTAGGCATCAACAGCAGGATTGCAATTTTCAGACTTCCTGTGAATAAAAGTAATTTAATAAAGAAAATACAGGGTCACCATACAAAGAAACACTTGCTTCAGATGAAGCAGATGCTAGTAAGGGCTACAGTACATAGAAATGCCACTTCAACTTTAGACAGGGGGACCTAGCAATAATATCTCAAGCAATTTCTTTCACTAGAATTATTATTCCATTCAGAACTTCTTCTAGATAACTCCAAAAGCCACTGAGCTACCTTTTCCTTCAAGAAAAGCTATGTCCAAAACAAGAGTGTTTCTCTTCACATGCTGCATATCTTCTCTTTCCCCTTAATGCTGTGAACTAAAAAGTTTATTCCTGAGATCAAAATGAAGTCTAAGAAATGTTAATTATTTTGGATGAAGTAGCAAATAGAATCGTACTGCCATCTCTCCATGCATCTCCCACCACCATTACATACATGTAGCTGTGTTAGGACTCATTGGAGTCAACTTGTGAGCTATTGATCAGGTCCCATCAGGGCAATAGAAAAAAAGAAGATTCTTAGGGATCTGTCCCTTTTGCTAAAAGAATCTTCACTAGCATCACAGCACAATGCTACAAAGCACCTACAAAATGCTGAACCAGCTCAGTGAAGATCTAACCAAGACATCTACCTCTTACATCAAAGCTACTGGATTCCAGCTTTCAGCTTAGACCTGCAACAGATGAGCTGCCACATTTTGCAGACACCTCAATGGATTAGTTTCCCCTGCAACTCTGCTGTGCCTCTGTGATAGAGGTTATATATCCATTAGCAAAACAGGCATGTGTTGGCACATCATTTATCTTCGTTCAGTCTGGTTTATTGCCTTAAGCAGCTCATGAATGAAGATCTCTCTGATAGGCAAAATTGAACTTCAGCAGTTTCTCTTAATACAGCCAGTCTCTGGTAGAAGAAAAATACAACTGTCAGCAAAGTTGACAGTTTTGTAACTAAGAAAGCTTACTGTATTTTCTCCCTCTTCAGGGCTTGCTGTAGAAAACCATGGAGCAAAAGGTTGTAACTGCTTTGATAGTGGCAGCTGAAAGATGTGTATTACAGGTGAAGGATCTGGTGTTTAAACTTGCCATTGAATAACATTTCATTTGGATTTTGAAAAGTAGATTTCTTTCGACTGTATAAAATTTAGAAAGGACATTTTTTTCTCTTAATGGTATTTGTATTCAGAATTAAACATTTTAAGACTTTCGGATGTTTAATAAAATTATGCAAACCCCTGAGATTTTCAATAAATGACATTTAAACCTGTTTGTGTTCTTCATCTTATGGCAAAGTAAGCTGCAAAAGATGTGCTAAGCCAAAAAACTTAGCTTTTCTAAAAAGAACCTTTTCATAATGCAGCTTTTGCATTTCTTACTCATAGAATGCTTTGGATGGGGAGGGACTTTGAAGATCATCACCACCTCCAAGAGCAGGGCTGCCAGCCACCAGATCTGACTGTCCAGGGCCTCAGGCCCTGTCTACTTAGCCTTGAACACCTCCAGGGATAAGGTATCTACAGCTTCTCCGGGTAACCTGTTCAAATAGCCAAGAAGACATTCAGAGAGAGGATAATAACGGCTCTGAAGAACCCCACTTGCTCAGAGGAAATGCTGTATTGATCTCAGTCTCCTGTCTCAAAAACAGAAGGTGCTGTTATACAGTATATGCAAGCCTAGCACTGTCATCTGATCCACCTAGACCTCATTTTAAACTAGTCTACTAACTTCAATTTGTGTGCTGTAAGACTGGATCAGTAACAGTTGTGTATTCATTTTATCCACAACTTTCATGATTTTTTAAACTGTCAGTAACTCCCACTAGTTTTCTCCAGGTCAGAGTTACATATTTTTCTTTTAGTTTCCCTTAAGACACCGGCTCTAACCCCACCATTAGTTTACTTCTCTTTGAACCTGTTCTAAGCCTCTGTCATTCCAAGATGAGGTGGCCACAACTTGGAAAAACAAACAAAAAAACCCAAAACACTCCCGTCCTGCATAGCTGAAAACAAATGTTCTTGACTAGCACTTTGGAACTAGCAGCGCCCTTTCTTTTCCTTGTTTATTTCTTGGTTAAGTACAGGCAGCAGGCACAGGATTTCATCAGCTGTTGGAATCAATCATGTTGTTTTACAGGTCATTTTAACCTTGGTGCTGATGAATAAAGGAAGCGTTCAAATTCTTTTATTCATCAGCATAACCCAATATCAACTTCATCAATGCAAATATCAGATCAAAATTTGACATGAGTCTCTAATCTTTGCAACAGAAATACACTTTTGAAGTTACCAACAGTATGGTACATACATCTTAATATTTTAAGTTAAGTTTGTGCCTTGATAAATGCATGTATCTCATATTGCTCCTGCGCGTCATTAGATACACCCAGAATTGAGTGGCTTCCACTTAAGCAGGCAGTGAGGTTAGGAACAACTCTGAGAAGAGTGATAGGGTCTGTCTTGTGCAACAATATAGCAGAGGTGAATACTACTTCTGAGAACAGTAATTAATAAAACCTTTAAAAAAAACATTAATTAAATGTACTCCTCAGCTCAATGCTTTTGTGAAGTACAAACCAGCATTCAGTTATTGCAGAAACTGCATTACAGGATTACATTTATTTGTCCATGCCTCGATAGTGCAATGCAGACAATTAATCACAGCCAAAAAGTGTAAAAAAAAAAATAAAATAAAAAACAAACAAACAAACAACTGAACTTTTGTTATTCTTCCCTCCTGGCCACACAAGAATGCAGAAATACTGCAACATTCCCAGCTAGAACATAGAGAACACCTTGTTAAATTCCACCTTGTTAAACGGGCAACACAAGATTGTGCCTTGTGGAAAGCTTTCTGTGGCATTTCTTTCATGATAGAAACTCCATTCTCCATCTGCTAAAGGCATTCTATAAAAGTTAAGTCCCTTATGTTTTAAAACTTCATCTGGACTTTACAGAAAGAATTCAAAACACACTGTTTCAACTCATCCAAACGGAATAAACTATTCGGTTTCTCAGATACACCCTAAAAGAAAAATAATCACATACACTTCAAATTAGCACTGTGAATTCCCAAGACCTTCAGCTTCTATTAACATCTATTAGCAGTTACCACAGTTAAGAAAAGCCTGTGCAACTAAATAATTGAGACAGATGGAATTTACTGTTCACTTAATTACTATGAAACAAGTAATTCTGACTGTTTTTGTCAGAAAGATTACAATTGTAGGTGGTCTTCCAAGAAGATGACAGAAACAGTCAGATTTCCAGTTCAAAGTAAAACCTCGCATTTACATCTGAGAAAAGTCACAGTGGTTTAAATGAAGTCATCAATGAACCAAATCTTAAAAATGGATGAGACAGTCAAACTGCAGCAATTTGCTGGCAGAAAGCACTTAAAAAGTAGGCTTGCCAAATGTAAGTAGTATTGCCAACACAAAATGACCACGGTATGTTAAAAGCTTTGAAACCTTACTGTTGTGATTTTGCAGCTCTTAAGATTGCAGAACAAACACAGCTGCTGCTTCTAGTTTGTAATACCAGAACTAGTAACACGAACAAAAGTGATGCTTCAACCATTAATATGCTGGGAAGAATGCTTTCAGAAGAGACAGCAACTTCCCCTCCTCATGATGACACCACAAGACTGGGAAGATGAAGCACACTCAGGTGCCATTGGGCATTTCTCCACAACTCTGGGGCACAGGAGCATAAACAACAGCCAGGCTCATTACCACAAACAAAACAAAAAGCAGGGGAAGGTAAGAACTGAATTGATATTTATTATTATTCTTCTTTTTAAACAATCCTTCAAAGACTTTTTAATAAGCAAATCACAGCCCACTTAAAGACTTCATTAATAATAATAAATTTTAATTAAATACAATCTAAGTTGTTCTCGTGTTTCTAGGACTTGGGTATATGTACAGATGCATGAATGTGTAAACAATGCACATATATGCAAAGTGAAGTATATTGATATGAATTTAAAAAAAAAATAATCAGAACTTTATCTCACAATATATGGATATCACTGCAGAAATCTGGGAAAAAAAACAAAAACAAAAACAAAGCTGACCAGCCAAAAACAGCAGAGATGAGCTGCCTTTCAGTTCTGCATTTGTAAATGCCGTGGCCAAACCAATGTTATGCCCCAAGTTTCAATGTATGTCAAGAACAATGCCAAAACTATAGAAGAAATGGGAATAAATAACAGGAACTAAAAAAAAACCAAACAAAAAAACCACACAAAAACAATGCATTCTCAACAGGATAAAAACGACAGAAGTTCAAGTGAAATGACACAGTACAAAATCCTACTTAAAAACTGCTGAAAAATGGAGGCGTCAAAAAAATGGATTCCAACTTCATTCTCACACTTGTGCACAGCTTCCACTCCCACTCATCGTTTTGTCTTTCTCATTGCCTTGTTCTGTCTTTTTCAAAATATGGTCATCCCCCCTTCAACTTTCTTCAGCAATTTCAATTCTTCCCCCTTTCCTTTGTAAAGCAGTTACCTACAGCTGATTAATCCAATTTCCAAAACCCAACTCTCCCGTGAACTTTGGGTTGAACACTTTCCCTCACTCATTCCTATTTGTTTCTGACCTACCTAGGATCCGAACAGACCTGACACCTCCACAAAGATACTCAAGCATAAGGTTCCACATAGACTAAATGCAAAATTCCACATTAAACCCTTTTCTCCACTGCTAAAAAAACATCTTCTGCCATCATATCCTCAACTGCAAAGTTACTTCTCGTTCAGGTAGACATCTGGGAACTAGAGAAGTGACACAGTTTAAAGCCTAAAAATGTTACCTGCATAATATTTGCAAGATCCATCCTTGTCCCTCAGTGCACAAAACCGATGCTCTTGTCCAGTTCATCCTTATCACTGTGTTCTGACTACTGCTTCATCTCCAGCCTTGGTATGTTCCATCTGAAGACACCAATTTCCTTTTAAAATACAACACTAGAGATCACTTCAGTAAGATGTTTCAAATGCTCGATGCTTTTCTATTGATCTACTTATCTTTCCTCCTGCTTGCAAGACAAACTTCTTCACCTTCAAGATCTCATTGGGGGTTTCTAGTCTTCCACATTAAAACAAAATATTACCATTGACTTATCACACTTTCAAAATTTTTTTAGCAAATTCATACAAAATGCCCGTTACAAACAAAAGCACAGAAAACTCCTCTTCAAAAACAAAACGCCTTTTCAAATTTTTCTTCTCAACAAGGATTTGACAAATAGTTTGCTATGATGTTTATTTCAATTTGGACCAGTAATGTGTCATTATTTCTTTGCTGTTTGTTTATCCAATACCTACATTTTTTAGGATGGCCTCAAAACAGAGTTCTATCTAAATATTACAGCAATACAATTAAGTGGAAAAAATATCATATTTGGTACACAAGGGAAAGGTTCTAAATCAGTGACCGCAACAAAGCTGAGTTACATATATTTACACACATGCATACATAAAATGATCAAATTAAGCTAAAAGAAAACTGCTACATACAGCAACATTTATATTTTTCCACTCTAACACATACAGTAAGATTCACACAAAGTGAGAGAAAGCCATTTGTATTACTCTAGTCATAGCTTCAGCAGCACCACTGTAGCATTTTCCAGTACGACACCTTGCAACAAAGCATCTCTCAAGTGCAGCTGGAAGATCAGTTAGCATCTATGTGCAGGGCAAGAATCTCTAGGAGAGCAACAAGCAAGCCAGAGCAGAGGAACCATGGACAGGAGGAAATCACAACTATGTATTGCACAAAAATACAGACTCAAAACTCAACCTTCTTTAGAAAAAAAAAACCCACACATTTAAAGTTGGACTTTAATTCTAAGAAAAAAGCAATTCCAAAATTACAAACTGAACATCAGAGTCAATTCAACCATAATAATAAAATGAAACAATGACATTCACAATATTAAGTCTACGGACAGTTTGACAAATTCTCCCCTCCCCACACCCCCAGCTGAAACCCCAGGTACATTCCAATATTTGACTTCAAATGCTGAAGCTTTACTGAAAACACTGCTGGTGTTCAGTTAGAATTAAAGGACTTGGATAAAGTGAAATACACAAATACAGATGGTGTGAGTAAGGTTACAAAGGCTTTACATTTTGCATTATCCCAATGTACAGACATTCAAAAAATTAACATGAAGATGCTGTGTTATCAAAATACTGCAGCTATAGGCAAGGCAACATTAAATTAATAGCTGAGGGTGTGAGAAAGAAAAAACGTTTTAGTGAAGATAAACAGAGGCGGCAGCTTTTAATTAGCATTTTTATAAAGCTACTATTACCCAGTCAGTCATAAACCAAGCACAGGATTAAAAGCTTCCCTTGGTTATAAGGTGACAAAAAAAAAGTTTAAAAAAATAAAGAAAATCATCCTGTCAAAGGAGTGAAGTAATGGGGTAAGAAATCACTAACTCTGGAAGTAAATTTTAAACCACTTTGTCATTTACGTTACTTAATTTTATTTTGATGGTCAACTGTAATTTTAGGGGAAGAAAGCTTATGCTGTGCACTGAATAACCACTAACATAAAAATAGGCTTCCTCTGTTCACTCTTTGGCTGTCCCCCCTCAAAAGTTATAAGAAAGAGCACGTAATACTGGCAGGAGATGTTTCTGATAAAAAAACCCCAACAAATAAAATGAACACATCAGCTCAGAACTTGGTACATTTCATAAAAACAAAAGAGGTAATATTGTATTAAAACCAGTAATATTACTTCAAATGGCAACATATTTTTAGTTGAACCTGTGCAATAATACTTTGCTCATACTACCTTTATCAAAGCATGACCGTTTCTACACATACATAGGAATCTTGTGCAACTCCTGTCAACTCAGTTTATAACTGGGACACAATTTACAATCAATGTGCCACAACAGCTTTAAAATTGTTACTTCTAGTTGCTAATGTTCTAATCCTGTGTTTTGTTTTTTTTTAACTGTTAAGTCACGTGGAAAAAAAAGGAATATATTACCCCGAGGCATAGGAACATCAATGACTGCACCCACTGCCAGAACATGCTGCACTGGTCTGACATTTTCCTTAGTACACAGAAAGCAACAGCACCCAATAAGCCTGAGAAGAAATGCTGCTGTGTAAATACTGGCAACTATTCCTGAAAAAAGAATTATGGGATGCATACTCAGAAGCTGTCCAATCCCATAACTTGTATTGCATAGGTCACAATCCCACATATATATACACACACACGTATGTGTGTGCATACATACATATGCATATACACAAACACATGCGCACACACACAGAATATATTAAGAAGACAATGAAGTCTGGTCACAGAGCAATTTACAGGCTCAATATATTTTTTCTTTTTTTTTTTTTTCTTTTTTTTTCTTTTTTTTTTACACTTTGTTTGAAAGAAAACTTCAGTATTTTACAGTCTTCAGTAGGCATTATATACACTGCACTTATGAAATCTAGAAAGTATTGAAATAGAAATACATTTCTGCAAACATTTGGGTAAGAAAACAAACCAAAAACATTTCAAAGATTTGTGCTATCTACATAATATTTCTCTAAATCACAATAACTGCATCCATGGAATGTTCTCTAGAAAATGTCTTTTTCTTTTTTAAACACCATGCACATTTTTAAGCAATTGTAACCCAAAATATCCCAACCTAAAACAATCTAACAGTGTTCAGATTAAAAAATTTAAGTTTCAGATCAGATTTTAAAAAGTCTTTATCACAAGAGCTGTAATGATAACAGTTACATGTTAAGGCTAAATTGGTTTTGTTTTTAGAAACATTTAAAGACACACTTCTCTCATGGCTCTGCATTATGAACTGTACTTACAGATGACAGTGCAGTGAACATAATGTTCAGTCCTACAGTCAGGATGCAGTTGCTCCTTCCCACTCCACAAGATACTGCACCTTTCCATCAAGTGTCACCCGACGAGCCAACACACGGTATTTTTCACCACAAGCTATTCTACCTGCTGCACCAAAATAACTAGTAATAGAGTTCTTTAGATGATTGAGCTGTAACTCCTGATCTGCTAAATTGTTAAGTATCTCCGTATTGAGTTCATCATACTGGTAATCTTCCTTGCTCTCATCATCCTTTACAATTTCTGAATTTTGAGTCTGGAGTGCTTTTCGTGGAAAGCGACCTCTTCTTCTCAAATGTGGTATTGCAGCAGGCCAAGTTCTTCCTGTACGAGTCCTTTTTCTCGAATCAGACAAACTACTAAAAAAAAATAAATAAACACAAGCATTAACTCCAGGAAATAGTTATTCAAAACATACGGAAATGATAAAACAGAAAACTCAATTCATGACTGTTGCTCTAGTTATCATTTTCATTATTTAATACCTGCATACTAACATGGCACCTGCAAAAGAGATTTATGTAATAAAAACTGCACAAGTTAACCCATATCAGAAGCTACAGTTAAATGACATTAGCTTATGCCTGGGTATCTTTAGAGTAAATGTTCTGATTCAGACAAATTCCAATCTTAAACAAACGTCAAAATTTTTTTAAAACAAACTCTGCCCCAAAAGTGTTTGATTAGTCAATTACAAATACAGCTTTATCACATCAGTAGGCCCCCATTACAAAAAAAAAGCTGCGCTGTAAAAGTCTGAAATACTGAAATACTAGGTTGGTCCTTTTAATTTATAGTCTTCACCATCTGTAGAAGTTATTTTTTGGGGTTTTTTTTGTTTTGGTTTTTAATGCAAAGGGCTTCCCCCCCTTCCCCCACAAGTTGAATATATCTCAGCAAACGTAAACTGACAACATGAAAGAAGAACTGAAAAAGTCTATACGACTACTTCCTATGGTGCACCATCTGACTATCCAAATATTTATTATATTTGGCCAGGAAAATGCATATATGAAAAACTTGCTCATAGCTGTCTGGTCATAAAAATAGAAGCATCTAACATCCAAAAATAAACCATCACCCAAATACTAAGCAATCAAGACAAAAACTCTACGTAAAAGCCTGCATCTAAAGTTTGCACATTCTAAAACAAAACTCAAATTAAACAGCATGCTTACAATGTTGTTCAAGACCCCTGAGGGAAAAAAAGTGCATCTTTTAAACATTAAAACAAAACAACGGAATAAGCTGTGGAAATATAAAACAACTTAATTCCTTGTTTCACAGTTCAGTAAGACAGAAAGAGCTTAGGAAGACAGATTATTAGTTGCAGTAATGCATACATAAATGACTTAGAAAAGGACTTGATGACATGAACCAGAAAGAAAAGAGACATAATACACAGACCAAGGATCCATCTACCAAATACAGACTGAGCAATCATGTCAGAGGAAGGTTCAAGTAGCAATTTATTTGCATAAAAGTGGATTATAATTATTTATGAAGACTGAGTCAAACTTTTAGACTATAAAATCTACAGCATACTCACTATTCCTTAAAATGAGTACATAAACCTCCCAAAACAAGAGTTGCCACAATTAACACAGGGTACATATCTGCTCTTCTATGACCTTTGTTAGAAAGGTATAGTCAGAAAGTGTTTACAGAGTTTACTTATTTCCTGTAGAAGTAATTTAAGAGTGCCTTTTACATTAACAATGAACAATAGTTAGCACCCATGCTGTGAAGAAATTACTTTCTTTTGTTTTATTTCATTAGATTCCCAATCAATTTACAGCTCTGCTTAACGTCTCAGTAGCTCGCTATAACGATTACCAGCCATCTCCCATATTCTCAGATATTCCATATCCGCCCCAACATCTTAAGTTCCTATCCATTCTCCTAGAAATTTTGGAATACTCCTATCTCTGTTTCAGATCTACTATAGTTGTCCCACAACTTGCATCAGTCTCCTTATCTTCTATCTTTGCTTTGCCAATGCTTCAATTGAAAACAAAAACAAATAGAAGAACCCATCACACATCACCGGCAGTGACTAGACTGCAGATGACTGGAAAACTGCTTTTTTGTTTTGTCTTCTCTCAAAGAGAGATGCTGTTCTGAGCCTCTCTCGTATGCAAGTGATAATCTTCTTAAAGCTTGTTGAAATACAATCTCTCTGGAAGTATCTGGCTCAAGTTTAGTTGAAGTAAGCCAAAATACAACCTCAGGTTTTTAGAAACCACACACAGAACATCAGAAGTCATTTTTGGCAAGATAATTCCCATACACTTTCAGTAACTTCAGCCCATTGCAGGTAAAGTACCACTGAACTACTTGCTTTGTGTCTCCACTTCAAAAATCTCGTGAAAATTAACATATTAAACCCTTAATCGATATAGTAGATAGAGTAATTCAGCTGTTACCTATAATGTCTGGATATGCTAGATGAGGTAGTTTCTTTTATACTGGCAGCACCTGTGGATTCCACATCTGAGGTATTGGATGAATGTGCAGTTCCATCGGATTTCCTGATGTAAGATAACAGGGTTGCCATGTAATGAAAGTAATCTTAGAGTAAAAATTGAGTTGACATTTCAGAAGTAAACAAATAAATGACATGCTATGTTAAAATAGCTTAAGCTTTTTTAGTGTGTTTTTAATTTACCCAACAGAGCAGGGTAATTCCAAGGCTGGGGTCTCTATCACTGGAACCGGTTCAGCATCCTACGAAAAAAGGAAGAGTGCTTCAGTTTAAGTTTTAATTGCTTATTCAGCTTTGTTTGAGGGCAAATGGGGAGAGGAATATCATGATTTAGATTAACTTATTATATTTTTCTTCAAAAATGATAATCCAGTTAGAGAAAATAAAAGAAACATATCCAAAACCTTACCAGAGGAGACGACTCTGGAGTTTTGTGAATCATTTTTCTCGTATAGGGACCAGGTGGACGACCTACTGATTTTTTTTTCCCCTTTCTTTCTATACCATTACTTAATTCCCTAGAAGAAAATTTATATTTTTTTCTGTATTATTGAAGATAATTTTCAAAGAATAAATGCTTTCCTTTGGCAATGAATACACATTGTGCTAAATGAGATCCTGGCAAATCAAAACTCTCATATAAAAGCTAAATAATTTGCCTTTAAAATAACACACATAACATTCTTTCTAGTGACATTACCGGTTCCCTAATCTTGAAGAGGAATGAACAAGTGTTGGTTAAAGAAACATCAAATCTACTACCACAAGCTAGAACTGCATATCATATTTCCTATTTAGAAACCTAGTTAGTAGCATTGCATAAAAGCTCCGGAAAGGACTTTTTTTTTCCCCCCAGTGGCAGCAAAGTTAGGACAGCTTGTATTGTTCTCACTGCCAAATGTCACAATGGTTGTTTGGGTTTGTGTTTTGTTTTTCAAAAGGCTCATAATAGAAAACTAATAAGCTTGCATACTCTGCTCTCATAGTCACCTTTAAGGAGAACATGCAGCTACATCAGTTTACAAGTTTAAAGTACTTTTAAAGCACACAAACAGCCCAATTTAACAGTTATTTAGAAGTGTACATTAAACAACAAACAGGACTTCTTTCACAGGCACCAAAGTACTTACAGCAGTTCCTATTTATCACAACATTTCTAAAAAATCATGGGATTATTTTACCTCACATCAGGGATTGGTTTAGATGATTTTCTGCCTTTAATTTTGAATTCATGAGAAGTTCCTTCTGGTTCTTTCTCAGCCTTTAGAGCAGCATTTGGTGGCACAGGAGGAACACGAATTCTCAAGCCAAACAAATGCTTCTTTTTCTTTATTTCTTTTCCAGACATAAACCTAGGTGATTTTAAATTCATTGTTAACATTCCGAATCCAGGGAAAGCAGCTTTTAAAATAAAGTATTCATGCAAAACAAATTAAGCAAATTAAAATACTCATCCTAATGCTATTTTATTCACCTTTTCCCACTAACACAATCCTCAATCTGAAATACAGAATGAGAACTGGGAAGAGGATGGAAATTAAAACAATTTTTTTCTCATGATCTGTGATCCACTCAAATGGGTGTTATACTCTGAAACAGAAACAGTATTCAAAATGTCAACGTTAACACAGCCACAGTGATTATCAGAGAAACTGAGCAAAGGAAACTGACAGCTACAAATAACAAAGCTGCGAGCATTTAAGAAAAAAATACCAGCGACTTACATGGTCTTGTAATCATTTAATGCCTCCAGTACATGCTCATATCTTTCAGATTTTGGTGTATCTGCCAGCTGTGGAGAATTAAGAAATTACTTATCCAATTTAATTCTTTAGTAATAGAAAGCTTCCAGTAACTCCGAGTCATCAAATCTACCAATTTAGATGTGAAGTACATTTAAAAAAAAACTACCTGTAGAAACTACCTAACCCTAAAATTAGTTATTTAAACTCCATCTGTTACGTGATTCACATTCACAGAAATGACAAACCCAGGTCAAAGAACCTAAATTTTCTGTTTAAGTAGTACAAGAAATAATTTCAAATTGTTTTAGTACACAAGAAGAATAGTAGCCTGCCTTCCCAAGATCACTAACATGAGCACCTCAGTATCTTTCTTATACAAGAAAGAAGCTCACACTTCAACAGCCACATGCCAATGTCACTCCAACAAAAATTTCTTAAATGCAGAGCCAAAAGACTACCTATATCATTCCTCCTGGGGAAAAAGATTTTCTATAAATTTTCCTGATAACAGCCCAAATAGCTGAAAAAAGTTGAAATCCTTAAGACCAGTAGACAAACTGCTCACACTCATGCTTGGAACAGGGAGGAAAGAGGAACCATTTGTGTGCAGTGATTTGTTATGTATTACACCTTAGAGACCTTAATGTTTTCATACTAAATATACTCTGTATTCAATTATATGCATAGGTTTACTGGTCCACACCCATGAAAATATTCAAGGAACTATGAAACAATTAAAAAAGAAGAAATAATAAAACTGCCATGCAAACAATAAAATGAAATTTTATAGCTCAGAAAAATATACGCAACTTAAAAAACTTAATTCTTCAAGGAAATTGAAGATAACCTCTTTATCACTTGGAGTGAACAGATGTTAAGGTAATAAAGAATTTAACATCCTACATAAAACAGTTCATAGGTCTCCAACACATGCACGGTGAAAGGTGGGGAAGAAAGAACATTCCAACTGCTTACCTCACCAGGATGTAATCTATCCCAGTTTTCATTTATGTATGCCATGAGTTCAAGCTCCGAATCAAAGTATTTCTTCTTATGAATAACACTTAGGTTGTAAAGGCATAGATGTGCTATATCTACCCTAGAATTCAGAAATACACAAAATCACCAAAAAAAATCTGAATTGCTTTTCTTTGACATAATTTTTTAAAAAAGATTAGCATAACATAGTTAGAAAAATAAAGCACAACATAAAACACTCAATCAGGAAACATTATGCTACCTCCTATCATTTATCTAACATGGCTGCTGCTTCATATCATACATGCATTTCTGCCTCATCTCCCATTCTCATTACGTTCTTTTAAAATCCAAAACAATTCTGAATTCATATAAGAATTCTGGTGAACTAAAGTTTAGCAAGGTAATTTGTCAGCACATATATCTATTAAATTGGTATTATTTTTAATACAAGCTGCAGTTGATGTACTTCAAGCTACAACATGAAATTTCATCAAGTAAACTACCATAAGGCATGTCAAGCTGTTTACTTTTAACACATTTCACTTAATTTAACATCAAGACAGCACCTGAATAAAGGAATTCTGCTTAGGACTCTCAATCTTAAATAGACAACAAGCAAGTACTTAAGTGCAACTTCACTGAACAAATCTAGAAACAAATCCCAAGAGAACTCGAGTGCAAATACACATGCATTTATGAATAAACCTTGAAAGAAAAACAGCCCATTTCTACAAGAACCCAAGAAATGACAAAAGACAGCAACTCTTGTTGTCAACAAGGTAACTCAGTAGCAAGAAAAGCAGCACGTATAATCATTTATTTATTTTAATTGCACTTACCATCTTAAGGGTAAACGTTTGAGGTATTCTGGTCCAGAACTGCAAACTGAGCAAATGAACGTATAAAACCTAAAAAAAAATATACACACGTATATATATGTGTGACTGGATGGTGGGTGTCTGTACACACATACACATGCATGCAAGACTTTTCAATGTGCTACTTATTATGAGCTGTCATCTCATCATTCCAGAAAGGACTCTTGATGTTTTGTTTTGTTTTTTTTCCCCAAGGATATATTGGGGAAAAAAAGAAAAATCAAGTAGGCCACAAAACCAGCTACATGATATTTGAGTCCCTTCACATCCATCAATTCCCACAAAGTGCACTGCCTTATATCTGACCCAGTACTGGTCTCTACTTCATAGAGCTTACACTCCACATCTTTCTTCTTTTCTTCCCTGACTAGTGACTGTACACCCAAGCATCCCTATTCCTTCCATTGAAAAGCAGAAACCTACGCACAAGTGTGAGTATGCATCTAAAGGAGCATTTCCTAAATCTTAATTTCTTCATACAAACATTCAGCACAACAAAGGGCAAAATGAAACCACAACAGATCACAAATTAGACACTCCTTGATTCCTTAACCCAGTTTTCTCTCTCATTTGTTCCAGCCACTCCAAGCCCTTCCTAGAACAAAAGCACAGACCAATGCCCTGATTTCCTTTATGCTCCACTCATCACACAAGAATACAGAATATACGGAGTTGTCATCTGACTATCCCTCCTGATTCTCCAGTTCCCTCTACTAGCACTTCCAAGTGAGCAGGAAAACAGTGGGACCTACATGAGTCAGATGGAAACAGAAGCAGTGATGAGCTACAAGCAATGGCACAAGCAGGAAAGAAGGAAAATATTATTTACCATGTTTCGCTACTGGCGCATTTTCAGTTTCTAGATCTTCTGCCCATATTTACCAACAGCCTACTTCAAAGCACAGTGCTACGGCTTATGTTCTACACGGTCCCTTATCTACATTATAAGCCCACTACGGTGTTCTGCTTTAATACTTCTGGTCCCGCAATAGCCTATGGCAAAATGAACCTCCACAAAAAGTCAATAACAGTTTGAAATCAGCTATCCATTGATCACCTCACCCTAGTTTTCTTTTTCTCTTCTGTTTAAAAGCCATTTAACAACTCTAACAAAAAGCACCCCCCTGGGTCTTGAACACATTTTCTTTTCTGTGATTTTCTGTGCTAAACTTACCAGTGTTTTTGAAAAACACCTAAGTACTACACATGCTTTATTAAAGTTCATCTATGAGATACTTCTTCCTAATTAAAATGAACAATAAAGTACAGTGCAAGCGTACTTACCTATCACCAAAAAGCATTGGCTTTTGGAGGCACTGCACACAAGCCTCGTGGAACCACTGCTTACATTTGCAGCACTGCAACATCTTTAGATACCAGCTTCACCAACAAAAAGAAAAACAAGATGCATTATAAGTTACTCAAAACGGCTTTTCAATACACTTAGATTAAATAGCAAGGGATCTTCTGACACAAAGTAATTTTGAATTATCTGAAAGGATATTTCAGTAACATTTACTTCTACAGCAAACAATTACTAGTAAAGAATGACTAGGAAAAAATTAAATAGTAATTTTAAAACTTTGGTTTTTGCTTTTTTTTGCAGTTCTCTGGCCTGCCCTAACTTCAAACTCTCAGTGCTCCTTTAATTGTCCACTCACTCGTGCAGATACTGGAGTATTCAAGCTCTACCTATTTGGATGTCCTTGCTGCTCATAATGCCTTAAAGAGGAAAGCGAAACTTTTTTACCCCACCCTCATAATAATTGCAACATAAGGTATAACGCTACAGAACAGACAAGATTCTATCTCACACTATTCTTAATATTAATTCTGACTCAAATACAAGGGAACAACTCAACAATTTTATTCACATGAACAAACAGTGAAGTATCTGCAAATCTAAACATTAACACAGCAACAAAATATTCCCATTTCTTTTTCAGGGCATCACTGTTTATATACAGAGAAACTTAAATTGACAGGCAATGTTTTATAACCATGCCTTCCCAAGAACATACAAAGAACTTGAGAAGTGTTTGCCTTCAGGATGAGAGCCAAGGTTTGCAGGTGCATTATGGGGAAAAGCTGACACAGACCATCTATTTACTTACTCTCCAGGCCCTCCACAATAGCAGTAACACTGCTGGACATTGGTTTTGTGACCCGCATCCCACTCAAGGTCTGTTGCGTTATATGGTAAAGTTTGTTTCATGACTTGCAGTGCTTTGGCATTTGGTCCTTTCTTAAGTGCGCCACCTCTCTGTTTGAGATAAATACACCAGTTTACAAAAATAACAACACGTTCCTTAAACTTTCAAATACTTTAAAGTTACCAAAATTAGTCTATTATCCAACTAAACGCTCTCATACATACATACGCTTTAGTATACTAGCATATTTACTTACAAGCTAATTCAAAGACAAAAGTCATCTATTTCTAAAATTAATATTTATCTCCAAAATACACAACTTTCCCATTCACATCAAATTAACACGAGAAATGTCTGGTTTCAAACTGAAACCATCATGTAAGGAATATGTGTACCAGGTGCTACTTCAGGTAACACACCTTAGTTGTTGTCGCAAAAACGCACTGTCGACAGAGCCATTTATCATCTGAATCTATCACGCTGGAATCAATATTTGGTGTGTGACACAGCTGATGATAACCTGTATTAGAAATAATTAACCAAGGTGTTACAAGAATAGCAAAAGAAAACCTTAAAGTAACTATATGTAATTCTAATTATCCTTGACCAAGTGCCAAACACCTGATCAAAAAGATTAGTGATAAAATGATCTTTTAAATCATCTTTGTAAAACAAATAACTTCACATAGTGAATGCATGATAGTCACATGGATTATCGTTATTCACTGACCTATTAATAGCCTCTAACAGCTATGAAATGTAAGATCAGCTGAGCAGTCAGTGGTAGCCACGTCAAAATCCTCCTTCAGAAAACAAATTAAAAGTCATTTAAAATGCAGGAAATAGGAAAAGAAAAAATTCTACTTACCTTGCCCACATTTATCACATATAACCATTTCATTCGGTGCTTCTGAATACTCCTCCTGACATATTGTACAGACCATTTCCCCACTTTCAGTGGCTCCTAGAAAAAGAACGAAGCGTGATTTTTTTTGGTTGTCATTTCCAGACCACAGCCGCAGTCAGATCCATTACCATGCAAATGATTTTCGTTTTTAAGAATGACTTACAGATCCACTCGCTGTAGACAGATTTTTACAGAGCCTAACATTTGAACAAAAAATAAACTCAGACTTTGAATGGACTTCATATATTATGAGCATTTATATAATTTATCACAGGCCACCATATCAATACAGGTTCCATGTCTATTTACTATTCGTTCCATGGTTCCTTAAAAATAATAAAAACTAAATAACCGTGAATAAGGAATGAAAACGTTCACTCAAAAGTTTGCATCAACAAATCCTATCTGGACAATTGACAGGTATGTTCTGTATTCACAGCAGCTTGCTCTTCTTTTCCAGTACATAATATACACAACTTTGTGCACACCTTTTTGATTGGTTTGCTCAAACATATAGCAAAGTAAAAAAAAAAAAATAATGGAAATGAAAGTTCATCTTGCTTCAATGACACCACATATCAGTATAAAAATCCAGATTAAAATACATGTTATTTAGTCTATGTGCTATCATACTTGTGCACCAACGTTCAGCTTACCATACATGTATTAGTGACCATTAGTTAGTGCCACACAGCAAGAGAACAAATAGCAATACTTTAGAAGCTTCTCAGAAATGAAGCAGTTGGGTTTTTTCTTATTATGAAAGCAAAGCTTTCCCCATTAGAAAACAGAAAATCTGTTTAAACATCAAGAATCAGAAGGAGACACATCAACTTCCATTTCTTTTATCTGACAAGCAAGTTTTAACTGACTTTCAGACAAAACCATCATTGAAATTGTCAGAAACACTTTGTCAGCTTTAGATTATTGCAATAATTGCTACTCCCCCAAATATCAAAACACCCAAAGCTAATAAAAAACAGACATCTCACTTGATACTTCAGTACTTCTCTAGAGTACAAGAATACCCCCAAATCTGTAAAGATCTGTGTTACACAGTTACGGCGTTATTTTTAAATACAATAATTCTGTTGAAATTTAGCATTATGGAATCCTTGCTTTCTTTCCGTGCTCTGCTGTTTCAACTGAAAACAGAACAAATTCAATGCAAATGAGGTTCTGTGAGTTTTCTGTTAAGACAGCATTACACAGCGCTACCATCAAAATAAACAAATGCAATTATTTTTTGGAAGTGTTCCCCACTACAAGGTTACACAAAAACTAACTGTACTGATGTGGAGTTTTTGAAAAGAAATGGCTTTTTAATTTGCCTATCGCATTATTCTGTATCACCTTAAGTTACACTGCTCTTTTAGAAAGAGGAATACAATGCAGCATTTTAACAGATATAGTAATCTAAACCAATAAAATACCAAACAATGACTACTTCACTGAAGTTCTTGCCTGTTTGTATGTCCTTCCAGAGAACCCAAGACTTGGAACTGTCTTCAAATATAATGAAGCAGTTCTGTTTCAGTTTGTTTATCTGGAAAATATGAACACAGGAATCCACGAATAAGAGGACTAAGTAAAAGAACGTACTTAATCTCAACTAAGTGAAACAATAATGCGGTCATACTTAACCAATGTACCATACTGCAGGACTGCAGTGAAGTTAAACAAATGTTTACCTTTTTGATAGTTCCAAGATAAAACAAGCCATCTGACCATCTAGCTAGGACATCCTGACCTTCTTCAAATTTACACAGTGGCTTTTTGGCTTTCTGTCCATCACGTAACGACACTTTGGGTGAGGATGCTGATGCCTTCTGACTTCGACGTAAAGGAGACCGCTTATGGACCAATGAATTACCCACCGCTGTAGAGTCTCTAAAACAAGAGAACCAAGAGAAAAGGTAAACTAAATAACAGTCAAGTAAAAAAGCAGCTATTATTGGTATTAATGATTCACAATTATAACTCACTTAACTATCTCCAAAACTGCAGATAACTAAAAACCTGGTCATGTCTTCAGATTTAAACAGCTTTAGTAACAAGTTGTACCTCTTCAAATATATGCAGAGAGAAAGAAAAGAGACAATCTAATAGAAATACTCTGAAACTAACTAATGTAAAAAGAAATGGGGAGACAGGTCTTCCAGCTACCGGTCTCTTCATAAAGTCGCCAAAACTCACTAAAAACATCTGACACAGTATTACATTTGCAAAGCATTCATTGCTCATGACACTGACAGACCTCTAGAATTCCAAGGAAGGTGAAAGGGTCCCAAGCCAACCCTATTACCTTAGTAATGAAATCTGCAGTCTACAATGAACACAGTGCTCAGCAGTTAGATACTTGGAACAATATAACAAATATAAAGATACATAAGAGGGGAAAAAAACAACACTGCTTTACCCAAAGGTCTGGGTTAATTTAAGCATATCCAATACAGCAACATGCTTTCCTACTAAACATAGCTGTCAAGGCATCCAGCACAAGAGTAATGTTTATGAGATGTCTAATGTAATCTACAGTTTTATCCTCTATCAGAATCAGTCAAGAAAAAAAAACAACAAACAACAAAAACATAAAGAACAGCATGATTTCTTTTAATATTTTTTCAGACATGAAAACCAAACCAAACAGCACTCACTCCCCATGCAAAATACAACAGTGAATTATAAAATAGTTTCAGAAAAGGCAGGTGAAGAAACTTCATACTTACTAAGCAGAATCTGAGTTACCAACCCCATATCCAACCATGTTTTCTCTTGGGAAACTAAGTGCACCTATAACTATGATATGGACACAAAGGCAAATGAAGGAGCTAGATGGCATAAAGTCTATTGAAGGACTTCATCTCACTCAGGTTAGCACAAGTACGTTACTATAAGCAGCAGTAACATCTGAACTAATCACAGAGCACCAAGAAAAAGTCAATGAACCAGCGTCCCACGCAGCTGAATTACAATTTATATTCAGACATTGGAGATATTACAGCTTCAAAGAGTCAGGAATCCTTTCTCCTTAAGTTCATTATTTATTTATAATATTCAAATAAACCAGGAATAATCATAATTTTTCTTCCACGTTCTTAATGGAATTTTATTATGCAAGTTTCCTTGTTTTATTCAACACATTAAGCAGAGAATCAGGCTTACGTCACAACCAGCACCACTTCATTTCATATGATGCCCTTCATCATTTTTCAGCTTCTCCCTTCATGCCCCAGGAGTGATTTTTAGACCCATCCTGGCATATATGCCAAATAAAATCCCAAGAATTCTGCCTCTTTTCTCATGAAAGCTACTTAACATTGGCACTGCTTCTCCCAAGTCCTGTTGCAGCCTCTGACAATAGCCAAAGATTCCAAACTCAAATTTACAACAGAAGAGCTGCAGCTAAGCCTGCAGCCCAGGTCATTTTTTAATTCTCTCTTCCAGGAATAACACTTGCAGTCCTTTCCCCCACTGCCGCCATGAGGCATTGAATTAAACATGTCAGAGACTGATTAGAAACTCCAGGTTCTCATTCTAACTGCAAACAGGCAGCCCACAGCCACTTCTCTTCCCACTGTGTACTCTTCACACCAGATTTCATTTGCCGTTCCATAGAAACATTAAGTTTGGAAAAGACCTCTAAGATGATGTCATCCAACCTTTAACACACCACCACCAAGCCCACTAAAAAATGCCCCTCTACATCAAATCAACACGCTTTGTGAACACCTCCAAGGACAGTGACATCTCTGGGCAGTCCGCTCCAATGCACCACCAATTCTTGCTGAGACAAAATATTTCCTAATGAACAACCTGGATGTCCCTCATTATCAAGTCCCTTGGAAGCTTGAAGTTCTTGATGTTTGAACAGCTACCTTCTGCACTATTCTGAATCTCATCCTTAGAACATTTTTACATTTAAATTTCACATCTTCTTTATATCACTGCAAGATTTTGCCTTATCTTGCATAACAGCTTTAAGTTTTAGAAGAGCCTCTGAAACAGTCCCTGGCCTTCAACACATGAGCAAGCACCTTCCTTTCTCTCCTTTCCTCCCACCCCATACAACTGTATTTATAAAAAAAGCACCAAACAGGCACATAAACAAACACATTTCAAGGCAGCCAGTGAAGACAGGAAGGAAAGGTTTCAAATTCCATCAGCTCAAACCTGAGTACAGACACCCCAGCTAGCAGAAAGCAAGAGATGTTCATGATGTTCAAAGGCAGGCAGGTTTTGCTCAAAACAGCCATGAAACCTGAAACCATACCCTGCTCTCTATCAGCAATTACTTTCTTGGAAAGGAATCGTCATTAGGAAATACTTCCACCTGGAGAAGCAGGCCCATGAGAACCTACTGAGGTTCAACAAGGCCAAGTGCAAGGCGCTGCACTTGGGTCAGGGGAGTCCCAGGTATTTGTACAAACTGGGGGAAGATCTTGGGAGCTGCCCTGTAGAGAAGGACTTGGGGGTGTCAGTGACGGACAAGAAGCTGGACATGAGCCAGCAGGGTGACCCAGAAGGCCAACTGTGATCCGGGCTGCATTAAAAGAGGAGAAGCCATCAGGGAGAGGGAGGTGATTATCCCGCTCTACGCTCAGCTCTTGTCAGGCCCCATCTGCATTATTGCATCCAGGCCTGGGGACCCCAGCACAGGAAAGATGTGGAGCTCTTGGAATGGGTCCAGAGGAGGACACTAAGATGATCAGAGGGTTGGAGCACCTCACCTATGAGGAAAGGTTGAGGGAACTAGGCTTGTTTAGCTTAGAGAAGAAAAGACTCCACTTTCATTACTTGAAGGGAACATATCAACAGGAGGGGGAAAAGCTGTTTACAAGAGTGGATAGTGATAGGACAAAAGGGAATGGTTTTAAACTAAAACAGGGGAGGTTTAGCTTAGATAGTAGGAGGACGCTTTCCCACTCAGAAGGAGTGATGCACTGGAACAGGTTGCCCAAGGAGGCTGTGGAAGCTCCATCCCTGCAGGCATTCAAGGCCAGGCTGGATGTGACTCTGGACAGCCTGGTCTGGTGGTTGGCAACCCTGCACATAGCAGGGGGTTGGAACTACATGATCATTGTGGTCCTTTTCAACCCAGGCCATTCTGTGATTGTATGATTCAAATTACACCTATAAACACTATTTAGTACATTAAACTGGTCAACAAACTGCAGTGTGCATTTCACATCATCTAAAGCAAGTCGACTAGGCTTGTGCACCTTAAAACCCTTCAGTGTTTTGACAAACTATTCTCTTCTAGACATTCAAAGATGTTCTTTCCAGCTTTATTTCCACGGAAATATACTTCCATCATCCCTTAGTAAGTTAGCTTCATCAAATACTGCTAACACTCACTGATTTCTTTTCACCTCATGGCCTAGCTCACAAATACTCTCGCACAAGACAACCAGAGGGCCCTTCACTCATTCACCTACTTGATGAATCAAGTTACAGTCACACGCTGCAGCAGGAGGTGACAGCTGTCACTTGACCAACAGGAACAGCAAATTCCCTCCAAAGTGAGCTACTAAGTGCTGTTTCAGTCTAACTACTGAACCGTGACACAATACGCACAACACTGTATCAAATAAAAATCAAGAGAATTTCTCAAATATCTTTACTGGAGATTAGCAAGTCGGATTGCTCACATAATACCTTTGACTCCTGTTACTTCAGAAAAACCCTGTAAAAGAAGCAGAAAAGTTGGGGGGGGGAAAATGCACATAAAGAGGATAGCAGCATTCACCCCCTGCAATCCAAGTGGATTAGCATCTCATCCTAAATACAGCAATGCCAGGATAGGTAATTCATATTCCCATACACCTTCAATCATAACTGCTCTGAGACTCCCGTCAAGAACTACTCCCTTGGTAGTTATTTCTTCAGCCAGCTCAGTTCTCTGCCTTGTTTCACAGGATGGTGTGTCAGCACACCAGTGCAAACAGGCAGCTGGGACAGGAACTCCCTCAGCTGGCAATGCAGGGCCCTGCGCTGGCAGCCCATGTTCTTCAACGAGGACTGTGCAACTCACAAACATTCTACCAGCTGCAGACAGCCACCATACAAGCACAGGCAGACATTAGAACTCAATTTAAAAACATTAAGTATAACAACCAAGTGCCTAAAGCATATTAAGAGATTATTTTCATCTGCTGAGAAATCAACACAAGGACCTGTAGAATAATAGTTTAATCCCAGTAAATACAAACCACATCAAGGTACGACCAAGCCTGGAGAGCCCAGAAAGTTCAGAAAATAGGAAGTCAGTTGAGAAATGAGAAATTTTAACATTTATTCTTTTTCATACACACACCGCATCCTACTGAGACAACTCACATAGATCCTAAAGCTATCTCAAAGCTGGCAAATATGGTGTCACACAGAAGATCTGGAGAACTAAGAGTACCAGAGGTAAGCACGCTGTTCTGTTGTTGTAGCTTCACCCTTTCAGTTTCAATTATTTTGTCTAACGTTACAGACAAACTATACTTCCATTAAACACAACAAGAAAAAAAAAACAAACACCCTGGACCACAAATAAGGGTTGTAAAATGCCAGCAGTAAAATGCTCTGCTCTTCATTGCACAGCACCGTTAGCAGGGCAGAGCCTAACAAAAACACAGAATACACAGAGCTGAGGGCACTCCATGCGCCCTCCCACCAGCTCTGGAATGACAGGCTGACTTCTCCATAAGATTTCTATCCCTTTCATTTCCCTTAATAAGGATTCGTTTTCTGGTATTTTAAACAGGTCAAAGCACTTCACAGAGAGGCTGGGTGACAAGACAAGCCAATACCAGGCAAGCAGCAGGAGCTCACAGCCAAAGGGTGGAAGAAAAGGGGAACCAAGCTGTTCCAGGAGCTTCTGACTTGTTTACCCAGCACCAGCACTGTATAACAAAGTCCAAAGCCACTCTCCCACTGCAGATGCTAACCTGATACTGGGGTCCAGCACTTTCTCTGCAGCTAGACACTGGATCCCAGTCATGTTTCTTCTCCCCTTCCTTGCATCATCTCTCCCATCTATAAGATTTTGTGTGGAACAATATCCCTTCACCATGCCAGCAATACCCCTTCCCCACACAGAATGATCCTACTGGGCCAAGAGGGACAACAGATCGAGCAGGAAACTTCCCTCTGACTGCCCCAAGCAAAAACACAGGACCAGCTGGGTTTTGGAATCAAACAAGTTCACCTTCTGTCACTTCTTTTTTCCTAACAGCAAATTTATTGCCAAAGTCACTCTTCCAGTTATACAGGAATAGTCTATTATATTAGTGTAACAGTCAGATCAGTGCAGTGAATTGGCGATACAGGAGGTGTAATAACAAAGGGACAAGTGCAAGTGGAAAGGTGTTACAAAGGGAAAGAAAAAACGCTCAGCTGTCTCTGAAGGGTGCAAGAAAAACTACAAGGGAGGGATCTGCAACCAGAAATCCTTACCCAGTGGCAGTCAGCCCTTAAACGAGGTCTAAAAGAGGTGCTGCCAGACTCCACCCCTTCCATCACACACATGAATTGCCTTCATCAGTTCTACCATGGCTCCAGGGCTGACTGAGTCCCCTCCCCAGGGGCTCAATCAGGGGCTCAGGCCATGACTCAACAGTTATCATACAATTAGAAAGCTGACATTATTTTTTTTAAGCAGAAGATCCAATGTAAGTCCAGCTATACCCTATCCTTTCATGTTGCTTCAAACTTGCAGTGACACAAAACATCTACAAGATACACTTGAGCTCCCTACCATCATACTATGTTATATTCTGATACACTGAAAAACCTAAGCTACATCACCAACTAACCCTGGCATCACTCAGCCTACACAAAAAGCAAAGGTTAAGGAGTAGATACATATTCTAATTTTTTTTTTCCCAGACGTTGAAGATAATGGAATAATTGAGGTTGTGAAGGATCTCAAAAGTCTCCTGTTCTGCTCAGTTCAGGCACCAGGCCAGGCTGCTGCAGGTTTACTCAGCCAGCCCTGAAGGCAACCAGCGATGGCAGCCACACACCTCCCTCCCAGGGCTCCACTGACCAATGGGAGCCCAACCAGCCACATTTCCCCAGCTTGACCTTCTGGCCTGTTCTGAAAACGGGCAGAATTTGCCATTCTGCATCCATCACTGACTACCCCTGTTCCCCACCACGTAAGACCATAAAGAGCAGTCTCACAAGAACATGATACTGTTACCACAGTGCTCCTGAAAGCAGCCTGTCTGATCCTGTGGATCAGAATGAGACAAGCACACACGTTTACATAAACTTCTCCAACAAAAGCCACTCAAGTACGCAACACTTAACAGATCCAATCACAGATAGACCGTTAAATACTGTTTAAGGCAGCAAGACTTACCAACAACTATCAGAAATGTCAGGGCAGCCGCTTTTTGTGCAAGCTGCTCCTTGTAAATAAGTGATATTTCTCACCTCGCTAACGCCTCATCATTATTCAGGTCTATCATAACATATCTGCCATGACAGTAAGTTATTTTCATTCAACACATTATTATCCAAATAAGACTTGTTTTCTTTTTAAATCACTGGAAGAGACTTGCATTTTGGCTAAGATTTTGGTCTGAGTTTTCCCGTCTGGTACTTAGAAGTACTGCACACTCATCACAGGACATTTTTTCATAGTTCACTGGGGGGATTTTGGTTCTATGCTTTCAAAAGTACATCGCATTACCTGACAGACACAGCACTTTTTGTAAAGCAGTAATAATAACTAAGAACCAGCAGCTCCTCCAGCTGATAAGCAGTCAGGTTCATGAACCCATCATGCACTAGAAAGAAGTCAAGCCAGAAGACTGAAGGGAAGTGATTATCCCCTTCTACTCTGAACTCACCAGCAGTGTGTAGCGTATCATGTTGTGGGCCTCCCGGTGCAGGAAAAACACTGGAGTACCTGTCCTATGAGAGGAGGCTGAGGAGACTGGGCTTGCTCAGACCAGAGCTGAAATAGCTTTATGGAGGCCTAGCTGCAGCCTATGAGAGGGATATCAGGATGGGACAAGCCACTTCACAATACTGCATGGCAGGAAGCTAAAAAATAGATTCTGATGGATGCAGGGGTAGGTGTATTTTACTTCCATGAGGATAGTTTGGCAGTACAACAGGCCCTGGGGTGCTGGGTGCCCCCATCATTGCTATCTTTCAAAGGCCGACTAAGTTACAACCTGGCATGGTGGCTGAAGATGCACTGTATAGAACGAGAGACCTCTTGAGATCCCTTATGACCTCTGCTTCCTGATCCCATGACCCTCTGTAACAGGATTGATTCACACCACAAAAAGGAGTAACACACTTATCCTGGTGGTTATCTATCTAACTATGCAGTCATTTGTGATTTAGGTTCTATTTGCTCAAGCCCACCCTCCAGAAATAACTGGAAGTGTTTTAATTCTATTCCATATGCAAGGCCAAAGGGTTAGCCCTCAAAAGATCATTACAGAACATATTTCCCTACATAGTGAGGTATGTAGGCAAACGGCAGGGAAGCACTTTGGGATGGATCATACATTTATACACAAAAAGAAAGGCTTTAACTTCTTTTAATGAAAACCATGACTTTTATAAGCATTGTGTGAATTTAAAAGCGCATGAAATCAAAACAAAGAACGAAGTATCATGAGGACCGTTCCAAAAGTAGTGCCTCCTATTTTATTATGTTGGCCTGCAGTGTGAGAGGTGGACATTGGAGGTATGGCAGCAGAGGCTGAACCTTCCCACCAATATCCCATTACATGCTGTTGCTGTGCGACAAATGGCAGCAAAGGGACAGCCTGACAAAATGGTGTCTGCCATGGAAGTACATATGACACAAAGGTGTGTCACTGAAATCCTTCATCAAGAAAAAAATGGAATCCACTGACATTCGTCCCAACTTGCTGAACACTTATGGGGACCAAGCAGTGGATGTGAGCACAGCGAGGCAGCGGGTGCTGCATTTCAGCAGCAGTGACAGTGGCCACCTCTGCTGCTGCAGATCTGTATCACTGCAGCACGCAGCCTCTTGCTGACTGCTGGTGACAACGCACAGCTTCTGGCCATGACGACATTGAAAAACAGCCTCCTGTAGCTGAGAATTTGTTCTATCAAAGATTGTTATTGTGCGCTTTGTATCTCAGATACATTTTGCAAGAGATTCTGCCTTCTAGGAAGAGAAAATCAACTTGAAGTGCAGATTGTTTAAAGCATAAACTCAACGAGTTTTGGTACTTCCAGTAACACATATCGCTCTGCCCAAGGACCCTCCAGCACCATCCATGGTTTCATAGTTCTCCTGGTGTGCTTTACTCAAAGGTTTCCCCTCTGTTTCCTGCAAAGAAGGTCGGTAAAGCAGGCAAAACCAACTCTGCAGTAAGCTCAGGGATCTATTGCAGCACAGAGAGTAAATGTCAATTTCCAAACTAAGTAAAGATTTCAGTTACACTTATTTCTTCCATTTGAGCTTTCTCCTTTGCTCCCCATTTTGTTGTGCAGAATGCTATTTAAAGCAGCTTCAGGTGCCTGTTGTACTATCTTCATTCACATCAATCTCCATGGAATACATACGCCCACTCCTCACCAGTAAAGGGACTGCAATGTACTTGTTATGGCTGCTTTCTTGTATGTCTCACCTCACCTCCTACTTCACTGAAGGACAAACATTTCCAACCCAAGTCTTGACATCATCTTCAACTGCTGCATATTTATGTATATATACACATTTATAGAAATACACACACATACACACACCCCTCAACAACCGGTAACCAGCCACACAAATACAGCCTTTCAGAAGCAACAAACACTTCTCTTAGAGTCTCTCCTGGAGCAGCTCTGTAGCTCCTCACCAAGTTCCTTCCCATATCTGATGAAGTAAGAGTTAACTGCAGCAAACACTGCTGTGCAATGGCCTCAGACCCACATCGAACGACTGTGCAGCTCCTTGCAGACTCCTCTTTTCAGTACTTTATTACACACTTTGTCTTTTCTATTTCTGTGCCCTCTTATTCTTCTGTCTCTTTAAATGAACATAGCATACACACATTAACCTATATCCTAATGCTCCTCAACTATGTTTTTTTTCTCTCTTCTTTTAACCTCAGACACTCCCAAGTTTCTGAAACTCGAGCTCTTAGAACAAACATGGAATGTTTGCTTTCAGCGACCTGACTGTAAACAACAAAATCAAGGCAGCCTACTTTCCTTTTATTTCATCCTGACAGCCAGGGCAGCACGCACAGATAACCTTCCTTTCTGCTGTGAGCCAGAAGAGCCATACAGCTGCCTATTACTGCATACGGCCTTCCAGGGCTGCGTGGGCCCAGCAATGGGCGATGCAGGGTGGGAGCGTGGCACTGCCCGGTACCCCCGAAACAGAGCCCCCAGCACAGCACCGCCACAGCACCACTGCGACCGTCGGGTACCACAGGTATCACCCCGCTCTTCCTACGTAAATCTAGAAGGAAAGGAAAACTAACGCGTTACGGCGCATCCTTTTAGGCGGCCGCGGCCACTGTATTGAGACGAACTTAGAACGTGAGCTTCTAAACACGATCAAATGGCTCCGCTCTGACAGACCGGGAGGTGAAGCACTAAAACAAACCCAGCGAGGACAGAACCCGGCGGCGCTTGGCTCGTTCCGCACAGCCGAGCGGCCGCCGCCTTTTCGGACAACAGCCGTAACCGAGGACGATCCGCAGCCGGCGCGGCCCGGTACCCCCCGCCGCAGCCCCCCGGGCCGCCGCAGCGCCGCTCCCTTTGTGTCGGTGACGGACCGGCCCCGCCGCCCGCCACGAAGCCCCGGCCGAGGCCCGGAGCGGCCCCCGCGCCCTGTAGGCGGCGGAGCGGGGCCGAGCGGCGATGCGGTACCGGCGGCCCGAGCCGCAGGACGCGCCCCCGCCGTCCCCCCCCCACGCAGCCGCCGCCGCCGCCGCCGCCCCTCCCTCTCTTCCGTCCGTCCTTCCCCGCCCCCCCCAGCCCTCACCTCATTCGGTCTCTCCAGTGGTGCCAACCGCCTCATGCAGGGAAATGGCGAGCTCGGGAGCCTCCCCCCGGCGCCGCGCTGCGGCCGGGCCCTCGGTGCGGCGAGCAGCCCCCGAGTGAGGAGCCCGCGGCGCAGGAAGGGAAAGGAAGGGCAGGGCGGCGGGGGAGGGGTCAGACCCGCCTCACGGGCAGCCCGGCTACGGAGCAGCCCCTCGCCATTTTTGTTTCCCGCGGAGGAGACGCTGGTGCATTGTGGGAGCACAAAGAGCCGCGGCCCCGCCCCGGCGGGCCCCGCCTGCGCCGACGGGCAGCTCCGCGGGCAGGGGGCGGGGGGAGCGGCGGAAGGACACGGGAGGGAACGAACCTCCGCCGCCGCTGAACAAAGACGGACTACTTTGCGATCGCGTGCCGAGCGGCGCTGCCCGCGGCCGGGCCTCGTTGCGGCGGTGCCGGGGCTCGCGCTACGCCGCCGGCGGCCGCCTATTGTTCCCCGGCACCCGAGGGCGGCGGGTCGCGCCGGTTCGGCCTCGGGTTCCTTCGCCGCGGTGTTCGGGTGCGTGGGGCGCGACCCACGCGGGGCAGGAGCGGAGCGCGGCCTGCCGGCCGGCATCAGCACATGCGGCCTCGGCCAGGCCCCGCTCGGCGCTGCCCGTGGCACCGAGTCACGGCGCCGGGCGCAGCAGCTCCGCGGCGCGCTGCCATCTTGGGAGCGGAGCGCGACTGCGGCTCTGGGGTACGGCTGGAACCGCCGGGAGCTGCTCGCGTAGCCTGAGGGCAAAGGTTCGGTCAGCCCCACGTACCGCCGGCAGCCAGGACCCGCACTGTGCGCGCCTTAAGGCCCACTAGTGTTCTACATCCGAGTGCCAGGGAGCAGCTCTACACTGGCCTCTACGTCAGGGCTGCACAACGCAGAGGGCACGTCTGTCCAAGCAGCAGTTGGGCACCACTGGTAAATAAATGGCACTCAACGTGAGAAGAGATGCATAGATGTGGTTAGTAATCACAACAGACACGTCAGACGCAGTGCTTAGCAGAAGTTAAACAGCTTCCTGGGCAGCAACAGCTGTGATGGTGCATGGCCAACTCACAGCGCACCGGGGGGCTGAAGCAGCCTCTCCTACTGCAGCTCTGAAATGATTCCAATAGGAACTCCTGAAAGCAGAATCCCTCCTTTCTAATTTACAGTTTCTGCACCAGCATCACCATCACAAGTTCCTGACCAGACACATGTGCCAGCTCTGCCCTTTCTCTATACAATGGTTCCTAAAACCAACATGCTCAACTCCACCGTGGCTGCAGAGCTGCATGGCCTCACCCCACCATAAGGCAATCCCTACCACAAAGCCAGGAGCTGCTGCTGCTGTAGCATTATCAGAGAGCAGCACTGAAAGAAACGAGGAATCCCTGTAATACAGGAAGAATAATTGGGGTCTGATTAGTGTGCTGTTACAGAAATTAGGCTAGCAAGATGAGTGTTTCTCCCAAAGCCTCCCACCATTCACTTTCTCAACGCGCACAGCAGAATGCATCGATATTTTCCCACAGCCTGGATTCCACTAAATAATTTTCTCCTGTTATACCCAAGAAGTACCAAATGAGCTCATAGCCAAGCCCCAGATAAAGCCATTAAAAACTCCCCATCTTTGCTTTCAGCTCAGCTCTTACAACTAAAAGAATCCCAAGCTGTACACCTCACACAAACACATCACCACCACCACTTCCCACTGCAATTCACTAACTCATATTAGAACATCCTTTTCTAATCAGCTCAGTGGGTCACAGAACCTCCATCTGAGAGGAAGCGCCTTTCTAGAGCAAGGATTGTGCAGCCCCACCAGCCTGCTCCATCTGAGGACAGGGCTGCACATCAACACAGGCGGCAATGTTCAGCTGCCAATAAACCAGAAGGAGAGATTTGTGCTGTAGGGTCACTGTCATTGTTCCCTTGCCCAGGCCAATGATTACAGGACCAGAAATCTCACCAGAAATGGGAAAATGACCCTTTACAAATGGATTTTGAGCTAAAATGCTTAAATCAGCAGCAGGAGGATCCTTGTTCTCACTGGTACATGGCAAGACTGTAAGTCATGATTTCAGAAGAAACTCTTCTGCCCTCCTTTCTTTTTCATCTTCTCATAATATTTCTGAAGTACTTGAACATACCATCTCCACTGTTGTGTTTTCGATTTGAGACATAATACGTATGTTGTTTTTGCTACTGAGCAGGCAAAGCCAAATTAAATTACTTCCCCTCTGATGTCAGTACAGGCTTCCTTGTGTAGAAATTTCGGGGGGGTGGGAGGGGAACCAACAGATTTTGATAACCTATTAGATGCTGTTTAATAGGTATGTTCAGCTTTATACCATCTCATTTTGCAAACAGCTCCGTTGCAGGAGGGAGCTCAAAAATAATGACCTGTCACTGACTTTACCTTTGCTTATTTTTATCCATGTATTTTAAGACAAGCTCTTGCTGTAAAGCCAAGCCAAAGCAATGCTTTCTCTGCTTGATAGCACAGCAGAGAAAAAATGATCCTGTATTCAAAACAGAGATGTAATATGCATAGCTGGACACATCCAGAGAGTCAAATCCAGTGGTATCTCCCTAAGCAAATGGCCCTTCTCTTGAATGTTAGCTTGTTTTTTCAAAGCTGGTTTTGTTCATATACTTTCCTTACCACAACAGCCACATAAATATCAAGCAAACAAAAGAAAACACACAAAAAGGTATAAGCAGCTGCACAGTATTATTTTCCATTACCTCACTGTATCACACAGCACAGAACCAACATGATAGCCTTGAACAAGACAATTCTGTAAAGTTTATCCTTGTACAGACGGTTGTCATGACCACAATTCAATAAGGAGAGAAAATTAGATCCCAGGCCATTTTCTCTGCATTGTTAAAGCATGGGAACAGTGAGAAAGCTCACCTGGGTTCTTCCAATCGTAATTCAAGATAAATATGGTACGTCTGTTCTTACATAAGCTTTACAATTAGTGAGACAATTAATTCACCTATGTGCATTGGTTATGGCTTGACTCAGAAAATAATCTTCATTTTACAAATCTAAAGAATAGGCAAGTGATTTTTCAAGATACGAAGTGCTTTATATTGCCTTACAATCAAGTAGCAATTGCTATAATAAAATTACAGCAATTATTCTATCTTTATACTAAAGATACAAAATAGCACTGAAAATAGTTAAAAAATGGACACCTGTAAATATTTTTCTAGATGGACAACAATGTGACTAATTGTTTTCATCTCCATACAACAATACCAAGGAAAATAAGCTGATGTTATTGGATGTATATAGGTTGCTCTGAAAGTAATGCCTCCTATTTGTTTCCACGGAAACCATAACAAATGCAGAGAGCACAATAACACTATTTGAGTAAATTCTCAGCTAGGAAATGCTATTTCTCAGCATAATCACCACCAATAGCTATGCATCTTTGCTAGCAAACAAGAGCCTGCATGCCACGCTTGTACAGATCTGCACCAGAGGTAACCCACTGTCACTGCTGTCACTGCTGAAATGCACCACCCTCTGCCTCACTGTGCTCATATCCACTGTCAGGTCCCTGTAAACATTCAGCAAATGCAGTGAATGCCATTGGGTGCCATGTTTTCTGCATGGAGGAATTCATACACATTCCATGCCACACACCATTTTGTCAGACTGCCCCTCTGCTGCCATCTGTCACATGGCAACAAACTGTAATGGAACATTGGTTCCATGGTTCAACATCTACTGCCATACCACCAACATCCACCTCTGACATCGTGTGCCAACACAATACAATAGGAAGCATTACTTTCAGAGCAGCTGTTGCAGATGAACTGGTCTTTACACAGAAACGCTTTTTTCTAGTTCAAGCACTTTACCATTTCCATCTTTGTAGGAAGGACTGGGAATTCCTGGGGGGAAAAAATCCATTCTCCCTCACCTTCTCCTTGTCGTTGGGATTTTGCTTGACACATCTTAAACTGAACATATTTATTTAAATATATACTCACTGTCACACTCATTGCTTACCTAACTTAAAACACCGAGTCTCAAAAAAGCAAGATATTTGTTTCTTAATTAATTTTTTATGTATTACATCATTCTTATCTCCTTTATTTTTTAGCAATCTACTTCCTGTATCTTTTGAAGATACAATACCCATAGAGTACTGCAGTCCTATTTTAGACTGTAAGTCTGTAAAGTGCTTCTGCATCAGACACATGGAACAGCAATTGCTCTGTGGGATAGTATGTATTTGTATTGCTTGTATCACAATCTTTATTAGCCTTTGAACTAAGCCCATTTACTCTTGAACTGGCACTCATTCACCTTCTACAAAGCAAAGTTTAGCAACATAAATCTATTCTGAAAGTCTTTCCTTGACACAATCAGACACAGTACTGAGGACTCAAAAAACACAAACTGAAACACACCTATAGATGTTAGCTCTGCATGTAATACAATACACCTAAGATGCATTATAAAAATAATAAGTGACATCTTAAAAGACCTAAACTCAATTTGCTTAAAGTTTCATTCCAGATGTGTAATCTTTCTGAAATTACTTTTAAAGCACTAAGTCAGGACTCTGTATGTCTGGTCTCTGGTAAGTGATGGGTGGTTCTTCAGGTGCTATGTAGTTCATGATTCAAAGCACTCAGACACTGTTAAGTATTCCCATCATCATTCCTAATTTGCAGTTCATAGCCTACCACTTCTGAAACCTCCTTACTGGAAGTGGCTGAACGAGAAGCCCCTCAGTTTACACATATATACAGTGGAAGAAATAAAGCTTTTAAGAGGTAGAGATGTTTCAAAGCTGAAGTGGGGGTTGACATATAACATCCCTGTGTTATTTACAACACATTTGTGCTAGCTGAAGAGTGAGAGAGGTTTTTATTGTGAGGTACATGTGAATATATCTCGGACATCAATCTTGGATATACTCTAATTCTTTTTATTCTAAAGACAGAGAACAAAAGGAAAAAAAAAGTACCTCAGTGTATGCACTGAGGATGCTTAAGAGCAAGTCACTGTGTTCTTATTGATAATAGTGTCTTTTCTGTATTGAAGACTTATGAGCATACGTAAAATTGTTTTAGCTCCTGAAAATAGCTGTGAGAACTGTCTCTTCCTACTGTTCTAGCTAGTGGGAATTCTGTGAAGATATGCAAGAGTAGTCCCAAGTAATCTTTCTTCCTGAGGCCAGTGCATAAAAATGAGCTTATTACTCAGAGCTGGAATTTGAGAGGTTTAATTCTCCCTCTGCACTGTCGCTTTGTTGCTGCAGTCATATAATCAGCTTCTTTCAGAAAACCAACAGCTGCCAAGACTGGAAATTTTGGTAAATTGCCTGGATCTGAAAGAGGTTCCGGTTCCCAAAGTCTCTGAGAATTCAGTCATACAACGGTGTGATGCATTCCATTCCTCTGCTTGCTCCCTTAAGCACAGCTCTGAAAGCAGCTACTGAAGCTTCGGTGATTGAGTAAAAATCCACAGTCAGCATTTCAGAGTGTGAGCCTCAGCAAGACCTTTAATCATTCCCCTCAGCTCTGTTCTGCACAGTTGCAAAACTAATTACAGTCAGTAATTAGTACAGTCTCAAATATTTTACTTCATGGTGATTATAACATAGCTTTTTGTGGACTGTGGCATCAGACAGTTTTATGGCAGGGTTTTGTCTGCTTCTTTGTGTGCTGTAAGAACGTCTGCTAGAGCAGTTCTTGCATGGTTAAATTTTGTAGCAGTACAGAGCAGACCTACCTCTCAACTCTAAACTGAATTAGAAAAAAAGAAAAAAAGTTGAAGATCCCCTCAGGACAAAGTTACATGGCAGAATATTGATGCTCCGTGTGCAGTGAAAAATCTGTTCTGGACATCATTCTGGCCGGAGGGAGAATTAGTACAGCATTCCTTCTGCACTCCCACCACCTGGAATGCAGTATGGGCCTTCTCACAAGCTTTCAGCAGACCTGCCAAATCCCACTCACATGGAAAGTCCCTCACTTTTACTTTTTAATAGCAGCTCTGTGTCTGATGAAGACAAAATGCTTTTGAATGGCGCAGAATGACAGGATCCTTGTAACACTTAGAGCTGTCGCACTCCCAAAAACTCAGCTGCAGGTGCTGAAGATGGAGCAGCAACCCTTTCTATTGCTGCTGCCAATCCAAAAGGGCTGGCTGGGACAAAAGCTGGTGTTCCCAGGCTGACACATCGGTCCAGTCAAATTCCATACATCATTTTTCCACTACTTATAAAATAGTGGTACTGCTATATTTGTTAACTGCTCATTTGCATTCAGCTAGAAAGACCAGAATCAAATACAGGGTCAAAATCAATTCCCATTACATCTGACATTATTTTTTTCTGTTTTGACAGCCTTCACACAGACACTGGTATCCCTATCTATATAGTCCTGGCTCCACCTGAGGCTGCTAAGACAGGAAGTATTTTTTTCCCTTAATATTTCTATAATTTTAGTGCTAGGTGATCTTGAGATGAGTTAAAAACACATTAACTGAAGATCAGTATAAAATCAAAGCAACAGCATGTTTGCTTACAAGGGGCTGCAAAATCATATCATAAAACAGATAGTGCCTGGCAGGGCTCCTTTGGTGCTAGAGAAAACCATCATAGGCAGCATAAACCAGGCCCCCAGCCCTGGTGATTTTCCTGCTTGTGTTACACCCTGGGGAAGTTCTGGGCCAAAGGAGGAGCCTGGCTCTTCTCTGCAGTGGGAGCTGAGGGTGTAGTTTCATGTCCCAGCCAAACGCATCCCACAGCTGCTGCCATCTAAGGTTGCACTCCCTCCTGCTGAGGGGAAGCTGCCTTGTCAGCTTTGCTGCCGGTGCCATGCACATGCAGCCACAGCGCTGGCTGGACCAGTTAACCGCTCCAGATTATTACTTTTATGCACTTATGTATTTAGAGCACGTATGTATGCATAGAAATGTGTTTCCTTTCAGCCATACCACCTTGCAGTAAGTTCACTGCTTTAAAATGGGTTGAGGGGTGCAACCTTTATTGTGGAGCTGGCAATATGTATAAATAGAGGACAGAGGAAATAACCAAGGCAACAGGAAAGGTTATGAAAACATTAATTTTAGAAAATGGAAATGCAAAGAGGAAAGGCTTATTTCTTCTTCCACTCCAGTTACAGAATGGAGTATACAACAAGAACAAGCCAAGAAGGAAATATAAATTGACCTCCTTTCTTCTGTGGATTGCCATCTCTCCTTCAGAAAGCTAAATGTATGTTCCATAGTCACAGGCAGCTCTTGAAGTGAGAACTGAAATGTTTCTCACTGTGGGACAAGCAACCTGCTTCCTGAGTCAGGAAAGCAGAAGTTTGCCAAGCAGGACTGCCAAGTAAATGAGATGACCCTGTGAATTCATTAATGCCAAGAAACATCACCTCAACCAGAACTGAAGACTATGCACCTCTCCAGAGCAGGCAGGACTGATGGCTCTCTGCTGCAACAAGTCCAACTCCATCCTCCTGCCCATGAGGATGGCAAAGGGGATTATCCAGAGCTGGCATAAGCAGATGTGAGGACAACTTCAGGATGAGAAGTGTCACATTCAAAGGGCCTGCCTGCATGCAAACACCCCTGAAAAGCTGAGACAAATTAACTGTATGAAGACAATACACAAAAGGTAAAGCACGCTAAATATGGGTGAGGATTATCTAATTCAGAATTCATTTTATGAGAGTTTAATTTTTGCTCATGCTACAACAGACTGCTGGAAGTTTGCTCTCTCAGGACCTTTACCAAGAAATTGTCTTGAATTTCTCAGCTAGGAATAATTCTAGAGCCATACTTGCCGAGAATAGGAGGAAATTTAGGCAAGAATTAGTAAGAATTTCTGTTCACGTATTAGGTAACTACTGAGAGTTGAACTAATTCTTTTTTTCTTCTGCTGAGTTTAGCAAACAAGCTGACAGGTCAAGTAGCAAAAGCCTAAAAGGGCTTCTCAATTTACTGCAGATTCTAACATTTAAAATGCCTGTGACAGTGCCATGACACTAGATTTAATGCTGAATCAGATTACTGGTGTGATTTAAGCACCAGCAGACAGCCCGTAGTGGAAAAGGCATCCTTATTTGTTAGATCTGTAAACTGAGGTCAGAATCTGAAAATTTAGCATGAATTAATCACTGCCAAAGTAATTTTCTTCTGTTTAGAATCTACCTTGAATCATATTTAATAGTCAGAAGAAGATATGAAGAAAAAAAGAGATTCTTTCAGTTTTTCTTTTGATTAAAAATGAAAATTACTTACTATTATTATTATTATTGCTGACATATGGGAAACAAGAACTGTGATTAGAATTCACCTTTGTCCATAAAAATTACTACACACCTATAGCCTCAGTTACCTAAATGAGTTCAATTTTGAATGATATAGTGTAGAAAGATTTATATGAGGACAGCTGCAAGATAGAAACAGGAAGATGCGATAAAACATGGGTGAAGTGTAGTCAGCTTAAATGTCAACACGCAAGAAGGCTGCAAATACAGGAACGTTCATAAAATAAGTTAGTTGGAAACTACAAACCTCATGTAAAGTTAGCCTGAGCTACATACAAAAGTTACTGACAAAATAGAAAGTAATTCTATACTTTTGAGATGCTTTCAGACCAACTGTGCTCTCATAGAGAATAACCACATTGACCCAACAACCAATTAACCTTACCAGAGATGTAAAAGTCTCACAAAGACCCTTTATCTCATAAAAACCAATTCACCTTACCTTGCCCACTGCAGCCTTTTTTTTTTCTTTCCAAGTATTCACTCAAGCCCAAATTGTTTTTATAGGTTGGTACAGCATGACAGCAGACAGTATATTTGGTATAGTCATAAAGGCTGTATTTCTGAGTTAATAAAAGCATTCATTAACTAAAGTAGTTTATTCTTTGTACATACCAGGAAAAAAAAACAACACAACTTTCTATTCAACTGGATTTAAATTTATGTAAGAAGCAAAAAGTCCCATGAAATAAAGCTTGCATAGCAATGAAGCCCTGGGGAAAAAAACTTCTGATGTGAACTCCAATGCTGCTGGAAACCTGCACTACGGAACTGGTCAGTGTGAGCTGCTGCATTGTATGGAGCCAGGCTTGCTCCTTACGTTGCATAACAGTGTTTTTGCTTTGTGAGTAATGGTGTTTATAGTTGAAATATCCACTAACTGCAGTGGAAATTTAAATAACTTAAATAATTCAGTAAATACTTTATGCCTACTGAGACTTTTGATCAAAAGTCTACCAGTACTTCACAGAAAGGGGGCTATGGAAATTAAGTAATATACAATCAGTGGACTGCAGAGATCACAAAAGGCATGAGCTTTGTGCCTGCCTGGCTGTTCTGTTCATCTAAAGGGAAATTAAAACTTTTATCTACTTAAAACAAACCAACCAACAGAAATTCAAGGTGAATACTAACGTAGATCCACTGTACTTACAGTGAGTTAACTGCTCAGAATTTAAAGAAGACAATATCATAGGTGATAAGCTTTTAAAGAAAGTTCTTCTAATGAAAGCGACATGAGAATTACCAACTTTGAGTAAATACAGGGTTAGAAAAAGATTTAGACCTAACAAATATAGTCTTTACTATTAGGGGATTCTTAAACATCAGTTTCCTAAGTAGTTCTGCTCTTTGTTAGTGCTTTTGCAGAGTACTTTCAGAGTCATCTGACAATCAGTACTGAGCTTCTTCATTTCACGTGCAGACATTCTGAATGGAGTAAAACTACATTTTGAGTACTTCTGCCAGTAACATGAAGGCTGTTAGGTAAGGAATTCTGTATGTTGTGTTAATTCCCACATATAGGTCCAAATTCTCAGCTTTGTTCAAGACTGTAAACTGAAGTAGAGTGACTTATGTATTAGTTAAGGCTTGAAGGAATGATTTGTTCAGTTCCAATTCCGACATAATATAACAATTCATTCACGCTGCCTGACAAATCACTGAGCTGGGATATATATTTTAGGGAGACATCAGTCTAAGGGCAGACTTTGAAGGGCTTTTCTTAGCATATTTTAAGCAGTTCCTGGTTTTGATCCTTAATCCAAATGCCAAACTATTCTGCCTTTGTGAACATCACAGTCCTCTGAGTTGCATGCAGGACCAAAATGAGGGAAAACATGATTTTATTTTTTTTTTCCTTTTTCAGGGTTATTTTTAGTTTGGGTTCATCAAGCAGTTCATCATTCAGCTATAGAACCAGTTATGTGACAGAACAGAGAGAACCACGTGGGAGGAGGCGTAAGTTGTAAAGGACAAGAAAAGGGTTTCACATAGAAGCCCAGTTATCTGTAGTTGCTTTTTGTGCCTATTTTTCTCCTCTGTACTGTAGCTGCCAGAAGGGAAGGCAGAGCTGCACCTCACCAGCTGAGGATCACAGTCTAGTGTTTTGGTGTGAACTAACTTTCACAGGCAATTAAAAGCAAATATGCTAGACTGTGAACCAAGCAGTTCTGCTGTGGAAATGTCCTCAGGCAGAGGGGATGGCAGGACAGCTGGGTGTAGCAATGTATTAAACATTGCAGCTGTTCTCCTCATTGCATTTAAATAAGAGCTCTTAAGTATACTGTGTGTTGAAAACTTCACCTTCCCACTAAATGATTTGTTCCAATACTAAACTTCCTAAGGAGTTACAAACAGATAGAATCTTTCTGAACTAAATTTTGCTGTTATCTCCTTCCTGTTATTTATGTTCTTAAGCGTCACTGAAGCGTAACTTCAGCACTAGAACTTAGTATTTAGACCATAAGCAGGATTTTTCTAAGTGTGGACTAAGTCTCAGATGTTTTCTACCTCTCTAAGCTAAGCTGGAGAGTAAGGGGGGAAGCAGAAGTGCTAGCTCAGGGTAAGAAGTTCTGGAAACAGTCTGGCTGATGTTTTCTTACTGTTATGGGAAATTACATGACTAACAATTAAGACTAACATTCAGATTTTAATTCAGAAGATAAGCAGAACAAAGTATTTTACTTTCAGTAGTGTGGTCAGAAGTCCCAAGTAGATTATGACTTTATTACACTGATAATCCAAAGAAATGGATAACTAATCAGCATTTTCCAACATCAAACAGATTATTTTTGCCAAAAAATTATCAATTGATTTCCCAAGTGGAATCAGATCAATGCTAGCAAGACCACACATTTTAACAATCCCAATTAATCTTAAGAAAATCTTGGATACCATAATGACAGCAATTAATGGAAATTGTGTGTATAAAAGAAACTTCATTTTATTGGTTGATTGAATCTTAACTGTGTTGTTTGTATAGAGTTTCAAACAATGAGGAAAAATGCTGAGTGTTGTTTCAGTATTTGCTCATGAATGACCATTAACAACAAAGTGCTTTCTTTCCAATTTTCTTCTGAATGGAGTGTCTTTGGAGTCTTCCCCATCTTCTAATCCTTAAAGGAATCGAATTGATAAAGATTTTTATTCTCAATCTGTGGAGACCTATTTACTGTAAACATGTTAGTAAGTTTTATTTACCGTAAGCATTTTAATTTTTCTAGTGTATTCTGAATTTTAAACAACATACCAGAAAAGCTAGTGGACAGACTCTCAAAGCAAGGACTGGAGGGATTTTATCCCAACTTAATCAGCATCTTTGAATGTCTAATAATACTAGGATCTCATCTCAGTGAAGAGCTAGCAATGAGTCGCATGTATTTGTCACTTATCTATCTGTAATAAAACACAATTTTTGATACAGATATGTTTAAATAAGATAAAAGCTTCAGTGGTTAGAAACAGCCACTTCAATTTTGGCATAAGTCCAAGACACTGATGAAAGGAATTGGGCTGTCTGACCTAACCCAGGGAAAAAACGAAGTACGATTAACAGTTCATAGTTGAAATTATTGTCCTAGTTCTTAACACAATAACAGAAATGGTTGTGCCAACGCAAGAATGAAAGTAAGCAGCAAGAGGAACGCGTTCTGCTGCTGCAGGAGGCCAGATTTATATATATTTATAAGTATGGCCTTAGAAATAAAACTTGCTGGCTAGAAGATGCTGCTTCCTCAAATAGATTAATGATTTGCTTACAACAAGTTAAGCCACAAGGGAATCCTTAACAGGCTTTGTTTGCTCTCTGAGTAAGAGATGGCTCCACCTATGTATTCTCTAGAAGCACTGACACTAGTAAGAATTTGAATGCAATAGGAAATAATATTTAAGGATAAAAAAGGATAAAATAAAAGTTATGCACTGATTAAATTTGAGTTCAGAGAAGTTTACAGGAGAGGGAAAGAATCTCACTCTGAATGGAACATGAGGAAGAGTTTAGGTCTGATGTGTCCCCAGATCTTCATTCTGTTCCACATTGACAAACCTGATGATGGAGTCAGAATAAAACCAAATTCCTGGCTAGATCTCTGAATGTGCATCTTGACAGCCAGGCAGGACAAAGAGTGAAACTTTGACACCCTTATAGACTTCATTTTAGGAAAAGTAGTTTTATTTTAAAATCATTAACGCATTATTTACCATGTAAATACAGTTATTAAACTTTAAAAAAAACAAAAGGTAACTGGCAGATGCTGATACATTCCATTCCTACCGGGGGTTAAGCTGTGATGCTGCCCATTATGACAAAACATTTCTTTGGCATATCCTGGGTAAGAGTGCTAATGCAGGAAGTTGTGCTTTGTGGGTAAAGCTTGTAAAGCTGCTGTATGGAAGTCTGTGATTATTAACATTATTAATCTTGTGATTACTAACATTAGCCAGAGGCGTCCTGCATTAATATGATGGTGAGAAGAATGTGCGAACCCTGAGGATTTCCCATGGAGTCTCCTATGTGAGAATCAAGCTCAGTTACATTGCAATAAGTTAATGTTTAGCTTTAAAATAAAATGATAAAACCTGTATTACTTGCTCAAGTAACAGATCCTTCCCTCAGAAGAACTTAGATATAATGTGCATCTTTATTAATATAATGCAGAATTTTAATAAGTACCTTGAAGAATGTAGATTTTTCTATAGTTTTCTATTATCTTTATTAGTCAAATATTGCTTGTCCAAAATTCCTGGATGCTTCAATACATGTAACAGCTCTTAGTTTTTCCTGAGTCCTATTTAGTATGCAGTGACTGTTAAGTTGTCACAGTACTGGAAGTGATGGTATGCAGTTATTATAAGGCCACATTTACCTTTAACACCGAGTGATAAACAGTGCATACATATAATCATCAGTGGATTTGTCTCTCCAATCTTTGCAAGGCTGGATAGGAAGCAAATATTAACAGGTAGCAATAAATCAGCGTAACTTCAACTGCTTTTGCATTTGAGATGTGTTATTGCCATACAAAAATGAATAATGTGTGAACTACAGAATGGAAAAGCGTGAGCAAATGGAAAAACGGTTCAGTAAATACATCAGTATGACTTATGTTCTATTGCATCTATTCCCTGGTCTTTAAAATATCCATTTACATTTGCACATGCAAAATGCCACAAGCTTTGCATTTACCAAGGCTTAACTGGGAGTTTGGTGTTTAAGGGATAAGCTGAAAAAGGCTGAAATTGCCTTTTTATCATCTAGTAAAGCCTGGACACAAAGAGGACTTTAAGAATAACTAAACACTGCAGTGCCGGAATAAAGCAGCTGCTCTCACAAATGACTAAGATCTCATGCACTAAGTGAAAAATATATCCCCTAATGAACATATGCCAGGAACTGTTTTGATCCAGTCTTAACAGAAACAAAACATTTACGTCCTCGCCTGCCATATGGGAGAAGCACATTTCATGATTACTCTCAGCCTCTCCTTCCAAGGATTGACACAGAACATTAGATGAAGTAATTACTTGAGATTATTCAGCAAAACGTTTAAATGCCTGCTCTGTAGTTTCCTGGTGTCACCTTTCCATTGCGTGCCCGTAATCTCACTAAGCTCGTACAAACTACTGAACTGTAGAGGGAAGTGATGCAGAAAGCACAGCCATCTGGGCCTGCTGAATAGGAAGAGAACACTCTCACTGCAAGAGTGTTATTAAAACCAGGGCTGCTTTTGCAGGAGTGCCAAATCTTACTAATTAATTTTCTGATTTATTCTTCAGAGTGAGCTGAGTCTGGCAGTGATTATATTATTCAAAAAGCAGTCATGGACTATTCCTGAATCTTAAAGATTTTACTCTTTAAATCTTGCTGATTTTTAATACTCTATGACCTCATAACATTTGGTTTCTAGATATGTATCTTTCCTTAAGACTAATCCCTGCTAGGACACCACAACTTATTCTTATGCCATCTTTCTGTATCCTTTCTTTTAATTAAAGCAGCACACAACGCCAAAAGCCAGAGCATGTTACAATCATTTTTTTTCCCCTGACATTGTGCTGTAATCCTTTCACCCAAAGCCTCACAGCCAAAAAGCATCAGGAATCCCCTATAGCTTCTGACCTGTTGCTAAGGAGGTAACTAAGTCATACATGTGACCAGATGGAAGCAAGTTAAAATTCATGTGACTAAGGGCAGTTACACTTGAACCAAATCACGTTACTACTAATGGCAGTTAGACTGCTACGTTCCACACTATGTGAAGCTGTGGGAGGCACCTAATTCTCGCCCTGCTGTGGGGCAAGAGACCAGATGAGGCCAATGCCACATCCCTCCTGGCTCAGCTTTCCTTCCAGACCCACTGTGAGGAGGAGCAGTGCTATGGACTGTTGCCACAGTCACGCAGTGAGGCTCAAGGCCTGCCCGGTGTGCCTGGCCCTTCCCTAGCAGCCTGACCCGACCTGCCCGCCGTTACGGTCACAGGTTGTGGCTATGACAAGCGTAATCATGTATTTTTTCTTCCATCAGCAAACTCGCTCTTGTCGCTGTTAGCGGACGCAGTGTGAGGCCGTAGCACAGGGACAGCACGGTACGCACCTGCCTGCAGAGCGCGGCGGTGCGGAGGGCCGGGGTTCCCTCCTTAACTGTGTGGGCCCAGTGGGCCCTCAGCTGGTTCTAACGCCCAGCGAGTGGCAGACGGAACCTGCCTGCAATCAGCGGGGCACGTTATTCATTAACGGACTCAGTCATTCGGAGCTGCCCAGTTCGAACGGACACAGCCCGCGCAGGAAGCCCCGCTCCGCTCGGCGCAGCGCCCGGCGCCCACGGGCCGTTCCCTCAGCGCAGGGCGGGGATAGCAGCAGCCCCGCCCCGCCCGCTCTCCCCCTCCGGCCCTGGGCGGCCGCGTTCCTCCCTTCCCCTTCTCTCCTCTTCCCTCCCCTCCCCGTGGCGCGTCCCCGCGGCTGACAGCTGCCGGCCCGGCGCTGCGTGTCTTACGCGTTCCTCGTCCTCCCTTCGCCGGCGATTCGGCTCCTTGGACAGGCCGGGCGGGGAAGCGCCGCGCTCCGCTCCGCCTCCGTCCGCCGCCCGCTGCGGGGATGCGTGATTGCCATGGCCAGGCGGCTCTTCGCGGGAGCCTGGCTCAGGAGACCCCCCCACGCTCAGGTAGGCCGGCGCTGGGCGGCCCGTTGGCGGCGGTTTCCCTCGCTCCGTCCCCTGACGGCCGGGCGCCTTCAGCGCGTCCCTCGGCCGCCGCTCCACCCCCCGCCGGGGCTCGGCCGCGCCGTCGATGTGGGGCCGGTGGCGCCGAGGCCGGGAGGCGGCGCGGCCGGAGGGGCAGGGAACAGGTGTGGGGAGGGAGCGGGGCGCTGCTCGCGGGCCTCCCGTCCGCCGCGGAGCAATGAGCGCTGAGCGCTGCCAGCCGCCGGGAGCCGTCGGGCGGCCCAAAGCCCTCAGCCCTCAGCCCTGCGCTCAGCTCCCGCCTCGACTCACGCAGATAGGCGCGGAGCGGAGCGGTGCTCGGGCCGAAAGCGCTGTGCTGAGAGACGCCGGCGAGGGCCCGGTGGTGGTGGTACGCGGGGAGCTGTGCTCGGGGCTTCTGCTGTTTGTTTTGCTGGGCTTTAACTCGTTTGCAGTTCAGCTGAGTGAGTTGAGGGGGTAAACGTGATATTTATATACACACGCTACTTATCTGTAGCACATATATCTGTATCTGTCATCTGCTGCTATATTATTAAAAGCTTTCTAATAATTGGTTTATTGAAAAAAAAGGGGGCTTCATCCTTATGCATAGTAAAGGCCCGAGTGCTTTAATTCCTTCTCATCTGGAGCTTTTCTGATGCCATTCTCCTTTTCGAAGTGCCCAAAATGCGCTGTGACAGCTGAGGAGCAGTGTGCGGGTACAGGTGTAAGCTCAGCCCCTTCAGCAGTTCTATCCACAAATGTGGGTCACGTATCACTTGATTTTAGACCAGCAAACGTTGTCCTTGATCTCCTTAACAAAGCAGACACTTTTCAGTTCCCATAGGAGGAAGGCTCTGGTACGCATGAGATGAAAATGAGTTCACCATGTCTGTACTGGCTTTCAAAGTAGGACTCTGCTAATTGTTGGCCTTGATGTAAGTTCTACTTTGTTCGTTGTATGTGACATTGGATAACCATTTGTTTTCATTTATTCTCAACATTTAAGGGCATTTTTAGCAAAGTGTGTCGTTTCTTAGTCAAGCCGGAGAGGTTAAATATTTGTTTCTGTTGGAGATGTAGAAGTATTTCTGTTGAAGCTTTGTCGCACTAAAAACTGTGTTGGAATATTTTGCAGATTTGTTTGGAGGAGAGCTACCATCAGCTTCATGAAAATGGCCTTTCTTTTCTGTTCCATAGCTCGATGTGTGGTGGCAGTTGATGTGTCCATGCAGCGGCAGCAGGCTGTCAATGTATTGACTTTGTGGCTGCGTGTTGCTGTTGGTACGTGACAAATGCATTCATGGTTGAGCTGTACTGATTACTCACGGTGTGCTGTGTTGAGTTTTTGCCTCCAAAGAGGCCACTGCTCTCAAATGAAATGCTCGGCTTAACTCACTGAGATACAGCTGCGAGTGAGATGGAAGTTTGAAGACTTGTGTGGTGTTGCTATGCAATATTTAATGCGGCAGAGCAGGGCAGGGGGTTGTACAATGGAAAGCATTGCTGACTGACTTCCAGATTTTGTTGGCTGGTGTTCCGTGCTTTTTGAAATCTGTGCTGTGGGATGAGTTGAGAACATGAAGTTCTGCACTAGGAACTTGGTGCCTCTTCTGACTTTCCTGCTCCTGTAGCAGGAGCAAGGTGCTGTCGGTTGGTTTGCAACCTGTGCTCTGTGCCAAGTGTTCTGATATTGTTTATTGTTATTATTTGACATGTGCTTTAGCTCGCGTGCAGTATGTGCTATCCATAGGTAATCACTGAGTCTTTCTAGCTAAGGGCAGGGTGCTGCCAAACAGCCTCAACTTGTATAAAGTGAGCAGGACAAACTCTGAGGATGTCCTGCCTCAGCTCAAAGTTTAGTGGTTGGGATCCACAAAAACAGCACTAAAACTTAGTTGCAAAATGGGCAGTGACTATTAAATACAGAATTTTCCCCATTTAGTCTGCAAGGCTTGCAGTAATAGTAAACCAAATAAAACTAGAGCAAAAAGCTCCAAACCTTGACAATCTTCTAACGGCCTAAATACTGACCAGAAATATCAGTATTATTTATTGGATCTTACAGCTGGGAGACTGATGCCTCTCTGCAATGGTGATTAATGTTACTTGAGAAGACGTGGATGTCCCAAATTTGGGAAATGTGGTTTTGAGTTTCTTTCCGGTAACTGTAGTTAATAACTGTATTGTGAGGCTGAGGTCAAGCCAGTAGGATTACACACATCAATAATCTTGTACAGAATGCTGCTGTGCTTGGGAGCTTTCTGGCCGCTAGAGATTCTGGACCTCCTTTACAGACTCTTTAGGGATGTCACGTAGGTGCCTGTAATGTAGACGATACTTTGAAGGCCCAGGTTTCAAAGGCCCCCTTGATGTATCACCATCATTTCCTCCAACCTTTTAATTCTCTTCTTGTTGTTTAACCTTTTAAGTGGAAACATCCTGTTTTCTGCCTTGATTGTTATCCTTTATTTCAGAAGATATGCCCTATGCTGTTTGCTCAGCTTGACTGCTTAGGATACAAGTGAATGAAGACAACAGCGTCATCCAAAGTGTGCACTGTAAGCTCTTAGAAACCCGAAATGCTTCCTATAAGCCTAAATCAACCTGAAGATCAAACGAACGGGTTTGTAACATGATCAGCATACAATTTTTGTGTTCTCCCCTATTCCTAATATGTTGAACAAACTGCGTGAATAGTTTGGAGTTTTGGAGAGGATTTCTGAACTCTGGTCATATGAAATACTTGACTGGATGGAGCTCTCTGTAGCATACAACAAATGAACACTTCCATACTTCCTAACTATAAAAATGTTTTAAGCAAGAAGTATGCTTATCAAAAAGTTGGCACGTAGTTACATTGTGTCTGGATCTGCTACTTTCCATATGCTTTGGAGTGCGTCCAGGCCTGAATTCTGCCAGAAGTGGCTTTCCAGTTCTGTTCTGGGGAATGAATGTCTAATTCTTATTCAGTGCACATGACTCAGTGCAGTGCACAAGTGATGGATGAAGTTGATGCTGTAATAACCTTTTAAGTGTTACAAGTGCTTTCCTTCATCCTCATGTTCCGTGGCTCGTGTTTTATGTCTTGGTGGAGCGGAGCAGAAAAGAGAACTTACATTTCCTGGTTTTGGACTTTCTGCCCTTTTTGATCATTCAGAGCTCTCAGTCCTTCTGGCATCCTGAAAAAACTATGAACGATTTTCTAGGAGTTTGTTGTGATTCCAAATGAAGCTTGTCTATAAGCATTGCTCCCTAATTTCCATCTGGGACTTTGTGCTCAGAAATGTGCTCAAATGCTTGCAGTAAGCGTGGTGCATTCAGGGTGTCCTGGCACATACGTGGCCTATCCAGGCTTACTGAGTTTGTGTCCTCACTGCATTACTGCTGCACATCAGCTCTGGCACTTCCCAGATGAGTCTGTTTGTAGATCTTAGGGAGAAAATGCAAGTTTTTTAGAGAGAGTTTGTGGAAGAAACCAAATAATGATCAGGCCTTCTGCTGAACCTCCATAATAAAGCAATTCCCTCTAAAGTGAAGAGAGCAGAACCTTGTGGTCCTCTGTGAGCAGTTGCGTTCTCTAAGTGTGGAGTAGTGCTGGAGACCCGTCAGTCAAAAGCTGCATGCCTGCATTGGCATGATGCTGAGCCTGAAATAAACACAGCTCCTCCAGAACCTCATGCCAAGTCTGTGATGTAGTCAGATGGTGTTTGGGGAGGTTTTCTGTCCCAAATACATTCTTTCTGTCTTCCTGAGGAGGACAAATTTGGATATACCCACATACAGAGGATTATTTCCTGTGCTGTGAATACAGTCATTGCTGAGCAGTGATCCTGAGGCTCGTGGATGGCTGCTCGCCTCAGGTTATACCAAATGCTGTGCTTGCAGTGCACAACCGCTTTAGATAGTGCTCTGGAGTAAAGTTTAGTATTGTAAATATGCATAGGAGGAATGACAAGAAGCTTTGAGGAAGGAAGGCGGTTGGTTGTCCCAGAAAGCTTTGGGAGTAGGTTTTTTCTTTTTTACAAATGAAACAGCTTTACTGAAAAAGATCTATTTCAAATAATCTATATTAGATTTTATCTGCAATTCTCTGTGTTGGTGTGCTGTATTTCTGCCATAATGTATTAGGGCTATTAGAAGTAGCTTTTCTTTTTCTGGGCTGTGCCTCTAAATGAAATCACTGTATCTTTTGTTTCAGATAATCATGAGGATTTCCTTGTTGTGATTCTTGGTTCATAGGAGCTTCATATTATTTGAGGAGAGGAGGAACAAAGAAAGTTATTTTATTGGAATTTTTCTGTAATTCTATTAATAGAAGAAAAAATTTGTAGAGAAGGGTGTTGTGACCCTGTAGGCTGTAGGAACAACATTGTCAGAACTGCCCGTAGAAATGAGGAAGTGCTAAAATCAGTTTTCCCTGTAGGTGTTGTGCAGTGTTTTATTTCGGACTGGGTGACTGAATAGTTATAAATGTTTACTTCTAAAACCAAAAATTAATTTGGGAAAAGCAAATGCTGTTTTTCCTCCTCCAACTTTGCCCCAAGCGTCCCATTCACAGCTGTGGAACAATAATCCCTCATACGTTCTCATTTAGTATCTGTAAATCACATCTGTGTCCTTCTTGTGGTTGCTTGTTCATAATCATCTACAACTCGTGTCTTTTCGGCAGTTTTATGAGCTGCTGTCTCACACAGATGTTGCTCGACTCACTGAAAACTACGTCACAAAGTGGTTGATATCCTTTCTTGTTTGTGGCTACGATTTCGTGTGACACGAGAAGTTCTCAGGTTACTCTGAACCTCTGAGAGTGTGTGTACTGGAGTGTGAGATCCAAACTGGGGCTGCTCTGAGCTTGGGAGCCCAGAAGACATGCTGGTGATTTGAAGTGAACACATCCAGAAATCCTCTACTGATGCAGCTTTAATTGTGCGTTGTTTGTGCGTGATATTGGGGATTTAAATGTAGAATGCTTTTCAAATCATAACCATTGCTGGCAAGTCGTACTTTTTGGGCAGACAACTAAAATTTGCTTTTAAGGGAAAGCACATGGAACTGCCATAATGTCTGGTGATCAGCAAAAGAGAGGTGCCTTGCTGGAGCTTCTGCCTTTATTCAGTTACTTTGCTTTGGGATAATACCCATTTTATGGCAAAAAAGCGAGATGAGACTTCTTCAGAAAAACATTTAACATGATGGGAACAGGAAAATGAGCCCTGGGTAAGTTGAACTTTCCCGTTTAGGAGGAGTAAGATTTCAGTCTGCTCCCCATCCGACGTGTGAAGTGGTGGTTGGTGAAGCTGTTCCATCTGAGCACTATTGCCAAGCAGAGCTTCTGAGATCAATCACTTCAGTGTGGATGCTGGGAGGTTCTGTTGGGCACTGAGATAAGCAGAGCGGCTCACACTTGTTTGAGAAAAGCCAGAAGCAGCTCTACACCAAGTGATGATCTCTGTCTTCTGGGAAAATTACACTAAGACACAAATCTTCATCCTCAAAGTTTGTGTTAGAATAATGAGGTAAAGACGGATTGCAGAACTGGACCAAATTGGATTCTCTACAAAAGGATTAGCCATCCCTAGGGAGGATATTGGAGTCTGTGAAGATGTTTTGTTTCTAAATAATTTGCTGTACCTGTGGATTTTGTAAAGAAATGGTGGGGGCAGTGGTTTCCCCCTTATGTTCCTGGTAAAACTTGAAAAACAACTTAGAAGAAATGGTTGGAATCCCTTGTAGAATGCAGGATGGGGTAGTCATGGACCTAGACTGTGTGAAATAGGTCTATGGGCTGCCCCAAGGAAGCTAAGGAGTTGTGCTGGGGTAGTTGAAGGTGCTCTGGCCACGTGCTTTGTGCATTTTCTATGTGCACAGCAAAGACAGTGGTGAGCATGATGACCGTTCCTTAGTTATCCAGTTCATTATTCGTTTGAGTGCTGCAGACTTGCAGTGAAAGTGGATTTGCATGAAGAAGCTGATGCACAGAGTATGAGATATCCATGTGTTTGTTTCTGCAGATTCTTGTGGTAACCTTTGGTGGGGGATTTTACTAAGTAGTGGAAGAGATAATAATGGGAAGTTGTTGAATCAGTTCCATGGTCAATCCTAGCAAATAGTTGAGTACAAAAAACTAATGAACATGGCTTCACAGATTAGTTAACGGTAATTGAACATGACCTGATTTTATCAAAATACCATGCTTTAATTTTAAAAGCTTTTGTACCTCCCTTCTGGTACTGCTGTATCTCATTGTCCTTGCAGAAGGGAAGATCATTCTTTCTGTTGGTGCTGTATTGGGTTACAGAACCATTAGGCCAAAATAAAAGTAAGCAATTGTCATGTAGACAGTTTCAGGGACTGCTCTACATGCACTCATTGGTTTTGTTACTATGCTTAAACCAGTGTGAAAAAGATTGTGAATGCATAAGTTTTAGTGGGATATAAGGACAAATTATAAAAAGTAAATTACTGCATAGTCTTCAACCTTGCATGACTATAGCGTGGTAGTTTTTATTTGTAAGTGCTACAACTACTATGTAGTGTCTGCCCTTCAACCAGTATGAAGGTGGCAGAAAAAACACAACACATTTTGTTCTCTAGACAGTGTGAGAGCGATGTGATTGTGTATTCACCGCAGAGCCAGAAGGAGCAGCCACCCGTGCTGTGCCTGCAATGCTTCGGCTCTGCTGGTTCCATGCACCTCCCTGTTCAAACCTGTGTTTCAAGAGACCTCTGCTGGAGGATTGCCTCAGAGCTGGTAAGCTGGGCTTCCTGTGCAGGTCTGCTGGGGAGAGATAGATCTTTGTTGTTGTTTTGGTCTATTTTGCATATCAAAATAGCATGCCTGACTGTGAAAAGGAAACTACGCAGAGAATCCATCTGCCGTGCTTACAGCTTTCATTTGGTTCTGGAGGTGAGAACAGGGAGTGAGACACCCCTGAGACTTTGCCATGCGGTCTCTGCTGGCTTCTCAGCATCGTGAAAGAGGGATTCTGAGGGCAATGAGCAAATTCTGTAGGTGGGAAGTAGCTGGGGAAAAGGATTCTTCAATAGGAACTTTGTGCTGGGAAAACTGAAGAAGCAGAAGAGATGCTGAGTAGTGTTGGGACCTGAGACTACTAGTACTGCAGAGTCAGATGGGGTAGAAATAGGCTGGAAATGGTTGGAGGAAAGGACAGCGGATGGTGTGTGGCTCAAGAGGATTGCTGGAGCAAACAGCTTGAGATTGATGTTGAAAAGGAAAAAACTAATAGGTGAAAATTATAGGTGAATAATATGGAAAATGGACTGGAGTACAAAAGAGGCTGAGCTTCAGCTGAGCATGAATGCAGATATTGTAGTTCTCTTACGGATAGAGAAAATTATTCCTGAAGCCATTGGTAAAGTATCCGTTCTTGTTATTGCTGGTTCACATCTCAGATGACTCTTACTGCTCCTCGTCAGTCTATTCAAGTAACATGCTTTGCAAGGTTTGTGATTCTTAATGTTGCAAACATGTAGATGTGGTATTGTCAGGCTGGGAAGTTACATTAGAATCCTCCAGTTCTGTCACTTAGGTATTGTTCTTTCAAAGGGAGCTCGGTGTTCTGGCATCACCTCTGGGTGTTGTGGAACTGCCCTTTGGCTGTTTGCCTCTTCCAAGCAGAAATGGTGCTGGTCTTTCCTTCCACCTCAATAAGTCAAACCAGACTCCCGTATCAGTTCTGTTGACTGATGGAAGTGAATGTTGCATTTAATGCTTATTTTTGTCACTGTGAAAGTCAAACTTGTTTGATTCTGCTATTCTTACTACTGCTGAGTGAACAAAACATTTTTCTCTTTGTGTTCTCTAGGTACGTTTCTCATATATGCGAATGAAGTATCTCTTCATCTCCTGGTTAGTGGTGTTCATTGGCAGCTGGGTTATGTATGTCCAGTACTCCACCTACACAGAACTATGCAGAGGACATGATTGTAGGAAAATAATAGTAAGTATATTTAGCAGTTTGCTGCTTAAGCATTTGCCTTAACTAGTTCCACAGCTGCTCTGGTCAGTGCCATGCATAGATCCATCAGATGCTGCTATTCTGTCATGCTGAAATAACATCATACCTTCAATTACAGATAAAACCAGTTAAGTTCTTAACACAGTTTTAATACAGTTACTAAAATTTTCTTTGACTTCCCTCCACCTCTTTTATTTTCTATTTCAAGGGTGAGATATTGGGAGAGAAGTGGATATCGCTTTCTTTCTTGAGTGATTTGTTTTTCTCTTGTTTGTTTCAGTGTGATAAATATAAGACAGGAGTTATTGATGGATCAGCGTGCAGTAGTCTATGTGCAAAGGAGACGTTGTATTTTGGAAAATGTTTGTCAACAAAGCCCAATAACCAGGTAAGGCTCTCCTTATCCATCCGAGCTTTATCAGTTCCTACTGAAGTGTCAGTGGTCCTGCAAAGTGTTCCACTAGCTTTTTTTCTCTTGGCTTCAATGAGAAACAGACCGCATAGCTGAGTGGCTAGAGGTTGTAATGTAGCATTGCCCTTGTCTGCCATTAGAGACACTTAGATAGATAGAGAAGCTCTATCACAGTAAGAAGCAATGCTCTTCTGCTCCTGTTACACTCTCAGGACTTCAACATGACCACACATTATGGATGGGTAACTACTGTGCTGCAGTCTGAGAGTGTTTAGGGCTGGTGATAGCTGTACTGGCTCACCTCCCTGGGATTTGGGTGAGCTGGTGAATAAAGCAGTTGTAGAAAGAGATGAGATGATATCAAGACAGACCCAGGAATGAGGAGCAGCAGCCTTGGCAGTAGCCTCTGTGTAAGTTACTGTAGCTACTAACTGCAGTTTCATGTCAAAGCCCAAGTATAGCGAGGATATGTTATTGTTAGTTGCTCTTCTTCTCTGAATATGTTTCACAAATGTATTCAGACAGGTAAATATTTGACGATTGTACTGTATGAATCATTTTTGTCCAGCTGTAAACAAAGAAATATTCCACTGACTGGATCCTCGTGGACCTGTATCTTAAACTAGTAGTAAATCTGTAATTGCCATCACAGTCCTTAATTTCACAGTTATAGAATCCAGTTTCCAAGGGGATGATCACATCCTTGCATGTTTGGAGAGAATACCTATAGTTCTGTACAGCGTACCAGCTCTGCACTATCCTGCTTCTCAAACAGAATCAGCAGCTTCTTAGCCCAAGTGAAGATGATAGTAATGCCAGTACAGTGTTCCTCAGGCTGTCTTCCTATTTTGATAGGGCCGTGTCTCCTAAGTCCCTGCAGTGATGAATGCAAAGCTGCCACTGTTGAATTTGCTGTCTGCAGGCAGGACCTGGTTTTCTAATCTTTGCTGCTGCTTGACTCTTGAGGCAGCGGTAGAAGTTCAGCTGATACTTAGATGAAGGACTTCTATTGTGATTTTACCTTTTCCCTTATTTTCTTGCATAGATGTATTTAGGAATTTGGGGAAATCTGCAGGGGGTTATAAAATGCCAGATGGAAGAAGCTGCTCACCTTGATTTTGGTACTGATCCAGAGCCAAGGAAAGAAGTAATCCTGTTTGATAAACCAACAAGAGGAACCACTGTTGAGAAATTCAAGGAAATGGTGTATGGCTTTTTTAAGGTAATGCCTCGTTATTCTCTTCTGACTGAAAGGCCATTAACAGTTTTTGTTGATGCAGTGTTTACACTACAGTGGCTTTGTCTCTAAGATTGGGTGTGCAACAGACTTTTAGACTGTTTTTTAGGAGAAATTAGGAAATGTTTGTGAGATTTCTTCCTGCACGCATTGCTAACAGTTGAGAATACAATGCTTCTAACAATGGTTTTTTTCTTTATATTATTACAATGGAAATGGTTGTTCCAAATAGCAGAATTAAGTATTTCAGTACATTTATTCTGAGATCTGTACCAAATATCTGGGTGCTCTGTACAAATGTAGTTGATAGAGCTTTCCTCTACATCTGAGAGGCTTCATCAGCTGAAAACCAAATTCAGTCTGAATTCTGCATACTTACTGTAAGAAAATATTTAATGAGCTACTCTGGTTTTCATCAGACCAGCCTTTAGAAAAAGCCAGTCTTTGAATTCTAGTCCTTGCATTCTGAAATGCAGAGAATGTTGTTACTCTCAGAAGATCATACACTGGGTGCTGCGGAGAAACAACAGAGAGGAAGCTCATCAGACATCTCTGAGCAATAAGAACTAGAATGTGATACACACGCTGATACTGAAAGAATAAGACGACAGAGAATTACAGGTGGATTGGTGGTAGTTAATGAAATCATATATGATCTTTTTTTGTTTTTTCTAGGCAAAGCTGGGTGAACAAGGAAATCTTTCAGAACTGGTTAACGTCATTCTGTCTTTTGCTGATGGAAACAGAGATGGCAGAGTTTCTTTGCCTGAGGCAAAGTCTGCATGGGCACTTCTGCAGCTGGATGAGTTCATGTTAATGGTGATGTTGCAGGGTAAGGAGCATACTCCCAAGCTGATGGGTTTTTGTGGTGATCTCTATGTGACCGAAAGAGTTGAATATACCTCTCTTTATGGAATCAGCCTTCCGTGGGTCATAGAACTCCTGATTCCTTCTGGATTCAGGAGGAGCATGGACCAATGGTTTACTCCGTCGTGGCCAAGGAAGGCAAAAATAGCGATTGGACTTTTAGAATTTGTGGAAGATATTTTTCACGGACCTTACGGTAACTTTCTCATGTGTGATACAAGTGCCAAAAACTTGGGATATAACGATAAATATGATTTGAAAATGATGGACATGAGAAAAATTGTGCCGGAAATGAATTTAAAGGAAATGATTAAAGATCGTCCGTGTGAATCAGACATGGACTGCGTTTATGGAACAGACTGTAGAACTCTATGTGACCAAAGTAAAATGAGGTGCACCACAGAGGTTATTCAGCCTAACTTGGCTAAAGTGTGTCAGCTGCTTAAAGACTACCTGCTTCGTGGTGCTCCTGCAGATATCCACGAAGAACTAGAAAAACAACTGTATTTGTGTATTGCCCTTAAAGTCTCAGCAAACCAGATGGAAATGGAACATTCTTTAATACTCAATAACTTAAAAACATTACTATGGAAGAAAATTTCCCACACGACTGATTCTTAGCTTCTCCACCAGCAGAAGATCCCAGCTGCCGCTCGGGGCGGCCTACGGTGTTTGACAGAAGTGATGTGCAGCATTTTGTAAAGACGTGTACTCAGATTTCATGAATGGCTCTTGAACTCTTCCCTTCAGTCAGTTCCTTACTACGGGGCTTCTGAAAGGATGAACTTAACCCCATGTGCTCTGGCAGGAGCCAAAAGCACTTGTGGTGTTCAGCACTGTTTGGAAACAAAACCAATCCTGCATGCTTGACTGTTCTGTGCACTTTGTTGGATCTTGAACAGGATGACAGTGCTCACTGTGCCATCACATCAAGTAATGCAACATCATAAAATAATATGAGAGTTGTTGCTCGCTTGTGAAAGACCTGCAAGAGATTCTTATCCCCAGTAGTTTTAAGAGGAACCACCACTATTGCAGATATGGTGGCTGAGTTGAAGTTGCTGTTAGGAGTAAAATGAACTGAGATTGAAGTTTACTGATACCTTGGCATGGCAGAATTTGCACATTAATAGATAATTTTTAAACTGTGGAAAATTAAAATTTTATTCTGGAAATGACAGGTTGTGTATGAGATTTAAGTTGAATTCTGCTTACACCTTGTTACCTCATACCGACATCTTGAATGTTTTAGTTCAGCACTTTAAAAGGCCTGGTACAGTACGCCGTGTTAGGAGCCAACACGGTTAGCCTGTTACTTTGAAGATCTGTGTGCTTTAGCAGCAATATGTTTCTGAAAATGCAGAATATTAGTGAAGTACTGACAGCAGAATCATCATAAGTTTTAGAAACAAACGATGCCAAAAAACCCTCCGTAGTAGAATGCTGGTTTATGACAAGTGAAAAAAGTAACAGCTGTGGATGAAGTGTTGTTACTGCCCACAGAAATACAGCTACCCGCTTGTACTTAAATCCTCCTGAATTACTGCAGAAATTATGCAAGTCAGAGCTAGACCGTAACTGCCAGACAGAAGGGGGATTGCTTGGGACCATAGAATATTGCTTAAATATATATATGTGTGTGTATATATATATATATATATGGATGGATAGATAGATAGATAGATAGATAGATAGATAGATAGATAGATAGATAGATAGATAGATAGATAGATAGATAGATAGATAGATAGTATGTTAGTGTTCTGTTTTTTTTTTTTCCTGGTAATATCCAAGTTGTGACTCTCAAGTCTTAAAGATTCTGATCCTGACACTGTACAGGGTCTGACCCCAGGGTTCAATCCCCAGCCCCACTGTTCTTCAGCTTTTCATCTTGTAGAGAGAATGATATGTGCATAAACCTTAATGCTGTGCTCACTGCATTTCTGTCAAATTTATAAATACTTCAGGTATGCAGCAGCTCAAAGCCTTAGTGATTTCAGTGGCAGTTGTCCTTATCCCTTGAGATAGCTGGTCCCTTAATTCAGTTACTGCATAGTGAAAATGAGCTTTATTTCATCATTTTAAAAATGGTTTAATTGCTTAAAGGTTCTGTAGTGCATTCCTTAACTAACATCAGGGAATTTCTCCACACCACACTTGATACTGCGTGGCTTGGCTTAAGTGTGCACTGTTTGTAATCAGCTTTCTAGATGAAAAAATGGCTTACTGTTAACTACTGTCTAATTTATAACTAGCAATGCACTGAAATCCAAAGCAGGATATTCTTAGTGGAAACATGACTGTCTGCTACAAGGTTTGGGGCAAAAACAAATTACTGAACCCAAGGTACTGGTGGGCATTTTGAACAGCTTCTTGGAAAAACTGGAGAACATTTAATAGTGCAGTTTCCTATATAATTATTATATATAATTATATATATATACACACTTTTGTTTACAATTAAGGCTTCCTATTTTTTCCCAGTAGCTGTACTTCCCATCTATCAGTATCTTAAAGCAAAGAGTACATCAACGTATCCTACTTGGTGAAAGCATGCAAGCAGTTTCAGTATCTCAGTTTCACAGACAGCCGTACAATACAGCAAGTTACAACCTGTACAATTAAGCAAATATATCCAGCATCAGAGTAAGTTCTCTTGTCTGATCCCTGAATAATAAGATGAAATATTAAGATAGCACCTACTTCAAAAGCAGCCAGAACTTTTAAGAACTTATTTCACTCTGTGGAGGAACCTTCAATATTTCAACATGTACTACTGTTGGCTGCACTCATTTACAGTCTGCAGAGCACTGCTATTCATGTTCCTAAAAGCTGAAGGCTATCTACAATGGAGGCTTGTTTTCCTTAAGGTACGTGCACATCTCTCATAGCATTACATTCGCTGAAAGAAAGATGGTCAAGCACCTGTGAAGGTTATTTATTTTTTAATGTAAGTCTTCCTTTAGTTAAAAGGAACAAATTCTACCTGGTCACACTATACATTAATCAGAATTATTTCCCCCTGTTATGGGAATAATTCTAGTGTGGTAGCTTTGTCTTTACCTTCATTGAATGAGTTAATATTTAAAAAATAAAACTATAAGGCTCTAGTGTAACTGGATTATAAAAAATATTCTGACCTTTAAGTTGCATTAATGAGCCAGTCTTACACAGTTGCTTAGTCAATAAATTTATTGCCACTTTTTCCAAAGCTTCATAGAAAATTGTGGAAGTTGTCTTAGCTATCAGCCGCACGCTCCTGGGCCCTGAGGAAGCTGGCCTTCTTCTGAGCAACACGGTCTTTCCTCTGAGCGAGGGACATCTTGGTACTGTTCACTCTGCAACGTAAACACACAGTATAGTATATTATTGACCAAAGCAGAAAGAGGCAAAAGTGGTGATGCACATTCTGTACATTAGAACTGACTTAAGAATTCTCTGCTGGAACGCAGTACCAATTCTGTAACAGTCTCTATCAATTTCTTTAGTTATGGCACCACAAAAAACCAGTTTCTCAAGAGCTTGTAGGTGACTGGGTGCCATTATGTTCAGTCCAATGTCTGTGCCTTAGTTTCTCTTCTGAAAAAACTGAAGTAGTTTAGTACTGACACATAAGTCAGCCTGTCCTCTCCTGCAGGGAGGCAGCCTTGCCCCTGAAAACACTTAAGTGTTAAAATACACAGTTAAAGAATTCCAGCTATTTGGGCCAGTCATGCTTTATTGCTTGAGATTTTTCTTTGGTTTTTTTTTTTTTTTTTTTGCACAGTTAAAAGCTTTTAAATTTTAGATTCTTCACATTCAAATTCTTTCCTGACAAAGTTACGTATAAATCATCCTATCTTAATCTGATCTAAAAATGAGTCTTGACACAAGTGCCATAGAAATCAGTCTGCTTGGTGCCATCATTAATTAAAATCTCTTCCACAAATAAGTTATGTTCATGTTTACCTCTTTTTCTTGACTTCTCTCTTGGGTTTCTTTTCATGAACTGGATTCTCCCGTATGGCAGCATGGGCTTTTTTATACATTTCTTCCATCTTTAAAAAGCAAAAATTGTTACAGTTCTGCAGTGGTGCATCATAATACTGTATCAAATACTAAGATATCCTTAACAAAGAGGGCACTAGAATCAGCAATCATCACAATACAGCTTACAATGATTCCCTTTAATAAGATTTCCTTCATGCAAATCACTGTTAAAACCTACTAGAATTCCTGGCCATCACTGGAAGTATCCAAATACTTAAATGCCAAAAATAACAACTTTGATACAAAACTAAGGAATTACTTTTATCCTTTACGGTTGGTGGACTAAGAGGGGTTAAGTACAGACTACGTACAGGGCTCCTAAGTACAGACTAGCACCTTGCAGTGGAAATGCGTTTTCCTCTGAAGCTTAATTCCTATGGTCTAGTTTCCCTATGCTTAAATTGAAAGGCAATGCACAATCTTATTCTACTTCTGCCTTGAGTAAAATAAAATAACTTACTTTCCTTACACAACTCAGTGCTCTGAAAACAGTTCTTAAATTAAGCCAGAATTATTTTACATGAACCCTTTCATCAGATGTAATCTTACCGCTCTATCCCGGTAAGCATTACCAAACTGCTTAGTAAGAAAAGTTGTATGAAAGCAGCTACAAGTTAAACTAATCACACAAGACCACGTATGGTCCCTAGTAGCAGCACTCTGCTAAGAACAACAGCAATACATGAGCAGAGGTTACACCCAAGCAATCATTTCTGACAGCTAATACAGTTCTATAACACAGACCTCTGGGGAGCAGGTCAGTGTGCAGAAATAATTCTCCTTTAACATGTGAACAGGAAAACTGCCCAGTTACACAGATCAATGGCAGAAGCTATCAGAGGACACTAGTCTGCCTCCTTCTTTCTCCCCAGTTTCACTATCTTTGCTGACAACTAATTAAGACAATTAGACACTTAATAGGAAAATCTCCTCTGAATAGTTTGTTTAGTAATAGATACAAAGTCGGCATTTACAGTAAATTGTTACATTTTTTTCCCCCAAAAAAATCAACACCAGAATGTTCCAAACTTCAGAGCCACTAATAATAGAAACCAAGCAGCAGACAAGTCATCTGAAAGAAGTTAAAACAGCACCATGGTAACTTTACCAATCTTTTAGTGCTTTCTGTGTTATATTACATCACACTGACATAAGCTGTATAACACCAGGTGTATTGCAGAAGATGGCGAGTTCTACAACAGAACTAGGTTGGGATTTTCTGTATTTGCCTGGAGCCTACAGCTACCAATAAGGTCACACGTTGTAAAACACATTTGACAGAAGGCAGATCCTCAGAAACCACAGCGGCAGTGCAGGATTAGGAGCAAGTGGGTAGCCAAGCACAGAAACTTAATGGTTAATTTCTCTATCAGTAAAAAATATATGGTCTGTTTTAGGATGCAGTCCTAAATAAGCAGGAAAGAAGCCCTCACGTTCAATAAACCTACTATATGTTACAGAGCCCTCAATAAGGGAAAAAACATTTTTAACTGTCTGGAGAACATAAGAGAATAATCACATTACTGTTTTACACATTGAGCTTAACTGCGTTACTAGAGAAAACCTTATACAAGAAAATCTATGTTGCTACTAACGGTCAAGAGCCAGATAAATCTTACCCCATCAGGTGTTATATTGTTCTTTATGTACTGGGAGAACTGTTTTTTGTAAGCATCTTCATCCTCCTCCATCAGGTAACGCATATAATCTGCCACATTCTGGCCCATAATATGCTTGCGGTGAACCTCTGCATTGAATTCTTTGCTTTCTGAGTCATAACCAGGGAAACGCTTGGTACTGCAAAAGAGCAGTTAAACTCTGAGTGACACACATTCCACAAACACTCTGATTCAAAAGCAGGTTCCACAAAGAAATGACTGAGATCGTATTCTGCTATAGAAAATTGAGAAATAGGACACCAGTTAAAGATGGAAATGTAAAGAAAATTAATGTAAAGGAAAAGGAGAAACAGAAGTTTTAAAGTTCACCTCGGCTGCCATCAGTCCCGTCTTGAAACTATGCAGTCCATCATTTACACACCATGGACCTAATATGGAGTGGTCAGTCATTGGGGTATCATCACACAGCAGCCAGGTTAGAAACAAATGAAGAATTGATAAAACATACAAAAAGACAAAACAAAAACACAGACAAGAAAACACAACTCCAGGACAGCAAGAGAAAATAGGAAAATCCACAACAGAGATCAGATGTTTCCTCCCTACTTTGCTGCCTGAAGGAAGCAGGTGAGCATAGTGCTAGTGCCCCAGATGGTCATCTGGTCACACGTCACCCCTGACAAGAATGACCAAAACTGGGACATCGTTAAGTGCAGGAGGAATACTCGACTGTCTTGACAAGTGTGAGAAACAGCAGTGCTTGCTTCTGGATCTCTTATGTACATACAGCAAAATGAACAGCTACATACAACTTGCTGAAGTCTTGAAACAATGTGAAAACTAACAAATATTTACTGAAGTGCATTCAGTCACTGGATGGTTCCAACTGAAAGCACTGAATTGGTTCTTTAGTTTCTAAAAATTTAACAGCATCAGTCACAAGATTCAATGCAGCGCGACCAGAATTGCAACTTTGAGTAGAAAAGGTCCAACTGAACAAAAAAATCCCAGATCCTGCACTGAATTAATCATTACCAGCTATTCCAGCATAAAAATGGCACTGTAAGTCACTGTCACACACTGAATTATCTCAGGTAACTAAAGGAGTTTTTCCAGAGAGATGATCACCTGTGAGGGATGGACAGACCCCCATCCACCGCACCCTTCAGAGCACCAAAGACTTTGTTTCCAGTTGTAGTTCTGGCAAGACCTGCATCAAGGTAACACGTGAAAGCACCAGGCTTTCCATCCACACTTTCCACGTTGTATTCATCTCCAGTCACTTCAACTTGGCCTTCATAGATCTTATCAAGACCAAATTTATTCAGAAGCTGTGGGGAAAAAAAACAAAGCAAAAAGAAAAGCAACACTTCAGAAATTCTGCCCATTTAAAGCCAAAATGAAGAACTGCCAAATTAAAACACAAAAGTTGCAACAGAATCTTCATACTTTTAACTAATTTTACAAAAATTATGCATTCCACACTAGTAATAATGCCTGTAATAACCACTGAAATATAACAGGCATGTTTGTTGTAATCTCTTGTTCCAACAGGTACAACTAGTAAACTTCAGACCTATCCACAAGCTCATAGGAAAATGGATGAATACAGCTCACATGTATTTAAATTCTCACTGAAGGTCCATTTCTTACATTTTTGTCCTGACTCCCTCCCTTCACCAAACTTAAGCGCAGAGACTTAAAAGTGGGCTGCTGGAGTTGAAACTGCATGTTGTCATACTTCTCTTTGTGATCTGACAGTCACAAGAGGCCATCAAATCTATATGGTAGAGAGTACAAGTTAGCATTCAGACGAGCCCACGGGATCTGCTATCTATGCTACCAATAGCTCTTAAGGCAGTGAGGCTGCTTTCCCTTTCTTAAGAGAAGCAGACAACGTGACAGATACGTACCCTGCGTGCCAACAGCAGCCCTGTGCAGTATGCTGCTGCATAATTGGTCAGGCCAACCTTCACGCCGTATTTTGGCAGCTCATGGGCATAAGCAGCACAGACAATCATGTCGCCTTCGATCCTGGCATAGGCAATCTGACAACGGTTAAAAAAACACACAAAACAACCATTAGTTCTCTCACTGTAATTGTGTGCTCCCTTCTTTGACACTTAAACCAATAGGAACTCCATACAGAAATGTCCAAACTGCTTTCCTTGAGAGCTCAAGGAGCTCTGTTTCATTTTCCTTTTCAAAAATGTATTATGGTGTAACTTGCTCCTTAAGTGCTGAAGCGAAGCTTCCAAATCCATACTTGGCTTTGAGAAAGTAAATGACAGCAACCACTTTTATTTACTCCTTCATATAAAACAAGAGACCAGGAAACTGCCAACAAAAGAAACACTTCAAAGAATTTTTACATGTGTAGATGGATTCTGTCCTACTTTCTGCACGTAGTTCTCACATAACACACATACAATTCACCTCTGAAAAATGCAAAAATATGAGTTTGTGGGGACACTGTCCATTACACAATGACTGTGTTAAGATATAAGATCCTTGTGATCTCAGGGGTCTCCTGTGAGACAGCGCTGATATCAGACCCATCTCCCTTTGACTTCCACACCTCCGCTGCCTCTAAAAGCTGCTCCCCTCTCTCCAGTTTCCACCTCTGGAAAGGCACAACTGCTCAGAAGGTACCTGCCACCCCTGATTGTTGTTTGCAATTTCAGTGATAAAGTAAGCTCATCAAGGTCATAGAGTTTAGTCTGAGCTGATTGAAAACAGCTCTTTACTATTCTCCATAGATAAAACTATTTAACGAAGAAAGAAACAAGAAAACTTTCTATCTTTAAGCTTAACAACGCATATTATGATAGAACGTTCTGGAAATGAACCAGGAAAATGAGCCACGGTGAGAAACTGCATTATGTGGTGCAACATACAACTGTGTACCACAAAAGGGTGCCTACTATTCGGATTTATCACTCTCCTTTAATGCCAGTGAAATGATCTTAAGGCCCATCTGCTTCACATGACCCACATAATAGCACAGTAATTAGTCCTGAAAGTGAGGGCACCTTTAGGTGTTACAGGACATAAGTGAGTTGTCAGGTCACACAGCAGACTGCAAGCAAACAAAACATTCCCTCTTTTCAAAGCACTTCAAAGACAGCAGAGAAGATTAAGAAGTTTTCCCCTAAAACCTTCATCGTGCTTCAGAATCATTAGAAGAATACAAGCTCAGATCACAACCTTGTTTTAGAATGCTGACATCAGTCAAATTATTCTGTATTGTGACTCCGGTTTATTACTGACATTGTGTCAACCTTAAAGACTGTTCTCCAAGAAACCAAGGAGCAATATTAAAACTACCTGGGCATCAAAACAACCAACAAGGACCTCATCAATGCCCCTTTTCTGTTCATTTCCGGGAGGCTGGCAAATACGTGGCAAACACCACAGACCTCACCTGGCAAATGATGTCTCTGTTGGTAACACGCACAATCATCCTATACTTCGGGGTGTTGTACTTGTTTTTATCCTGAATGACCAAGCGCTTGCGAGCATAGTAATCCGTTTTGCCCTCTGAAAAACAAGTTACAGTGTGGAAAACATGTTAAAAAAAGTAACAGTATTTGTCAGTATAATGTAATTCAGCCATATGGGGAATTGAGCCATACCTCTCCTTCTCCTGAATTTCACCTGGTATCTCTTGAAGTAGGCCTTATTCTTGACAACTTTCACAAACCCCTTGAATAACAAAAATAAGACATTACTAACATGGACCCACATAAGCCAAGGCCATCCAAACTAAATGAATCACTATTAATAAAACTGGTGGATCAGGAATAAGATGACAGGTTTTCATATGCAATGAGTTCAAAACCATCTTAAGGAAGTGACAGCGGGATTTTTATCCTTCACACAAACTTCCCTGCCCGTGACTTCAGATTTGCAAGAGAGAAAGAAATCGTATCTATTAATAAAACATTTGTCTGCACAGACTAACTGCCACAGCTCCTCACTGCCAGTCACTCCCACAGAGCTGGAGCTATAGTCCCTCGGCCGTTTCACCCTAACTCCCCCTACAGAAACGAGGAGCTGTCCTAGCACCGCCCCGACTCAATCGGCGCCCAGCCCCGCAGGTCTCAGAGCAGCACCCTCGGCAGGACAAGGCCGGCCCGTCAGCCGCCGGCTCCCCACCCAGGTGCCGTGTCACCGCGGGCCCGGCCCCGGCTGCCGCCCGTCCTCGGCTCCCGCTCCCTCTCGCCGCCACGCGGCCCGCCACGCAGCGAGGGGCTGCGGGGAACCGGGGGCAGCGGCGGGGACGAGCCGGACCGTGCCGGACCCCGCAGGGCTCGGCTGGAGCCGCCGCGATCCGCCCTGCGGCGCAGCCCCCGTGCCGCAGGCAGCCATTGCCACGCCGGAGCCGCGGCGGCCGGCGGCGGGCCCGGCTCAATCGGGCTCCATCCGGGCCGGAGGAGCCGCACGGCGGGCGCGGAGCGGAGGCCGGAGCCGTGCTACGGCTTGGGGGTCCCGTGGGGCCGGTACTGACCATCGTGCCAGGTACTGTCCGGTCTAGGCCTAGGCCGGGGCCCGCTCCGCACAACGACTGCAGCCACTGCAGGGGGGAAAAGGCCGCTCCCACTGCGCAGCCGCAGCTCCTACCCTGCGCCGCGAGGCGGGGCGCCGCAGCTCGGCCCGACCCCAAGGCTCGACACCGCCCGCTGCAGGAACGGAGGAGCGACAGCACCGCGACCCCGCATCGCACGGGGAACCGGCACTGTACGGAGTGAGGGCAACGGGGACAGGAGACAGCCGGGAACGGAGCGGGAACGGCCGCCGCCTGCAGCACCTCTGTATGTATATGGGCTGTATGTGTGTGTGTGGGACAGGCAGGTCCCGCGCTAATCCCTTGGAGCTGTGAGAGAAGCGCAGAGCAGCACCTTTGGACGTGACGCGTTTCTCTGCTTGGCCTCACTTAAAAACAACAAATAAACGATCATATTTTGAATATTAAACGTTATTTTAAAAAGTCGTACATCTGCTACAAGCGATCTCAAAAGGACAAAAGAAAGAACAAAGCGCTCCTTAGTCACACAAGAACCGGCGCCGATCCCGTACCTCACACAGATCACAGAATGACCCGGGTTGGAAGGGACCTCAAGGATCATGTAGTTCCAACCCCCCGCCTGGCAGGGCCACCAAACATACACCTTTACTAGATCAGGTTGCCCAGGGCCTCGTCCAACCTGGTCTTGAACACCTCCAAGGACGGGGCATCCATGCCGCATCTCCATCTACCTCAGCTCCAGCTCCGGAACCGCGGCGCTCTGCCCGCTGTCCTGGCTCTGAGCTGCCGCCAAACGCAGCACCCGGTACCGCAGCACACGGTAACACAGCACACACACACGGTAACACACACACGGTAACACAGCACACACACGGTAACACACACACACACACCCGGTACCACACACCCGTTACTCCACAGGTGGGTCCAGGCGGCCCCGCCCCGCCCTCACAAATTCGAGGCCTCCCAGCTGTGCGCGGTGCTGCCCGGCGCCATGGCTGCGGCTCATCAGGGCTCTGCGCTCTCTGAGGTAAAAATGCCAGTTTTTGATGTGATCATTTTTACCGGTAACTTTTAACGATAGAAGGAGACTCGTACGGGTATGATTTCTTGATGCAGTTTCTCAGCTCGCGCTGTGTTTGCGGTGCTGTGCTCTGGTTGCCCTCCTCACTCCGCTGCCGTGTGGGGCTGGTGTGTGAAGCTGCTCCGCACTGTGCTGCTGCTCAGACTGCGTCCCTAACATGTGTTCTATGGGGTACCACGCGTGTCTCCTGTTAGCGCCCTTCAGTTCTGTGCTTTAAGCTTTCAGGACGGTTCTAAACAAACAAGAACCCGACAGGCTCCTGCCCGGAGCTGCTCTCATCTGTTTTCGGGATCCCGGCGTCAGGCTGAGGCCGCACAGCGCAGCCGGGAGCGTTACGGCTGGACACGGTGCGGGCCGCCGGTCGGGCGCTACGGCGGCACCACGAGGCGCTGGGACGGAGCGGGTGCCCGGTGGCACCGCCTGGTGTGAGGGGCGGGCGGCGCGTGCCGGTGCGGTGTGCGGCACGAGGGAACCGGCGGCGGGAAGAGACGAGGTGCGTGTGCGGTGAGTGAGGTGAGGGCCGAGTCGCCTCGCGTTTCGCCGTCGCGGTGCTGGGCCGTTGCGGAGCTGCGGGGCAGGCTCGGCAGACCCGGCCGTCACCCGGCTTCGCAGCGAGCGAATGAACGGCGGCGAGGCCGGAGCCGTGCTGCCGCCCCTGCCATCGGGCGCTGCTGTCGGCTGCCGGCGGTATCGGGGCCCGTTATCGGCCGTGTCGCGTGGGCAGCCCGCCACGCCCGAGCCCTGGGTGCTGTGAGAAACAGGCCCCTGCGGGCCGGGCCCGGCGCTGCGGGGGCGCGGGGCAGACCCTCGCGGCGGCTGCGCGCACACTGCGCCTGCGCGGCGCTGGCAGGGACGTGGCCCGGCTGCCGGGGCCGGCGGGGACAGCGGGAGGCGGAACGGGCGGGACGCGGCTGGGCGGCTCGGCGGGGCTCGGCGGCGGGTTACGGGGCACGCCGATGCTCGCGCCTCTCCGTCGCGGGCGACGCTTCCAAGGTGAGGCGCGGTCAGGGCGCCCCCGCCGCTGAGGGGCCGGGGGCGGGGCGCGACGGGGCCTAGGCGGGGTGCGGCGGCGGCCCGGCCGCGATGTCCGGCCCGGAGAGTCGGGCCGGGCGGTGCCGCTCCCGGAGCCCGGTGGGCTGAGTCGCTCAGCGCCGGGTTCTGTTCACCGCGGCCGGGCCGGGGGCCGTGGGGGCCGTGCACCTCGGGCCGGCCGGAAAGGTGGGTAATACGGTGGGGAGAGCGTGACTCCGTGGGGCTGGCAGGCCGGGGTGGGGACAGGGAGCAGCGCTCGTGTTTGGTCTGCGGTGCGTTCACAGGGGTTTATCTGTAAAGGGAGATTTTTCTCAGTCACGTTTTTATGGAGGTATCGTTAAAGCAGGAGCCTTTGGGTGTGTGGTTGTTGAGAAGGTGTTCTCAAATGGTGCTTTAGAGGTCTGTCTCACTGACACCTCGTGCTTCATCTGCACCGACTTGATCGTTTAATAAGGGCAAGAAGTCGGTGTTGGTGTTGTGGCTGCTTAAGGTTCATTTCAACTTCGGTGTCCAGAGGTGTTCTATAGTCACACGGAATTCCTGCTCGTTTCCTGCGTTGCTGATCGGAGGGCAGTTTGTGAGAGGTTGCCATGGTGTGTTTGGGGTTGTCACTGTGAGCTGGTATAATCAGGTAGCACATTTTAAAGCATTCTTACATTGTCCTGAGTCAGTTTTTTCTGACAAGTGGCCTACAAGAGCTGTAGGAAGGAGTCACATCTGTACGGAGGAGATTGGCAGCATTTCGTGTTTTCCTTATCTCTGTAAGTGTTTGTCAGGAAACTCAAGTTGTTTTGTGTTTTTTTTTTCCCTAACTCTTTTTTTTTTTTTTCTATTCACTTGGCGGCTAAAAGATGTGCTAATTGGATTCTCTTTGTTTTTCCTGTGGATATTTTGCTTAAATGCACTTATATATCTTCCCTTCTAGCCTCCAGTTTCCACTTTGGTCGTGGTCATACAGCTCTGTATTTGCATACAGATGTCCATATTTAAAGGCATTTTGAGGTAGCTAAGTATAAGCACAATTTCAAGCAGTGGTTAGGAGAGGAAATAAAGGACGATGAAAGAGGGACAATCAGGAGGAAAACACCAGCTATTATGAATCAACATTGCTTGAATTTGATTAAGCTGGGATGAGAACAGCTGTGGTGAATATCCCTGAGGTCCAGCCAGCCCAGCAGTGCCTCTGAGAGCAGCAGATGTTTGGAGAAGAACAATTAAAAACAAGAGTCTGTTTCCTCCTCAGATCTCTGAGCAGGCTGAGGCTCAGGCGCTTCCTGAGCTGGAGGTCAGTGGTTTGGATGGATTCTTCGCGTGTCTTTTTTCATTGCCTTCTGTGTGTTTTTCTTCTGTAGGCTGGTCCTGATGGGTTTTGAGCAAGTAAACAGGTGATAGCTGGTGAATGGAGCAGGTAAAATGGAGGTGGTGAGGAGGAGGAGGTGGGAGAAGCTTCTCAAAGTTGACAGAAGGGCTGGGGGAAAGTGAAGTGCTTGAGTAGTTGGTGTCAGCTGCTTCTTTGGATAAGGCTGAGGGAGAAGTATTTGAAAAATGGAGAATAGGGGGAAGTGAAGTTCCTTGTCAGGGCACTTTGAAAACCAGGGTTGTTTATCTTGTTCATTCAGTGTTCTCATGTAACAGTCTAAAAGGAAAAAAAAAAAACTGGTTGTTCTTTGCTTGAGCAACTTTTTTCCTTACCTTCATTTCATACTCTGAATTCAGTATTTTTTTTCCAATAATTTTTTTTCTAATAAAAATATGTACTTAATTATAAAAGCAAGCAGTCAATACATAAGTTTATAATAGTGATCTGTGACTCTTAAAGCTCGTCTGATGTTTTGACAGTGTGATGGTGTTTTCAGACAGCATGCTGAGTTAAAGCCCTGTGTCCTATTTACCTTATGAAAACCAACATGAGCTGTTGGTAATTTTTTGGTTCATTTAAATGGGGAGTACTGTCTTCATTATAGTCATCAGCTTAAATATCTTTGGTTAAAGAGCGTCTTTTCCTTCTGCAGCAAGTGGTGGTTGGAATAACTGGGGGTTGGCAACTGGGCTTAGTCATAATGGAGGGGGACTGAGCTTACTTTGCTCAGCTCACGTTCAGCAGTGATGTATCCCTGTTGTTTACATGCACGCTTAGCAAAAGCTGCATGCCCACAAGGTAGAGGCAGAAGTGATTTAGCAGAAGTCTGGCTTATCCTTGATTAACTTGTTTAGTTAACAAGTTAACTTGTTTAACTGCCTGAGAACTCTGGAAACCATTGAGTCAGCTGTCAAGGAGCGTTTTGGGGAGAGCCTGGGAAATATCTGTTCTGCTCAGGGATTTGAGCAGTGAGGAACATGAATTTCTTTTGCTCTTGTTGAGGAGGACACCACGTGGCTGTTAGTACAGGCTACATTAAATGCCAACTTTGCTTACTGATTTTCTGTAAAACTAACCCTTGCAGGTTGGGGTGAGGCAGTTTCTGTGTAGTTGGGGTTGAAGTGCAGTACCAGGGCTGGGCATTTGGACTAAAATGAAGATGTTGGCATAGAGAGCAACTGTGGACATTTAATCTGTTTGTATCAGTTCCTAACGTGGGGAACAGCCAAAAGCTGCTGTCGAGTGTTATTTTTTTGTCTGAACAAATTTTGTCTGTCTCTGTAGTGTAGTGTTAAGTGCCTGCTTGATGGCATCATATAAAATGTTCTTGATTTATTTTCTTATAATTTTAGAAAATATTAATATTGTGCTGACACAGGTCTGTGATTCACCGGTATCGTATGCTGTATTAATTCTGGTGTGGGTTGTTTTTGTTCTTTAAATATGGTTCCTTCAGACTGTCAGATGGAGCTCGTCTTTTCCTAGTGTGCTGCTGCTGGCACAGTTTGGCAGTGCACCTGTAACTAGCAGGATGTTGTGAGGAGAGCTTACTGTTACCTTCATAAGAGGAAAAACTATTGAAAGCCATGTAAAATGGGCATCAAAAACTAATAGCCAGTCAAACCAAATATTCTGAAAGTGTTTTTTTTCCCTCGTTGCTGTGTAAAGTATATATGTACATTTATATGTATATAAAAATGCAGATAATTACTTAGCTTTACATCTCTAAGGTGCTTGGCTTAGATATGGTTTGAATGGCAGACTACTTTCAGACATAGTAAACGAATTTTCCACTTGTTCTCTGAAACAGCGGAGTGAAAATTCATTCAGCAAAGCAGTTGTGTTTCTTAGAGTTATTTTAGATTTTATTTTGCCTTGGAACATATTAGTGATGGAACTTTCAGGGTCTGGCTGCAGCTTTAGCAAGTATTTCCTATGCATTTAGACAAGGAATTGTTAGATATTTTTAAAGACAAAGTGATGGATGCAAGCTAAAATTCTGTAATGAGGCAGGTACCAGTCATCATATGGGCTTGGGAGTGTTACTGTTTTTTTTTCATGTCCCACTGGCTGTAAGGATGATCTTTGCTTTGTTGACCTTTCTTGCATTTTTTCCCACTTATTGGTGGACTCGTCCTGCTAAAAAGACTTGGGAAGCAGGTGATTGAGGTGAAAGCTGCTGAGCTCCAACGGTGACATTTCTGACTATTGGTAGGTGAAAATAGGAGAAAAATCAAGACTGTGTGAGCAAACCAGCATTCTTCTCAGTCTTGATTTGAATTGAGTGAAATGAACTGGGGGTATAGAAGGTGCAGATGGAGCTTGTAGTGAAACCATGTTTGAGCCCTGACGTAGGATTTTAGCTTGTCAGGAGGCATGGAAACAGGCTGTATTCACCAGCTGCTGCTTCTGTATGTCCTTCACTGAGTCAGTTCAGTTTGTTATTCAGGTATTAGGATGTTGTTTGAGGCAAGTAGGGATCTGGGTTTGTGTTCATGTTTTGGTCATCTGAACAGTCTCTAGATTTGGTGTTCATCCCAGCTGTTGTGGGTTATCTTTTCTACTATTCAAACTTAACTTGAAATTCAGCATCTGAAAAATGTTTTTTTAGCCCAACTTTCTCTTCGTATTCATTACCTAATCCGTTCTACAAACTTTTGCATGACTTTTTAATGCCCAGTGATCTGCTACTAAGTAAATTCTGGGGTTTTTCCTGCCTCCTCATCCCCTTCAGATCTCTGAACTCGAAGTGTGAGTCTCATGTAAGCCGTACTCAGCTTGGATTTAATTTCTCACCTTAACTTGTCTTAATTACTTTGCTTTGTAAGGAGATAAAAATGGATTATACGCCACTTCTCCCTGCTTGTGTCACAGTGTGAAACTGTAAATCAATGCTTTTCAAGTATTTATATGTGGATATCTGCTCAAAACATAAGTGTGACCTCTGGCAGTTGTTTGCTGTATTCTTAAGATTGTTTCTGTTTCTGCCAGTGTTTATTTTTGGGGTAGTTGTGTCACTTGTCATGTTTGAAGCAGTTAAAAACCTCTGAGAAAATACTCAGTCCTCTTAGCAAATGAGACGTGTGTGTTGGCTGTATCATAAATCAGTTACTTAAACTGAAACATAATCTGTGCCTCAATAGCAATAGACTGAAGTAGTAATGAATGTGCCAAATTTGAGACTCTGGAATCTATTTTCTCTGTTTTTATTCTAAAAAGTGATGTTGAAGCACTAGTTTCAAAAGTGCATCTCCGAGGTGAGCTTTAAAAAAGAATTGTTTTGATTTATTTATTTTTTTTTTTCTTTTTCCAATATTGTAATACTGGAAAGGACAGAAATTGTTGCATAGGTTAGTCTCAGTGGTGCGGGAGCCAACTGGAACATTTCAGATGCTTATTTTGGGAGCCTGTAGCAGAAATGCAAAGTCACGGCTTGAAGCAGTGATTGAGCACCTGGTGGAAGGCAGGGTCAACCCAGGGCAGCTCAGCTGTGTGCAGTGCACCTGAGTGACTGCAAGGAGTGGAGCCAGGATCCATCCCTGCACAGATCTCATGTAAGGGCTGGCAGTGGAGGTGAGGGGATCTTGCTGGAGATCCCTGCCTACTGGAGGCCTTCCAAAGGTAATCCAGTTTTCTTCCTTTGTGTCTGCTTCTGTGGATGCTGAACTTGGCCTTGTCCTCATTTGCTGTAGCCTGGGACTTTGCCACTCCACTATGATTGCTGTGCTTTCCATCGCATGGCATCACAGGGCCTTGCTGTTCACATTTGTGGTTTGTAACCCTGTATTTGAGTATTTCTAGCAAAACCCATTACGGTTTTCAGAGTCAGTATTAAGCATACAGGATTTAACTATTTTGTATGTGCTGGCTGATGCTAAGGAATCCTTTACTTGTGTAAATCAGAAGTGTGATTCACTTGTTCCTCTGCCCCGCACTGTACAGGATTTCTGTTACATGCAAACAGAAATCAGGGGAGCTGAGGGTATTTGCAGTGGTACATTCCTGCTGCTTCTCTGTCATTTATGAAGTAGCTGACTGTTTCCTTATCTATCTTTCTACATGTCCTGTGCCATTATTATCTTCTCAATGTGTTTTTAAAAGTAAGCCTTTTTTTTTTCTGTAATGAAGAGTCTGAACTGGCCTGTGGTATTTCTGTACTGCAGAAACCAGCTCTGTTGAAATAATTCCTCTATATCTTTCCTGTGTATTAGCAATATACTTGTGTGTTAATTCTTCTATAATATTGTATTGGTATTATTGTTTCTTGTATTGCTTCTGACAGCTTTGGGCCTTCTGGAGAAAGAAAAAAACCTCAATGTCAGTTTATGCATATTGTATCTTTTCCTTGTGTAGTGAAAGCAGGTTGACTGGAAGGATGAGGAAAAAGAGACTGTTCTAACATCTTTTTGTCATCACAGGTGGCGACAGACAAAGTTGCAGGAAAACTGAGCTCTACTCTCTCATGGGTGAAGAACACTGTATCGCACACCGTCAGTCAGATGGCCAGTCAGGTGGCAAGTCCATCTGCCTCCTTACACACTACATCCTCCTCTACCACTCTGTCTACACCAGCATTATCACCATCCTCACCAGCACAGCTGAGTCCAGACGACCTAGAATTACTGGCTAAACTTGAGGAGCAGAACAGGTAAATGCCAAACTTCTTGATCTACAGACTATAGTAATAAGACTGAATTGGTTTATTGTGGCTTCAACATTGAGACTTAAAGGAGGATGCTGTTCATGGCACAGCACCTTAATTTCAAGGTTAAGAATTAGTGTTCTAGGGATGTATATTCTTGGAGATCTGTTTTTGTACAATGTTCAGATTTTTAGCTTGCTGGTTTTAAAGAAGTGTTTATGACTGCTGCTTATTCTAAAAAATTTATGTTGCAGTCACACAATCTTCAGTATCCCAACTGAAATGGAGTATCATGGGACTGAGACTTCTGCATATTCTTATATAAAAATGGTATTTTTACAGGTTTTTGAGATGTGAATTACTTCAGAATTCCCTTGTTTTCCTCCTTGATTTCCACTGTACAGCATGCTCACATGTAGCCTTTTAGCATGTTATCTCATTACCTATAATATTGTACATAGAGCAGGATTTTCTGTTGGAAATACTAGAAAGGTAGAAGCTGCTATTCTGCTATTTAGCTTAAGGGTTCGAGGAGAGTTTGTATTCTCTAATGTAGTCTGCAGCTCAGGTTATTTCGTACAGATACAGCTAATACAGGAGGCTTTTCAGTTTTTTCAGTGTTATGGCTAGAGACCTGTTCTTACAGATAGAGCAGTGTTGCATCTTTTATTTGCAAGGAATAATAGATGCATGCTGCTGTTATGCTAATAGTGACAGGTACCTAATGACTGAATTTCTTGAAAGATAAATCCCTAATTAGTCATTCCTGTTTGTCCTGAATTTTTTTTATAGGCTGCTGTAACTGAGCAGAGAAGGTAATGCCAACTGCCTTCTGGCATGTCTTCTCTTAATGTTCTGATTCTGCAGCCAGATAGTAAAGTAACTTACAAGGAAATTGCAGCTCATGACTGAGCATGGAAGTCAGCTTTAAATTGTGTTGTCCTCCTTTCCTTATGGTTTATAGAATTATCTTTCATTTGATGATGTTCTGTGATTTTTGCTATGCTAGTAGACATCGAAAATTTATCAAAAGAAGAAAAAAAGGAGGCAAATTGAGTGCCTTTAAGAAAGCTAATTTGCATTTAATCTGTGGCTTTCGGTTCTGTTTATGACCAAGGGTCTCATTTATATTTGAAAAACTGTAATCTGTTCTTTGGACTGCTTATCTCTGTTAGGGTGTAAGATTTCTACATCTAGAGTAGTTACATTAAGCCCTGCAGTTAAGCTAGCTTGCTTTTTCGAAGCATGTGAGCCCAAGCTTGTTAGCTTTTCTTCTTTAGGTTTGTGTTCTTGATTTAGTACAATTCAGGTTAACTCATCTGTTTTCATCTGATTAATCTTTAAGACAGATTTGTTGTTCAACCACACATTTAGTTTGTTTTGAGTATGAATTTTAATAGAGGTTGTCCTATCAGGTATCTGATAGGACACCAAATGTACTTTCCTCGTGAGGTGCTGTACTTGAAGGAAATTGAAATGCGGTGCCCTTGGTATGGAGGGTGCGCAGTAGTTTTGGAAGTTTGAATCTGTATTTTAACACAGTGAGAAGGATCTGTACACGGAACACAGGGAACAATGGCTGGTACTGGATATTTGTAAAGGTTTAATTTGTTCTTGACTTTAATATGAACAAGAACAATGTGAATTATTTAAACAGGCTAGGAACTGGAAGAACTCAGACTGTATGAGGCTATGAATGTATTAAGAATTCTATAATCCAGTTCTACTGGAAGTCTCGGAATAGTGAGGTAGCTCAGTCCAGAGTCCTGCTGTAGTTGTTTGGCATTAGTAAATCATTTATAAAGTTTTAGGTGAAGGAAATCAGTTGTTGAACAACACGGAACTTACATACTACTTACTTTGTAAAGAATTTCCCATCTCCAAATCCCAGGACAATGAATTTATCCAGGTAAGGTCAACCTACTGAAATCTAGCAAAACTTATAGAAAGCTGTGATAATTAACCAGCCAGAGCCTTTTATAATCATCGTGTTTTTATAATTGTGATTCTTTTTCTGTGCTTGTTTTTCATCAGTGATTACTTTGCTCTTTTGACACTGACTCACACTGAGAGATGGAATTTTGAACTAAGTTTTCATTATGCGTTGGTATTAGGTTTTTAAACTTTAAAAAACTATAGGTGGGCAATGCAAGCTGGGCACTGGGAAAGCTAATATAAGTATCTCTTAGCTGGGAGCTTAAACTGAAGGTACTCTGATACTTCTGTAGAAGGATTATGAACTACTAAGTACTTAAAACTTAATCCAGCCTTGCTAAAATGCTGCCGGGCTTTTGGATTTTGTGCAAGTGCATGAAAAATTATTGAGCCAGATCTCTCTCCTTGGTGAAATGTTTGTATAAATTTCACTACCTGATAATCCCAGTTCTCATATCCAAGCACTGGGCATTATCCATCCAGTAGCTTTTGTTGCCCAATTCCCATTTGAGAAGTCTGAGGATTTTTTCTCATCCATTTATAAAAACACCATATTGATTTAACAGGTATTAGCATAATTCAGGAGTTACAAGACAGCTTTGGGTTTTAATTATTGTCTGTGTTTACATTATCAACATGCATTGTGTTAATGGGGAGATCTTTATTTGGCTTCTTTCCTTTAAAATTACTGTCTTTTCCAGTACGTTTGGCGTTTGAAATGATAGTTGAGAATGTTTAATTTCTTTGCTTGTGTTCACAATGCACGAAAGCTCTTTATTTATTTATTTATTTATTTTTGTGTGTGTTGCTTGTAAGGTCAAACCCTCTTGCCTGGTATTTACACCTTGAAACCTGCTGATCTTCTGTGCTCAGCTTTTAATCATCTGCAGTTGGTAAATGTGTGGAAGAAGTTAAATTTGTGGTACTTTGGTACTTTCTCCAACTTAATCTTTTGACTTTATTAAGATCTGGTTCAGGAGATTGCGAGATGCTGATTAAAATCTCAATTCTGTTATTACTTATGCATAACGTGACACTTCTGTCTGTTCCTTAAGAGGCTGCAATGTGATTTGCTATTCTGGCTGCAGAAATACTTGAGTGATTATAAATAGTAACATCAAACAGTTCTATTTAAATTTATTACAGATGGATGTTGGAAAAATTGTATGATGGATCTCTGCACTTGTTCTTTACAATGATGTTGAAAGCACAAGTTTGTAATAAAAAAACCAACAATGGTGTGATAAGAACATGTAGTTTCTTGTTGTTTTTGTGTCTGTGCGTGGTTTCTTTGCAGGCTCCTAGAAACAGATAGCAAATCCTTGCGATCAGTAAATGGGTCAAGAAGAAATAGTGGATCTTCTCTTGTATCTAGTTCATCAGCTTCTAGCAATCTCAGCCATCTTGAAGAAGACTCGTGGATCCTGTGGGGGAGAATTGTGAATGAATGGGAAGATGTACGGAAAAAGAAAGAAAAGCAAGTTAAGGTAGTTGGACACGTTTGTAGGATAGATTTATAATGTGATGGGTTTTTGGCTCAATTTTTAAGATAAGCAAGTAAGAGATGTTTCTAACTGTATCTATTTCAATCCTGAAGCTCTAGTGCTTCTTATATAATCGTTATACTTTAGTTTTGCTTAGCAAATGTCTCATTGAAAACCAGATGCAAATCATGAATACCAAACCTTTCTGTCTAATAATGAGAGATTCCCTTCAATCATATACTTGATGTTTTCTAAGTGGAGTTGCTGAAAACCTACTTAAGATCATGTTATAGCTGGACGCTGTGACATTTTTTTCCCCACTCATCAGCTGTCTGTTTAGAAGCATTCTTATTAGAGGAGCAGATCATCTTATTGCACGAGGATCTGATACAAATTTATTTCAGTTGTTGCAGGCCAAGTTTGCTGACCCCAGGGATAACCCCAAGTGGAAGAAAAGTTTATAAACTGAATGGATTAGAGAAATTCTGGGCAGTATGTTTGCAGTCTAAGTCAGTTGTGGGTATATGCAGAAACAGAATTCAACAGTAATTTATATAAATTAAAAAGTATTTAGGACATTTAACATTTATGTTTCAGAGGCAGAAAGTACAGGAAGTGTGGAATTTTTATTTGTGGGCAGTCTATTCTGTTTTGGTTCATTATTGGCTTCAGTCTGTAGCTTTATGTGCAGAATACAAATTTCAAGGTCTTTTGAATAGTTCGAAGTTCATGTGTGTGACTCGGTTGTGGGAAGGCAGAACAATGGACTAAAGCAAAGTGTCTTTTATGTGAAGCAGTTGTGGAGAGAGAACATGACGTGAGAGTGGAAACGGGATGAAAATGAATTCAAGGCTCTATGCCTGCATAGGGAAAATAGTTTCTGGAAAGGTGTTCCCAAAAAGCTGTGAAAAGACGACCCATGAACCTGGCAAGGAGAAGCAGATTGGTAATGACTAGATCAGGTTGGATAGAATTCAGTTTTTGAGCTGCTTGCATGTGGGCTTTGTAAATAAAGTGTCATGCTGGTCAAGAGCTGTCCGGGGAGTAAATATTTACTGAACGTAAGTCAATTAAGTGTACTTTTAGTGAGCTCTTCATTGGTGAAATAATTTTCAGGTGTGTGGGTCCTTTTTGCTTGTTTGTTTTAAAAAAATAAAAAATAAAAAAATAAAGGCTAAACTTTGAAATACTGGAAAATGCATCCTTTGTTCTTGGTTGTGCCAATAGATATGATTTTAGCAGCCTGAACTTCACTTCATATTGACTATGAAGGCTGGTCGGAAGTTATTAGATAGTAGGCAAGTTTTTGAACCGTTAGTCATGGGTGTATATACTTGTTTGTGATATGATCCATCTGTGTGCCTTGATCCTTTCTGGAACTCTTTCTGTTTCTTGAGACATACTGAAAGATGGTGTTAAGTCCCACTTTTCTGTGTGCCCAGTACTGTGCAAAAGAATATAGTTACAGAGATACTAAGTTTGTTTTCCTGCTGTTCCTCTAAGAGTGTTGGCAGAATTAACCTTGTTATTTTAGTCAAGCAGGTGCATGATAACTTAATGCAGGAAACTACTAATGATTTGTTTTTGCTTTTAGACTTCTTGAGGCTTTAGATGATTGAACTGCAATCTGGTAGTGCGTTGTTGACATAATAGCTAGGGATGTGAAAGGCTGTTTTAGGCTTGTTGGTTTGGAGTTGGACATCTTGTAGGAAATAATTCAATGTCACAGTCGTATCTGAACAAATAGTTGCTGTGACATTACTAGGAAGGTTCTAGGAAAAGCTGACCATCTTTAGGATATGGAAAAACTGCAGATAGTGTTGCAAAACTCTTGCAGTAAAGTTCAGGCTTAAGAAATAATTTGAAGCAGGAATGTCTATGGAAGTTACCCAGTTCAAAAGACTAGTTAATAGTGCAGTGATAGCTTAGTATTGGGAGGAGTAGGATAAATACTTAGATAAATAGGAGTAGAATAGAAGATGGTTCTGACCTCGGAATAAATTCCAGCAAAATAAAATAAACTGACCTGCAGGAGGCAGTACTTGATAATAGTTCATGAGCCTTAAAATTAAAAAAATAACCACAAATGAAAACATGCCACTGACAAAGGAACACTCTTGTCTTGAAGAGGCATTCTCATAGTCAGACTGATCCTAGTTGCAGAAAGTACTACTAAACCTATTGACTTTGACTCATAGTTTCCCCTCGGTTTCTCAGATTAAGTAAGAAGACTGCTTTCTGCTTGTCCCTTCTGGAAAGTCAAGGACCATACTTGGAATATGGTTTTTCAGATCTGTTTATCTGAGGAGGTTTGTGTTGTATAATAACTAGCTGGTTTTTATTTTTCCTCCAGGGAGTTTCAGGTAAATGAAGGAAGCTCAGTTGACGTTAACAATGCATTCTTGGTCTGGTGTCAGAAGACAGGTTTAATTACTTCCTTAAAACAAAAGAAAACTTTGAAATTATGGCACAAGAGAGAAATTAGACATTTCTGTGAAGTGTGTGTCAAATGACATCTGATAGAAATCTTGTGCACTCTTTTCTGTTGTCTGCATGTCTTGGGAATTACTACTTAAGAGTAATTAATTATATCCCAAAAACTAGAAATACAATTAAGAGTACTTTCTTCAATAATGTTCTGTGGAATATTAAGAATAATAGTTTGGTTGTTTTTTTTTTGCCCAGAGGAGTTCTTCTTGAAAATGTTTTAATATTCAGATTTTTTGTAGTTATTTACTTTATAAAAAAATTGTCTAAATTAGCTAATTAAAAGTTATTAATCTTTGTTACCTGCCATTTATGTGTCAGGCTGCAATTGAGGCTTACACCTTATGAACTTCATAATTGGTTTGTGATGTGATGTATTATTTTCAGCAAATATTAATGATTTTGTGTCCTTTTTGTGCTTCAGGAGCTTGTTCGAAAAGGGATACCTCATCATTTCAGAGCAATTGTTTGGCAGCTTCTGTGTAGTGCTCAAAGCATGCCAATAAAGGATCAGTATTCAGAGCTTTTGAAAATGACATCTCCTTGTGAGAAACTCATAAGAAGGGACATTGCTAGAACATATCCTGAACATGATTTCTTTAAAGAGAAGGACAGCCTTGGGCAGGAGGTTTTATTTAATGTAATGAAGGTAAGTCAGTTTTTCTCCTCTTGAAAACCCATTAACAAGAGTAAGCAAACACAAGCACTTAGAAAATAATTTACATTGTGAATGTGTTGCATCAGTTTCGTGTGTTCTGTTTTTTTTTAAACTTGCTCTATTTTCCACATTACATTCCAGTTTCAAAGATGGGTTTCAGATATTGTATTTCTATTTAATATGATTTCATAAGGGATTTAAAACATTTGCATACTAAAGTTGCATTAAAGCAAATTTACACAGTAACTGCTGATGGCATAATGGAGAGAAGTGTGCCATGAAATGAACACTACTGTGCAGTTGTTAGTTCCCAAGCACAAAATGAGATCGCCATAAAATGTCACTATGCTGCCTCCATTCTACTGGAGCTTAAATTTTTGTCATGTAGTTTCAACTGAGAAGTCAGCACTTTTCTAAATCGTAGTAACTTCCTGTTCTAAAATATGCATGGAAACATGCAGCATGTGTGGAAACCAGCTGTAAATAAACCTACAGCTCCTAAATGTTCTGAAACAGTGTTTCTTCTGTCAAATTGTTTATAGGTGTAGTTATACTGTGCATAAGAAGGTATGGAAACCTTCTTATCTATTAAGACCTGGCAAATTCCTGTGTAGTGCAAGCTTTCTTAGATGTGCTTTAGTGCTTTGAAGGCCAACAGAGAACAAAGTTTGTCTCTGTGTAGCTGCAGGTAGCAACTTAACACCTGATCAAAGTTTTTGTATGGTATGTCTGTTTTCTGTGGGTTTGGGAGAACAAGACCAAGTTGTTATCAAAATAACAGCATGAGCTAAGACTTATTTTTATTGGTAATGAGGATTTAATCATTTGGAGTCTTAAAAATGTTATTTTGTAGGCTTATTCTTTGGTGGATCGTGAAGTTGGATACTGTCAAGGAAGTGCTTTTATTGTTGGATTACTACTTATGCAGGTAAACAATATATTAAGAAATATGTGAACCTTGAAAATTCCTGCTGAACTGCATAATGTGTTGTTGTGATTTGGGAGGACTTTTTGTGGTGATTCTTAATTGATGTTTGTTAAAATATAATTATGGAGGGCTGACTTTTATTCTGCAAATCAAATGAGAGTATATGCTGTTCCTATCTTTTGTCAAGAAGCTACTAACTTTCCGAGTGGGAGAGTGCATTTATTTCTTAAAGCTAAGGTGGGATCCCAGACTTGCAGATTACTCTAGGAAATGTTACTTCAGCCATTGATGAACTTATCATTTCAGTTCTATTACATTAAACCTCTTCTCAGTTCAACTGAAATTTCACAACAGTTGTATTTTCAAAGTTGTCTTTGTATTACTGATCAGTTTTATAAACCGGGTTATATTGTAAGAAGTTTGCAGACCTCCATTTCAGTTTAAAATCTACTTGATAGAACCCAGCGTATACAAAGAAAACTATGACAGTAATCATCAGTTATTAATTACTTGTTTAGATAAACAACAAAACACTAAACCTTCCCAAACATTCAGTCTGTCCTTACACTTCTCCTGTATTTGTTTCTTTTTTATTTTTTATATAGATGCCAGAGGAAGAAGCCTTTTGTGTGTTTGTTAAATTAATGCAAGATTACAGACTACGAGAACTCTTTAAACCGAGCATGGCTGAATTGGGCCTTTGTATGTACCAGTTTGAGTGCATGATACAGGTATGTATAAAATCTGTCAAACTTTCTTTTCAGTAGCTGAGGATAATCTTGGGAGTTGCAGTTAAAGAGCAGGCTTGTCTGTTGGTAGTAGGTTGTTCTCTGACAACAGCTGATTTCAGGACTGCAGGAGAAAGTCTGCATGTCTGTATGATGTACTTTTTAACTGATAACAGACAATGTCATGAGAGCTCGTGTTGCTTCATGCCTTTGAGTAGTAAAGCTGGGATTGAAAATTTTGAGAGTGAGATGTCTTTGTACTTAATCTATAGCTGGTTTTTTTTTTTTTTTTTAAGTAAAAGTCAGGCTGGCAGGATCAAGTAGGCTTAATTTTGTGATATGGAAATGTTCGTTTCTACTGTGCAGTGTGGAAATACTGCAGATCATACTGTGATGTCTGGTGCTTGGTTCTTCATAATGGTAAATTTTCATATCCATATCAAGTAATAATTCTTCTAGTTGTGTAACTGCTGGCTGTGGCAAATACAAATCATTTTTCTCCATATTTGTCAAAGCCATTTGCACAGTAAAAATTACTTGCTAAAGCATTACATAAATATTTTTTTCTCTTCTTTCTCCAGGAGCATCTTCCAGAACTTTATGTGCACTTTCAGTCTCAGAGTTTTCACACTTCTATGTATGCATCATCATGGTTTTTAACTATATTTCTTACAACTTTTCCACTACCAATTGCAACAAGAATATTTGATATCTTTATGTCTGAGGTAACTACTCAGTACTTACATTCTGTTTCAAAAGTAGTGGTTAAGAGCAGCTATTTCAGTAGTACTGTAAAGACTATTCTGATGGGCAAATTTCAAATACCCTTCTTTTGTAGATGTTTATCAGTTGTTTGGTAGGGGAAGATGTCTGTACGTGTAGTTTGTCAAAGAAAAGCAACTACATATTTGAATATAGATGCTGCATGCAACTTTACAGTGTAAGCTTATTGAAGAGTTATTGTATCTGCCAGAAGGCCTGGATGTGATACGATAGCATCATGCAACAGGGGTATCTGTTCTTCAGTAGTTTGGGGTTGAAAATAAATTTTCTTTTGGGCCCACGTTAAAATTTCATGGGAACAAGTAGATGAGGAGGAGGGAGTATAGAAGAACAGCTTCTGTTTAGAAGATGGCTAGTAGCCAAAAGAGTTTATGGAATTAGTGGAATTGTGACTGATGCCTAAGGCATATCTAGGGTTATAGCTTTGGGTGATTGTATGTAGTTACAAACCAAACCTTACAGTCCATTTATGCTTTTCCTCTGCAATAGTCTCCTAGAAAATACTAACTCAGAGGTGGATTTCCTTCCAGATTGAGTATAGTATCTAGGATATTCCCGAGTCAAACATTCCCTCGAATCTATTTAAATTGTTCAGTTGTTGTTATACCTTGTTTGAAACTAAAATGCCGTTGTTTTTTTTTTTATTGTATCTTTAGTACCAAATATATTTGAAATTATTGATAAAGTTCATGTAAAGAACTGTCATTTAAGAGATTTTTAGTTCTGCAGAAGCATTCTGAGGAGGATCTGGTGTAAGGACAAGTAGCCTGACTGTTTCTCTCGAGTACAAAACAGGGAACCCAGGATTAATCTGTTGTCTAAAGATTTTTTATTTCCTTTTCTTTTGTTTGGGAAACTGGGCTCCCCAATGTTCTTAAGTAATAGAATCATCTTGTAGCAGTGGCAGTGCTATGAATAATTGTTGAATATTATTTTAACTTCTGTTTACAGGGTTTAGAAATAGTATTTCGAGTAGGTTTAGCACTACTTCAGACAAACCAAGCAGAATTACTGCAACTTGACATGGAAGGGATGTTACAGGTAAGTTAAGATTATCTTATTTTAAGAGATGTGAGAAATCTGTGGTGCGTGTTTATTTGCAGCTGTTAATTATGTGTAATCTTGTGCTCTGATTGCTTTTAGCACTTTCAAAAGGTCATTCCACATCAGTTTGACAGTGGTCCAGACAAATTAATCCAAGCCTCTTACCAAGTCAAATACAATGCAAAAAAGATGAAAAAGTAGGTATAACTTTTTAAGAAAAGATTATAACGTTGCTTGGAGTTACTGTTTGTTTGTTCAAAACTAGTTACTCATTACTTGACTCTGAATTTTCCGTGTCTGAATTTTTTGATATTTTATACTGTGAGCAGTTAAAAACTGAAGTATATTTTGCAAGAGAATTCTGCTAAAGTGGTGTTTGCTGTTGTTCTTGAACATAATCAAACCTCTGTTAAAAACTAGAGCTTCTGAGGAAAGCTGCATGGAGCTGCACGGAGCTTCTGTAAAGAGGATTTGAATAGAAAATCTGTTGTGGGATGGGGTGGCGTTAGGTGTGTGGGGTTTTTTTAATGTTTTCTTTGGGTTTTTTTTGAGGGTGAAGTAGGGAGGGGAAGGTAATTGTAAGGGTAATCTGATTCCGAGTTTGAAATTCTGAGTGTAATGCTGCTACTTAAGGTTAGTTGCATGTCTTCACTTTTCTGCTGTCTGTAAATTGTGCTGCTAAACCAGTTTACCCTCCTTCTGCTTTTCCAGGATTAAGTTGGGCATTTCTTCAATTCTTAAGGCAGGCGGTTTGTATTATGTTGCAGTGCAAGGGGAGCGGTTGTGGTAGGGTCTTTCAAGATAAGTTTACTATTTGTGTCCACCATCGGAGTAAGAAGCAGTGCCCAAACTTTCAGGGAAAGCATTTTCTCTGAAAACTAATATAAAAGCTTGCAGTTTAAAACACTACAATTCAGGCTAAATTTACTTGATTGCCTTTTGTGGAGGCATTGGGTATCACAGCTTGTGTTTCTTCTTGTTGCCATTTTTTTCACTGGGGCCATTTTGGAGCTTGCTTGAGAGGGACCAAAATAATTTTAAGACTTGCCTCAAATCTCTTTGCATCATTCTGTCCTCGAAGCCATCCTAGCAGTGTGTTCCTTTGGCTGACTGTACTGAATTGATTGTTGCATAACTGCACTGAGTGGCTACTGTAGTTCCAAATGTTGCCATTTCAGGTTTGTATCATAATAACTATATGAAGAAGCACCCACACTTCAGCATGAAGTTGAGTCTGTTTATGTCTGCAGAAGTAGTTCTGTGCTTCAACTAATTTGAATGTTCAAGTATTTATAGGAGTATGTTGGCAACTTTCAAGTGATTGTCTAAAAAGAGGAAATATTATCTGTATTTATTTTCCTGTTGCTTGTAAAGGTACTAGACCACTTAAATTGTCAGTAACTTTTCTAATTATCCTTTACTATTTCTGTTTTTTTTAGGTTAGAGAAGGAATACACTACAATAAAAACAAAAGAGATGGAAGAACAGGTTGAAATTAAAGTAAGAGAGCCTCTATAAATTTACTTGTAGATAAGTTCAGTTCTTAGATGTGGATTATGTGATCTGATCTGTGCATTGTAGAATGGTTTGTGTTGGAAGGGACCTCTGAAAGATCTCCTGGCTTCAACTCCCCTGACACAGGTAGAGATACCTTCCAGTAGATCAGGTTGCCTAGGGCCCAGTCCACTCTGGCCTTGAATACCTCCTGGGATGGAGAATCCACAGTGACTCAGAGCAAGCTGTTCCAGTGCCTTACCAGCGTTTGAGTAAAGGGTTTATTCCAAATATATGATCTAAATCTGTCTTTCAGTGTCATTACCATCTATCTTCTTCCTGCTGTCTGATAGAAATTCCCTCTCCAGCTTTCTCGTGGATCCTCTTTAAGTACTAGAAGGAAGGACATGTAGCTGGACATGTAACTGAGGACCTACAGTGTTGTTTATAAGCATTTACATTGGACTGTTTGCTCATAAAGGGCATTGACTGTGTTACTTCTGGTGAACAAATCTAAAGAGAATTCGTAAATAAAGTTCTGAATTGTTTCCATTTCAGAGGTTGCGAACTGAAAATAGGCTCCTAAAGCAGCGCATTGAAACATTAGAAAAAGTAAGTATGATAGTGACCAAATTCAATCTTTTACTTATATTCATTATATCAATTAGTCATCTTATTATATGAAACGAGTCTGATAACTTACTATTTTTTCCAGTTGATTTACAATGTTCACTAACAGTGCATAGCCAAAAGCATGGCAGTAACAAAGCTGTTAAGGTCAGTGCTTATAAATGTTTGTCTGGCTTTTACTTGAAATTGAACATCTTGGTGTACCTTACTTCTGTATTGTTTTATTCCTGAACTGGAAGTATCAAAGTATAGAAGACCACATAAAATAGTGTAATGTCTGGGTGAAAAAGAGGTTATTGTGAGAGAATCGTCACTTCTGGCAGTCTGAAGTCGCTACCTGTTTTTATGTAGAAGCAAAATGATAGGCTTATCAATGATCAGAGAGGTGAAGGTGAAAGATTGTTGTCACTGAATACAGCAGTGGAGGGATGTTGTTGCAGCATTCATGTTTAGCACAGAAGCCTGCTGCTGTCAGCTATTAATTCATCTTATGTGATTTGGAGTTTCTGTAGAAATTACAGATACAGGGGCCCGAGGGAAATAATTTCTCACAGATACTGTCTAAAATAGGGTTTTGTTCGGCTTCTTTGTAGGATATAATTTCCAAGTATGCATGATAACTGTTGTCTATATACTGATAGCGTGCAGGCATTGTTCTTCAGCTTTCCTGTGTTCTGATATCATTCTTCATGTGACAGACTTGAATCAAAGAAAGTGCACTCTAGCATGAGAGCATTCTTACCCATTTTAACTCTGCTAAGAGTTGTCTTTCAGCAAATGAAGTTAAATGTTCACAGCTTATAAAGAGTTGCTTTAGAGTGAGGAAAAGGACGGACTAAATGTTGCCTGAAAGAATCGAGCAGTGTTATATTTCAGATGTTTCTCCAAGGAGCCATAATAGATTTATCAGTCTATGTCAGATTGTGATTTATTGTGATTTCTGTGGTTTGGGAAAAAATGCTCATTGTGAGGACATCTTGTGAAACAAGGTTGTGATCAAAGATTCAATTTTATTAACCTGGTTGTTTCAGATCTTAAATTATAGGTAAAGTTAACTGGAGAAAACAGACACTGAGATGTTTAATTCAGTGGCAAATGATGTTTGTGTTTTTGTTGTGGACTTACAATAGTAAATATTCCTGGTTTATGCTTGATTTGCAGAGGTTTGAAGTTGATTATTTTTTTTTGCCAGGACCTCACTGCTGAGCCACCAGACAGCTCACGTGCCTGTAATTCTGTGTTTGAGATTTCAAAGTTTGTTTTCAGAATATCCCAGTCTGATTGGAATTGAGGTGCTTCAAAATGAAAAAAATATCTAAGTTATCCTCATCAGAAATTGTTGTCATGAGAGCATCTAAGAACGGATCATAAAGTAAAAAAACCAAAGCACTACAATTCTTCTCCTGGGAGCTCTTCCTTTTAAAATTTCTTTCCTCATCCTTGCAAATGATTTACTTGTGATTTTTTTTAGCATACTGTAATGACAAACACCTTAAGGTGCAGCCTTACTACATTTAAATGGTGGCTTCTATCAACCAGTTCAAACTTTGTCCTTGGAACTTTTTATAAGACTCCGGGTGGCTTAACTGTCTCTGAATAGAATGCCAGAGAATATGTGAAAACTGGGTGCTTACAAGGGTGATAGTGTGGAGATATCTTGAATGAAATTGTACTCCTTAGCATGGCGGAGGAAATGTAGTGTTGCTCAGCAGGCATAAATTTCTTGTAGTACTTTGGTATAAAGCTCAGTAGAACAAAATACTGGCTGTCATAGTTCAGTTTTCTACTTAGGTCTTTCAGTCTGCACTGTTTAATTTCTCTGCCTCGTAATTCTGCATGGATGTCTCTGCACTTAATGGAGTTGCCTTTGTGCTCAAATACTACCTTCCTTTTGTAGTGTGTGTATGGATCACAGACCAAGTCTGCGTTCGTCTACTAAACATATCAGACAATGTACCAGTAATTCTTCTTAATTAAAAAAACAAGCTGTTCAGATAAAAATAACCAGTCTCCTGTAAGTGAATTCTAAGCATAACAGAAGTCTGGCTTTGGTTCCTGATTGTATCAAAGATCATTACTTGTGTTGCAGTGGAAGGCTGCATCCTGCACTTTCCAGCCTGAGTTGCCTTCACTTGTAAAAGAGATGTTAACATTGTAGAAACACGTTACCTGTATAGAAAAATGGGCAGAATGTGGGTGTTTTCTTTCTCTGCTCTAGTCTTTTTTGGTCGCTATTAGCACTCCTTTGTTTTTTCTTTTCCTTATTCCTATCTGAATTTTTCCTTTGTAGGAAAGTGCTTCCTTGGCAGATAGATTGATACAGGTATAGTCTTCTAGTCCTCTACTGTATGACTCTTCTTCTTTCAGAAAAACCAAACTGCTTTAATGCATGCATCCTTGCATGCTGCACTCTATCCTTGCCTTGCTGATTTGGAATAAATATATAGCTAATCTCTTACTAGAAAGTTGTTTAATATATTAAAAAATAAAGCCAATAGTTGCACGTTATAATAATTTTCTAACCTAATGTAATTTTGGTGGAAATTTTTTATTTCAAATGGATTGAAACATTATTAACACTTAAATTGAATATTGCAAACTTAAATCTTTGCATGTACAACTGAGTAATATTGCATGAATTGACTTCTACTGAATGCAGGTACACAGTTGTGCTTGCTGAAAGGATATCAAGCTTAGTAACAAAGTACTAAAGCAGCTGCTTTGTACTGCATTATCCAAAAATTTCTACTAATTGTATTCCATGCTGTTTGCAAAACCATCTGAAACATGTGCCTGAGTACTGCAAAGGCAGTCTGTCTTGGATTTGTCCTCAATTGCTTTTGAGGGGAAAAAAACCCACATAATTATGTCCAAAGGGACAAGTGACAAGGGCCCAGGAGGCTGAGGAAAACTACCTCATAAAACGGGAGCTGGCCACCATCAAACAGCAGAGTGATGAGGCCAATACTAAACTGGAGCAAGCTGAGAGTACCATCAGGGAGCTCCAACAGCAGCAGCAATGGGTAAGGAGCCTGGCAGCACATCATCTCATGTTTTTCATTCATTCATGTTTATTTTTTCCTCATCATGACATGGTCTTTGTGCTGTCCTTACAAATGCTTGTGTATTGTGATTTCCCTTCTTAAAAAAAAAATATACAAATTGGACTAAATGCTATTTTGATCTCTTCTTACTGATAGATGATGGAATTCATGCTCTGGATACATGTAAGTTTAAAAAAAAATCAACAAAAAACCTAAATCAAAAGCAGCACACAACCTTCTTGTGTCTGAGAACTCTATGCGATGCAAACTACGTCACTATGAATACTCAAACTTGAGAGTTGATAATGCCATTTCCTAGCTTCTCATTTAAGTTGGGTGCTTCAATAATGATGGTTAGTTTCTGGATATTTTCCTAGTGTGTTTTTCCTACTAGTATTCCTTGTTTTGTTGGCAATAATTTGGAAGCATGTAATAATACACTTGGAATGTGTATTGGAGGAATCCCAGTGTCTGTTGTTTCCTGTAATCATTAACAAGGTAATAAAAGACCATGGTAAAAGCTCAGTTTGTGACTTTTCAGAGTTAAATTATTCAACTGTATCTGTTTGTTAATTAATGAATAGTACAACATTGAAAGCTAATGCTTTTAGTTATAAAGGGGAACCTTATTAGGTATCAGTAATGGGGAAGCCTGGCAGATTGAGCATGACTACTGATTCTGAGAGAAGGTATGGAAAACTGAATTGCAGAATGGTTTCTGTATTGCAGCTGTAGGTATAAGATAATTAATAGGTACTGAAGGAATAAAGACAGAGCAATGCAAGGGTGAACAGTTAATTTAAGCCATGCTTCCTAACCTGTGCTTGTAGCTTTTTTCCACTTAAGCTTGAGCACGACAATAGAAAAATTGTCTGTCTGTATTTGGAGCTGAGGCTGTAGATTCACGGGGTTACAGAGGGATTTTTACTTACTAGCTGATACATTTTTGAAGTGCAAGAAATTGTGCTGTGGTTATGAAGACAGCAGCTGAATTAAGGTGCTGAAACTTCTACCGTAAGCAACAGGAACTATGGGGTGGGGGGGGGGCGGCAGGTGGCTGCAGCTCGGGCACCACCTAGTGGGAAGCCACGAATTCTGTCTGGATTCTAGTGTTCACTTCGAGCAGAATCCTCCAGCAAACCTTCTGACAGCTGCCTAGTGCCAGTGGCTCCTGGCAATACTCATTTTCAGTATCTTCTTCACAGCTGCTTTGATTGTTTTTTCTTCAGTTACTTCAGTTTCGTTTGTGGTTAGCAAAAAAAGATTGCAGACTGTACTGACAGATGGCTGTGTAGTTCTACTCATTTGAAGGTACAGCATCTATCATGCATACTTGGTAACCTAAATCTCTATCAGTTATGAGTTCTGTTTCAGCATGGTATTTGGTAGCAAGAATATTATACAAGGTTCAGTATTTCTGAGAGAGCTAACCTAAGTAGAAAGAAAAAGTTACGATTTGTATTTAAATATTATCTGGGGCATATTTTATAGCTGTGCTGTGAGTGTTGATAGCACTAAATGGGTGGATTAAAAAAGGTAAATGTTGAAGATCTCTGCAGAGTATGTGTGTGCCTTTGAAGAAATGCTCCCTTCTAACACCTTTCTTTAAGGATGGGGATCTAGATGGGTAGAAGAAAGTCTTTCCGACTGTATTCCAACAACTGAAGTCCAAATGACTAGCAGCTCTAATTTTTCCTGTTTTGTAATATTTGTAGGGAGTTTTCAGTTGAAACAGGGACTGTAATGAAGTCTTAAATCAATTCAGAGTTGTTACCACTTTTTCCCAGCATAAGTAATGGAATTTCTGCTATAGTTCTTTTCTCAAGTGACCTGAAAGTTGTGCTAATGATCATATAATGAATTGTGTATTAAGAGTCATCAAATATGTTCTGAATATTTCTGAATAAATTTTAGGTCATTTGGAAACAGGAGTAGGAAGGAAGGAGGGGAAAGAAGCTTGAGATGGAGACTTCTTGTATCTTTTTACTTTGGATGCCAACTTTCACATCTTTTTGCAGACAAGTCTGACAGTGACATGTCACTGTCATTTAACTGAGAGTGTAATGTTTTTAAAGATAGTGCATAATGTGTAGACTCCTTTTATATTGCTACATAGGAAAAACAATTGTAAAGCTAAAACATTGTTCTGAAGTACTATTGGAGTTCTTCATTTCTGACTTTTGAGAAAGCCCTCCAAGTGTGTTAGAAGTTGGGATTTTAATTGACTAAATTAATTGCAAGGTAACTTATAGGCATATGTTTAGTTATTGTCACAGCAACCGTATTCTCAGTAGTTTCTTTTCAGGAAGTTATTCTAGAATTACTAATAATGAAGAATGTGGTAACTGACATAGGAAGAATAGGCTTATGATGAATGTTGCAGCCTTACTGAAGGTTTTGCTTTATTTTATTCACCTTATTTTTACAATATTGTTTATGTTCTGAATTTTCAGAAATACTATATTGGTTGAAGTACTACAATTAGTGTTCAAGTGTCTAAGCAAAGTTAACTGGACAGTATAATAAACTGGAAAGGTGTTTTGTAACATATATAAATATGTCTGCAAAAGTAGTACTAGGAATGTTTGACATAACCTGATCTTAGTTTTTGACACATGATTGAATAATTAGGAAAAAAATAAATCCAGTTATGTGAGGCTAAGCACAATTATTTATTTCAGAGGTAAGTGGCTGTAAGATGAGCTTTTTAGTATTTTATATTATAGAGGCATCTTTTCAAGATATGTCAAGAAAGTGTTTCTGTGGTTAAAAGATTGGAACGGTGCTTAGAAATCTAGTATTTGACACAAATACTAAGGCTTAAGGCAAACACATAAAGGCAACAAAGACAGCTATTTAGCAAACAAAGTAGCATTTCATAACATCCATTTTATTATAGTATTCTGACAGTTTTGGTGATTTAACAAAGTTCTGTTTTCCAAAATCAAAAATCACAACTTTGAGCTTCTACATATTTTTTCAGTTTATTTTTATCTTGGTTACGCTTCATTGCCAATCTGCTGGGGCTGGGGTTGAAGGAGTGGTGTGGCTGTTCTTGATGTTTGCTTTGTGGCTATGGATGTTAGAAGCATTTAACTGTGTCTGACGTAGGCTAAGTCTAAAGGCAGATTTAAAAAAAGCACAAGTTGTGAGCCCAAAGCTGTTTCCATTACTCACGTGTTGTTGCCAAATCAGGATGTGTTTAGTTAGTTCAGATCCACTGTTTCCACTCCATTTCCTGAAATGTCTGGGAGGACTCTTGACCTAAAGAAAATGTGCTGTGTTCATTTTTATTTCATATTTTATTGTTTTTGGAATCTGGAACAAGAAACTGAGGGTCCATCAGTTCATCTAAGCTGCTGTTTACGTTATTTGATGAACTTGTTCAAACAGCCAAGAAAGCTGTTGTCAATTCTCTGCTTCTGTATATTGTTTCATGTGCTACGTATACCCTCCTGTCATGTGAAGTGATTGTAGAAACACATCAGCATTGTCCATCCATTCTCTCCTGGTGTTTCAGTTCTGGTCTATCTCTGCTACTTGCTGTGTGAAGACAACATGCAGATTGAAAGCAGTACATACTAAATCAGTGTTGTGTAAGGCAAAGTTAATATCTTTGTGCAGTGTTCTTGGTGCATTCAGCTGCACAGCTACATAGGTTGAGCACTTTTACATGGATAGTCTCTGTGACATTGAAAGCTGTTTGCATAAGCTTCATTTGCCTTTTAGTGTTTTGTGTATTACCCCTCTGTTGTTGTTGTAACTCCCTGTGGATTAATATCCTGTGTATTTTAAGAAATGTAACAAAAATGTGTCAGTAAACAGGAGAATTAGGTTAGATACGGTTTGGATGAAGTTGGCATATACAAGTATAAAAACAAGAAACTACTTCTGTGGCTATTCAATAGTGTGATAAATTCCTATTTTGTCCTGTTAGTGTTTAGTGTGTGCAGTGAAGATTAGGGAATGTTATATCCTAATAGCAGCACACAGAACTGAAAACTTTTCTGTTAATTCAGTTTTTCTTATATGAGGAACTAGGTGGTTTGGAGCAAAAACAATTTTTCAGTTGAATTTATCTGTTGAAAAACACATTTTACAAAATTGTACTTAAGCAGGTAAAATGATCGCTCTCCTAAACTCTGACTAATCAGTCAAGTAAATTAATGATAAATTAACTTCACTCCAGTTGTGAGATTTTCCTCTTTCCCCTGAAGCTCAGAAAGAGTAGCTTTAAATTCTGAACTGATACTTTAATACTGAAGTGTTGTGTTAAAGTGTCTAATGCGGTATAGTAATAGGCTTGGAGTAAATTCTGCATGTAGAGCACCAAATCTGATGTAGCCTGGACCTATGCTATTGGTATGCCATCTGTCTGGAAGGGCCTATACTACTACTAAGTCCTGTGCTGTTTCCTCTTAAATCATTGGGCTTATCCTAATATTATTAAGAAAAATACTTAGAGTATGAGTAAACATGAGCCCACAGGTTGGAGTGAAATGAAGAGGCAAGCCAAAGTAACAGTGCTTTGATGCATACGTGACTTATTTTAAATCAAAGGTTATGGAAAGCTTCTGTTGAATCAAAGTTTGAGTAAGGGATCAAGAGAAATTGTATTAACCTTATACGTAGCTCATCTTTCTCAAGCCTCTTTTCAGTGTATCACAAAATAGTCTCAGATCCTTTATTGTTTTCCCCCAGACTGGTTAATATTGAGAAGAAAGCATGAGTCATTACTCATCAGTACTGAGAGGGGTCTCAGTCTGATCCTACACATTTGGTCTTGTATAGTTGTTGTTGTTTGAGAAAGATTAGTGCTAGGGTTTGTATGGTTACCAGTGGGGATAGACATGTTAGTAGACCTGTATAAGCTAAGACCTTCTGTATCTTAAAGTAGAATTTTTAATCTTAAGCATTTGAATGTATTTTTTTCGCTTTAAATCTGGCACATAAAACCCATTTTGAGCTATCTGTGCTTCATACTAAATATATTTCTGCAAACTTTGTAGCATAAATGCAGTTCACGATACAGTGAAGACTTTGTGCTACAGCTGGAAAAAGAGCTGGTCCAAGCCAGGCTGAGTGAAGCAGAATCCCATTGTGCCCTGAAGGAGATGCAAGACAAAGTTCTAGAGATGGAAAAGGTAAACCAAGCCCAGGATCTTTGGTATAAAATAGTGCTAGAGACTGAACGCAGGTCCCTGTAATTCTTTGTGTAACTGTGCTCTATACTCTTGACAAACATTTTCATGATGGCAAGGTTCTTTTCAACTTTGAAGTTGATTATAGTGAAAACAAACAACAAAAAATAACCCGTACCAAAAAACAGCAACACAAACTGAATAAGACGTTTACACTGAGAAGGGCCTATGATTGCTTTCTCCTGTTCCTGCATTGGAAAACCAAATCCTGATTCAATTTTAGCTGTAAACATCAGCTGTTTCAAAACTGTATTCTGCAATGAGTAGCAAGCCTATGGTGAGCCTTGAAGTGATGTAGAACTATGAATAGTTGGAGTGGACATGAACTGAGGAGCTCAAGTCTGCCATTCTCTGGTCTTGAGTTCTTCAGTCTCTCCCACTTTCTATTATGGGTAGGAAAGTTATCTGTTGTCTTTAGCATTAAACTCTTCTGCTTTTCAAGCGTCCTTTCATTTTGTATCTTTCTCATGTCAGAGCTCTAGCTGTACTCTAACAATTTCTCAGATACTTTATTGTATTTGCTGTCAGGTTTTTCTTCATGGAAAATAGAAAAATCCAATTGATTTATTTAAAAGCGTGTGCTTATTTTAAAGCACACTCCTTATATCATATGTTGTTTTGGGAGATTATTTCCTCGTGGAAACTTGAAAAAGCTGTATATTCAAGAATGTGGACAAAACTTATTAGTTAACTCGATTAATTCGATTAATCGATTAGGTACTTAAGGAGCTTGACTGGGAATCTGGCAGAGTGTTGTAGTTTTCGCTGTATGTTGGTAGGAGGTCAGAATCTAGCATCTATATCCAATCTACTAGTTGTGTTTTGTTGTTTGTTGTAATATTTTAAAATGTTATTAATTGTGTATTTAAACTATGTTAAAAATTAGATATTAGATATTTTATATGCTGCCCAAGACAGTTCCTCTTTACTCACTGTGACTTGGGATAGCCAGAAGGTTGGATACCTGTGATTCTCTAAAAATTTAGCAAGAGAATACTTCTTTTCTTGAGCTGTGGGAGGTAGCATATACTGAAAACTTTAAATGTGAAGATACTGGAGTTGTGGGGAAAAAAATTGATGTACCAGGCCAGCTTGGATGTCAAGTAATGTTTCAGTCAATCCTTAATGAACTTAGGCATGTGAGAAAGTAAGTCAAGTGAACTCCCCTCAATTTCTATAAATACAACTCTTTATGTGGCATGTCACTAACAACAGTAATCTGGAAAAATGCTGCTTGGTAACCTGAGACTTAAATGGATGTACAGCCCCTAATGTAAACACTAAGAAAAAGTCGGTTCCTTGGTTTGCTAATGCTTACAGCCAGTGATCTGAAACATGCTAGTGAATGGTGGTTGCATTGTATTAATGTTGAAGTCTTCACTCAACTATCAGGAAAACCTGGAAGCTTTCCCAACGCTGTCTCTCTACAGAATACTTGATTTTTGCTGGAAATTGCTACTGAGAAGTACAGTAGAAAGTGATGAAGCACAATTCAACTTTGAGTGTTTGGTGACCACTGATTCAATAAACAGAAACTGTAGTTGGACAGACTGTCCTCCTTCCCTTCTTGTGTTTTTGTTCTCCAGACTTTCATTCTTTCATTGCTTTTCCTAAGTAACTTCTGTAGCGTGTATTACTGTTTTCTGTTTAACTCTTTCTAGTCTTTCTACTTTTTCCATGTGTTTGTATACATCCATGAACTTTCATTTAAGAGCTTTCTTGACTGAATATTATTTGTAAATATTAATGGATAATTCCTTTGTCAACATACCTTTCCTTTCTTTATCAAAGGCAAGTTATCTATTTCTCAAAACCTGAATTTCCATTTATTTTTTCCTGTAAAACAGAGTAAGAATTTTGTAACTCTAAAGGTGTAAATTTAGTTCTTCATTTGCTTTAATTTTGTCAATTATTTCATAATCTTTTATCTCTATATTTTAACATGCTAGAAATAGTGTAAATAATATGTTGGGAGGGATACTATCCAGCCAAATAGGCAGTTTAAATATGCTTGCAGTCATTAGTTATTTTCTATTTAGGGACTTTATAGGAGATGCATTATTAAGAAATTTTGGTTAACAATAGGAGTTTTCATGTTTATATTTTGGAGTAGGTCTTGCTAAGCACTGCTTTGATCAAATGCATGTTGAAAAGGATGTTCCTTGTTCCAGAGGAATAGCTCTCTCCCTGATGAGGAAAATGTTGCTAGACTACAAGAAGAACTGATCGCAGTAAAACTAAGAGAAGCAGAAGCTTTGACGGGTCTCAAAGAACTAAGGCAGCAAGTCAAAGATTTGGAGGAACACTGGCAGGTATGGGTACCAAGACACTGTTCTCGTCTTTTTTTTTTTTTTTTTTATGGATGATGGCAAGGCAAGAAAATCTTAAAGACATTGAGTAGGAAACAGTGACTGTGGATTGTGAAAATACCACAGACTTCTCTTCAGGAGTATGCTGGAAGTTGTTTTCTAATTGTTGTAGATGACAGAGGCCTGTACTAACAACCAGACATCCTTGTAGAAAGGAAGTGCCCTATCAGTTCTCTTCTTCAGTAAATATTAAAAGCTCTTTTTCAGGATATACTTGAAATCTCTGACTTAATCTAGTTGGCAATCACTGTCTTTGACGTTTTAATTCTCTATTCTTAAACTTGCATAGATTTCTAGATTTTAGACCTAACAGTAGCATTTGTAGCAACTTTGCATCGTACAGCTGAGACATCAAGGAGTTCTTTGAAGGAGATTACTTAAATAAAATTAGGGAACACCAGGAAAAGATATCAGGAATGATGTGGGGTTTTTTTTTGTTTTTGTTTTGTTTTTTGTAGCGTCACCTTGCTCGCACCACTGGGAGGTGGAAAGATCCTCCAAGAAAAAATACAGTGAATGAGCTACAGGATGAGCTGATGACAGTCCGACTGAGAGAAGCAGAAACTCAGGCAGAACTGAAAGAAACCAAACAAAGAATGATGGAAATGGAAACACAGGTATGATATTTAATGTATGAATTGACCTGAATGCTGCCAGATTAGCATCAGATGACCAACACCATTTAATGGTCTGTACCATTTATGTGCATGACTTTAGCTCTAAATTGTCATAATCTTTTTTTAACTGTTTTTTTCTTAATCTTTTAGATTAGGAGGGAGAATCAAGTTCATACTATCAGTCTAGCATACTTTAATGTCCCTTACAGGACTAAGCTTTCACAATTTCTTACTTGGATTAACTGGTAAACTCGGAATGCATGTGAATTTTTATCTCTTCAGTTGTTACTGGGATGCTAACAAAAGTATGCTTAAGGTACTTCCACCTTTGCAAACCTTTACCTAATCGATGATTCACCTATAGTAATTTGAAGTCCTAAAGTAACGGTGCTTTTCTTTCTGGTGAAACTGTCAGAACTAGATCATCTACTGAAAGCATGAATGTGGTTACTAAGCAGGAATCTTGGTATAACAATAGCCAGTTGTCACTTTTCAGCAGAAACTTTACCTTTTACCTGCTAAGAAGAAAAAGTGTATTTTAGCATTACCGAAATGTGCAGAATAGGCTAGAAGTAGCTTATCCTGCTGAGGTCCTTTTTATGTGACTGCGGTGCAAGTTAACTAGACAAAACTGGAAGGTGAACGACAATTGGTACATTCATATTAATTTGTGAGCTCTCAACTGAATTGATATTGAATGTGCTGTTGATCATTAAGTGTTTGTAGCAGGTTTCTGGGAAATCTTCCCATGAATGTAAGGGTTGTAAGGATATGGTGCTGAAGAGAGAGAGGGTGGCTACACAATATGTGATAACTACTGACAGAGGCACCACTTTCTTCTATAGTAACTGGATAGAAGTGTTCTCTTGTCTTCTAAAACTTGGTTTTAAATATTAATACTGTTAATTTATGTTTTCTTGTTTTTTTTCATTTCTATTAGTTTTAGTCAGTAGGGGGCATAGGTATCCTGCACTTTGGGTTACATGCAATAACCACAGGACCTCTAGGTTGTTCTCATTTCAGTCTTAGGCATGAAGTCTGTGTGTTAATGCTGCTCAGCTGTCGTTTGAAACAGTTGCATGGTTCTCATATTGTGTATTGATCTAGGCACAGCCTTGTGTACAAAATGTCTTTTATTAAAAGCACTGATCTTAGTTATACTGTATTACTTCCAGGACTTCACTGAAGTCAGAGAAGTGTGCATGTAGTATTTCTGATCAACTGGATGTTTCTTGGTTGCACCAGTTAGTAATTGTAATTGGGGTGCAAGTTCACAAAGTCTTTGACTTACCTAAGTGCAAGATAAGTAAAAACATGTGTAGTACCTTCATGTTGTTCTTAATGAGTTCTGTATTTAAGAACCCTTGAAATATCATGGTTGCAAAAACAAATGTCATGCAAACTTTTATTACATTTTAAAAATTCTGAATGCACTTTCATCAAGTTTTTCTTATAGCAAATGATCCGTTAAGTCTGTTTTGTCAAATTTTAAGGAGGTAAACTAATATAAAAGATCTCTCATTGACGTGCTCTATTTTTTTCTTGTCATAAATGTTAGAGTCAGATCAATAATAACCATTTGCGAAGGGCAGAGCTGGAGGTTACCAGCCTGCAAGAAAAGGTACAGTATCTTACTGCACAGAACAAAGGACTTCTTGCTCAGCTGAATGAAGCAAAGCGAAGACAAGCGGAGATTGAATGTAAGGTAAAAAATATGAATAGTCTATCTACGTGCTTCTGTATGTGTAATTTGTATTATTTTCCACTACTTTATTTTCCAGTTTGACAATGTCATCATAAATTTACCATCTCAAAATCATTTGAGGTTTTGACAGAGCTGTTTCTTTGTGGTCTCACAAAGATAAACCTTGACTTCAAAGTGTGGTTCTGCTCTACGCTCTACTACTTACTGTCTGTGTGTAATGAGTAAAGGCATTCTTTTGCTTAGCCTATTCTGATCACTCTGTGCTCTGATTGTCTTAGTGACAGAAGACACCTTCAGTGCTATTACTGCAGAACTAGTTTGGGTTTAAAAATGGCAGTAAAAACTGTCTTTGAATGGAAAGGTGTACAGAGGAGAGTGTTAGGGTATTCACTACCTAAACAGTAAACAGCTTATAGGAGATCAGACTAAAAATACTGGGCAATAAAGTGTCCATTACCGTCAGTGCTCTACCTGAGCTCTACCTGACGTTTTCATCTCAGACTTAATTTCATAACTAAATACATAACCAGTCCTTAATAATTTCTTTTAGTCGTGTGCATGTGATATGGAAAAGCAATAAAGGATTCATCGTACAGAGTTTTCTTTTAACTTGGAGGAATTTTTTCCTGAAATGACTACTGATACTCATCTCAAACAAGTGCGGTATTAGGAAATCACTATAATTAAGACCTAATGTACTGGAGACATTAAAACAACTTCACTCTGTTTTCAAAATATGTTTGCAGAGGTTTTTATAAAAACAGCTAGAGCTGAGCGGCCAGTAACTTCTAAATGGATAAGTTGTTAGTGTGTTGACATTCACCCTGTAATAAAATGAATTCCACTTGCTGTACTGCGGTTGCTGATTTGGCAACTTAAGAGCAGATGCTGTTACATAATGTAAGTTGATCATATCTTGATTATGTCCATGATGTATCCAGGCACTTCTGTTTCTCTTTTTTGCTCATGTAGAACACATTTACCATCTGGGTGTTTATTTCACATTTTTTCCAATGTATGTGCATTAACAGTATATAACTTAAGGACTGAATGTATTCCCCTCTAAAGGTTCTGCTGATAACATGAATCAAGTGTGTCAAGAGTGTGTAGCTTGAGTGGTTTATCACTGTGGCTAGATCTGGAGATGAATTGGCACTCTATGAGTAATTTTGCTATAGTATATTGTTTTTACAGACTTGATTTCTTCTTGTAATCCCTTTTCTACAAGGTAATGAATAAATGTAATCATTTCAGTTGTGTAGTAAAATTTCATCTTGTATTGTTAATCAGAGCCATATTGTGTAATCTGTAATTGGCAACTTTTTGGTAGTTTTCCCTTAGTTCTTTCCATAAGGAAAATGAAGCTGTTCAGTTCTGTTTTTAACAAATTTAAGAGCAGTACTACTGCGGATAAGTTTTGTACCAAGCTGGTGACAATGTAACACTGGGTGGATTTATTTGTGTTCTCTAGTCTTCGAGGTTGTCTTCGTGTACTGTTACTAAGATAGCTGAATGTAAACGAGGTTCTTCCGTGTTTGTTTTTAAAGAAAGGTGAAATAACAAACTAAGTAACTTCAGAGTATCTTTGCTGTCTATTAACAGAAGCAGAAGCTGAAGAATGTGGTCTTCTGTTATTATTGTTGATACTTTTTTTTTTTCTTAATTTACATTAGTGTTTCTAGAACAAAATGCATCTGTTTATTGGACCTGGACCTTTGTGGACAATGTTTTTCATGGGTATTAGGTGGTTGTAGTTTGGAATTAGTATTAGATGTTTGCAAATTCTGTGGGCTATGAAAAAAAAATTGGGAGTTCTTTAGAATACATGTTATAAATAGGTGTTGTATTCTTCAGCAGCATAAGTTCTCTTTATGTAGTTCTGAGTAAATATTGCATGGTCATGGGCTGAAACTGGTATTATGGGTTATCCTTAATTTATTCTTTCTTCTAGAGTAAAGAAGAAGTGATGGCAGCACGGCTCCGTGAGGCAGACCGCATAGCAGCTGTGGCTGAACTCCAGCAGCACATTGCTGAATTAGAAATCCAGGTAACAAGTGATATTAAACATGTCGCTTCATACTCCTTATTTTCTGTACATTTTTTCCCTGTCCTTCACTTCCTTTTTTTTAAGCTGTTGTGAATACAAAGCGTTACTTGGTGAAGTGGGATAATGGAATATTGCATGGTGTGCCTCCTTTATAAGCAAAGGCCTTATGTTTACCTTCTGGTCGTATTGGTGAGCTTTTAATAGTTGTTTCTGTACAAGCACCAGGTGATTTCTTTCTTTTTACTTGTAATCAGTAATTTTTAATGCTAGATCAGGTTGGAAGCATACTATCAAAAAACCCCCCAGTTTGATTTTGGCAGACATTCTTGTCTGCATGTGATTTATTTATTTATTTTTTGCTACCTGAATTTTGTTGCCTGTCTGCAAAGGCTTTCTTGGTTACTAATCCTAGATTCAAAGCTACTTGTTACCTCTGAAATCTCTCCTTTGGGATGATTTCATTTTAAGGTGTCAGAGTTGAACTACTTGCGGGTTTTTTTTGTTTGTTTGTTTGTTTTGTTTTTTTAATCTTCATGTACAGTATTAACTTGCTTCATAAGACAGTTTTTTGTTTCTTAACTCTTGGTTACCATTTTGCTAACAGCACGAGGAACATGTCAGGTATTGTGTATTGTTTCTATAAGATTAACTTGTTTTATGTACATAACTGCACAAATAAATTGAATAGTCTTTGCATAAAGAATTTTCACTTTGAATATTTTTTCCTGTAGTGAAGCAGACACCAAATCTGTTGAAAGATAATGCAATCACTTGATCACATACTGCTTAGATAATGCTGTGATGAGTACATCAGAACTACTTATCTAAGTTAGTATTGCATATGACTCGGTTATCTTCTGGAAAGATAATAAGAGAATAGCTGAATTCAGGTCAGTCTTTTTCTTCTATGTTAGCAAAAATAATTGGCTTTGATTTCAAACTATCTGGTTTTTCAGGTGAGGAATCAGTAACTTTAATTGCTTTTACTTTAATGCTGGCATTAATTGACATCCTGATAACTTTGTTTGGATCTTCCAAAAAGTGCAGTAGTTCTGGTGTTATGAAATGGAGAATCCAGCAATCTTTTTTTTTCTTCTCACTGAATTGGAATTGTATTTTTTATGTAAACAAATTTATTTTCTGTGCTTTGACTGATCTGATCAAATCATCAATGCGTAATCATCTTACAGTTCTCTCCTATTCTGTTTCCATACTGCCTAAGCTATGGATGTCAGAATTATATGCAATTTTTATAATGTCATGGGCATTTAAAGTAGTTAAGTGCTAGAAGGGTAATCTCTTTGTAAGTCTGCCTTATACATGCAGACTTCACTGTCCGTGTTTTGTCATGACATTTCACCATCTCCTTCACTTGTTTTTCCTCTCCTTCCTTTTCATGGTCACTTTCCTTACTTTCTTTCTTTTGTCTCTATGGAAGTGCATTTCAAGTTCCAGTCTTTTTTGTCATCTCAGAAGATCACCTGTTAATTATTTCTTCATCTGTAGCCTCTTAAGATCCTTTGTTTCCTGTATAAATGAGAATGACTGTACTTTCTTTGTGTATAGTCTGAGCATGAAGTCATTCTGTGACTGTGGTATGTACCCAGGAGTTTCCATGTTAGAGTTTGGTGAACTACTGATCTCAAGCTTATTTTAATCTAAAACGTTGCTTGTGTAATTGTGCAATACACATTTTGAGTGTTAAGTACATATGTACATTTAAAACACTAGTGGTTTAATGAAATAAGTTCCTCTTATGTCTTCTTTCACACTGTAGACTTGTCTAGAAAAGTTTCTATTGTGCTGTGAAAGATTCTTTTTCTGCTTACAGAACCTTACACAAATAGATATTTTACTGGTGTTTTGACAGCAAATATAAAACTTTTGATCTTAAGTTCCTTTTAAGAGCTCAGGCTCAAAGGTGCCTGAAACATCTGCAGCAACAGTAAAAGTACTAAGGGAGTTGTGAAGTCTTTACTTTCAAAGCTAGCAAGCTAAAACACACTATTGATCCTACTGCTTCAACATAACCTGTTGTTTTTTTGGAGGAACCAGCAAGTCTCAGTGTGGGGATGAGGTACTAGATAGCTCCTTCCTCACTTGGAATGCTGTGACATGATGTCAGCAGTGGAGGCTTGCCTTAATGACTTGAAATGCAATATTTAATATAAAGTGCACATAACTAAACTTGGAGCATAGGTGTCTCAAAGTGATTATGCTGAATAGGAAGCATCATAAATGAGTCTGCTTGTGATTATTTCTAAGCTGATGGAGGTTACCATGTAAGCTTCATTTGTTCTGTGTGTGTGGGAAATGGTGATTTTTGTAGGAAGCAGGGGAAAACCTAGGGATTTGGTGCAAGGTCCACATGGTACACAGCAGTGCTTAACTTAAATCACATTTTTCTTTTTAAATGTTTGTGTAGGTGTAGGTGTGAGACACTGGCATTAACTTCTGCAGAGTATCACTACTCCCACGTATGAACTGTCCTGACATTCACAAATGCTAGACTTAAACCATAGTTTGAGGTCACTCTTAGTTTTGGTTAATAATATTGATGATGAGGAGGTAGTTTTATCATTTAATAGTAGATGTAACTTTGTTGTAAGATCTCATTCTGCTGTGATGTTTAGTAGTTATTTTTATGTATTCTGAATGTGATTTTATGTTAGGCATTAAGTTCTTGATGCTGACCTGTTAGACTTCTGTGTTCATGCGTTGAAATGCAAAAATTATCCATGGACAGTCTTGATCAAAAGCCTGAGAAATTCCTTAATGGTAATAACATAATTGGAATGCCTAACTCACAGAAGTGATGGAGAAAAACCTTGAAGCTGTGCATAAGCAAAGATGTCTATTTGTAAGTGGTTTTTCCCTCTGTTCTTTTATTTTCCCTTACTAGTTCAAGTCATAAAACCCTTAGGAAGCAAACATTATATCAAGTACTTAGCAGGCTCCTCAGTTCTGAATAAAATGCTTTACCCTATCATTAATAACTAAATAATGTGTTTTTAGATGTCTAGGCTGATAGCAGACTAGTTTTGGCCAAACTATAGAATGCAAGTCTCTCACTTCTATGAGAAAGTGAAACATTGTGTGAAGAGAACATCTTATCCCCAGTATGGAGGTACAAACCTCTTCTGTCTCATCCTTTTCTAAGATATAGGCAAAGACCAAGGAACGTGTATTTTCTCTTTATGCCTGTAGTCCATCAGTAAATCTGTGGGTTTGCTTCCTCAGGGAATAAATCTTAATTGTTATCACTTGATCTGGTGTAATAGCAACAAGCTGCAACAAGCAAATGTTTTAACTCCTTAATACCAGCCTTTAAAGTACTATTAATAATGTTTTACCTCTATACTTCCTTATAGCTCTCAAGAAAACCTCTACCAAGCTTCACTAATCTTCTGGTCTGTAAGAGGAGGTGTTCCTTCTGGTCATGTATAGTTGGTCCTGTTGGTCATTCAACACTGGTGGGGTTGCTGTTTTTTTAAGCTTTCCTTCTAACAAGCTAAAAAATGAGAGGAGGAGGGGAAAAAAAAAAAAAAGAAATTCAGGCCAGGTTAAATAAGTTGCAGTTATCAGTTAATGTCAGTCAGCTGGCCAAGATAAGAAGCATGATGCCAGTGAAGCATGGACACAGTAAAGCAGAGCTGGGGAAGCTGTGGACCTCGTCTGCATTTTAATTTGTGTCTCTCCCTTTCCATTTATATTGCTGACTTGTTGCCATCCCCGTAAAATAGTCCGTGATTGGTTTGGATGTGGAGATGCAAAGCACATTTCTGTTATAGAAAACTAGTTTTACATGTGAGTAATCTCAATAGGAAAACTCTTCTGTTGGTTAGGTTGATCTGGTCAGGGAGGGTAACATCACTTCCTTCTTGGTGTGTTTCCTGGCAGATTCGGAGAATTGTCACATTTACTCATATTTAACCATGTCAAAGCTGCTTTGAGAACAACTGTAAAGGAAGTCCATGATTGCTCTAGTTCTCCACAGTTAAACTTTTAGCACTGTTTCACTAGAATGAAGCCCTTCTATGACCTCTGTTTAATAAATTTTCCAAGTACTGACTGTTGAGTAAAGAAATTGTTTCCATCTTTTCAAATTACAGGAAACGTATTTTCTCTTATCAATAGTGGTATATGATGTTAGTGATGTGTTTTTTGGAAGTCTCGAATGAGTCACTGTAAAGTCACTGAAAGGACACGAGTTACCACATTTACCCTTCTGAATAAGCTTCATTTACATCTCAGTGCTCTGTCTTGCCACAGAGGTAAGAGTTCAAAAGCCTGCCCTGAAAAGAGACTGAGGCAGGTTGTTACTAAGGTAATATTTTAAGTTGGGGAAAAAAAAAAAATTGAGGGTGTTGAGGAAATGTCCTACCCCTTAGATGTTTTTAGTAAAGCTGATAGATTATTATCTGAGGAACAACTGTCTCGTGTCTCTTCATTTTGACTACCAGTAAAACCACTGATTTGGGTTTTGTATTTTTCAGTTACTAAAGTGAAAAAGATCCCTAGACGTCCTCTTACTTAAATGGTGTAATTTCTGATATTTTCATACACTATGATCATTAAGAGTATACTAGAAAACAGCTGCTGTTGGAATGCAACTGGAATTCTATTGTTTTGACCTTTTTCTTAAACATTCCTTAGTTCAAGGAGCAAGAGCAGGCATAAGTTCTCCAGGGTGTTTCAGATGTGTTTCGTGAATTTCTAATATGAACTCCATTTTATTATAACTACTAACTATACTTGATTTTTATGTTACTATACAGTAACAGCTTCAGGTGTTTAGAGTTGGCATTCTCTGAAGCCGTTTGTCTCTATGCTGTTGGGTTGCCAGCTGTGCATCTTGATCCAGAGGTTGGATGCTCCGTATACCCAATAGTTGTTGTATATGTCAGGTAAACGTGCTGCTAGAGACTAACTACTGATCCTTGGGAAGATAGAGAAATGGTTTTCTCTTAAAAAGTCTGCCAAAGGAGAACTTCAGTCTGATACTACAGCCACGTATCTCAATTTATACGTTTTTGTGGGCAGAATTTTTCTTTGGTCTAAGAAGCAAAACTTTGAGGAAAAGATTTATCCTCAGGTGTTCTTGTAGTAGATCTTGGTGTGCAGACAAGTACCGAAATTCTAGTACTTCAGAGCAGAGTGAAGGAGGTGAGTGCTCCCACAGCTGAAAGGGCTTAAGTGTTTTAGCAGTAGCTTTTTTTAGTCTTCAGGGCTTATTTCCTGCCCTTCCACTGCCTGTGCTTCTCCCTCCTTATGAAGCCTCTCAAGTCAGTTTGGACTGTGTATTGGCTGCTTCATCTGTTACAGGTACTTTTTTCTTGAGCAGAGCTGATAGCTACCCAGGTAGTTTGGGTTTTTCTATTTTGTTTTTCCCCTGGTACAGAGGTTTGTAACTGTGCCAGTGCTGGAGGAGCTGGTCTATTTGAAGATTCAGTAAGACAAGGAGTGGGCAAAGTTGAAGTAATGGCTTTTGAATGACACAGCACCAATTGGTATTACATTTCTATAAACCTTCCTGAAAAGGGGAGGTGGGCACTGCAGTGTTGCCAACATGCAGAAGCAGTATACTGTGGAAATTCATGTAGAGATTGATTTACTTGTGATGGGGCTTTGAAACAGGAAGTCCTTGCTTCTAGATTTGCCTAACTTTCATTCTTCCACTATTCCAATTACTCATTTTTGTTCCTAGGTGTTATCTAGTTTGTTTGAGTATGTTATTTTGAACTTAGCATGTCTATTAGTTGTCAGGAGGCCAGGCATTTTTAGTATTGTGACCTCTTCAAATACCACAGATTTTCTGTACTAGTGTTCTAGCTCAATTAAAAAAAAAAAACCAAAACAGACAACAAATGAACATTAACCACATCCTGTGCATACAATATTAGATCTTAAAACTTTTGTGAAGGAAGATTGCTAGTTGCTTATTTCCTTTTAAAAGGTGTGATACCCATACCTTAAACACACAGTAAGACACCACTTAAATTTTAACATTCATTTTTGAACCAGTCCAGTTGATCTGATAGTTTTTTTCAGAAATACAAAACTACTGAAGCACAACATAAAACCAGCTGAGTTGAAAGCCTGGTTCCTACTGAACTAAATGGTACAACAGGAAGTGTTCAATAAAATAACTCATAAAAGCAGCTTATTTTTTTCAGTCAGTGGGACCATCTAGCAAATGAGGAAGCCAAAGCACATGGAAGTGCGATTTAATGAAAATAGATAACTTTGCTGCTGGTATTTCTTTTCTTAACTAAAAAAGTCATAGCCAGATTTAGAATAAAGAAAGACTATGAGTAGAGCAGTTAACTCCCCCCCCCCTTATTTTTTTTTTTGTCTAGGAGATTTTATAAAAGACAGGTTTTGTTTCCTTTGTGCTTGAACACTCTTACTAGCTAAGGCAGATGAGATTAGGTTTTCCTTCATTTTTATTTTTATTTTTTCCTCTGTGGAAGACTTGCCTGATCAATCCATACTAAAAACATTCTGCACATCTGCATGGCTCAACACTTGAAACGTGAAACTAGCAATAGTAATGGGATTGACAAAGAAGAAATGCATCGAAACTGTTCTGAATGTAGGCCCAGACCTTTTAGGCTGCTAAGCTTGGACCATGGACTGTCTTTTGGGCAGGTAGTCCTTTGTTTCTCTATGCAAGTTATTTGTGAAATAGATGCTTAGTAGTGAACTAATTACAACAGCCAGATCCAGCAAGTAGTATGTTGAGGGTGTAACCAAGAGTTCACCAGTATTGCTGCCTAAAGTACTGAATTGTTTCAGATTATCTTCAGTGCTTGTTTTATCTTCACTTCTTACTTTCCCACTTCCATGTCACTTGCAGCCTAGCTAATTCCCTGTCCCTCTTTTCAGGGCAACTTTAATTTACATTCAGAACTGAGAACAAGGAGCTTTATCAAATTGCCATATGCCACATGACTAGGTCAGTTTGTAGAGTTACAATTTTTTCTATGTAATATAGCCTCATGTTTGAGGCTGAAAAAGCCAAGCTGAAGTTGCTAAAGCTTTCTTAATAAGCCACTAAGTTAAGCATGAACTTAAAATCCCACGTGTAGTTTACTTATGTGACACAAGCATGTCAAGCATCAGTAAGCTTACTGTATGCACTATTTAGTTATGGTGGCATAAAGATTAGTGCCCTATTGCATCTGATGTAATCTAGAATTATAATGCACAAGAGGGAATCTAACCTGCTGGGGGACAGAGTTTGGGGTTCATATTAGTGTAGTGGTGATTTTTGCACACTGACAGTGGTCACTGAAAAGGGACTGTAGGTCATTACCAAGATGCATTGATTAATAAAAGTGTTTTTTTCTTTTAGTTTAATGGTAGTCAGGAAGTACACGATAGTGTTGTATAGAATACCTTGTGTAGGTTGAAAATGAGATCCAGAACTACAGGATATTTACAATAAAGTGTACTGTGTTTGTGATATACCAGGAAAAATATAGTAGGGAAAGACATTCCTATTGCGTTCTGTAATATTGAAAGGAGCTGCACATACTGAAAGCTTCCTGTCATCAGGTTTTGATCTCTTATCAACTGTCACAATGAAAAACTAGCGTTAAAAAATGTTACAACTAAAAGTGAAATTTGCCTTTGATTAACAAATACTTATCAGAAGCTGAAAACTGCTAGCGTGTAATATGAACTTAATATAAATGTAAAATGCCTGGAAAGCAAAGCAGTTTTGCATTGAAGAGAAACATCAGTGTCTTGGATTTCTGAAGAATGACAGGTAACCAGGCTCACATACTGACAGATGAACACAAATATTTTTAATTGCTTTTATCTGACAGGTGTACAATTTCAGCTGTCTGCTTATCTGATTTATACAACAAATATTTATGTAAAAACTGAAAAATATTTTAATTCTAGAATGTATGATAACTGCATGTTTTCCAGTGGTTTGCTTGTGCACCTGCATGAGCGCCTTTTAAAGAAGTAATGGCATAAACAATTTGGAAGGAAAAATAAAGTAGGTTAAAAAAAATCTTTGCTGCTCAGAGAGATGAACAGCAGCTATGAAGAAGATGCTGATGCAACCCAATGTTTGTGTGGCACCTTTGTAGTTTACCCACTGAAAATAGGCTTTGTTGCTTATAGGACATGGTCTTAAACAGTTTGTTAGAAATACTTGTGGTTTTCTAATTTTTTTGCAGCCAGATAAAAGGATCATCTTCTGACCTCTAGTGTTTCCAGTGTTGCAAGAGGAAGTTGCAGCAGAAGTTTTCTTTGAGAAATGTGTTTGTTGAGAATCGCATTACAGGGTTCCTGTGCTAAACACATTTTGATGAACCATCACCTCTACAAAATCTGTACATTCTGAAAGGAAAACTGAAACTTTCTTTGACCTTTATTGGTGATGAGGACCTTGCAAGCCAGGCTTACATTGACATTCAGATTAAGCTGGCTGGTGGTAGACTTTTCCATGAGTGAACTTAATGTTAAATTGTTCTGTGATACATGCTAACTTTACGGTGTTATTTAGAATAAAAATCATTTAAGGCAATGATATATAATTCCCAAGAACGCATACTCTGTGGTATATAGTTGTAGTCCTCTTGTGCACTCAATTCTAATATGAACTCAGATGTTTACTCTAAAAAAGCTGTGACACCAAATATAAGACAGGTGCAAGAAGCTGGGTTTACATTTGCGTTCTGACACCATGCTTTGTGGTTATGTAGTAATGTGGAGTCTGAGGAACAACACGCTAAAATGGAAAAGTCTGTTTCAAGTGAAGGACTTAGATGAGCATTTCTTCCATGTACTTGTGCTGTCACAAGAGGTGAAATCATTTTTGTCTAAATTCTTAGCATCGGTGAAGCTTTCTCTGTAGATGAATATAGACTAGTATTTTCGGTCTGTAAGTTATATTCCTCTTGTTTGTAATTCTGAATGGTAAGAGTTATCCCTGTAAAAGTAGATGAGTTTGTTTTATATAAATCATTCTTTTAACCTCTATCAGAAGAAAAAATAATGATACTTCTCACTTTGTGAATATGAGCCATAGATTGGCTTGGAACTGAATTCAGTGTGGTACTACGCACTGCTATTCAAATGTGGTTTATGTGTCAGTTGATAGTAAATATTGCAGAGTAACTTTGTAATGTGCACTCTTATGCAATGAAAAAACAGCTTTAAAAGAGAAATATCTTTGAAATAGCAAACACTGACACTACTCAGGGTTCTTCTCTTTATGTAATAAAATGGTTTGGAAGGCTGAGCGCTGCTATTAACTTCCTGGCACATGTTGTGTCCTGGTGGTGTTTCAGGGAATGCTCTGTTAAAGTTTTTTGCTTTATATTTTGAAGAGTGGTTGACACCTCTCATTCTACTGAATTTCTGTTTGTAAGTTAGTTGGAGCTTGCCTGTTGAAATTCATTGCTTACTTTCTTTAAGTGCAAGTAGGAACTCAGCAAGATGAGCTACTGTTAGAAAGCCACGTGTCCCATGTACAGTTGGGTTTCTGTAATGTTTTGGTTGTATGTGATTTGTAATTGGTATGAAGACTTAAAAGATTTCTGCCGAAGTTGGTGTCTGCTTCAGAAATGACTTATCTGGGGGAAAAAACAGCAAAAAACAGATTATTGTATATATATTTTTGGAGATCTACCAAGGATTTGGTTTGGTTTTGTTTGAGACAAGCTGAAAGTTAGTTTTGGAGGCTTTAATGTTTCAAGATGAAGTCATCTGCAGTTAACTGTATTTACTTGGCAAATCAAATGTCCTCTTCATCTCTTTATCATTGTACCTCTTATAGCAGTGGCATTAGGGGACATTCCTCTCTTCCCTTCTGTTTGTCGCTATTCCTACACAATAAATATCACTATGTTTCAAAACTCCTTAGGAGAAAACTAAACTTGTCATATGTGGTGTTCCCTAGTGGATCAACTTGTTCTGAGCTGCTGATGCCCCTGGATACCTGCAGAAAACTTCAAGTAAAAATTGCTGAGAAAAGTGTATGAATATCTGTCTTGATAAAAATATGCAGACAACTAAAACATCATTTTAAGACTATATATTTGTGAACAATTTGAGTAACATTTTCTTTTTTTTAACCAAAACAGAAAGAAGAAGGAAAGATTCAAGGGCAGCTTAATAAATCTGATTCTAACCAGTATATCAGAGAACTGAAAGATCAGATAGCTGAGCTACATCATGAGGTAAGTGGTAAAACACTGCCTGATATGTCGTACCTTCTGTCGTATCTTTGAAATGTACCAGGCTTTTCTTTTCTTGTAGCTGCTAGAGCTTCATTACCTGTTTCTGCCAATTTATTTTAAATAAATGCAATAAAACAAATATTTGTATATATGTATATGCATATTGTCCTCACATTTTCATATGTAAGAAAACTAAAATTTGCTTAATCATATGCCTTGATATTACTGAGGATGGCATTTCTTCCATCTTGTTAATTTCATGAGTTGGTCATACATTGCTGCGTTGTATCCGCTGTGTTCAGAGATGCAAACATGAAAACAAACTCCTTTGCTTTCACTTGGTACAGGACTTAAGGCTAATTCAATTAGAAAACAAACTGTTTGCATATGCAGAAGAGTCTGTAGAGATCTCTTTTAACGTTAGCTTTTATGAGGACTAATTTTGTGGTAGTGCACTGAGATTGCTTAAAAAGAAAAAGGATGCTTGCTTAATACTGGTTAACAGATACAGTTTTTAACTGCCAAAGCCTTTGACCTGTGAAATTTCAATCTTCAAACTTCCTTGCTTTAATAGTTGTAACTGTTAGTTCAAAACATCAGAGGGTCCCGAAACCGAGATGGCTTATGTAACTCCTGTGCTCACTGGCTTATTTCAGTTCATTCTGTGTTATGAAGAAACGTCTTATCACTGCACTGTGTGCAAAATGCCTGGTCACCTTTGCGTTATACTCTGCTTCCGTGTGTCTTGCAATACTCAGCTCTGGTAGTAGTTAAGAGTTGTAGTACGTAGGCCACTCTGAAAGTAATGCCTCTTGTTTATTTCCATGGAAATATGCATAATGCTATTTGATACTGTTTTGCAGCTGAGAATTCACTCTACTTTTTGCCATACTCACTACTGATAGCCATGCATTTTCACTAGTGATGAACAAGAGCTTACATGCATGCTTCTACAAATTGTGTATGACCATCCAGAATGTGGCTTGTCTTCCATGTCATGTCACCTCTGCTGAAACACCACCTCACTTTCTCACTGTTCTCACATCCACTGTTTAGTCACTGTAAATGTTCAGCAGGCATTGATGAAATTCATTGGCTGCCATTTATTTCCACGTGGAGGAATTTGAGTGAGTCACCTTTTTTCATCTGCAGACATTGTTCTGTCACAGTGCCCCCCTGCTGCCATCTGTTGCGCAGCAAGAAAATGTAGTGGAGTATGGGAGGGTAGGTTCAACCTCTACTGCTCTATCTCCAACATGTTCCTGTGATGTTGTGGACCAACATAATAAAATGGGAGCCATTACTTTTGGAGCAGACAGTGTATTATAGATAAATACAAATTATTAATTTTGTTGGCTTTGTTTTTTAAGAGCACATTCATTCTTTGTATACTTGGTGTTGTAACAATCCCAGTAGCATCGGGCTCTTAGGATCTAAGCTGCAGTATAACGGAGGATCTCAGAATGCTCTCACTTCTATAGATAGAGGATGGTCTCTAGGGCCATCAGTCCAGCACCTTTACCAATCAGTAAGCTCACTAAAAACAAGTTTAAAAATCAATAGCCTGATATTTTCTATTGGAGGACAATAAGCAGGTTGCTTTGTTTCTTATGAGAAAGTAAGTTACCTGTAGAATTCCCCAAAAGCCAGATACTTTGCATATTTTGCTTTAAGGAAAAGAAATCATACTGAGGGAACTGTAAATGACTTCTTTTCTCTGTGCAAGTTTAATGCTTTATTTTGTCTTTAGTGAAATGCAGAATTCATCTTTAATTTCCTCAAGGCCGTTCTCAAACTGAGCTCATGTGCCTACAAATCAATTATTAACTTGCAGTTTTAATGTTAGTAAATGTCAGTCTCATCTTTGTTGATTCCTGAGAAAGTTGTTTTACACAACCTATCAAAATTCAGAGAACTGGTGCATAATGAAAGGACAGTCAGACTGCAGTACTTCTGGTTAGCAATAGTGAATCATCTGAGGAGTCATGTGTATTTAGTGTCACATTAGAGTTACGTTTCCCTTCTTCCTTCCTGATAGTTTTGGTTTATTGGGCTTAAAGCCACTCAGCTCCTGCCTTGAAGGCTGAAACTCAAGCATGAAAACTTTGGGATTGCCACAGATGCAAATAGGAAGTCATGACCTTAACTTTTCAGAGCTGGTAAAATCCACTGGACTCTTTGCATATTCTTGTGTTCTATTGCAATGTTTATTAATCTTCACAGCTAATATTTTTGTTGTTCTACTTTACTTCCTTTCTTACATCTATCTAAATGTTCCTGACCTCTTGCAGTTTACCAGGGTTTTTAAGTGCTGTTGCATAGTGCACATCTCTTACAAGCTGCGTTTGCTGCCAAGCAGTTTTGTTGCTTGTCGGTGAATTCTATAAGCTTGTCTCACTTTCTTTTGGTACAGAAGTAAGATCAGATGATACTATCTCTACTGCCCCTTGACCTTACAATTTAACCTGCTCTGACTGATTCAGTGTAAATGGCATGAGTATGCAGGCATTGCAGGCTTACTAGCTCGATTTGCATACTGATTGTATGCTGGGTGCTCAAACTTCAGAGAAGCTCCCATTGATTAGATGCTAAAATGTTATGTGGGAGCAATTTTTATGGAAAAAAAAACATCTTATTTCAGTAGGTAGCACTGAAGTAAGCAGCTAACCTGGGGGGAGGGGTAAAATGCATGGAAAGTTTGGGCTGCTCTCAATTTCCACTAAGTAAAGTTGAGGGCTTAAGGAAAGCAGAGGTTATAAACTAGTTTGTCATGCTGAATTGAACCACTGAAGGGAGGAAAGAGGAGGAGGTACTTCATAGTTTGCCACTTTTTTCTTTTTACTTCAAACGGAATGAAATTATATGATTTACAAACTGCTTAAGTTCTTCATTTCATATAATATCCCTTTGTGTATACAGTCTCTGTATATATATTACACAGCAGCTGTCTCTACTTCCTGTTGGATGTTGCAAGGCTCATATGTATTACCTAGATTACAGGAGTGGTACAAAAGATTAGAATTAACTTGTGTACCCACAAACTACACTGGCAGACCACAAGACACCTTAGAAGACAGAAGCAAGTGGTTTCCTGTCTGTAAGGCTTTGTGATTTGGGACTGAAATGCTTAAAAATTAAGTTTGTATTTGAAGCATATCTTTTTAAAATTAGTCCCTGTCGTAGTGCTGGATTGTCTTTGTCTCCTGAATTGTTCTGAAGGGTTTGTTTTGCTAATAGATTGTTGTTTATTACTGATTTATTTGAAATTAGCTTTCAGTTTTAAACTGAGGACAATTTTCATAATAAGCTAAATGCCAAGTGTGCGTTGAAGTACCCCAAAGCAAGCAGTCCCTACAGTCACAACTCATGTACAACATGCAGCAGAATGATGCTTGTATGCTGCATTAGGAAACAGCTTCATAAAGCAGGAGTGGCAACATGCAGGAACTTGGTGCTTCCTTCCCTGAATGTGTACACTTTGTTTGATAATCACTGACAGGAGTATAAAATTAAAAATATACAAGAGAACAGCATTCTTTGTCTAACTGAAGAGCAGCCATAACATTTTTTTAGGTGCAAGTGGAAATTACATCATCCAGAAGGGATCAAATTCATTTCCAAAGAACTGGCATTCAGTTTGAGATACTGTGATGTATCTAAAATTTCACTCTTAAGGTACTGATTTTGCTCACTTCCTATCATTTTAATGCAGTTTCAACTCATTTTAGATGATACGTTACAGACTAAGTTGTGGAAGGGTTTTGTTTGTTTTAAGCTCCATTTTTGACAGCGTTTTCTTACACTTGAGGGATCTGGTAGTTGTTTTTGGCTCAGATGTGGTCAAAGAACACTCAGAACAGAATGATGCTTTTTTTTTTTTTTGTTCTTATGTAAGACAAGTGGTTGGCACTTTTGGCCTATAAAATATTCTATATGATTTCCACAGTTTCTACTCTTTATCTGTGTTCTTAGGATGAAAGAAAAACATTAGTTCCAGATTTAAAAAATATAAGTCTTAGACATCTGTGGGATCAGTGAAACTTGTGAATTTATCTGTGATTTTGGACAGTAGCTTTCAGAAGATACTATGGTCTTTGCCTGTCATCACTTCCTATTCCCAAGGAACACATACCCCCTCTGAAAGACTAAATTCACTTTGCTTCTTACGCTGTGGTCTAGTCAGCTTCAGCAGCCAGCATAATGTGTGCATATCAGGAAGAAGACCAGCTAGTTGCTACTTAACCTGCCTTTGCTGTGCATTTATTCACTTCTCTTCCAAGGCACAAACTAAGGTTCTCAAGTGAAATGGGAGGAAGGGGGAGAAGTAAATTCATGCAGGTGTAAGAAATGCAGTCTAGTAGCTACTCCTTAATTGCATGTACCATTTTATAAGTGTGTGTGTGCATATATAAATTTCTTTCCCTATGAAATCAGTCCCTCAATGGGAGGTGAGGGGCCACACTGTTTCCTCATAACAGAAGAGGGCTGCCCAGAGAGGTTGTGGAGTCACTATCTCTTGTGGTGTTCAAGAAGTGTTTAGATGTTGTACTAAATGAGGAGATATTGGTGGCTGGTGGACGGTTGGACTGGATGGTCTTGAGGTCTTTTCTAACCTTGGTCATTCTCTGAAATGCCATTTTTATTATTGATAAAAGAGTGAAAAGGTGAAAGCCAGGAAGAATTACTGAAATGTTTCCCTTTTGCTTTACTCTTTACCAGTTGCCTGCTATTGACCAATGCCAGAGTCAGTGTGTGGAGTTAATTCTGCCCTAGCTGTTCTTAGATGCTTTTAATAGACAATTGCATAACATACTTTGAGAAGAATGATGATACAGCTTTCCAATATAGAAATCTCGTGTGTGTTTTCTGTATTTGAATGAAAACCAAAATCCTGATGTTAGTGTGCTGCAAAGGTTGGTGTTCAAAAGATTAGAAAACCCTCTGCCAACTGCCCTCATTAGCAACATTTCAGTATGGCTGGTGGAAAAGATGACAGGTGACTGAAGCATTATTTTCCAAAACATAATGTTGAGGTTTTTTAGAAGACTATAATAATTTCAAATTATGGTGATCTAAGTTCTGGCATCTTGACTGTGAAGAAAGGGGGACTTCTTTGGAAGTATTTTTCCTATTTATTTTTATTTTTTATAGTATTTGAAAACTTGGTGAGTTCTCAAAGTAGAGACTGGTAGTTTACTGATTTTCTTTTCCCACTTCTGTAGTTTTATCTAGGGATGGATCTGATATTACATTGTAAGAAACTAATGCAGTCAGTAAGATTCTGATATAGGTGTTATCTCATGCTCTGATCTTCTTTCTGGTGAGCTTACGTTTTAAGATTGTCTTAATGAAAAGAGATATAAAAGTTGGAGATTACATACAATGCTTTTAAAAGATTTTGCTTGTGTAATAAAATTCAAGACACTTTAGGTAATTACTTTGAAGATAACGCATAAGATATGACCTAAGGAGTAATTGGTAATATGGCTAAAGCTAAGAATTAAGGCTACATTTTGCAACTTAGTGTAGCTTTCCAGGCTTTCACTGCCAAAACTAGATTGGAGAAGGGAAAGCAAGCACTAGCCATCAGCTTGAAGGATGAAGAATCTCATACAGGCCCCATATACAACAACCAAATAAAATTGGATGTGTTATAATATGCAGGAGGAAAGTTGAAACCATGTGAACAATTCCTTTTGGTCTTAAAATACCATGAAGTTCTATGGTAAGTAAGCAGTGTTTAAAAACTGCCAAATTATTTCCTCTGTATTTCTGGCATACTACCAAAGAGCTTTCTGTCATTCCTCTTTGTTTTCTTACTAGCTCTCCTTTGAGTCAGATTCAGTGCTTAGCAAATCAAATGCTCTGTAATCTGAAATGCCTCTAGAATAGAAGCAGGGAAAGCAACTCTGAGCTTCATTCTGATGTACTCAAACTGTTGTTCAGCTGCTCTGTTTGGATGTGCCTGTGCTGTGTTTGTGACAAATGACTGCAATGTGGGCACATCTTCAAATGTCATTTGTAGCTGTGAATGGGTAGTGTGAAGCTTTAGGTAGTGAACACAAAAGGATCAACTGGAAGATGTAAATTCTAGTTCAAGCTACTAAAACAAAGTTCTTTACTGAAGACATATTTATAGGGTGATGACTTGTAGTGTGACAAATCATATGGGTTAATAAGTGGAGATCAGATGGATCAGCATGTGGATCTTGGAAATAAACATAACTGATTTCACCAGAACTAGAGATAGTGAAGCCCCAAAAGGCTTAGTACTTTGCATGTAATATTTACATTGAATATAATGCTTTTTTACTGAGTCTCTTGTCAGCTTACTTCTCCTCTTTTTATTGGAGATAATGAGGTCCAGGAAAGGCTGGAAGAGGTGTATACTATTTACTTTCCATGTAGTACCAGATATGTACTGTCTTTTTTTTTTGTTGTTGTTCTTGCTTTTGTAAAAGCATCTGATTTCTATAATCTCTGTCAATTTTTACTGTTCTTAATTCATAGTTTTCACTTTGCGTGCTAAAATGCTTTCTAATGCTAAAGTAGAAATACTAATTTCTAATGTTGCTAGAAATACTATGTTAAATTATGCAGAGTAGTTCTCAATGCTGCTTAGAACCACATTTATCACCTTGTAGTAGTTTGCTTTACTGGGTGAATGTTTTCAAAATATGTGGTTCTGTAAATGTTTTCTTACATGATAAGAAATGCTGTCTTTGAAAGGAAATATGTTAGCCCTCAGATTTACAAAGCATTTCAACTTGTGGTAGAAGTCTATAGCACAATAAATCAAGAGCTTTTCTTCCTCCATATCTTGCAAGCACAGTTGGACAAGAGAACATCAGATTTTCCCTCCCCACAAGTGAGGTTCTTGCAAAGCTGCTGGACAGCTAAAAATGTAGTTGGTCTACTGGTACGTGTCAAAGATACAGAGCCTCCGTGCTGGTGGAGTCTGATTTAAGTGGTTGTGGTCAGTCTGAGGAACCTGTGATGTGATAAGATAGCGTTTGTGAGGTCATGTGGTTTGTGAACACCAAGTCTAATGTAGCGGCTGTGTCTGCACAGAGAAGTTAAATATATACTGTGAGCTTTAGAAAAGTGAATTGCTTTATTCCTTTAATTCAGCCTCTCCTTGAGAATCAAAAGATGTTACAATGGCTAGATAATACCAATATTGTTACACAAGTGTGATGCTGAACAGATAAGGAGTCCTAGTGCTTTCCCATTACTTTATTCAGTTCAGTTAAATTGTTCTTTGGCTTTAAAAACTGTCTGGCTTAAACAAAGCAGTGGACAAGCACTGTTGCTGTGTGTATTTTGTGAAAATTGGTGGATTATTTATATTAGTTCTGAATAGGTGTTTGTAGACTAGGCCAGATGTCGTACACTTGCCCAAAAAGGCAGGATTGATTCCATGATGATTCCAAACTACTCGCTCCTCAGTAACACCTTCAACAAAATGATGGATGAACAGTGTAACCAGGAACAGTGATGCAGTCTTGTCTCAGAGCAGGTATGACTTTGTTCACTGTGGTGGGACTAGGAGAGATGAGGGTTTTAGATACAAATCTTAGCTTTGCCTTCCACTACTGGCAGATTAGATGAGATGATAAAATAATTGAAGTTTGGTGATTGTAGAAACATTTCCCTTTTATGTGCTCTTTATTTCTTGATTGTATCCTACTGCATCTAAGCCCCAGATCTGTCTTGTGGAGAAACATACTAGTTATTTATTGATTGCAATAATAGAAGTGAATGCAGCTACCAATACTGAACTTTCCAGAGTCCCTATTTGGTGTTAGGCACCATACACAGGTGCCATCTATTTCCTATTTGAGAAATAGCTCAGGAGAAGAGTGCTGTGTGTTAGCATGTTTCTACCCATTCTGAAACTGTTACTGTTCTCGGGAAGGCAGGCTGCACAGACAGAAGTAATTTCAGGTATCAGGCAAAAATAAATGTTACTTTATCTGTTTAAAAGCGCTGAGGTTAACTCCCTGTTTTAAAAGAATAGAGTAAAAGTGCGAAATGATCATTTCCTGTAACTGTACGCACGATGGGTACGTGCTCAGTCTCTGTATCAGCCAGTACGTTCTGGCTAACGCTTGAGGTTTCAGTCATTTTTCTATTTATGGACACGTGCTCTAGGGAAAAGGAGCAGTGAGATTTAGGTAGCTCCTTGGGTAGAAGTCTATGATAATCACAGTACGTTCAATGTGATCATGCTGCTGTTTTAAAATGTTTTTGTTGCCGTGTCCTCACTCCAAATAAACACTTTCATTAGAACTTCTTGTGGGAAGAGTTTCTGGGAACTTTCCTTCCACCTACCAGGTCGCTACTTATAGAAACTTCCCAAGGCTAAGTTAGCTTCGGACTTTGCTGGAATTGCATATGATCTCATTACAGCAGATTTGTCAAGGTCTCCCTCAATAGGCAGGATGCAACTTAGTTACCAGAGGCTGATTTTATTTTTTTAATTTTTTTAATTTTCATTTTTTATATCTATGTGGTTTAAAAGTTAAGTACTTCCTTAGCACTGTTTTTTATTTCATATTTGATACTGAGCTTCAAAGGTTAATTTGATTGCACGGCAGTAGATCAAAACCAGTCTTTAACCATGTAGTGCAGTGATCAAGAAGTCATGACCTCCCATTGATAGGTTTATTGGTTTCCTGTTCTGATTCACTGGAAGCCTTGTGCTCTGTATGCTTGGTGCTAGTTTTAATCTTCGTCACGTTTACAACACAGCAATCTTGTCTTTGCTAAAACTGATATACAACATGCATTTACCATATTTCCTTTTGAATCTAGAGCTCTTTTAAAATAAAGCATTTTTAGTATTATTAAAGAGTTAGAAAATGTACTCTCAGAGCAATGTGGAATGTGTATTGAAGCAACTAGAGATGAGCTTTAATGCATTAAGGCTACTTCATAGTTTATTTCATCTTGCTGCCATCTGTAGGGTTTTTATCAAGCCTTCTACACTACAGTGAAACTGAATATGTTCTACAGAATCTAGCTATTGAAAGCAGAGTCTACGTGTTATGTGCTATAAGAGAAAAAAACATCTTTAAAGGCACAAATTTACTGAGTCTTCAAAATTTTTGGCTACTGTTTTGCTTTGCACTTGTAACACATAAAGCAGTGGCTTAAATTCTGTCTAGTCATATGGCCATTAAAATTCATTTGTGGTAAATAAAGCAACACGTTGGCACACAAACTGCTTTTTAACCCCTTTTTTTCTTTTCTTTTTTTTTTTTTTGTTAAAGAGTGACCCAAAGGTAACTATTTAAAGAGGATCGTTTGTGGTTAATCACAGAATGAACTTAGAATTCAAATAATCTAAATTAGTCTAGGAAAAAAAACCCAAACCTGTCAGACATGAGTTTTTGTTTTTTAGAACAGGAGCCAAAAAAGCAGCCCATGTCTGCTAAATAATGTTATTGCTCCTGTTTGGGCCCACAATAAAATACCAGACTGGGTGTTTAATATTTGAGCTTTCAATCAACTTCTCTTCTTGTCAGTTTGAAAGCAGCAGTTTTGCTGCAATTGCTGTAGCCCGTTCATGAGTTAAACTCCAGAAACAGTTTTTCTTTTCTGAGACGCTGTGGATCAAGAAGCTCAGTCACGTGAGATTCTGGAGACAAACAGAGCATCTTTCTACATTAACTTGTGCTGCAAAGTGGCCTTATTTCAACTCCCGTGCCATGCTAAATGTAATATAAAATTAATTTCCTCTATCTGCTGCTTTCTGCTTATTTCCCCCCCCCCCCCCCCCAAAAATAACCACCAAAAATCTAACAAATCAAATCTTTTCTCTAAAATTATTTTTATGACATTTCAAAAGGAGCCAAATACTCCACCTCGTAACTATACTTGTCAGCTACTTTTCCTTGGTGTATACATTATAAAATTCACAGAGAATTGAGTGTTGAGGAAGTGGACAACAGGAGGCACATAACAGCTTGAACTCATCCCTATAAAGTAGCATTGATTTTCTTCAGGAAACACCTATTGAAAGGAATACTGTCTTACAGAAATCACTAGACTTAGACTGTCTAGAATAACTAACTTTTATTAATGTTCATTGTGAATTTTGTGGGGCTTCTATTTCTATCAAACTCTGTCTGGGGGTTGGAACTACATGATCCTTGAGGTCCCTTCCAACCCGGGTTATTCTGTGATTCTGTCTCAATTAAATGGCCAAATGCGCCAAGTCCCAGTCAGTCCTGAGTACACTTGGGCATGGTTTAGATTCTCCTGCAGCGACTGGCTAACACCATGATTTCAATGGGACTTGCTGAACTCCTGTGCTGTTCATTTATTGAGTACTCCTGATTTGTACTGCCTTGCCAACACTGCTTTTGAGTGTAAAGAGAAGGGGAAAACACAAATACTAGAGCTACATTAAGATGGTTTCAATCTGCTAGAACCCAAATATATATAAAGCCCCCACCTCCAGCACCTCAGGCAACTTTATTATCCGTACAAGGGGAAATAATGGGGGTTTTGTCCATGTTAGTGTTGTATTAAAATTTTCTTGGAATAGCTTTGCAGTCTTCTAATGCACGTTCACTCTCATATTTCTGCTGTCCCTTCAACAACATCAGGATGTGTTGAAGGATTTGTCTTTCAACACAATCTTGACGATTTCCTGATTTCTGTTTTGTTGGGTTTTTTTAGTGATGTGAAATTAAATCTCAGAGAAAGTAAAACAGCATCTTAGCAATGCTGCCTATCTAAGAGAGTATGTTTGTCTGTTGTGTCCATCTCAGAATTGGTCTGTTGGAGCTCAGGCTGAAGTGGAACTTAGCAAATCATTAAGACTCCCGGTTGTTCTGGAGTAGTCTTCATAGCTTAAGTCATAATATTTCAAATAAAAGCTGTCTGGAAACATGAAGATGTAACCTGTTTCCTGAATTCCTCTGCTAAGAATATCTCTGCAGATCTCCATAGCTGCCTCAAAGTGAAAGAAAAAATAATTTCACTTCTTTCTTTTTGTTGTTGATTTTTTTTTTCTTGGTTTTATGTATTTCTCACAATCTTTTGTGGTCTGCAAAATGTATTTTTTTCTGCTTCATTTTCTAAGTCTAGTGGTAGATGGAGCAATGGGGAACCCAAAATGGCTTTTGTAAGAGATGTAAGGATGGCAGTTTCTTTTCATATGGATCTCACTAAAAAGAATCCCATGCAGGTCCTTCTCTCCTTCTCAGCTGCTGTCTCTTAAACAGTGAGTCCGTGTCGTGAAGGCCTCTCACTCAGGAGGAACAGCGATGATCAGGTTAACTTGAGTAAGCAGAGTAAATGGGAGTTCCTGGATTTGGCACCTGTCCTGGTTGGTTTGGGCTTCTTGAATCATCAGTAATTTCCAGGAATGACCCTCATGTCTGACATTGCTGGTAGCCATGTTTATAACTATGGCTTTGGGGTGGGTGGGGATGGGGAGGGGTGATGGACAGAAACAAACAACAACAGCAAAAGAATTTAATGTTTAGTGATGTGAAACAGGAAATTCACTGGTGCTGAAATAAAAGCCACAAGCTTGAGCCTGGTCTTGGTTATACTGACAGTGCAATTTTAATTTAGCAAATATTTCATTTTAAAACTGTTAGCGACTGTTATCATGTTTCTACACAAAGAAAAGCTGATGTAACATACATTGCTGAGTTATTTTACATGTTTGCTTGGAGGTTGTGCAAGTTATCAGGAAGGTCTCAAAAAAGAAACCTCCTGCCTCTCACATATGATCCACTTATAAGCTGCATCGTAATTGAGGAAAATGGAGGATATCTTTCAAATATAGACTTTATACATTAAACTGTTTTTTCTTTATTGCATGGCATTGTTCTGCTTGTCTTCAGTCTGACTTTTCAGAAAGCAGTAATTACAAGTTTTCATTAAAATACCCTATGCAGTTCTGTTGCAGTACATAGCATGCAGTCCTTGTATAAGGAAGTTGATTCTATTGGGGAACTTTACAACCACCATTTGCATTGTAGCAGTACAGCCATTAAACTTGCTAAGAATCCTTTTAAATGAAGGATCACTAATATTAGTTTCTGCATCTGTTTAGTTCAGCTCGTGATTTCTCCATCTGTGCAGAGTTCATGTTGCGATGGTTTCGCTATGAATGTGGCTCACTGTGGATGTACAAACTCATTTAAAAATGGGTTTCAGAAGGCATGAGATGTCTTAAGGAGATGCTTATGTTCGTGGAAGTGAAAATGTAGCATGAAAAGGCTTGTTAACCTTGTTTATTCCTTGTGTGTCTATGTGTAGAAATGCTTTAACATTATGTCAACTAGCCATAGTGCTGGTATTGATCTTTCAAGTTACATTTCCCATTCATTCATTCTGAAAAGCTGTGACTGCTTCATTTTTTACATGAGCATTTTTCCAAAGGGAGCTGCTGGGGTCTTTTAAGAAGGAACAGTAATGTATGTGTTAAACTGGACTGTGACAGACTTAACATACTGTCTCCTGCCAGTAAGAGCTTTGTAACACCCCCATGAGTGGTCGTATTTTTATCATGTTTTGATCTATTTTGTGTATTGTTTACTTCCCTGCTGTGAGTAGACTGAATACACACTGCCTATATATAATATATATAATATATATGATACGGCATTCCAAGAATCCTTCATTTCTTCAGAACCGGATGAATCTCAAGAATTGACCACCGAAGTCTCTTCAAGGAAATAGCATTTTACTTTGACTTCTTTCCATCCCCGAATTCCAAGCTTTAAAAAAAACAAAACAAAACAAAAACCAGAAAACCAAACAACAAAATCTCAGGGGTTAAGCAAAACCATTCCCTGGGTTTTAAGTTAGAACTCTTAATTGTAAAGACCCCCCTTTTGGAAACCTCAACTTACCATTTATCTTTAAAAAAGCCAAGGGGCTCAGCTGTGAGTTATGTTTCTGATAATCACCTTTCATTTAGCATTTAAGAAATGATGTATTGTACTAAAACTTCTGAATTTCTCTTTGCTATCTCTCCCTTATGCTTGGCTCGATGAGGCAGTCAGCATCAGGTAAGAAAGTTCATTGGGATTCAAGCATCTGATTGCTAATACTGAGAGATTTCTTTTCTGTACTTGTGGAAGTACACCATTATTCATGAGTCTCTTAATCTTTTGACCAATAGGACATACAGGTTCTCTTTAGAATGCTGAATCTTTTAAGCACAAAGAGATGTGTAAATACTTAATCATTTCCATGTGTCAGTTGTGTTTTTGGTTCAGATGGCTTTTGAAGGAATAACAAGTATATTTTAGTTGCATAATTTTATTAACTCTTTGAAATGTTCTGAAGACCATGTTCATGTGTTACAGTGAAAGCTGCGGTAATCTAGATGATATGACCTGAATTTGAGAATTAAAGCAAGACCTGTGGGTTTACCAGACCTAGTTTTACAGATTTGATGAGATTTGAGGTTCTTGCAAAAATGAAGCAGTAGAAACTACCAAGATTCATCTGAATCGGGGTAATTGGGATGAGACACGTCCAGTTCCCTTTACAAGTAGAGTCAGACCTAGGACTGAAAGGATAAAGTGGTGTTGGATCTCTTCCTAAAAAGGCATAAGTGACAGATCCTGCTGTGTACCTGTGGTGTAAGTCCATACTATGTTCAACATGGCTGCAAGAGAGAAGCTGTTATTTTTCTTCAGATGAAATGATAAGAATAGCAGTCAAGTTTATTTTTTTTCCCCTTAGACTTTCCCCCTTTCCCCTTAGACTTCTGAATACGTTAATGCAATGTTTTGCTACATAAATAACATCTTGATTTGAGCTTTACTATGTTAAACCCTTGTTCTGTGTTCAAACAGTACACTGATGGTAGAGATCTCTTGAAGTCACTCAGAACTCAGTGGGGGAAAAATAAAGTGATTTATCAACTGCAAAATCTTAAGCTATGCCTGCACAGTGGCAGACACAAAATGGCTATTTACAATTTGGGAATAGTATTTTATTGTTATTACTGAGCCTCCTGTAGTATCGCTGGTTCAGTGTACAGCAGCAACAAAAACCAACAAAACAATGTTGGGAATCAAGAGGCAGAATACTAAAAACAAAAGAAACACCACTTTATTGCCACTACAGAACTTCAGAGCAAGGATGCTCCATATGCCCACTGCTCAGAGCAGTGTTGACCAATGTTTTCGTAACAGGTTGCTCAGGACTTTGTCACGTGGTTGCTGAAAACCACTGAGGATGGAGATTTCTTTCAGTAACCTACTCTTAACCTACTCTAAGTCTTAATTAGCCTTATAGTAATGATTGTCCCTTCGTACTCAAACAACCTTCTGTTCTGTGTTATGGTCGCATCATACGTTTCAGTAAAGAGCACACCTTTCAGTCATCTTGCAGCATGAGCTTCTGCCTTTTAACTGCTTGGTGGCCTCCATTGAGTTTTTTCATCAGCTTCTTGTTCAGAGGAAGTAGTTGAGGTAACAAATGCAAAATTAGGTGTGGTCTGAGTAACAGATGGAGTAAGAACAGTCCCATAATGTGCTGGTTGTGCCTTTGTCCATACACTGTACTGTGCTGTTAACCTTGCTCACTGCTTGGAGATATTGCTCTCTCCAAGCCTATCGTGTATCAGGATTCCCCACATCATCAGTTAGTTTTGTCCCCGTAATACAAATTCTGTGATACAGTGTTTTTGTATTTCACTGTGCACCTCATTTCTCAAGTGGACAAATGTTGCAGGACTATATGACCATGCATGGTCTTGTCACACATTCTCTCCAGTATGTTCATGTTTCTTCCTAGCAATCTAATTCCTTTTGAACGTGAGTAGTTAAAAAAGAAGGCAGGCAAGTGTGAAGCTGCAGGCTAAAAGAAGTGTTTCTTGAAGGCAACAGATTGTTGTCCTTTTGTTACTTTAATGAAAGAATAACCTGTTAGTTTTCCCACACTCTTTAGGATTTTGCATAGCCAGTGTTATCACTTTCTCCTTATCGACAGCCTTTTTCTTAGGCTTATACTTGGTGTTTGGAAAAGCTGCTGCTTGAGACTGCCAAGCCATGATTTTTGTCATGTTTCCTAAATGTGCTCATCCAAAGGTATCACATGCTGAAGCTTTCAGGAAAACATTCGAGGTCACCAGCTTAGCTCTTAGCTCAGCTGACACTGAGTATCACCTTTACAGTTCAGATGAACTGATGGTGTAAGTGTGCAGACATGGAAGCGTTCATTTCTTTCACACTGACATGTGAAATCTGCTCTTTTGAGCCTTTGGTCATGCTGGACAGGAGCTGTAGGGCTGTTCTGTTTTTTCGGGGTAAGTTTTTTTTTTAGTGAATAAAACTGATTGGTGTTCTGGAAATACCATGTGGCAGCTGATTGTATTGCAAGATATTTTTAGGGACGATATTTCTAACTAATGGCAAGAATCTCTGTATCCAGGTATGTAAAGTAGTAACTTGCTTGTTCCTGACAATCGTTGCTGTCTGATACACATGATATAAGGAGATCCCTCATCATGAGCTGTGCAGTGTGAAACTTGTTTCGCTTGTCTTTAAAGCAAGTTCCTCATGAAACAGCAGCAAATTAAGTGTAAGAACATGCCAATACTAGTTAGTATGTATAGCTGCATCCACGTTGTAGGTCTACAGCATGAACCTGTGTTCCTAAGAGGAACATTATAATAAACATTGAAGTGATCGGATACATGGAGCTTTTACATGCTGACTACATTTGATCTGCGGTTTCTAGAATGCTTGCGGTTCTTGCAATCTTTTATCCAAACATTTTTGTTTGTATCTCTTACATAAGCCCAAGGTGAATATAGAAATTCCTTCTTCCCCAAATGGATGGGTAAAATCTGTTACTGATATAAACAGCAAGAACCTACATTGTTATTCTTATTTATCAAGCTGAATAGTGCTTCAAATTTCTGAAACATGGAATAGGTTTGTGACGTAAGTAGCTCCCCAGGTTTTTTCTCTTTACTTTCCAGATCTGGTACTGTTAAGATTTGCTTACAAAACAGCACTTAATGCATCTTCCTTTTGAAGCTGACAGGAGTGACGTTAGGAACTTCCTGTAATGCATTTCAGTGTCTTTCTCATTCCTTAGAATTCTTAGCATAGTACTTCCCAGTTGTCAGACTGAGTCTGAGGAAATTGTTACTAAAAGGTAGGACGAGTTTATTTCTAAAGAATAACTATCAGGGGGAGTCTTCAGGGAGTTATGGCTGTTCTGACTTAATGAACAGGAGAATTGCTACAGCTTCGGGTTTTACAAAGCACTGTCCAAATGAGTTCTCCATTCTAGAAAACCAGCAGTCCCCCATTCTCATGGGGGTGCTAAAGATGCAGTGTGTAGCATCGAGAAATCTGTCATTTGTGATTCTAGGTACCTTGATTATTAAGCTTTAAAACTGGAGTGGTCTGGGTGTGTGAGAATAGTTAAAGTATTCCTTCAAGTTCTCTGGACAGCCAGAAATGAGAAGTCCTTTGGTTCTGCTTCCAAAAGTGACTAGGAAATATCGTGATTCTAACATCTAATATAATTTGTTGAGGAGAGATTATTGGAAATGGTGAGTGGTCTGTTTTGATTTTGATGCTGGACTCTTCAGCTCCGATTAGTTTAAATCCCACTTGTTTGTTTGTTTCCTTGTAACAGATCAAATGCTTAAAAGGACAGAGAGACTTCTCAGACCAACCCACTTTTGATGGGATTCACATTGTCAACCATTTCACAGGAGATGACGAGTCATTTCATTCTTCTGATGAAGATTTTATAGCTAACTCCATACAGGAGAGTGGGGTAGGCTTTCACTTACACAGGAGGACTGGTCAGATGGCTTTGGATCACACAGTTGTAGACAGCAGTGACAGTGAGACCGAAGAAAGCACACTCCAGACTGGAACCTTGGACAAGGTGGTTTCCAAACAGAGGAGAATGGAATCTTACTCTACTACCGTGTGATGATCACTGTGAGTAGCGCCTGAAGACTCTTGTGTTTCTTTAAGGATTATGTTGTCAGATAATTGAAGGCATCCAGCAGTTGGGTTAGGTAACTATTGGATCTGTTGTGGCCTGTGATGCATACACACATGTACTGTCCATCTGCCTTCTCTTTGCCAAATCTTGCTAGTGACGTACCATTGCTGTGAAACAGGCTGGGAAGAAGTTAATGGAAGACAGTTCTGACAGTATTACTGAATGTTCCTTGTTTTACAAACTGCAAATATATAATTTCTTTAAATGTGCAAGAAACCTTTTTGCTGTTCACAAGGATGGGAATTATTTTCCTCAAAAGAAATCGCTCTAGTGCAATATTTTATGCTCTGAACAAATGTGTATGTTTTACATCATTACCCATTTGTGATAAAGATGGACTCTAACCATCTGATCATATGGCACATATATATATTATGCTTCTCAACTACTTCTGTTTTATTAAAGTTACCAAATGCCCACAGAAGGCTTGAAAGAGGAGCCCTCATCTATACTACTTCCTATATACAAGTACTGGTCACTAATGTCATAAAGGTGTTTTTCACCCTTTTCACTTTAGATTTATGTGCATCTGCTTTTGATGTTGCTAAATAATACTTGGTCTGAATATATTAACTACAATAATGTTTATTTTGTACATATTTATATAACTGCACCAAGCTGAAAATGTATATTATACCATTTTATACGAGGAATGTAAATGTTGCGATATGACTGTCTCATGTTCTCCCTGGAAAATGAATTCTGTACATGCACACTAGAGATGAATTGCTGAATAAAAGCAAAACACTAACTTGATATTTAGTTTCGGTCTAGCTACGCTAACAGATTCCTGTCTAACTGAAATGCTTGTTCAAAACACTATTGACTGAAATCTTCTACCTTCATATATATGTAATGAAAATAAATTTTTCACAATTTAACAAGGTTGCAGCTTTTACTGTCCAGTCACTTGTGAGCTACAGCCCTCAGTTACCCCCTGGTAGTTTGAATAAGGTGAAAATGATTTGTGTATTCCAGCTAACAATTCTAATGAAGGCATCGGTGCAGTGAAAGTATCTCAGTTAAATTTTCTTGCAGTTCTGTATCGCTGTTATCTGAGAATTAGTACAGATCCTGTCACCAGAATAGCCATCGTTAGCACGTTTTGAGAGAGGGTGAAGAATGGAGGATAACACAGATCTCCTGGGACAGTGAGTGGGCCAGTCCTGGGGGCTAAAAACCACCAGCACCGAGCTGTAATAACGAGGTTAGTGCAGACTGTGTGGAAATCCCAGTGTCTGGTTTAACTGCACCGGCTACTGAGTGTGTGTGTTGAGATGGAATGGAAGAGCTATGTATGGTGGATTTCTGGATTTAACTGTTCTATTTTGTTCTATAAAATACTCTTAACAGTATAATTACGTTGATTAAATTCTCTGGGGATTTTTTAAAATAATTTTTTTACAAACTGGTTCAAGACATAAGAAAAACCAATGAAATGAATGCATGCAGTAGCCATTAGAACCGGAGATTCTGAATGGTGGAATGAAAAGTGCACCATGAGTTCCCATGTAAATCTAAATAGTGTGAAGTTTCAGTTTATTAGCTTGTTTTCTCCACTCTAACATACATTTACTTAAGCACACACAGTCAGCTGATTGACTCAAATACAATCATAGACATACTTGATCCAAAATGCAGCATCTTGACACTTTCCCTTCCCAAGAACTGACAGTTCATTTCAGTCATGAAACACAAAAGCAATACAGCACGTCCTCAGAGTTGTACATACACTATTGCAGAAGTGACCAAAATTTCTGTTGTCCCACTCTGGGAACTGAAATTCCTGAGGTAGTTTTGCAGTCTGTGTTCCATAACGCACTGATGTGCACTTCTAGTCATAACCAGGGGATGGGTTGGGTTGGGACTGCTAAAGACCAGCCCGTCCAGCTCCCCTGCCATGGACAGGGACATCGTTCACCGCTAGATCAGGTTGGTCAAAGTCCAAACTGAACGATGGCAGTGATGGGGCATCTGCTGCTTCTCTGTGCAGTCCATCCCAGCGTCTCACCACTCAGCATTAAAAACATCCTCATGTCCAATGCCACGAGTAAGTTCTGGGTCTGCTCCCATTCAAACCTGAAATGCTGTTTATCACCTCAGCCTCCAGCAGCCCGCCTGGCCTGCTGCTGCTTTCTGCGTCCAGTTCGTGCTCACAGAAATCACTGCTGTCAGAGCAGCGGGTGGAATTGCTTTTGTTTCTCCAGTGCCTTGAAAAGTTACTATTGAAATCATGAATTGCAGTCTGATGTATTTACAGCACGTTTGTATGCCGCAAGAAGAAACACAAAGGTCCTGAACAGCCACCAGGAGAACAAAGCAAAGCTTAAGTAGTGCAATCAGCAGGGAATACAAAAAATAAGGACACCTTTCCCAAGGGAATGCACAGTGCTACAGGTTAGCGTATTGTAGCAGCTTCTAGTGATAACCGGGATCGCTCCGAGCCGGCCGCGCTCCGGGCACTGCGGGTCACATCCCCGCCCGTCCCGGCCCCTCGAGGGATCGCGGCCGTTTCCCTCGTGCAGCTCCTCGCTCCGCGCGTTGGGCGCAGCACGATCGTGCCCCGGGCTCCGCGTGGCGGCCCCTCGGCTGACACCGCCGTCCCGGAGCTGCCGGCCGACCCCGACCCGCGGCGGAGCTTCGTGCCGACGGGGCCGGGTCGGGTCCGGTTGTGCGCAGCGCGGAGCGGGGCCGTTAGCACGTGCTGTGCTCACACGTGAGTTTGGCAGCGCTGCAGCCGCTCCTGTCCCCGACACGACCGTCCTTCCAGCCCCGCCTCAGACTCAGGGCGGCTGTGGCCGGGAGCCCCGACGCCCGGGCCGCCCCTCCCGGAGCCGCTGCCCGCCCGCCTGGCTCCATCCGCGTTTCCATGGCCTGTCCATCGCCGTCAGATGAGGCTCCGGGCGGGGCCGCGGGGGGATCTCGCCTACCCCTTCCATATTTAACCATTACCTAAAGCCGAGGGGAAATGAGCAAACCTCCAGGCTCGGGGCTCTAGGTATTTTCAGCGCCGTTGGGCGTATTTATCCCGAAAGAGTTTTCCACAACAAGTTATTTCTGCCCTGGGGGAGGTCTCCGCTGCCCGCGGCCCATCACGCAGCGCCGGGCTGAGGGGAGGGAGCGGCCCGCGGCGATCAGTGCGGGCAGACTGGGGCTGCTGCTCGCTGCGGAAGTCGGAGCGGATCCGACAATCGCTGACACACACACGGGCCGGCTCAGGGCCGAGCCCCGCAGCAGCGGAGCGGAGCGACCGGCTCCAGAGCGGCTCCTCCGTGACAGCGCAGCGAGCCCCGCCGGGCGGGATGATGGAGGGAACGGGAGGGAGCGAGCCGGGCTGTGGGGCTGGTTTAGGAGGTTTCGCCTTTTTCTTTCGTTCTTTTTTTTTCTCGGTGCAGAAGCTCCTAACGCTCAGGAAGTGGAATTTGTGGTTTCGGGGGCCGAGCTGAGAGGGAGCGCTGACAGAAAAACTTAAAAACGAAAAAAAACAACACAGACACACAAAAAAACAACAGCGCACAAAACGAGCGAAGCTGCGCTGCCGCTCAAAGCTGCGTTTACCGGCACGTAACGAGCTGCCCTGCAGCCCCGGCGCCCCTCGTTATGGGTAAGGCGCTCACGGGCCGCGGCCTCGCGCCCCCACACAGCGCCCGGTGGCGGCCGGGGCCGAGCGGGGCGGGGGGGGCAGAGGCGGGGGCAGGTGGAGCGGCGGAGCGGCGCCCCGAGCTGGGTCAGCTGGGTCAGCTGGGCCGGCTCTGCCCACGGCGGGCTCCGGTCCCAGCCGGTGGGTCTGTGGGTCTGTGGGGCGGTGTGTCGGTGTGTCGGTGGGGCGGGGGCGGCCGGCGGCGCCCGACGGCTTTTGGAGGGAAAAGCTCCGCGTCCAGACGGAGCCGCGGGGCAGAAGCGGCAGCGGAGCCCACGGCGGCCCCAGCCGTCGGGGCAGGGCGGAGCGCGGCACGCTGCACGCCGCCACCCGCCGCCACCCGCTGGAGGCCGAGGCCGAGGCTCGATGCAGGTGGGCCCGGTGCAGGTGGGCCCGGCCGGCGTTGCTCCGGGCGGTGCTCGGGGGCGGTGCCTGGCGGGGGCGGCCCCGCGGGGTGGACGCTGCGCTCGGGCCGGGCGGGATGGGCGGCTCCGCTCGGCCCCTTCTCGGGCAAAGCTGGGCCGGCTCGAGGGAGCCGTGACGGCGGCCCCAGAGTTCCCGAAAAGAACCGAACGGCCGCGATCTAACGGCCTCGTGCCGCTGACAGGTGCGGCGGGGGCAGCCCAGCCCGGGCGCTCGTGCTCGGCTCCCCGGTACCGCCCGGTACCGCCCGGGCCCCGCTGACTCTCGGCGGCGCCGCTGGGCCGTTTTCCCACCTCGCCCCCTCCCCGCCCCGGCTCTCGGTTCCCGCAGCCTCACGCCGTCGGGCCAACAGCTGCGGCGCGCCCAGAGATTCCGTTGTGTCCGTTTTCACGTTATCGTGGCAGGACGGTGACTCGGTTCCCCCGACGGCACGGTGCCGCCCCACCGGCGGGATAACGCTGCCGGCCCCGCGGCGATTCCCCTCGCTCCCGCCGTCTGACGGTGCCGCGCTGACCGGCTCCGGGGCGTCCGCCGCGGCCCCCGCGATATCCGCCCGCTGCGCCGTCGGGGCCGCCTCCCCCGACCCGCTTTCCCGACCGGGCGGCCCCGGGGGCGGCGGGAGCAGAGAATCCTCGCTCCGGGCATCCCGGGGCTGGGCGGTTGGGGGGGGGGGTTGCAGCCACCTGCGATCCGCCCCCTCGAGCGGTCGGTCCGTCCCGGCCCTCAGCGGCCGTTCGGCGCCTCCCCGCAGGTCGCCTCCCCGCCGCCGCCCCGCGGGAGACTCGGAGGTGACGCTCGCCGTGCCCGGCGCTCGGAGACGGAGCGCGGCCGCGACGGTCGCGGCAGCACGGCACCATGCCGAGATCCTTCCTGGTGAAGAGCAAGAAGGCGCACAGCTACCATCAGCCCCGCTCCGCCGACGAGGACTACGGGCTGCGGCTGGAGACGGTGCTGGCCCAGATCTGCGCAGGTAGGAGCTCGCCCTTAGCGGGGCGGCCCCGGAGCCCGGCGGCGGACGCGGGGCGGGCGGGTTGGGGGTGTCCGGCCGGACCCCGCTGAGCTGCTCTCTCCGCCCGCAGACAGCAAGATCCCCGAGGGCGCGGGGCTGTGCCGCACCGTCCTGCCCGACCCGGAGCCGTCGCAGGGGCGCTTCTCCCCGGAGTCCCACCTCACCGAGGCCGCCGATGGCACCTCCGAGTCGGCGCCCAGCTGCGAAGGCAGCATCTGCGACAGAGTGTCCGAGTTCGGCGATTTCTGGAGACCGCCCTCGCCCTCCGTGTCTCCAGGTAGGAGCGGGGCGGCAGCGCCCGGCGGGCTCCGGTCGCGCTCCCGTGTCCGTGTCCTCCGGCCGCCGTCTAAAATGAGTGCAAGGATGGATTTGCCTTTTCCCACTCGTTTTCGCGTTGTCTCTCTCGGGCTGCTTTTCCAGCCAGGCTTCCCCTGCTAAGGGAGCCGCGTGTTATGGTCGGGCTGTATGGGACTGTATTTTTATTGTCATTTGATTTTGATTAATTGCCGAAAGCAGCCGGTTATGTTCTCAAGGTCTCAGCGTTTTCTTACAGGGTCCTGGTACCTTACGGGGGCCTTAGTGGATAAATGTATTTTAGGGCAGTAAGTGTAGCTACTTGTCTATCTATTTACCTGGAGTGAACAGCAGTGACTCTGTGTTTTGGACTGTCTGCTCGATGTTTTCCCAACCTCCCTTTGAGGTTATTTCTTGTCTATAAAAAGAAAAAGATCTCTCCCTCTTCTTTTTCTTTTTTTTTTTCCCCACCTTTTTTCTTGTTTTTGGTTTTAATTCTTTTATTTTTTAAAACTCCGTTCATTAAAAAAGGAAAACAAAACAACAACAGATGAAACTAATGACAGTCAGATTTAAACACCCCGGATCCAGGAAGCTCACACTTATGGCTGCAGCGCCTGTCTCTAGCTCCCTTGTCCTGCCTTTGATGTGGTTACAGCAGTGGGAGATGCTGTCCCCAGCCTGGCATAAATACTTATCTCATTTAAAAATACCACGTTGTCATTTTATAACAAAAATACCTATATACAAAACCGACTTTTTATTGCCTCGGTTAAAAAGTGACAGCTGGAAAAAGAACAATTTCTATCTTAGCAAAGGAAAAATTGTCTCAGCTTTTCAGAATGAGAGCAGAGCCTGCAAACGAATACTCGGTCCTATTTCCACGCTGATTTTCCGACTTCACTTTATAGCGTCCTTGCATGTCAACAGCTGATTGTAATGATGGGGGCTTGCATTTCTAAAGCTCAGCAGTCCCTTAAAAGAGCTTCGTTCCTTTAAGGGAATGTTCAAAATGCTGATGAGTGTTGGTACAGCTACAGAACAGTTTTGGTCCGTGCAAATGACAGACTGGACCGAAGGCACGAATGCAAGTCTCTCTTTTGCTAGGATTTCCTCACAGAGCAAAGCAATGTATAGTTTTTATTCTTACTGATTGTTCTCCTCATTCCCCAGATAACACCGTTTTCACAAGTCATCTAAAAGGCGGATATAAAATGGAGCAGCTATTTACTGGGGCTGCTCTGCCTTTGCCTCCTCCCCACTCATTTCTTCCCTTGCTGTGGGAATTGTAGCTCCCTGCCGACCATCTGATCACCTGGAAAAGGCATCTGCAAAATGACGGTGGCATCCCCAGATCAAGATTTTTCAGAGGAGGGGCAAAGTCCTGGAACTATTTGATTCCATTCATAGGGGATAACTGAAGGTTCGGGACTCCTTGTCCTGGCACGAAAAGGCTTCATTAAACGAACCTCGGTGCACTGAGAGAGGTGCTGCCAAGGATCAGTGCATGAGCAGCAAGGTTAAATAGATGGGCTTCCTTTCACAGCTTCCCCAAATCCCCGCATCCAGCTGCCTTGTTGGATTCAGCATGGAGCTGGAATTTGTGCCTAAATCACTTCTGTGAGATGTGCTGGTGAGATGCTGGATTTTGAGATTGTGTTTGTCTGTGTGTTTCTGTGCTTCCACACACAGCTCAGATGGGAAATGATGCTTCTAAATCACACACAGGGTGAGTGCAGTGAGTAGTTTGTCACCTCCTCATCCCCAGGAGTGAACATGGATGCTTTGTTGTGCAACGAAAAGCTTCAGGTCTGTCTTTGAATGCGGTGCTGCCAGTGTAGGAGGTCTCACACAGACACGATGCAATACCTCATAGGGTTAGCATTCTACGTACACTGACTGCATCGGTGCAGATCACTGTGTTATTTAACCTTACATTCTACATATGCCTGTAATCATGTTTGCATGTACAGAAGGTGCCTGATAACTTTGTGCAGCATTACATAGGTATTGTTTGATGAACCTCTTGGCGTCTTGGAGGGAGCCTTTTACTGGGTGTAACAGAGTTGTCACTGTGATCATGGTGATTTTTGCTCTATGGAAGAGGACACTTGAATCAATTCCTGGTCATTTCAGGTAGAGTTCGCCTTATCATCCAATAAGGACTGCTGCTGTTTGTTCTCCCAGGGGCTGCACAGAACTGCTCGGAATAGAGAGGAGGAAGAGTCTGTTTTCCTCCACCATTCACCCTCTGGAGGGCTGGATGCTGTGGAGCAGAGGAGAGGCAGAGATAGCAGTGTGTCTTTTGCCGTGCAGTGTGGCACACAAGGTTTGATGCTGGATTTGGGGTTTGGATGCCTTGAGCTTGCCCTTGGGAAGTACAGCATGAGCGGCTCCCCTGCACTTTTGCCTGCGAGGTCTCTAAAGCTTGAGAGGCGATGGAAGGAACACTGCACGCAAACTGATACGTAGTGCAGTGTTCACCGTGTCCAGTGTTGCCGATTCCAAGGCTCAAAAATTAGGTCAGCCTTTTCTCCCCTGTCCATCAGTGGACTGGCTTACAAATCAGAATTGTAAGAAATACCTTGTGGATAGTCAGTTTTAGTGTTGAAATACTGAGGGTTTACATTTTTGTATTTTTTCTTTACAGTCTGGGCTAGTAGTTGACTTTAAGGGGAAAAAAGCAGATACAAGAGCTAGAAAACAAAAGGAAAGCTGCGCGATGAAATCATGCAGTTTCAAGGGCTGGGGCTTTAAGATAGTCTTGAATCTTGTGATAAAATCGTGAGACATGACAACACTGAAACTGGTTGCACAGACACAAGATAGATGATGTGATGCTGACCACAACTTTGCAGTCAGTGCAGAACAGGAAAAATCATGCTTAGCACCATGTCAGCTCATCTGATTTCATCTCTCTGTTCAAACGTCCCAGTTGATATGTGCACATATATTCCCAACTGAAACACTAGTACTTAAATGGAAAAAACCTGAGTCTGTTAGCACATGATGCTACATGAAAACGTAAGAATTAAAAACTCAGTTTCTGATGTGTTTTCACTCTTATCTTCAGTGATCTGAAGGGGGTAGCCTATTTCTTCCTGCCTTTCTTCCCTATCCCACTTCTGATTGTCTTCTTTTGCTGAAGGCTGATAAAGCTGTGGAATCTGGGAAGTTGTCAGGAATGAGAAAATCAAACAATTGTGAGTGTGCAAGCTTTTGGGTAAGGGAAGCTACTCTGGTAAGCAAAGTGGTAGGGGGTGCCAGTATTTCTGTGAAGGCATCAGCCTTTCAACAGTCAATGCATTAATGCTCTTTTTAGTTCCCTACTGTATTTATCCAGTGGAGACATTTGACTCCCAGCTCTGCTGCCTTTTGTGAGGGAGAGTGAAAGTAGCACAGCACACCTTGGGCATAAATCACCACCTCTGGCAGCCACAGGGATCTGATACCTCCAATTCCCTGCATAACTGTGTTTTCTTTATACCCTGAGTGTTTGTGCCTTCATACACTGATCTCCAAGGCTGTTTCCTGCCATTACATCAGTCTGCTAAAGCAAGTGGGATAGATCTTATGCCCACCCCTTGGTCAGATGCTGTTGCCAAAGGTGAGGCTGTTACAGCCAGCTGAAGTCACCTGAGCTTGTCTTGGTGGAAGATAGCTTTGATTATGGCTGATAGGAAAATCTCTTTGTCCTTCAATTTTTAATGCGGTCTATACCAATGATTTTCATGATGCATTTATGAACTCAGTATTTTCAGCGGATTCAGTGTCTCTACACAGAGAAATCTGAAAGAACCGTGATTTTATTTCAGACAATTTCAATTTTTACATATATATACATAACATACATATATATATATATATATTTTTTTTTTTTTTTTCCTGAAAAAGTGAGGCATGAAATTCAAGCGCTTCAGAAGCTGTTTTCTATTTTGATTATTCTTTTCCCAGTAACGTGCAGTTATGGCATGAAATTTAGAGACTGGATTTGGGCACTGCATTGTGCAACAAACCATTTTGAGTTCTGTTGAGCAGGTACACATCTCAGCACGTTTGCTTCTTCTGGCACCTCCATAATGTCATTTCTGGGTGAATGTGACCTGTTCTAAACTGAAATATTTGGACTGTCGGCTTTGATGCTCAGGTTGGGATATAGTAGCTATACCTCTCTGAGGCACAACAGATAAAACCAAAGGAAGTTGCAGACCAAGTTGTTCAGTATCTCAACAGTCAGATCAGTATGTTTGCACCTGGGCACCCAAAGATGGAGGTAGACAAAACTGGTGTGGTGCTTGCTTTAAATTATTTGATTGGGGTAGCAGGTGATGAGTTAGCACTGGATGCACCAACCCTACTGAACAATATAAAATGTGTAAAAAGCAGTTTAAGCTGTGGCACAAGGTTGAGTACTGAGCCAGTTCTGCCTCACGATGGTGGCTGGACTGTAAAAGTACACTAATTCCCATGGCTTTGTGTTTCCACAGCCTCAGAGAGATCTGTGTGTCCATCCCTGGATGAAGCACCTCCCTTCTCAGTGCCCTTCAAACCATACGCGTGGAGCAGCCTGGGAGGCTCTGAGCTGAGACACCTTGTACAAAGCTACCGGCCCTGCCCAGCGCTGGAGCGAACTTCAGCCTTGAGGCTCTTTTGCGAGCGGGGCTCTGAGCCCACCCTGTATGGTGCAGAGAGCAGCTCTTCCCTTGGACTTTATGGTGATTTTGGCTCCCCAGGCCCAGGGCTGTTTGAGCGGCCTCCAGCAGCAGCACCTGGACTCTATACTGAGACACAGACTGGGCTGCAGCAGGAGAAGGGACCTGGTGGCCTCAAGGTGGAGTCGGACCTCTTGTGCCGCCCTTTGCTCATTAGTGCTGGCTCTTACAAATGCGTCAAGTGCAGCAAGGTAGGGACCCCTTTCTCCCACTCTGGTTGTGACTGTTCCCCAGCCCCTTTTCCCTGGCTAACCTGACCCTGCCTGCTCTCTCTGTTTCAGGTCTTCTCCACACCACATGGCCTCGAGGTACATGTGCGCCGTTCACACAGTGGCACAAGGCCTTTTGCCTGTGACATGTGTGGCAAGACCTTCGGCCACGCAGTCAGCCTGGAGCAGCACAAGGCCGTGCACTCACAGGTGAGAGCAGGGCAGGCTGCCAGGATGAAGGTGGGAGGGCCAGGGCCAACTGCTTGCTTCAGCAGGCACTGGGAGGGCCATGAAGGCAATCACAGGCAGTAGGTGGGCGTTTAAACCGAGGGGAAGAAAGCATCATAGGGCTGCAGGGTGCAGTTGTGGGTGAAGAGTATGGTGGTAGGCAGAATAAGGGGTGGGCAGCTATCAAGCAAAGGAAGAATAGGAAAAAATTGACAAAGTACAGGGTACTGACTTTGTTTCCGTTCCCCTGACCTTGTGCGTGTCTGTATTAAGCAATGGGTCTTTTGGCACTCCAGGAGTAACAGATAATAAATAATAAATTTTTTGCTCTCTGAGCTGGAAACTGTGAGGAGGGTGTGGACTTTGTTGACATCTAAAGCAAGTCACTGTGCTTTCTTCTGACACAGCTCTCCTCATTTTTTCTCCTCCCTCTCCACCAAAGAAGTGAATCTTCCCTTGTTGGTAGTCATTGTGTCCATGCAGGGAACATCTGAAAGACCAGTCAGGTATAGAGCACAGACTTCATCCGTCTCGACACCCTCTGAGTCACACACCAAAAGAATATGGTAGTTAATTTTGGTAGGAGTATTTGTAACATTTTCCATCTGCTGATATTGTTCCATATTTCCCCTTCACCCACCCACTTAACCTGGAAAATCTTCCTTCCTCAGATTGGGTTTGGGAGGATAGAATTACAGCACTGTTTGTTTGCTGTTTTATTTACAGTTGCATGAGCGTGCATCAGCAGAGCGCACAATGAAAAGAAATATCTCATCACCCAGTGAATAACTTTGAAAAGAGCAGTACTGCAAATTAAGTCCAAGGAGGGGAGAAAATTTCTGGGACTGTGCATAAAAAGCCAAATAAGGTGCCTATATTAAGCACAGCAGGAGGAGGAAGGTGTAATGGGAGTTAAAGGAAAAGATGATCTGTGGTGGAAGAAAGTGATGAGGAGGTTTGTGTTAGGGAGAGACAGCAGTTTTAGTGTGTTTAGTTAGATTTGTGGAAGCAGTGAGCCAAAAAGCTCTTTTCCCCACATGCTCTAGGTACCTTTCGCTTAATTATAATGAAAGTAGAAATATGCAGATGGTCGTTAGGCTTCCAGCACAAATCAACCTGCCACAGAGATTTCCCCAGAGAGCCACACACACCTCAGCACCCACTTTCCTGCAGAGTGCACTTTGAACAGTGCTGCAGCTGCTGGTCTTCCCAGCAGAATGATTATGGGTCCATGTTGAAATGTGCAGGCAGAGGGAAGGGGTTCATTATCTTCTTTTTATTATGCAGCACAGTCATGTTGGTTGTAGCATCTCCTCAGGCCAGCTTTCTGCAGATGTAGAAGTCTTTTCTATGGCAGAAGGGACAACACTCTTGTGTTGCTGGCCAGACCGCTGCTGTGGGATCTCTGACATAGTGTAATGTGGGTGTGTTTGGGCTCCTCTTTCTGCAGGAACGCAGCTTTGATTGTAAGATCTGTGGGAAGAGTTTTAAGAGATCTTCTACTCTGTCCACCCACCTGCTCATCCACTCGGACACCCGGCCCTATCCCTGCCAGTACTGTGGGAAGCGGTTCCACCAGAAATCTGATATGAAGAAACACACCTTCATTCACACAGGTATGCCTTGCAGCTGCTGGTGTTCAGCCTCAGATATAGGGGCAGGTCTCTGAAGTGGTCTCTCTGCAGCAGCCTGTTGCTCCTCAGCTGGGACAGCACTTACACCGCCCTGTGCTTCTCATGGCCCTGCTGTGGTTCACGCTGTCTGAGCTCTACTTGTGCAAATGAGGGTGATTTGAATGTGGTTTCATGAACAGCAGCTGCAAAATAACCCAAATCCTCGCAATCCAATCAGTGTTCCCTTAATAGGATCTACCAATGTTTATTTAAACGGCTTTTGTGTAAGATGATTTGTAGAGCATTATATTCTTGCGGCCTTGATTTACAGCTGAGGTCCCTGGAAAATGATAGGTGAGTTTGACTGCAGCATCTCCTAGTACCGGATCTACCAATTTACAATAGGAACAAGAGGAGTCTCCTCCTCTAGGTCAAACAGCAAACTGGCGGCCCCAGGGTCCAACTCTTAGTCTAAATATTTGTTCAGAGATTGATTGTCTGCACTTCCACCCGGACTTTCTGAGAAAGGGCTGCAGCCTGATACAGAATGGAAAGAGAGGTGCAGAGTTCTCAAGTTTCACTGTTAGTAATAAACATGGAAACTAATAAAGTGCAGGTGAATCACAAAAGGAAATTGTTTTTAAAATATTGCTCAGTGAGAAGGCAGGTTTGTCAGAGATCTGTAAAAATAAATTTTACTTTACGTACCTCCGCTACGTTCATTTAAGGCAGAAGGAGATGAATGATGTGTGAGATACAGACACATCTGTAGGCACAAAATAATAGCTGCAGTAGCTTAACCCAAGGTTTGGGTGACCAAAATCCTGGTTCCTGAGAGTGGAATATTAGCAGATATCAAGAGTGAAATGTTGAAGTGGTAAATATGTAGGAAGGTGGCATCATATGAAGTGCTGCTCGGCTGTGATTTTCCTGGATCACAAGCAGTGAACAATAGTACCTATAAAGATTCTCCACAAGATTACTGCTGAATGGAAATGAACTATTTAGGAAGAAAAGTGAGAAGTATTTCCACAGTAACTTTTTCAAATGAGATTTCAACTAAATTCTGAATGGGCCAAAACGTCCTTTGTATTATGATTCTGAAGTCACCAACTGTATCTGGGCTGTTATTTGATAACATAGAACCAGCTTCTTAACTGAGCTAGGGAAAATTTCATATGCAGTGTCAACGTGCAAAATGCATTGGAGGCTCAGTTCACACAGATTTTATTATTCTAAGAATCTGATTTTCAGAAGTACGAAGAGTGCTTTTTGCTCCAGCTGAGTCAGTGGGCTTTGCAGGTGTGAAGCCATTCTTGAAATCAGGCTTGGTTTTGTGGTCGGGGTTCCCTTTTTTCCCGTTATTTGATAGTAAACACTATGGAAACACACTGGGATCCTGCTACTATGGAGACCAATGGAACTGTGCCACTGGCCCCTCTGTGAGAGAAGCTTGGAGCCTGGATTTATTCCCATTTCCATTATTTGCCAAGAGAACTTCAGGACTCTCTTGGAGTGACTGCTAGCATTCCAGAGTGAGGACTGGGGTTTGAACCCTGGCCCTTCAGGTTTCACTCAAGGGCGTTTGCAGGCAGGCCACAGCTCACTGCTTTTGACTCAGCAACATTCACTTCTATGTGCACCTAAACTGATGGCATAACTGATGTCAGGCAGCCATCACAAGCCGAGGTCTTCCCAGGAATTCCTGATGTTTCTAGGAAAAAAACCCAAAAAAGGTGATTTAAATCTCACAGGGGCCGTGCAGCCAAATACCAACGTGTTCACAAGCTGTGATGTCATCAGAGCACTCTTTGCTTCAAGCTGCTTCCAGGACTGTACTGCAGCAATGCAAATATAACCAGATCCCTGCCTGCTAAGTCACGGTGCAGGCACAGCTGATGACTCAAGGCGGCCAACTGCATGATCTTAGTAAGAATGTCTTTTTTGTAGTCATGGAGGAATCACTTCAGTTAGCTCTGAGGCCCAGAGTACAATCCCTATTTGCTCTGACCCTGAGTGTGCAGCACATTACCCCTTTCACACCTTCTTTAACACCTTTTGCTTGCAGGTGAGAAACCTCACAAGTGTCAGGTGTGTGGAAAAGCCTTTAGTCAGAGCTCCAACCTCATCACTCACAGTCGGAAGCACACAGGATTCAAGCCCTTTGGCTGTGATCTGTGTGGCAAAGGCTTCCAAAGAAAGGTGGATTTACGGAGACACCGGGAGACACAGCATGGCCTCAAATGAGCCCTGCAATGCAGAAAGCACCTACAACACTAGGAGAACAGACTCCCTTGGCTTCCCTGCTGGACCTGAGCCCTGTCTGTAGAACAGACCCTGGCGTTACCTTTCCGACCAGGAGCTTGGAAAGGACAGGGCTGTGCATTGGCAGCTCAACCTACGTGACTGCGAGAGTGGAAATTAAAGGTTGGGGTTTCTATCTCTTGTCCTCCGTTTCTGAAATAACACTGGAAGATAAGCCTTTTTGATACAAAGCCTGTTACTCTAAAGGTGGATAAGCTACCAAATACCTGTAAGCTGGAAAGTATTCCTCCCATGGCCAAGATAAAAATCCTAATGTTTTCAATAGCTTGAATTACTTTGCATGGATACGTGGGCATAACAGTGTTTACATGGTACTCACAGAGAGCAGTCAGTAAATGGCACAAGCAGCGCTTGCCTTGGTTGAGTTTCAGTGCTGAAAGGCTCTACTATTGGTTTCCTGTCAGTTTGACATCAGGCTATTTTTTAAGCTGAGGCACCAGCTTGGGCCTGCTTCTGCTCTCACTTATTCTGGTGTAAATGAGGAGTTGCATTGACAGTTAGGAGGAGACCCTTTTTATCTCCCAAAGCTATCTCTGTGCCTAAGCAAGGCCTGGCTGTGTGTGTTTGAGGCTTGTGGGGTTGTCTTGCTACATTCACTGGAGAAAAGGAAGCTTGTGAAAGACAACTGGAAAAACCAAAGCACAGAGTTCTGCCTTATAACCAGGAACCCACCTAAGGACTGGTCCTGACTGAGAGCGGGGGCACAGGGCAAGCAAAGACTTTCAATAACAGTCATTGGCTTCTGCACTCAGTCTTGTTATAAATAACTGGAAAATAGCTACTCAGTAGTCTCCTTTGTATATTTGTTTTTGTTCTCTTTTTTAAGTTTTTAAAGGGAGACTCTCCTGAGGTGGGCAGGAATCAATGTAAAACAGTAATTGACTGGATTTGCCTTAAATGACCCTGCATGTACCTCAGTTAAAAAACAAAACAAAACAAAAAAAAGCTGTTTTTACTTTGTTACCAGGTTTGTAAATGTCCTATTTAGATTTTATGGAGTGTCTTAATGTTTATTAGTGTGTATTTATTGGAACAATGTTTTAAATTAATAAACTATTGAAGATCATCCACAGTGATCTTGGTTTAATGCGTGACTTCAACATATTTGTGAACGTCGGCTGTTACGGATACACCTCATCCAGTGATGGTCAGAGATACGGCATTCAAACGGGGAATGAAGGAACAACAGAATTTGCACGGTGTATTTTGCAGAAGAGCTGTAGTGATTAAAGAACACCAGTGTCCTGCTTAGTGTCCAGGTCCCACTGCTCTCAGTTAATCACTTAGCAGTTTTGAAGGCTGGAGTGTCCTATGGAATGTCACCAGGAAACAGTTTAGAGGGAGAAGAGCCGTTTTAAGTGTATGCATTTGAAATGCAGATTGCCAGAAGACCGTGCTCAGCACAGGAGGGACTTGGATCTCCTCGGAGATAAATCGTCTGCGCCAGGAGCTTTCAGGAACACCTGGAGACCTGGTGCATCGCTTACACAGCACCATGGTTTTATGGTCCTTGTGACCAGTGGCCTGAATGAAGTCACACCCACACTGAGTGCTGCTGTGCCAGACGTGTTAGAACTCCAGTATGAACTGCAGTCAGCAGTCAGGATGGACTTGCAATTGCCTTTTCTCTGCCCACCTCGTTAGCAGGGCTTGCTGCACTATCACTGCAGCTCTTGCAAAAGAGAAACAGAAGGAAGGCAGAGGGTCCCCGTGCCCTTTTTCCAGCAGAGCCCTTTTGGTGTGCACGTCACCTCGTTCTGTTTCTGGTTTTGCTTATGCCTTTATTTAGGATACAGCCTTGTTAGTTGCAGATAGGACGGCAGGCTAATGAGTGGTTGCAGGGTTAGCTTTGCTAAAGAGCTCTCCCTCTTTAACAGAAGGACACGGAGCAGCTCTCAGTGCAGTGAGTGGCGTTGCCGTGCACCTGCTGTGCTGCATCAGGTGTGTGAGATGCCCATCGCTGCGGTCCGGCTGTGGGGCGGCAGTTAATTCAGGCTCCCGCCGCCCCCCAAGGGCCGAGGCGTGGCGCTGCCCTCCGCAACGCGGCGGCCGTTCCTGGGGTCGCGGTGCGGGCTCCGAGCGAGCAGCCAGCTGTTCTCACCCCGCGTTAAGCCCGTTTTGTGGCGTCTATGAACGCAGAATGTCGGTGTAGGAAACGAAGCGGGCGCCTGGAGAGGCCCGGCGGTGCCCCAGGCCCTGCCCCATCCCGCCCGCAGGAGGCTCGAGGTAGGCCGGGATGACCCCGGGGCGCTCCGCGTTTCGCTCACGGGAATTATGTTGCTGTGCACCGAGCGAGTGACTGTGAAAATACGATACTAGGGTGCCAGCCCAGCGAAGTGTCTCATGTTCAGACGGGATAACCTGTATTGTGCGAGCCTTGCACGAGTGTGCTGCTGAGTGCTGGGGCTGTCAGGGTGTCAGGGCCCTGTGGTGAGGACATGGCTGGTGTGTCCAGGTTGTCCTTCCAGAGGGGAAGTTTCTGGGAAGAAAGGAATCTGGAGGGTGTATTACTGGCTTAAGGCTGGCTGCTTTTGGCATGTTTAGACATGGTGAGCCGCAGGCTCAAGCCCCTGCTGGGCCTCGTGCTGCTCCCAACCCTCGTGGGGCTGCCCAGGTGGGCAGCAGGAGCTCAGCTGGGAGCTGAGCGGCTTGAAGGTGTCTGCTCCAAATGAGCGGGGTGGAAAAACCTCTATCTGCGGAGAATCAGAACAGGCTACTGAGAGGCCGCAGTGCAAGTCTAAAGATTGGAAATATCTCTCTCGGTGTTATTACTGCTTGCCATTAAAAATACATTATGCATATTACATGACTCATTATTCATGAAGCAGGTTCCATACCTTTTGTCTGCCAGAGTAACAGTAGAAAGGGTAAGGGGAGACACTGGAGCACACCTTTGTTTCTTTCTGTAAATTTTTAATAACACCTCTAGCTAACCAGTTGGTGAAGCTCAGTTCCTGCATAAAAGTGGAAAGGCAGAGCTATCTGCAGGATGACTAAGCCTTTCAGAAGCTAATTTGAGCTTGTGTTCATCCACACCAACAATGATTAAATTACCTATCAAATGTGCAGAGCTATCAGGATTCAGGGCACTGAAAAATGAGGTGAATTTATCTGATTGATTTCAAAGACACGAGTGGAACCAGTGAGTTTAAAAAAAAGAAAAGGAACACCTATTCCTTATAGATTTTATAAATGCACTCCTGGCAAGCTAATGAACCTGTTGCTACTCCTCCAGAAGTTGTTTTGCCTGCCCAGAAAACAAGTGTATCAGTTGGAATCAGAATGCTTTATCCAAATCAGTTAGCAGGATGAATTAATTCATGAGGCAGAAACAAATCAACTTATTGGGTTCCATCCTTATAGTGAGCAGAGATGTTTAAAATTAAAATATGCAAACATCTGTGCTTTCTATATCGCTGGTGTCCAAGAGCAGGTAGTAACACTCAGATTGGATATTGCAACAGAATGGAGAGCACAGCTCTTCTGGGTCTTGCTCCTTCCTCAAGCAAAACCTTGGTTGCAGTTGATGGGGGAGGAGGAAGAGGTTTCTAGAATAAGCCCTGGGTGAAAGATTGCGAGACTCGTGCAACTGTGTTTGCAAGCTGTGCTGCTGTTGCGTGTTGATAAAGAGCTACTCTGTTTTCTGCGTTTTCTTTCCTTGAGAGAAAGAAAAAATACAAACAGGTCAGTTGTGTCAAATTCTTCCCCAGTGTAACCCTGGTTCACATCAGGAATGGATTTTGCTTTTATTTGGTCTTACTCTAAACTTTACAGTGAAATGCAGCTCAGCCCATATAGCACTTTGAGAGAATTCTGATTGAGAAAAGCACTGAAATATGCATGCAAGTCAGTGAAGTGCTTCTCTAGCAGGACCTTGCTTGGGAGATGCCTGCTTGGAGCTCAAATTATGGAGAATCTCCACCTCAGTCCAGCACGGAGCCCCATCCTGCCTGCTGGGCAAAATCTCACCTGCAGCTGAGCTGACTTTTGAAGATGGCAAAGGCAGAAATTGGTTTTTATTGTCATTAGGACCATGGTTATTTCCAATGCTTTCTGCTCTGATGAATTCACTGGTTGAAATAGGTTTAAGGCCTATACTTATCTGTAGTGCATTGCGAAGCATTTGAAGTAGTGGAAGTAGATCTGAAAATGTGTTTGTACATCTGAAGCTGTAGATGTATCTGAATATGTGTTGAATATCGGTATCTATTGTTTGTGTAGTTGGTGGGGAAAGGGAAGGAGAGGGGGGAAAAAGAAACAATTGTCAGAGAATATCCTAAATATCAGACGGGTCTGTAATATACACGATGTGTGGACTGCAAATAGAAGAAGGATGTAAATCTGGACGAAAAGATTTCATGTGTTATAGAAAATGCTGGCTGCACCTTTCTAGCATGATGCTGCCTAACATTAACCTGGAGAATGGGATTCATCTTTCAAAAACAAACAAAAAAACCACTTTTGTGCGCTTCTACTTCTCATCTGCTTTTGTTTTGTGGGTTTTGTTTTGTTTTGTTTTGAGTAGGGGAGATGTAACAAAACAATACAGACTAAGACAGACCTAGAATGGAAACCTGATGTCTGAGTTAAGGATGACTTTCTCCCTTTGCTGCCACCCAGCCCACTTCCCAACATGTGTGAGCTCTGGCTGCAGGATGCTGCTGCGCATGGGGTACTCCCACACCCAGCATTAAAGGAAAATTAAGCTCCTCTGAGGTGATTGGTGTTTCAATGTGATGTATCTACTTCTATTTTACCCTTTCTGCTTTTTTCTCACATGAATAACAAATTCCCAGAACTCACTGACAGGTCAGCAGGTGAGTTCAAGGGTAATAAGAAGCAAGGGTAAAAAAGACAGGAAAGTGAATTCCGAGGGTTGTTCAAGAGTGCACTGCTCTGACAAGAACAGGCAAAACAGATGGTTTTGGTTCGTATTGGAATCGGTAGGTATTGAAGAGCTACAAAAAATTAACTGCATTTCATTAAGTCGTCATCCCGAAGAGATGGGCTGTTCACTTAATACAAGTGATTTAGGCTAGCTAGGTCTAGTTAACCAGGGGTTAAGCCAAGGGGCTGTATGTTATCAGCTAACTCTGCTAACTTTGCAGCTTCACAGATGGTCGGCTCTGCCTCTGCTGTCACTTTCTCCTCTCTGCAGCACAGCGATGTGCACAGAACACAGGAGGGTGACCAGCTCCATGAAAGGCAGCAGGGGAGCCTCTCTTGCTGCTGCTTCTCAGGCTGGGTCAGGTTCTGGGGGCTCCTGGTGCTGCATCTGGTGGGGTTTGACAATGCACCAATTCCTGTGGCCAGCTGGGGAGTTGGGGCTGTTTGCCTCCTCTCCCTGATCCCAGGCAAGGGGGGAGATGTTCCTGCCTTCGTTTCCTTCCCACTTTCCCCAGCCAAAGTTGCATCACAGCCATTTGCAGGGGATGGAAAGGACGGTTGCAGTTATGGGAGGAAGGGGTTTGATGCAAGTGGAGTGAACTTTGTTCTTCTCTGAACATCAAATACCTCAATCTGAAACCTTTCGCTTGGCACAGAATGGGACTCCAGACAGATGTCGGGCACAAAGGAGCACGAGCCTGATGAGTGTGAAGTGCCTCGAAGTGCCTGGCATCACAGAGCATTGGGGGATGTCTGGCTACTGCTTCTCCCTTTTCAGAACACTGTGGTTTGGTTTAACTGTGGCTCTTTCCACTTGCCATTGGGATGTCCGTTTCATTCCTGTGCAGGTTCAGTTGCTGAAATCTTGTGTTTGAGCAATGCTTTTGTGGCTCTTGGCAGGATGGTGAAGGCTGCTGCAGACTTTGTTCTGGTGCTTTGGAAAGCTTAAAGGTTATGCTCTTTTGTTCAGTGCTTTATGTCTTAGCAGGGGCTGGAGAGCCAAGGAGCTGTCTGTGAAGTGCAGGCTTGAGATATGGTTCTCTACTGAGAAAATTTGTTGGGCCATCAGGGTGCTGTGCAGGAAAGAGAAACTCAGAAGAACATCCCAGTACTGGCAGGATTGGGTGCTGGTCCTGTTCCTGTGGATCAGGGGAAGCACTGCAATCAATCAGCATCACTCAGCATGGCAGGTGTTAGTGAGGATGTACGCACCACCAAAGTTCTTGCAGTTCCCTGTTCCCTCTCAGGTAGCTGAGGGTCAGCATTCAGTGAGGCTCCTGGTGGCACAGCAGGTAAGCCCAGCCTACGGGGTACTGCTGCCTCCTGGCCACTGGGGCTTGGTGGTGCTGCAGCTCTGCTGGCTTTGGTTTGAGTAGGGGATGAAAGGTTAAAACAAAACCTGGCTTCCTTGTGTCCTGGCTTTCCTGAATTCTGGAGAATCTAACAACTACTCAGCCTCACTTCATGCCCAGAGAGCTGTCTCAGGCTCCTCCCAGCTCTGCTACTTGGGGCTACTTGATGCTGTGCTGCCCCTGACACCCTGTGCCATGCGGGAGCACCTGCAGGTGCCTTTGCTAGGAGCTGCTCCCGTGGATGGACCCCTGCCAGGCCAGGAGCAGCGGGGAAATGTGCTGGGTGCTCTGGTTCCTGCCATTTCAGTCCCATTGCTCAAAGGGTGTTCCTGTTCTTGCTGTGGTAAGGATGCTGTATTTGCTGTGGTTGAAGGATAGTGACAGGAGTCAAGTGTGTAAGTTAAAGGAGCTAAGGTATCACTTTGGCATGGCCCATGGGGACATGGCTTCATCTCTGATCACACGGACACCACAGCTGCCCCAGCCATGCTACTGGGAGGTCTCTTGCTCTTAGCGGCATAGCCAAATATTTTGTCAACTTACATGATTGTGAAATGGGCTGAACTCTTTGCCCAGCAGTATGAAAGGGCTTTTCAAAGACCCTTTTTATTGTCAGCTCAGTACAAAACAGTCTTCGTGTGTCTGAGAATCTGTCTTAACAGCTTTATTTGGTGCCCCGAGGACTGAAATCCACTTGAGTGGGGTAGAAACAAACAAAAATGTCACTCTGTGTAAAGGCGGCTCGGGCTCAGGAGGAGCCCAAAGGCTGCGGCTCATGGGAGATGGTGTCCAGTTCCTCATGGAGACCCGAGAGGGCTCTGGGCTGGGAGCCTGTGTGTGTCTGCAGCCCTATAGCACTGTAAGAGAAATTTCAGATAGGGCAACTGCTCATCTCACTAACTGTAGCTCTCAAATGTATGTTGTAACAGCGATTGACAAAGAGGTGGAGGAAACTCCACAATAATGCTTGAGTGAAAATGTGTGTCCACAGCAGCAAGTGCCTGCACCAGGCTCTGGGCAGCGTGGCCTGCAGCATCAGTGTGAGGTGCATGGTGGGGTAGTGCTGGGGAGGTCTAATTCCACTTCAGGAAGGCATCCAGTGCCTTGAAAGGGAGATACGGCCTGGATGTGACCTGGGAGATGGATGCTCAAGTACACGCTGCAGTCTGGAGTGGGGGGGCTAGGCTGGCCTTGCTGGGATGTACAGAGCTGAGTGTGTTGGAATGGAATGCAAAAAGTGATGCTAAGATAGGTCACGACACAGAGCTGTCCGGGCACACAACATATGGACTGCGTGTGTTGAATGGTTCCTTTGGTGGGAAACTGGTGTGGCCCTTCTGGATTTGTGACTACTTGAGGAGGCTCTGTGTGCTGCTGAGATGCTGGTTTGGGCTAAACCACTCAATAATGAGAACAAAAAGCGTCTTTGCAGGATGCTGTCTGAAATAAATTTGGTTTCCTAACCTGTGCAGTACTTTTACTTTAGTTCCCACATTGTTTTCTCTCCCTCCCCCATGTTCTACAACACAAGCTCTACAACTGCCAAAACCACACCTGAATGATGACTTCTAGCAGGTGAGAGCAGACACATGGGGAATTGAAGCTTGGTGTGGTGGTGGTAAATGAAAGAATTGAAAGCTGAAGCAACTTAAACCACTCAAACCACCTCTGTTGCCTTCAGCCTTCTGGCACAAACTGTTTCTTTGTCTGTGTACAGGCTTTTTGCACAGTGAGACAAATGGGGGAGGAGGGAGGACTGTCATGTCATTGCCTTCCTGCAGGAGCCGTGCCAGCACTCCCAAAGGCAGGGCAATGGTGGTCAAGCTCTTGCAGAAAGCCTAGCGTGAGATGTTCCTTGGAGGAACTGTGCCTGGAGTGGTGAGCTCTCTGTGGGAATGGACCTTCTTAGGTCTCCTCAGGGCAGGAATGCATGGATTCATTGCTGTACTTGCTGGTGATCCTCAGCCCTTTAGCTGTTGCAGGCAGGTTGCACGTGTGGGGCTGCACATGTGCTGAGGCACTGGATTGGCTTTCTTCCTGTGGTTAAAGGCTTCACGCACACTTCTCAGGATCAGAGCATTACATGAACAACCTTACAAAGTAAACACATCCACCTAGAATTTTTATTTTCCCAAATCACTCCTTTAGCTAATGTTTCAAAGGTGTATATACGCAACGCATCTGGTACAAACCAAATACTTTCAGTCTGTTGGATCCCAGAGTCAATATTTGCCCAAGGTATTACAAAGATGATCATGAAGTTCTGACTAAAGGGAATAGTGCTCTGCTTGAAGGCTCATTTGATCTGGTGTGTGGGCAAATGGACCCAGAGCTCAGTGATGGGGTGTCTCTGATGTTGCTGTCCTGTGGTGCTGCTGTTAGTGGCAGTTTTGGGTCACCCCCTCGATGTTTTGTGGGCAGGGGTGACTCAGTGTTGCTGCTGCTGGCAGGTGCGTGCTGTTCCTGCACCTTCTCCTTATGTGCCAGGTGTCTCCTGAAAATGGGACGTGATGGGGATGTGCGGTGGTGGTGGGTCAGTCACTGTGTGCGACCATCTTACTTGTACTCCTGTTCCAGATCTTTGCACCAAACTGTTTATCCTGTGTGACCTGTGGTTCCTGGTGCTATTGCAGCTTTGTGTAGGCTTCCTGCTGACATACTTGCTGTGCTTGTAGTTGGGTTATGGAGGCTGGCCTAATTTGTGGCTGAATCAGTCCTAGAAATTGTATTAGCGTCTGACTTGTCTTCTGGTTAATAGAAGATTGCTTGGGTCAACAAAGGTCAAACCTCGAGTTTCCTTTTTGGTATTTAAGCAGTTCTGCAGGTAGATGAACTCCCATTGCCTCAACAGTGTCTGGGAGCTGACACGCTCACAACAGGTTTTTCTTACTCTAACTGAAATCAAACAGTGAGAGCCCTACTGTAGGATGCCCTACATCCAGTCTGTCATGGAGCAGTCTGTGCTCTCAACTGAACCGAACCTATCTGTAGATCCATATCCCAGTCAGTGAGATGTGGGCTGCATCCAGCTGCTGGAGCAAGCACCTTGCTGATGCTGGTGCAGTGCAGAACTCAGCAGAGATGAGGCTGCTTGGGGAGAAACGTTTGTTTCCTGGTCACTGCTGGCTATCAGGCTGCTGAGCGTTGCTCTTATCTGCACTACTTCCGCTGCAGTTCTGCATGGCTCAGCACGTTTTGGGCTTGTGCTGAGGGCAGCATCTGTTTTTTCGCTCCGCTCTGCTTCCAGGCTGGAAGTGGTGCTTGGAGCTACGTGTAAGCCTGGCTGGAGAAAGAACTTGCACCTCACAGCTGACCGCTGGGTTGCAGTCAGCCTCACATTTGTTGTCTTGAAGCATGCAAGCTAGAATATCCCATGCTGCCAAAAAACAGTCAGTGCTCAGGTCAACCCCTTCACAGAAACAGACCTATGTGGAACAGGGAGACTGCTGTGACAGAAGCTCCCAAGCAGTGGGATCACACCATGCCTCAGCTCTGTGTTGTGGATTGGTCCAGTTAGCACATGCGTGTGGTAAGGTTTGACTCGTCCTCTCCTCTTCTGTAGCAGGTGTTTCTTTTAAACAACTTGTTTGGATCTTTTGCTGCATTTGAAGAAGCAGAGATGCTCTGTGCAGGTTTTTTTTTTTTCTTGTGGGCAACTTAGCAGTCATTGCACTCTCAGAGAAGTTATTCCTTGTGGTTGCTGTATGTTATGACTGTAGGAAACACCACATGTTTAGAAGTTGCCTAGCAATTTCTGTTATGGTCCCTGTCTCGTTTGCCTATAACTGCCAGTGCCTGAATTTGTGTGTGGCTGTTTGCCTGGGTTGCAGTCACTGTGGTTCAGCAGTCTGTGAGCGAGGTTGTGGGGAAGCACTGCTCCAGCTCTGTGCCCTGCTCTCTGTGAGGCTGTAGTTCCCTCTCGTGGCACTCCAGGTGGGATGGCTTCATGCCCTCCTCTGTGTGCTCCCACTTGCAGGGTCTCTGCAGAATTGCTTTGCTTCAAATGGGAAAAGCACTCAATGGACTTAATTCCTTCTAAGCTTCTGTTCTGCGCTCAGTCCTCTGTTACTTCACCTCACAGTGTGCCACAGGGGGTATGGGATTTTCTCTTAGTGACCCTGCTGGGTGAAGAGCCTGCACAGGCTGAGGGTCTCCTGCTGTGTTGCTCCAGGAAATGGAGATCAAGGCAAAGAACTTCGGTTTAGTATCAGGGTACCCCGCACTTGAGAAATCAAATGTGTAGCAGTAGTAAATCAGCAAAGCACCTAATCAGGCATCTGTAGGACTGAGTGTTTCTAGAAGTAAGCACCTCTGAAGTGATTCCTAAATCTAGATAGAGAACTGATTTCTGAGTGTAGCTGTGACTTATGCTGTTGCGAACAAGGTGCTTTGCAGTGCCTCAGTCTGTTTCATTCTTAGTGGCGTGCTTTGCACAAACTAACACAGAAGTCATAGCAGTTAAAAAGTAAAATAAATCCTAACGCACAGAATGACTGCTCTTCATGCAGAACATCATCACAATCTTACATATTGATAGAAAAATCATTGTTTGTCTATTAGAAGTGTGAGGATGTTTCCTTATGCCTGCACTCACAATTGCACTGTGTGTGGTTTCAGGAAGACTAATGTAACAGTCAGATTAAGTGCTTTCTTGCCTATGGCTATTTTACTGGAAATCCTGGTAATGAAGACCTCAGCATAAGCATTTGTGTCAAAAAAGCATGTTTTCAGTGCTCCCACCCTGGAAAGCACTGAAGTAAGGTTCTATATTTCTCTTGTATTATTGATTATTTGTTGTAGCTCTCGACAGAGGGTAGAGGACTAAGCTATTCTGTCTCAAAATGTCAAACCCTAACCTTTGCGCAAACTTTCAGAAGTGCAGCAAGCTGTGTGAAAATGGGCCACTGTGATTGAATAACGTTCATGTGGAAATAGCTGACTCCCACGCAACACTGGATTTCATCATCTGTAACATTGCTTGGGGCTGTAACGGTTTCACAGAACTGTGATGCTCGCGCTGATTTCCTGATGATTTTTCTATCACAATTATGGCTGTGCTTTAACATCTGCACAAAGACAAGTAATATGTAGCCCTGAGACATAGATGCAGATGCTAAAAAGATATTAATGCTTTCATACTGGACATTAAGTGGAACTGTTTATCCTGTCTGACTTCATACCATCGATGCTTTCAGAGGCAGACTTTCATCCTGCTGCATGTGCTGGCTCTCTCTTCTCCTACACGAGTTCCTTTGCATCTGGATACATCAACAAGCATTTTGTTACCATGCAATCTAGCATACAGACCCACCCTTCTAGTCATCTCACTGCTCTGCATGCTCTGATGTGATGTTTTCTGCCAGCTCCACTGTCAGAGATTCCCAGCACCTTCTCCTTCCTCTCCTGACCCTCTCTAAAGCTCTAAGTACTGGTCAGGGCTCTGAGCTGGCACTGCTGTACTGTGCCCATGCTGTATGTGTTGCACTTTACATGTCCTGTGATGCAGTTCATTGAGTGGAAAGTGCTTCTCACTGACTGATGGTCAGAATTTAGATTAAAAAATCAAAATAAAAACAACCCCAAACAATCCACCTACTGAGAAGTATTTCTCACCAAGAGCTAATGTTTGGAGTCCTTGTCAGCCCCATTTACTAAAGGATTCCACTTTTCTCTATATACATGCTTTGTGTCTTTCTTATTTTTCCCCCTACTAGAAGGGTTTATTTTCTGGTGGAAGTAACTCCAGATTTGTAATGTTACTGGGAGAGGCATAATCAGGGTTATTTTATCAGGAAAAAAACCTGCTCTCAGAACATCACCTTGCCCAGTCCTTGAGCATCTCTTTCTTTACTGGAGTCCCAAACCACCCCAGAACTGGGGCTGGACCACCTGGCTTAGGCTTTATCAGGCTATTTGTCTCTCCCATCCTCTGTCATATTTTCCTGTGGGAAATATACTGGAATTCACTGATGATTTCAAACTTGCTCATGTTTTGCAAGACTTAAAAACTAACATAAGTTGGTCTAGTCTGCTGCATTTGTAGGCTCAACTTTCTTCTTTGATGGACAGGAAGCTTATAAATAGACAAAAAGGCTCAGATTTGCCAAAGACCTCAGCTTTCACAAATGAGGCGAGAGCAAATACCCCATTTTTCACCTTTCTTTATTTGAATGTACCTGGCCTCAACATACTTAACCATGTTGAAAATCGAGTTCAGAGGTTGCATTGAGTATATCTACAAATATGACCCATATTTGGTGCTGAATGCCTATGAAAATCTGGCACAATTCAGCTGTAAAATTTTTATTTGGCGTGGAGTGAAGCTTATAGCATCAGCAACGAGACAAAGTCACAGAGAAGTGTTCAGTGAAGTTTCTTTTTCTTTCTGCTCTGGATTTGCTAAAAGTGTAAGGGAAGTATGAGAGCATGTATCACCAAGAAATGCAACTTGAGATGTGCGTTCGGGTGTGCGGAAAGGGATTTTCCTTTGCAAATGGAGAGATGCCTACTATTGATTTTGGTGAAAGCCCACCTCAGTCCCCTTATGCACGTGGGTACCAGGAGCCCAGAGTCTATTTTGGGCACTGTGTCTGACAGTCCACGTGGCCGGGTGAGTCATGCCAGGAGCCTTTCACTTTCCTTTTCTGTGAAAAGGAGTTACCTGTCTCTGGAAAATGCCTTGACATCAATGATGAAACTGCCAGTTGGTGCTCCATTTTGAACGAGTCCTGTCAGGGTGAAGAACTCACCCCAGTATGCAGAAACATGCCCTAAGAGGACAATTTACTCGGTCCCAAAAAAATTAGCAACAGAAAATATGAGTGATCCTGCAGTTTCATTTATCTTCAGTGATCAATTTGTAACCTTGTTCGAAGTTGATTTTGAAACTAGGCAATTTTTTGCAGCAATTGGCTAAAAGTAGGAGCGCTTCTTTGAGCAGTAACTTCTCCTTGAGGTTGCTTTATGAAAGATAATGGCTTCTGATAGGTAGTGGCTGCGGAGATAAGAGGATGTTCTTTGGGGAGCCCTACGTAGGAATGAAATTCTGAACAGAGGTGTTGCTGCTTCTCATGGTGTTAGCTTTAAAAATGAATATCGTGTTTCTGCTGAATGAAGACATAACCCGGCCTGCAACAAACACTTGCGTGGGTTGTTTTTTTCTGTCCAATTTGGTTAGAGAAGTGAAAATGCACATTTTTTGAAAAAAAATTTAAAAAATATGGTGAAATGTGTCCACATGAATGGAAAGCAGTTGATCATAGTGAAATTTAACTCAAAATGAAAAGTCACTTTAAACCTGATTTTCTTTTTTTCTCTCTTTTTTTTTCTTCATGTGTTTAGAAATGTTGAACTGAAACGTTCTGTCAACCTGAACGCTTTTTTTGAGTTGACAAATTAATCAAAACCAACCTTTTCCTGCTGAGGTTTCATTTTCAACCAAGTAGGCCTCTTCAGATTAAAGAAGACGCATACAAATTATTAATCACATTTGCACTGCTTTAGCTTTTGGGTGATTCAAATCTGCTTTAGAAACAAGTGTCATGCCCGTCTATAGGTGCTTCTGTAAGAATATTCTGAGTGCTCTGTGTGTCTGGTGGCAGTTGGATGTCCCCAGGGAAGTGTCCTGACGTGTGGCAGCCACCTCCCTGCTTTGGAACCACAGGTGTGACGGGCACGCAGCTCACAGCCCATATATGAGTGTGGGCAAAGCTGGGCACTTCTTTGCTCGCATTGTGAGTGCGATTCCTGTCACAGGTTCCTTTCAGGCTCTCCATGTGTGGACAGAGGTTTGGAGGCAGCGGGGCTGAGCTGCTGCCAGGGTTGGAGGGCTGAGGGTGAGAGCTGCAGAAGCAGTGGGTGGGCCTGAGAACAGGCAGGAGGCTGGGCATGGGCTGCTGGCCATAGAGAGAGGTTAGGGGATGCAGTGGGATGGCAGGATAGGGAGAACAGAAGGGTTGGGAGATGTGGGAAAAGATGGAACGAGATGGGCAGTTGTGACTCTGAAAGCTGTGACACTTAGTTGTGATTTATTTATTTATTTTTTTTAGTAAGGTTTCCAGTATCACTAGGCATAAAACAAAGGCCTGATGAAGTATCATATGTGAAATACTGAAATCAGAACTTCTGAAGACCTGTGGCTCTTGGAAATTGCATTTTGCTAGTTTTCAGGCTGTAAGACAGGATGCTCCTGGGCCAACCTGCGGGGAACTTCCTTCCTCCCATTTGCAGAGGAAGCAGGGATGTGAAGATCTGTATCTGAGCTGTGCTCCTGACACTGCTGCTCCTTGGTGCTGCTGGCTTTATCAGCTCAGCTTCAGGCGTTGTCTCCTGTGCGTTCAAGGTTATCAGATAGAGATGAGCTAGGAAAAAAAATCCAACTTTTGACTCAGACCCTTAAAATATAAATGATGTAACCCAGAATCCAGCATTACTCTTACTTTACAGATCTTTACTGAAGATCAGCATTCATGTACTGAAATTGGAGAGCAGGGTTTTACCTGTGAATCACCAGATTAAGAAAAGGATGTTTCTTTCAGTGAAACCTGCATAACAGATCATCTTACGGCTGCATGCTGTCAGGGCCTTCAAGACAGCTTAGACATAGCTACATAGCTTTACGTTTTGACCTTTTTTTTTTAATGATGTGACAGCTTCTGAACTGTAGAGGTGAAATTAATAGCATGTTGCAGCCTGTTTGAAGTAGGTTAAGAAACCAGCCAGCAGATCTGATGTATTTTTTTCAGCACAAAGATGACTCCTGCTGCCTGTGCCTGTCCTTCTGCAGCACTGTGAGTCCTTTCAGGTATCTCATGGCACTACAGCCCAGCTGGGCTGTAAACTCTCATCCCCTTCATTGGAAAACTGGGCTGTATTGGGCAGAACAAGAGGCCCCTCAGTCCCACAGCAAGGCCCCAGCTTGGCTCATAGAGAGAGAAAAGCCACTCCTAACAAGAAAAGGCAACGTGCTGCTCAAATTCACCTCTTCTTTCAGAAAGCAGCCTCTACTTATACAGTGAGTGTAAAAACATGAAGTACTCGCGTTCTTAAGAAACAGGCCCGCATCAAGTTGAAAATGTTTCAGATTCATCTTTGGAAATGATTTGTGTGATTTCTTCTGTTTTTCTTCAAGCGTGATTCTGTTTTTCTCTAGCACTGCTTGCTGCTTGGGGTGTGTGGTTTGACACTCCGCGCGTCAGTTTAGCTTTTTGAGATTGTGCGCTTTTTGAAGGGGGCACATCTGTGGTTATAGAAGAAAAACAAGAACATCAGATGTTCAGGGCACAAAAAGCAGAGCTTGGGAGGATCTTAGAAATGAACAGTGACAAGGGATGACTTGTATTTGACCCAGAGCTGGTGAGGGCTGATACAGTATGTGTAAAATTACTTATTTTTCCAGTTTTCAAATGCCCTCTGGAAAATTACTGTAATATGAAAGAAACATTTCAAGTACAGTTGCGGTTGTGACATTTTATAATAAGCCAAGTATCTTAAGGAGCGAAAACGCACACTTTGCTTTCTTCTTTCTTTTTAATTTAGTGACAGGGCGCCGTTCAGGAAAGTGTGCTCAAAGAAGCTTCTAAGTGAAGGCCTCTTCAAAAAAAGTGAGAGATGGTGATCCCTAACAAGGGATACGATTGCCAGATCGTTCTCTCTTGTGTCAGGGGGAGCTTTGTTGTTAATGAGCAGCAGAGTCGCTGCCTTTTGTAGGACAAAAGGGAGCGCTGTGTCTGCAGCTGCATCCCGTGTAGTTCTCCTTTAGACTATGTGGGTCCTGCAGGGGAGCCTGGAGTAGCTGGGACAGATGGACACTGGAGCAGTGCATATGGCTCTTCAGCTGGGGGAACCAGGTTTGGAGTGCAGAGGTGTATGGTCTGAGGCAGATGCCTGTGCAGAAGTGAACTGCGTGGAAAGCTTGCTAAAAATCAACAGCCAACAGGGTCTACAGTGTTTATCTTTGTTAAAACGCCGTGATTATTCTAGCTTACCTGACTGTGTATTTATCTAAAGACCTTAACTGAATATTTTCAGACACACTTTCTTTCTTTAGTGTGAATTCACTCTCTCTTCTGTGGCTATACAAGTATAAGCACTAAGCAGATATGACAACTGCTGTGTCATGTAGTGTTTGTTAATTAATCACGGGGTAGTTCCTGCTTCTAGGCCAGGTCAGCAACTTGAAACAGTGTCCTGTGCAAGAAGGGCAGGTATTCTGAAGTTACCTTTTAACACAGAATTCCTAAACAATGTTTTAAAATGACCTTGCTGCATCAGTAACAGTTGCAGATCTGTCGCCATTTGTTCTATTTGTTAAGGTAACAGATCGGAAGCTCTGCAGCAGGATTGCTCCAGCCTGTGGCTCACGCAGTACTGAAAAGTTGACGGAAAATCCTGCTCAGTGGCAAAGCCTGATTAGGAAACGTTATCCTTTTTTTTTTTTTTTTTGCATAATATATGAGATACACATGCCTAACATATGGTTGCTATAAAATACTGTAGATGAGTCAGATCTTAGCTGGCAGCTGTAAGCAGGGCTGTTCTGGCTTCTTAGATAATAGTACCTCTTGCAATCTTATTTTTTTGTTGTTACTTAACTACTTTGCTGTTAAATTATATTAACCTGATTTGTGGACGCTCTCATCTGAGTACAACAAAAAGGCAAGGATTTACGATGTAAATCCTGATGTGTTTGTAAGTGATTAAAGCTTCATCCAGATTTTTCAGGCTTGCTGTAGTGATAGTTAATTCTTACTGAACTGTAGAACTGCTCAGGGAGCTGCTGCTGTCCCACTCTGTGCCCAGTTCAGATACATATTCCAGAAGTTTAAGAGGCTAAAAAGTGCCAGAAATTGCCTTGATTTGATGTGGTTTGCAGCAGTGCAGGACGTTCCCACAGGCTCTGTTCTTTGATCTTTGTGTGTAGCTCTCGCAGATAATCACAGCTTGCAAAATGCATTGAGCAGCAGTGGTGGGCAGCCAAAGTGTTGCAGGGCCACTGCTCCTGCAGTACTGACTGGTGAGCCTTCCTCAGCACAGGGCTGAAGGGGGTGCATTCTGTGCTGGCTACGTCAGGAAGGAGCCTGGCTCACACATCCAAGAACCACAGGTGTCAAAAAGCAGGTCTTGCTCCTGGCCCTGCTGCTAACGCTGCCCCAAGCCTCTTGCTGTGCCTAGGAGATCGTTTAGAAGTATCTCTCTGCCCATTTTCTAGGGCATGAACAGTTTTAAAAGGCTGGTGCTTGTAACACACTTTTCTTCTTGCTAAATGTTGTTCTTTTTGGTTAGTCTGGTCAGGATTTTGAGAACTCTAGTTAGCATTGTTTCGAGTTTTATAGGTGCTGGCAACCCAGGGGGGATGACTAGTATTAGTCATGCACATACTGAGGCAATGTGTGCTTTCACTTGCTTTTTCAAACCAGAGTGCTTAAATGACACCTATCTAAAGACAGAGGTTTCCAGCTCTCCCCAGTGGCTCCCTAAATCCTGTCCAGCACAATTGCACCGTTCCTTGGTAGCACCTTCCAAGCCATTAATCTCCTAAAGCCATCTGAAGTATGTGCAGATAAATGGTTCTAAGAGAAAAGTCACAGAAAGAGAGATCATAAGAGGAAAAGTCTCTAGCAATATTACTCTTTACTAATGGAAGGCACACCTACTTCCTCTGACTCTAACCAGAGGAGGACTGTCAGGTGGTAGAGATGCAGCTGAGAAACAGAGAGCTTTGCAATACTTAGCCCTACCTTATATACCATCTGCCACTTATGGAAATTTAAGACTTACCAAACAGAGGCTGGTTCTGTGTTTTCAATATTTAATGCTTGTTGGAAATGACTGTTCAGTGTAACCTATTGCCCCAGTGAGATCAAGCTAAATCCCACCCACGGCACTGGCTGTTTGTACCCCTGTACTGAAATAAGCAGGCAGCATGGAAAGCTTCACGGCAAACTGTAGAACTGGGCTGTTTCCTCCTGCGTATACTTTCAACACGGTGGCGCTATTTTTTTTCCAAAGGACTGTCATTCATTTCTGTTCTTTTGGTTTTAACTCTTATACAGTAAGAAGAAAAAATGCAAAAATGCAAAACGGTAGCCATCAAAATAACACAACAGGATTGGGAATCCTTGCTTTGCAGTGGCAGGCCTTTCATTACTACATAAGCAACTCCAGGGAGAGTCTACTGTGGTCAAAGCTCTCTCCTGATTTAAATCTGCTTTCTTTCTGCAACTAGGAAAAAGGGGGAGAGGCATTAACCACCACATCTGTACAGCGCAGGAAGGTATGATTTAGAGAACCTAAATTAACAGCATCAGTTCTCTTTGAAGCAGAGACAGGCAGGTAGCTATGGCTGGATGCCTAAATTTAGCAGGTGTGAATACCACTTTCCACTTCTTTCTTTTGCTTCACCCTCGTATGTGTCCGTTCTTTCCTCTCCAGCAGCTAAGGGTCAGCTAAGACTTGCTGTCTGGTCAAGCTGCTCATCCCCTCTAACATTTTGTGGAGTCTAGACTCCTTCAGCCCAGGGAGAAATGAATAGGACGTGCAGATTCAAAACTAAGATACATAAGACCATTACTTTCTCCCCCATCAAACCACAACAGATGCATCACTGTACTCACTGAGACTGAAGTGTGAAAATACAGGTGATATCTGGCGTTGTGTGGATGTGGCCTTTGAGGCCCCAGATGTCTCATGCATGTACTGTGCTCTTTGTTGTTCCCTGCACCAGTCTTTAAAGACTAAGATAGAACTTTCCAGTCCAAGCTGTATCAGCACAGCTGTCAGCCGTGTTGCTTTAGATCTACTAAAGAGTTTTATTGTTCTGATAGTCCCCAATGAAACAAATCAAGATGCCTTCTGCTTAATTCAGAATTTTGGATTATCTGAGCACATGACTTGCAAACTCCAGGATGTAGCACAGTCTCTTTGAATACCTGGTAACTGCCTGCCTCCCTGAAATAGCAACCAGCAGAACAACTACAAGATTCCACTTCTTTCCTGCAGAACCAACGGAAAAATCAGTCAGCTTGGTCAGTGGGCACAAAGAACTGAACAGTAGCATTGAAGGGACCTGTGCTAGGAGATATAGTAGAACAGTGCAGCATCTACACTGGCAGTATTTACAAAGCTGTGACAAGAGATGTGCTGTTAAAATTGATGCAACAGCCTTTCCTCCATCCTCTCTGGCCATGGAGAGACTGTTGAGTAACTCTGAGCAACCACTGACTTTTTCTGTATTAACTCCTTTCTCTGAAATTACTTCATTACATCTATAAAGAACAAAACAAAAAACCAAGTTGGTAAGAATCCATCCTTGCACCACACAGAAACGTTTCACACTTGCTGCAACAGCACTGAAGGAGGCTTTGCTTTAAACTATAAGACAAAGTGTGCTTCTGTTCTTAATTATAACCACTCTATATGTATAAAACATAAAAAATCATATAAATTGATCCCTCCCCTGTATTAAAATTAGAAAAATCCACATCATGACTGAATTTGCTCTGCTGAAGATCTCTTACCAGACAGGCTTGGAGGATTTACAGTCACTATAATGAACTACTATGGCTTCATGATCCTTATGATCTAGTGGATGGTGTTACTAAGCTTATGCCTACTTTGTAGTTCAGTTTGGAAATAGAAGTTTATGTTGCAGCTACACTAAGCTCAGGATTTGTAAGGTACCTATGGTCCTGCAGTTTACAAGCAAGCCACTAAGATTTAGTGTATCTGAGATGAGTATCTGCTGAGTGTCCCCTGTTGTTGCCTGCTCAACAAATGGGAAGGAAAAGTTGTAAGCACAGCAGCAATGCTACAAAGAAACCACCTGGCTAAAAACATAATCAAAATGAGAGGGGGAAAAGCGAGCCGCAAAAGTTAGATCGGTGAAATGACAGCTGTAGCAGAAACCAGCTTTAAGCTCATAAGTAAGGTCTAGATTTGAATGTTTCTGAGTAGTTAAGCTATTGCAAAACATGATCTTAAGACTACAATAATGAACTTAACTTTTGATGCTTGAGTTCTGCTCTTTGTAGAACTCGTTAAGGCTTGTAGTACAAAAGTTCCTTCTGAGATGTCTGCAGCTTTCCCACTACTGCAATGGCTGCATGTATGCTTTTTGTATTTATTTACATGTGTTTTACTCAAATCTGAAGGAGATGAGGTCATTAAATGTAGGTGAAGAATATCACCTACATATTTCTAGAAGTCTTCTGGGCTGGTTAAGAAGGTCATGGGAGGAGAAAGGTTATTCTGTTCTCTCAGCACAAGAAAAGAAAGAGTAAGCTTGCTGCCAAGGAGGAGATGCAAAAATCCTGGCAACACACTTTCTGAGCTGCAATGGCAGGCAGTAAAAGCACCTACAGCAAATGTTAACAAATGGGTCTTTGGACCTATGACCTATTCACTCTTATTACAAAGTAATATTTTCAACACTGTAAGTGCTGGAGACCAAACCTAAAAATAGCAAAGAGAATGACACCACTGAACTGACAGGAAATGTGAAAACTTTTCAAATAAGAGACAGAGAACCTATTGAAACATTTGTATTCACAGTTTGATGTACATTTAATACCAAACAGCAGCTTCACCATGAGGTAACTGTGATCTTTATGCCCCAAGTTAAATATCCATGGAACAGAACAATGGCTTGCTCAGAATCTACAGGGAAGCAATACCTAGAAAAACAGAAACATAAAACAGAAATATATTTAACTTTCTAAATCAGAACGAGATAGATATGTTATCAAATTTTCCTCAGTGTATCTTGCCTATTAATCTTCTGTAAACTTATCTTCTGGTAAGGTCTTTTTCTTTCTTTGCTTATGTACCCAGTAAAAAGTTTTCCATCAGGGTATGAAAAAAGAAGTATCTTCTATCTAAATTACATCATGCATTCTTATGAATTTGAGACCAGACACTCTCTGATGGGGTACTTTTTTCCTATTGCAGATGTAGAAAAATATACAGCTTTAAGTGCATTAGAAGTTTTTCTTATTCCAAATCACTGCTTTTATGAGCTAAACTTCATGTAACTTCCCGTTATAAGGTAAGTTAGGAAAACTCAAACATCACCTAAATAAACTCTGATGCACAGTGGAGCTTCCCAAGGCACGAGCTTCTGCATGTCAGGGGAAATGAACATAAATATGCTGATTGTCATGAAGGAACTACCAGGCAATAATCTAAATACGGAGTTTTCAGTAGGTAACTAATTACAGAAACAAGGCAGAGCAATAAACTCTGTTTCTTAAATGGCCAGTTGCTGTGCAGCAGTTCTGGTACATCCTGCTTCAGCCCTGGCATTTGTTGCAGTTTAAGTACAGTCAGATACAACTTTATTTTCCAGTTTCCCAAAAGAGAGTGTCTTATGAACTGAGAATATGCAATATACCAACTTAGGGCTCTATTAAGAATTACTACCGGATTAGTTTTAAATAGCATTTTGCAATTATTCAGTAACAGGAGTAAGTTTAAATGTACTCATTCCAAACAACACCGCTACTTAAAATGAAATTGCTATAGAAAGCAAAAAAAATTCTTAAAATATATTTTGAAATTGGTAAAAACTAGAGATGTTTAAAAATATGTTGCATATAATGTTCAAAGCTTCCCCTCTCCTAACCTCCCTCCCCCCCGCTCCCTTTTTTTTTCTTAGAAGCAGCAAGACAAACAAGCCATAGATCAGGTATCTTTGTGTGCCATCCTCATCATTCTTAAAGAATACCACTCCACGCACTGAGTCAAATGGAAAAATGTCAGCAGCAGTGTTTCTAACTCCCCGAAATAATTTTTTCTCCCCTCCAATTCCTGAAGGTAAATTTCAGCTGAAAGCATCCAAAACAAAATAAGACCAAGCAAAAAATCTGGATTCCTTTCTACTGCCTTTAAATAGAAAGTCTTCAGATCATCTGCAGTTTAATTCGTTTCCGTGCATACCTTCAGCAGCTGCTGCTAGAGTCAGCTTCTGCAAAAGACTTCACAATCCTTATTCAAAGAAATAAATCAGAGAGAAAAAGTGCAAGAAGTACAATGAATACTTCATTTTATTTTTCATTTAAAAAGTGACATTCCAGCAACTGAAGGTGTTTGTTTTTCCCCATGCAGCTATTTCAGGCGGTAGGAGATGTTAAGACGATCACCTTGTTCTGTGGGGAACAAAGGTCTGAGATGAGTAATTGTTAATACACTAATTTCTTAATTAAATATTACAATTCTAGACTTGTTAAATCATTTGAATTCAATCAGTATAGTAAGATATTTACTCTTCTTTATTTCTTCTTATCTAGAGTGCAAAATGCAGTCTCAGCTTTATTGCTTTTAGTTTAATTTTATATCACCTAGACTAGATATAACACACAAAAAAACCCCACTGAGACAGTCACTATAAGCACTCTGATTATTATTTTAATAAATCCCAATAGGATGTGAGAAAAGTTCCTCCCAAAACTGCAGTAAAACAACTGTACGTTCTCAAAAGATTAAAGTGATAAGCAGCCAGCATTTACTGTAAATGACAAAATCATGATACTCATTTCCATACAACATACATGTTTCTACTTTAAAATGTGCTTTACACATTTTCTACTGTGGTCGATACTATCTATAGTTACGACGCATACCTATGAAATATTGGAAATAAGAATTGTTAACTGGTTTAGTTTTCTGAAATGCAGAATAGCTTAAAATCAACTGACCATTCAGGTGGGCTGTCCACTCGAAATATTCTTGTTAAACTTTCCAGATCTTCATTTTTGAAATGGAGTTCTGCCAGTAATGTGGTCAGGAACTGTGTGTACGCTGGGCTTCTCTGAGTATTTTTAAACACTGGAATATTTTGTGACAATCTGGCAAAACAAACAAACAAACAAACAAAAATCAAACAATAACACGCACTGTATACATGTGATGCAGTAAAGGGACTTTTCAACATCAGCTTTAATGATGCAGGGCTTGTGAGTTCAGACAATTATAGTGAAGAAGTTTGTAATGTCCCACTTGATTCATTACAGTACAGTGTATGACTGTATGCATGACACACTCCTTGACCTGTACCGAAATACAAAAATTTATTAAGATGTAGTGAAACAGAAACAAAAAATTAAAGAAAATGGGCCAGCGGTTTGTATGCCTTCCATCTGTGTGCTGATGTTGCTTAATTTAGAAAAACAGACTAAAATGCCAAAGTACTTGTAAGGAAAAAAAAAAAATCAATGTAAAATTTCTTAACTAAAAGCTCTTAAACATTCATCTTGTAAAATTTGTATAGTTCCTTGTATGTATAAAATGCGAAAGAGCCATGAAACTCCTCTTAAAGTATCCAAAAAGAATGTTCTTACTACAGTCTTGGTAGGGCTCCTGGGCAGAAGCTGTAGCTAACTGCCAGCACACACTGCCAGACTTCACTAAGACATGCAGTTGGATCCATTGAATAGGAGGACTGCCCCCTGCAGTATGGCACAGAATGCATAGCATGCCACAACAGGAGCTTGCTTTGCGTTAAGGTGTCTCCAGTTACATAGAAGTCTCCTACAGAGGCATTCTGGATTATTATTAATTTTACTTGATAGCATTGCAGTCAAGCTATTTTCTGTTTTGGTAATGCAGTGAAGTACTTAGAATCTCAAGGTGCCTAGAGTTATCAAGTGAATGCTTCAGAAGATAAGTAGAATCAAAGCGGGTAAAAATGTATTTCTGAGTTTAGCCAGTAGAGTTCAGCTTTAAAGTTCAAACAGTACTTGGACTTTCTGCATTTGCCAGGCAGCAACATTTTACAGAAATGCGACCATTTGGGCCTGATTTTCCAAACTGTTAAGTAGGACGAAGTCCATCCAGTTTCCACTGATTTTAATATTTATAATGAATGGAAGCTGAAAGTAGTTGCCAAATAGGAGAATAAAGTATTTTCACTTGAATAGACCTACCCCAGTGTCACTTGGCAAGAACTCACATCCCAGCAACAGTTGCTTGGTCTCAGTTACTGTATTTAGATAAACAGTGCTACACAGAAATAGACACTGTAGGGAAGATTTCAAAATATTTGGGAATTGATGTGCTTTGAAGAAGCTGCTCAAGGTAGTCTACAGCTCATCAAAAACCTCACAGCCCAGAGAACCTGTAAGTGTGTAACTACTGAGATCAAGTCTCCCTGCAGACATTTTGTATGAAGACCACCTTCCCTGGAGAAAAGCTGGATATAAACTCTTTATCTAAATAAATTCTTAATCTGCATATAGACTCTTAATCTAAGCTAAAACAGTGTTTGAACACAACCAAAAGATCTTACAAGGCACAGAAAATGCAGTTCATTTACTTAACAGAAGTTAAGTATTTCCAGTTAGATGTGTGATTTTTGGACTGAAGCCACTAGGCTTTGTTCTTTATTTCATGACAGACAGGACGGAGATGTCTCTCCTGGTGGGATGTACAATAGTTAGTATTTAATCTGGTAAAACAGTGCCTCCAACCAGGGCTGACAAACTGGAGGGTGACTTTTGCATCGTGATGCTTTATCAGCACGGAAACAGAGGAAGTGCTGATAGAAGAGCAGTGACAATTTCAGAGTGCTGGTCTGGAGACAAGGAGAGTGGGAGAAAGATCAGGAGATGCATTATTACTACTCTAGTTACTCTTCACAGGATTTAGCAGATTATATATGAAAAGAGGTTCGTGGCATAAACAGTCATGACTTCCTAAATACTGGTGCCGGGAGGCTGCAAAATGTTCTTTGCTGTGTTGTAAATCTACAAGTGTTTTAACTGCATTTTCTTTTTTCTACCTTAAGAGAACAAGAAAAATACTTGTAAGAAAAAAGCCAACAAATTGTGCAGTTTTAAGTAAAACAGTTACGCTACCCAGCTCATGTGCTAAACTGTATCTCTATGTATATTTTTACAACAATTACACAGTTCTGTACACTACAAATATTTCTTACTATCATGCCCTGTTTAAGACACTCTGTTGACAGAGTAGCTGTTGTAGCCCATGCTAAGAAAGAACAACCTATTCTTATTCGTAGTGGCCAGACCTTAAATACTGTGGAACAAACTTAAAAACTAAAACAGCTGTGGATTATTTCTTTTTCTTACCAGACCTTTGTTTGAAAAGCCATTAAGCTCCCAATTACCTGATAAGCGGGAGACAAAAATCAAAAAGTAATTTCAGAGACACGTGCGTAAGTTTCTAGCAATTAAAAATTATACCTAATGGAACACTCATGTATACATCTGTACAAACACATTAATCTTGGAAGACTGCAAGAGGAGCAGGCAGAAGTTGCTACTTTGCACAAATAGATTCGATGGTCTTAATAACACTGGTCCCACTTAGATTAAATGTACTGTGCAAAAGAGCATCAAGAGTTGTACTCTCATCCTTGCATGAAATGCTAACTGCATCAAACCATAGTTTCAGGCAAATAAACCAGGACAGTCTTTGGGATCAGAATCTTGGCAGCTACAGAGACTCTATCTCTGAAGAAACTATCATGACCAATTTAATGATACGTGAGATTTCAATTTAAAGATCATGGAATTGACTTGAAACTCTGAAGCATCTTCAAAAAAATCAGAGTATAAACAGGAAGTAAGATTTGAATCACAGTAATAGTATTTGGTTACTACAACAACAAAATAAGAAATATAAAGTCAGCTATCTGGTTTGCTCTTTCACATATTGCAACGTTAATGCTGTACAAACTTTTGTGAAAAACTCAAGTAAGAAGAATTAAGTGATTAAAAAAACCCTATCACCTACAGAAATGTACATAATGTTGTCCGACGTGCTTCAGAAGATTGCCCTCAGCACACTGCTAAAAGGAAACTTTCACGCTCACTTCATGGAAAAGTTGTAAAGTATATATCAGACTTCATGAAACAGTGTCGTTTCCTGCACACCCACTTACACCATATGGTAAACGGGGCTTTGTAAAGTTTAAAAAGTGTTAAGAATGTCAAACTATATCTGACTGATAAAATTTGTGTTCGCTGACTATTCCACATATGCTACCTGATAAAAAAAAAAAAAAAAAAGAAAAAATTAATGTGAAGACCAAAGTATTACTATCAAGCTATTAAATGACATCTGGCTACTGAAAAGTGTTTACATAGTTCAGTGCTTCAACTCAAGATTCAAGCCTCCTATAAATTAGTCTCTTACAAAAACATTTGACAAATACTTCTACAAACGGAAACGTATTTAAACGTATTTGTGTGAATTAAATGCAATACACTGATATTGTTTGCAGTTTCTTCACCTACCAATGCCTACACCAATACCTAAGACTAAAGGCAATCAGAAAAGATGATGGTGGAGTAATATATTTATGTAGCTAAATCACTAATTGGCACTTCCTAAAAAGAAAGTGATCTTTTAAAACGAACGTTGCAGTCCCCTTTGAAAAAGTTACAGTGCCACCAGTGTGATATCATCTGGTTAGAGGTCTCTGAAACAGGCACCTGAAAACAACAGTCAGATCACAACCAACTAAGAAAAAACAAGTTCTTTTCCAGCATCCAGAATTGGTCACCTAAAATTACACAAAAAATGAAAGAATATGGGTGCCAATGACGCACTGTGGACTGCCACTTACCTGTTCAGTGCAATAAAGCATTGAACAAATCCCTGTCTGAATAGAAAACTCCCAGATACTAAGAACTTCACAGTTACTGCCACTGTTCAAATGCACATGAGAAAGATGACAGCTCTACGCTGATCTGTGCTGCTGGGGTTTGGCATGACTGGTGAATGATCCATGGCTTTTTGTGTGCGTGAACAAATGGCTCTGAAGGCAGAGCTGATCTCAGTTCTTAGCTGAGGACTTCCTTGTTGGGCAGGCTGCTAAAAACTCAGTGCACCATCTTGTCTTTGTTTTTTCCTGGCCACAATCATCTCTACTTTTCCACACTGAGTTGCATTACTCTCACTATGCAGACATACAAATTAATTTCTATTATAAAAAACAGTTTTTTTCTCATCAATTAGATACTGATTGTTTATCAGACATCATTTAATGCCTAAATCATTTAACAGTTGGATGTTACTTTTGTTGCCTTGTGGATGCAAGTCGTTAAATCAAAGGCAGGGAATGCCACTGTCACATGGGTCACCAATAATGGAAATTCATTTGAAGTCTGTCTAATTTCCATCCCAAACTCACACCTGCAGGACTATTACAAGTCACTTCTGTATTTGGAAATACAAAGTCATGAATGTAGGACAGCAGTTACCATCTTTATGAATAATGAATCAATACTTAGAGGAACTAAGCTACAAGGACATAAAAACACAGTATTTCCCACCTTTCTCCTTCTGAATGTTTTATCCTCAAAAATACTGTTCGGGACAGTATTACCTAAATATTTTGTGACTGGAGATTTACAAGGAGTATCCATAAGAAGAGTGCCTTTTACCAACTCTGTACCTACCACTTTGAGGTGAAATCATCTCTGACTGCTTTGGTGAGGTATAAAGGATTGCAACAGTATTGAGTTGAAGGAAATATATATGCAGCAGTGCCAGCTGGCAAGTGGTGGGAGCAGGAATTGTCTGCAATCTGACCCCGTGGAAGGCCCGTCAAAGGGCAAGTCACTGGGGGCCAGAACAAGGCCTGCGCTAGGCAGGTTGTTGGCCACATTAATCACAATGACCCACTTCTTGGACCAACAGCAGACCACAGGACAGTATGAAGGAGGCTGCCATCACTTTGACAGGAGCCCCTAAGTTGTTTCAGTATTACAAGGCATTTTAGTGTCTTCAATGACTCAAGAGTCCCTCAGCAGCTCTCTACTGTGAATTTCCCATTCTATGCACTGCAGCCAGAATGGACAGCATAAAACCTTATCCATACTCTTAAATGAGTCTTAAATCATTCTCAGTAACAGTTCACCTCACATACTGTTAAAAATCCTCTAGAAATGTACAGAGCCTTGATCAATGGGTACAGTCCTTCCACTGTAATCTGTTCTACTCCACCAACACACAAGGATTTGTTTTTAATCTTAAATATTTCATATATATATATATATATATATGACACGGATCACATTAAAGATTTGATGGGCTCAGCAATGCAATAAAAATGTTATTACTCAGAAATGACATTTAATATAGCACAGTTTTACAGATTACAATCTTGTTTTCCATTTTAATTATGTCCCTATGGCAGAAGTCTGCAGTGCAACTGATTAAACAAAAAGCAATTGTTTTGTTTAAGACAAATGACAAAGTCAATACAACCAGCGTTACAGATCAGCAGTAAAACTCACTGAAGTAGTTGTGCATTGCAGCCTGTAGACCATCTGCCTGTATGTGCAACTGGAGTGTAGCCATGTATCAATCACTTAAAATTACTGCTTCAGTCAATAGGGTGACCTGAAAAACTGGCAGCATTTATTCATTGCATAAATCCCTACTGAAAGGTGTTCAGGCATTCTGACGGAATAACTCAAAGCATCGCTGTAATTCTGAATGCTCTACCCAATATATTGGCTGCTTGCTTAACTTGGGGTAGAGTCCCTAATTCACCAAGTACCACTGGATGTACCACTGGATACGGTACAGTTGTTTAGGAACAGCAGCCTTGCTAGTGCAGTATCTGAAATCACAGCAGGGATTTCCACAGACCCTAAAGCTATGCTTTCCATTAGGTAAAAGTTAATACTGTTCAGAATGCTGTTCTGAAGCTCAGTGTGTCTGTAGTTGTAAGCTAAAGCTGCAACACCAAGGAACTTAAAAAATGTCTTTGGCTATATATTTAAATGCTTACAGAGGCATCCTGTGTTAATATGCACTCAGAAAATAAAACATCACACTCTCAACTTATGTAATTCAGCTGTTATGCTCAGTTTCATTTAAAAAAAAAAAAAGACTTACTCTTCTTATTACTTTCATTTGAACATGATTTAAAAAGCTTAACATTTTTTTTTTAAAAAGCCTTGCTAAAAGCAAAAGGCTGCCTCCCGAGTGAGCACGTTCCATTAGAACACATTAATATTTGACAGACAATCTTGAACTGGAAGCATTTAACTTACAAACAATATGCAGAGGTATTTAAAGACAGCTCTAGAGTTAAGTCTTCTGTTTAATTAAATGACGACACTACTGAGGAAAAATGTGATTATGACTAGTGTCATTTACAGCTCCAGAAATAAAGCAACCCCTAATTCAGAGCCCTCTGGAGGCATATCCTTATGGTCAATGACAGAAATCAGTTTTCAGACACATTTTTTCATCAGTATCCACACATTTATTCACTATTTCTGTTTTCTCCAGTTAAACACTCTAAAAGCAGCACTGTTGAATGATAATAACTGATGGAAATAAGCAGGAAATTCTCCTATTGAGGGTAAAAAGCTACTTCTGGTCTAGTTTTAAATACAGCCTAAAGATCCTAAAGGCAAGACTTTTGTAGCTAAAGTGCAATTTATGTTTTATTCATTATTTAACTTTCCTTTCATTACTGTGTACTGACTTGTCCACAGCATCCAGCCCAGACACTTTAATCCTCTGATGGCAACACCAACTAAATTATTCATATTTAATTTTTTTTTGTCCACTACATTTAAATCAATGCTACAGACATAGACTCAAAACTGACGAGCATTCCTACATTATATAGATGCATGCAAAACTTCAGGTTTGTTCAAAAGTAAACTTTGGTCACTGCTTCCACTACTTTTGGTTTTTCATATGCAGCTTCTATAAAACTATTCAAGATGTATTTATTTTTTAAATGCATATTTGTGATTACACTTTGAATAATTACATACATTTCTTCCTTAAAAGTTCACCTTTCACACTTTAGCATTTAGCTGGTTTCCAGATTCAAGTGAACTTCATCCTCTTTGAACAGTACCAAAATTTCACTCCTGGTGGAGCCTAATGAATACAACCAACAGTCAACAGAAAGCATACCTGCAGTAACCAGGATTTTATACAGGAGGCAATTAGCACAAACTGGGACACAGGGAGCTCTCCTTTACTGTGTGGGTGACACTGCTGGCACAGGCTGTGCATGGGAGTTGTGGGGTCTCCTCCTTGGAGGCTTTCAAGAGCTGCCTGGACTGTTTAATCATTTTTGCTAACAAATACGATTGCAGGTTGATTTTTAAATACCAAATCAAATCTATTAGCACCTCTACACCACCACATTTCAAGTTATTACGATAATGCTGGTTCACAGACGTACAGTATCAGAACTTCCACACTAAAGTGCGCCATTAAAGCACTTACATTCATAGAGGGAGTTGTTCCAAACGGTTTCAAATTAGTTCACTTATCTACATAAATCCAAGGCAATAAAAAGTTCACAATGTAAGCCCAGAAGAAATCACTATCAGCTGTTTCCCTCTAACAAATCTAGGTTTCTTAGGTACACATTTCAAGGACAGGCCTTGTTTAAAGAGCTCAATTTATTTGAAGTCTCTTTCCTGCTATCCAGCTGACAGATCAAAGGTACTTCTCACTCCTAGCATTTGTTCCAACTTCAACCTCTTTTTCAACTTAGTAAAAATTTAAGTTTAGGTAGATTTAAAATTTATTTTAAAATTCATCCTCTCGTCTTTCTCAGTCTTCCATTCCTTAGCTTTTTATGTTCCTCAAAGTTTTCCCATGACAATTCCCGAATACTGGAATCCTTGGGTTACTTAGTTACATTAAAGTACGCACAGATAGAGGACACTGTGAGATTCAGAAACACTAAGATAAACAATTTAGTCTCTGTAATGCTTGCTAGTGCAAGCATTATATATATATATATATATATATATATATATATATATATATATGCTAATGCATCTATATTTCAACCACATCCATTTTTTGCAGTTGTTTTCACTGTCTACGTTGTTGTCTTGTTGTTTGTTATTTTTTTGCTGTCATATGCTGGCAATCTATCACTGATAAGTCATTATCTCAATGGTATGTAAAAAAACCCTGACAAAACAAAACAACCCCTTCAATAAATATTAAATCAGAACTATACTGTCATACAGGTGGAACAGCTACAACATAATAAGCTTAGATAAATAATTTGTCAGTACTTCACTTTGTAAAATGTACTCACCTGCACTCAGATACTATGGAAACAATGATCATAAAATTGATTATAGTTTAGTTATAGAACTTTCTAACATTGTAACTTGATTGCCTGCCTTTCACTCTGATATACAAACCAAACACCTGGAATAATGCAGCTGAGTAAAGAGACATGCTAGGAATAGATTTGCTTCAACTGTGTCCAATTTTTTTTCCCCAGAAGTTAAACATAAGGACTCCTAAATGAGGCTGCATTTTCTCATTGTTTTCATGAGCATGAAAGGAACACATTTCAGAAAATACTGAAATGAATTTTTTGCCTTCAGTGTTAACATCTCTTATTAGGATAAGAACTTAATAAACTGCCAGAGTGGATGTGGACTCTCAGAGTCGAAATGCTTTTATGTCTCAAGAAGTGACATACAAAGGAGAAGGACAGACTTCTTTGCACTTGATTCCTGCATTATCAGGAAGCGAAGACGAGTCTCTGGTTCATCAGTTTACTACTCACTATCATTTATCACATCACAAATTGATTGCCTGCTTTCTGAATTAATTTTTCATGCTTCTAATTAATTTTCAGTTTATCTCCACTCACTGTAGGGTATTAGAGAAATGGCAGCGCTCTCCAGCATAACATTACCTGTATGAAAGCTATTGAAATGCATCTCTACTTAATTTCCCTGATGCAGATCTTTGTTGCATGGGTCTTTGAGTAGTCCTGTGGACTACTGCTCTAAGTCAAGCAAATTATAACTTAGCTCAGTTTCATACAGCCAGGTTTTGAAGATCTTCATGTTTTTTAATAACTCCCAGGATCCTTTCAGCATAAAAGAAGTTATTTATTTCATAGCAAAAATACTGTCTGTCTTGTCAGATCTGCCACTTTCAACAGGAGTAAGACAAAAGAAAAAAGGATCTCTGGAATGAAGTACTGCCTTTTCTAGACAGCCCATCTTACTGTCTGGCATTATAAAGTTTTAAATTTCATAATCTGCAATAAGCACTACAAGGAAAGGACCGATCACATCTTCGAAAAAATGCTGCACTTTTAGGGATTTCCACAGAGTTCTTATGCTGTATTGGTTCCAGAAGAGTTCAGTAATACCACTTCTACTTTGGGCAAAATGTATTTCAGAACTGAAAGAACAGGACTCATCTCTTAGGCTAGTAGTGGTATCATTATCCCTCTGCACAGAACAAAAAAAGTAATCCAGAATCCAAGCTAGAAATTCAGCTGGTACAAAATAACAGCAGATCACGTTCTAGGAAGCTGTAATAACCTTTTTAGTGCTGTGCTGTATGCTGTATTTTTTTGAGAGAGAGAGAAAAAAAGAAGCCAAATCAGCACTGATTTGCATCTTACTATCAAATTTCCCCTAAGTCAAGAACTCTTTCTATGTGTCATGTCCCCAGCAAATGTAGGCTGTTCTTCAGAAAGTTTACCAAGATAAAATTAAAACTTTGAAAATAAAAGACACATTTGTGCGTCAGTCATGTTTTTCTTATAACAGATGGGTTGTGCTTCATGATCAAAAAATGTTTACATTGAATGTATTAAGATTAATTATTAATAAGGAAATGAGTATATTTTTGTAAGGTTAGAGCTTTGAGACTCAGTTGCAAAATTAACAGTTTAGTTTGCTCAGCGGCTGAAGTTAAAATGTATTTAAAACTAATGTGAACAGCATTAACCATGTCTTCTGAAGCTTTACTTCAGAACCATCTATATTACAGTTTGACTGTGCAACTAACTCTGTTACGACATGACTCTGAACAAGCGAAGATGTATGAAGCAGTTATGTAAGGAGGGGAAAATATGACTACAAAAGAAAATCTTCTTAATATATACATTTTCAACGAGTATAAATTTAAGAGTTCTCTCTTTAATAGCGCTGGACATTTTTCCATCTGCTTGATCATTATGTATTTGTGGCATGGAGTTCAATAGGACATGAACCGCAACAGCTTGCCAGAGAGTCAACACAAAAATGTCTCCCAGCACTGTCCATAGCACTGTTCCACAACCCTTTAGAGGGTTGAAACAGAATTTGCAACAAAAAACATGTTTACTTATACAGAAGGAAAAGATCTGGCAGAGAAAAGTACTTTTTCTACTACCTTATTTTCAATTCATGAACTACATTTGGAATATGAAGTTGACAAGGGCAACTGAAGAAGCAGCTCCAGAATTATGCTCTGCATAAAACTATTTCTAGATTTATGTTCCCCCTAGCAAAGGGATTAGTCAGGAGAACACTGCCATGAATGTCCATTTACAACTGGTGAGGCACTTCTGCACAGCATCTTTGCACAGCTGGGCATGACTTCAGTCTTCCACATGCCCCCACACACATCTGCTTGGAGCATGCAGACTTCTGTCTCTTCGAGGGTTTGCCATACACCTGGCAGAAAGCCACGACCCTGCTCTTCCCTTGTGATGGGCAGCAAAACTGACAGGCACAGAGATCGTACCACACCCAACACCCTGGCTCCATTCAAAATAAGTCCAGGAGACAGAGTGTGCTAAGATATCACTCCTGCTGATGAGACCAAGGACCAGAACTGTAAAGGGGAACTAATCATTCCAGCTGAGAGTTTGTGCTGGGCACAGCAAACCCAAGTATCCCATTCAAAAGGCTGTCCATGAGAAGTACCAGAATGGAAAAGGACTGCAGCTATATATGCTGCACTGAAGTACAAACTGCCACTTCCTTTTTTTTTTTTTTTTTTAATTAGGAGATTCTTTCAAACTGCCAAGCTCTCTTCTTCTTTCTCCTTTACAAATGAACAAGATATTTAATGAATTAATTTTAAAGTTGGCACTGATTAACATCCCAATGAACAACACTGCAGCCAAAATACTGTTCTATGTATTTATATTTCCGAAGTAATACTGGAACATGCTGGGAGGAAGTGAAGTAATACTGATCTCCTGCACATTATGCCAAATAAGCAGATTGCGTTTGCTTAGGAAATGCTGATAAGTAAGAACTGCTTAATAGAAAACATGTCTGAGTTCACACTTAGCAAATGACAATCTAAAACTATTATGAATGAGAAAAGGAAGAATATATACGTACATTTTTTAACCATGTTGAAAAACCTTGCCTTTTCTTTATTGCACAAAAAACTACAAGTTAAGAGTGAGAGGAGAGACAAAAACTGCATGTGAATTTCAAATGCTTTTACGGAAAGGCAGGTTTTTTGGGCTTTTGGTCCTGCAAACTGTTTAAGAAGGGGAAACAAAATTGCATTTCTTGCTCCATTGTGAACAACTCTTCTCAGGTGAAACCTGCTTTCTGTCATCAGGTGTGGAACAAAAGATCATTCCCCGGTTTTTAAGTGGTTTCTTTGGGTAAAAAAGAAACTGCTATCTGGAGTCCAAGTGCCATTTTTATAGTCAGTCTGCAAATCTGATTTATATCTGATACGTATTTTCACATTTCCAGGCAAGAAGAGAGCAGAGATATCATAAACATCCAAATTTGTCTGAAAATAGCTTAGGAATTTCAGTGTTGAATAATACAAATGCTCTGCTGTGCAAAGAAGTAAAAACGCATACTTGAACGTAAAATTCCCCAGTTCCTGAACTGTTATCTCCAAGAGAGTAAACCTCCAGAGTACATCTCCACACGACACATTTATCTAAAGTGGCTGCACACACATAACGATGGCTTTTGTTTTGTGATCATGGTCATTTTGAGTTTGTTTAAATACTGCAGCTCAATGCCTATACGCTAATCCCAGAACATTCAGAAACGTTTCAAAGCTTTTAGTGGGAGGAACCTCTTGCATAGGCTTTGTAGATGAAGCTGACCACAGTTCACTGGAACCAGCCAGCTCAGATAAATAAGATGAAAGCAGACATTTCCTGAAAATATCTTGAAAGCTTTCCATTAGACTGTGCCAGGGGTATACGGTAAAACAGCAAGTGCCCATGCTTATATAGCAACCAATCTTCCCACTGCTCTCTCCATTCAGTTTTGACTACAGTGTGTGTATCTATTTATCTGCTTCAGTTTAACATCTTGTAAAGTACTTTGGGAGAAAAAGATGCAGCTACTAGTGTAACATAAAATTCTACTTAACATTGGTACTAAATATGATAAGGAAATAGTAAAATTTACCACACCTAATGGGCAAATTAATCAGAAATTTGATCTACAGATCATTTTAGAGTCAGCTACTTCACAACAAGCATGGATGCAAACATTCACACAGAATTCTCTAGCTGTCAAAGGGTATTCTAAGAAAGTCAATACGGTCACGAAGACAGGAGTGCCGCAGGCTAGATTTTCAATTTGATTGAATAAATCCAGCTGTTCACTAGAAAGAGGCAATGCCTCACCACTGGGATCCCCAACATTTTATAATTCTAGAAAGATGGTCAGACCACTTAATGTCAGGTACTTTACTTCAGAACAATGAATTAGAAGTTCAAGTTGATAAATTTGAGGGCATGTAAATACTTAGAATAATTTTTGGATGGCCAGCAGAATACAAAGGGAGCCCAGCACTACAATTTAAGCACTACAATTACAGGTAAGATTAGTCGTTGTGACTGTCCTACATGTGGCTATCCTCTGTTCCACAAAGATTTAATCCACAAAATCTTAATGAAGAAAGGATAACATTATCATGATACAAAGCATTAAGCAGTGATGAGTCTTTAAGTCTGTAATGATAACACTGAATCTCCCAAAAACATACCACAGAAAGTGTCATCGTACTCTGAATGTGCACTGTGAACTTAAGCATGCTGTGTGTCCCTAGGAGAAGGAAGTGGTGAGCCACAATATCGATGTACAAAGTCGGGTGCAAGTCCAACAGTTGCTACTTTAAACAAGGTTTGCCTCCTTCCAAACAAAACAAAACTACTTTAAGACTTAGAAGTTTCTTTTCGTGTATACCCTGAAGTCCCGTGCTCATGCTGCTTTCTTTAGTTTGTATTCTTACACCTCATGAAGCACAGGGTATATTTAATGTGGTTGATCTTCCTGCTGGAAAGAGGAAGTTTCAGGGTCTTGCTTATGCTACTGCACTCCTGAGCATTATGACAAAATGGTCATCCTGTGTCTGGGACCAGGTCAAGACACTGGAATACTTTACTGGAACAATATTAGAAATAAAACCCACTCTACTTTTCTATCAAATATAACTCATTTGTTTAGGCACAGACCCTTAGAAAGCAAAAGTAAAAACAACCAACAACTTGGTTCTCTTCTTCTACTGATTGCTACCAAGATTGCCTGCTACTTGTAGAACATTTAAAAGCAATTGTAAAACAACCATTAGCTATTAAAACATTTAGACCTCATCATAATGCAGCACAGACCAGCAACATATTTCACCTTCCGTTCAGAAGAGTAATGATTTCCTTAAATGTACAGAAACTACTTGAAAAATTAATAAGATCTGTTTCACAAATTACCAATTCAACCATAAGGATATATAGTAAAAATGACAAAAGATTTGTTCTTATAGTTGATAAAAAATGTATGCCAAGGCATTCAAGTAAAGTTACTTTCTATGTTCTGATTTAATGAATCATTTGAGCGGTATCTGGCTGGGTGACAGAGATGCAAGGCTCGCTGAAGCCTACTCTAATGCCTACTGGTATAGCCTTCCTTGGGACAGTAAAGCCAGAACAATGTGTCAGACTGCAGTAATATCAAAGAAAGTAAATGCAGTACTGGGGATGCTATGCGGTTGGCCCACAACATCTCTTGACCTGTGAATATCTGTAAGTACTTCTCTGTCCTACTGGCTCCAGTGACCCAGGAAACGCAAAAGAAGAAGCAGCAGTGCGGTAATAAACGGTCTCTGAAATAAGATTTCTGCAATCTTGTAATTCAAGCTGAAAGACATACAAAGATTGCTTGATGGTTTAACCCTATTGAAAAGCAGGGCCTGACACTGTGTGAAACCTCCAGTGATTCCTTAGAAGAACTGATGTTAAATAATGCTTAATGTGAATTTCATAGAGAACTGTCTGTTTTATACATAGCAATGTTTATATTCTTAACATTAAAAATTTTACTTAATTTGGAAAATATAAATTAAGGAATTTACTTGCTGCATATGACCACAGCTTTTATAATTCATGCCTATGCGTACAATTTTACTGGAAAAAGACTTACCTTCAAGGAAATAATTTGCCTTTAATTGTGAAAATGACATTAAAACAAGAACACAACACTCAAATAATATGTCACTTTGTCCTACTATTAGAGAAGGGCTGTAGCGAACAGAAGAGACTGAAGTATCCCCTTCCATCCTTATTTAAAAATATCTGAAACTTAATTAACTCTTAAAAATAACACTGCTTGTCCACTGCTAACCTTTTGTTTCAAATATTTTATTTCATTTGCATTAAAAATATTTCTGTTGATTCCTCCAGTCGATTTCAAAAAGTCTTTCCTGTGTTTTATCTGAAAACTAGATCTTCCCTTGACAGGTTAGTTAGGACAATTGTGTATGAGAATAAAAGGGTACTTACACGGATAACAGAACAATAGCAATTAGAGTCCATTCAGGCATTTTGTGTATAATATTTCTGTTTGTTAACCTGAAAAATAGCAATTAAAAAGAATCAAGACATTTCATAGTGAAAGTAAACAGATTTTAACTGCTGAATTCAAGTAAGCCCTTCAAAGACTTAGTATGCCACATAACAATGTTGCAGTTACAGTTGCATGTGAGCCATCAGCCATCTGACTGTCTCCTCTAAGCCAGCCTCAGAGGAAGTGCAAAATTGCCAGTATGTGTCTTTGTTCCAAAGAGAAGTGGCATGAGGAAGATAGAACAGAAGCCAATTCTTTGAATTCATAGTCTTGGCTGCTGGGAGGGCTCAACTCTCCTTGACACCCAATAGAAAATTCCAGGAACTGCGTATATGCTTTCTTTAAAGATGGGCCTTCTACTCTCAATTTCTTCCTTATTGGTCTCCGATCCACATTTCCTATAAAAGCTAATGTTGCACCATAGCAAAAATGCTAAGTCACAGCTTGAAACAGTGATTGAGCACATGGTGGGAAGGCAGGGAGCTCAGCTGCATTTAATGCACCTGAGTGACTGGAAGGAGTGGAACCAGGATCCACCCCTTCCCAGACTTCATGTAAGGGCTGGCAGTGGAGGTGAGAGGACCTTGCTGGAGATCCCTGCCTACTGGAGGCCTTCCAAAGGTAAACAGGTTTTTTTTCCCTTTGATTTCTGAATTCACAGTTGCTGCAGCCTAGAATTGTGTTACGGTGCTATTATTGCTATGTCTCCCATCATATTGCAGCATTCCATGCATGAACATATGGGAGATTTTAAGATACTGGAGATAATTCTCTGATGATTCCTGTTATTATTAAAATGGAAACCTACAATTCTAGCCTAAGCATGGGGGGTCAGTTCAGATATAAGAACAGGAAAATTATGTGTGAATGAAGAACCACAAAGAGGCTCAACAACAGGATCACTACATCTTATATCCACTGGTCCATGTGGTTTAATTTAGTAGTAATGCAGTTTTGCTTAAAGTCAAATATTATGGTGAGTTAACAATTCACATATGAATTGTTTTATGGCTGAATTTCAGCATGATTGGTGCTATTGTGATGAGCAATTTTATGGAAAAGCTACAGCTCAAAAAGAATGTGTAGTTATGTGGGAATCCAAAAAAATCTAGCAGAGTTAATTTTATTTAGACAGATGTTGCCATGTAACAGAAATGCTGAAGGGGTGAGTTCCTTAGTATGTTCATTTCCTTCTTCCACTCTGCTTCTCTTCTCTGTAGTCTTGCATAAATCACACCCAGAATGAAGCTATTTTGTCACTCACACGTGTCTTCTGGCACTGGAGAAGATGGAAGGTTGCTAATAGGTCTGGAAATAAACCCTTTTTTCTAGAAACAGCTATTTCCTAAAAGTAGAAATTTCACCTGCTCCATTGGGGCTTTACAACCTTCATTAGGAGACAATAGAAATAGAGGACATCAATCACTGCAGAGGTAGAACAATAGATTTTTATACCATGTTCAAGGCTCATTTTAGGAGAAAAGACTTAAACCTGTTTTGGACATTTCAAAGGAAGGTTTAACACCTGGGAGTTTTCTATAACTGCTAGCCTAGTCACAGAAATTTTACTGCTGAATCCCTTCACCTTATCAGCTCTGATGATTTTATCCAAATAGTACTGACTAAGTGTGATCATGGTAGCATGACAGATGCTTGTAATGCAATCGATGGAAGCTCCAAAAAACTCAAAAGCAAACTCTGCCTCTAATTCATCACTAAAATGCAGCTGTGTGTAGGCATACCCTTCCTCCTGATCGTATACAATAAATCCAGCTTCAGGATCAGACCAGAACCATGCTCAAGGGATCTCAAAGCATAACAATCTGTGAAGATCAGCTGAACACTGAAGTTTCCAATGTAGTAGTTTTACTTTTCCTCCTCCAAAGGGCAGTTTTAAAGTGAAATACCTCTCAACAAATTGAATTCCATGGTTTTCTTCACTCTCTAAGTCTTTTAATTTCTATAGGAAATTAGATAGCAGAAATACACCGGTAAAGTGTTCATACTTGCCACTCTTAAAATTCAACTGCTCTTCTCTCACTTTAGGAAAATTGTACCCAGTTGTATCTGAAATCATTATTAAAAATTCAGTTGTAAATAAGGCATCTTATTAGGATTTCCCTTATTTTAAAAGTGCACTTTTTTTTTTTTAAAGAAAAGATAGTAATGATTAAAGCAGTATTATCCCATTTTCTCCCTCATGTCTACTATCAAAGTAAGACTTTTCTGAAGCACTAATTACTGAATTAGTATCTCAGCAGCCCTAGTTTTGTTAAACGACAAAAGGAAAAGCGACATATAATACTCCATGTATAGGAATCATGCTGTCAAACTAGAACCAATAGTATTGATAAATACAAACGATTTTTTTTTTTAATCAAAAGATGCACATTTACCAACTACTGTTAAAAGAGCAAATGACAGTAGCTGGCAGCAAAGCTAGTAGCTGATAAACTGTTTCATTTTTCAGGTTATAGGAAAAGACCCCAAACAAAGGCTGAAGGTCTTGACTCAATACTGATGACAGCGATAAACACTAAAAAATGTCTGATGGAATCATCTTGACAGACAATTCATATGTAACATTCCAGTTAATCTGCTGTGATAAGACACAATGGAAGAGACAGATCCAAAACACATGGGAAAACTCTGTCAAATAGAGAAAGCAGCTTTATTTCCTAGCTCTACAAGGAGTTTATATTGATTAGAGCACAGGAAGGTGTCATTCTTGTACACAAACTGAGAGATGCAGTTATTTGTGTCAATTAACTCTTATTCAATGTTAGTATTGATTGGCAAGGTCTCAACACTAGTCACTGCCATCAATATGCTATTTATGAAGGAGGCAGTCATAAGATGCAGATAACCAGCAGGATATGCCAGTATGGATCTGCTGATGTACTACTGTCACTGGACTGAATGAAGTGAGGCTTCAGCACAACACCTGTCCTAAAGCACTTGTGCAATTGAAAAAGAAAACATTTTAGGCTGATCAGACTGAAGCTAGCAACCTACAGGTGTGAAGCCTTAAGTAATATGGAGCAGTGGAAGGGCAGTCACTTTCAAGAACAAGCTGTGTGTCAGCACTAAGGCCTCTGAAGAGTAAAGCTTTCAGGAAACAGGGAAGTGCAAGTCCTCTGCAAAAATGGTTCATTAATTCTTTGTCTTGCCTTTGGCCATAACTAGTACTTCAGAACAATCCATGAAAGATGGGAGGAAAAGGTCACCAGATTTACCTCACACATATTACGGTAGTGTTTAAACACTGCAAAAGCTTAGGACATGATTTGGGCACAGAAATATTCTGTTAAAGAGTGTGCTTAAACTTTCTCACACCCGAAGAAATTAAAGAATATGCAACTCATTCAAAAGTGAGTGTCTCTATTTCCTTAAACTGTAAGAATGGATAGGTAAGACAAGAATGCTGGATGGGTTTCTCAGATGCTCATTTGTGAGTACTGTGGCTCATGCCAGCACAGCTTGCAGGAAGGATGTACAATGGCTGGGCTAACTTCTTCCCTCAGCCATTAGACAAAAGGACCAATAAAGCTCATACAAAAGAGCTCAGACTGAGCGGGTTCATCACAGTGACAGAAATTAACAGGTAAAGGACAAAAGAATAAGATGCAGACAAATTTCACTGCAAACCACTTTCCAGTAACTGACTGGAGCTCAGCCTGCAAAAAATGTGAACTCTAATATGGAAGTTCTGGGAATACAGAGGTTGAGGTAACCAGTAAATGGAAAACTAAACCCAATGATGACACAAAGAGCACATGCAGTTGGTCTTTTTCCTTTGGTTATCTCCCCATTCAGTTACTTTCATCCACTGATTTTGCTAGTGGAACTCCATTAGCAAATGCTGGCTGGAATTGTAACCAGCGCCTGCCGTGGCAGCAAATTTAAGTACTTCCCTATGAACCCTGTGCTAGAATTTGAACAGGAACATCAGTACACTTGAATCAAAGGAAAGGAACTCAGCACTGCAGGTGCTCACCACCTCAGCATTTTCTGATTTCTAGGAAACAATCTGATACAGGAAAACAGTCCAACATGAATGGCAGGTAGATAAGACAAAGCTGTAATAGAAAAATTTGAACACGTATTTAATATACAGTAATATCACATTCATTATGAGAATCTGTGAATGACAAGTGCCATAAAATTAACTGTAATGTATGTAACCTTAAGGTACAGCAGAAATTCTATTTTCAACGTGCAATACTAAACTTTAAAAAATAAAATCAAACATTCACAAACATAATAATATAGCCCCAATTTCTATATAAATAGCTAATTTTGTCTTCATCTTTTAACAAAATGCCCTTACACACTCTGGAGAATATTTGACATCTCAGTTTTCGTAACAAAAGCTTACAGGCGCTGTGGGACTTTATTTGGGAAGAGCTTTAACCATTCTAAAATGTCTCTTGAGATGCCTCTAGTGCATTTCCCAGCAGTGGTGATTGAATAATATGTTGCCCAAAGGAGGCTGAACTGCAAGTGTTCCTTTAAAAACCAATGGAGCTGAAAATTGTTGTTGCTTAGTTCACAACATGCTCTTTTACCCTTCTTCAGCTAAGCTCTACTACTGACATGTATTTTACTTCCTTCCCTCTTCAGCAAGCTCTTCAGCCTGAAATATTTCTAGTTTGAGAAGGAAGGAAGTTCACTAGCAGTGCTACCTCCCTAGTCATTAGGCATTTTAACCATATTAACAAAGAAAGTAAGATTGAAATTTCTAAACCCTACAAACATAAATTATAACCTGTGTTTATCCCAGGCCCCCTGCAAAAGCAATCAATTTATGAGTTGGAGAGACTCATATTGATTAAATTTAAGTATGGCACTAGAGATTCAAACCCATGCCTTCTGCTAGAGCTCGCTTTTCTGTCAGTCAGTTTTATACCAGAAATATAAGGAGGAAAGGCTCAAATATTTTTATTACTTCTCTTTTTTCAGTATTTTCATATTACTTTACTTTCAGCAACGCTAACAACTCCAACTGTTGTGAGATGCATATAAAACAGTAATAAATTCTTGTGTAGCACTCACAATTGTTATCAACCACTCCTTTCCCAGAAAGCTGTATTTCTAAGCAATTTATCTTTGTTTTTATGTTTTGAAAAGGCTACTCTGCCCTCCTACAGCAAAGCTCCTTTGCAGTGAACTGCTTTTGAAACTTGATGATCAGGCCATGTTATCTTTGAATAGCAAAAATAATTTAAAATATAAGTTCTGCTTTTGAGGTTTTTCAGCTGAAGTGACTAGTAAGCATTTATACCGCAGAGCAACAGAAATGCATTTTTTAAGACAGAAAGATCTAATTCGAAGTGCAGGCGTACACACATCATATAGATGCTATTTCAGTATAACAAAAAATATCTTCTATGGTTGCAATGTTGTTAAAATCTTAATCACAGCTAAATGACTACAGGTGCAGAATGAGGTCCAAACACAAGAACTCTTATATTTAGAAAAGATCATGCACAGGATCAGCAGAAAGAAAAGGAAACACATCTTCCATAGTTAAAAAAAACAAAACAAATGAAAATCCTCAACTAAAACAAAAATCTGGAACGTACTGAGATCTTTGTTCCAGTGGCATTTCTCTGGATATCAGGCAAATTATAAGGAAACAGGACGAGCTGGGTTTCTATTCACCAAAGACTAGATTTCATGCGTCAGATGCCACAAAAATGAGTTTTGGCGAATCTACATGTAAATACTGCGCTCGATGGGAGGTGGCAGAGAGGAAACTTGTTTCAAGAGTAACAGCCTACACACAGTTAGCAACTCTTGTTGCTCCCTTCCTGACAAGGTGTCAAGATGCAAAGCATAATCTGGGTCCAAGACATAAGTGTCGGGGCTACCCAAAAAGCTAGAAACAGTTTGTGAAGTTACTACCGTTCTATTATCCCCCTTTCTTTAGTCCCCAGTGTTTTTAAGTATCTTCTGCAGTGCTTCTGACTATCTGTGGTGAAGGATAATATCTTAGACCTACTTCCCTTTGAAATTAGGAGCAAGAAAGGTCAAGCTGGATCTTCTTTCCATTTTGAGAAGTTAGTGGTAATAATTATTAATTATATTAAATCCTGTTAGCCCAGCTACAGGGAGCCAGAGCAAAAGAAAGTGACGGATGTCATAAACTCGCACTTAATAGGAGGCGATGAGGTAGCAGAACCTTTAAAAGACTCACCATCATCCTCCAGAGACCACTGGCCTAGTTTTTAAAAACCCACAAATACTCCTGGTGACACAGTCAGTGTCAGGAGCAAGTAAGGGGTTGACTTGTTAGTCCACAGGGAATGTGACATTTCCTACATGCACACACAGCCTCTCTGTGCCCAAATCACAAATACAAATCATGGGATGTTTAGTCAATCAAGAATTGCTAAATAAAGACTGATACTTACCGGAAAGTTTTGACAAGATTTTTTAGCTCTGTGTAAACATCCCCTAATGTAATCTGAAGAGGGCCCAAAACTGCAGGTAATCTAGAGGGCAAGAAACACTGATTAATATGTTTTTGTCTCTTCTTAATTTCTCCTCAAGTAAGGCTTCCATCAGAGCTCACTGAAGGTAATGAAAAGGGAAAAAAGATTAGTGCAGTAGATTTGGCATACAGTTTACATTTCAGATTCCTCTCAGTGATTTTTGGGCAATATCTTTACTTTTACAACATTTTTCTTATAAGAAGCTCCAGTTTAGTGTGAATATAAAGTAGAAATTGAATATAGTTTTACATGCATGCTCTGTTAAATTCCATGTTGGTTTGGACATAATATTCTTACAATAAAAATCAAATGTTTTGCATTATAAATACTGGAATTTCAGGCTTTGTAAATACTTTAAAAGTTTATATTGGGTAAAAAATAACAGTACAAAAGGAAACTCACATGCCTAACTCGTTCACACAAAGAATATATCTGCTAATCTTAGACTTGCATATGATACAAAAAGGATGCAACAGAAATACCACTCAGCTGGAAATCTGATTATTAGGACAAAGATGTTAGCAGGGCAATCAGAAAACTTCAATGGTAGTTTGCTTCCCTGTTTGAATGTATACAGCTCTGATAGAGAACACTGCAAATCACACATACTGCTTAACTAGTTCTTGTTACTGCCAGTGTCTGGGGACAGCACTTATTGCTATCAGATGTGGATTTAAGCTAAAACTTTTGCTTCTGTTTGCTTGTTTAACGGTTAGCAACTTCATGCATTTGAATATCCAATTAATTACATGTATGGGTACTGTGCTGGTACTGTTGGAATAGTCAATATTTCTAGTTGTCTTTATATTACTGTACATTTTACTAGAACTGTGTATTCCCACCAACTTCATCTGAACTACAAAATCAATTAAAACTACAATTAAAATAACAAGTAGTATATACATAAAGTGCTCACAGCTATATATTATTATTTACATACATACATATTTATTGCTGATTTCTAGTTCCTATTTTATATCCCTCAGAACCCGCTTTTAAAGAACTTAATTTAGGAACTTCAGATGTTTCCAGGAATCTGAGGGAAAGGAGGATGAAAAATTAAGTGCTTTCTGCAGATTTTTTTGAAGCACATTTTCATTTTAAGCTCCATATGTTAAAGCAACATTTATATAAAGAAAACAAATATTGTCAGTGTAATAGCACAGCACATTTCTAACAACTACTGATGAGCCAGAACATGCTGTCCTGCCAGCCTTAAATGCTACAACTTGTCAACTACAAGCTCTAGTGCATGTAAGAATGGACAAGTTTATCTTAGACACCATCTTAGTAGCAAGGTTCTGACATTTATCTCAGCAAGCTGTGCAAACTGACATCTGCTACTCCATCACAGCATGATAGTGTCAGAAATGATTTCTTTAGGGCAGTAAAGGTCATGAATAATGCCACCAGAAAAAGGTGAAGAATATCCTTGCACAGGGTGTTTATTACTTAAATGATGATGATCACCAAGTTGACAGCTTGACAGTTACTGAAGTAAGGAATACTTACGCTTTTCTCAGTTTTTCCAGGACAATTCGCTTTCTAATCTGCATTTGTGCATTTGAATCAACAAGTGGGAACGTGAGGTCTTGCTGTTGATCGTCCTGTATTACCACATTAAAACCTTTTATTACAAGCTAATATTTAATTGCAGTCAATGCATCAAAATAGTCACAGCTTATCAAATGATGTTTAAACATAGGAAAACTCTCATCTCTGAACAGAAAAAAACAGCCAGTAATGTGTTAATGAACAGAACTCTGGTTAATTTCATTCAACACAGAGTTTGCAGCTAACCTGCTTTTCCCCTTTCCTTGCAAAGCCATATGCTAGATACTTTACTTCAACTAATAGTAAATGCTCATAATACACTTGACCTTTAAATACAAAAACAATTTCACATGCTTGTACAAACTGTACAGCCTACCTAGGATAGTTAGCGTATTGTTTCACTGTAATGACAAGAAGACCTGGTTGCTGTCAGATGGTCTGCATACTCTGATAAACTTCAGACCACTCTGTATCTCTTTAGTTCTGCAAATCCTCTAGACTCTTCCTCCTAGATTGTCTATATTGCAGCAACATACCCAAACAAATCAGCAGGCACCCACCAGCTCAGAGAATTGTAACTAGTAATGCCAGAGCTCTAGTCTTACTCAAAAGAAGAAATAAATCCAATCTCAAGTATTCTCTGTCGTGACTTAAAGGGGGGGGGAGGGGGAGGAGGGGAAGTTAATATAGATTTTAGGTAATGAATAAAAGGTGGAGGAAAAAAAACTCCAGTTCTTCTTTCACCCAAGACGTCTGTCCTATAATGGGTTTGTTTCTTCTAAGCGAACCTCATTTACCCTGCAAAGCAGCAGTTTTACAGTAAGCCTTTGTAGCAGGAGTCCTAGTCCTTCCATCTCCACAGCTCACAGAAGTCACCGGTTTTTCTTGTCAGTGAGCTATTCTCACATGGGGCTCTTTAACAGCTTCATCTCATTGCAATTATGCAATGCTACAGTTGTAGAGATGATGAAAAGGACAGGCCTGGGACGTGGTGACAGTAGCTGTACTTCATTTTTCTACTGAGATTACAGTAGTAATAGTTCTACCTGTTCTCATTTGCTACAAAAATTATATAGGGCCCATATAGATCTTAAGTTCTTTCCTATTCCTGATTGCCAATACTTGCCTCTGCTTGTTTCAGTCCATGTTCAGATTATGCTCAAGCAGCCAAGGCATCTTTCGTATTTCACAAACTGTAAGGAAGCTACCAGAACTGAATGTTTCCCAAACAGCTGAATTCATTCTCATCAGTCTAAAATAATTTTCTTCGATCTTATGGGATTGTTTTGAATCTATCCAATCTTCCTTTTAGTATTTTACGTTAATAGGTTGATGCTACCATGACCATATCTACTTACAAAGGCAGCAACAAAGAGCTTGTAATGTCTACTTAAAAGCAGGATTTAAGCAGGCTGGACACTGTTCCATTAGGCACTTACTTTGTCTGTACTTGAATGTTCATCTGTTTGTGTATGTGCTAACTCCTCTTCAGCCAAGATGCACTTTCCTTTATAGAACTCTCTTACTCGGAGTTGTAGGAACTCTGTTTCTTCTTTTAACTTTTCATAACTAGGCACAGGCTTAACTGTTTCACCTGAGCCCATAAAAGGTAAGGAATAGTTCAGACTGTTTTCAGACTTCCCTACATCAGCACTGTTAAGATCTTCGGGTGTATCTAAGTCATCCTCGTCAAGTTCTTCATTTTCTTGGTTGGCAGATGATACACATCCTGATGAGCATAAAGTGTAGTTTGGGCCATACAAATACTCCAAGGTTTCCTCAGTTCTCCATTCCGTAAGTGTTTGCTTAAGCAGTTCTAATAAACTGTGTTTGGCAGCCGAGAAAGGAACTGGATCCCCCAGCTGAATTTTTTCATGTTGTTTTGAATTAACTAGTGTTTTAAGGTATTCCGCTCCTTTTTTGCTCACACCCAGGAAGATTATCTGTGAATTGCTATGAGTATTTTCACAGTTCTCAGAAGCATTTGATTCCCCTGGAGTAGTGTTTTTTGAGGGCGTCGCAGTTATTTTATTTTGAACTGTGCAAGCATGCATTTCTTCCTGAGCATCTAATTTACAATTAGAGAGTCGTTCAGTGACTTCCACCATGTCTGTGCCTTCAGACTTAGAGCTGTAACAGACTTTCTGAACATGCTTCTTTTTGAGGATGCTGTTTCTGTGTGATTGCTGTGCAAGACTGGCTGAACTTGTCTGACTTCCCGGTAGAACAGAAGAAACAAATTCCTGTTCGGTATCACTACTGCTATCACTGGCTGTGCCATAAGAAGCAGATTCATACGGAGTTGAAGATACCTTAGGATTTTCAATGTCAGAAGCTTTAACTACTTCATCACATATTTTCACTTCTTCTCCAGATTGGCCACTGTAACACAAAACACAAGCCATCAATGAAGTATGAAATGGATGTTACGTGAGATTAGAAAATTATTATATAAAAGAAAGAGAAATGGAACCTTGTTCCTGTATAGAAAGTGTATACTTTTTTTTTTTTTTTTTTGCTCTAGAAATCATCTTTAAACTCAGAGTTCTAATGTTTTGCAATTAAGATGGCAAGTTTAAATGCTATTTAGAGAAATTTGTTCCCAGATGCTTAGTGGCAGTTAGAATAGTAAACAAGTTGTTACTAAAGACAGACTTAAGTTCCAATTTAGTATGAAGAATTTTAAACTATTTCCATTTTAAAATATAGATCAGTATCTCAATATACACATACACGTAGTAACTGTAAATCAGTAGGCCAGTAGAGCTTGTTTTTGGCATATTTAAGTTGGCCATCTAATGGCTGGATGTTCCAAAAGAAAATAAAGTCGCCATATGTGGCAAGGTACAGAGAGATGACAGAGTAACGTGAATTCAATTGAGCTGATATTGGTGTTTTAGAATAGGAAGTGCAGAAGTTTTCATCACCTATAATTGGTACCACTTTCTTCATAAAGAATAGATGGTATAAAATATTTAAAGTACAAACAGTGTATTTGTTTCAGATTTCAGCAGGATCAATTATGACACATAGGCCAAGAGCAGCTGTACACTAAATCATACAGGTCAAACACGCTAGTTTAGAATCACAAAGGAAAAGAAATAAGACAAATAACCCTTTGTCTAATAAAGTCTTTTCAAAGATTTGCCCTTTACCCAATATAATGTTAATATTTCTAACTATAAATGCATATAACAAATTATTATTCAATGTACCTCTGCCCCTTCTTCAGCAGCTCTATGTCTGATGGTCTGCAAAAAGAACATAAGGAATGATGACTTTTTTTTTCTGCTAAATCAGTACCCTTGAAATGCACAAACACAGAAAACACATAGTTGGGGCTGGAAAGAACCTCTAATGATCTCTTAGTCCAACATCCTTTGTTCAAAGCAGGGTTAGCTGGAGCAGGTTCATACATTCACAGAGCATAATTTGTGCGGGCCTGTAGCATTATACATTTAATAACTTATCAAATCATATAAATGTTAGTTAGAAAGGACCTCTGGAGGGCTCCAATCTGACCTACTGAGACAGTGAGACTGTTACCAGCAGTAGATTAGATCAGCCACACCTTCTTTATGTTTAAATCTTGAGGATTGAGATTTCAGAACCTTTCCGCATGCACTGATTTGTTCCACTGCTCTCTTAGAGCACACCTTTTTCCCTAGTGTTAATGTAAACCACTGATACCATAATTTATGGCCAACATTCCTCATTAAGTTTTTTGATAGAAACCAAGAACAGTTTGGGTCTGTAGCCCAGGTAATTTTTTTCAATAAGTTGTAGACTTTTCAGATCATCCCTTGGTTTCCTCTTCCTCGAACTAAACATGCTCAGATCCTCATAGCCCACAAGGTCTCTACAGGAAAAACAATCTTCAGTAGTTTCCAGAAAAAATGCTCCAAATTGTTATAGGAAATAGGAATATTCAGAATATCTTCATTTGAGATGTTACTTGTTTAAAAAAAAATAGGCTCTTAAGTTATAGTGGGCTAAGAAAATGGAATCTGAAGGTTTTCATAAACACTAAGAACTGTTACTGAACAGATTCTGAAGGATTTCTTCCCAAATTTCTAGCTGCAGTTCTGCTTCATTTCAGTTATAAGGTAACATCACAATGATAATTAGTTTATTCAACACTGACTATTGAAATCCATACCTGCCTTACGAATGACAGAGAACCTTTTAAGCATGCCCTGAATGTAAGTCAATGAAATAACTCCTTAAACTTGGACAGTATATATATAAAAAAACCAACATAGCAGATGTAAAAGGATGAAAGTTGCATTTTTCATATAAATGAACTGAGTCTGGAAAGTAAAGGTGGTAAGACAGTGAAACTATTTACTCCAAATAATTACTCTTTAAAGTTTTAAATGGAGGTTTTTAGCTTTCTCCATCAAGAGAATTTCAGGTATTTTCACGTGTAAATGTGTATCAGTGTGTGCATATATAATGTTTATGCAATCTGATATTACTTTATTATGTTTGTTGGTTTGTTTTGGAAAATATGCCCACCCCAGCATGGATAATTAGCTGTGTCAAACATCAGAACTCCGCTTTTTATGGTAACAACAGAGATGTTAGAAATAGTTTCTTTAGAGAGAGCAAAACAATACCATGAATACGCAGATAAGCTTATTTAAATATTTTACAGTTTTACCTAATTCCTCAGATCAGGCTGTTTAAAGCCTCTCCTCTCACTGACCTATGTTTCATATAAATCCTCCTACCATGAAACTGAGCTCACACATATAAATTCAGATTGTTTATTCTGTTGAAAGCAAGGGTACTTGCTTGGACAATGAAAATGGAATGAGCTGAACCTTCTCTAGGCAAGTATTTATTGTTGAGCAGTGACACCCAGTGGCTTAATTCTTTGTTTGCACACCTATGTTTCCTAATTTTTTTTAATATATTAAAGCACAGACTATGTAACCCTTACAAAATGTGTTGCAGTAGTAACAGAAAATAGGCAACCTAAAATAGCAGTTTTATGTGGAATAAGGAACTTCATTTTGCAGACTTTCAGGCTAACCTCTGAAAACCTCTTGCAAGGTAAGATGGATTATTCCTTTATCTTACATGGCTTGTAAAAATCCAATCACGATAAATACATTTTAAAACTAATAGGAGCTCATTATTATTTACGACTAGTTTGCCCTCTAAACTAACACAGTCAAGTCTGTTGAGTAGTCATTACTAGAACTGGGCTGCATCAATTACAGTAATCCATGTGGCAGCAACACTTAACATGAACAACACACTAACTTAACATCACTTGTCTCTGCTTCAGCCTGACCATTTGGATGTACTGCAACTAATTAATTTGCGTTGCAGCTTGGACTAAGAAAACAGTATCCTTGAAATGAGCTACAAATACATAAGGTCACACTTACATTTCTTCTTCTCGCATCCATACTGGACTCTTGGAAATTTGAGCTTCAAAATATTTAGATGCTTTGTAGCAAAAATTGCTGCAAAAGCACTGGAAATAAACGATGGAAAATATGATTAAAGACATCTTCAGTAGTAATAACTAAAAAAAACCAAATAAAGCACCAAAACACTCGAAGAGCAATTCTGAACCCTGTAAAATGGCCATACAGTTTAAAAGACATGCAATAACATTCAGGGTCAGCAGAACTTTTTTTTTTTTTAGTTTTCAATATGACTCTTAACGTTTTGGAGATGGAAACACACTACTTACTTTATGAAAATGATTTTCATGAGATACACATGCATTGGTTGTGATTCAGTCCATTATATGAATGCTGTTACAAAATGCATTTGTGATGTGGAGACAATATTAAATACATTCTAAAAACAGCTTGTTACCATACCTTTCTTTCAGTAATATCGTAAACTCTGTTAGTTTTTGTTGAAATCCTGTACTTCTGTTTTGGCACCTAAAATGACATGCTTTCATCAGCAAGACTGTCACAATGTTATATAAAACTTTCCTTTTAATTCACGTTTTCAGTATAAGTAATGTATTCAGTTTTAACTGAATTACGTACTACAGCAGCTCTCTTGGTATTGTATCTCCTTAGACATTAGAACTGCAATTTCTCATTATTCATTCACATCTTAGTAGACAACTTCAGGTTTACCAGAAAGCCTCTGCTGGGAGTGAACCAATGGAGCTGTCACAGAAGAAACCCTGTTCATGTGTGACTCTGCCACTATTCAGACAAATCCACAGGGGAGCTTACATCAAAGGTAATAGTTTCCAAGTTCTGTTGGGACATGTGAAATCCAAAACGGTACCTATTTTTCCTTTCATGATTTATTTTTCCCAGATAACTGGTTGTATCACAACTGGTATTATGGTTATGTAACTGAACTCATAGTTCCACTTAAGCTCTAATATGTTGTATTTAGGCATGACTGATTTTGACACAAGTAAGGTCTGTTTTTGGAGGGGATGTATTTGCAGTCACATAGTAATAGCCATGTGTTTTACCTCTTTCATATCAGCCCTTATAAAGGTACAGAAGGAACAGATTAAAATGTTTCTGCATGCACAAAGGATAGCTATGACACCACACCTTATTATCTTTATTACTGTCCAAATAGATTGATTCCATTATACAGCAACAGTTGTCAATCAATCAGATTTAACTTTTAACTTCAGAAGCATTATACTGAAATGATACCTGACAGCATTTTAATCTATATTTTAACATTCTAAGTTTAAAATGAAAAAAATAAGCAAGAGAATAAAAAATGTGATTAGGTTCTTATGATAACATTACTCAAAAACAAACAAAAAAAGCAACTTACATTTTCCAGTTTATTTTGACATACGGGGTAACCACATAGTTTGATGATAGACCGTTCATCAACAACATCCTTATAGTGAGATGGAGTAATACATTTTCCCTGCAATTACAAGAAAATAGTTCAAGAATACTGGAAGATCTGTTACTTTTCACACTCAGATGAAAATAAGCAAATACATACTTTCCATTTTATAACTGTAAGTTTAATATACAGCACTTGAACTGTGGGGTAAAGAGCACCATTGGCTAAACTCACAGAGGGCATGATATGGACTTAACTTTTTGTGCTTCCCAGAGGCATAGACAAAGTATGCTAATAGAGAGAGATTCACAATTATATCTCATCCTACAAAACTGGAGCATATTTTCACTGGAGAACCCTTGAAAGTAAGGCAGCCATCAACAGAGCTGACAAGAGAGGATGAACTTGTCTGCTCTGAACTGCAGCAAATTGTTCTAAGGACTTTTAAAAAACAGCTGGACACTAAGATACAAAATAACACAAAAACTTGTGACACGTACAGAATTCAGAAGGAACTCTTCAGTAATGTCCTCTTCCAGGAGCTGCTCAACAATACGCAGTGCCTTTCTCTCAAGTTCAATCTTTTTTCTAGTAGAAGCCTCCAGGGCGGCTCTCCTGTAACGTAAGAGATGTTGAATGAAACAGAAAGCAGCTCCCATAAGCAATTCCCCACCTGAATATCTTCTTTTCTGAAATACAGTAGTTTATATTTTCTGCATCTCATCAAGTTGGCCAAACAAAGCAATAAGTGGGCTATAAATTTTGTAATAACCACTAAAAACAAACAAAAAGATTCTTTGCTTTATTTTCTCCCCAGTCAGGAAAAGTATTGACTTTTATTGCCAAACCACAACAGAATTATTCCAGTATATGCACCCATTGGTATTTTCCTGTACCTTCCATGTATCTGCAGTGAGGCATATTTTAATATATTCTCTCTCTATATGTAGATTGTAGCCTTTGCTGAACTTTATTCTCACCCTGTCAGACAGGCCAACTGAACTGTGCAGCAGCCAGGTGATGGAACAGAGATACCTCCTGTAGCTCCACCTCCCCCTGGAAAGTCGTTCTCCTGCCATCTGTGTCACCACTGCAAATCTGGATTCCTCTGGGCATCTCTCCCTGATGGGCGGCTGTCTGACACGTGGGAGCAGCTGGCAGAGGCACCTGTACTGTGTTGTTCTATGCTGCTTAAAGGGGATGCAGCTTTCAGCCCTGTTCAGATGTAATGTGCAGCTCTGTCCAAACAGGATGGCTATGCCTATTCTAAGCAATGCTAAGTTGATGTTTGTTTAAAAGACCCACGGCATCACACCAAAAACCTGCTGGAGGTGGATGCTGGTGTCTCTGGAGGTCAGTCATCTCTGGCAAAGCCAAAAACACAGAAGGAAAAGAGCACAGTTCCAGAGTGAAGCAAAGCAAAGTGATCGCAGTGTGTTGTTTGCTAGAAATGATACCTCTGAGCAGCATCTTCATTTTTAGGGGCAGCCGACCGTTTATGTCCTAGAAATCGAAAACATGGAAGCATATAAGTGTCTGTTCTTCCTTTAGCAATGAAAACATTGGAACTTTTAAAAAACACGAAGACTTCTGCAAGCACATTGGAATGCACAGAGCCTCGCTGTTGTTGGCTATGCCTTCAGCAAGGCAATAACCGCTGGGCAGTGTCAGGTACGGTTTTGTACCGCTGCGGGGTGAGCACGGCCTGCCCTCATCCGACCTCCTGCGGGGAGCCCTGCCCCGTGCAGCCGCTGTGTTGCCGCAGCCGCCCCGAACTCGCGGTACCCTCGTGCCCCGCCAGCCCAGGCCGTGCTGCCGTGCTGCTGTGCTGCCGTGCTACCGCCCGGCACGGCCAGGAGTTGCATTAACTCACTGTACCGGCCTGCGGAGCGGGCGGAGCGCGGCGCGGAACTCACCTGCCCGCCGCCGGCCGGGCCTCCCCTTCGCACTGCACGGCGACTTCCCATCCGCCATCATGGCGCTGCCGCCTCCCTCCCTCTGACCTCTCACCGGAGGCGGAGCCGTGTCGGCCGGGCCCGGGCCGGGAGCGAGGAGCGGCGGCAGCGCGGTGTGAGCGGTTACGGTGGGTGCCGTGAGCGGGGAGCGCTTCTTGCGGGTTTTGTTTGTAATTCAGCCCTGGGTTAAAGGCTGACCTTAGCAGCCCCTCGTGCTGGCGTGTATGTGGCACCCCACGTGGGAAAGCTACTTTAATAGAGGAGGGAGGGCTCTGAGTATAAGCAGCAGTAAGTTTGTGCTTATTTGGGTGCTGTACGTTTGCCGCTGGAACCGCTGGAAAGATGTAATTAGAAAGTGGGTTAAGTCGTAAGGCCTGACAGCGTGGGGAGCTGAGCAGCGCCGTGTGTGCCGTCACGTGTCCGAGGGCTGGGGGGGAAACAGCAGAGCTGACAGCGTATGGAAATTGGTGGTGGGTTAGGGACAGTGGCTGTATAACGAGCCTTAGGCAGAAGAAAGTACTCAAAGCTGTTAAACAAACAGGAATCCCCAAACCTGAAGTTTTTAATTGTTGCACCTGAAGATAATGGAATGCTTGATCGGCCAGCACTGCAAGGAAGTGAATGATGTTGCATATGTAGTCTTGACTGGTCTAAACCACTGTTGGTACAAGGCAGCAGGCACCTGAAGGCACATATGAAGGCACATACAGCTCCCACTGTATGTGGCCATGCAGTAGCTAAAAGACTGTTCTCATTTCTCTATTTGGTGTCTTAATAACATGATTTTTTTAATTTATTTTTTAAATTTCTGCATTTACTTAATGTGTTTTAATACTGTACCTTTTAATTCCTAATAGTTTTCAATGCCTGAAGAGCAAACTCAAGCAATAATGGCAGTTGATGAACTTCAAGCCATAATACAAAGATGCGTAAGTACTTCTCATAAAAGTCATAAGTGCAATTAAAGGTTCACTCTATGGCTTCAGAACACAAGATACTTGTTAGATCTCCTCGCTGCTATCTGGACTTAGTCTCCATGTTTCATTCACTTCTCCCTGACTGTTTTCCCAAGTTTTCCCTCTTGGAGAAAGAAGTGTTCTTGTTTCTCTCAGCAGAACATGTCAAAGTGAACATATCACAGAATCACAGAACTGTAGGGGTGGGAAGGGACCTCCAGAGGTCATCGAGTCCAGCCCCCTTGCATAGCAGGCCCCCTACAGCAGGCTGCACAGGTAGATGTCCAGGAGTAGTCTTGAATATCTCCAGAGAAGGAGACTCCACAACCTCCCTGGGCAGCCTGTTCCAGTGCTCCATCACCCTTACCATGAAGAAGTTCTGTTGTGTTTTGATGCAGAGCTTCCTGTGTGCTTCAGTTTATGGACATTTCCCCTTGTCCTGTCCACACACACTGCTGAAAAGAGGTTGGCTGTGTCCCTTTGACTCCCACACTTAAGATATTTATAGATGTTAATAAGATCACCTCTGAGTCTTCTTTACTCAAGGCTGAATAGACCCAGTTTACTCAGCCTTTCCTCATATGGGAGATGCTCCAGGCCCTTTATCATCTCTGTGTCCCTCCACTGGACTCTGTCTTTTTTGTTCCGGGGAGCCCGGAAATGAATCCAGTACTCAGAACTGGATACAGTACTCAAACTAGATACAGTACTCCATATCAGGGGCAGATTGTTGGGGAAAATACATCTAGATAAGAAACTGTAGTTTAGACTTAAAAATAGCTACTGAAGTGCTTCGGTGGTAGCTCTTGGTAACCTCTTATGTATTATTTTTTATATATTAAAAGAAAGGTTACTGTGACATTACTTCTGATTGTGGAAAGCAAGCTTATGTTTACTTATTTTTGTATTTACTTTTTAAAATAAGGAGTTAAACATGCTTATTTTCTTTATAGCAAATTCTGGAAGAAGCTGATTTTAAAGGAGAAGATTATGATCTGTTTCAGGTAGCAGGTCAGAAGTGTTTAGAAGATGGATATGCTGCTCAGTTATTAGAAGTGATTCAAAATGTGAAAAATAGGGTGAGTTTAAGTTTGACTTCTATAAATATGATCCTTCTGAGTTTAGATAATGTCCAGTTTTGGTTGATTCTCTGAAAATCTGATTTGTAGGTTGTCATCAAGAATATGGGTTGGAATCTCATCTCTCCTCTTGTTAGATGTATTTTAGCATATAAACAGGAAGATGAGAAGCGAGAACTCTACCTGAAGATATTAGATCAGTTGGTGCAGGTATGTTTTTTGAAATATATGATTGTAATGAGATATTTGTAAGGAAGGGGCAGAAAATCCGTCTGACTTTGAGAGAAAATAGGACATGAATGCTTCTGAGTTCTTCTGCCCATTCCACATCACTGTTAAACTCATGGACCAGTTTTATCTGAAGTAGACACAACGATAACATTCTGAGAGGTAGTTAATTTTTTAATAAATATAGACAATTTTAGACAAAACGGAGCTAGACATTGTCCAATACAAAGTTCTTAGCGACCAGCTTTTGCAGTTAATGTAGCCACAGCAAAGCTACCTGTGCCTATGGCAGATCGCAGAATGATTGGAAGGTACACACAAGTTTCATCAAGTCCAACTCCTGGCTACACACAGGGCCACCCAGAATTCAAGTCTGACATCTGAGAGTGTTCTCCAGACACTTAGTGGACTCTGGCAGGATTTGGGTTGTGACATTGAGTATCTGATAATTCTGGTGAAGTCATGGGGAAATAAGATTTAATCTGTCGGAGATTCCCTTTCAGTTCTTTTTCATTTATCTACTTTGAAAACAATTTGCAAAGTAAGCCAAATTCACACTGAGGTTTTTCTTTTCTCTCTACTACTAAGGAATATCTAGCTAAAGTAGGTACTTATACAACATAGCAAATCTGATGGCACTAAACTTGATTTCTGTGTTTTCAACTTGTAGTGTACATGCTTATACATTCAGAACAGTACATTTACTATAGGAATGTATTTATTCATATTTATTAGTTTTAAGACAATTTTGGGTATTCTAATCTGTTTTCTTAATGTTCAGGAGTTTCTGCATTGTGGTTTGTGATGTGTTTTTTCTCTCCTGTTTGTTTGGTTTATATCTGATAACTATGGGGTTAAAATGTACATATTGTCCATCTCTTGTAGCTGTGCAATCCAAAGGAACTGTTTTTGGGTTTACTTGAGCAGATTGAACAGACATCAGGAGAAAAGGTGTGCCAGACTATCATGTTACTGCTTCAACCTTTGCAGACAGGTAACAGTGACTCTCTCATGTGATTTCTGACAAAGACAGACATTATAAAATTAATTTAGCCTTTGGTGGAGTAATTTAAGAGAATTTGAAATAAGATGGGTAGCCTCAGAAGAAAAAGCAACATTTTTCTTCATTCACAAAATTTGGTTATTTTTTACAGTTGTAAAACTCTCACATCCTTATTACAGAAATAGAATTACGTGGACTCATAGGTTTGGATAGTTTATTATTTAACTTTTAAAGCTTTAAAATTATAAAACTTCTGTTTGTAATTGAAACAAGTTGAAAAATATGAATTGAAAAACTGCATTATTCTGTTTTACATGCAAAAATTAAAAATACAGATTGAGATACTCGTTAAGTAGGTAAAAGTAGTAGTTACTCTCTTGGTATGTGAAATTGAGTCACACCTTCTTCTTATCAAGTTTAAGTCCAGTTATAGCAGTTTCTGAGCTGCGTTACTGAATCAAGTTAGAATTTAACAAGAGAAGCACTTTGCTAATGAGAAATGTGTATTTTGTTACATAACCGATCTGCAGCTAGTGTGCACTGAGATCAGTTTAAATGGAAAGTGGCTTGTGCTGCTTCCTCAGTGTGGGAAGACCCTGTGTTGTTTTTGCCACAGAGTATAGAACAGCTCTGAGCTGCTTAATGAAGAGTCAGATCTGAGCAGTAAGTCTTTTGTCAAACAAGAAATAGTATAGCAGGAAAGCCACAGTGAAGAGGTTTTTCAGGCCAGATAAATGGATGTTATTTTGTTTTAGTCTAGTTATAAAAAGACAGATTTTTCTGCCTTCGCGAGTTTGCAACAAAGAAAAGAGGAATGTGTGGAAATGCAAGACTGCTTTAATGCATCATTCTCAATTCTATGGTCATATTAAGTACTGTGAAATAGATTAGCTGATAAGTCTTGCTAGGCTTGTACATCTGAATTGAGATATTAGTCCTTCTGCTCCCCTGAAAGTGAAGACTTTCTTATACAGTCCTGTTCCTGTTCTTCACACATTCCTCCAGCAAACATTAACTTAATTTCTTAAAATGTTCTCTGTGTTTCAGTGGTTTTGAAACTTCAGAACAAGAAGGCCTACTCAGTGGGCTTATCTTTGGCCATGATTATGGATCAGCTTACTCCCTTGCCTGTACCATATACAAAGCAACAAATACAAGAAGATAAACTTGGTCTCTGTCAGTGCTGTAATGCAGTGGTGGACTTTGCTAAACCTTTTGTGAATGAAGTTGTTAAAAACATGGAAAAATCATCAGAATACAATGACACGGAGCTGAAAGAAGAATTACTGAAGTTGTGAGCATTTACTATTAGTTTAATATATTCCTGTAAGGAAACAAAATAAACAGTAGACACTTATTATGCATGCAGTAAATAAACAGTCTTATTAAAGTTTTTACAGTGCTGCCAACATATAAACTAATGCTGTATTTCAAAAAGAAAAAAACATCTTTTGCATATTTATGAAGTGAAACAAGAATAGTAAAAATAATTTTTTAGTACAAGGAAATTAAGAAATATTAGTCTCTGTGATGTGGAGCTCATTTGGCAGTCCTGGTGCTTCAACTCAAAGGTGCAAAAGTGAGGATAATCTATTCTGGAGGTGAATTTTAAGAAGTGCTCCTATGGGAGACATTTTTGCTTCTGTTCTTGGAATATCAGGAACAGCAGCAGCCAAAATGAGTATAGACCTTGTTGTTGGCCATTGCTGACATTGCTGTAGTTTCTGTGAGATTTTAAGTTTCACCTGTTGGGTTTTTTTTCAGCTGTATGAAAAGCCTGAAATACCCATTATTGACAGCTCAGCTTGAACAACTGGAAGGCATTGAAGAACATCCATTTCGTCATTTTGCAGCTGAAATTGTAGTAAGTGCATTTGGAATGAAGTGTTTGTCAAAGCAAATAGGAAGTTCATTTCATTTCTGTTACTGCTTAGTGTGATGGCTGTCCAGGATAAGATAATGTGAGTATGTAAATGTTTGTAATAGGCTAAGGTTCCATCCTTGGAAATGATAAACCTTACAGATGCAGTTTTGCACCTTAATAAGCCAGTTTGGACTGTTCTCTGAATCAGCAGCTGCTACCTTGTTTTAGCTCCTTCTTTTTCCCTGGTTAAGTATGATTTCTTACAAACATCTGACTTACTGTCTTCACTGCTTAGTGAAGGTAGAATCTAAGTATTAATCCAAATTTTGCACTCAAAAATCTCTTACTTCTCTAAAGTGCAGTGCCAGCTGGCCACTCCATGTGACCAGTGCAGTTATTCTGGTTTTTGAACATTTTGCATAGCAACAATTAAGTTGCTTCAATGACTGTTGGTATACTTGTTTTAACATTGGCACTATGAAGGAATAGCATTAAATTTGAGCTTTGGAATTCATTCTCTTGTTAGCTGGCTAGAGGAGGGACATACAAACACCACACAGAAATGACGAAAGCTGAAGAAGGCCAGGGAAATTTTAGAATAGGTTGAGTGGGGACTGAGGCTGGCTGAAAAGGAAGAATTGGAGCCATCTGAGATGTGGAAGGCACGTGTGTGTTTGTATGCGTAAATGTAGAGGAAGTCTGGAAGTTGCTACGTGATGCAACTCTGTTTCTTTTCCAACTTGTTTTTAAAAATGTAAGACTATATGTGCACAAAATTTTACATCCCAATGTTATGATTGTAAAGTCAAGCACACTATGTAACTAGAAAAACTTTTGGTTTTCAACCATAATTAGTTTTTCTGTCATGATCACTTTGGGTTTTTTTTTCCACAGAATATCTCAGTCAGCATAGGATGGAACTGTTGCATGGATTAATTAGAGCTGTGCAATGAAAGAGAAGCTTGTCTGTGAGATCTTTGCTTCTTTTATTGCAGAACTTTTAAGATGCGCAGTGATGGAGGCAGAGATTACCAGAATATGATAGAAAGGTTAAGATAGTTAAGGCTGCTCTGAAAAACGGGCTTTTATCCCTGCCTTTCCCATTGGGCACAGTCCGAAAACATTTATTATGCTAATTATGAATTACTTTTTCTTTGTTTTCTCAAGAAATCCACTTCTGCTCTTTGTGGAATTGGTTAATGAGTACTGTGGCTAAGGTCGGTAAAGATGCATTTAAGTACGTGACATCTGATGTAATTCTTATTCTCCAGAATGTCAGGCCTTGGATATTTGGTTTGGACAGCAGTGGAAGGATGGATTAACCTCTGCTTCTCTATAATTCATACAGTAGAAATTACATTAACTCTTAATCCACACAGATGTGTTGGGGAAAAGAACACACGTAGTTGTGAAGTTCTCCAGTGTCTTCCTGATGTGAGTTGCTGGAAAGGCCATACAGAACAATTCTAACTTTAAAACAGGCCTTGCCTTTGGCAGGTGAACATCATGTTGCATAGTGTTAATAGTCAGAGAGCAAAATACTGAGTACTCTGTGAAAAACAAAAGTCTTGTGGCATAATGTGGTCGGGAGGCCATTATTATTCACAGCATCTATAGATAATGGAGCCAGATTAGGTTTTGCAGGGTGACTTTTGTGAAGTCTTTTGCTAATTTTTGAGTGCTTGACTTTTCTGTCTTAGCACTTTTCTGACAGTTTGTTTTTCCCATAAGGTTTTTTATTTGTGTATGTATCATAAATATTAACAAAATATTTATAGTGATTTCTACATATCCTACTTAGGGTATTTTACTGTAAAGACTGTTTAAGCTTTGTAATTTATTAAACATACAGATTTTTAAAGGCAATGAAGTGAAATCTAACTTTCTTTTTTAGGGCATTTTGCTGGATATGAGAGAATTAATGCCACTAGTGTTTTTACATCATAAAAGGAGAAGATCATACTGGGAGAATCAGGAGTTTGAGGACGTAGAGCAAAAGAATTCTGCAGATTCTTTGGCATGTCTGTCATACCTGATGTTTGTTCAGCATTTTGGTATCAATTGCTTACCAGTGGTATTTAGGTAAGAGCTGTTCTTCCTCACTTACGTTAAGTTTGCACTTGGAAACTTCTGAACAAAATAAAACTATTTTATTCTTAGTAGCCATTAATGAAAACTGTATTTCACCAATTTTAGTTTTGTGGCAGCTTTATGTAGTTCAACAGTTCTGCAGATTACTACAGTTTGATTGGAGATGAGTTGACCTTTTAAATAAACTGATAGGATTAGTCTTACACTGAAAATTAATTTGTATTACAATTATGTAGACAGATGCCAGATATGAATTATAAACAGAAATTGGATGTTGTGCTTTGCACCTATCTCAGAACTTTTAGTTTTGTAAATACACTTCTATAGGTTTTTCCAGAAGGACTAATGCTTTCAAATGGATTAGCTGTGAAAATGCTTATGCACTTTAATATAGACCTAACTTTCTTTTTTAGTTCTTCGTACCTTCTGCAGTGCAATATGACACATATAGAAGTGCTGCTGAAAAGGTAGGATTATATGATATTTGGAGCTCCAGATAGTAGAGGGAAATTTTTGTCCTATGTTTTATTTCTGGTCTTTTCTAATAATTCATAGAATCAAATTCTGATTATGCCAAATAAGTTCAAAGGTGATCCTTAAAGCTGTCAGTTAAAATTGCAAGCTCTGTGACAAGATGATATTCTCTTTTTCTAAGAGCTTTAGCAAATTGTCTAAAACACACATCTATTCTTTTTAGAAAATTTATTCAGGAGTTCAAAATTAAGGCAGAATAATTAGTGTATATTTATTTGTAGTTCTGTATACTCTCTAGGAGTATAAGATTGTGTATCATATCAGAATACATTCAGGTAAGCACTATCTGATTAGAGGTCTGTCTTTCTAGAGGAAACCAAGCTTCTCTGTATGTTTATTTTGCCTTCCATTAGTAGCAATGTTGACCAAATATTTTCTAGCATTGCTGTAGAAGGGAGAAGTTTCTGATTATGACTCCTTATTATTTCCTAGTAAAACAAAACTTCTTGGCCTCTTCTTTTTAGGATTTGGTGTGTTTTTCTTTGTCTCACAGAGCTATTTCTGCATATAGAACAATTTGGAACAAGTTTTATTTTCTTTGTTCATTAATATCTTGATACCTGTGGGATATGAGCTGCTACCTCACAGATATTAAGAGGGGAAAACAACTAAGCAGTTCTGACCCTAAAGAAAGGAGTCTAATTTGCAGCTTTTATTAATTATATATACTCAATATATTGTAAAAGGTTTTTGAGAGACTAAAAGAAGACATCGTGTTTAGAAATCAGAATGAAAATTGTTAACAGCCAAGTTACTTCTTGTAATCTACTATTTCACATCAAAGATCATTATTGTCTCCTTAATTTACAACTTGATGTCTTTTTCTTTACAGAACGGAAGAATCTATGCTATCTAAAGGACTTGTAAGTTTACTTTTCCTTTGATCACATGTTCATTGTTAGAATGCTGATTATTTTCAATTTTAGTATTGTAAAACCTTAGTTTCTCTTTCTTAGAAAGGTATGAATTTTTTTCATACCTTTTCAGTTTCAGAAGTATTTTGAGGCTTAGATGTTCTTCAGTCTTACAACCATTTAAAATAATTTACTGAACATTACACACATTTGCATACATGTAAACTACCATTACTACTTAAATTTGTAGCTCCTGGGAGATCCAAATATGTGAATTGTACTAAAGGTAGTTCTATCTATGAAATATTAAGCATACAGATCAATGTCTTGTATATATGCAAAGTGTTGGAAGTTGTTTATTTTTCCTTCCCACCTTCAGGATCTGTTTGAGAGCTGTTTATTGAGAGTGGAAGATAATGGCCTTCTTCATCAGTATTTGGAATTCAGAGAATTTATTAATGTGCCTCAGGTAACAAGAAGCAGTGTACAGAACTGCCTTTGTAGTTGATAATAAACCATACCCAGTTGTTTTCTAAGCGCTGGAGGGAGGATGTGCTACTGAACCTTCATGCAATTGTGTTGTCAGACTGAAACCTACAGTGTCATGCTGTACTGAATTGCATGCTACACTGAACTGTTTATCCTCTGATACACACTACAGCATGAAGTTATAATGACAAATTATACTTTAGGTGGCTCTTGCTACTTCAGCTGCTTTTTTATTTGGATTCAACTGTTGGTGGCCTGGCTTGTATGTTAGTACCTTGATCAGATTTTGTTCAAAGTGATGTAATAATGTGCACGTAATTACAGTTTCTTTGTCTAACTGCAGGATTTGGTGAAAGTTATGACCCTTTGTCCCATAGAGCATCTGGTATGTAATGTGACCTACAGAATGATTTATGTACTGAGTTTAATTAGAATGAATCATATAATGTTATTTTTGTTATTATTAGCGTTTAATACATATATGATTGTTTTTTTAGAGAAAGAAGAGTTTGAGTATTTTGCAATTGTTCATAGATAAATTTGAAGCAGAGGGAAAATATACATTATTCAGGTATGCATTCAAATTACTGTAGATAGTACAATACAAGCCTCGCTGTAACTTTATTGCTTGCAAACTGTCAGAAATCGTTTTTATCTATCTGGTAAATCACATTAACTTTACTGTGTTAATTGGTGAGTAAATAATGAATGTCAGTTGTCTCTCATACAATCAGCTGTCAGATGTAACCCGGTGTTGAAACTGTCACTTAGTGAATAAGGCATAGTGTTACCCAAGTCTTTAGCTAAAGACGTGGGCAGTTTTGAAGATATAACATCTACTTTTGTTTGAAGGTGTTTACTGAAGACAAGCAACCATGCTGGCGTAGAAGGATACATTATTAAAAATATAAAAGATCAGATTCACTTATCATTAACGGTAAGCCTATTACTATTAAAATATATTTCTCTTCTCAAGATTGTATCTGAATTCAGTTGAGAAAACATGTATAACTTAAGCTTTTAGTGATGATACAAAAGAACCACATGTTGAATAGCAGCATAAGTTTGGAAAATGTTTCAATATTGATTCGGTTTCTTTGTGCCGGTGTATTTTTCCATTCTGATTCTTAAACACACTTTTAAATTACACAATCCTACTGCGTTTTTTAAATAGGTTATTATTACATTTTCTGCACTTGAAAAACAGTCCTTGAAGAGGAACTGCACGGTGTTTTATTTCATCCTCAGAGTTCCTCATTTTCTCAGTATAATTCAAATGCTACAGTCCAGAAAGATCTATTATTCTTTATCTTGTGTTTTTTGATGACATTCAGCATTATTCTGTGAGTGTTTCACAAATGCTAAATTCTTCGGAAAGAGTTGAGCTAGATCAAAGCCATTTAAATCTCATATTTTATAATCATTTATGGGAGGAAATTGGAAAACTTAACAAAAAGTAAATTATTAACTCTTTTGCTTTTTCATCTCTTCTCCTTTTTACTGCTTAGGGCCTTTTTCAAAGCAAATTTGATCTCTAAAGTATTCCTTTTTGTCAAGTAGGACAATACAGTCAACTCATGCATATTTCATGATAACATTTATATATTATAACACATTTATTCATAATTCATGTCATAATTGTGATATATAACAGATAATTACTTTTATAAGGCTGTAGTTGGTCCTGTGCATTGAATCAGCAGGGGATAAGCAAGATCATACTGTGAAAACTCTTCTAAAAAGGGCTTGCACTAAAGTTGAATAGATAAAACATATTCTGAAATTTTTGTACTGATGAATTTGTTGACTTCACAGCTTCAGAATTTTACTAATGCATTTCTTCTCTGTAGAGTACCCTAGCAGTCAAGAAGGCAAATAATTTACATAATTATAATTTGAATATGCTGGATTTGTTGTAAATAATTCTGCTGCAGGGAAGATATAAAGAAATGGATAAGAACATAAAATTGTTTGCAACTTATTTCCCTGCCCAGCTCACGTTAGTCTTTTCACATTCCTCATTTGACCCGACTTAACACAGTTGACCCTTCTTGTTTCCCTTCTAATGCATTTCTGGCTTTGTCTTTTTTCCCTCTAGTATAAGTTTTGTCCTGTAGGTGATGTTTCTTTGTCCAACCTGGTTACAAGTTGTGTAAACTTACATTAACTATATTAATGGAGATATGACGAAGGGGTGGGAAATCTTTTTTACTGTAAATGAGAAGAATGATCTGAAAGGCAGAGGAGAGAACTGTCAAATGACAAATTTGTGTACTTGCATCATAGATAATAACAGTTACGAAGTATTTCTTCCAGCACTTATTTTATTTTTTTAAATTTCTGTTTTCCCCAGATTGTTCATATGATTCATAGAGTATCTTGATCTAGAAGATCCCATAGGGTCGTTGAGTCCAACCTCTAGCTTTGCACAGGACACCCAAAAATCCCTATCTCTGAGAGCGTTGTCCAAACGCTTCTTGAACTCCAGCAGTTTGGGGCTGTGACCTCTGCTCTGGGCAGCCCGTTCCATGCCCAGCCACCCTCTGGTGAAGAGTCTTTTCTAACACCCAACCTGCCCCTCCCCTGTCACAGCTCCATGCTGTTCCTTCAGGCCCTATCACTGTCATCAGAGCTCAGCGTACTCCTCTGCTCCCTGTGAGAAGCTGCATCTGCCATAAGGGATCCCCTCAGCTCTTCTGTTCTGGGCCACACAAACCCAGGGACCTGATCTGCTCCTCTATGTCTTGCCATCTAGAACCTTCACTATTAAATTATCTATGTTAAATTACTTAAAATTTAATTAGAATATCTCAATTTTAGGTTTAAATTACATACTCAGATAAACTTTTTGTATCATTTTTCAGAAAGCACACGACAACGTTTGGTTTACAGGACATCACCTCATCTCCCTTCTAGATTTAGTGCTTTTGCTTCCTGAAGGTGCGGAGACAGACCTTCTGCAATACTCAGATAGGTGAGTTGTAATCACAGTTAGGGGTTTCTGTTTTTTAATCACATAGAAGTCTTTAGACCACCTTGCTACAATGAGAGGTATACCATCATGTAACTAACTAAGTGAAAACATCAGTGTGTTTTAGATTTTTTGAAACAGAGATGTAAACAATCACCTATTTATCCCATCCTTTCAAGTAATGCTGCAGAGAAAAATGTTACAGTACTATTATATTGATGTTGAGAATAAGAAAGGAATTCCTTCTCTGTTCCCTAAGAACAGAAGGTCTGATGTCAGGTTACAGAGCTGATTGGTAAAGCGTTCCCTCAGGAATGTATGGTTTGTTACATCTTTCTGCAGAAGCAGGAGAATAACTTCAACAAGTTAGGAACAAAAGAAGTGTGCTGTGTTTCTTTGGGGGTGTAAAAATCATTCAATGTAACTTACAGCAAATGATATTTATGTGGAAGAAATGGTTTTTGCTAAAAAGTATGGTAAGAGAAAAAGTATATATAAAAAGCATGTAAAAATTCAATAAAATAATTTTGAAAAACCCGCTGTCATATTAGTTGCAAATCATCAGTGAATTACCAGTGATGAATGTCACAAGTATTTTGAAATGGGATTCTCTTACAGGAAAACCCTTCCCTCACAATTATTGCCCCTCCAGTCAGCTGTTAGTTTTAATCTTACGTGCAAAGTGACATCTTCTCTTGTAATGGGGAAGGTGCTGTGCTCTTGATTAAGCCATACTGCTCAGCAGATGAGTGTGGCTTCATTTTGAACCAATGGATATTTTAGGGTTTCTGGCTAAGGGACAATATAAGTTATTATCCCTATAATGGATATCTGCACTTTAAGTGATCAGTAGTATATTTTTATTTCACAGGATTATGGCATCACTAAATCTACTGAGATATTTAGTCATCAAGGATTGTGAAAGTGATAATCAAGTAAGTACAGATTAATGTGAAAACTATTGATTTCTTGATTAGTTACAGACTGAGCAGAATTCACATGAACACTGTTATTCTCTGTTCATAGATACAGTTTTTACATTACTCTCCAAAATGGTCACTAATGCAGAGGTGGTATTTTAGCAATATTTGGTGATGTGTGATATTTTGTTTCATTCTGATGAAATTTGATTGCATTCGTACTTAACTACTACAGTAAAGAAGCTAATCCTTTTATTAAAGTGCAGTAAAGCATTTCCTGAAGTCAGTAAGCAATGGCATGGTCAGACAAATATTCTAACCAGGAGATAGTTATCCCAGGGTAAGCTGTTGTTTTTCCCCAGTCTGTTGACTTTATGGTTTGGGCTAATTGACTTTGGCATCTCATTTTCTCCTAAAATACTGGAAAAATCGTGATCCACTTTTAGAGTACATTGGCTTCTGTGAATACAAGATAATAATATGGTTGATACTGATTACTAAAAGCATCAGGAAAATGAACAGTAAAAATAGCTTTCAGTTTTGTGTTTCTTATGTTATTTAGTTAAGTAGATACAGACTAAATCAGTTTCTCAGATGTTTGGAGAGATTTTAACTTATGTCCCCATTACAGTGTACCGTACTTCATATACACACATAGCATTGTCAGCAAAGAAAGAATTCATCTTCAGCTATTAAAACTCTATACATAGTAGCATACACAATTGCTGCAACTACCATCTACTGTTTGGCGTACAGAATGTCATTATGGATTGAGGAGAAAATAACATCAACTTTACTGAAGTTTTCCCTTAAATTTAAGCCATGCCAGTTCTTACAGACTTCCCCTTTGGCTCCTTTCAGACAGTGCAAACGGAACACAAAGTAAATAATTCATCTCATCTCAGTTCACATGTTTTGATTGCTGCATAACAAGCACTTTCATGAATCAAGAAGAAAATCAGATTTTTTCTGGGTAGTTATTTCTTCATTTTAATACCATTAATGTGGAAGTAATTATTGGTCTTATTTGATTAGAATGTCTTGAATTGTGCCTTGTAGTCAACAGTACCATTTAACATTGAGAATTCTAATTTTCATCATCTTTTACCCTGCCCTTTGGTGATCCTGCCTGAGGAGAGGAGTCATTTAAATGACTCCTGTATCTAAAGACACAAAGACTGCATTATGTTTTCTTCTACAGCAGTTTTGTAACTGCAAGCTTATGAGGAACCAGAGCAGAGTTTTCCTCTCATGCTGTGTAACATCGAACAGCCTTACTTTTGAGCAGCTTTCCCTCATATCGCTTCCTTCCTGAGCACCATTATTAGCAACTCTTTTCAGCCATCCCAAACTGGAGAGGTGGTTTGTGTGTCACTTTGGCTACTGCACTGAAGGGCATAAATGAGTATAGAGCGTACATTGAGTTACAGTACAGTGTAACAGATTTTAAAATATATGTATATGATTCCCTAGGGATTTCATTAAAATCTTAACTCTAGTAAAACACTTAATGCTCATTTTTTATTAAATGCATGTGTTTATATACACTTTATATTTCTATCTGAAATTTATATAAATGTGTATAGTGAAGACAGTGGTTGGGAAGACAATATCTCTAGGTCGTCAAGCCTTTATGAGTGTCATCACTTGCTTGCAAATTCCAGATTTCTGGTGCAGCAGAACCGGTGACAAATCTGAACTCTTGTTAGTGGGTAGTAGCAATGTAGGTACAACATAAAAAAAAAATTGAATGCTGCAGCAAGCATATATTTAATACTTTTATGTGTGTTTTAAGGGAGATTGGAATATGGTCCATGTTTGGTACATGTTCTAAAAACAATAGGTAAAAAGACCTTAAAAGTAAGTACACTGTAGTTCCTATGTAGTAGCAGGGTGTAATTCACTGTGACAGTTGAGTATAGAGTTGGGCTTAGCACCATATCTAGTAACATTCTGACAGTGCTTCTTTAACTGCAGTGTACAGACAATAGTTTTATATTTGAAGAGCATGACATTTACCACAGCTTTCAGTTGTCATTACAATGCACTCTTAATTCAGGAGTGTTAATTCAAATGTTTTTAAACTATCACCATTCCATGTGTACTTAAATGCATAAGTTTAATATTTTATTCCTTCCCACTACAAAAGTTTGTGTATTAAAGACTAGTCAAAAAAACTCTGCTTGAAAACTTAGCATTGAGTTACTTCATTAAAAATAACTTGCAAAAACCTTCTCTGTGCTGTTCTCTTTGAATAGACTGGTGTGTGGACTGCGATTGCCAAGATTGAGAAGAACTTCTTAAAACCGCTGCATGTTGGACTGAATATGTCCAAAGCTCACTACGAGGCAGAAATAAAGAATAAGAAAGAAAACAGGAGAGGTTCGTTGTGGTGTTTGTTTTTTTTTTTCTTAGTGTTGTTCAGAAATCTTTGAATTAAGGAAGCGGTGAATGCACTATAAATACCTATTTTTACTTAAGTATTGATCAGCAGTTGCTATATTTGATGCTAATACTTTTCATAACTAGAAAAATCTGAGCTTGTTTATCTCTCCTCACATTTGTAAACCTTACAGAAACTGGACAGAAATGTCACATGAAGACATTCAAACCTTGTTCTGTGTTTATGCTTTTGATCTAAGTCTCTCTGTGAATATATAGCCCTTAGGTTTCATAGTAGGTGTGGGGAGGCTAACAAGAGAAGAAATAATTCACACAGCAAACAGGTAGTGTCTTAAATCCCAAAGGATTACCTTCTGAATCTTTTTTATCTGACACATAGAATCAAATTCTGCTCAGGGCTAAGCAGATCCATTCCTAAGGGAATGAAAGCTATAGCTGCTGTAGGCCAACTCTGTGTATGTCAGATCCTCTGTCCCTTTGTGGTCTCCAGTATAATTAAGACAGCCCAAGGAAATTACTTCTGCTGCTAGAAATGTCAGTACGGCTTTTTGCTCCTAGTTGCATCCTTATGTGTTGTTATAAACTGTGTAAGTACAAGGCAGAGGGAAGGGATTTTTTCTGAAGATAACCTGTGGATATCTTTCTAAAGGAAGTCCTTTTAAAGAAAAAGCTTCCTGGTTCACTTTAGTTTCTTACATGTCCCTATACTTTAACAAAGCACAGAGATCTGAGTTCAAGAGGAGATACCTACCTCATTAAAATAAATGGTTTAGTCTTTCTCCCCAGCGTATAATCTTTGTAAGCGTTACGTTACATTCCAAGTATGTAGTCTGAAAGTTGAAGTATTCCCCTCAATTTTGGGATCTGCCCTTGTAGTTTTGTCTGCTGTAAATAGTCTGTCAGGAACAGAGAAACATGCAACCACTTTCTGGATAAAGTTAAGTCTGTCATCTCATATATCTCTGGTTGTGAAAGTATTAAACATGTATCTAAAAAACCAACCAGATTATATATTTCCTTTTAAGGAGAATTTTAGCAATATAAATTGTTTTAAGTTTACAAATATTGCTTGTTTGCTAATGTAGTCATAAATCATATAGAAATGGCAGAGATAGCAGTCCTCAAAGTTCAGTACTTTTCCTTTTCAGTGTTTGTTCAGTCTTTATGCTACTGATTTAACAATTACTATCCATAAATACTAATAAGTTGCAAGTTGTTTTGATTCTAAAAATTAGGTGGAACAGCAGCCTGATGTCTGGTTCTTTTCTTCTACAGAGGCAGACAGTTCTAACACAATTTGTTCTTTGACGGTCAGTGGGGAAAAGATGCCTGCCATGACCACGGAAATGCAACTTCAGGTGAGTTTGCAGTTCCAAAAGTATTTAGATTTTTCAATTTGGAGCCAAACGTACATGTACAGTCAACAAATAATCCATTTTTCTAATAAAAATAACCATAATTCTTTTGTCATTTCAGGTTTTACACTCAGCTCTCTTCACATTTGATTTAATAGAAAGCGTTCTAGCTCGAGTAGAAGAGCTCATTGAAGTGAAAGTAAAAGCTGTAATGGATGAAAATATATAGGTCAACTGGAATATCTGAGTTAATGTACTTTTTGAAAGATCATTTTGATCATTAGTCTTGAATTGAAAAGAGGCCTATACCAGCCTTTAGAGAGTAGCATAGAGTGGCCTCTAGAAAAACTGCAAATCCTGCTCTTCATATGTGTGTTGCTGGTTTTTTTTGTCATTTTTTTAAAAAAAAACTTATTTTGCTGTTTTTGTCTGTGATCACAGATGGTTTGTTTACTAAAGTGTTCATCTTCAGAACCTGATGTTTTTTCTGAAGTATAGGAAGTAAATCTACAAGATGTTTTTGTGTTGTGCTGTGGTAAGAATGTGTGACTGTGCATTTCTTGTTCTGTTCATTTTCAAAGTATTTTAGATAAGTTGTTGTCTGATGAAGATTTTTATAAAGTAACCTGGAGAGCCAGGAACTAAAAAGCACTGTTAAAGGAGTAGTTATTTTTATTAGTACTTTTTAATATTGACAAACAAGCTTCTATATTTACAAACAGGTCTATAAGCTATAGTTAATACATAAAGGCAAACCAAACCAAGTTTCAGACCGGGTTTAAACATCAGCCCTGAGCCAAGTAAGGTATTAAAACTCGGTAAAAGAACAGATAAAACTTGTGTTTAAAAACACACTGCATAAGGCTTAATACACAACTGCTTGAACACAGGAAACCTGTATCTTGAAATTGTTTTGGTGATCGTTATCTCTGATGATAAAGTTTTCCTTAAGAATTATTACATAATTTGATATATTATTATGAACAGATGAATGCATAGGTTCCAAATCAAACCAAATGTCAGGACGACTTCTCTTTAGTGCAGTTAAGCTACATTTTTATTTTGTTAGAAAACATACGGGGCACAATGTATACTATTTTTCACTGTATAGTTGTTTAATATAAATTTGTTTCAAATGCGTAAATTGTATATATAGTTTTTTTAAACGCAAGAGTATATTTTAAGAACATTCTATATATTGTTTAAAGTATAGCTGCTATAATTTATTTAAATTTATTTATGAATAAAACTCCACGCTAAATTAATTACTATGCAACTGCTGGTACTCCTGAAGCATCTTCCAGACTGGACTGTTTTCTATTATGTGGGTTTTTGTCATTGCCATTTTCTGAGAAACATCATCTGGACGTGGCTTGGAATTCATCTTAAAGGAAAGAAAAATATTATGAGTAGGACACGTTCACTATCTGAAAAATGAATGCTTAGTCTCTCTTTAGCTGTAGGACAAGCCCTAACATAACTACTCCCAACAGCCTTGCGTGTGCTTATCTAGATAGTACTTGTCCAGGCATTGGTGTGGTAGGTTTGGACTATGTCACGGGCACAGGTAAATCTAGGTATATAAAAATCTAGGTATCTAGCAGCCCTGCCCAGAGCAGGGTGTTGGAACTGGGTCATCTTTAAAGGTCCCTTCCAACTTAAATGATTCTATGATTGTAGTCAATATATTGCAAAAAGATCCATTAAGGAAAAAATAATGTTTTCCAAATTAAAATACCTCTGAATTTCTGAGGTTTTAATCATATTTAACTAGGCTTACCTTAGCTATAGTTAGCATCAACTTAACAGTTTCAGCAGTATTATGAACTGGTATAACACGTAAATTGCTTCCCAGGAATCTACACATCAAAATAAATTAAGGTTACTTTCAAAGTTCACATTTAATTATGCCACGAAACTCAAAAAACATTCCCACATAATGTAAACAACTTCTTTATCTGTACCACAGGTTGCTTTCATCTTCAGCTGAGTAAGATTGCTTTTATCTTTGAAGGCAGCAGGTAAATTCTGGCTGTTTTTGTACCTATGTATCCCATCTCTACACCATTTGTTCAGGTGGGGTTTCTGAAGGGCTTTTTTTGTTTCTAGGACTCCTTGACAGACAGTCAGTCTTAATTTCTTAAGAGCGTGTATGTTCAGGGAGAACAAAACACACTTCTGTTGTGTTGTTGAAGACCGTTTTCAAAGTGGCAGTAAAAATACCTTTATTTCTTCCATGAGAAACAAAACACAGGAAAGGATCTAAAAATATTATGCTTAAAATAGCTCCAAGTTTGAAATACATCTTTGTAGCATACTGTCCAAATATAACAGTCCGTACATTCAAATAATGGGATAACACTAACGATTTTATTAGAATGTCCAAGTCTACATAATTTAATCAGAGGATTAAAAAATTGATTAAAAAGAAGTAAAAAAACTGATCTACCTACAGTGCCCAAACTCCTAGCTGCCAGCTAGTAATAAAGCGCGTGTATCTAAGATATCATTGTGCCCTGCCATCATCAAGATGGTGTGGCCTGTGGTGATAAACTAATATTTTTAAGTAAAATTACTGAGTTGCTAAAGGGAATGTGTTTTCAAAACATCACATTTATTACTGGTCAACAGACATATAGGACCGATTGAAATATAGATTGAACGTTAGCATTACCATCAGCTGAAAAATATGTTCTTGCTGAATGATGGCAATGCTTTTAAGAACTCTCATGAAAATGTATGGAATTTTTGCAAATAGATAATAGATTTCCTACATTTTGTCCCATATACTCAGCACTTGGCAACGTGCCCTGGATGTAATGAAACTGGTGTTAGTTTCAAGGAGGTAAAGATCAAAGACTCCATTAGAATAGTCACTTTGATGTCAGGAGTGACAATCAGCTGCAGCAAAGATTACTGTACCTACTGGAAAATGGTTTTGAATGGAAGTATAGAACAGAATCTAATATCCATTATGAACAGCTATATACTGAAAAGTGCACATTTTCAGGTTTTTTTTTCCCACCGTTTTAGCTCAGTATAACAGACTCTTCCAAGTGAAGAGATTTTAAAACCTGGTAAATAATCTATTATTTACAACAAAACCTCTTCATATGAATAAAACTTACTTGATCTATTTTGAATTTACCATGAAAACGTGCTGCCAGAACTAGGATAAAATAGTTAAAGAAAATTGCCTCATTTTCCAGTGTGAGAGAAAAACTTGAAAAAGATTACAGGGGCCTAAGGAGGTGGGAAGGATGGTTCTTTCTTTTTTAGTTTTGTTTGTTTTTTTCTTGGGGGACACACACACCTTTTGTTACATATCATATCAGATAGATTCACTTAACATTCTCTTCATTTTCCATTAATAAACGTATTCTTTGGCTAATTTTCCAGTGTATGAACAAAATAAAATTCAACTGAATCCCAGACTGCTGAGTAAACATTTAAACTTCATTTCTTCCTAGCAGTAGAAAGTTGGATGTTGAAATAATACCTTCTCTGAATCCTAAACGTTACATTCCATTCCTGTGGTCCATGGAGAGCAGCTGATAAAACCAGAAAGCTATTGCGATGTATGTTTATAAACTTCTGAATTCTTTCTAAAAGCTGCTCTTCCCCTCTCACGAGCAAGTCTTGAATGTCTGCCAGAATAAATGCAACACCTGTTGAAATTGATATGAATTTGTGTTAGCAGTGTGATTAAACCTCACTACAAATACCCCAATCAGGAAGCAATTCTTATTCAAGCATTAATTTGAAAGGGTAGAACAATAATAGAAAAAAAAGTGAATGAATTCATGCATCTTGACAGTTTAATGCAATCATGACATTTAGCCAGTAATTACTAGGAAATTTAAGATCAAACTACAAATAATTCAGATGTTATTTTCTATCATAACATTAAGAGAAAAAAAAAGTATTCAATTCACTTAAAGTGTAGACATCTGAATGCCTTTGTAAGCACGTGTTTCAGGAACAAGAATCTGCTGTGTGGAATGAACTTAGAACAAATGCAGACTGACTGCAGACTTCAGCAGTTCTGATTTAGAAGTAAGATAAGCAAATACACCTGCAACATCTTCAAACTGAACTAAAATGTCTATCGTGAAAAATTAAATTATAACCCCATCAACAAAGTTAAGTTCAAAGTTAAGGCATAAGTGTAGGAGGTTCAGCAGCAGGAGACACAAAAGACTGGGCCAGTCAATAAAACACAGAATCACAGAATGACCCGGGTTGGAAGGGACCTCAAGGATCATGTAGTTCCAACCCCCCTGCCTAGCAGGGCCACCAAACATACACATTTACTAGATCAGGTTGCCCAGGGCCCTGTCCAACCTGGTCTTGAACACCTCCAAGGACGGGGCATCCACAACCTCACTGGGCAGCCTGTTCCAGGACCTAACCACCCTTCTAGTAAAGAACTTTCCCCTAACATCCAACCTAAATCTTCCCTCCTTCAACTTAAAACCATTTCCCCTAGTCCTGCTATTATCAGCCCTTTCAAAGAGTTTACTCCCCTCCTGGGAGTAAGTTCCCTTCAGGTATTGAAAGGCTGCAATGAGGTCACCCCGCAACCTTCTCTTCTCCAGGCTGAACAAACCCAACTCCCTCAGCCTGTCCTCATAGGGAAGGTGCTCCAGCCCCCTGATCATCTTTGTGGCCCTCCTCTGGACCCTTTCCAAAATCTCCATATCTTTTTTGTACTGAGGGCTCCACACCTGGACACAGTACTCCAGATGGGGCCTCACAAGAGCAGAGTAGAGAGGGACGATCACCTCCCTATCCCTGCTGACCACCCCTCTCCTGATGGAGCCCAGGATCCCATTTGCTTTCCGGGCTGCCAGAGCGCACTGCTGGCTCATGTTAAGTTTCTCATCTATCAGGACCCCTAGGTCTTTTTCAGCCGAGCTGCTCTCAAGGACAACTCCTCCCAGCCTGTACAGGTGCCTGGGGTTCTTCTGGCCCAAGTGCAAAACCTTGCACTTTGCCGTGTTGAACCTCATTAGATTCACCCGAGCCTGGCTTTCCAGCCTGTCAAGGTCCCTCTGAATGGCATCTGTTCCCTCCACCGTATCGACTGCACCACTCAGCTTAGTGTCATCAGCAAACTTGCTGAGGGTGCACTCCATTCCCTCATCGATGTCATTAATAAAGATGTTAAAGAGCACCGGTCCCAAGACAGACCCTTGAGGGACGCCGCTCGTTACCGGCCTCCACCTGGACATAGAGCCATTGACCACCACCCTCTGTCTGCGGCCTTTCAACCATCTAGTTGTCCACCCATCAAATCCACCTCCCTCCAATTTGGAGATGAGGATGTGATGGGGGACCATGTCAAAGGCCTTGCTCAGGTCCAGGTAAATGACATCGGTCGCCTTCCCTTCATCCACCAACGCCGTCACTCCATCATAGAAGGCCACAAGATTAGTTAAGCATGACCTTCCCCTGGTGAAGCCATGCTGGCTGTCTCGGATCACATGCTTGTTCTTTATGTGATCAAGCATGTTGTCCAGGAGGATCTGTTCCATAATCTTCCCAGGCACAGAGGTGAGACTCACCGGCCTGTAGTTCCCCGGGTCGTCCCTGCTCCCCTTCTTGTAAATGGGAGTGACGTGACCCTTCCTCCAATCATCCGGGACCTCACCTGACAGCCACGACTTCTCAAATATGATGGAGAGCGGCTCAGCAACCACCTCAGCCAGCTCCTTCAGGACCCTTGTTAGTCCTTACAGTTCAGGAAAGCTTCAGGTTAAGGATCTCAGTGGGCTGTCTAAAGCATCCTCTGCTCTGGAAAGGATGGGTTATATTTGATGTTTGAAGTTTCAGTAATTTCCTAATCAAAACAGCTCCACGAATCATTTTCTCATCTCCCTTTTTACCACCGGGTCTGTAAATTCAACTTGGATAATTAAAGCCAAGGCTCTCTATTGTATTTACAGCTCCAAATACTAAATATCTTGATGGCCATCTTATGTTTAAGTGGCATTCAACACACTCATTTATAAGAAGAATTTTCTGAATCCTCAAATACAATATAGAGACCAATGGCAACATTTAATCCATTAAATTCTCTATTGCAGCCTCTAACATACATGCATTCACTTCTCCTTTCAATACTGCATGACACTCCAACACGGCAACTTTTATTCAGTTCAGCACAGCTTATGACAGAGCCTGATCTTGTGCCTCATTAGAGTTTAGGAATTTAAAAACAAAGTACTGTACCAGAAAGGGAAAAAATCACGGAACCCATTTCCACTGATTCTGAATATCGAACTCGATGTTGTTGCCTCTGTAGAATTGTGGAGATTTCGTGATTCTAAATAAATGTTAACAGGTTATTTTCAGCCAACAGATTAGATGAAATATTCTAAAAACATTTAATAGTTACAGGAGAACTTCAGCATCATCGCTTAAGAATTTTTTTTTGTAGAATTTTGATTTGTAGAAGCGAGGAATGTAGAATGGTGTATTTCTAAGGCTCCCGTTAATTAGGCTGCATTATTCTCGTTGATGTCAGCATTTCATTTGGAAGATGTTTCAGAAGATTTGTATAGGAAGTGATTTTCATTAAAGGTTTTTGACAGAACACAATCCAGTAAACTAGAACAGTGCGCTGTGCAGTGTAATCATTTGAGGAATGGAGTGGGTTTGGATTTATATTTCAGCCTGCAAAAAGCACTTTGCAGCACGCTCTGCAAAAGCTGCTCAAACCCACACATTCTGAAGATTGAACCGACTCCTTTTTAGATAATAGTTTAAAGATGAAGGCAACCTGACATTAAGAGTGTTCTAGCGATTTAGTAGAAGATATAAAGTCCAGATAGCGAGTGAACCCTGAAGGAGGCAGTTACCATAAAATTCACTCTTTGCATTTGTATGGACTGGGAATGCTCAGTGACAGCTGCTTATGAGATGGAACCACAGTTTTGGAATATTTCTCTGTTTTGGAGCCACTGCTGAGAGGGAATTATTTAGTACACAAATGTGAAACAGCCTTAAGAAAAGGAAAGTTACATGGGTAGAAAAGGAAGCTCACAATGCAAAACTAACCAAAATTGATAAAAACAATGTCTTATTAAAAGATCTTCGACTTATACTTCAGCTATTTCTGTATCTTTGCTCCCTGGCAGTCCACACCAATGCTTATAGCTAAGAGGCATTTAGGCTGGTGTAGCTGATGTGATCCCTACCCTCAGGTACCTCTCACCATTACAGATAATGTTGCTCTTGAAACAGTTGCCGAACTGGAACAGTTTGCAGGCTGTCATCTCGCAATAAACAGGCTTTAAACTGAGACAATTCAAGAATGACTTCAATACCACTCATCTATTTGTACAGCAAAGATAGAGCAGTGACCTTGTTAGCCAAGCTCATGCAAGCTATCCTTGATAGTGAGCCAAAGCCCTCAGCCTCTAAATTCTCTCAAGCTGGCATGAAATTAGCCTCAGCTGCAGGAACTAATTATCAGCTCCTTGACAGCCCCTTTCACTATGCTGGGGAATTGAAATTAACAGATATAAATATAAATCACTGTCTGTAAGGCTATTTTAAGCTGAACTACACGTTTACTGAGTAATAATTCATCCCAACATTGACGCACTAGTGTAGAAAATAAAGCATTTAGGAAGAAGATCAGAAAATTAAAAACATCCCTGATAGAATTATTTATAGCAGTCCCTGAAAGCAGCATCAGTACTACGCAAAAACAGTGAGTCAGGAGGACAAGCCTGGAGCAGTGCAACTCGAAATAGCAAACAGCAGGAGTGCTAAATATGTACAGAAGTAGCTAGGGGAAAAAAAGCACCAAAAAACTATAAATGTTATAGTAGAAACAACTTCAGATAATGTTACTGCTTTGTGCTTAAAGAACACTGGTTGACATTGCATACAGTGCTTGCATGTACAGAACATAACATTGATTCCAGTGTTTCTATGCTCTGACTACTCTTGGCAAACGGCATCATACCTGCAGGCCTGCACTCATAATGACTGTTGTTACCCATTTTGACTGCTCCTGCTTGCTGTTGTCTGCCATCTTCACGGTTTTAATGGCTCTCTGAGGAAACGTCAGCTGTGATTCTGCAGCAGAAATGCAAAGTCACGGCTTGGAGCAGTGATTGAGCACCTGGTGGAAGGCAGGGTCAACCCAGGGCAGCTCAGCTGTGTGAGTGCACCCGAGTGACTGCAAGGAGTGGAGGCAGGATCCATCCCTGCACAGACCTCATGTAAGGGCTGGCAGTGGAGGTGAAGGCATCTCTTGCTGGAGTTCCCTGCTCACCTGAGGCCTTCCAAAGGTAAGCAGACCTTTTTTCCCCCTTTGTTTCTTTGTCTACAGCTGCTGTGTTTGAAAAAACAGAGCATACCCCACAAGGATAACAAAATAAAAGAAAGTAATGAAGAAAGAAAGTGATAATTTGTTGGTTGAGGAGACAGAATGGTTAAGGTACCAATATCTATGGGTCAGATTGGATCCAGTCTGAGGCAGAATCCAACTCTCTAAGATGCCTGTAGGTAGCTACTGCTGAACTGCTTATGTAACGTGGAAACTAAACATCTATATGGGCCTTTAAACAAATTCGCATCTAAGGGAGTAATGGGGACGGATGTTCAGAACGAATAAACGACTTTGAGCCAGCATTCCTGAGGAGCTCCGGTGCCTGAGGCGCCCCCCCACCCCCCAAAAAACTGGCAGGGCACAGCCGCACACCCAAAGCACGCGGTGCGCTGAGCAGAGCCGCTGTGCTCCGGGCCTCGTGCTGCTCCGATCCGAGGAGCTCGTAGGACAGACCTGGTGCCCGGCACAGGTGCGAGCCCTGAGGCCCGAATAGTTGTGGCTCACGGAGCGCCGCGCTGCCGGGCAGCACACGGGGATCTCGAGCTTCCCGCCCTCGGGGTCGGGGTGTCGCGCTGCCCGCCGGCAGGGGGCGCTGCGGCCACAAGCAGGTGAATAATGAGGAAAAAACACTTAGATTTAATGGGAACTGCTTCCTGTTGGTGTTTTGACTGCAGATGTTGTTTTAAAACATGCAAAAATTCCGTGTATTTTTGCCTGACACTGCATCTGACAAGAGCGTGCAGTTGAAATAGGAATGAGGCTGTGAATGATCAGTGAGGAGCAGAGCCTGTTTTTGCCTGGCAGTTCAGCCCGAAGTGTTGGGCAGCGCGATGCTGGGATCTGGGCAGGGATCAATGCTGGGAGGGACCGAGTTGTGTTTAACGATGCTGTGTGACCTCAGTCTGACTGTGTGACTTGGCTTTCTCCTTCCTGGAGCCTGACTTCTGCCTGAGACTCATCCTGTGCACATTGTGTTGTGTTTTTACACACAGCAGAATCGAGTAATTCAGAGGAATTTTGTCCTTTTAGCAGTAGGATTAACTTTTACCACTAGGATAACTAGAATTAGTGTAAGTAGCTTTATAGTAACTATATAAAAAAAAGTCCAGAATACATATTCAGCAGTCATTCCCAGTCCCCAGTTTTTCTATTTTTTATTTTTTTTCTATCAGTATTTCTATGTGGGCTGACTTGGTTTCATTTTGGAATGTGGATTTTGCCGTAGCGTTGGAATGTGAATGCAGATGGTTCCTTCTGTCTAAGGAGGCCATATGAATAGAGCTGGGTCTGGAAGATTCTGCAGAGCGTTCTATCAGCTGCCTGATATTAAGATCTAAATTCTGCTTTGCTGTCATAGCTGTGCTAATTCAGTGCTGAGTGCGAGTATCTGATGTTTTGAAGGGCCTTCTGTTCCCCTACAGCTTTGGAATCTTAATGTTGAGGGTTTGAGCAGTGCATTGAGGGGCATGGTTTGAATTCTAATAACAAATCAAGTAGCAAGCAAAATAGTTCTAAATGAAAGGATTTGCTGACTTTGGGGGGGTGGGGAGGGGTTGGACTAGATGGTCTCTAGAGGCCCCTTCCAACCTCTAAAATTCTGTGATTTTTATGCTGCTCTTTTATGGTAAAGAACAGGAGTTGGTCTCAGTCACTTACAGTTATTGCTGCTATGATGATCTCTGATGTTCTCTTGGCCCTACCTTTAACTCTCAAGAGCGTTCCTTTTCCATGTGTCTGCATAGGTGCACATCTGAGAACCTGTCTTAGGCAGTAATAGAAAGATTTGGGGATTGGAACTCCCATATGATGAAGATAATGGCTTAAGTGTTTGGATTAATAACTCATTTATGACAGGGCAACATTTCTTATGAAATTGATGTTTCTCTGCACATTCCTGCACGTTCTGAATCAGCACCTTTTGATATCAGCTTTGTTGGGCAGTTGCAAAGGCCTCTTCTATGGATATTAAAGGGGACTTTTTTTTTCATCTTCACATTCATCATCTGTTTTGTTGTCTTCTGATAGGATCAAAGATAAAGTAGTTATTTCCCTGCTGAATGTTGGGGAAGGGGTGGCGGGGGGAGAGGAAGGAAGGTGGATCCAAAGGCCCATTGAATGGATAGAAAAAGAAAGTAACTTCTTTTTTTTTTTTTTTTTCTCAGTTTACAAAGCTAGAGATTAATATTGGCAGCAGCCCACACACTCAGTAAGTACAATGACTCAGCATTTAAATTACACATAGGATTTATTGTTTCCGTCTGTCATACATAAATCAACTAAGAATCTCCAATATGTAGCATGGGGAAGAAAGCTTGTGGAGCTATGCAACCCTACAGTGATTCTGGAAACAGAAGAATGGGCTCACAAGGAATCACTTGGAAATGTGGTTACGTGGGCCCCAGCTAATTGATGTTTAGAAAGCAAGCAAGTTAAAAACATGCAAGCATTCATTCAGTCTGAGAACTTAACATGCCCCTTACTCTTCCAAAGATGGAATGGTTAAAATATAAGAAGGATTTTAATGCCATGGACTGCAGGTAGTGACTCAGAACTTTTCTCTAACTGCATCCTACTACTCACATATAAGATTAGTCTAAATTACTGGAGTATGATAGTCCAAAAACCAGGAATTTTAATTTCTTGCTCTACCACAGAGATATAGGCAGGGATTTTGTCACAGGCAGAAAATTTCACTTAGAGGTGGGTCTTACATTCATGGGTGTGAAAACTACCTCATTCTACGGAGGTAACAGTTTTGATGCTACCTACACTGCATCTGGTCTGTCCAGTTATGTTAATCTTAAGCATGATACTCTATGGAGATGCAGGATGGCATGCCATGTTCAAAGGGGGTGATATAAAAATGTGAAGAACAGAAATGATCTCACTAAGCACATGTTTGAGATAATCGCACATCTGTTTGATTAGAGTGAACCCAGGGTGCCAGAGGACTAAGTAAAGATTGCAGGTATGAGGATGTGAACTTGAGTCATTTGTTACACTCTTAATCAGCTCAGTTTTGAGTTGATATATAAGCCAGATTGATAGTCTGGTTATCCATCTTTCTGTTCAGGTACTTTAAAATATCCTGATCCTTATAAATACAGATCTGATACCGCTCATGCTACCTTCAGTGAGAACTGAGAAAATGTCAGTGTCCCATTTTCTTGTGTGCATTAATATAAGATCTGATGAATTGCCTGAGTAATTGGGTCAGCCCCTGGGTTTGTAGGTGCGAGTCTGATTGATCCAAGTATTCACTCACTCTCTGCTTAAGTCACCTTCTGCTAACATGCAAAAGCTATTTTGGCTGTTAATATCCTTGCTAACTGTGTGTAGTTTCTGAGGTTTTGGTCCTCTTGTCCCAAGTACTGAAGCTTCAGTTCTTGAAGATTTGGTCAGTATTTGTGTTTCATGGTGCAATACATCTTCTGTTGCTAATAACGCAAAATGTTATATTTCACAACTTTGCTTTCTCCAACTGAATGGTCTTCTGAGCTGGCAACTCCAGCAGTAAATCAAGATTAAGGAAGCAACTTAATAGCTTTCCATTATTAATTATCTCATACTTTAACTGCTTCCAGATGGCTGATCAGGATTAGAGCCTCATTAAGTTGAGTAACACATAATAACATGGATATGCACATTGCATGCCCCCAGTGCCAGTTCCATTACCCTTTCTGAGAAGTGAATGTTAACCTGAAAGCCAGTCTGCAAACGTTGAAGCGCATTCACTTATATTTGAAGAACTGTGGCCTAATTGACTATACAGGGCAGGTGATTACACAGCAAGTATAAAGGGAAAGGCAAATGCAAGAATAAACAGGTGTGCCTGTGCATGCATGCCCTGTATAGCTTAATAGTTATCAAAGGTTAAAAGAAATAGAGACCGGTATTTTACTGTTATTATTTTAAATTGAGAGCTCTTTTAATGTAAATAATCTTCCTTCTGCAGCAGGTTTTGTTTTCTTAAACCTATGTAGCAGTTGCTGATAGGAAGCTTCATTTAATGTGACTGGATTGGAGCAGTGAGTTTTATTTAATTATTTCCAAAACTGAGCACAGTATGGCTTATTTTTCAAAAACAGTCTCTGTAGCTTGTGTTCAAAAGGTATGGGCAGAAACCACTAAGGATTTGCTACAAGAGGTTAAAGTTTGTATCTGTATTGGATTTTCAAATCTAAAAGCCTGTTTCCATGGAGTCCTCCGTTCCAGCAGGACTGCTGCTTCTGTCTTTCGTCCTTGGTTCCTGCATAGTCCTGGCAAGGATGTCATCTATCATTGTACAAATGTTAAATCACTCCAGTCATGAAATATTAACAGAATACATACAATTATGACTCCTAAATTGAAGTCTTTCTAGCTGCAATTTGTCACATCTACAATAGTAAGATAGAATAAAAGTCACAGGAGTGTGAGATACATATATTAGAAAAGTAGCATTTCTAGTACATGCAGTTAATAAAGCTAAGTCCTGAACCTGCTTCAGCTGAGGTCAGCAGGAGTTTTCCCTTTGATGTTAGTGGTAGCAAAACTGTCTATTCAAACATCTTAGTTCTGAGCAGCAGGTGAACAACATAACAGCAGTTCTTACTTCCTTCATGCAATGGTTTAGATTTTCTGAAACAAAGTAGAATGAGCATGCGAGCAATTACTTTGCAGATGACGTATATTCATAGTTTTAAAATCTCTCCTGCAATCTGTAATTAGCTTTAATTTTTTGTTAATTTACTTCCTGAAAGAAAGACAATGTTAGGGAACTCATACAGCGGGCAGCGTGCGTGTGAGGAAAGTGGGAAGCTCCTTGCCCAGTAGCTCCTCCCAGTAATAACACTGGGAATTCAGTATTGTTTTGAAACAGATCTAATACCTTGCAAAGAAAAATGTGGAATAACTGTATGAAACATGTACAGTCAAGTCACATTACCCAGAAGTTAAAAAGTATTGCCAGCAAGCCATACTTCTTGAACTTTGTCACTGATCTTTTTCAACAATACTCAGATTTTATTATAATGTGCACATCTTTATCTAAAGTAACTGTTTCCTTTAATCACTGTGTTTGTATACTGAATTCTTTTGCTATACTTTATGAATGTAATATCTCACGCCTTTAAAACCCAAGGTAAATACGTTAACTGTTGTGTTTTGCAACTGTTACATATCGCTTCATGTTTAGAGTTCTCTTCCTAATATTCTCTCATATTCTTTCCAATGGGCACTCTTTTGAAGGAAGCCAGACTCTCCTTTTAATCATACCTAGGAACATTTTCTTACCCCACCTCAACACTGCTATCCCTTCTTCATTTGATTCCTGTCCCATCTTTGATGCTTTCCTTATCTTCCCTAACTTTATCTTTGTCTTGAGCAAATCATATGGAAGAACCTCCACTTTTCTTATTGCTTTCAGTCTTCAGCCTCAGCTTTTGCTTTTCAACATGTGATTTGCTGCACATATACAATTTTGCTAGCAGTGACATGTAAAAATGATCAAAACAGCTTTTCCAGTGCCATCTGGACTCTTCCTTTCCTAGCAAGAATGGTAATTACACCAATTACACCTACTGACATCACCTTTTGAAGGTATAGCCTGTTTTAAACTTAATATGTGCATGTATGTTAAATGTTTAAAAATGGTTAAACAGTTGTTTTTCACTTGGTAAAATGTCATTCAGGATAGACACATCCAGGGTCATCGTTGTAAAGTCTAGTTTCTAAGTCCTGTTTTTTGAATTTCTCAGCTTCTTAATTCCTTGTAAGGCACAGACATCCTTATCCACACAAAGCTGGATTTTATGTAAGTTGTCAGTATTTCTGTTTGTCTGTACCTTTCTCATCTTAGGTTTTGACAAAAGCGATTTTACTGCTCTGATTCATTTAAAATACTACTGCCAAGAGAAATCCTCAGCACTAGCTTTGACTATGCTGTCTCTTCTTTATTATCACTGATTTCCCTCAGCCGTTTCATCAGATCTACATACCCTGTCCTTACTGTGCAGCTCACTGGGAGCTCTTACCATTTACTTTCATTGCTGTGTATTAAGTTTTCAAGCATTTGTCCCTCATTATCTGGTCTTCAAATCTTAACCTCCAATTTTCCCTTCCCATAATGAATACTTTTCCTCTATATTCAAGCTGATGGTGTGCTGAAACCATTGCTAATTAGGTGGGCAAATATTGACTCTGATTTTGCTTTTCCATCTAAGTTGTTTTTCTTAAATCTTTTGTCTTAACTTGGATTATAACCACTCCGAGGAAGACCTTGCTTTCATTCTGTGTTTGTACAGTGTCTAGCCAGTGGGATACTGGTCTGATTAAGGCTCACAGGCAGTCTGGTAGTATGAATTAAAAACAATACAGCTTTCTCTTCCTGCTACTTTTACAGAGACTGTGTGGCTGTGGGAAGCTAAATTCTGTTCTTGCATATATATCAACTGAACAATTCACCAAATCTTCAGCATTGCTCTACTGCAAAAGTATTGCAGGAATAGCACCAATGTCAGAGGGAATCTGACTTAAATTTCATACTACAGCTGAAAAAGTAAATACAAACAAAACCCACCCACACCCCTATAACATGATTGTATTCCAGTATAACAAATATGAAGCTTTGTGTGCTAGTTGTCAGTTACTTTTCAATTCAGTGAGTGGTTAAATGAACAGTAGGAGGAAGGTTTTTCTTTTCATATTGAATATCTTTCTTCCATGGATTTTTAAGTCCGTTGTCAAACAGAAAATGGATGTTTTTTCCCCTGTTTTCTTGATGTTAAAGAATGACCTTATTTCCTCCTCCAATTAATTTGTGGAAAACATCACTTTTGCTTCTGTATCAGAAGTGCAACAAAGTGGCATTCTAGAGTAGATGTTTTGCCTTAGAGCTCTTTATTATGTCAAATCCAAAGGTAAGACGAGTTATGATGTCTTTAGTCATATTTTGACACAGCTGAGAGTTTCTGACCAAGAACAAAAATAAATGAAGTTCCTAAACAAAATTAAGGTGCACTGTTAGAGTTACACAAAAGCTTGCAAAACTGACCTTATTACCAGCAGTTGTAGTCAGCACATGTTGTGCATTTATCTTAAAACGGTTTTAACATTAGTTAAACATTAGTAGCCTTTTACTGCCATATGGCTTTATGAAGGCACTTTTCCTCCTGGTGACTAAGAGGAGATAGAGTACTTCAGGTTTTCAGCTGTGTGAAAGACAAGAGTCACCAGACCAGGTAATTTCTACTAGGACCTGAAGTGTGTACTTCTACAAGTATCAGACATGCTGGTTTTCAAACAGGAGCAGCATTCTCCCAACTCTGAATTAATCTACTATGCCATTAAAAAATATTTAAGTACATTTTCAAGAAACAATGCCCTTCCTCTAGCACAGACCCTTTGAATCCTTCTATTTAAAGGAAATTACATTAAAAATTATTAGAAACTTGTAAACAAAGCAAACAAGTAATAAAATACGAAATCTGGCAGCAACAGATGAAACAAGCTGTTCATATTCATAAGCCCAAACAGGATTCCTATTGAAACCTTTCCTGCAAACAAAAATATGTTTCTAGTATTAAAAGCAGTGTTGGCACATATGACCTTTTGACACAACCATTCTGAATCTTTATTGTTGTAAAATGAAGTCACCATGTAGAGGGAGGGCAAAAAGGAGGCAGTAACTCTACTAAAGGTGCAGTTATGCTTAAGCTCTTGCTCAATGAGCGTATTAAGTGGCCAAAAGGAACATAAAAGTTAGAGAGGAAACCAAGATCCTTCTTTCACATCATCTAATTTTTCTAACAATTCTAGAAAATACATGCTCAAAGTTCATTTTAGAAAAGACATACGGTTAAGTCTTGAAAAATTTCTGTACTTGCAATTAAATCTAAATTATAAATTAACGTATTTACCTCATTATATCAGAAAGATTGCCTCAGTACCAAGAATTGCTTGTTCTTGACTGATGCAGTATTTCACCGTATGGAAACAACACATCAAAAATAGATTTGGGGAATGGGTTGGAGTTAGTTGCAAACATTTGATCACCTTAATGATGAGTTTCCAGTTCAAGAATTGTCCATTCCCCCTGAGGGGAAGAACAGTCTTCAGATGAAAAGCTTGCCACTGTAATGCTTGCTGAAGAATCATCAAGTGGAGACATTAGTTCAGTCCACCTACTGAATGTGTCAATTTGTGATGTACCCTGAGGATTTGATCCATCTCGTGCCAGAAACAGCGTCTGATTGATTAGACATTGTGCTAAGTTAAGGTCTTCAGGAACAGAGTTTTTGAAGCCTATGTTGGAGTCCTGCTCAGATAACAGTTGCCTGAGAAGTGTCCAGTCCTGTTCTGCAAACTGCTGATCTTCAAAATCCACATCAAGATCTGCTGTTTCTGAATCCATCCTCTGCTCAATTGCTTCTCCAACATCCATCTCATATATTGGAGAAAGGGTTTTTGAAGGACGATGCTCATACATGCAGGTTTGTGCCATTGTGTCATAATCATCTATGTCTCCTGAAATAATTCACAATACTGTACAATGTAAAAATTGCAGATGATCCTCCCCTCAAGGGCTGTGTAGAGCAAAATTTAACTCAGGAAAGATAATCCAACTGGGTTATAAAGGGAATGATGGAGGGTTATACAAAATTGACAAAATTTTAGGCATTTATTTTCTATATAAAAAACAAAGTATGGTTTATAAATTAAGTTAAAGCAGCAATCACCACTGGTAATTAACAATAACCTCCATAATTAAGTTTCTGATACAGAAAATGACAATGTAAATACACATTTAATGCACATGAAATTTCTCATTGACCACATAAATTAAATTTAGACCAGGAGGTGCATGGAGCGAATTAATAGAGAATGATTACTGTATGGTGACTTAAGCCATGTCAGCTTATAAAAAGAACTAAAAGCAAAATAGTTTATCCACAGGCTTACTTCTACATTGCACATGCAAGGGCAGCTGCAGGCAAGGGCAAGCAAACTTCAAAAAAGAAAATAGTACAGCTTCTAATGTCTTCTTTTTATGTAGTCTGGCTGAGCATTGATCATCATCAGTTTTTCATTACTCTTGAATACACAATAGCTGATAACACTATTGTATATTTTTGATGAGATAAACAGACTGAGTTACTGGTATAAAGAAGACGAAACACAAAACAACTAGACAAGTATTCCATCTAGCCACACGAAACAAATAAGAACGTTTCTTTGTATAAGCATCAGTTCTAAGTATAATCTCTATCTTAGGAAATAAGCTTTTACTGGTAAAATTTAGAATTGTAGACATCTCAAAAGCTCTAAGTCAGAATTCAAACCTGCTCCCACTGATGTATATGGCAAATAGTTATATTCAGTGGGAGAAGGATCCAAATTTATGTAAAATATATAAATAAATTACAGCAGTAATGCATATAGCTGTTTAGGTAAACAGTTCAGTGCGCTTTAGTTAAGGTTATTACTATAGTTATTGCACATCCCATTCAGACATACTATATGTTGTCAAGCAGACAAAACAAATACTAAGTTTCCATCAGATGCTGTCAATGTTAGATTGGATCAAAAATAAGTACAGAAATCTGCATCCAATCTTTCTTTTAGTATTACATTAATATTTCTTTCAACATTTCTCATTGAGCAGCACAGTATTTACGGATATTTCGGACAGACAATCATTCTGTACCAAAGTGAAATACTTAAAAATATTTAAATTTAATGTAATTTTAGCCAAAATTACTTCAGTTCAGGATTCAATCCCAGACAAATTGCCAGAGATTTCCCTAGTAATTTGCTTTTGAATGACTGAATGTTTCTATTTCTGTACATTACCTGGAAGTAAATCAGTATTAGCGTATTCAGTAGGTGCTGGTTGACTGTCTCTCACTTGGCCTTCCTGAGTCAGTATCTGATTCTTACTGGCTTCTACAGGTTTTGCAGAGTTGCTCTTTTGCACATCAGCATTAGTTTCTCTTTGATGAAGATTCAGATGACATGGTCTTTCTTGAGATTTTGCATCATTGTCTAAGTATTTATTGCACTGCTGAAACTCAATACCCACTTCATTCTTTGTGTTTACTTTTTCATTTTCCCCTGGACAAGGACTAGCTGCTGAGTGTACTTCCTCTGCACAGTTTTGTTCAGTCTTTGAAGCACCTTTATCCTCCTTCCCTGGGATTTCAGTACCATGAAGATGTTGGAGAGAACTTTCATCCATTCTGTTGTCTTGATCCTTAGGCTGTTTGCAATCCAAGAATCCATCTTCAATTTCCAATGAGTATCTTGAATAAAAAGTCTTTCCATGGTGCTCCTGAGAAACACTATCAAATACATCTGAAGGAGTAAGAGAGTCTATTGAATGCTGGCGTGAAGTGTGAGTTTCCACTCTATCATCAGATCCCAATTCTTCACATTCATCTACTGAAAGTAAAACAGATCGTTTAAAACTTTTAGTTTTAGAAAACTCTTGACTTGCAGTAGCGTTTTCTGTTGCATCTTCAAAAGCTAAATTATCAATTCCTTGGAACTGCTGAGGAGGAACATTTGATGAAAGAATGTTTCCTGCAACGTTTTCTGGTTCAGATCTGTCATCTTCTGTTTCATCAGCAGAAGATGAAACTTGGTCTGCTTCCTGAGTAAACTGTGCATTGCCAAAAGTAGAACTCTCAGTTTCTCTGGTACTGTTTCTTGCGCTTTCTTGATGAGACCAAATTTCAGGTTTTTTTCTCGGTATCTCATCATCACTTGTTGAATTAACGCGGAAGAGATCAGAGCCTTCTTTTTTCATTTTCACTTCTATTCTAAGGCTGCTGTCATAGATTTTTAGTTCTTCAGGTGTACTGGTGTCACTGCTGCTTCTTCCAAGAAAATCATGGCATAACATAGTGCTGCATTTAGAAATTCCTCTCTCGTTGGATCCTTCATCATCTTGAGAGCCTCCAGCATCATAATCTTCTGATCTTGGTTTTATATCATCAGAGGATGTAGTTGCGCTGCCAGTATCTGATTCAGGACTCTCTTTTGGATCTAGTGTACCAGTATTCCAGTGGTCCACAAAGGGAATTTCTGCATTTTCATGGTTTTCTGGAATTTCTGTGGGACCAATAGACTCTATGTAATTATGTGAACATTTGTCTCTTATTTGTTCCATGGAATGTTTTGAAATTTCATCTATATCTGCAACTGTTTTGAATTCAGGTGAGGCTGATGTACCACTTGACTCATCAGCTGGATGAAATCCCTCCATGTGAATCTGAGCAGGTGACGTTACATCCTCTTTATTAGTTATCCCTTTGGAAAAGCTTGGTAAAATATTTTCACCGTGGTTAAGATCCGTATCAGTACTTAATTGATCACTCTGTCCCACACAGACTTTTTTTGCTTTTGGCTGTTCTACCAATTCTTCTGAAGTAGCAGAGTTTTGATTTGTTTCCTCGGAAAAGTCTGAATATCCATCACTGGTGGACTGTGCATGACAGGAAAATTCAGCAGTATTATCAGCTACATTTCTGTCTTTATTCTCAGTAATTTCAGCCTGATCCCCACAGATTTCTCTTGCTTCCATTTCATTTTGCAGTGAAACATGCAATTTAGAAACTGTTTCTGCCGTAACTAGAGGAGATTTTGATTGTATTTTGCATTCTCCATCTTCAGGATCCAATAATTTTTGTTTATCAGGTTGACAAGATGCCAAGAGCTCATCTTCTTTGCTACCTCCCATCACAGATTTCAGACCTTCACTTTGCTTTGCAGAACTGCATACACTGCTGTCATGAGGCTTAACAGTTGTCACATCAGCTGTGTTTTTTCCAAGTTTCTGTCCTGGACTTCTGTGCTCAGAGTTGTGTGTATTCTTCTGGACAACAGGAGACTCGGTCCTCGAATGTTTTGGGGTAGAGGACTGAGACTTTAATACAGGTTGCCCAGCTGTTTTTGGCTTTGGGTCTTTATTGTTTATTTCACCGTGCTTTGACAGAGCTTGAGGTTTGGGTGTCACTATTTTTGCAGTGGTTTTTGCTACAGGTGTCTGTGATGGCTTAACACTCTTCTTCTTGGCTGAAGCATGTTTCTCTGGGGCTGTTGTCTGAACCAGATGTTGTGCCACATTTCTTTCTTCATTATGTTTTGGAGACACTCCTGACTTCAGTGAGTTTGGTGACTCCCCCACAGTTCCTAGCAAACAGTGAAATAAATTTATAAATTAAGATTGTACATTTTAGTCAATATTTATGCACTGAATTTATACTTGTATTTGTGTTGAGAAGCAGGTTATTCAGGTTTGCGTACAACTAAGGAATTGAAAGCTTGTTAATGCACTTATAGAAAAGAAATATAAATACAAGATGAAAATAGCATCTTGTATTTAATATACCATCTTTGGAACTAAAGCACTTTGTAGACTTAACAGAATTTGACCTGTTGCTGAAGAAGCCATCACTGGAGCAGAAAGCAGCAGCCATCTGATAGGGATAAAAACACTGTACATGCACAGCATTTTAGCACAGGAAGTGATGAGTACTGTATTTAATTTATGTTGTAGAGGAAATGAAAGTAGGCAGAAAATAATTTCATTAGTTATAATGTGATTAGAAAAGCAGAACTAATATCCCTGCTCTGCCTTGACAATGCTGCAAGATCTCTAATAACCAGAAACTGACAGGACTTGTGTTTTCTGTATCATAATGCATAAAAGAATGTAACCTGAACACACTTTCCTACCCCTGTTGGCGAGTGCCAGCTTCAAATGAGATTAAGAGCAGCTCCATCCTGCGTGCTTTGCATCTCTGTACTGCTGAGTTTCCTCTCTGTGCTCTATAGTCATTTCCCACACTTGCGCTTGAAATTAGTTGGGGGCAGGTCAGTGTCAGTAGAGTGACTGCTGGGAGGCATCAGCAAAAAAAGGGTGACGTAAACTGACACTTCATGGAAGTTGTCTGCAGTCCTGATCTTCTGTGCTTATTATAAATGCTTGACCTACAGATTTTGGTTGAACACAATCCTATGTCTAAGTGCAGTGGTGCAAGGTAACTGCAAGTAAAAGGCTCTGCAAAGCAGATTAAACAAGCAGAAGAAAACAAGCAGAACTGAAGTCTGTCTCTTTAAATGTTTTTAAATTGACACCTAGATACACTGCCCTGGTTAGAGCTGTCATCAAAAGTGAAATAAGGCAGAACTGCTCACAGGATTTTGCCAATTCCCACAATAAAATGAGGGAACACAAACAGAGGGCTGTTTCATTGCAGTATGAAACTGTACCTTGGCTCTTGGGAGAATGGGTAGGTGTGTCCTGAGCCTTCTGTGTTGCAGCGTTGCTACTTCCATTCCCTTTTTTCTTTAGGACAGCTTGTGCATTTTGTTCACTGGACACTTTTCCAGCTGTTTTTTTTGTTAGACTGCAAAGAAATCATCTGCGTTATCTTCAAGCTAAAGATTAGCAAAATTTGATTGTATTTAAACAAGCAGTGTCTGTATTTAAGTCTATACGCATATATAAAACCACTGAAAATCCAACCTAGAAGGTGTAATTTTTTTTGGAAAGATGCACATTCACCTATATATGTGCATATATATATATGATATATATATCACATTACAAATGACCAGTGTAATATTTCAAAGGCTTTGAACTTCTTCCTGTCTAGTGTTTTTGCAGCTCTGTCTAAGCTATCCCCGAAATTACAATTTTACAGCACCTTGTGTAGTCATTAACTATTCCAGTGTGCAGAATGATGAATGACCTATAACAATGTTCAAACAATTAGCAAGAAAAAAATCGAATAGAAAAACCAAGCCAGTTTTTCATTAGCAAAATACCCCAATCATTAATGCAATATCTTGTTAGTAATGTAATAGACGGTCATTCTGAAATATTCTCAGGGTAAAACGAACAGGTTGACTTAATAGCAAATGTAATAGTTCAACTGAAAAAATACCATTTCATGAGCACACATGCACCAACAAAGCCCACCGTGCTGATTTGTAACAAACCTGCTTGTTGTGACAGTAACTTCAAGATCAGCCTTTTTTTTTTTGTTGGCGACTCCATTTGGTGTCTTCAGAGAAGGCTTCGTTATCACTGTTGTAAAGTAAATGCAAAGTTAATTATCAGATAAAATGCAATGTGTATCACTGAAAAAATGATCTAGTATGTGAAGGTCAGAAATTGAAAATCAGACTGATCGCTAAACCTGTAAAACTTGCAACATTTTAAATGGATATCAGTTGAGGCCAGACTTTCTAAAAAGCAAAGTCTATTAAATTAATATTCTACTAGTATACTAATAATATGCTGACTAGTAAACTATTGTAATATTATGCTGTTTTCTGGAGCTAATGTTCACTTACATGGGAAGAAGGGGACTTCATCAATCTATAGTTTTCTTGTAAGGCTTCCCCATTAAGTTTGTCAGTGCCTGGCTGGCCTGGGACAACTCAGACTTTTTTGGGTTAAAAAAAATAAATGTATACATATATAAATTACCAGTATGTTTTTTTCCTTCTTCTGCCATTTTTTCCTCTTTGGATTCTTCTGTCTGTTCACTGGCAGCAGCAGTGTGGATATCTGTGCTGGAGTTTGTTAACTTGCTGGGTGTTCCTGCTGCAGTTGCTGTGGATGGAGATTCCTTCCCAGTGGTTTTCTTTAGTGGCTTTGTTTTGACAGGCACACCTGAGCTTACTGCCAGCACTTTAGGTCTGGCACCTGCTGTTTTTCCTTCATGGTTCTTTAATCCTTTGACACTTCCTGAACTTTTTTGTCCACTTGAAGACGATGTCTTTTCAGCATCTTGCTTGGCAAGCACACTTTCAGCCTTTGCGTTTCCATTATTTTCTATTTTTGTTTTTATGACAGCTCTAGCCTTTGGTGAAGCTGCTTTTTCCCCAGGTTTTAAATCTTTATTAATCTTGGAAACTGTTTTCTTGCCGTCTTTTGCCTTTACATCCTCGTGCTTTGAAGTCTTATTAGCAGCGTTTCTATTGGTGCTCGATGCATGTCCAGATGCTCCTAATCCATCAGATTTCATTTTATCCTGATTAGTGGGAGAATCTCCCAAGCAATCTTTCTTGCCGTGTTCTGTCCAAGAAATATTCCTTTTACCAGCAAATTCAGTGATGGATTTATTTAGCTAGAGGAAAAGCATCAGAAAGAAAACAGAAGAAATTTATCTCACTAAACAATGGTAATCTTCAATTTCTGGCACAGCTATTTCATAAGTAGTACAGGAATCTAAAACAAGCTTCAAAAGTGAAATAATTATTAAAATCTATATTTTCAGCTCAGGTTGCTGCCTTTCTGATGGAGAATTATGTACATGAAATTGAATCTTCACGTGATTACACCAAATCAGTGACCATCAAATCATATGAAACCTGCTCTAGTTTTCTATTAAACAGTAATGTAACTTTAAGTGTGAATCTCAACAGAAGCGTGGAGGCCAGAAGAACATTTTTTCAGGGCAGGGAGTGAACAGACACGGTGCTGCCATGGCTGTGACAACAGCAGAGATTCATTAGCTCAGGAGCAAACCATTTGCTCTGGGAAACAGATCAGTTTCATTACGTAGCAACAGGGGAATGTGAGATTCTGAACACAAATTCCGATCTTTTATTGGAGCTTATCTGCATAAAGCCGTGTCCTAAAAGGTTTCAAAATAACAGACATTACTGACTGTGCACAAATTGAAGTTCACCAATAGAATACAGATTCACCAAAAGAAAGGTCTGTGAATTAAAATGGACAAATTAATATTGACTATAAAATGAATAGAGTTGTGTTTCCAAGTTTCTGAGTGTGTCTGATGTTAGGAGATGAGGTTTACCTGAGAACTAGTGAATACAGGTTTTTTGCCAAGTCTTCTGTCATCACCCTTGTCAAATGCGGCTGCAAGAAGGAAAAGCCCTTTATTGACCATTTAGCAGAAAAGAAGGAAGATGGAACAATTCAGCCTACTCTCATTTGAAATCAGGAAGCAATTCATCTTTATTTTACAAAGGCTAATTTTGGTGACGTGGGCAATGTTAAATGGAAAATGTAATGTTAAATGGTCACATGGCCACAAGCAAGTTGTTTAACCCTTCTGGTTCTGTATGCCCACAGCAAAACATGCTTTTGTTGATCCAGTCTGACCTCGTGTAATGCTTGAAGCGTTACAGAGGATTTTGAAAACATGTACAAAAATATACAAAAAAGAGACTGTCAGAATTAGAGTGGCTTCTAAGTGATGATATATTGTCAACTACAGATTAAATCATACTATTTAAATAGGAAAATGATTACAGTGAGCTAAGTGGCAAAGCCAAATTATCTGAATGTACACAGTAAGGTCAGAGTTCCTCTCTAAACAGCATATAGCTGCATGTCATGAGAGCTGCCCCTGTGATTGTCATGTGAAATCTGCAGGCACTGAATGACTTTTTTTTCCTCTTTACTGTTCTACTCTGGGAGAGAAGCGTTTTCCAATAAACCTTTTAAATCAATTGAGTTTACAGAATAGAAAAGGATATTTATAGTTGGTGTACAGACCCAGAATCAATAAGGTCTCCTCTTTCCTCCCTACCCCCCCCTTCACCCCTCCAAATATTTCAGCTGAAAAAGAGCTTTTAAATACGTTACTAAAAAATTAACCATTCGGTCCCACGTGCTCTGATGTAGTATTTGTGCATACACAAAAATGTATCCGTGTGTAACAATGAAACAAAAATTCTGCTGAATTCTTACTTAAGATAAAAATATTTTTTAACTGTAGCACTGTAGAAATCGTACTAGAAAAGACAGTCTGAAAATGGCACCCCAGGGACCTCATGCTTTTCCAGCAATGACTCTGCACTTTAATACATACTAATACGTTAAGACAAAATCCATGTAAACCTTTGCCTAAGAAAACACAAGACATGTTGTGAATGATAAAACCCACAATATCATCTGTCTTCTTGTGCCATTTTTCCTCCTGTTACAGTGCTCCCTCCCATTCAGTATAGGTTAAAATCCTAAAAGACACACCTCCATCACCAGAAATCTTTAAGGCAGAAATTGATTTAAATTATCTGAGTCCAACTTCACTTGAAGATTAAAATTTGTCTACCAATATTACATAATTTTAATTTTTTTTTTTTGCCTGTAATTAAAGGCAGATCACTCATGCAGCCTCGCTGTTTACAAACAACATGTATGCTAACTCTGGGTTACAGTTTAATCTAGGAAAAAAACAACAGTATCTGGCAAAGATGGAGTTTGGACAACTAAGGCACACCTCAGCCTTAAGTATTTTGCTTTGTATTGAAAGCACTAGTGCCGGTCAGTCTGAACATTACTTACAATAAGGGAACAGTGATACGAACAAAGCAAGTAGACCCTTCTTTTTTTCTGAAGCCAGCTCCTTAGATTCTGCACAACTTCATAATCCAGAACAAAACAATCATAAACCTGTTTTCTCCAGTAGCAGCGAGACCTTATTCGACTACACCCAAAATCACACTCCAAGACTGACGCTGCATCTTTCTCTCAGTGTGCTGTAATTCTGGAATAGAATTTTCAGCAGCCTGTCGGCACAAACAAACAGCTGTGTAGCTCCCATAGTCTTAGCTCCTGGCGTCTTGAATAAAAAGAACACTGCAATGTTTACCTTCTTTGAATCAAAAGTGCTTTGATTTTAAAGAGGTCTTAAACATTCTTTCCTGTTATAACACTGTACCATCAAAGCTAACGTTCAGCCACAGCCCAAACTCGATGGCGGTTCCGCACCCTCAGGATACTTGTGGGCTTCAAAACAAAGAAACGCACAGAACAAAAACTCCTTTTTGTTGGGAGTGCTGCCTGCTACAATTTTTAGTGAGCGCTGTGCAGCTCCTCAGGGGCTCTGCAGTAGCACACACAATGTCACAATACCAATCAACTGTGAAGCCAAGCTGGCTGCGATTACTCCCAGAGCCCGAGAGAAGCATTATGCAAGAGTCAAGCAAAATGTAGGCATTATGTAGAATAAGATAAAGGACAGAAACAGAATTTATGGAACGGATCATCTGTTTTAGGTCCATTTAATACTTCCACAGTGCTTATCTCCTTAAAAATGAGACAGATAAGGCTTTTAATTCCACTGCAGTATTTTAAATGATTTAGAGTAGCTGTAAACAATAGGAGAATCAACCTAGATATTACTGCTTCCTAGTATATACTCCCCTGCAAATAAAAGCAGGGGAGACTAACTGATTTCTATTTTGCAACTACCTAAGCATGCTCTCATGCATCTATTCTAAAATGACATTACAGAAACCCAAAGCATGACAAATCGTGCTTTGATTTGTCTCCGGCTTCACAATACCACCTACATTTTATCTGCTAAACAGATTACTAAAAAATTCTAATGGCAGTTGATGCCAGACGTACCTGCTTGTATTTTCTGTTGATGGTCTGGCCTCATCAGCTTCCAGCCTTCTGTGTGACGAACAGCATAAAAAGACTGAACCAGGAAGACCCAGAGCTTATCATGCAGAGCCTGGATCTTGCACGTAAAACCCTGTGTTCAAGTAACAAATCAGCAGCTGGCGAGAGGCATATTGTCATAGCAACCAGTCATTATTCCTTTCAGAATCTACTTACTCCCTAAGCTAGATCAATGATGTCATCACTTATATTTTATAATGGCCTGGTAGATGGAGATGCTGTTTTCGAAGGATTATTGCCCACCATGGTAATTTTTAAATACTTTGACATCGAATCATTTCAAGGCAGACTAAAGCACTAGAAAACACTACGTTACTATTTCTTTTTCTTCTTCCTTTTCCCATTTCTTTTTTCTAATGAACCCCTTAATAGCTCTTTACTGTCAGCTGTGTCACAACAAGGTCAAATACTCCAGGGAAAAATAATGTATCTGATTAAATTTTCATTGCTTTTACCAAGATCTACAATAGCACCAGATTGCAGTAATTCATTTTGCATTTATTCTTTATTCTTTGCTTGTATCATCACTTTGGATTTTAATCAGTATGTCATATTATTCATGATTTATCCCCAGCCAATCAGTTTAAATACCTTTATTCGTTATTTAGATTGTGGGAATATACATGACGTGTTAGACAGAGACTGACACCTCCCCCCAGTCCAAAAACCACACACTTGATTGACAGGCAGTCCTTGCTTCAGAAGTCTTAAACAGAAAAACCCCATAGCTGTGACTTGTACAAAAAGAGAGGAAAAAGGTGCGTAGTCAAATTATGGTCCTTTACTCTGTAAGTTTCATGTAATGCAACATTTTGGTAGGGTTTTCCTCATGACAAATTGAAGGCGACAGTAAAGATCAGCAGAGCAATAGTGCCCATGGGACTTACATTCTCAGTAATACACATTGTTATTGCCATATATAATATTTCTTCTTAAAAGAAGGAAGTGTTAATGTCCACTAAATAAATGCCAATATTTTAGGCAGATGACCAGCAGGGCTTTGTATTTATGCAGATGCTTTTCTGCCCAACTGCAGGACTGCGCCACCTGAACTCAAACTACGTCATGCAATTGGAACTCTGGGCTGTAAACACTTGAGTACTTTGTCCTACAAACACTACACGTTGCAAAACCTACCAACTCCTTCACGTCTGCAGAGTCCAACAACGTATCCACAGCTATAAGAAGAAAGCAGCTATTTTCATTATTTACATTTTTTTCAATTGCATTAAAAATTAGCTCTAGGAGGTCAGGTTTGCTGCTCATTGCCTGTGCCTGAGGAAACAACAGAAGGCAGACATTTAAAACAGAAGAATGTACTTTGCATCCACTTCTCGCAACAACAAAAAAAATCAGTGGAAGTTTTAGTGTGCTGCTAATAGTAATTCCTGTAGGTGCAAGCTGTCATCCTGGGGGTCTGAAGCCAGGGAAGCTTGTGTACATACTTATCTCTATGCAACACAGAGATTGTCCCACTGAATTCTTCTGTGAACACTTATTTTAACTAAAGAACATACTCAAAAAAGGTATTAACCTTTAAAAAGTATTAACCCACATTAATACTAAACAACAACACAAACTTAGCATTGCCTGTTTGTTTTTTTTCCCTCCTTATAATTATATGTTGAAGCAAAAGTTGAATCTATTCTGATTATTTAATAGCCTGAACTAGCGTGATGTAATTCAATTTATTTGTAAACAGATCAACTCGAGGGCACTTTTACCTGCAACAGAGTATGGAAGCCTTCACTTTGTACTACATGCAGAAAGTTTGCCACAATGAAAGTTAAGCATTCTTCTTGTAGCTTGGATGCCACGGCCACAGCTCTCTCGGTCCACTTCACTTGGGGAAGACTATTGATCAGCCGGTCACTTTCCATCAGAATTGAAGCAGCATTCTTGTGGTTCTTAAAATAAAAGCAAAAATTAGCCTGCTGCCCAAAGAATTGCTGCTTGTAAAAGAACTTCTGTTCAGTTACTGAATGCTGTACAAGGACCCACTGATGTGTTCGTTTCCTTTTTGAAATGAAATTTGGACTTTGATAGTTCTGAACATGAGAGCTACCTCTGAAACTAAAGGAGAGAAAAAAAATCTGTTGCTTGCTTTGTTTTGCCTACTGATGTTAGACAGGAACGGAGCAACATCGTGCACTATAGAACAAAATCTTATCTGAATTACTGAATAGATCAGTTGTTTTTTTTAGGTCACTGAAAAACGTAAACAGGAACCAAAATACACTTTAGTCCAGACTCCAAAATCTTCTGGAGGGGCCGGGTACACAGCTGGCGTGGTACCCAGTACCACAGTCTATGAGTGTTGTGCAAAAGCTGATAGCTAAAGAGAAATCACATATTTCAGCCCAAACTCCATCCACAGCATCTTCACTTATTGTAATAGGCACAGAAGGGAATAAAAACCTGAAGTGGTGTGGGTTTACTTTCATGCTGTCCTGTTACTGTCACGCAATAAGACTAGACCAGTGTCTACAGTGCACTCTTGCCTACACAATACACTTAAGCTAGTTCAAAGAAGGGTGCAGATCACAGCGGACTAATCTACAATCCAGAAAGCTATTCTCAGACCTTCTCAGATACTTATACGTTGTATGACATACCACAAAGCCACCTATATATTCCAGAAAGAACTGAGTGTACTGATTTGATACAGTGGCAGAACACACGTACTATTTTAAAAGCTATAGCTACTATCTTCATTCTGTTTAAAATTAAAGCATGCTGGTAGAATGACTGCTGGTTATAGCTGTGGATACTCACAGTCTTCTTCTAGTACAGCCATATAGCTTTGAAATCTCTTGTTTTTCAGGCTTTCACCTGAATATGCAGTAGCAGCCACTGCTTACAGTTGACCTACTGACCTCAGCACTTGAAGAGGTAAGTTTTCTCTCACTAAGTTCTTACACTGCTGTTTTAATGGTAACTTCTACTCAGTATAATTGTACTATTGGTCTAAAATAGTACTGAATTTTTCTCTTAAATTACCTTTTAAAGCCAAATACGCTTTAAAAAGTCGTATTATTTTTATATAAAACACTATACACTACTTACCAAAGACTTAATCAACATAACAAGACAGTTGTTCTGCAGTTCAGTAGGCAGACTGGCAAAACTTCTTTCTGACAAGCATTTTGCAAAATGTTTTCCTACCCATCTGTTAAAAAAAAAGTGTCTTTTTTTAGGTAAGCATGACAGTAAATGCTCTAGTGCATGTGATTCCACTGAAGTACTGTGAGGAAAAGGGTTTATATAAGTCAAAATAAATCCCATCTCTCAAAGTAAAATGGTTTCAATAGAAAGCAGAGAAACAAACAAACAAACAAACATACCCATAAACCATGATTTATATTTTAACTTACTTCATGCAGGCAGCATATAGGTGTTCCACTCCCAGAGAATGAGCGATAGCCATGCATTCTAGTATGGGTTGCTGTTTTCCAGGAACAGGCTGAGGTTAAAACATTATCACAGTTATTGTAGTTTCTGACTTAGAAAAACTGTACAGAGCTACAAAGTCTATGGAACTAGTGTTAGTTACCACGATATTTAAGTTTGGTTGCCTTAATGCAGAACAGGGAAGTCACCTGTTCCCACACAGGTTAATAAAGTAGCACTCAGCTTAACAAGCCTAATGCATGAAAATGCTTGACTCTAAGCAGTTTTTGTTTTTTAAAACTACTTTTTTTTTGAACAGGAATATATTTTAACTACACGCCCATAAAATCTGATATGCAAGTATGTAGTATTTACATATTCCAACTCCTGTTAAGAACAATTACACATACAATTGAATGTTTTACATTTTATTCCATGTAATTTAATGTATCTAGTTTGTGGAGTAGAATAGTGCTTGTTATCGTCTGTGGTTTTCAAGTTTCTATAAATAGGTGGGTGATAACACAGGCCCTTATTGCTATCATCAATCCCACTGAATTTAACAGATTCACACATAGGAACAGGTTCTGCTGACTTCAGCCAAAACATGAGACACATGGCTGTTAGTATCTCATCAATATGATCTGTAAGTAATGGGATCACAATTCTTTCTTCAGGCTTTATGGTTCACACAGTAGCACGAGAACTGACATACCTTTTGGAAAAAATTGCAGTAATCTCTCTTCAAAACGTAGATAGCTACTTCTTTCAATCCATCCAGCCCATACATATCTGCAATGCCCAACATGCGACTAAAGAGATAGTAAAAACAATAGGAATCAAACAATAATTGGAATAAATGCGTTCTGCTTACAAGACAATTGACATACTAATTTCATCTCTTTGCTCAGTCAGAATTTTTCAGCTCCTGGCTGAAAAAGCCTCAGCTTCTCTACCTTAAGTGTAACAAGTGAAAAAGAGACTTGAGCCAGTGAAGTTCTGGCATTTTCTAATTTTCCCAAGCACTAAATAAAATGTTACTGATTACACAGTATCTGAAAATTGTGTCCCTTCCAAATAGTAAAAAACATAGTGACCAAACAGTTAATAGTTTTATATTAATAATCAACATCTTCACTTTATTTCCAGTAATTAATTAATTATCTAAACTTTGACATTACAGCACATATTATAAACAATTCTGTTTTTATTTTAGACAGATACATTTTGACTGAGAATTTCAAACACTGAAAAATTTAGGGCTTTTTTTTTTTTTTGTATTTTTTTTTAAATATTTAGTGGCAGAGCTCCAAAGCCAGCACACAAATTGTTTCAGAAACTAATTCATACATTTCAGAATTTATTTCCCTAAAAGAGAGTTATCATATAACAGCAACATGAAACTGGGCTTAAAAACTATACCAGAAAAAATGAACCAAACATCAGCTCTATTGGTATTTAAGACTACGAAGCCTTTATATCAAATGACTGTTTCAAAATACATTCCAAATATTTGCTATTATGTGTTACCATGTTGTAGGTACTGTTCTGAAAGCTAAAAGGAATGTACAAGCAAATATACACTGTTCTGCTATAAAACATCCTCCTGTTCTTCACTGTCTTTATATAATACAAAAACATCTGGTCCACCTTTTCAAGTAGCTGCTGAATAAACAATATTTCTTCAACAGCTTTATTTTTGGAATTTCCTCAAGTATGTTTAGGTTTAATAATCATTACACCTGACATCTTTGTCTTATTCACAAGATATTTACATCTTTGTATTTATTCTACGAGAGGAATTTTCCTTTAGACTCCTAACTGACAAAATAGGGAACATAATACAGTTACAAGTAATAAAGGTTGACATATACCCAACATCAACTTCATCTGGGAAGTCCAGAACAGCTCCATATATAAAATGCAAGATGACACTCATTTCTATATGGCTTAACCTGCAAAGAGAAAAAAAGAAGAATAAGCCCAAACACAAATAAGGATGAAAAACAAGTGTAGACAGAACTACCACATTTCTTCTCATCAAAAAGAATGTTTGTCAACAGGTTGATACGTCATCCAGCCATTCTGTCAATGGAATGTAATGGAATTACCAGGAATGGCCTGATAATACTACATATATTTTGCAGATCACCACAGTGTATTTGTATGGACTACATTTTGGTTGAACTCATATTCAGTAGTTTTTTTAAATTAGTCATCAGCAGACTATCTACAAGTAAGATTTGACAATTATCTAAATATTGAGAATATTTACACTGTTAATATGCAGTAAGGATTTTTAAACAAATCTTCTCTAAGTCCTCTACTAGTGGTAACAAGTCAATTTTTAATTAGGCATATATTTCATCATTGTTTTACAATATTTTAAATTAACTACTATTACAAATATATTTAAGCTTCTCCTGCAATAAAAATAGGTTCAGTAGATTTATTACAACACGAGGTAGGAATGTTGAATTTCAAAGTATTCAGACCAAGTCTTTACGGCTGGATTCAGATTAGGAAATCTGGAAGTTGTTCACAGAGTGATGTGTGCAATTTTCAGAACCTTTAAGTTTGTAAAAACTATTGCAATTGATTTTTCTGTTATTAACCAGAACTGATGTGGCAGCCCTCAGTCTGTAGGTACGAAGTGTGAAGTATTTGTCCTGCACTGACAGCTCAGTTATTTTCAGCTCTTACACAAAAAGTTGTGTAATATACATACACTTAAGTCAAAACAGTAGACAGGAAATGTACCAGGTTGAGCAAAAACGTCACAGCAGATTAACTTTCAGTGCACACCACACTTGCTGTATATTTGCAGTGATTTTAAATTGCATACCTTTGCTCTCACATGACTTGCAAAGACAACACTTACCCTTGAAGAGTGATGTGCTCTTGGGAGCTTTCAGCCCAACTTCCACTCAGCATAGCAGCAAAGTAACTAGATCTGGCACATAAAATGGCCCTGAGAGAAAAAGTAAGCATTATTTCACTAGATACAAATACTTACTGTGAGACTCTTTGATAACACTGATTTTAATCTTTGCCCTTTAAGTATTAAGGTATCATCTGTATACTGCATGCCTTATCCCTCAGTATATTTAGAATTTTAAAATATACTAAAGAATAAAACAAAAGCACTCTAAATTTCTCTGCTACAGCTTTCTTCTAGTATGACTGACATCCACACAGAGGAAATCTATTGTCACAAATATTTTCCTTTTATGTAATACAAAGCTGCACATTTATTTCTTCTGTGTTATTGACCAAATAAACTAAATTAACTCATTTATACACCATCATTTTGGCCAAATAGTTATATCCTGAACCTCTTCACATTCTCTTTATATTACAACATGTCTCTACTGAAATGAAAAATACAAGATTTTTTATTCAGAATTGTCTGGCCACTTACCAGCAAATCCCAGAAATAAAAACACCAAAACATAATAACAACATAATCCAACAATATGCTGTGTGTTTCCAGCACTACTTGTGAAGAGTTATCCATTCTGTTTAGACTTACTACCTCATATTGCATATTCAAAAGGCATAACTGGCTATAAAAGGGCTCATCCAATTTACTACCACTACTTCAGAGGCAATAAAGAAGCCCCAGGCCAGCAGTATTTCTCCCCATACCAGCGTTCAGAGAACAGATGAGGAAATATTTGCAACAGGAGCCTCTTGTGGTGGAAGGGAAAGGGTAGAAAGCAAGAGAAGTTCGTAGATGGGAACTGCTTTATGATTTTAGCCTTCCAGATTTATACCAGTTATAGCATTAGCCATTATGCATGTTATCTGCACTATGGTATTGGCAGATGATATTCTCATCCGTATTTTTTTTTTCTCTGACATCTACTAAGATTCCTATTACTTAGGAAACTCCTACTTGTCATGTATTTCCTGTGGCAGAAAAACCAAGTGTTATGTCTGGCATGAGAATACTTTGGGGTTTTGTTTTTTTTTTAAACAAATATTTGTTTGGCTCTTAAAAGGTTTCACAGCATTTTCCTTTTTGCATAGGAAGTAGTAAGAAAAATGCTCTTTGTGCTTTCTTTTCTAGCCAGATATTCTGCAGTTGCTCATAACTCTCTCTTCTTCCTTTTAGGGAGTCTCGGTATGTAAAATTAGGATCTTCTTGGACATTCCTCCAGTGATTTACTGAGCAATAACAATAATTAAGCTTTTACAGGATGTTTTACATTGCAGTTTAATATGTCCACACTTAAGTGGCATTATATCACAGTTCTGAGCATGCTGTCTTGTTTTTGCAAGACACTTCACAGCATAACAGAGTTGAAATGCACTGTATCTAATTTTGTCATTCTACTTCAGATAAATTTTAGTCATCAGCAGAGTAGTGACAAGTACCTACTACCTGGACATACAGCATAGAAAATAAAGTGTAGCTTATGAAAGATATCAATATACCATAAGAACCTGACATAAATTTATCTATTTTTCTGTTGTGGTTTGTGTCACAAGTTCATTACTGATCACACTGTGTTGCTGCACAGAACTCTAATAATATAACAGCATCAGTGAGATACAGCTTGTCAGCTCTCTCAGAGTGCTGCTCTGGTTTCAAGTCTAATCAAAGTTCATCAGACATTGTGAGAAAGTAAGGAGTACTGAGATGATTCAACTGTCTTCAGTCTTAGAATTTACAAACAGCAACAAAATCAATTGAAATCATACTGGTCCTTTCATCCCGATTGTACACAATGTTAGCTCTCCCGTATTTATTCCTGCTGTTCATATGATGTGGTGTTAAAACAAGCAACTATTGTGTCTGTTTCCTTGCTTTCTTCTGTGATTTACTGCTGTATTTTTTATGCTGGTTAGACTAGATCCATTGCTTCAGGCAGTAAATGGCCTAACTTAAAGAATCTTGGATGATGTAATACTTCTGTACAGTTCACTTTTGCAGTAAAGAATCATTTGCCACTCTGAGAACATGCCTTCTTATGGTGCAGACCAGAATTAAAAAACATGCCTAACCACGGTGCATTTTGGAAATCTAACGTATATCCTAATTCTGTTATAAAAAACAAACCAAATGGAAAACCTGAAACAAACAAACAACCACCACCACTAATATGACACATCTTCTGTAAAAATATTTCCAGTGTCAGTAATAAAACACCGTACAACAGTTTGGTGCTGAGAAAATATAGTGGAGGCTTTTGAGCATCTCCCTGTTATTTACTTATACACAGAGCAAACAAAATACAGGCTCTCCAATTTCCTACTCCAGATGCGAACATTACATGCAAACAGACTGATCAAATGGATAAGATAAGGATAGTACTGCCCTTTTATTGTACTTTCCCAACCTACAGAAGTCAGGTGGGCCAGAGTTCTTAAATGGCCTTCGACTTTTGATCCAGTAATGGCCGCTGCCTTCCTGAAGGCAGATTAGCAGTCTGTACATAGGCGTGACTGACATAATCAACATGAAATCAAACTTTCTATGCAGAGATTCTGAAGAATAGAAAAAAAGAAATAACCCTTTTTTTTTTTTTTTTTTTAAATCTATATGGTAATTTTATTAAGTGGCAATAGCTGAATAGTTTATTAATAGAATTTTCCTTTCTTACAGAGAACATAGGTTAGTTTTGAAAGGTCAGCAAAGAAAACTTGCACAGTATTTATACACGAGGATGTAGTTTACAGTGATAAACTTAGAAGAAACTTATTATTTATATATACCTGTGAGCTTGAAAATCTTTGCCTTCTATGCAAATATTGATATCTGGACAGCAGTGTTTCTTGTAGAGCCTCAATAAGTCATCTCCTAATGCAGATGCTGTTTCTAGCTTGGAATTACCTGCTGGTGGGAAGAAGTAGCCATTTTCACACTGTCTAGCATGCAACAGAGTATTTTCAGGATACAAGTTGAAATATAAATATATTTTTAAAAATAAATATATTTATATAAGTGGGGGGAGAGAGGGGGAGAGAGATGTTCTGTGCACAGGACTGAAGTTTGCTGCACTACAGAGAAAAAGCAGAACACAACAATGATGTGCATGACCAGTGCTCAGCACATCCTTTCAGATTTCCACCACAGACTGGTAGGGAACTTTTCCTGCAGGATTTCTCCAGCAATTCATTTTTTCAGAGTACATGAAAATGAGGTAGACCATAGCAAAGAATATCCAAGTAGGTTGTGTTACAACAAAAGCTTTGATCTTTTCCCTCATTTTTACATATGCATAAACCTTGGGATAATAGATTAAGAAGAAAAACCCCACAACAAAACCAAGAAAAATATAGTAGCAAACCTACCTGCCATTGCTTTGTTACTTTCTGCATCAATATACTCAGGAATTTCCCCTTCACTGCTGGATGAACAAGCAGTTTCTTTCTGAACAGCTCCGCTTAGAGCATTCTGATCAGCTGCTGTGCCTTTGTCATCTCCAAGACAACTTACATCTGTTGGAGAGTTCTGAGGAGCAGCAGTGTTGTTTTCTTGGACTAATTTGGGCTCCAGAACTTTTTTCATCATATCCAGTTCCTCAGATTCTTGAAGATTTTTATCAGATGAATATACAAGCCTAAAACGTGATACTGAATTTCATTCATGTGATTTTTTAATTTACCAACCAACCAACCAACAAACAAACAAAACTCTAAACTAAAATGACATTTTTTTTATCTAACGAAGTTCATGAATAGAAAGAAAAAAAAGCTGGACTGTACAAGCAAATGCATTTCTTTAGTGCTTCTCCTCCCCAAAAAAGAACCAAAATAACATTACTAATAAAATGTGCTGTCAAGTTACAAGGAACAAAGGCATTTTTTCCTACTCTTTGTAGTTCATTTGCCAGCACATGATGATGGTATAAGCAGAAGCAAAGTGTATTAGCAATGATAGATCAGAGGCTTATAAATCTTAGCATGACCAAGAAACGACATTATCTGCTAAGTCAAATGAAAAGTAAAAATAAAAACAGAAAGACCTTCTAACATCAAGAACCCAAGTAATGAAGTGTGGGAAGCTTTAGAGAGAAAAAAATAATAATTTCAAAAGGAATTCTTGAAAGCATGAAAGCTTTCAGTTAAGATTAGTTTAAAGTTCTCATTTTCCTCATGCAGTAATTCCAGCTTCCCGCTTTCCCATCTGTTTCACCAACTTATTTTTGGCTCCAGATCTGGAAAGACTAACAAAGCCTGCAGTCTGTGACTGCAGAGCTGTCATACTTAAAGAAAGATGCTGCTCTTCAGCAACTTAATAGAGCCTTAAATAGACCCTGTGAACAGATAAGATGTTTTATCTGTGGTTTCATACCAGATAGATGAAGTTTAAAAAGTTTAACAGAAGATCTACAGTTGCCTAGGATTCCATGGACAGATACTTCCAGATCTGCATTTAGTCACTCATTCCATGGCAAAAAGGATTTATTGTTAATGCAGTGAAAATGGTAATTTGAATATGCTGCTCGAACACTATGCTGTTAAAGGGGCAGAGAAAAGATATAAAGAAATCACATTCCCATGTTCAGAAGACTTGAGTCCTCATTCTTAACTCTCAACATGTTGAATTAAGGTTTCAACACAAATTTACGTACTCACCGTTCTGTTGCCATTGCATATTCAGCGTGTAAAGACAATACAACTTGATTTTGAGGGAGAACTGGTTCTAAGAGATATATTGCTTTGTCATAACAATAATTGTTTTAATATTCATGCTTTCTTTTTTTTTTGCCAGTAACTGAAAAACATATCCATAGGCAATCTGCTAAACTAGACAACAGGGAACCCTTACGCTATTTTCAGATAATTTACATGAGAAACCTCAGGAATGTGGTTCTATTACCAGTAAGCTTAAGGCAATAAAAATGGCACCAGTTTCTACAACTAGGAAGTCTACAAAGAAACCATGCTGTTAAGCCAGAACGAAACAAGTGGTTTCTAGATCTGAAAAGTGACTCTGTGATCCACTTATTTAGTCCTTTGCATTAGAAAGCACGTCTCCTTACTGCAAACTACAGCCACAGTCAACAAGAATGACAAAAATCCCAAAGTGACACGGTCCAAACCACTAAAAGCCATGGAAAGAACACAATTAAGCAAAAAGGTGGAAAAGGATTTGATTTAGAACAAACAATCCATGTTCAAAATTATGCAGAATTCATTTTTGCTATTTCCAAGCATGCCTAAAGTCACTGGGACATCAAACTGTACTAAAACCTATTAGGACAGCCACTCTTACTGTCCCAAAGCAGCTGTAAACGTGTGTGAAAGAACGCTGGATTTAATATTAACCAAATCTAAAACCACATTCTCAGCTACGTAGGGCGCAGCCTTTTAAATCCTCCCTACAACAGATTCTGCTTTCTCTGAGAGTTCTTCACTGAAAGGCCCTTCTGGAGAAAACAGCTACCAGCCTCTCCCTCCTTAAACCAAGTGATCTTTATATACACATACACCCATGTACATGTTTATATATATGTATATATACAGATACATAAATAGATCTACAAATAGGCATACACACATGCATTCTTACATGTACACATACGTAAATGTCACTAGATAAGTGCTTTTGAGTTTTTAAATGCTTAGTGTTTCAAAACCTATAAACCATAGAATCACAGGATGGCTTGGGTTGGAAGGGACCTTAAAGATCATCTGGTTCCAACCCCTTGCCATGGGCAGGGGCACTTCTTACTATATCAGGTTACCCAGGCCCCATTCCTGGAAGAGTTCAAGACCAGGCTGGATGGGGCCATCCAATAAAGAATTTTCTTCACTTCTTAATGATACAAAGCAACAAAATTCCCTTAACATCTTTTATTACAACAGTCCATCCTTACTGGAGGAACTAGTCAAATTTAGTATGGATTCTATGGAACTTCATATACTTTCTAAAACTCTGTGGGATAAAGGGTAAAAAGCAGCTTACCTCTCTGAGAATAAGACATTAATGATCTAAGTACCTGCAACAAACTGCTGTCCTTCTGGGATGCTGAGTTTCTCACTCTTGAGGTAGACTGCAGAACCCTGCTTGAGCAGTAACCTCCTGACATGGTCATGCTTGCAATGGTTGTCTGTTTCTAGTTGTGTTTTTAAGAGTTAATGTACTGGGTGATGAGTATCTGTAATATGGATGCTGCACTTCCTTACCCATGTCCTCAGACATTGAGGTATAAAGGGGAAAATAAAGCAGGGCTCGGCTATTTCACACCAAGGCTGTGCAGAAAGATCAGTATAAAGCTCAGCATGTCCTCCAACCTGCTCAAAAACAGCAGTTTGGCAATGGGAGCTGCACAGACTCCAGTACACAAGTAACACATGGCCTATGTCCCTCTTGCACAAGAAAGGCAGAGGCCCAAAGGAAGTCTCACTGAGATGGAAGCCAAATATAGCTTATGAGAAAAAGAAATCCTAAATCCCCAAGGAAAGCTAAAAGACAAGCTAAATGCAAACAGGAAAAGGGAATGAAGTGTTTTTATAGCTTTGATGAAGACTTCAATACTACACTAGCATTCTGCTTCTATTCTATTGAGGAACAGTATTTATAACCCAAAATCTAGAAATTTATATTGAAAATAACTTTCTCTCAGGGAGCTCAATTGCAGCACCAGGTCTTTGGTAAGGTCTAGGCTGCAACTCCTCACAGTGATTCATGTGGTCCAAGAGCTAGGATACATTCCTCTCAACAATCTGTAACTCACAGCGCTGCTTTGGATAAGCTAAGATCTTTGTATCTTAGCTATAAGAATCACAGATGCTAGTAGAAGTCACCATTCCAACAACAAAGCTAAGCTCTTTACAACCAGAGCTGCTTCCTTCCCCTGGTCCAAAGCCTTTCACTGTCAGTAATCTTCAGTGCATTCTGTGGTACTTGCTTCTGCAGAACTGTCCAGGTGACTCAATTCAAATGCTGAAGCATCAAACAGCACTGAAGATTAAGCTGAGAAAAAAAAGCAATCTCGCAAAATGCAACTTTGTACGCTGTTAAGAATGTATATGGGAGTTCACCTAAGAACTGAAAAGAGCTTGAGGACTCACTTCAAAAATAAGAGGCTTTAAGAAGTGAAAAGGTTTTATTTAGATGGGCTGTTTTTGAGTTCTCTTTCTCACAACTAAGACTGAACTTCTTGGAGAGCCTGCAGGACTCCAGAGGTCATTAACTGCCCCGCTGCAAACAGACCAAAGTGAAAGCAAATATTTATGAGCTGTAGGCATGTTAAGTGCTTCCCATTTAGACAGTAAAGGTATACTGCAGCCGTATATACGTAATTAAGATAATTATCCCCAATTCACAAGTTAAAATAATTTGGAGTGTTTTTAATCTGCAGTATCCTGTATCTGCATGAAAGTCTTTGCACTGACACTTAATGAAAAGTTGTGAAATTGCACTGATGTATGTGAGACAAAAATGAGATTAAAACCGTGTTCTGTTTCTCACTGTTTCACCAGTGCCTGATTGAGACCAACAGAAAGCTGAGCAACACCAGTTATCAGCCTGCTCAGCTACACTGATTACATTGCTTTAGATACTAATCATTTCATACTTAAAATTTCCATACCCTGAGTAAATATTTCAGCCATGTGCTGCCTTATTTACAGTTTTATGAAAAGAATGGGTGAAACCAACAACAAAAGGCCAGCCTATGTTTCTTGTAGGCATTTAACACTAGAGTAGCAACACCTTGTCTTTTCTCTCGTCAACTCCTCAAGAACCTAATAAAGCATGCTTTCTTCTAGGCACATCTGGAATTCTTTGGGAAGTGTGACAGTGCCTGCTGCTCCGCTCCCATGCACGACCACGTCATCCATCAGCACTGCTGCACAGGAGGTAGGTGCATCATTGTGACTTTGTCAGGGTACAGCAAGTACTGCTTGGCTCTTGGGAAGGATGAGAGGTATGATGGGTCAGGGCGGCCTGTGAGGCCTGGTGGTGGCACCGGTCAGTGACCCTCATGTATTGGCCTAAAGTTCAGAGCAGACAAATATGATGCCATAGAGGTGCTTGCAGCTGGCACTCAGAAGGCAGCCAGGCCAGCCCACCCACAGCTCAGCCAGCACTGCAGGGAGCTGTGTGCGCTCAGCCTCAGCCATGATGACTTCAGGGATGGCCACGCAGACCTGATGCATCACTCATGAAGTCCTCCTGGTCAGTAATGACCATTTTTCAACATTCCACTAGCACATTCTTCCTTCGTTGTTTTTGACACACAGCCTTGCTATTAGCATAGCGATAGCCACAAGCGATTTTAAAGGATACCTTCAGCACTTTTGCTGTTTTTCCTCCGTTTTGATTGCACAGACATCTACATACCATACCGATACATTGAGCAGAATGTAGCTGCGTGCCGTCGAAGGAGGGACGGAGGCAGTGGGAAATAATCAAGGTACAGCAAAACGTTCCGCAATCACCGCGGTTAGGCCGTGAAAGAACTGTTTGGAAAGGGAAAGCTCCACAACAGGTGTCAGTGCCGGGAAGTGGATGCGGGGGCCCAGGATCGCCCCAGCCCGCTGCCCGCCCGCCGCAGCCGCGCACTCACCGCAGGAAGCGCCGCATCTCGGCGGGTCCCGGCCCGTGCAGTCTCAGCGTCTCTCGGGGCGGCCGCCCCCCGCCCAAGGCACCGAACAGCCGCGGCGCCCGCGCCAGGAGCAGCGCCCGGTGAGCCCGCAGCGCCGCGTCGCCCACGTGGATCGTCACGTCGGAATGCGTTCCCTCCGCCAGCAACCTGCGGGAGCGCACCGGTACCGTCACCCGTACCGACACCCGTACCGACACCCGTACCGACACCCGTACCGACACCCGTACCGACACCCGCACCGACACCCGTACCGACACCCGTACCGACACCCGTACCGACACCCGTACCGACACCGACACCGCCGGCCCTGCCCGCCCGGCCCTACCTGCTCATGTCCTGCCGCAGCTGCTCGGCCAGCGCCTCTTTCAGCCGCTGCCGCTCGGCCTGCCCCGGGCCGGGCCCCTTGGGCACAGCGGGCACAGCGCCGCTACCGCAGCGCGCCATGTGCCGGCAGCCACCGCGCGCCCGGCTCGGGGACAGTCCCTTCGCTGCGACACCGAGGCGGCCCGCCGGCAATAAGGCAGAACGGGCAGCACGGGGGAAGGAGGAGAAGGGGGTGGCGTTGCCGAGCTTCCCGCCAACACGGCCCAGCCCCCGGGACCGGGACACCGTCGCACCATGGGATGCTGATGGGCGCCCACCCCGCTGCCTCCAGGGACGCGGACGGCGGCCGCCTCCGCCAATGAGCGCTCACAGCGCGCCCCCGGCTCCGCCCTTCCCCGCGGTCCCCGAGCATCCTCCCGCAGGGCGGCGGGCGGGGCGGGGCGGGGGGCGCGGCCTTACGGATTGAGCCCACCCCCCCACGGAGCGCTGAGCCCGGAGCGACGTCACGGCCGTTCCCCGCCACCTGGCGGAGCCCACGAGCAGCCCTGCAGCATCCTTTGAGACGGGAATCCAACCAGATTTACAGCTCGGTTCAGGAGCCGTGTAACCACTGATGTATGTAAATATTGAAAACGTTTGTGGGAAACATTATACTTGAATGCCAGGTACCATTCATAGGTGTTCCCTATGGGAACAGTGTCTGAAACACCGGCAAAAAGCTTGGCAGCAGTTCTTGGAGATGAGAACAGTAGATGCCAACATACTGTTTCCAATAAATATCATGTGAGGAAGGGCACAGACACTTCAGCTATTCAAACCTACTTCTGAGCATCAGTAAGAAACCTCTCCGTAGGAAGCCAGGTAAAGGGAGTAATGTAAGTTGCATTTTATTAGACAGAGGTGGTTTTGATACATGTTAGATCTTAATTTCCCATTCTTCTTGTTCAGACATTGAGCGTACAGGTTCCCAATTTTTACTCAAGAAAAACACATTGCACAAAGCAGCTGCATTCAACAATACAACAAGATATGTATCATTATTCACTTGAAGACTAGAAATGTGCCCCAGTTTTTTTTTTTTCAGTCATCCAGTATGCTAAAATATACATAATAAAAAGAGTTAGTAACTTCCATGGTAAAATACATTTAAAAAAATCAGGCAAATTGAGAATGAAAACTTGTGACTTCCTTCTGTATGGCACCACTCCATTATTTCATTATAAAGTTGTAAAGGCACCACACACAGAGACTGTAAAGCAAGGGAGAAAACAAAACCAAGCAATTTTCCACGATTTTCCTTCTATACAAATACACGTATCTTAAGGCAGGTGTTTTTATGTGCAAAATACAAGTGTACAGGTAAAATCAATGTTGGTATTCTCATACTCACTTCACCTTTTAGCAGAAACATTGGTGTCCAAATGTACAGTACATCAAAAACACTTTTCTCTAACAGAGCTCAAAATAGAAGGCAGGCTGGAAGAATGGCCCTGATAACAATTACTTTTTAAATCTGAAGAGCTTTTTCGTCGACTCCTTAGAACATGTACAATCATTCTCTCTTTCTGGTTGTGTCTTCCTTTAGAAAGGTCCATATCAACTTGTTCACTATGTCAGGTTGATCCTGCTGGAGCCAATGACTGGCTTCGGACAAAATAGTTAATCTGAAATGATTTTTAACATAAATCCTTGTAATTTCTGCCATCTCAACTTCCATAAATGCATCTCTCTCTCCCCATAAGAGCAGGGTTGGCATGATGACTTCATGGTGCTGCAGAGGTAGGCAGCTTTAAAAAAAAAGTAGACATACATTAGTCTTGCTTTATAAAAATCACCAATTTACTTCATCATTCCACTTCAGTTTTGAAATCAACACAGACAACCTTATTGCAAGCTTTTCATGTTCCGGGGTATCTTTTACAATATGAAGAGAGCCCTCGTGTGACTCAAAGTGCTCTAAGCATTAAGGATTGTGAAGTTACATGTCTGTAATCAGCAGCTGGTTGCAACAGAAGTCTTATTTTTGGAGCATGAATGATGTTTCTTTATGAAGCAGAGCTCAGGAGCTCTATAGTCTCCATAAAAGTGAATGTAGAACAACATGACCAGAGTTCTGGTGGTCCGTGGATCTCCCTGGGTTGATGAATGCTATTGCAGATTTCTCAACCTGTATTGTGTACTGTATGTAGATTTCAGTGAAATGCAATGCTTTGAATCATGTTTGGAATATAGTGTTCAAGGCATCCATAAAGTTATTGTAACTACTGTTAGACAAAAATGGAGACTTTGGAGACATTCCTTCTTTCTACTTATAAGATTCCAAGAATTAGTAATAAAAGACTAGGTTAAATAAGAATTTCATTTTGTATGGGAAACTGGTAATCACAGCCTGACCCTCTGATTAATCAGCTGAGACAAGTGTTGGGTCAGCTGTGGGAGCAATTTAGCTGTGCTCCAGGAAGGAGTGGAGCTTGACCTCATTTAAGGGCTGACCACCACTAAGGCAGCATCTCTTGGAGATTGCTCCTTGGTGGAGATTGCTCCTTGGTGGAGATTGCCTCAGTGGTTCCCAGCAGACTGAAGGTTTCCATATGGGTGAGTTTTTCCTGTATATAACCTTTTGGATATTTACTGCCATCTTTTCATTATTGTTACTGTATGCATTTTGACTGATGAACTAAGAAAATTCTTAAAATGACTTTTTGTGGCTGTGGATTTAGATTTCATTGTTCCCAACAAAGTGGCCCAACCCTCAGAACCAGAGATTTTTCATAGTAGCATCTTAAAAAATTGGTGATCCAGTTCAGTGTGTTTAGATTCATCTCTAAGGACCTTGCAAGATTCTTTGTCTTGCTTGGGAAAACTCTATCCAAGGTAACAGGGTGACTGCTGTTCTGTTTATAGAAGTGTTCAGAGTGGATGGGAGGAAGCTCATTTCAATCATCTCTTTGGAAATAACCTTCCAGAAAAATTAAGAACCAGAGCTCCAGGGGGACAGCAATGAGACAGAAGCCTCTCACATGCAAGAGACCAGTGTCAGCCCACTGGGAATCATGGAAAATCCAAGTCAGTAGAACCAAAGTGCAGCTTGTATGAGAGGACAAAAAAAAATTCAGTCCAGTTATAATAGCTAATGATTGACTATCACCTGATGTGTGACCATTAGAATTGGTGGCAAGAACAGGAAGAGCCAAAGACCTCAATTGTTTTTTCCAATGGAAATCCTGCTGTGTTGTGGCTGATACCACCTAGAATATTATTCTCTGAATTCATCACAGGAGTATTTTCATTAGAAAAGTAAACTGGGCAGTGCACAAGAACATTCATACTGTGGAATTAATAGTTCAGTGACGATACTTCCTGATTAATAATTCTCTTTTCCTTGAACCTGAGAAAGGCCTGAACTGGTAGTTTAAACACGTGACTCTTCTACTCATGCAAATCCCACAGCAATGCAGCTGCTACAGCCTCTTCACTGCTGCTGCCACAGCTGCTTAATGTGCACTCACTGATGCGAGGTGCTTTGGCAAACCTAATGAGCAAGGCTCAGGGCTCTCCTGCCTCTCCAGCTGCTCATTAGCCGTACCCTGCGGGTTGAGGCTGTGCCATTCTAGCACCAGGGAACTGCTGTGATGCCACACAGCTCCTGTTGTCCTTGGATGTCCCAGCTGGTGTTATCAGCCACGCAGTGTTACTGCAAACAGGAGCACTCCTACAAGCACAGCCACTTCTCTTATTCACCGTTGGTGTCTGTGCTTGGTGTTAGCTTATAAGATAACGTGCTATCTCTCTACGCTGTTTTGTCTCAGCCTGTGCAGACAGCACCTAGCTTGAACACCTGTTTTCCTCCCAGCATTGCCCTGCTGACTGCTTTCCTGACAGTGACAATGAGGAAGGCACAAGAGGAGCAGGAAGGGGGGCACTAGGTTTGGAACAAGGAAAGTTGAAAGTTAATCTGCTTCAAAAACTCTGCTGAGTTCAGAGAAGAAAATTTGACACTGCTGGAAACAGACATTAGGGGATTGAAGAGTTCATACCTCTTGATATATCCCTGCAGCCCGGAGCCACAAGTCCTGAGTAGAGAATGACCACATTTAAACACATTTTGGCCCTGTTAAGTTTTTGGTAGATAAGCAGAGAGTATGAGCCTCTAAGGCCAAGTCTAGCTGCTTGAGAAAACTCTGGTTGTTAATTTGTTTTGTGTGGACACCTATTCCAATGTATTTTGCTGCATGATGCCAAATGTTTTTGTTAACGGTTGAGACTTTAGAAATACGTACGTATTTTTTCCCTTCTACCTTAGCGGCAGAAGATATAATAACGTTTTTGGCCTCTAGAGGGCTCTAGAACATTTTACCTTGTTTCAGAATGTTATACTGACCTGAAAATATTTCTGTAATGGTTGATAGGTCCAGTTAATGCTCCAGGTTGTGAAAAGACATAGAGATATGCTTCAATATCCTCTGCTGTTAATCTACACCCTTTCCTTCCAATTCCAGTGGTCTGGCTGGTAAATAAACTTTTCAGAACCTACCGAAGGAAGAGTAAAAAGCCATCACACATCTACAAAATGCTGTTTCTTTCCTTCAACAAGACACATCTTTCTAAAACCTACTTATACATAGCTAAATCCTGAATAGGGTACACACAGGTAGCACTATTGCCAAGGTACTCAGTTACCTTTGCCTGTCATGACAGGCAGTGGCAGGCTGTGGGCACGTACTTTTTTCCTTGGAATAGAGCCCAGCAGTTGAGAGGTGGGAGGCAGAAGGAGGTGGCACCTTGCTGTCCTGTATGCCTGCAGCACTGAGAGTGCTGTGCTGGGCTGCATATGTGTGGGTCGATGTATGCTGCTTTTTCTCTTTCAATACATTAGTCTTGTTTAACATTATATAAGATGTTGGCCTTGCTGGTTTCTCAGGCAGAATTAACCACCTGAAAGGATGCAATATTCAAACTGCTAGGCTTCCCACCCTGCAGCAGGCAGTGCATGATGAGGGGATGTCCCACTGCTCTCAGGAGCAGCTAAGTCAACAGCTCCCCTGGTACCAAATGTGTCCATGGTAGAGTGCAGCATGTGACCAGCTAACTTCCAAGGTGGAGTAACGCACTGTAGTGCTGGAGGTTAACAGTATGTATGTGCCCAAATGCCTGCCAGATATCCCAAACCAAGCACAGATGCTTTGTGCTTTTATTCTACTTTGCATTAATATATAAAACTGCAGAAAAATCAGAAAGATCTGTTTGGTTTTGTTTTTTTTTTCCCCCCAGTAATTATCACTACACAGGAAGGGATCAATGTATGTGGTAATTCTTCCATTGCTCACAGTTAAATATACAAACAAGAGCACTCATTTTGCTCACCTTGAAATCATTTACTGTAAACATGAATTCAGGAAACCATGGCATTTGGAAAAAGAAGTAGTAACCAGATTTAATCAATTGTGATGGATGTCGTAGAATGTATTCTGAAACAAAAATGCCCATGAATTAAAAATGAAAACTGATGACTTAAACAAAATTACTGTTAATATCACTATTTTTTAAACTTAAAGGAATGTTTTAAAAATACTGCATTATGTGACAAGAGATGATTAATTTTTTTAGCCGTAAGTGCATGACGTGGCCATTAAGATTTGCTACTTCTTTTATATGTGTTAGTAGAAACAGGCAGCAAAACAGAAGCCTTCCAAAGATTAGGTGAGAGCAGGGACATTCAAGAGCTTAATCACATGAAAAGTTTTCATTTAAGAGCTCAATCTGCGCAGCTAGTCCAAAGCATTTTTTCAGGTGTAGAGTAAGAGGCATAAATACAAATGTTATTTTTGTCTGTAAGTAATTCTCTCATCCAAGATGAGATATAGAGAAATCTGTAGATATTAATTGACTTACACTGTGAGTGGTAAGTCAAACCTGAGATGGAACTCTTAAAAATCTGGTGTCATAATTGCTATCAGTTAGCAACAAGGAATGGCATGCATTAAGTAACTAAGTGATTAGGGTGTGCCCAAAGCAGTGACATGGAAGGTACAGCATCAAAGATCAAGGAATTTCAAATGCATAAATACATAAATCCCTTAGGAGTGCCTGGGAGTGTTTTAACTGCTGTTATGGCGTTAATTGTGCAAATAAAAATATTTTAAAGATAAGACTTTGATAGTAAGGATTGTGACAAGCAGAATGCTCAGTGTATAAGCTCTATGTTTTCATTTTATTTACAGTTGGAGAAATTTGATCCATGGAGACTTTATCAAGCTGCATAACATATTTTGTTCTTTAAAAATATGCAAACAAATATTAAGAAATAGTAATATGCATTTTTCTCCTCTACAGCCTGGCTCCTGTCCTCAATCTAAGAACTGCAGCAGCTCTTGCTTGCTCCATTGGAGAAGAACAGACATTTCCTTGGGTAAGTGAAGCTTAACTACCTGGCAAAATGTTCTTTAATACCTTGGAAAGGTGGCCAAGTACATTGTGAGAACAATATGTGTGAAGAGTTCTGATTCCATGATGTCATAAGGTCAGATTTATATTCAACAGAGATGAAATATAAAGCTTTGCTGAATTTTTCTCAACTATTTCTGGGGAAATGGGGTGACTTTAAAAAAGGAAATAGCATAAAGTCAGCAATTTGAGAAACTAAAACGAATGAGGTACTACTGTCATTGTAATTACTGGATGCAGATCCAATCCCTATGAAATATTTTGTAATTGAGGGTAGCAGGCAAACTCAAAGCCTATCACACAGCAAATTCTGCTAGTGCACCTAAGTCCCTTTTCTAGCTAACTGCCAGCACATTCCTGAGCTTCTGGTAAGTAGACTGGAAAGGTTGTCTTGTTCCAGTGAATATTGCACAAGATAAAGCTTCACTTGTCACCTAAATCAGGATTACATTCAACAAGTCTGATTCCCACGTTCTTTTATGCAGTTTTTATAGTGCAGTGAAACCTTAACCTAGGAATCCCATAGCCATGTTCAGGGAATTCTATCCTGCCAGGTTCATGCTTATGAAAATTATATTTGTCAGACTTCAAGGATTAAGAAGAGAACTCAGTAAATTTGCTTGCAAACGGTCCCACTTCCTATAATAAATTATTTCCCAAAGTATAATGCTGGATACCTTACTGCTCCATAAAGCACATTCCAAACTGTGAGAGGTAACAACATCTAAAGGAACAAATACCTGATTCTTCTTTAATCACTCAGAGCAAACACAATCTTAATGCAAATAATCTCGATTAACATATAGAACAACATAACTACTATAAAACTCACCTGTAAACACTGAAGGATGAGGGAAATTAACCACGATCAGTTTAGTCACCATTTCAGGGTAACATATAGCCACTAACCAAGCGATCATTCCTCCCCAGTCATGGCCAATCAACACACACTTGTTGTATCCTACCACATAAACACAAATCTGTATTTTATTTCAGAGAAATTCCATAGAAATCATCACATACAGTAACTGCTGGATAGAATAGATGATCCAGCATGTTAATTTAACTAGTTAATACTGCACTGCTTCCATTACTAATGGCCAGAAAAAAGGTCTTATTACAGCTAAAAATATAATACATACTTAAAATTATTTGACTTCAGTTACACTTTAACATCAATGTCAAATTGCAGTAATGTGGTATTAAAATGCCACTGTGTTCGCATATCAGCTACTGCAAAGTCAAATAAATGATTCAAATTACAGTCATTATAATGTATGTGCATATGTTGTGTTTAGGGAGTTTGGAGTTTGAAACTGCAGACTGAAAGGCTGGGAAATGTCATGAGTCCCTCCTGAGCAAAATTAATCTTTATGGATTGCTTTGAATACAGGAGGTTAGCTAAGCACTATACATCATCATTGTGCTAGATTATGCTTAATATCCATATAGGTAATACACATATTATACACATGTAGAGATGAATACGCGCATTTAAATATTTAGGAGTATAGAAGAGGCACTTCTCCATATGCTGTTTTGATGTCAGTTTTTCAGCATTCTTAGCATTCACCCAATTACTCTTCCATTGATGGAAATGGGCATTTTGCAGCAATGAAAGGTGTGGCAGGGAAATAATGTCTGTTTTTGGAAGCTTAACTATTCCTCAAATGCATACTACAGTGTCAGATATTATCATAGTTCTCACTAAGGGTTATAATACTAAGCACATATGCTACAAATAAAATGTATAAAAGCCCAATTGTTTTGAATTCTGACTAATCTGGATGCAGATGTTTTGTCTTACTATTTGTACAGAGAGGAAATACCCCTCACTAGGTGTTGTTTTCTATTGTCAGATCAGCTGCACTTCCTTCTGAACTGAAGGGGAAAAATTTGCCCAAATGCTTCAGTTCAAGATTTACTACACTGAGTATTCGCCACAGAGAGCAGTGTGTCTTTTTCTCTCCCTTCTGCTCCTGTCACTGTTGTGTAAGATAGAGTGATTCAGCTCTTGAGAAATGACTAATGTGCGGGAGTAGTATTTTGGGATTTTTTTCTTAATGCATTGGATATACTGTCATCTTCATTACAAAGTCCACAATATTTATTCTGTCTTGTTTGTGCTAGAATAATTTCACCTGATAGAAATTCTCTTGTCTGCAGGTGCTATTAGACTAATCCATAACAGTATTTATTGAGTACAACTGCTAGGAGTAAGTGAAGGGTTTTTTAGTTAGGGGAAATGTCATGGGTTTGTTCTACTGCATTTCACAGCACAGAGAGAAGTGTTTTTGGAATTCATGATGGAAAATCATCTTTACATGTTGTTTTTACTGACGTACATGTCATGACTGGAAAACAAACCTTTTCCATTAGTATTGTAACAGTTCATATGTTAGGAGTATCCTTAGCTTTATATCTCTACATATCTAGAACATGTATATCTAAAAGAGAAGCAGTTGTTTTGAAATCAGTGACAAGTATTTCTACACTTGTGGCTTTTTTTTCCCCATGAGCTGAGTAGTTTGTCTTCTACTGACGTACCTAGAGATTCCAAAATATCTTTTATATCTGTTATCAGGAAATCTAATTTGTAGTTTTCTTTGTGAGAAGGAGCATCTGTTTCTCCATAACCTCTCAAATCCAGGGCCACCACTCGATATTCACTTTTAAATTCCCGCAATTGATGGCGCCAAGAATACCTAACAGAGGGAAAAAAAAGTTGGAGTTATAAGGTCAAGCAGTATGATACTAAAATGCAGTCAGTGGTTTAGTTCCCAAATAGTTGAGGTTAAATTATCAAGGCTTTGTTTGCAATTAGATTCTTTTCTCTTTGTATGGTGTGTTGCTTATCCCTTGTGGCTATGGCGATTTTGTGCTCCCTTTTTGAATTCTCCAGTAAGGAAATGCAGCTGCCAAAGAGGGGGCACGGCCAGAGCCTGGATATTTTAACAGTTTCTGGAGTCTGGCGTTGGTCCCTTTGCTGCAAAGGAAGCCGGCATAAAACAGAGCACACGTAGGAGTGTTCTGTCTCATCCTTGTAACCATTCCATCATCAAAAAAGTAAGGTCTGAAAAGCCTTCTCTTCTCCCTGACTTGTTCATATGCAAATTTTGACGGACTAGGGAAATACGCCTCAAGGGAAAGATTTTTTTTTTTTTCCTTTTCAGAAAAGGAATGTCAGGCAATTCATATGCTAAATTAACCAAAGAAATACAATGAATAACAAAAGAATGTGGTGAATTTAATATGATTTATATTGTGCACACTTTCATCTGTGTCACAATACTGCTAGAATTGTTCCAGAACAGTCTCTCAGTGTGTTGGTAACTCCACAAGCATTGGATTGCTTGCATTTCTGTGGGAAAGAGTGGGAACATCACATACTTTAAAAGATATGCAAAATGAAGAAGGCAAAGTCTCGAATTATTCCTCATTCTGCAATAGTATGTAGTGACTGGATGAGTATGATTGTAATGCAAAAATAGCAGGAAAACAGTGAAGATGATCCTGAAAGAACTACCTGCCTTCAACTGTTGTTGTCACCAATTAAATTTCAAAATAGCCGGCACCAAGAAGACTTGGCCTTGGATTGTAATAGAAAGATAAAGTGAAAAACGCCATCCTTCTAGACATAAATAACACTAACTGCATCCCCTTTTGCTAAGATCTAGCTTTTTCTTCAGCTCTTGTTTCAACAGTCTCCATCAAGTAGACAATACAAAGCATTAGAATCATCAGATATCATGAGAGAGGCACAGAATTCTACCTGAATTCAAACTGTCTATATCAGTCCATTGGGTATTCCACTTTTAGCTTTGCCTCCAGCCTTACTAGGCATTCTGAATATACCACAAGTAATATTACAGTAATACCTCTTAATTGTAGAAATTCATATTCATGTAAACAGAACAGTCAGAACCTTTTCATTTCAGTGCTGTATGATGCAAATGCAAAATTTATCACAGATCTCAAGGAATTAAAGTTTTAAATGCATTATGCAATGATTTGGAAGCTGAATTTGCCATGGTAACTGCAGCTATCATGTATATTTCAGTAAGAAGAAACAAGGGCCAGAAATAAATAAATAGACTGTGTTTGTTTCAGAGCATGTCTAACTGCTATCCACAGCAGCCCATCCGTCACCAAATGTATGACTGAATGTTTTTCATATCCAAAGAAACCTTTTTACCATGTATGAAATATAACCATTAGACAGTTGCTTTGCGAGCTGGAATTGAAATGCTGGTGAATACCTTCATTATCATAAGGATAAATAGCTGAAATTATTTTGTGACTTCCTATTCATGTTACTTCTGAAAGGCAGCTTGTACAAAATTCAGCAGCTTACACACATCCCTGCAGGTACCCAGCTGTCTCAGCACATCACGCTCACTTTCAAATATTTTGTCTTTCCACAAAATTGATATTGATTTTCAAGTTCTTATGCATCTAAAGCTCATAATGGCTCTGGTGCATTATATTCTTAAGTGATCTTTCATCTTCAGACATTCTGAGTCACTTGGTAAGGTCAGTGTTCTCTGGTTATAGCTGTCCTACTTATAACCTTGAGATACAGGAAAGCCAAGGATTTGCTGCAATTAAAAATTGTAAATGGGAGTTGTATCCATTAATTTTTTTCTAGTCAAAGAGTGCAGAGTTGATGCGAATTTTATTGTCTCTTAAATTGTGATTATTGCATTGCATGCTCTGAGAACATTTTCTGTCCTTGCATTAAAATTCTGCACTGATTGAATCAACAAACCAGCATCAGTATTTGTAGTGTGACTGCTTTGTAAACTGTTAGCATCTATTCTTCTTTCTAAAATTAGCAGATTGTGCTATTGGTGGTCCCAGTGACCTACAATGAAGTTTTAAAATCATTATTCCATTCCATTTGTGAATGGTCAGATAATATATAAACTGTCACCTAAAGCATGGCTCACCATTCTAAATTTTAAAAACAGCTGTCTGAATTTTGATACCTACTGAATTTCAGTAGAATATATACATAAAATGCTAATTTTTGCGTATTATTTCCACTGTGGTGGAAATTAGCTGTATTCTCAGCTGTCTTACCATGTTGGAATACACATTAAATACCCATTCTGCAAGATATGTGTAATACTTGCACTTAGTATGCATCCCCCCAATGTAACTGACTTTCTAATTGATGTGTACATCTTTTGGACTTGTAATTAGCAATTTAGAATTCGGACAATACATTTATTTGAAAATTTGTCTTTAAATAATAAATGTGTCTCTTTACCATCATCCTCGATGCCTTTCATATCTACAGGAAATTGCTAAGGGAAGAGAACTGGCCTCTCATTGACCTGGGTCAATTTATCATGGTATGACTTCACTGTGGCTTGAAAGATTACAGTTCCATATCTGAGTTTGGAAAGGAAAAGGATCATTGAACTTGCTGAATTACTGGCATCACCACTTTCTCTATTCACTTACCGTTTTTTATGTGGAAGTTCTGCAAGCCACGCCTCCTAGTTAAACTGGGGTGTTACAGCTGAAGTGATTTGGTTCAAACATCAGACACATGACTGCTTTTCATTGTTATTAACTGATGTACAGGCTTGGTTTGGATTCGTCATTCATCTTATGATGAACTAATAATAGAACCTTTCCCCTCTGAATAGCATTCTGAAATTAGGCTGCAAAGCAGCCTATAGAACTTGTAGTTCTCTCTCTTCCCTGGTTAAAACTGATGCATAATATTTTTAACAATGCTATCCATACTGCTCTTAACATAGATTGGATCCTCATTTCAGCACCTCCTGCTGTAGTTCTGAAGCTTAGCTTTGTTAGTACAAATGCTGTGCATTTTCCAAAAGGGAAATTCATTAAAAACAAGCAGTTTCTCCCCAAAGTTTGAAGAAAAGAATATATACTTGGGAAAGAATAGAATGACACTGCAGAAAAGACAGCTGGGTTGAGTCAGCCTGTAGGAATGTTTTATGTTTGCTGCAGTTAGAAGTATCAACGGTTTGTTCCTGACTAGATCTTAACACTGTTAACATGCATGGAGTTATAGAACAGTTCACTCAGATTACTTAAGCTTTGATTATCAACGTCAGTTATCTTAAGCAGCCTCATTTATGCAAGAAAAGCATGTAGGGAGTTTTTACCAGAATTCTGGAAAGCCATGAAGCAGCAACATGAGTGGTTTACCCCTTTCTCCAGCAGCCACATAGTGGAATCTTAACCCAGAATCCTGGAAGGAGAGAAAAAGAAGTTTGATGCTCTTACTGCTGCGTTATAACTGCTATACTGGCATTCAAGAATAACTACAGTTTTAAACAACATTCTAAGGTACCCTAAAAACACATCAAGCTGTCAATTCTCAAAGCTGAAGTCTTCTGTAATGCTGAAATCAGATACTGCTACACCCTGACAATCCTGAGCATCCCACAGCCCCTTCCTGTACAGCCAGCTGCGACACATGCCCAGCTTTGCCAGCATGTGGTGGTTCAGCCAGGAGCACGCTCAGGGTTCTGAGAGATCAGCCCCTGGCATGAGGATGAAGAGGTGGATGAAGATCACTATAAAAGCCAGGCCCTTGCTTTCTCACAGACATAGCATGGGATTGATGGAAAGACTTTCAGACATAATGTACTTTTAATGCACTTTTCATCTTTCATTTAGTTTCTAAGGTTGTGCAACTATTTAAAAGCATGAAGTTACAATCTTGCACAATAAAGTACTGCATGCCTTGTTAGAAAAAAACAAAGCAGTCAAATGTAACTAACTACAAAGGAAGTTCTTTCTGCTTGCTTTTTTCTGCTCAAGGCTTCAGACTAGCTTTGGAGTAGAAAGCCTTTATGTAATCATCTTCTTTCTACGCTGTCTGTAGTCACTATTTCTGATGCATCTTTTAATCAAATAAGTCTTATCACCAGCAGACAAGTTAGTGATAGCTGTCCAGAGGCTTAATACTGAAATGCCATTGAAATGAATGGATGCGTGCAAGCTTACACTAACTCAGAGTCAAATCTGGCAGAATTTAAAACTGAAATGGTGACCTACCAGGTTTACTGAATTCTTACACAGATGTGGATACAGAAGTTGGGAAGCACTTAGCTCATAAAATACAACATGCTATTTAGGAGTTATTTGAAGGATCCTGCAGGAAGAAAGGTCATACTGCTCCTGAACAAATGTCAGAGCCTGATCTGTCTCTGCTGTTTTAAAAAGGGAAGATAAAACTCCTGCCTTTGCTGTCGATTGAGCCCTCAAGGGTCAGAACTGTGCAGAAAGCTTTTCTTGCCCACAGTGCTTCAAACTGTCTGAAATACTTTTGTACAGCGAAGTCACAAACCAGCTACAAAGCCATTAACGTATGTCTTGGTGTTTGAGAGGGCTCTGAAAAGGGCACATCTGTTTTCTTATTTTTGTACTCACTATAGATACAGTAGGGATTTTTTGCTCAATTCTACCAAGAATTACACTGTTACTTCTCTTCTGGGAGGCCAGTGAAGTTGAAATATCTCTGTTTCTAAGTACTTACTGATCTCTTCTCAGTAAATTTTAGGGATGTTACATCATCTCGACCATGGCATCCCTGCCTTTAATCCCTTTAACACAACAGAATTTTCTTGGTTTTATTCCGGAGATTCTCCTCTGAATTCACACATCTGGCCCTCCTCCATCCTGCTTCTTTCTCTTCGTATCCTTTAGGGATTCACCCTCAGTGCTTTTATTTAATCAATTTATTGCTTTTAAGGACATTGCTTTTACTCATCCAAATTCAATCATCACTTGTACAGCAGCAATTTGAATGTCACATACCCTGAACTAAGCCCATCCTCCACCTGTTCATCTGCTCCTTTCAGTCTCCTCTTTTCTGTTACTGCAACAACATGGCATAGGATGTTGCCATCTTCTCTGCAACACACTTTTATCTTTCTCTTGCTGAAACCTGCACAGATCTCTAGGATATGTGTCTGGGAGGGACCACAACGAGCCCGCTGTTACCCCGCGGCCAGAGTTTTCCACGTTGCCTGAACCGAATGGCAGCCCGTCATCCTGGCAAGCAGTCTGCTTTGCCCCAAAGGCTCCGTTATTACCACCATCCCCTCGCTTCCCAGCAACCCCGGCATTACTGCTTAGCGCTATGGGAGAGACAAGCACAGCGTGTGAGAGCAGCAGTGTGTGTGCGTGCCTCCTGGTGATGTTGGGAAAAAGCAAGAAGGCAAATTGTGAGGGACTGGAGGCTGAATCACTTACGTTAGAGCTGTATGGCAAAAGAAAAAATAAATCTGCACAGTCCCCTCGGAACAATGCTCTCAGTACTCGTTCCACTAAAAATAACGCTATGAAAATTGCAGCGCTCACCTACAGCTGCGGGAAAAAAAACGTGCTAAAACAACTTCTTTCCGGGCAGTTGCCGGAGGAGCAGATCGCCGGCAGAGATCCAGTCCCTAACAACCCTGCGGGCTCTAACCGCGCAGCCTCAGGGACGGGGCTGAGCGCTTCACTCCGCGCTCCTCCTGCAGCTCCGCCGCGAGGCCGCGGGGCCGCACCCCACGGGCAGCGCTGCCCGGTCCGGGCTCCTCCCGCGGCCACCCCGGGGCAACGGCTCCGGGTGCGCGCGTACGGCGGGGCGAGCCCGTAGGGGAACCGGCGGAGGGGAGCATGCACGGCTGCCCGTGTGCAGGCATGCACCGGCGGGCGGGCGCGCACGCAGCCGAGACGCGTGCACGGGAGCACGGGTGCGCACGGCGAGGCCCGCTCCCCCCGACCCCAGCCTTCACCTTGATCCGGACGTAGCAGTGGGTGCCCAGGGAGGGGTCGTTGAGGCAGGCGGGGGGGTTCTCCCGCATCACCCAGCGGAAGGTCTCTCCCGGCCGCCGGCCGATGCTCCATAGCAGCCGCAGCCCGGCGATGCAGGCGCACACTCCGCAGTAGCTGTACACCAGCGCCCAGAAGAGCAGCGCCCGAGCGGCCACCATCACCCGGCGGGCGGGCGGCTGGCACGCAGCACCCGGTCTCGCCATCGGGCCCCGCCGCCGCCGTCCCCGCCGGCCGAGAGGGGCTCGCAGCGCCGCCGCCGCCAGGAGCCGCCCGAGCGGAGGCACCTCTCACGGCGGCGGCGGCGACGCGCCCGCCCCGCGGTCCCCGAGGCCCTCGCCCCGCTGCCGGGCACCGCGCGGCGCCGCGCCTCCCGCCCGGCCCGGCCGGTGGATCTGCGCCCGATGGACCGCAGGAAACGAAGGAAGAGACGGGTCCGGAGCAAAGGGGCTGCTCCCGGCAGCGTGCTCGGCCAGGGCTGCCGCACGCACCGAAACTCGCCCGAAAGGTCTTTGCGAGAAGTGCGTGTGGGAGACGTGGGACAGCTTCACCTCTGCTGCCTTCGCAAGGTCCATGCATGCGGTGGCTTTGCTCACCCTGGTCGCGTATTTGGACGCACATACCTTATTAGCGTGAGATGAGATGGATGTGTATGGCCGTGTAGTTAGATTTCAGTTATTTTTCAAAACCGTGTGCATTCTGTCTCTGCTGTTTAGCTATTGTCCATTGAAAGATGATGCTGTAAACATATTACAATCTCAACTGCACGTTAGTATGAGTGTTTCTGAAAAACATACCAATTTTGAGCTTCATCACGAATATTTATAATTCAGAAAATGGAACTTTAATGAAGAAATTGGCTGGTAGAGGCAAATGGACCATCATTAGCAGCCATTTTCCAAACACTGAGTTTGGTACCGAGTTCTCAGCCCCTGGAGTTGACACAGGGGTGAGAACTTGAGAACAAGCTCAGTTCCCCACAAGGTACACCACCTCCCCTCCCTATTCTGCACCTGTTTCTCAGTGGGATGCAGTAGGTCCAAGGCTTGGAGAGGCCCTGGGGCAGATCCCAGCCTGTAACACAGACCTGCACATTGTTGCCTGCCAGGTGACTTGCCCAACCGTCATGTGGATTGGACTGTGACCAGAATTTGTGTTTGGTCCAGTTTAGTTTGGAGGATTAGAACTTCCAAGGGGTGTTTTCGCTCCCTCAAACAGCACAAGTAGAAGCAGTCAGGAAGAAACTACGTGTCTGTTAATTAGCATGTGTAATTTAATGAGTTACTGAAAAAAAACCAACAAAATTGGGCTTGCATACTTGCATGCTTACAGACAGTATATATTGTCTTATACTGTGCATGGGACACAGCTTACAGACCATTTCTGTCTACTGCAGGCCAAATGCGTTCTTCTACTTGTTTTGAACTTACACTTAAAAATGTATACCTCACAGCTGAAATGTAATCCCTATGGAAGGCAGTGGCTGGATTAATGCTGGTTTCAACAGGTCCAAGTTCTCTTTTATTAAATCGAATCATAGAATGGCTTAGGTTAGAAGGGACCTCAAGGATCACCAGGTTCTAACCAGGCTGTCAGCTGTTAAATCCAGTACTAGATCAGATGGTCCAGCTCTCCATCAAACCTGGCTTCAATCACCTCCAGAGCTGGGGCACCCACAACCTCTGTGGACAACCTGTTCCAGCATCTGACTGCTCTCTCAGTAGTCAGGTGCTGGAATGAAGAACTGAAGCAACAGAAAGGAATGTTGCCAATTTTCATCTCTTCTTTAAAGCTTAAGAATAGAAAAGCCATCTTCAATTAGCTGTAACAAAACTTGTCTGCCTTCCTCAATAACAAATTAAATCTTAGTAACCCACAGCAGCTGACAACTGTGTTATTGATTTATGTAATTAGAAAAGTATTTGAATCCTGCTGTTTGCTAGCCATGCTTGTCTTAGTGTGAGCTCTGCAGATTTGAAGTCAAGGCTTTATCAGGCTGCTTCAGAAAAGTGTGTGAGGCTGTGTTAGGCTCCTGTCCTTGTCTCAGGCAAGAAGAGCAGCAATAACACCAGAAGCTGCTATGATTCAGTTAAGACACCAACCTCTGCAGACTCCATCAGGATTACATGAATCATGCCTACCAAGCCTGAACCTTCTGTTCATACTCTGATTACTCATACTGCCAAGCCTAGGAACAGCACATAACTGATTTTTATGCATCAGCCTTCATGATAATAGCCTTTTTTTTTTTTTTTGCAGGGAAGAGGCCTCACCTGCTCAGTTCCTGATTGGCTGCAGCAGGATTTTCCCCGAAGTGTGTATCAAGCAGACCAGCAGTCCAGTTAGTGAAGTTGTAAAGTCTGGCTGGAGGAAAATGACCAGTGCTGCTGTTTGTGTCACAGTAATCAATGTGCTCCTTACTGAACCAGGCATTAGAATGACTTACCAGAAGGTGTCCCTTAAGAAAAGATGGAGAAACAGGGTTGGAAAATCTGGAGTTGACCATGAGCTTCCACCTACCTTCAATTAAAGGTCAGTGAAAGTTCCACCATAGATAGGCACAGCATTCACAAAATGACAGTAGCCATCTAGAGTAGAGGAAGGATTAAGCATGGAACAGCAATGTGCATTGTTACAAGCAGGCATTTGGCTAAACAAAGCAAGGTGTACGAACCTCAGAGCTGTCTACTTCTTCCTTTTTCTTCATAATAATAAATCCATGCCAGCTAATGGCAAATATGGCTAAAGTTGAGAAGCCTCAAAATTACAAATCTTTCTCTAGCATCCTTGTATTTTGATTTTCACATCTTATGCTTCAGATTGTTGTAATGAATTCCAAGCCAAACCAACCCCAGGGCAGATTGTTTTACAAGCTTTTTCAGCGTGCTTTGCCCTCCGCTATGTGCCATCTGCCTACTCAGCTTTTGTCAGTTCAACTCAGCCCATTTCTGAGAGACAAAAGAGGACGCCTTTGCACATCAGTGACTGCTTCCAACTGAGAGTAAACAACGCATTCTGTTAGTTAGTGACAGAGGACATTTAATCTTTTAGATGTGATGTACCTGTGCAGATGCTAGTATAGAAATGGTGCATTAGTGAAGCTATTTTCACAAATGTTAAAGTCAATATAGCAAAACAGAACTTTACACACATTTGCAAAGTCAGGTAACTAGCAATACTTAGTGTATTCAGTTAGTTTTTGTTTACAAGCTGTATTGTCTTGAAAGTGGTGACATCTCTAGAATAAGACAAAAGTTATAGACTTGCTACACACTTGGAGGCCATCTCCCTTTCCTCTGAACTCAGGCATCTGTCTGTAGGGAGGAACTGATTATCCTCTAAGTGACTTGTAGAATGCAAAGACAAGGTTTATCAGATTAGCAGTAGCACCACTGACATTGTGACTTAAAATCACCATTGACAATATGAAGTGGTGTGAAATACTGGTGTGATTCTTCTTACTTGTGTATCACAATTAGTGAGAAGGCTAATTTCGTGTCTATGTGTGCAGATCTACCTCAGCAGGTGAAGCTGTTACCAGAAAAGCTGTTACAGGAGCTGGAATTTTGAAGGGGCAAGAGCACCAGCTCTAATATGCCATCAATAATGCACCCATAGCTACATAGAATAGGTGAAATGTAAATAATAATTTCTCCTCCTCTCTTCCATCACGTGTATATCCAAAGCAAGGGATCTTAAGCTTGCATTAGAAAGCACGTCCAGGCAATGGCAAGGTAGAGTGGATGTGTACTGTAATATTTCATCACAGAATGGAGAGTTGTTTATGACATATATACCAGAAATGAAGGCAGGGCTAAATCACTTCTGATGCAGAATGGAAACATGACATCTTAATAGTATCCTTGTGCCTTACAACCCATATTTCACCCAGAATCTCTTTCCTAGCCAAGTACTGAGGTTTCCCAAATAGCAGACAGATGCGAATACATCCACACAGAGCTCATGTGAGAGTACTTCCATACACACTTCAAGTGGCAATATCTCTGTGAGCATTTGTCAATATACAGTCCTTCTACAAGTTAATGAAGTACTACCATTCCAGCAGTGACAGAAATGGAAGATACAGAATAGCTTTTTAAGGCAGAATAGGTATTTCAGGGCTAGCACTGTCTCCTTACCCATGCTGCTGTTTTTATGCATGCTTTGTAATTTATTTTATCTGGAAATTCTGTAGTTTGTGGAAAGCCTTGTTCACTTCATTGGGTGGTCTGTAGCAGACCACACTACAACACGGTCTGTTCCCTTCAGTTCCATTTTTGATCCAAGAGCCTGACAGACCAGAGGTCTCCATGGGGAGAGAGTTTCAAGGGGAATGTTAGCGAGGACAGTGACAAAGGAGAGTGCATGAGACAGTCCACTGAGGTGCAGGAAGAAAATTTATTTTTGTACTGTTAGTTGAATAAAGTAGTGTTTATTTAATCCTTTAATTTCTATCTTTATCTGTTTTACAGTGCATGTAATATTTGTACAGTTGTACGTAATTTATAAATGAATAAGGATGCCTGTTACATGCTCATTTTTTTTTACTGATGGCTGCATGGTCAAAACAATTTGAGATCACTAAGCCAGATTATCCCAAGAGGGACTCTTCCTCCAACATTTCCATAGTACATGCTGTATTTTGGTATTAATTCTATAAGGAAACGTCTAATTAATCTTGTACTTAGTTTGAGAAAATAGTATGTAATCAACAAGAATATAGATCTTTTAGACTAGTTTCTACTTCAGATAAGTATCTCAACATTATTAAAAACTTGCCTTAAACAGAAAGCCCTTCAAACTGGATCCAGAAAGGGAGTATTTTAGATCAATTCTTTCCATGGAAAATCAATCAGAACCATCTGGCAAACATGCTTGCACACTGATAACATTAACGTAAAATACATTAAACAGAAGATCAACGTGTCTACCTTAAGGCATGCAAGTGTATAGGATTTGCAAGTGAATTAGATTTACTGCTGAGATTAGAATTCCAGGAAGTACTGTTTTCTGATTGTAAGTAATGTTACACACTCTGTTGAAATCACTGTTATAAAATATTTTGTCACAGCCTGCGCTTTGCGCAAATATCGTAACAAATGACTGTCTTAATAATAATCATATAATTAGCAAGACTTTGATTTAATGTAGTTTCTATAGTTGCACATTTAGCACACTAAATTTAACACACACAGAGAATTTGGCTGTGAACTGTATAACAGATTCTGAAGTGCTTCTGAAAAAAAAATGGATTAAAGGATTAGAAAAATCATGCATATGTACACACAAAATATGAACTGTAATCAGTAGAGCAAACTTTCCATATCAAGCATTTACAGGAGCTTCCATGCTCTTTAAGTGATTTTAGTGTTTAAGCTCCTAACTATTACATTTTCAAAGTCGTACAGTCAGCCGTGGTACCAAAGTTAAGTTCTACATTAACTGCCATTTTCATTCAAGGTTTTCTTCAAAAGTTGTCATAATATCACTCTGCAAATTCATATCAATTGTACAAGCCATCTGCAAAAAAGCAAACCAGTGTATTTCTCAGAGTAGTCAGGCAGTAAATATTCTGTGCAGGATAAAGATTTAACAAAAACCTACAAAGCTTCTTCCCAACAAAGAATATGCTTCCTCTGTTTTTACTAATTTACATATGCATATTTGTTCAAGTCCTTCCTGAATTGTGCTGAGCAGGATGAAAGCTTCAGGAGACCTTATCTGGATTTATTATGATCTTAGTCAGACTGCATAATACTATACACTGAACTGTTTTAGAAACATTTAACCTAAGAAACAGTAGCAATTAGAGAGCACTCATTATCTATAACAATAAGGCCAGTTTGTTTTTAAAAGGCTCCGTGTTGGTATTTTGGAGCAGTACAGCATGACTAGCACTTTTGCTGACATGTTGTATTTTAGCATGTTGAAGAGGGAAGGCAGCTTGCAAAGACTTGAGGTTTGTCATTCTAAAGAGGAATCTCTGCGTTCTTAATAACTTGATTTTTTTATGCAATTATTGTAACATTCTATGTAACGTTAGCACTTTTTTTTTTTTTTTTTTTTGTTATGCCACTTAAAGACTTATTTAATCATCTTATTTTATTTTCTGGTCTAACTTCAAATTGCAGAGTTCTGTTGGTTTTGGTTCTTCAGGTCCTTATTTTGAAGGACCTGAATTTTCTTTTCTCAGTTGTGCACTAGAATTGAAACAAGATTAACCAAAAAAGAGTCAGCAACTTACTGCTTCTCTCCGTCTGCGTTCTTGTTCCATTTTTCTAGCCAAGTTACGGTCCTTAACTAGAGGCTGTTGCTGAGCTTCTGGCAATTGTTTGCTCATATCCTCTTCTTTTGTGGGCTTACAGTCTTTCATTGCTGTGGCATCCAATCCTGTGCCTTTATGGACCCTTTAGAGAATGGAGAAGGAATAAGTATAGGAGTAGCCTATTGAATGCTTCTTTAGGCAACCAAAGGATTTTACTATCTGAAGTAGTTCACGCTGGTGCTACTTTAGCTACGTTAACATCAACTTATTGAAAACTAGATAACCCTACTTGTCCCTTTGGATATTGTAAAGGAAACTGTTGGTCACAGCCTGAACCTCTGATTAACCATCTGAAGCAAACAATGAGTCAGCCAAGCGAACACAGGTGAAGGTAATTCAGCTGTGCTCCTGGAAGTAGTAGAGCTTGACTGCCTCTCCTAGATCCCATTTAAGGGCTGACCACCACCAAGGTAGTATCTCTTTCTGGAGTTTTTGTGGTAAGGCTCAACACTGGTGAGCATCCATCTCAACTGAAAGCATCAGCACTGGTGAGTCTTTTCTTGGATACCCTCTGGTTATTTGTTTGCTCTGTAATTATAGCTATATGCTTGTATTATTCCAACAGATATCAATAAGATATGGATTTTTCTGGCTATAAATGTAGAAAAGTAAAATATTAAGTGCAGGTATGAATTCTGGTCATGACCAGAGGAACTGTGTGCTCCAACAGAAAAGTAAAAGCAAACAATAAATACAAAACATACATTTGAGAGGGGGAAGCAAAGGGGAAAAAAGGAACATCTAAGAATTTGCTGGAAAAATATTGATTTGTGAGGGGGGAAAAACACTTTGTGTATTTAGGATGCACAACATTCCCTCCCCAAATGCTACAGGTATCTGACACATGGCAGTTGCCTAATCTGAACCATTCATTCCTGAATAGCCAAGCAACTCAGCATGAAACTTATTGACAGCAAATAACACATGCTTATTACCTTATATGCTTATATAACATGTGCTTATAAACTTCATTAATTCAAAATCTGCTGATTTTCTTACCTCTTTGTCAAAGCATGTATTACATCAACACACACAGCCATAGAGGTTTTAGTTAGTCATTATTAAATTACAGAACTGTTTTAGTGAATTCATTTTCTTCTAGGATATGCTGAGCACAGTTACAGAATGTCATACTAGAGCTTCACGACAGTTACTGTTGCAAGCCAGTGTTTTCAACTGAAACAGTACCTGCCCTAACCATACTTATATAACTACTTTAGATAATGACATTATTAGTTTATTAAGCAGTAAGTCTTCAATGCTTTTGTATCATTATTCATGATGATATTCAACACTTTTTGCATTGTCTAAGTAGTCCAAGGCTAATTTTTCATAAATTCAACCCACAAAATTACTCAGCTATCCAGATGATAGACCATGCACATAAACTGAATGCATAAGCAAAAAATAGATTAGTGTTTAAACAAACATTGTGACAAACCTCTCTTTTTCCTGTGCTTGCCCAGCTGCTTTCTGTAAGGCTACTTTCCTGAAATGCTTGAAGCTCTCAGCAGATGACTTTATTGGAGCTGGAACCGTCATCGTTTTGCATAAGCTTACCCAGGAGTCTATGTTCTTAATTACTGTGGCCTAAAATTATTTAAAAGGAGAAATAAAAAGGAAAACATAGAAGATGCAACAATACAGCTACTAAAGTTGTTTTTATCCCTTCAACTATCCATTTTCTACTTAATTCCTACATTAGATCAACACTCTTTTTGGGGAACTTAGTGTAAACAACCTAGAACAACAACAAAAATTCCTTGCTTTTCTAAGAATGGAGCAAACAAAGCAATTCAAGCAGAATTCAATACATTATTTCATCAGTGTTGAAATTCTCTAGCGAAGTAGTATAATAACAAGTAACATTTGCTGCTCTTCTTATGCAGTCCCTTCTGTTCACTTCTCCAATTTTAATTCCAGAAAACATGAATGTACAACACTGCACCTACCCTTTCTGGAGAGCTCTGGGGTTTTGTCTCTGGAGTCTTTGTACCATTAGGTTTATTACAGTGACCTGATGGGAGAGTAATAATGGGTTTTTAATCATGTTGACTTTATGGATTGTGTTACCTCAAATTAAAATTTTTAGTTTTTTAGTCAACCTATAAAGTGACTTAATTCTCACTACTGATTTTTTTTTTTTTTTTTTTTAAAATTAAATTATGTGGTTCTTAATGACAAAAACACTCCCAAATACTGGTAATGTTTCCTAATATTCAAGCTTTCTGCAGAAGTTAATAATTGAATGACTTTTCCTTAACACTAAGGACAGCTGGAGCACACATCACTGTAGGTACAGCCTAATGCTACTGTTACAGAAGGGGTCACAGAACTACTCTCAAAATAAAATGCTGAGGTTCACACATGTTCAAAGGCAGTTTAATCACAAGATAATTCCTGTATTAAACAGGGGGGCCCACCCACCCCCCAACACAGATATCTACACACGCGGAGTTGAACAAGGAAGGGAAGAAGAAACAGTAGGTCAAGTTAAATGAAAAATTAGAGTTGAAATTAAGAGGACCAAAGACTAAGCAGTAGGGAATAGTTTTGGCTATGCTTGCATCCTCCTGCTAACCCTATTGGCATTAAGCAGTGAGCTTCATTCATTTCTGCTTGCTTTCCCAGCACTCTAATGTATAAAAACAACCACAATCCTGGTGTTCTATATGGTACATGGGACAGGAATTTAAATTCCAGAACACCAAAAGAATATTACAAGACTATTTGATTCACCTATGACACATCTTTACGTTCTTTTATCTTATTTCATTTTTAAATACAGTGAAACTATCCTTTGTCTAGAGCTAAAGAACTAATCTGTGGTAAGACAGCAGCTTTTACTTCAGTCGAGTTTTTCAGATGCTTGTTCCCACCCTGTTCAATTCTGTGCGAGGAATAGCAGAGCAGGAACAAAAGAACAAGTAATTGTGTTTAGTAACACTCAGGTTTAAGTGAAGGCACTTCCTACCTAGCCCAGCAGTCTTGAGTTTGCAATATGCATGAAGCCTGATGTGTTCCTGTATGGAACACAGCTTCCAGGGGACTTGCCTACTTGTAATCTTAAGGAACAAACTTGTGATTACTTGATGTCTCTTTACTTTCAGATCCTCATCACAAAAACTGGAGATAGTTACTCAAAAAGCATAATGTGCTTGTAGGGAATGAGCTCCCTGGAGGTTCAGTCAACACTCTCAAGCTTCCTGGAATACTGAATTACTGTTAATTAACTTTCTGAAGTCAGTACTAACTCGTTTTGCTTGCTGTATTTATCACAGAACAAGAAAGGACCTGTAATTTTATTTTTCTAAAAAAACAAAGCACACTAAAAACATAGAAGATTATTTTGTCAACTGACTCATGCACAGGTGTTCATTTTATTTCAAGACAGATTCATATACGTTTGACTTTCTAGCCTTTACATCAATTAGTTCTTATTATGACAGTACGTACTCTCTTGGTTTATAGATTCTGAATCAGCAGTTCTCTCACTGGCTTTGCTATGAACTTCATCGAGATTAAGTAATGTTTTTTCAGCTTTAGTCCCATCAGCACTGTCAACAGGGGAAGCTGTATTGGATACCTAGAAGAGAGATAGAGAAATTATACTTCAGAACATGCTCTTAAATGCTTAACGTGTTAATTCTCGTTATACAGTAGCAGTATTAAAACTTTGGAATTTCATTTGAAATGAATGTATTGGAGAGATGTATTCACCTCTGGAATGGCCTGTGTACACTGGTTACCAAAAGGCTGATCTGTCCTTGGAGCAGTCTGAGGCATTTGCTTGGCTGAAGTGTCATGCGAAGCACAAACACCCGTAAGCATACCTGAGAAAGAAGAGATGAATGGTTTCCCAGAACCTACGTGCTGCAGCTCTGCATCTCATTGTTCAGAGCTGTGGATTTGCTGACTACAAAGACATGCAACCCAGCTGCACTGAGACAGTGTTTGTTTGTTTTTTTATTTAAAAAAAAAAACAAACAACAACTAGGCTTTATTTATTTTATTCCAGATTATCAGCTACCGGCTCAAGTTGTCTTTTACTAAACAACCTAGGAGTGTCTGAACTGAGACCTTCCAATTTCAGGGAAAGAAAACAGTAACTTCTTAATCATGTTTCTAAGCAACTTATAGCTGATGTGTTTAGATAACTGATCAGTTCAGGAGGCCTATGGTGCTAGTGCAGCTAATAAGTACTGCATGTGTTAACTTGAAAAATGATGGTAAAAAATGTAAGCGTTTAACTCCTGCCTTGAAGTGTTCAGTACTTTCTGTAACCTTAGGCTCATTAATGCATCATTTCCCATCTTGCCTCCAGTTGCTGGTACTCTTCAAGGAGGGAGGGAGGCAGGAACCTCACTGCTTAAATAGAGTACTATCCCAATCTCAGTGCCAGAGTAATCTGAAATTCTCTCCTATCTGACATTCTTTTACTTTTACTGTGCTCCTAACAACTCATGCCATGTAAGAACCTTTGCTATTACTCACCCAATAACCTCCAAAACTTCAAGATAAGCTTACTGAGTAGTGTGAACACTAGTTCTACCAGCTTTCTTTCTTTGAGGTTCACTCAAATAGCCATGATTCCTGCCATAAAGTTGTTACCTGAGGGAGATTTGGTATTTTGTTCTGCTGTTTTAAGAGATCTACTTTGTAAAGGCTTAAGCTTCTGTTGCCCAGTGGGAGACAACAGCTGTGGTTCAGGTGACAGCTGTGGTTTGGGTGATCCATAGCTTTGCAGGCTACTAGTGATAGATGAGGGCTGTACTTGCAGAACAGTGTTGTAGGACATTCTCTGTAAGCACAGTGATGGTCTCTGCGAAGAGAAAGCACTAATTAACATGCTCAAAAAAACCTCCAAAAAACAAAACACCAACTCTTTAATAACTGATTCTTTCTCTCCCTCTCTTTACAGCATTTATCAGATGCTGTAATCCTTGTTGTAGTGTGGCATCCCTGAGAGCTTAGATGACAAAGCCCAGTGGAGTAAAATGCTCTGCCTTGGTCTGATAGATACAGAAACCCACCAGATCATCACCTTGTGTTTTGTCATCAACTATTAAGTTTCCTGATACTCAAAGGAAAAACTTTGCAACTGATCAAGCAAACACTTTCCTGCACACTGGTTTTTTTGAGATTTTGTTGTCACTTTGTCATTACAGAAGCTATTTCTTATCACAGAGAGTAAGCTTTCTAGGGAAGGAAGAAAAAAAAAAAAAAAGCTGTTGCATAATTCCTCCCCTCAAGTCCTTGACTGTTACTCGTGCTCCTTCTGCATCTTTTTAAGTCTGCAAAACTAATTGCTATATCAAGCTAAGCAATTCAAGTGAAATAGTCTGTTGTAAGGAGAAGGCTTTGCTGATCTTGGAAATTTGATGTCTGTACCTGGGCTACTTTTAAGTGAAATTGTGCATGGCAAAGATAAAACACACAGGAATTAACTCTCACTATCTATATATGTCCTAAAGGCATTAAGTCTTCCTATGTGATGTTTTGTCGTTGGTGTAAATGATACCCTGGTTATAGCAAGCATCCAGAAAAGGATTGGGATAATCATTCAATCAATTGAAAAAGTGAGGTTGTTTGTATTGAAAAAGAAATGAAGTGAGCTTTGCACAGTGGTCAATTTCATACTTAAGACTAAAGTGGAAAGGATTTTCAGTGGGTGGCAGAGAAGGAAGGAAGCATCTTTTATCCTTCTCCCACCTTCATCTAACAGAGAATTTCTAGTATTCACTATGGGTAAAAACCTCAGGAGTTCTTATACTCATCTTCTGCAAAGAAGCAAAAGATACTTTTAACATGTAGATCTTACATTACTAAGTCAGTCCTACAGAGCAAGTATTATGTTCATTATTCCCTGCTTATCTTGTGCACTTTTCAATACTGTTGCATGTACCAATTAACTGCTGAGATCAAAAGGTATATCCACATCAAGTATACCTTAGGTTGTTCCAAAGTTAGGCAGTTTGGCCTCATTCCATTCTGTTCTGAGCATGTTTCCGTAACTGTAAATTCAGTGAGGTGAGCAGAAAGAGAAGAATGGGTAAAAAGAAAAGTCATCTGCATATGTAGCATTATTTACATATACATGTTGCAAGATGGGTGTGTACCCAACAGCCAAACTTCACATGGAAAGGAATGGTCCTGCATACTCCAATTTGATGCTTTTACAGAACTTCTCCCAGATTTAACACATACAAATCCCCACAGGATCAAGGTCTACCCTCAATGATTCCACCATTTGCTTATCTGCATTCAAGGGCCAACTGTGGAATTAATTTAACTTTAGACTGTTGCCTTGTATGGATGCCTACCACTCAGATGTGGGGGATCTATTCTGTACCAGAAGAGTAACAAGTGTTCCACATAGAGAAGCGTAATTCCAACATCATGATACTACAGCACTACTCTACACCATGAGTAAATTTGAGGAAGCTTAAGCACTCCAGCAGGGTTTGGCTCTTCAGTCAGCATTGTTGGCCATTTTGTCCCCAGGCTTAGGAACAAAACCTTACCCAAAAGATAAGGTTCCTCTGGTATTGCAGATCAGACAATGAAAGCGAATTCAACTTTCAAGAAGTAGGTTTAAAAAAGCAAAAACAAACAAACAAACAAAAAAACCCAAAAAAGCAAAAACCCAGAGAAGTAAGCTATAGCCTGACAGCCAGGTCTCTGCTAGACACACAGAATTCTTACTAGCAGATTTTAGTCTGTTCTTCACTGTCATTTTATTATTTATTTTTCAGTCAGTTTTGAGACATTCATTTACTAACATCTAGACACGAGTCTTCTATGTTGAAGAGGACTATACAAATGATTTGAGATCTTGGAAAGCATTTGGAGCAATAGGTGCAAATTAGGAAGGCAGGTATTCTGCCCAGTCAGAAACAAAAGGAATCTTTCTGACCCGATTCAGAGTCACTGCTGTCTGAGGAGCTGGAAGCACTGCTAGTGCTGCTGCCTGAGTCGGAGAGGCTGCTGCTGCTTTCACTCAGTCGGCTTGGTCCAAAACTAGACTCAGCTCTGCTTTCAACTGCAGAATAAAAAGGAAGAGGTTGAAATGGCCTGCAGTAGGTCTCCATATACAAGCCTAGAATCTTCTTTATGAGGGCTGTTTTCCCATATAACTGCTGGTCTTCTATCATTATACTGTCATCTTACCAACGGATTCAAGACCTTCATAGAAGAGAGAGATTTACCAGCAGCAAGCTTGCATAAATGAAATAGCCAATTAAGAGCTGTAAACACATAACTTAAAAGCCTAAACTAGGTTAAAATATGAGCTATTTCAAGACCTTATTCAAGCATGGTTTCCATTATTTTTTTTCCTGCTCTTAAGTCTGTCTGTGCTTATTAGTGCTGCCAGACTTGTGTACTGGGGGCTTTACTATACTCACTTCTCCTCTTTCCCACACTACATGTTATCTAGAATAATTTTTTGCCACCTCCTCACCATATGACTGTTTCACATCTTCAGGGTTTAAGCTTAATTTACAATATTGTTCAGACAAAAAGTTTTTTCTCCAAGTTGCTTCTCCACTGGAAGCTTAGAAAACAAGAAGCAACATATATACCTATTTCCTTGGATACACGTAATTGTTAAATGCTAGCTTCAGTCCCCCCCTTTAAAGAAGCCAAATGACAATTTAAAAGATTTTCTAGCCTGCCTCCTCCATCTTCACCCAACATTATGTTATTAACTTACCTGCTTCTTGTAGCTTTTATTTCTAGGATATTTTTAGGTCATCCAACTAGATTTCTCAATTTAGTGTTGGCTATCAGCTATAGTCTGACAGTTATGGGGCTAGTAAAGTTTGTATTATGTCTTCTATTGCAGAAGTGAAAAATGTTGTTTTTACTTCTACTAAAGGATTAGGTAGGAGAAATAAGGAATAAGATGTTTTATTTAAGGACAAGTAACTGCCTGTTCCTATAGTGTCAGCAACAAATGTAATCTTAAAAACCCCACAAAGGGAAATCTAAGACCTTAAATATTCTGAAGTCTCTATTTACGTAATAATACACAGGCCAAATTGCCCCTTCAAGATTTTTTGTTGCAAATAAATGAATTTCACATTACATTTGAAGTTCTCTCTCTTTGGATTTAGCTGACCATTGACATCCAGTAGTCTTTTCTCCAGCTCTTGTTTCCTCTCAGAAAGAAGCTGTTCTTTTGGCTTCATTGCTTTTTTGGCTGTGTGAGAGATAGAAGTTAACACTGCAGCAAAACAGAAAATGGATCTGGTAAAATCTGTTTGGTTTTTTGATACATTTATTCTACATACCATGCTGCTTTCTTGGTCTCTTCCTCAGACAGGTTGCCACATAACTCTCTAATTCTCTGAGTGTTGAAGCCTTTAAAGTTTCAAAGTCTATTTCTATCTCATCGGGGTTAGAATTCCTCAGTGACGGTTCTCTTGATTGTATTATATGGACTACTTTTCCAAGCTTATCTCCAGGCAGCTTATTTATGTTCAAACTCAACTGCCTTTTTTCATCATAATTCATAGGCTTGGCACCATCATCATCTTCTGACTTATGTGCCAACAAGATCTGCTGGATGGCTTCCTTTGATTGACTGCAAAAAGAAGTTTACTGCAGTAACTGTAGTTTAAAATAATTTTACACCCACACAAGTCCCCCACACTTACATGTTTGAAGAGTGCTTTTTCTTAGACTTTTTGTGTATTAGATCTTTCTTCTTTTGAATCAGGCTTGCTTTAGCTTTGCTCTTGTTCTTCCCCTTTTCTCTTTTAGCCTTCTCTTTTTTCTTTTTCCATCTAGGTAAGGATGCTCTGGTCAAAGCCTGCAACTGCTGGTGAACAGCTTTAAGCTATCAAAGAAAAATAAAAAGATGGGAATCTTAAGTAATGTAGTAGGAATGGTGAACTTGTTCTATATGTGAAATCTGATCTCTTGCATTAGAATGGATACTAATGTTTGCTTTCCAAACAAGACTTGTTTTTCAAACATCTTAGTGTATTTAAAAAAAAAAATAGTCACAGACAAGAGGTTTAGAAAACAAGGACACTTATTTTTATGCAGGTTCGTCTTAGAGCACGTATCTTCCAACAAACTGTAAAAACTAAATAGTAAATCTAAAAAAATCCACTGTAGCACTGTCCAGCAGCTTCTCTTTAATTTCAGGTACTTGGGGAGCACATAAAGCATTTACGTGATTTCTGCATTGAACTAACTGAACTGGGCTTGAGCATCGTCAATCTGCAAACCCAAGGTACTTTATTCTCCTGCTAGCTGTTTCCTATCACGTTTATTTAAACTTGAATCTTTCTGTAAAAGCTGTGTCAACGTCTTATAGGTTAGAAAGAGGAATTAAACTGAGAATATGGTTTTCAACCACACTGAAAACTATTTAGCTGTGGTGAAGGCTGTCTTGTAGAATTTGTTACCTTCAAACCAATATTCATGAACTCATGTTATATGTCCTACTCTGGCAAAACAAACAAACAAACAAACAAACAAAAAAAAACCAAACAACAAACCACTAAGTTGTTCCTTATTTGACTAGCAGATCCAAAGCTCACTCCCTCCTTGGATTATAGATGCAGCAGCAGCAGCTTGAACTGATATGTTCAGGCAAAAATTAGAACCATCACACTGTTACACAGTAAAACACAGCTATGCTATTTATACTGTTGGCATTAGTTGAAATACCTCTGCTTTATTTTATACTAAGCTTTCTAACACTGAATTTATTACTTGCTTTTATGCATCTCAAAAGCACATTCCTGACTATGCAGAGGAGCTAACACACCTTGACATACTGAGCATAAGGGAGCTTTTCAACCACATAAAATGAAGCAAATGCCATTTAGAAGCATATGACTCTGAGCTGTGTGTGAAGTACCTGGATGCTGTCATCCATGGTATCATGGCAACAGTCTTATTTTTGTTCAAAAGATATGCCTTATCTAAAAAAATACTAGGCAAAAGCACTAGACCATATTTCAATAAAAGCAGTTTGTATATTTGCTGAGGCACTGTACACTTGCAGATTGTTAATGTTTGGAATTACTTCCAAACAGAATCAAGTTTAATTTTTCAAAATCTAAGTGACTATGGAGTCCTGTAAATACTGCTTCTTGGTGCTGAGCCTCAGAATAGGCAGCTGTAAGAACACTAACAGAGAGATTACAGTCACAATATTGACTACTGGTGCTTACCTGCTCCTGAAGCTTTGCAAGGTATGCTGTTCTCTCCTTTTCAAAGTCTTCAGATGATTTCTCTTCTGAAGAGTCATCACTGCTGCTGTCACTGGAATAACCTTTTGTAATGTCTCTTGTGTGCTGTGGCAGAACACCACTTGTAGCTGGCTCATCAGGAATTTTGGCGAATTGAGTCTCAAAAACATCCTAAAGAATTTTGTTTAGGAACAGCAAATAAACATTTCAGATTTCTCAAAGCACTTTGAAGGTGCTATTTTTCTTCCCCCTAGATCTACACATCATAGGAGCTGATCGCAGCAGATGGTACATCAGGGCCAAGAATGGCCAAAAAAATCCTCAACTCTTTTTCGGTTTAAAATCTGACTTAAGTAATAACTCAAGTAATAACTCACCTGAAGTTTTTTTGCCATGGCGACCACTTCATGGTCTGGAGAATTACATTTGTAGCAATTCATGAACATTAATCTAACATCTGCAGCAAATTCTTGTATATCTCTATATTCAAAGTTATCCATTTTTTTCTAGGGGGAAAGAAAGTGAATACAAGTTTAGATGTTAACTTTAAAAGTGCCCCCATAGCTTTGGTTTAAGTTGACTAACCAACTCAGTCCCAGACAGATCTGCCTACTGTTTGAAAACCACTGGCCATCAGTATCCACCTACAGGAGGGTTAGTTTTCACAGGAAAGGTGAAAAGTGCCACGAAAATCCAGTGCCTGAGGATTCATTACAGCAAGGTTGAAGAGGTTTAGACAGAAACAGAAGTAGACAGTATAGAACTGGATTTTGTCTTACATAGCACTAGCAACAGCATCACACAGACTGAAAGGGACTTAATATGTTTTATTAGCAGCCTGCTTAAATGGGTAATTCTCTGCACTACTACTATTAGCTTGTTCAAGGTGGATTAGTCAGTATGTACACAGTCCCCATGAGGCTCTGAAGAACTTCAGTAAATAATTGCTTCTTAGTGGGCAGAGCAGCTATGTACAGTTCTCTCAAACTATTCCTTTCAAATCAGGAGCAGCTTTCGTGGCTTTTTTTCAGTTAATGCTATTAAAATCCAGTGTAAAATCATTACACAAGTTATTTAAGCACAGAAGTTGTCCAGTCCCCTCCAAAACATACTTACTTTAATGGTTCCCAGATCTGTAGGACATTTGGCAACTCCTTTTTGCTCACCAACCGAGTAGGATTCCACATCCGCAGATTTTAAGAAAGGCCATGCATATGCTGAATGTTTCTTTGAGAACATTTCTTTGAGGATTTCATTACAATATTTTAGTTGTTTTGATAACTGAATCTTTTTGAGAACTTTAGGTGATTGCTGAGAATCTGGCAAGCCCTTCTTCAGAATCTTCTTTGGTATCCTAGATTCATTTTCACCTTTGTCTGCTTTAACAGTTTTTCTTTTGTTACATGTTGCGGAAGATTCACTGCTTGTTGTGAGTGTTGAAGTAGTAGGAGTCGTAGTGTCAGCCTTCCTTTTCACACCTTTTTTTGTCTAGAAAAACGAAATCTTTAAGTTTAGAAGATGTACATCCAGAACAGTTGGAGGTCAGCTTTGAAACTACACACCAAAAGAAGTGTCCTAAATCCTACAAGTATTAAAACCAAAAGAAAATAGTATAACAGCAAGTTTAGACTGAGAATCTACAAGACGTTACAAGCCAACAACAAGCTTACACTTAAGTTTAAAGGAAAGAATGGGAAGTAGGTTGTGGGTAGCTTTTAGCCAATTGAGAAGACTCAAAGAAACTGATAGGTTATGGAATACTCATGACTACCATGGAAAGCAAAAAAGTCACTGCAGTTTATGTTAAACTAGCAGAATGATTTGTGTCTTTATTTCTTTAAACCCCAAGTGGTATTTGGTCCAGAGGAGATGCACATACTTTGCCATTCATTTTCAGACTCTCTAGTAAAGAGGAAATATGCACCGTAAGAGAACCTAATACACATGCCTTGTTGGAAAAGGATAAAGAAAGCTATGCCAGTACAAGCTTGTTCATTTGATCAGAAGTGCCAGACATCCACATACAATTCATATGGCAGTTAAGTGCTTTTGTGTGCTACAAACACCTTTCCCAGATAGGTAGTGTTTCAACTAATATGCTGTTTTTGGAACTCAAACACTTAAATTGAAAACGTGAGAAGTTTTTGAATGAAACGTAGGAAGATCTTATTTCAATACTAAAACCTTTATCTAGATCACAAGGAAAGAATTCCTACATCAAGATGAAACTTGCAGAAGTATAGAAACACATTTCAAGAATTAGCTTCTTAGTTTACTTTGAATAAACAGTTTTCAACTCATATTTGTAAAAATAAGCAGTCATCCCTATTTCTGCATACTTCCTAGAAATATTGTTAACCCAGTTATTTAGCAGAGGCATAGAGGGTCTGTTAGATTTCTTATTATCCTCTGTCACAATAGAAGTTTTGAAGAGATACTGCAATAAACATGACTTTTGTGGTCCTGCTGTTCATGCCTGGAGCAGTAATTTCAATATCTTTCATTCTGAAAGTTATTTGAGGTAACTTACTTTTGTGATAGGGATGGCAGTTGGCATTAAAGCAGTCAGCTGAGCTGCAGACAAAGGAGGTGATGTAGCCTTCTGTAGCTCTTGAGTTACCAATGTAGGCTGCTCTCCCCTTTCAGCTTGTTTCTGCCTTGTGCTCTGTTTAGATGAAGTCCCACTGTTTGTCTGCCGAGTTTCTGGTTAATTTTAAAAAGTTTTAAGTTATGCCTTAAAAAGTACAGTTGGACAGTTTTAAATAATACATCTTCCACACACAAACAATATAAGTAACAAATACAAGCTTTGGTATGTAGAGCAATGCTTTTTTATCCTCTACTCAGCTCTTTTAGTACCTCAGCTGTGACAAGTTATGGCTAGCTGGCATCAAGGAAACTGTGGATTAGCCTCAGAGCAGTGATTTAATAGACAATATACTAAGCCCCCTAGACTGTAAGAAAAGAGGAGTACTTGCAGAGAAAATACTAAGTCATTCTGCATACACATGGAATTATAGTTCTTCAAACATTTCAAGATTCATATGAATTGTATGTTTATACATGTAAAATATAGAAGTGGTCTTAAAGAGCTTCAGTATGAGCAAGACTGAATTATGAGTGCATCCATAATTGTAATAATCTAAGAACCTGCTCAGTTTCCAATGCATTTCTCAAACTTTCTGGGAATTGCTTATATCAGTTCAACACACACATTTGACATCATCATTCCTATTAAGGCACAACATCTTTTCATTAGGGCTAACAGATCCAGCAACTGACATTAATTCCAGGTCCACTTGGGAGACTACAGAGAAACCTCTAAGTTCACCTCCTGAGGTGCATGTACAATTCGAGACACTGAATAGTCCCACTTCTATTAATAAAAATATTTGACAATGTTGAAAGCAGCATATCGTTGAAGTGAAACATTTTTCAAGGTAATGAAGCACGTTACAAGAGCAATTAAGACAACACAGGAGGTCAAAGATGAATAATGAACTGAAGCTAATCTCCTGGACCACTTTAATTAGGCTTCCCAACGTAATTTGTAGTACCTAGTACATAATTTCCTCATTAGTTTGAGATGTCTTGACTGAATCATCTTTCTTGTGGACAACAGCACTCTGTTTCACATATAAAGGTATGCTATTACACTACTGATGGTGTTGTCAGTTTTCATATTCTGATGAGTTTTTATTCCTTGTCTTAAATACATTAGTAGAAGGTTCCTTTACAATATTACAGCTGCACTGAGTCTGCCAAAGCAGTAGCGTTGCTGGTCTAGTATGTTCTGGGAAAGATGGAGAGCATCCTGACCACTCCTGGGCTGAGTTGTGACCAGTTACAGGGAACTCTCTGTTCCCAGCTTTTATTTAATGTTAACAATCCAGCACATAGCTATTACCTTCTGGCAGCTTTTCTTTTCTTTTTCCTTTGTCAGGAATCAGTATTTCTTCTGGTGGCATTTGTGCTATTTTCTGCGTGAACACTTTTTCTAGTTCTTGGGCCATAAACACAATGTCATCACCTGCCTGCAAAATAAAGTTGATAGCATTCAGAGTGCAGAAGCTGCAGTAATAAAGCACTACTTTTTCAACTAACCATGGTCTATACTGAATTCATAATAACAGGTCAACTGTACCAGAGAGGCACTAGTCATCCCTATTCCCTATCTAATACAAGTTACTTCCCTATTGAAATAACAGCCCCTTTCCCTCACACTGCCCTGTCCTATTTACTTGTATAATTGTATGCTTTCCATAGCAAAGGGAAAAAAGGAGCAGGACTGCAATTCCTTTATTCATTCTTATGGTCTGAAGAAAGCTCAAAGATACTTAAGCACAGTCAAAGCTCAGGGAGATACACTTCAGCTTAAGTTAGGTTGTCTTAAGCTTAATGGAGGAGAGAAGCATGCCTCAGAGTAATTGGCCTTGGTCTTGTCTAGCTGTTACACTGTGCTGTAAGCTGTGCAAAATAAACCTTGAAGTTTTGCCAGCAGAACCCTCATGCATTCAGATGTTAACGGCAAGTTAAGCCTCACCTCTGTCTTCAGTCAAATCTAGCAGCAAAGCCTTCTCCCATTTCAAACAGAACTAGTTTCAAGAAATCTTGAAGACACTGACAAGTTCTATAGGTAGTTAGAAGTTTCCACTTGTTTGCATTCATTATAATTAATTACTAATAAGAGGCGTTTGTTTCACTTACCTTGTTATATATGTAGCAGTTCAAGAACATAGTTTTGAAGTCATCAATGCATTCTGCAGCTTTTGTGTAGTAATTATGTTCCAGACGCTTTTTAATTGTGCCCAGGTCCATGGGTTTCTTTATAATGCTGTAGTAATCCTGTGTTTTTCAAAGATTCACAACAAATCTCTTGAATATGAGGACATTATGATTCTGACACAATGACAAAAATTAGATTGCAAGAGGAAAAAACTGCATTATGTTTCATGGAACATTATGTACAATTAGTCTTGGACATGAGAGGACTAAAAACACCAAAGTTGGAAAATAATGAACTGAAGGAACCATACCATGGTGTTATCACCTTTCTACTCATTTGACAAAATTAGTACCTTCCAGGTAAGTTGAAATACCTGGAATATAATGCCAATTACTGATGTTTTCATTTGACTGAACAAGCTGCAACGATCTAAAATTGGACTATTAAAGTACCTAAACTAAGACAACTTATCACAAGACCTAGTGTTTAGTCCAGGAATGTGTTAATGATTTTGCACATGGCAAAAATCAGTGAAATACATCAAATTGGTTCCAGATATTTGCCTGTTTATTTTAGGATCAGATCTGCTTTTTCACCACAAAGTATTTAGAAAGAGGTTGGCAACTTCCCCCCCCCCGCCTCCCCTCCCCCTTTTTAAAAAAAAAAAAAAAAAAAAAAAAAAAAAAAAAGTCAAGAAGAAAAGACATTGTTATACCCAGTATTAAGAAACACAGTTCAATTAGTGGGGAATTAGAAGATAGACAGCACAGAATACCAACATCAAGAAGCTCTGTAAGGCCCATGTGAGTGCTCTTATTCCTTAAAGAAATTTTGACAGTCTCAGAAAGGAAAGTGAACAAAGATGTAGCACTTAGTATTAACCAGCGACAGAAAGCATAGTTTTCTTGCTCTTGGAAGTGATTAAAGCAGTTCTCATGCTAAAGTAGACTTCTGATCTTAATTCACAAATACTGCAATACTTAACAGGATAATACTCTATTTCTGAAACAGTTCTTACTGGAAGATTCAGTGCTGCTGCATCCACGGGCTGATGAAACGGCCAGGAAAAGTTGTGTCGCCACATGGCTTTCATGACCACTCTCTGTAAGTACTGAAGTTGGTTTGTTTGACACCCACTATTTTTGGTGTTTATATATTCTGGTGGAGGAGGGTTAGTAATAAGAGAATGACGCTGGCTTGGAAGAGACATCTTCAACATACATCCACGTTTTCCAAAATCTTCATTACACATCTAACCTGAAGGGAGGAAAATTACTGTTCAGTAGAGACATCTAGATCCACTGCTATTGGTGTATTCATATTCCGTTTGTGACGTGTCAGTGATACGTCACAGACATACAGTTATGATTCAACAGAGACATACTTGTTCCACGGCATCCAGTTGGATGTGTTGAATTACCATGTTCAGTTCTTTAAGTTATAAATAATTACACTTGAAAAGGATTAAAAAAAGCTTGCTGAGTTCTGCAAGATTTCCCTGGGAATAAACTTCCTCAGGGGTTCATCTTTCACTGTTTAGGAAGACATTCTCTACATCCCCACCTCAGCAGATGGAGTCTTACAGAAGAAGAATGTCCTAAGAAACAGCTTTACAGTGCACACAAGTCTCACCTAGCACAAAGTAACACCTGTGCATTACCTTCCTTACGCACCTCTGCCAAACTCAACTCAGAAAAGTCCTGTCACCACCAAGAAAATATTTTAGCTTAGAAGTACATTTTCTAACAGTATATAATCTACACAAGCCTGAAAAGCAACTGTTTTTTCTGCCAGTGTGCATTGGCTTTATTGTATACAATAGGACTGTGAAAGATTAACTTCCCCACCCTCCATTTTAGGCTATTAAAAAAAAAAAAAAAAAAAAAAAAAAAAGGAAAAACTGCAATAAGCAGCTATGATAATCGTTACCATTCTGAAATAGAGCATGGAGGTAAACAAGGACAGAGTGGCTGTGTTTTAGAGTGGATAACACCAGTAGCAGGCTAAGCAATATGTAAATACTATTACATGATTTCATGCTCCTGTCTGCCCCCACAGTCCATCACTGTGCTGCAGAAATTAAGCTAAGAGTCTCATTTCCTCCTCTGCATTAAGGCCACTTCTCATATTTTAAGATTAGCTCCTTGTTTTATCCAGGTAACAGTCACTTTTTGTGCATTCATTAAATCAAGTATTACTTACTCTACTCTCTATCTGCCCCTCTTTCTGCTAAAGAAGCAGCAAAACCAGTCTGATTTGATCACTGTGTGAAGTATTTCATGAGTGTTTTAGAAAAAGTCTTAAATAGCTAAATAGATACTGTAATCAGCACACTCCTAGTCTTATGTTCCCCTCTTGCATTCTGTGTGGCATTACATATCACATACTTCCATCTTTGCTCTTATTTCTGCATTTAAAAGCAAGCCTTTAACAGCTCTTGAAGCTGAAGACATGTTCTCCTTTCTCCCCCATGTGTTCAGTCTCATCATTTACACCAGGCAGATATCTTTCAATTGATGGTATTGGCATCAAAGTAAAAGGAAACCAGAGCATCAGAGCTTTGTGTTTGTAATACAAAAAATGTCTTGGGCCCAGGTGCCTGTCTTTTTTAACCTTAATTTACAGTGTAGAAACTAACTTCTGTCCCACCAGATGAGCCAAGACTGCATTGTCTAAGGGAGAGACAAGGCTTTATGCTTGAGTCATCCATCCCTGTACTCCCCCTCTCCACCTTGGTCACATAACACTCCAGTTAAAAGTAAAATGAGAGTTTGCATTCTAAAGTAAGAGAGTGATGAGGTTGTAGCCAGCTAAGTAGTTTGATTTCAACCTTTTCACAACCCTGTGCGTTCTTGAGATGCTGAAGCTGGCCCCAAAGTCAGCAATCTCTGAGAAGCTTTGGGTACCCCCCCTTTAACATTTGTTTTAAGGGTTTGAGCCAATATGATACAGTTTAAGAGTAAAAAGCATATAGCTTTTATGATTATGTCCCTATGGAAATCAGTGCTTTTAGCAAGACACTGTATCTCTGAAGAGCCACAGTGAAAGTAAACTAAGCTTTTTTTTTTTTTTTTTTTTTAAATTTCTAATATTCTGATAGATCTCAGAGAGGGCATTAGTTCACTTACTCGAGAGGAAAAAAAAATGTTTTCCCATGCTATATTTCAATATTATACCAACTGAAGTAGAACACATCGTCCAAGTCAGAAGCAACGGCTCAGATAAACGTTAGCATCCTACCAACTGAATAATAACATTCCTCAAGGCCTTTCTAACAGCTTTTTGGTTAGTTAACACTCAATTATCTCATAAAAAATTACTATAAACAAGTATTGAAGAAAGCCTCTTATTTTAACGTACTACAGCCACCTGGATCTAAGCATTGCCTCCTTACTCTAAGCAGCCAAATTTTCTTTCAGGAAGACAATAAACCCCTTACATCTATCCACAGAGCACCATTTTATTAGTATGAGGGCCACAAAAACCACTGACTTACAGCTTTTATCATAATCAGTCTATGTTATAGACCTCAGATAACTCAAAGCTGAATTGGTACCCTTAGAACAGACTAGATATCATTTTTACCTCAGTTTTAAGAAAAGCTGGAATATAGCACCTCCCCACCAAAGGGAAGAAGGAAGAACAGAGCTTTAGAAGAAAGGACAGAAAAGTCTTTATAATCTACTCAGTCCTTTGGTTTACTCACCAACACAGCTGTGCACCTATAACCTTACCTAAGACCTAGTGTGTGATCAATTCTAATTGGGAAGTTATCTGTATAAAATGAGAGCAGCTGTTAAGGGCTAAGACACCAGTTTGTTTTTTTTTTTTTATATCACACTTATTCACTTACTAGTTTATCAATAAAATAAGGTCGAGGGATATAAACAATATAGATGGTATAACAGGGATGCAGAAATATCATATCTGTTTAAGCATTCTATGGTATTCATACCTGCCTATGCTATTCTAATCCCTTACTGAATTTTAAAAGCAAATACATTAAATAATTGTTGCTCTATCAAACAGTGAGCTGGGAAAGGTAATGGTATAAATTCTAATAGTGGCAAAAGAAAAGAGAAACTTTTGTCTCTTGAATGTACTGGTTTGTTGTCTTACTTAGTTTTTTCTCCTTAGTTTCCAGTTTGCAATTGCTTAACCTCCTTTGAATCTGTCCTTGTTCTGTGAAAATTTTCAGTTGGCTGAGTTGGCTGTGTCTATGAGTGGGGCAATGCTGTGTTTGAAAACTATGTTAGTTTGGTTAGTAATCACTTGGGGATTTCTTTAAAATTCAATTTTCTATCTGGTGCATATCTGATGTTAAAATAAGCTGAGAAAAGAATGCACGAGGGTAGTTTTCTTGAATTTAAATATGATATTTTGAAAAACATCTAAAAGCAACCAAAAAACCTTAGAAAAAATGTTGTAGTATTCTTTGCTAGTTCTGCAGTTTTAGTGTTTGCTGCTGACTGGCTCTGGCTGGCTATGACCTCTGGGTCACGGTGCGCTCAGCAGTTTTCCCAAGGGGAGAGAGGAGAAAAAGCCAACAAAAGAGTAGAGAGGTCACTTTTATGCTTTTGTCTTCACCTGGTACCTGCTATTTCCAAAACAGTCATAGCACCATCCATTCAGGTGAGAGATTAGAAGAAGATATCTGACCAGTTCCAGACTATCAGTTTTTAGGGGCTGATACATAGGCTGAGATGGAGTGGCAGTCTGGTGGAATATGTCATGACAGTTTACTCTTCTGCAGTGGGCTAAGCACTTTTTTGAAGCTGTGTTATTCATCAAGGATTCTAACCACAAGCAAGACTCCACTGACCTGGTGAGCATCACTGGGGAAATAGGTTGGTGGCTGGGATTAGATATTGTGTAGGAAGTGATTCAGCTATTCAGTGTATTAAATGAAGTCTCACTGATAGTTGTTAGATATCTACAAGCACAGAGAACATCTGTTGAGTGGGATCTGGCCTACAACAAAGGCATCTGTATTTCCCATGTGTAGAAGGGAAAGTTAAAATCCTTGTAAGGGTGTCAAAGTACAAGTTGTTGGAGGTAATTAACCAGATACAGTGGGGGAACTATCTATTTCTTTCATTTTTAAATGAAAAAAATGGCATTTTGCAAATTTTATTTGTTTTTCCCCAATTGCTATGGTTGATATTAGTTGATGTTTGCTAGTTCTCTTCTAGTGAATTTTTCTGTTACAAATAGCCATTTATCCCTTAAGCAAGATGAACTGCTCCTGAATATAAACCTCTATGTAAAAACTGTCTAGAAGAGATAAACAGTGTCAGTTGTATACTAGGTCATTATGTACTAACAGCTAAGGTTAAGAAATTGGAAATAAATTAGTTATAGTAGTATGTAGATTTTTAATTAAAGAGCCAGTCTGATTTAGAAACATGGAGGTTATCATGCTTTTATCCAGTCCATAGCAATGTTAAACAGCAGTTTAAAACATCAGAACCTTTGTGATAAGGAAGGTAATACATCTGGGCCAGAATCAAGTTCTTAAAAATCTTTCTAGTAGCATGAAAATACCAAGTGGAAAAAGAAATAAGACATATTTTCATCACTGCCTATACTAAAAAGAATCCTCCTATATCCCTGCTTACAATGTGAGATTATAGTGAAGTGGTCTATGGTCTTCCTATCTGTCATACATTTTCCTAAAATACTGGAGTTCTTCCCTGGAAGCAGTGCACTGGACAGAGCACTTCAGTTGTCATTCCTGTGGCAGATCTCTGCATTGTGCTGACCTAAATCTGAATAGGGTTTCGTGAGATAATGTCTGAGCTACTGTAGTGTTACTTCCTAATATTAGTCTGAAAACAACCCTGGGGGTGCTGATGCACATATTAATGCATTGCAGCAATATTGTCTTGAACAGAACGCTGAACAAGGGCAAGCGTTTGCAGAATTGTATGGGTTGTGGGGATGTGTAAGACAAGATCATTTAGGAATCAAATTTCCAACTGTTATATCCTTCCTGTCCCTCTCCCCACACTGGTGTATACTTTGTGTTTCTGGCTGTTGCTCTGAGACTGTTCAATCAGCCTTATAATGTGCCAAATGCAAACAAGAGCAAAACCTTATGAATGAATACTTCATTATAATTGAATGGTATTTCCCTAAAGCAATCGCTTACAGCATGTTCATTTTATTCTCCCAGTGAATATTTAAAGTACCACTTCACAGTGTGAATAATGCAGCAGCACACATAACCACGCAAGTATCGAATACTTCAGAAATGTTAGGAAACAGCAAAGGGGACTGAAGCTCCCCACACACAGAATGTGATTATGGAAGTCAACTCTAGACTATAGCAAGACAGAGAAACTAAAAATGATGACTAGCGTTTTAATTTATAGGTCAAATTCAGCTCTCAGATACTGCTGTAAATTTGGAATAACTCTACTACCTCAAAAGAGTTGCCTTTAGTTTAGAATAGAATAGAACAGAATATTTCAATTGAAAGGAACCTACAGACATAATAAAATCCAACTGCCCAAGAACTTCAGGCCTAATTAAAACTTAAAGCATCTTACTGAGGGCGTTTTGAATACCGACAGGCTTGTGGCAACAACCACCTCTCCGGGAAGCCTGTACCTATATTTGACCACCCCTATGGTAAGGAAGTTTTTCCTGATGTCCAGTCTGAACCTCCCGTGGTGCAGCGTTATGCCGTTCCTTCACATTCTATAAAGAAGCAGAGCCTGCTCCATTTCCCCTGCTCGGGAAGCTGCAGGGAGCAATGAGGTCACCTCTCAGAATTCTCATAATTAGACAGACCAAGTTTCCTCAGCTTCTCTTCACAGGATACTACCCTCCAACCCTTTTATCAGTTTTGTTACCATCCCCTGGACATGTTCAAGTACCTTAATACCCACTTTATAATAGAGAGAACAGAACTGCGCACAACATTCAAGGTGAGGGTGCACCAAAGATTATTCCCCCATGCTGGTTGTTGAACTCATTGAATCATTTTCCCAGTTATGTATAAAGCTACGTTAGTACAAGATACCATGCCAGAGTACCCATATGTTGTAGTTTAACCCTGGCAAGCAGCTAGATATTGCACAGCTGCTTACTTGCTCTCCCCAGATGGGATGAGGGACAGAATCAGAAAGGTAAAAGTGTGAGAACTCATGAGCTGAGGTAAAGACAGTTTACAAAGCAAAGCAAAAGCTGCACGCACAAGCAAAGGAAAACAAGGAATTCACTTGCTACTTCCCATCAGCAGGCAGGTGTTCAGATACTTCCAGGAAAGCAGGGTTCGTCACGTGTAGCAGTGTCTCAGGAAGACAAACTCCATCACTCCGAACATCCCCCTCCTCCTTCTTTCGCCTCAGCTTTTATTGCTGAGCACAGCATCAGATGGTATCCTTTTGGCCAGTCTGGGGCATCTGTCCTGGTTCTGTCCCCTCCCAGTAGCTTGTTCACCCCCAGCTCCTCACTGGCAGTGTAGCGTGAGAAACTGAAAAGTCCTTGGCTTAGTGTAAGCACTGCTCTACAACATCTTAAAACACTGGTGTGTTATCACCATTATTCTCGTCACAATCCAAAACATGGCATTGTATGAGCCTTTATAAAGAAAATTAACTCCCTCCCAGCCAAAGACACGACACTGGGATAGTTGTACACAAAATGCTATAACAGGTACAGAAAACTTGTTAAGAAGAATTCATCCATCCTAGAAATCAGTCTTGTTGCTATTTATTGTTTATTTTTTTCCCCACCATTTATAGTGGTGTCACTTACTACAGACATCTCACACTTCATTAACTCAGCCTTCAGTGAGTGTCTGACCAAGGCACTACTGCAGAATGATCTTGGTTTGGGCCGTATGACATATTATGAGATGATGGAGCTGGCAACTGTGTCTTTCTCTGGAAATTAACAAACTCTTTTATTATGTCTCAGTAAATTATTTCTGACAGTTGACCAGTGAGACATTTCTCATACTTCTGCTGCTGCTCCCCTGGACTCTCCTCATCTGCAGGTTGCTAATCTTTTTTGCCTTGGGATGTTTTCTGATACTTCATCTTACCCTAAACTATTGTGTCCAACTGGCTGCCTTGCTTCCTGCCCGGCCTTAGTGCTGTTTGGGTGGTAAGGGATGTCTGCTTACCCTTTATCTTCTAAGTTCTTCCTTTGCCCTTACTTCCCTCCCTGATTACAATTCCTCCTCACAGTCTTTTCTGTCTTATCAGACCTTCACTTCCAACGGCCAGCTTGCTTCTTTTCTTCCAGCAGTGCTGGATATCTTCACTGAGACTGTATCTGTGCTTGAAAGAGAGGGTATCCTGTGAAAATATTAGTTCCTCTTTAAACTGAGCTAGAAAAGAAACCCTCAGGTAGCAGAAGGCTGGTGTGCATTCTTCCCTGAATAGGACTTTAACACATGCTTCTGTACAAGTATGCAACAGTTCTTTTCCCCATCCTGTGGCCTTTCAGTATACTGAGAGAATGGAAAAATAATGCAAACTCTAGAAATTCCACTGATTTTGAAAAGGGAGCTCTTCTGATATGCAAAACTGTTAGAGCCAACTTTTCAGCATCCTTTTCAATTGCTGATCGTCAAGGGAAAAGGATCAGGTTGTTCAGTATGGTCTTGCATTCCCCAGGATAATGATGGTTGATATTAGTGCTAAATTTATGTACAGTTTGTGGCTACTGGAACCAGCTGGGGTGCAATGAACAGGAGAAATGAAACAGCATATTGAGTCTGAATTTCATCTCTTTCCCTCTGAATATGTCAGAAAGGGACATATTTTTTCTCTTCTAAGTTTTCTAACATTTGCCTAAGGCAATAGCACATGATAAAATTCTTAGTGTTTGGTCATAAATTAGGGATCTAATTTGTTATTTAAAATGTTACACGTGGCACTGTTACCATCATATGATTCCCTCCAAAGAATCTGAGTACCACTTTCATGTGTATCAAAAGGGCTGGATGCTCCCCATTCTTCCAGTCTCTGTTCTACTATAGAGAAATTGAGGTTGGAAAAGATGCATCTGCAGCTTCATCTGCCCACTGAGCTTAGAAGTTTTTGTTGAAGGAGTGTTCTTGCACTGGTACAAGTCTCAGTGAGAATAATCTTTTTCTGATTTAGTAATGGTTTATTTCAGCATAATTTGAATTTCAAACATACATCAATTGTATCTTTTTGCGATCTGGGCTGACTCTATGTTGCAGCTGGTTAGGAGAATGAGCATGTCATTGTATGGGAAATTGGTAATCACAGCCTGAACCTCTGATTAATCAGCTGAGGCAAGTGTAGGGTCAGCTGTGGGAGCACAGGTGAGAGTAATTTAGCTGTGCTCCTGGAAGGGGTGGAGCTTGACTCCATCTCCTCTAGACCTCATTTAAGGGCTGACCACCGCTAAGGCAGCATCTCTTGGAGACTGCTCCCTGGTGGAGATTGCCTCAGCATTTCCCAGTGAAAGTATCCATGTTGGTGAGTTTTTCCTTATAAATAACATTTTGAATATCTGTTACCATCTTTGTATCATTCTGCCTTACAGTCATTAATTGCTGTGCCTCAGCTGAGACCTAAGATTTTTTTAAATTGTTCTTCTGTGATTGCAGGCTATTATGTGTTTATACCCCTTATGATCTAAGCTAACCCAAAGCAAATCTGTTTGAAATGAATTTCAACTGTCTTTGACATTAATAAAACATCATGCCTAAAATACAAAACCCCAGCCATATGCTTGGCCTGATCTGACTATACTTGGAGCAAAACTGCATAAAGAACGTACTTTTTGGATCTCTTATCCTTTTCAACCCCAGGGTGTTTCACCAAGTACCACTTGGAGATCCTTCCTGAAATGGTTTGCTGTGCGTTTCCTGATTCCCAAGCTGTTGCAACATTCTACCAGTAGATGTCAGCTCAGAACTGGTAAAAAGTTCTCCACTTGTTTCAAGGTAATTGAAATCCGTGGTTCACTGGCTTGGGCCTTGGATTTTTGTGTCAAATTGCTTGTTTGACGTGCAAAGCGTGATGTCCCTGTTCAGAAATTCAACATATGACAAGGTAAAATTTGAATACTTTATGATATTTATAACAAGAGAGAGAATTCAGACAATGTGATATTGGAAAAAAAAGAAAACCAGTTCTTCTACATGATAATAAACTTTAAGGAGAGATTTCAAAAGAAAGAAGCAGGATTGCTATAGCATTAGGAGTAGTTTCTGTCTAAGTGAACTAGTCACCTATGTGAGAGAATGTGAAAGGAGGACATACTTGTATACAGCTCTATTGGGATTTTTTATCCTTAAAATTATAAGGCTATTTATAGCTTATATATGTTTCTTTGTCAGAGAGGGAATAATTTGGCCATCTGTCTTTGGAATAGCCTGGCACATGCACCTAGAAGTTGGTACAGGGAGTGTATTTCTCTGCATAATGTGCAGACAGGTGCCATAGTGCTGCCTCTGTTTATAGCATTTTCTCTCCCAGGCATGAAGACTTACTCTTGTGCTTTTGGGATGTGTTTTGTGAGCCAGTAAGTAAAGACTATAAGTCTTATGTTCAGAAATTCCTTCTTTAGGGGTAGAGGCACACAACTGGTATGTTCCCACACTCACAGTACTCTGTAGCTATTTCTCCTGAGGATTGTTGGAGGCATCCCCCAGAGATCCTAGTGCCTCAGCAACTGGAGCTGTATTGAGACTTGAGTTGTGCTGCATTGGGAGAGAGCTTGCTGTGCCATTTGAGGCAGTGATTTCAGTCCATTGTCACATTTAATTTCCTATTCTGTGTTTTTTGAGAGCTTTGTCTGTTCAAATCTGCATTTTATAAGTGGATTGATTGCTCCTGCTTGCAGCCAAGTTGCTTGTGCTGTGGAGCAGGCATTTGGTGAAATCACTGGCATTCAGAAAGGATTTTTCTTGCAGTGTAGCATGTACAGAACAGGGAGGTGAGAATACAAACTCCCTGGATGTGGTGAATACTGCAGTCACTGTGCATTTTTGTGGAGGGACAGGGGCTTCAGGATGGGCTGAGGTCATGTTGTACACATCTGGGAGAGCCAGCAGTGGGATATCCAGGAATTAGACCATGACACAGATAGGGAGTTTTCTCCTTTCTAGATCCTGAGTTTCAAGAGGGCTTCATTTTATTTGCTCCCTAATTGTGTAAACTGTGGCCTAGCTCAGTGTGCAATTGTGAATTACAATAAAACACATAGGAAACTCATGTAGCACTGTGTTTTTAGGAGATTAGTGGCCTATTTACTGAAAAAATGGACACTTCTAAATAATTCTGCTTGAATACCAGCCTGGTCAGGATCACCAGTTATACTGGGGCTTGACAAATGGTTGCACCTGTAGGCAGGGATATTATATTCATACAGGGTATTGCAAGGAGTTGGTTTTTTACAGAGCAGAGATGAGCAACCAAATGCCTTCATTACAGAGGTGGGTGTGGGAAGTAAGAGATACTCGTTGTTACTAGAGTGTGCAGGGTGAGATGTTCTGAGGGAGGCTGTCATGTTTTTAACAATTTTAATCAATTTGTAATTAGATTTTCCTATATGGATATCAGTTGATTTGTCACAGCCTTTATACGATTATAGGTTTAGTGAAATTTTTGTGTGTTAAGTGACCATATTTCGTATAGGCTTAACATGGCTTTAGGTTCTGTATGACTGTGATATTTAACAGCTTTAATGGAGCTTAGTGATCTGTTTGTTGGCTCTTTGCATGTATGGAACTATCATAGCAACGTCTTTTAAAAACAAACCAAATTGTTAACTAACCAATTAGGGCCAAATCCCTTTAAGGTCACTAGCTGCATGTTCACATACATATGCAGTAAATTAAAACAATCTGTATGTTTATGTGCTCAAAATATCTAACATTATAATAATGCTTGGATGAAAAGGCTTGGAGCCAAGTGTCCGGATGCTGGTGCTGAAGCTGAAGGAGAAACTGGCTCTCAAACTGCATATGCAAGCCTTTGGCACTGGGCTGCACAGTGATATCATGAGCATGAACTCCTTCTCCCAGGCCTCCATCCTACAAGGACTCTGACCTGCATTTTCAGCCTGTGCCACACCACATTCCACATCCACTTCAGTGCAAAACTTGTGCAAGGCCTGCTTCTCCTTCCTCCTCTCTCTGCGCATTCCAACAGCAGTTCTTGCTAGCAGCATCTACAGGCATGTTATGTTAACAGATGTTTAATAACTTTAAAATTTAGCCAGGGAGAGTCTGTTACCAGTGCTGGTTCATAGAATCATGGAATCCAACTATGGTTCTTACTATGCTTCTATTAGATAAAGCTTGGACAATGTAACCTTTTCTAAAATACCATAATGGAAAAAAGAACGAGTAGTTGAGGCCTTAGGGAATATTCCACATCCCTCTGCCAAGGAGTCTGTGAAGCGAGCAGCATATCAGCAAATGGAGAGGCTTCGTAAGTGAGCAGTACACTTTTCCTGACTTTGCACTGTCCAGAAATCTCAGGCTGTTACTGCTCTTCTTTTGTGGAGTACTTATTAGAGGAGAAATGATAGCACGCTGCTTCCAAATAAGCACACATGCTTGCTGGCAGAACAGCAGCTTGTTCTCCTTCACCATCATAGCTCAGCTCTGCAAATAAAGGAGGATGGATAAGCAGTGTAGACATACAGCTGTGTGCAGTCCTGCAATCTGTGCTGTTAGGAGCATTCCTCAGCTGATCGGAAATGTCTATTGCTGTAACAGTGCAGTGAAATGTGACTTTAGCATTGGGTGAGGTGCTGTGGTAACTATAACCATGCATAGTGAGCAGATGAGGATCCTTGTGCTTTCAGCAGGAGCCCTGTCCCTGCCTCTCGTGTGTCCAGATTTTCGTGGTCCTCAGCATTGTGTGGAGCTGAGGCAGTGGCAGCTCTGAAGGTGGCAATGGGGATTAGAGTACTTGGGCTGGGACTGCAGCCTGCATTCTGATAATTCTGATCCAGCTCTAAGAGAGAGAATTCCTGTGGCGAGGAAGGGCACGGAGTGTGTGGAGGAGGTGTATTTCTAATAGTAAGAAGGGGAGATGTGGCTAAACCCTAGACTTTGTCGTTCTTGGACATTATGAGCAGAGAGAAGGAAAGAGGGCTTTGATACAACTGATGCTAAAGTAAATGTTTGCTCAGTAATGTGATATAACACTTAGAGAAATATGGGTGAACTACTCCAGAGAGTGTGTGCAATGGCTTCTGTATTATTCTCCAAATCCTGCACGATTCTCCAGCATGGAGGTGCGCTGTGCATGTCTGATTTTCTTCATGGGGTGGTCAAGATGTGTAAATGTAATCTTTTAAAACAAAAAATGAAATGCTGAGGCTTTGTGAGGGAGAAAAAAAGCTGAAGGCCAATTGTAGATCAGGAAACTGGCTTTTTTTTTTTTTCTTGAGATGAATTTCTGGCTGGAGTCTGTGTTTGGCTTGAAGAAGGGTAATACAGTTTATGCAAGCCTGGGACCACAGAGTATATTTATCTAGCTTTTGTTTATTATTATCTATTTTTCTGAATTTCTAAATCTGTTTCAATATATTTGGAATTAATAATTCACTTTTACAAGACATTACATGTTGTATTATGCCTTTGGATGCATTGCATGTGCAGCAGTCAGAAGAGGCACTACATGTGCATTACTGCTGTACCTTTATATTTATCTACATGCCAGGATTAATCCAAGATGTGGTAATGTTTTGCCTTAGAGCAATTGTACCAATGAACCTTAACCCTGATCTTAAGAGACTTATTCTCTGTTCCTCTGACAGTTTGTTTATTCTTTAACTTCAGGGCCTCTTTTGAGCTAAAACAGCCATTAAATACAAATTGTTCTGGACAGATTTTCTGCTTTTGAGTAACAAAAACTGTAACTTATTTCCATTTCTTCCTATACCTTTCCTCAGGTGATTCCTGCAGACGTAAATCCACCTTAGTATCCATCCAAAATAGGAATATTCTAAATGTGAAGAAAAAATGCAACTGATTAACTTTTGAATGTGACTTTTCAATGTTTTGTGGTTGTAAGAACTGCTGCATGCAGGGGGACAAATCCTGCTGTACTCTGTGGAGGTATAATTCTGAATGCAATGTGTACAGTCTCAGTACTGGAGGAAAAGCATACAACCTTGGGTATTTTCAGTCATCTGAGGAGGTTCTTGTCCTGTGTGACTGATGGATGACAGTCATCTTGTTCAGTGATGTAATGTGTTGACAGGTAAGTCCTAAGATGCATCTAAAACTCCATAATTCAGCGAGAATTTTGAGCACTTAATTTTTTCAAGGGTTTGATTCATCTAATTAGTCAACTATTTAAAAATTATTGAAAAGAATAATCTCAGGCAGTGCCTGAGTACATGTCCCCATATTAAGCATTATATTATTTAGTTAGTTTTAACTTCTCCATACGTAAGGAATGTAAAAAGGGTAAAAGAGCAGAAAGGAAAAAGGGTTATCTGCCTGTAGTGCAGTGGAGATATCAAGAGAAAAACAGAGCCCCCTTCAGCTGCTCTTATTAGGAGCTGGATCAAACCTAGAATTTCTTGCATTACTCTTGTGGCTCCTTTGCTCTTCTCTTTGATAATCAAGAAATTCAATTAAATGATTATATACTCACTAAAAACGGAGTAACTTCTGTGTAGATGCAACACAGTGAAACTTACATCATTAAACCTTTTTTTAGTTGGTGGATGGTTGGACAAGATGATCTTGTAGGTATTTCCCAACCTTGGTAATTCTGTGAAACTGTAATTAACCAAATGCCTTGTATTGTTATGGGTTCCTTTATACTATTTCTTCCTGCAGAAATACTGAAATGGAGACAAAGATCTGTTTAGAAATGTAGTACTATTCTAGAATTTTATCTAAAATGAAAACAGGCTAATGTATCATAAATTATGATCTAGGAAAAAAATGAACTAGTGAAAATCTGATTCAGTTTTTCATGTTGCATCTCACTAATTTTAAAGCCTAGCTGTAAATTTTATTAAAACACAGCAATAGTATTTCTGAAGAAATTTTAGGCAGTTGAAAAAATAGAGTTGAAGTGGAGTCTTACGAGATATTAAAGATATTCTGTGAACTCTTGGTGCTACATCCATTAATTCTAAATTTTGATAAGTGTTGGGTGTTGATGGATGCACTGAGCAGAACTGGGATGGGCTTCATTACATTTGCTGCAGCAGTTTGTAAGGATTAGAGTTATGACAACCTATAGAAACTGGAACTGAGGGAATTTGCAGAATAAGCACCTGCCATACGGCTGAGAAGAACGAAGGACTGAAAGGAGTCTCAGATTGGCTTCCTGAGCAAAATCTGCATCTGCTCAGGTTGTGTTGTCCTGTAGTGATGGTCTGAGGACTGAGGCAGATTTTACAGCCTGAAGAAATCTTGTCTTGTCTGTGTGACTTTATACAGAATATGTAAATTTCACAGGTGGTGCTCATTTAACTGTAGTTTTCAGCAAAATTATGTAGGAGCATAAATAATTCTAATATTTCATGAAATATGAATAAAAGTCTATTCAATACTTTATTTTTTGAGGCTCATGGGAAACTTAAATTGAATGGTGTTACTGAATCTCTTTTGAAGAGAGATCCTTTTAAATTTTTAATGTGCCGTGTCCCTTTCCATTAGTTTAAAATAGTTTTCAGTTCTCTCAGTGTTCCCTTATGATTAAAAATTTTGTCAGACGCCAGTCCTCTCATGTGTACAGTTTCAACAAGGGTTATTGGACTTGTCCTAAAATTATTAACCCCAGTGCTGGAATCATTTCATTTCTCTGCATTGCTTCTTCCTGTTATTATAGAAGAATACAGTCATCTGCAACTATTTGGCAAATATTTTGCCCTGAAGTAGAATTATAGAGATATTGCTGCATGTCTGTTTGACATCTACAAACATAGAAAGCCCAGAGCTGCCGCTTGCCACACATCCTCAATTCCCTGTGCATCCACTCATGCAAGTGGCTTTCCTTGCATCACATCTTTGTGTACTGTGAAAATAACTGGAATGGAAAAGACAGAGTATCTGTCACATCGGTCAATAAGACTCCTGCTTCTGCAGCATCGCTAAAGCAGGCTACAGAAAGAGAAGTTTGGTCAAAAAAGTGGTAAAAACTTAGGAAAGCTTTCAGGTTGAGAGAGGTGAAAAACCCTGGTTGAGATAATGATGTATCATATCAGCTGATAAGCTGAGCTGTGATATTATTTTAAAAAACGATAGCAAATGTAGATGAGTCGTTGGGAAGAGCTATTTGATTTTCTTGCAGAACATGATGAAGATATTCATGAAATGTTTTGCATTCAAAATCAAAAGTTGTTTTTTTTTTTTTAATGCAATGTATATTTTCCTTGGGGAAATCATTATTTCAGGATACTGTTTTATATCTGGAGTTTAGTGGGATCCAGAAAAGGAGTTGACAATGAAAGAAAGAAACAAGAAAGCAAGCTTATTCAGATTTGACATACTGTTGAGTAAAGAATTAAATGTTTTAGAAAAGACAGAAATTCTTATGCTTTTGACTCTTGGAGACTAAAAGAATCTTTAAATGGAACAGATGTGACCTAACTACAGCTTGCAAAGGTCCTTGAACATGTGCAACAGCTATGGCCAAGGACAAAGCTCTGCACCAGCTAAACCACCAGCTTAATCCAGTACTACAGTTGCACTTCCACTCCCACAGCAATAATTTCCCCATGATTCTGAGCACAGCCAGCATGGTGCCTTGACACCACTATAGGAATCTGTGGATGGAGGCTTCCTATGTTGTACCAGGTAACAAATTAGAGTTCAGCTGTTTGTATTGCACTAGCTTATAAAAGCTTCAAGTGTTTAAAAAAAATCCTTCTGAAACTGTGAGACTTAAATGTAGCTTGGGTGCATCCAAGCTCTCCCACATATCTCCCCACGTACAGCTCCCACGTATCTTGTGAGGAACAAGAACTTCTATTCCCACATGTGAGGAAGTCTGTGCTCATTCACAGTGGTAGAACACTGCTAGGGACATCTCAGTGTGGTCGTTTGGGACTGGAGAAAGGGAGCATCCATCTCATGGGTGTCTGTAAGACTTAGGAGTGCCTTTTCTTATCTACTCCCTTACAACAAACTTTGACAAATACAGTTGATGCTTACAGACACGCTTTGGTGCCTTTTTGCAGGTAAAAATGCTGTCTGGCATCCTGATGAAAATCTAATAGATGCAATCAAGTTAATCCCTGTTGGTGACGTGGTTACAAAGCTCTTCTGTGGTGACATACCGTGAGTGGCTTATTTTTGTGTGTGAAAGAAATGTGACCTCCAATGTGCCCTTGCTTTACATCAGGCATAATGCTAGAGGTTTGTCTGGTAATTAAGAACTGGCATAAAGATCAAATGCTAACTTTATATTGAAAAATATCTATTAAACAGCTTATGTGAATAAGACTATCTGAAATTGAAGCCTTGAAAGGACTTACTTGTAAATGGGGGCATTCAGTATCCTAATATTTGCTGCTGAAATATAATTGATTACATATTATACTATTTACTGTGAAAGTTGGATGCATTTCAACACTCCAAGATATATTGCACAACTTGAATATGTTTTCATTTTCCTTTTGGAAGTGATTTTAAAAATTCTATATGAAAACTCCCATCTTCTCTTATTACTACTAAATTTTTGAACACAAATATCTCATAGTATTGGGTATGGTTTTATTTGCTTTATCATTGGCATTTCCAGCAGTGGAATTTGGTGATTTGGTGGTGATTTGGAACCCAAACAATAGAGATAGCTCACCTCTGAAGTATAATGGCAAAATAAGATAATCTGAGTGTGACACTGTAAAACTGGGCACTTTTTAAGCCTTTCATCCCTTCCTTCCTCCAGGGCTGAAGTTGGTGAACCACAATTTGTTTAGATGAGGAGTTTGTTTACAGCCATGTATATGAGACTTTTATTCTGTATATGTTACAAACAATAGCTTTGGACTAATAGGAAGATCCTTGAATATTACTCTGACATCTGCAAGTCATTATTAGAAGTTGCATTCCTGCTCTAGGGATCTCTCCAGCTTTCCCCTCCTTCCCATCTACAAGATGTCTGCTGGAACAAAAAAAATCAAAACGCAGCAACAACACCACCAGGAAACAGGCCCTATGTATTACTGTATCTCTTATAGTAGCTGAGAGGATAATCCTCAGATGGTAGAAATCCAGTCTCTCACCTGTCCATCAACAGCGGCTTAACTACATGACAACTGCTGCAATAAAAAGGGGGGAGGGGGAACAACAAACCAACAAAACTGACATTCTAACTTTTGGGAGAGAAAAATATCTGGTGAACATATGTCTAAATGCTGAAGTGCAGAGGTTTTTAAATCTGAAGTGGCCTGATTTGGCTACTCTCATGCATGTCAAGTAATGTCCAAATTGTCCCAATAAGTTAAGTAGAGCTGAAAGGACAGGGTGGCAGCTGTGTAATACCATATGCTACAAAGCAGTGTGTACTTTTCACCTCTGCTGATTTTGGTCTGATTCTCATCTTTGTTTGAGGGTTGATCTTTGGCCAGTATTTGTTTGCTAGTACCAACAGGAGATTTGAGCTCACGTAACCTGAAATAGTGAGGGATTTCAACTTGTATATCTCCAGGTAGATGAGGTCATTAGGGCTTTAGTCAGCACTACTGAAGTCAAGACACACAAGCAACTTCATTAACTCAGAGTGGGATGACTTACTAACTTGCTGGTAAACACATCAGTAGTTTATTGAACTGAGGCTTGGTGAAGATGAGAGCTGTTGATAAAGTTCCCTGAAAATATCACTGGAAAAGATGGGGAAGATGATATCCTTAATCAAAGCACCAGATTAATCTGTAGAACAAACAAGTTAATACTGAAAGTTGCAAAATTTAATGCCAAATGGTAAAAGCTTGTTTGACATGTACAATACAGGAAGAGGAAAGAAGAATGTCATCATAATACATTGCATTGAAAACATTTTGTGAAATTTCTCATATTAGATGACAATTTCTTTTATAAGCTGTCCTGTCATACCCATAAGATGAAAATACTTTTTGCTAATTTTATTACATTGGAGGGAAAATATTTAAATTTAATCTGACCAGTTTTAGAGGATGCAGAAGATGTGTGGGAAATGAAAGACCTACCTGCAGACAAATTCTGTGTACAATTGACTGTATCTTTCTTTGTACCTGCCAACATTAAAACCCAAGTAACAATACATTTCTGCCTTATGTAGCTGCTTAAAAAATATATATATATATTTTGTAAAGTAGTTTGGAAGAATGAGCATTCTGTGGAAGCATTTCAAATGTTAATATTAGGGCTGTAAGAGAGCAGAAAGAAACTAACTGAACAAAAGCATTGCTCAGATTTATATAACTAAATCCAGCAGTGGCTTGTGTATCACTTTCCTTTCTAGTCTGTGATAAACCACATGTGTAATAGCTGCATTTGCTGGCAGATGAAAGATGGAAGCAAAGGGAGGTGCTTCTCATTAAATGGAGCTGCCCTTAATTTTTGTTTTCTAATAACCAAGAAAGAAGGTATCGTTTTACTGTACTTGGCAGTATGTACTTTGTTATTTAAAATTTCCCTGAGTGTATTAATAGTATAGCACAGCACTTAACTGATATCATTTGTGGTGGGCGTGGGAGGGAGTGAAGACCTCATGCTTGGGTTTGGGAATATCTACCATGGGAAATCTCCTATGAAATAACTGTTACTTCATGCAGTGTGGTCCATTCCAGATGCTAACTATTTACTCTTCGGATATTTTTCACGAGCCTTGCAGATAAGATATCTCTTCGGGGTATGATTTAGCTGTGTTCAGAAAACTGAGCTCTCACCAGAGATGGGGAAATCACCCCACCTTTCTTTAATTTGGTGGTAGAGCATTAATGAAGGGAACGTTGGTCTCTGGAGCTTCCCCCCACCCTTTAACACATCAGGTTCATATTAGCAATATTTACTTTCTGGAAGGGTGACACAATTTCAGCTGTTTTCAATTTTTGCTTATAATACCCTGGAGAAAAATGTATATACAAGTAACAATTTACATTTTCATTTCTATGTTTTATTGCAGTGGAGCTGATCACAATAGCATAGTAACAGTTGCTTTGCAGATTTGGTTTTGACAGCATTTGATTCTTTGCCACAGTGGAGGTAGTTGCTCACGTTAAAAACTGGAATCCCTGTAATTATGAATAATTAACTGCTATTATTTTGTAAGTGGAAGCTAAGCAGAAAACATTTGTCTTTATTTGGAAAAAAAAAAACCAAACAAACCAAAAACCACAGAAATATTTACAAAAAAAAAAAAAAAAGAAATAATGTGTTATTTTGCTTTAGGACTTCCTTTATACATGTACATGCATACTATATTCAAAAACATGTGCAATGTGTAAAGAAAATTTTACAACTTGTACAGCTGTTCACCACATGTGTGGATGCACAGGGAAAACAAATCTGAGCTAAGAATGTTCCCCAGTTTATGCCCCTATGGGAAATGTCTATGGTTACAGTAAGAAATGGACATATATGCGAATAGTTACCAAAGACTATGCTTTCAGTGGCATTTCAAAAACTAGAATGAGAATTGTACTAAACTGCAGAATATGTTGGTTTGAGCTTTTTATTTTATTATTATTTCTTTTAAGCTACAGAAACAGAACAAATGCATGAAAAGCAGCAGAAGCTCTAGTTTTACCACTTAGGTTGGGATTTACTTTTAAACACTGTCTTTCTTGTGACTGCAAGAGTGTAGCTCAGTCTTATGCTTTGTCTGTCTTTTGTTAACTTGACCTAACAGATGCTAAGTTGGCCTTTCCACTGTAAAGATGGTTTAGTATACTACCTGTAGCAGAAATGCCAAGTCATGGCCTGAAGAGCTGACTGAGCACCTGGTGGAAGCTGGTGCCAACCCAGGGGAGCTCAGGTGCATTCAGTGTACCTGAGCGACTGAAAAGGGTTGGGCCAGGATCCACCTCTTCCCGGACCTCGTTTAAGGGTTGGCAGTGGAGACAAGGGTCTGTCTCTGGAGATCTTCACATACCTGAGGTCTTCTGAGGGAAAGTAGCTCTTTTTCCTTTGTGTCTTTGTCTGTTGCATTTGAGAAGTCTTCTCTTGCAGTACCTTGGTTTTTGCCGCTCTGCTGCCATTATTGTGCCTTCCCTCATATTATAGTGTTACTAGCGGTAACTGTAGCACTTTTTTAGTAAAAGAAAGTATATTGTGTCACAGAAACAGCTATTTTTCTTTGTTTAAAAAAAAAAGAAAAGGAAGAAAAAGTATTCTCATAGCTGTGCTGAATAAATCTGTTTCATCATAAATGGATGTGGTATTTCTCACAGAATTGTAATGAAATTATCTTTGCAATCCCTTTTGCATTAAAGAGAATTTGCTGTCTTTTATATTTCTAACTTTGAAGCTTTAGACAGAAATAATTCTGCTTTCTTTACAGGGATCAGAATTGCATCCCATATGATGAAATGTGACTGGAGTTAGACTGTCTTTACTGTGGAAAAAGTAAAGCCATTCTAGAAATGCTTTTAAGTAGGTGTTATCTCCTCTGGCATGTCTGTACCATATCACACATACAAGTGTTCAAGGTTCTAGGTGTAGTGGAAGCATCACTTGTTCTTTGTTGAGGAGAAGAACTGGGGAGAAGGGATTCTACCATCTCCTGAAGTTCACATTTGGTGGAGGTGTCCCTAGCAGAAGGTCTGTACAATGCCTAGATAACATGAGGAGTCAAAACAGGAAGAGCAGGAGGCAGAGCAGTACATGAATGTTGCTTAGCCCCTATGAAGCAGAGTGTAAAAATATTTTGTGAATTTGAACTTGCTCTGTGTACAAGTATCCTGGAACAGCGTCAGATAACTCTTTTTCAGGCAGCAATTGTTAGTGTTGTCAGTGCCCTGCAGTATCTTGTCTGTAAGCTTTTCTGATCTGTTTGGGTGGCTGTAGACCAGCTAGACTAAAATTGTGTCCTTTCAGCTGCAGGGTGTATGTCTAATTCAGCATTTCACTTTGAATCAGGGGTAGGCTTTGGAAGCCAAATTCCTGGCCATTCATCCCTGTGGCATTTTGGTTTACATGATGAAGCAAGTTGCACAAGACAAATAGGATTCCTTCTGGGTGAAATTAAACTGTGACCCAGAAGCACACCTAATGTGCTCCAGTGGGTGTACAGTCCACACTGGAATTGGTTGGAGGTAATTCACCCTATTATCAGGTAACTGAGATACAGCTTCTGTCCTGTTGACTGCTTTCTCTTGTACTACACTAATTGTTATTAGAGATGCACATACAGTCTGATCACAGTTCAGACTTGTTCTTGATTTTTAAGTGTTTATTCAAATCTGTTCTTATATCTTCTTTCTGGAATTAATTACTTCTCATTAACAAAGTGATTGGTGAGAAACAGGATGAGGCAGATGGTGGCCAGCCAGTATGCTTTAGCATGACGCCCTTCTCACCCTCACAGTGACAGTATTGGGGCTCGCTCATTAGGATCAATTTTCAGTGTAGTTAACCATTCTGTTTCTGTTGACTCTTGATATTAAAAAAAAATAAAAAATACTGACATCTAATACCTGAAAGACACACAAAAATGTGGTAGTGTGACAAGGAGCTCAGTGGCTTACAGATCTTTCTGTGTATATTTAGCTACATCGATATGGTTTCTAGAGGAGGTAAATTTTATCTGTCAATGCCTTAAAAAGGTACATTGCATTTCAGTTTTTTGTTTGTTTGTTTTGTCTTTGTGAGGTTTTTTGTTTTGTTTTTGGAAAGAGCAAATAAAGGTATCAAAAAGAAAATGCAAGCACTAAATCTCTCTTCATAGTCTTGGTCTACTACAGCTTGTGCAAGTTCAATATTTTAGGTATGTTTTGGCTAGTTCAGGAAAGCACAAATGTTTCAGTATGGGCATAGAAGCCTCTTGTGGGACCATATAGCAATGGTAGACACCTGTTGTTGTGTGACTACCTCAGAAAAAAAATGCTGGTGCAGATGGAACTCCTGACCTTCAGGATAAAACAAAGTCCTTAAGACAACATCGAAAATGAAATATCTAAATATCTGCTTTACTGGCTGTGTGAATTCGTGTTCTCTGCTAAAAGTATAACTTGCCCTTGATTTCCTTGTTCTTTTTTCTTCTCTTTGACCATGGCTTTCAACAGCACTGAGCGTTTAATTTTATCTGTCTGATAAACTTCAGATGATCCAATAGATACAAGCTGACTGTAAGCAATCTGTTTTGCACAGAAGGTTCTCTGTCCTGAGATAGAGCTGGGCTGGGATTGTTCCTGTTTTAAAGTGATATCCATATTATAACCTTGGAAAGATTTCTGAGAGGATACTGGTTCTGAGGTATTTAGTTTGTCCTTCAGCTCGCTGTCACCTTCACATTTGACACTAGCAGTTATGTGGAACAAATAATTCAGAGATACTTAAGGGTTGTCGACATTAAGTTGTGCAAAAGAGATGGAGGTGGCTTACAGGAAGCAGCAGTGAGAATTACCAAAGTTTGTGTTTGGCCCCTTAGTGGGGAATATTCATGAAACTACAGCCAGCTGGGGATACTTTGGGCTGCTTGTGAACAGATATTTTGCAAGTCTTTGAGTTCAGATCTATTCTGTAATTGGTGTTATTCATTCATCTATAGGTGCTTTCAACCTATCTATTGAAAGATTGTCTTTCTGCACAAGCCCCACTGTCACTCGTACAGTCAATAGATGTGTTTGAAGTGATACATATTCCCCTGAAACTGCCCTGAATGTCCAATTTCTCAAGTGGGTTCTCTTCTTTGGAACTCAGGCTTCCTCCCAGGTGCAGAACCTTCTCTACTGTCTGCCTGATGTGGCTTTACAAGCATCTGAATGTTAAGATAAGGCATTCTTTCTTCACAGAGCTTGGTAAGGGTAGGTTGTAAGGGGACTGGATTGTTTTTTCTTCTTTGTTTTCTCAAGATCTTGATCTTTTGTGTAAATGAAAAAGATTGTATTTGGCTTTTTTAAAAAAATGTGTGAATGGGAACAAAGAGTGAATTTTGATAGCAGTTCACACACATCTGCTCTAAATAATTGATACTTTATGAATCAATGGATGACATGAAAGTCTTCCAGCAGCAAATCATGTGTCAAATTTAAGTATAAACCCTTCAGGAATTATATGTATGCACTTGTCTTATATCTCCACTCAGACTCCAGTGAAGGACAGTTAAGATGGATAGGTCACATTCCCTGGCACGTTTGTTATTCCTCTTCCAAGGACAACAAGCTAGCACATGGGAGGAAACAGACACATATCCAGCATAAGGCATTAATCATTAGCAGTCTAGGGCAAAATAAAATTGAATGTAGTGCACTACAGATCACAGGGAGAGGAAAAAAAATGAGGCCCAATGCTTGCAAAAAAGTCCTTGGAAAAATAAAAATTGAAAAAAATATATATATAATTTTAAATTTGTCCTGTGGAATAGCAATAGCAGTACAGTGTATGTAAAGGAAATGCTTTTAAAATAATCTGTAACTTGGGATCTAAACCGAAAACCTCAGAGGAAAATATAAAGTTTGTGCATTTTTACATGTTTATTTTGTAGTGGTCTTGGTAGTTTTCTGGGAAAAAAAAATACTTCTATTTTCTCTAGGAGCAATTCTAACTCTAACCATAGAGTGGCACTGCAGAATTCCTTCCCTGAAGTTCTGGAGCTCAACTAAGTTGCAATCTATGCAATCCATTGCTATGATTGCAAACCTAGAAGTTTTACCACAGGTTGATGTTGAAGCTCCTGCGGACAATATGTTTAACTAGGTGACTTTCCACTGTGGGGGAACTGCTTTGGAAGCAGAGTATACGCTTGTCTAATCTTCCCACTTTGAAATGTCATTGTCTATTTTGGACTCCAAATATTTTAAATGAACAATTTCACGCTTACCTCATCCTTAAGACCTTTTGCAAACAGAATGCTGACAAAAATGATAGCTTCATTTAATAAAACAATTATCTGCAACTTTTTCTTTGAATACACAAGGAATATTTTCTCATTTCTTTAGCATTTTTAGTTAGATTCTAAACATCTACTCAGTTCTATTTCAGGACAGAACTACAGTCTTATTTCAGGCATTTTTGCTGTACTCGATGAAATTTAATTAAAAAAAAAAAAAGTCTGTGAATCTCCATGCTTGATTTTCCTCAGTTTCATCTGTGATGCTGTCTGTACTTGAACCTCCTTCCATGTCTGTGTCATGACACAGCAAGATGTGTGCTTGCATTCAAATCAGATTGTGAAGACAAGCAAAAGAGAGGAACAAATGAATAAAAGTTCAAAACGGCTACAGGAAAATATCCAGGTCATATAGCTAATTCAATATATCAAACCTCAGTGATAGCTTTCTTTTGTTGTGCATTCCTTTCTTTCACTTGCCTTTGCTTATTTAAGTTATCTCTCTAGAAAACAGGTTTGTCTTGTTTGTTTTTTCAGTAAAACTTTTGGCACCCTGTGTATATAGGAAAGTAAGAAAAAAAGTAATAATGCCACTGTATACATGAGAAGGTTTTAGTCTGTGACATTTACATCTTGACTGTGAAGAATTCCATCCATAATGTAGTGTTCAACCACAAGCATGCCTTATACTTTTAAAGTTCAGAGTAGTATATAGCAATCTGGGACCCCTGCAGACCACAGGTACAATTTTAGTCACATGTGTAATTCTGTAGTTTAGGTATTTGCAGAGGTGAATGCACAGGCTTTAATCTGGAAGTCTGTGTATGTCTTACTAGTATCTTTGATTTCTATGAAGTTCTAGGTGTTTTCTGATCAAATCTAAATAGAACTGCCCAGAACTGAAGAGGTTAAAATCACCTGTTGACTTCGGTCTGTTTAATTGCTTTTTGGATGATGCTCTGAACATATAACAGGAAATAAAGGATCCAGCCAAAAAGAAGTGATTGAGCCATGGCTGTATGCTACTTTCACATTTTTCTTGTTTCATCTTTGTTGTTGTTTTGTTTTTAATTTTTTTTCCCCCTTCTCTCATATGGTCTCTTTCTTTCCTCCCTCTTCTGGTCTGTTGAGTTTACACTTCTTTTGCTGAGGGCCTATAAGCATTAGAAAAATATTGGAAGGAAAATAAGGGGTGCATCAGAGTCAAAGAGGGGTGCTGGATATGGGGGAGTCAGTGTGAGGTGAGCAGGTAAGAGTCACAGAAGGGATGGTTGGACACATGAGAGAGTTTTTGTGTGTTTTTCACACACAAAAAATGATATATTTTTAAATCTGAAGTCTTCAGGAATGTGTTATTTAAATGAGGTTTGTGATTTCAGTGTGGAGCTCAAAACCCATGGTACCTTCCAGGTTTGGGTAGTATATGACTTGCTTTTGTTTGGAATTTTTCCAGATTTTCTGCAGCACTTGAAAGGTACTTTGGATTAAGACAGGGAATGAATTTCAAGTACAGACAGGCCTAATAGTGTAACGCTAACATTTACTTAGCTTTGGTAGTTCTAGGTGTTCAAGGAATGCAGGATTGTTTTGTAAGGAATGCAGAATTTTAACCTCATTAGTTGATATTAATGAGTTATTTCCTAAGAAGCTTTAGATGGCTTAATTTTGTTAATTGAAACTTCATATGAAAAATTGTATGGATAAAGTCATAAAATTACCTGTAAGGAAGAATTAGTTCTTACTAATGCCTGGGATTCATTTCTGTGATCTCGAAATGCTTTGACATGAAGATGTTTTCATGCTAAGTTGCTTGTTTATTGAAATACCTGCTTTCAGAATTAGAGTCTCCAAATCAGTTTGAGAGTGGTTATTCCATAGAGCAGTTAAGCTGTTATACCCTCTTTCTTTTGGCTCCTTGCTTGGTACTCAGTGTGTTGTGCACTGAAGAACCTGACTGGTGGCAAGGCTTCTGTACACACAGAGTGGTGTGGATGTCTCTATGTTATAGCAGTGAGATCTTTAGGCTTGAGTGACAAAGGCCAGAATGTACCTATACAGGTTAGTATTATAAAGATCCAAACAAAGTAGTCTGGAATTGTATCCACATTAATAACTCCTGTCACTAGAGAGGATCAGTTACTTCATACAGGATGTTGTTTTAGGGTACTGATGCTAGTTCATGTGATGTGGACTCCTCTGACTCTTCAGAGTGGGTTGGAGTTTTATGATAATAATGTGAGGTTATAATTGATGATGGCCTTTAATTTAATTTTATTTATTTATTTTTTGTGAGTAGCTCATTAGTTGTTGCTAAGTATATAAGAAGTATATTCCTAATGAATTTTGAGTCTACATAGACTCAAAAGCCTTTAGTGGTTATGACTCAGAACTGATGCAGTCTCAAAAATAAGAGACATTGAAACTGCAAAGTGTTAACTTGGGGCACAGTCCTTAAGATAAGGATTGGCATTTACTTAGCCTGAGTTCTGCAGCACTCTGTAAGAGTGCAAGAGGTTTCTCTTGCAAAAATGATTTGCCACAGCTTTCATGTACCTTACTGAGGATAATCCTTTGCATTGTTGGATTTGGGCAGTGGCTGCTAAGTGAAATAATCCTGCCCTGGAAAAGAAGTGAATCACTAGAGCAGCAAATGCTTAAAAAGTAACTAAAGATGCAGATTACATATACAGTTCTCCACAGCTGAACGCTACAGCTGAGAGGAGTTAACTTGATTTTAATAGGAAATGTCTTCTGTTTGTTCTTTCATGAAGTATTATTAAAAAACACATTGCCAAAGCCAATAAATCATTATGTTCCTCTGTCAACCAAACATTCCCCTAACTGTACTCATATATAGTAACTTACCTTAAGTCACTGAACTTTGTATACATCAACTAATTACAGAGGAGTTTATAGCTACAAATCAATGTTGAACATGGCTTGGAAAGTCTTGAAGTTTTACAGACCTCAGTGAAGTGGTGTAAAGCCTCATCTTCGCGAATGCTCAGTACCTAACAAAGGTGGCTCTAAGGGCAGGAATCAGTTCTTACCTAATATCAGTGCAAATAGTGATCACAGCAAGTTTGATTTTACCAAGACTTGTACACACACTTCATACACATGAACAGCTTCGGTTAGTCATTTGAATAAGTGTTATCTAACTTAATCTGTGCAGGATTGAGACCTAAATGAGTATTTTAAATAGTAATTGTTGCTCTGCTTAAGTCTCAGTCCCATTTTGATCAACACACTGGGATTTCGGGTAGTGGAAGTGAAGTAGACACAATATGTGCTGACATAAAGGTGTTGCTTTTTGTGCTGCAAAATATTAATTTCTTCTTTCCTGAAGGGACTTCCCCCACCTCCACGTCTCTTGTGCAGATTTTGTATCTGACATATAGACTTGGAGTAATAGGGGATTATTGCATGCTCTGACACGCGCAACTTTTCAAACACTTAAAAATAAATCAGAAGTTGTGTAAGTGGGTTTGGGCTGCCAAGAAGCAGCCCAAACTTGTATTTTGCTTGCTTCTTCAAGTGTTGTAAGGCTGCTTACTGAAATATTTCAGGCAAACCAGATGCTTATTATAGCAACCTTTGGTTTACTTGTGAAAGACCTCAGCTAATGCCAACATTTTGAGGCTTTGCCTCCGTGAGATGCTCAGCAGTGCTGCCCAGTGTGGATGCCCGGCACTGCCCAAGACCAAACTGCTTGCAGACCCCTGGCAGGCATGGTGGGCCTCTGCAAGGTTCTTCCAAAGGAGAAACCAGCACTATTAAGAGGTAGCAGGGGGCTGTTATGGGCTGCATGCTGGCATTTCATGGATAAGTGGATAAGTTGTCTGAACTCCTGCGGCCTCTAAGGTCACACAGCACTGCAGCAATGACCCCCAGTGTTCTGAAAGCAGGCTGAACTAGTAAAATTTTGGTGAAGCTTTCTGAAACTTCTCTTTTATTCACCATGTTTCTGCCCGTTCTCACTGTGAGTGTGGGAGCTGCTCATTCGGTCAGTAAGGGGGTCGTGGCTCGGTACCGTAACGAGGCAGGATTTTTGGTGTCGCCCTGTTCACGCTGGCAGCACCCAGCAGAACCGGTGCCGTGCAGCAGAGGCACCCCGGCCCAGTAGTTCCCTTCACTCAAAATCTCAGTGTTGAAATGGGAGCTCTGACAAGCTGAGGAGTAGAGTCAGTACAGAACGTCTCCTATCATATTCCGGCGCAAAGCCTCCCCTTGCGCTCGCAAACCTCCGCCTCCACATCACGCAGCTCCTTCCCCCGCCGCGGGTAGAGCCGCGGGCAGGCGGAGCGCAGGTGCAGCCAAACGGTGCTCAGGTACGGAGCGGATCCCAGCTGGGTCCGCGCAGTGAATGGGCCCTGGAGGCGTGGATGCGGTCGGGGCTGTCCCGGCTCAATCTCCGCCCCGCGCCCAATGACGGCGCAGCCCGGCCCGCTCCGATTGTGCGCGGCGCTGCCGCCATGGGGTTACTCGCGGGCTGGGGGCCGGCCGGGCGGCTGCGCGCCTCCTCCTTCTCCTCCTCCTCCTCCTTCTCGCCGCCTCCTCCCGCTCGCCGCGGGCCGGGCAGCAGTGGCCGGCGCTGGGTCGGCCTCGGTGAGGGTCCCGTTCGGATCCGTTCCGTTCCCGGCCGGTGCTGCGCTGCCCATGGCGTAGCCGCGCAATTGCGCGCCTGCCCCGAGGGACGCGGCGTGGACGGAGCCCCTGCCAGGTATGTGCCAGCGGCCCGGAGCGGGGGTGGGCGGCGGTCCGTGTCTCGCTCGTGGCCGGGTTCGGGACCGGGACCGTGGTTGGGGTGGCCGACCGTAGGACTACAGGGAGCGAGAGACGAGGGTGAGGCTGGGCGGCAGCGACCGTCAGCCAGCAGTGACTGTCAGCCAGCGGCCGTCGGGTCCCGGCAGCGGCGAGAGGAGTTGAGGAGCTGCCGTCGGATCCTGCGGTGCGCGCTGCAGGTGTCGCCGGGAGCGGTGTATGGGGCCGGTAGGGCGGCCCTGTGTGGGGTGGGTGCTGCCTCACGTGCTGCTGAGCTTAGCGCTGTAGGAACGCAGAGTAGAGCTGGTGCGGGCGTGGTGGTGACATGAGAGGCGTGAAGGCGGTGTGCGGATTAGCGCGGTGCGGGACAGCACGTTGCGGCTTCACTGCGTTTTCGCTGGGGAGCTGTTGGCTTGTGGGATGTGCGTCCTGCCACGATCCTGTGCCACGATCCCACCAGGTGTGCCCAGAACACTTCTTGGGCTTCCCCAGTTTCACCAGCTCTTGCTAGCCCCAAATAATTGCTGCTGGCTTTATTGAAGATGACGACACGTTTTGTCCTTTTATAGTTCCAGGTGTAGCTGCCTTCAGGGCTGTGCCTTCCCCACGTGCTGGGGGAGCAACCACATGTGACTCGGCTTCCCTCAGTTATGTTACACTGTAGCTGTTGTAACTTAGTTGCTGTCACATAGTATTTTCTGCACTGACTATCGTGCCAGATCAGTTTTATTGGAAATTACGTTCATAGCGTTTTGCAGTCAGTGTGGAGGAGGAAGATTCAGATGAACGAGCACTGTGATGTGGTTCTTCCACAGGCTTTTACCAGACCATCCTGCATTTACACCAGGCCAAGCATTTCACCACCATTAGGATGAGGCGTGCAGGCCAGTGCTGGCCCTGCAGAGGGGCTTCTATGGCAGGGCAGCCCCTTTCCCCAGGCAGCCCAGGGACCAGCTGGGTGCGGTGCTGTGACCCTGGGCTGCTGCTGGAGCCTTGCACAGGATAGACCTTGAGGCTGCTGTAAATACAACAAATTCCAAAGTGTGGATCTATTTGTTTACTGCTTCTTGCCAGGAATACTTTATTTCCCGTGCAGTCCACACTTTTCCCGCAGATGTCAGGGGCAACATGAATTGGTAGCTGGGTTTTAGTTAGCACTGTGCAGGTGTCCTGAAGCATTTGCAACAACAGTGTTAGTGAAGTTAGTGACAGAGACACATTAGTGCATGTTAGTGCAGAGCCTTGGTCAGCCTGTGGGGCTGCCAGCTCAGGAGGAGCACATCCTGCCAGGATTTGGTGCTGTGGTTGTGCAGGCAGCTGATGGCTGGGGAGTCAGGGAGGGCTGGCTGCTGGGGGGGCAGGCTGCTGCCTTCCTTCAGTGAAGAGCCCTTCACTCTTCAGCTCGCTTCCCCCAGTTGTTTGCTGAGTCCAACCTTGTTGAGTTTAAAGTGGCACTTCAAAATTTTTCCTCTTCTGTCCTCCTTTCTCCCTCTGGGGAGGTCTGTATTTGGTTCTTGTGCACATTTCAGCTTTGGGTGTGTGTGCAGGGCTTTGTCTGGGCAGTGTGTGAGTGATACCTCCCAACAGATGGGATTTCTTTCATAAAGTAAGTTTTGATTTTTATTTCTCTGGCATGCAGAACATCTCATGGTACTGTAGCACCTTGGTGGCCACCTCTAGGAACAGTACTCTGAAGTTAATTGCTAACCAGCAGGGGGAACACACAACACTGTCTTGGAAGTCAGTCTTCATACCACAGCTGCAGTTTGTTAAAACTTTGGGCCTATGCCTTTGATAGTATTTCTTTAAAAGATGAATATCGATTTAGTTGGAAAAAAATAAACGTTAGAATACACGCATGATTTCTGTATGCATGCCTATTAGTTTGTTCTGATAGACATTTCTCTCACTCTTCTGAGTGGAATTTTACTGTATTATTCAGAACTGAACTTGGTGAAATCTGAGAGTTTTCTTTAAGTGGAACTTTTCTTTCAAGATGTTTGAAATGAGTTAAGTAAAAATGAGAAATGATATTGAGTAATCCCGCAAAGCTTCACACTGTGAGGTAGCTGGGATGTTTTGACAGAAGTCAAAAATTTGTGTTCTTACAGGAAACTATTCCCGGTACTTATGATTTCCATAAGAGAAGGTATTATAGGTGATCTCTTAGGTTCTAGGAAGTTGTGACTAGTTTGTTTTTGCAAAGGTCAACTGATGCTCCCAGCATGAATCAGTAATGATTTTTCTTTTTGGTTTGTATTGCTGTAACAATCAATTACTAATATTTTTTTTCCTTCAAGATAGAAGCTATTCCCAAAGGTTATCTTTGTGATGTACGTGGTTGCATATGCTTGTTAGCCTATAAAGCCTGATGCAACCAACTGGCAAATATTTTACGGGGTACATAGAGATAGCTGAATGATAAGGATGGGAACTTGCTCCAAGTTGCTATTTCTTGGTGGAAGCCAAAGAGCAGCCCTTACCCTTCAGTAAATGTGAGCTGCCTTGCTGCTTGCACTGTGAGGTTAAGCTGTATTTGACTGATGGTAGAGTAACAACATGTCTGGAAGCATCCACCATGGAGCAGCAGGTTTGCACCAAGACTACAGTGACTGGCAACAATTGCATGTTCTCATAGCCTTAGGCCTTAAAGTAAATGGAGACAAATTTTGGACTCATTAGAATGAATGGTCCCAAGTCATCTTTATAGAAACAGGTGAGTTCTTCTGTGGATGTGCTTATGTGGTTCTGGAATGGCACGGACTGAACACTGAGGCATTCATGTATTTTTTCCTCTCCGGTGTTTTAGCCACCAGGTATACAGGTATTCCACTGGCTTTGTTTTCTTCTCTAAGAGCAATATCCTGTATTGCTGGATACTGAAGTTCTTTGTTAAGCTCCATTGGTGATCTGCATCTCTCATTATCTTTGCTCTGATCATAATTGAGAATCACAAAACTTTCTTCCCTGTGCTGTTCTATGAGATGCTGAAATATGTAAAGTCACAGTGAGATTTCTGCTTTCATGTTACTTAAAGATAGCAGTAAAGTGTTGCCAAATTTAAATGTGTCTAATATCTACAGTAATTCTGTTAATGTTTAAGATAGGCGTTACTAAGTCATATGTGATTGGTATCAGCATATATTCTGTGGGATACAGATTGCAAATATCTTTGCAATCACTTTCAGTCTAATTCCACACAATATTTGTGTATTATAAATAAGCATTACTTCTAGAGCAGCAATATTTGTGGTGAGTTTCTGGCCATTTCATGAATAGAAGCGTGTTTTGCCATAAAAATGTACTAGCAGAGAAGTAATGCAATTGGAACTGCTCTGTCCGTAACTGCAGATTCTCATTTTCATGAGCTGGCAGTCATCCAGCAGAGCAGCTTTTCTTGTGCTAGGACAGCTACGATTAACTCTACAATAGCCAAAATGAAACAGATTTACACAGTTAGGGAAATTGCTGAAGGAGGGACTTCAAAACTGCTGCTTAGTCAGTGTATATCCCGCGTCTTTCTATTTCCTTCCTGTCAAAGTAGGTTTTTGAAAACACAGCCTTTGAGCTTAAATATCCAAATGGTTGGCTGTATCGAGTTCAGCAGAGGACATCTGATAGTTTGTTATATTGTTAAGCATGTACAGCTTACCAGAAGCTGACTGGCAAAATATACTGGTTTATGATGTATTTGTGGTGAAATAATGAGTTTATTGAGGAAAAACATGAAAGCTATTCATTCATATGCGTTCTTTAAATAGTTTCTCAACTTGAGTTATAGCTGTTGGTTGTTAACAAATTGAATTGTGCTGTATTTAACACTTCTTTTTAATAGTTTCTCTAATTTTAATAGAGTACTTGGCCAATTTCAGATTTATTTATTATGCTGTTGCAGACTATTGCTAAACTGTGGGAGGTCAGTTGGAAGGGTCCACTGTTACAACCTTGCAAGAGGCCTGTTTAGGTTCTGGGAGAATAGCTTATCTGTAGGTCGCAGGTTTGAAACAGGTTAATTATATACCTGAATGTATGAGCTGCTCTGCATGGAAGGGATTGTAATATAGAAGGTGACTGGAGGGGGGATGGGGGGATTCACTTATACTCTGATTTTCTTTCTGAGCATAGGTATTTCTGTTGGAAATTGCTGTAGTTCTGTTGTTTGAGTCAGGATGGCAAAAATAAATAATAACAAAAAGATCTCAGACTATCAAGAGAACCAACTGTACAGTGTAGATCTGCTGGAAACATGTTTCTTTGCCAAGAAGCTGGAGGTGGATTGAAGAACTGTATGTCTTTTTTTGTCTTAGATTCATAGAAGTAACTCATTAGGCTATGGCTGCATGTGACAGTGCGATTGAGAATGGCTGTAGTCTCATATCAGTGAAGCTGTACTTGTTTTCTTGGGTTCTGACAGTGGTTTGAGTGAAGCAAAATAGCATTCTGATCGACAAAACAGCTGTTGCAGGATTTGAAAAGCATGACTTTTTCTCATATAAAGGTTATTGAATTAGTGGACCAAGCCACTCCTCTTATACATGCAGCTTGTGCTACGTGGTGGATGAGCTTCCCCTCCTCTCTTTAAGATGACCAGTTCTTCTGAGTTCTTTTGGGGTGGGGATTTGGTTCACTCTGGAGATGAGGTGCTGTCATTTTCTTCTTGCATACATGGTGTGCAAATGATTTATTTGTATGAATTTAGGAATTTCTTGTGGCCTTCCGCATCCCAAACCTTCCATTCAAAGCTTTTTGCAGTCCCTGTGTGTAAATGTAATAAATAATGAAAGGCAGGAAATTCTGCATGGTCAAATTATGTAGGAGTATGTGTGCATTCTCAGTGGAATATGCCAGTGATATGAATCCTTGCTGAAACAAATCCTCCTCCCAACACTCATAAATGATAGCTTTTATGGAAAAAGATTTTGCCTCAGCCTGAATGTGTTTCTCTGCCAAACAAATTAAATTACACGTCTTTGGCAGACAATTAGTGAGAGGTTGGGTTACTCCTACATAAAGGGAAGCTCCTTTTGACTCATTCTTTTAACTGTGTAGAACCTTGTGGTCTTCCTTATTTGTGTGGGAGAACTTTCCTATCTTGCAGACATGCATCTGCAAATCGAATGGCTGGTGGTTAGCTTCTGACAAATGTGTTTAGCTTTTGTTGTGTAGCAGCCTGGAGAAACGCACTATTAAGTTACCCACTTTCTAATGTGTACCTTGTTTTAGAGAGCAAATTTCAAAACACGCTTCTCTTGATTTATTGTTTTCCCTTCAAAAGGTGGTTTTGATGATGAATGTGGTTAGTTTCAACATACCCAGTAGTTAATATTTTAAGCTGCTCATTTACATCTCATTGCATCTTATGACCAAGGTAGAGGGGAAGGCTGATTTGTGTCACCTCATCCCATTGCTCTGCATTGTTTCTCAGTGTTTTTCAGTTTGATGGTTACCATTCTTTCCCCTAAGAAAGGCCTGCATCCTTATATAGAAAATTAATGCTTAGTGCCATAGTCATGTTCTTTGCTGTCATCCTGTGTGTTCTTCTCACGATTACCTGGATAATTTCTTGTATCTTAGTGTATTTAATGTAATTTAATGTAGGCCACCATCTGAAAACCACTTATTTAAATGTACAGAGGTAATTTCAAGATTTAAAACTGAGCAGAGATTCATTTAGTTTAGTTGCTGGTAGAGAGGTCTACCACTACTTCTACACACAGTTCTAAGGTTTTGCAGATTAGTCTTGAAAAAATAAATGCATCAGGCATTCCTCAAGAGACTCAGTTGCTGAAATCTCTTTCCCTGAGCAGAAGAAGCCTTGCTATGTTGATAACTTTCTGACCTGCTGTGTTTCCTTTCTGTGGCATAGCTGCAGGGGGATGCTTCCCTAGGGGCATGTTGGCCTGGATAGGTGCATTAGAGCTGTTAACTTTTTAGTTTAGGTGTGCAATTAGAAACTGAGCCAAATAAAACTTAAGATTAATGAAATTTGTGTGAGGTTGTTGGCTGCTACTGCATTTGTGAAGGGTAAGATAGTCCAGTGCCAGGAAATCCATTCTGTTTCAAATTAGAAACCATTAAAAAAAAAAAAAATAGGCCAAAGAAATTTAACCATGAGATAGGAAAATTGCAGAGATTTGCTGCATGCAGTTCATGATCTTCTTCATCCTGAAGACTCCTATGCAGCAGCAGTAGAGTTTTGTTTCAGAGTAAAATTTCCAGAAGCAACAAACTCCATTTGAAAAACAGAAGTCCTGTTGCTGTTAGAGGCATTGAGATGCTGCTGGTTTTGTTCCTAGGAACCTGAGTTTTATTCAGGTGCACACTTACAGATTTATTGGGCTGCTTTGGCAACTTGAATCCCATCTTACATGTATTCAGTTTCTAGAAGCTTTTTTGCTGCTTCTGCTTCTTGAATGTTCATCAGAAAGACATCGTATAGTTTTACCACTGGTGCTCTCAGATAAGGACAGTGAGGTCTTTTCCAGAAGACAAAAGCAGAACTACCTGAAATAGTGTTATCTTTACAGATAGATAAGGGATGGGTGCTGTGGCCATGCAGAGGTGCTGTTACGACTTATCTGTGTGTGAAAGATGAGGCTTTTTGTGAGTTGCATGGAAAATATGTGGCTGATGCTGGTACTAGATTCCAGGTTGCTTGAGCCATTGTAGCCTAACAGCTGCTCAGCTCAGCCTCCCTACGTCTTGTTTTCTGTGCTCCTTTTGGAGACCCTTTGATGTAGATTGTCCCTGAAGGCTCTGTGTGAAAGCAGAAAAGTTCTGACTTGCTGCTCACATAGGATGTTTGCCTTGCTGTTAAGCTCTGTCTCCTGTGCCATGTGTACTCCCTTCCGTAGACTTTCAGTAATCTCTAGGAATTTCTGCTTTTGTTAAAAGGGAATCTGCACTGTAGCCTCCTCCTTGAGGAAGAATCTTGTGTACTCCTTCCACTAAAAAAGACGCCTGAGTGCACTTCCTTCCCTTCCACCTATTGAAACCCTCCTACATCCTGATCCTGCAAGAGGCTATTCTCTTGTTTACACTTTAAGTACAGCCTTGCCCCTGAGCCCATAAAGACTCAGTTGCATACCTCACTGGGCCTGGGGGAAGGGAAGTCCTAGGAACATACAAAAGATTGATTTTTATCCTGTTTCTGTAAACTGTCTTTGAGTTTTGTGCTATGCTATGCAGTGATTGTTTATCTCAAGCTTCCATATTGTTTGGTTTCATGACTTTTCTGATCTGAACTCACAACAATTAATATCAGCTGGTTAAGAAAGTGTTGGGAAGCTGAAGGGAGAATGTTATGAAACTATACTGAGAATTATCCAAACTGGACCCTCCTGGCAGCAGTGGGCAATATATGTACCAAATAACAAAGTCAGCTTAAGTAACGTGTTGCTAAAAGGTGAAATGTGTTTCATATGTCTTATGGACTGATTTGTGCATTTTTCGTGGCTCCCTGTAGTTTAGCAAGACACATTGTAGTGCATTAATATGAAGATAAATAAATGAAATGTTAAAACAAAAGTCACTCAGAATAGAGGGGCACAATTGCTAAATGGCATAAAATATCTTCCCTTGGCACTTGTCCAGTTCCCATAGCCTTTAACAGTGACTTGTTGAAATGTCCCATTATAAGCACAGCAGCATGTGAACTGCAGGACATCAGAATTACTTTTTCCCTGGGCTTCTGATATGTCAGGATTTTTGGTTTTATTACTATTCATATATTCCCTGAAAATGAAACCACTTTGATGTTTCTAAACCAGAATCTATCCCCTTAATAGTTTATGAGTGAGTTACTGTTTTCAGTTCTCAATGGTGGAACTTTATGTATGTGCTTTGGACAGAGGCATTAAAAATACGTTGAAACTTTCAATCCTACATTAATATTTGCTAACCCTACTAGTCAGCTTTCCAACCTGCGCATGTACAAATCACACAGAATTGACAGAGGATAAATGTCATCTAATAAAAAGGGAATCTGCTAAAATGCATATTTAATAGGAATGGAGTTATAAATAAACTCTTCCAAAACTGCTCTATCCCTAATTATAGAGCTGCTCATGTAGTTAACCATCTATGAAAGTTCTGTTGAACATAGGCATACTTGATTACAAATGATTGCCTTTTATTACTTATGCACGGAATGTATGTATTTCTTACACTCACGTGGTGAGCCAGCATGGGCAAGTGGGAGAAAAACTGGTTAAGTAAACGAAATGGTTGCCATGCGTAAAACAAACAAACAAAAAGTGAAAAAGCTTTGGCTGTGAAGGCCTTCTTGAATAGCCTAGAGACTTGGGTTTGTGTTGCTATAGCAAAACAACACAAAGGGACAGATCCTGCTGGCTTCACTCAAGCATCCCCATTCACTTTGGTGGGACTTCTGACATGGTTCTGAGAAAGATTTCTGGTTTGCTTTGGCGCAGAAGCATTTGTAGAGAGCTGTGTCACCTCTGGCATTGTGCATAGAAAGAAGACAGAAATAGAAGAGTCCGTGTGGTTAAGGAGGAGAGGAAGTGGAAGTTATTCTTCAAGCAGTAAAGGAAAAGATTAGACAAGGAGGATGAGAGAGTTAAGGAAAGGGAAGTACTATGGGGAAGGTAGGTGGTGATTGGAGAAATGGTGGCTATTAAGGAAAAGGCTTAAATGAACAGAAATGAAAGGGGAAAAGTAAAGCAATAAGAACCCTGTTTGGTAATGTCTATGGTGAACTCCTGCTCCACAAAGCCTTAGATTCTGTTATTTCCTGCTAGTGAGGGCTGGGAAATCTTTTAATCTTTTAAAGAAGATACAGCATGCTTTCAGCTTCTGAATTCTTTGGTCATGTTGTAGCATTAAGGTTAACTTTCTAGTTCCAAGAATGGCTTTAAAAAGTCCACAGAAGACTGGAATTCTGAGCAAAGCTTTAATGCATCAAAATTCTGATGGACAAACTATAATCCTTCAGATTTACTCCTCTTTTTGTCCCTTCCCTCATGTACTTCATTGTATGTTCCCCCCCCACTGACCCCCCGTTTTCCCCAGTTATGTTTTAAAACTAATAAGGTTTTTCCTGATGTTCTCAATAGCACTCATTCCTGACTGCATCTGCAAAGTGATACATTTCAGTGAAGCAGCTCTTTCCTGTTGTTTAGGCCCTCATTTATATCTGAACTAATGACCTCTACTCCAGCAAAAAAATGTTTCTACCAGACTATGCTTCTTTGATTGTGAGTCTTCAGTGACTCCAGATTCAGATGCCCTCTTTTGTCCACCTTTCTTACAGCTTGTAGTAGTTTAGAACACAGGGATGAAAATAGCATATTTAGTAATCCAGAAGCCCTCATGTCATCTTCTTCCACTTCCTCATCAGGACTTTCTGATTATACTTTTAATATTCCCTTTCATGACCTCAGTTGCAAAAATAGCTCCCCAGATATACCCCAAAGGAAAAGATGGTTCTTTTGGAAATTTCTTTTGAATCTCAAATTAACTAGGAGTTCTGTTTATTTCTTGGGTAAATAGCTTAGGCTCCCCGTCCTTTTGCACAGCTTTCTTTTGTTTCAAAGGAAATATCTCACCATCCAGTGGACTGCATCAACTTTTCCTTGTTTGCAGGTTTCACGTATTCTTTGGCTACAGGAGGTTTCACACTGATGCAAAATATGACACGTTTTACACTAGAGCTTACATTTTCTTTTTTTGGGTCTCTTTGGTACTGTCAGAAGATAAAAGTAAAAATTCATAGCTGACTTGTGAAGCACTGAATCTGGTCAGCATTCTATTGATTACAGGTTGCCAAATGGAGTCACAGACTGCATTGTGTTGATAGGGACCTAAGGACCATCTGGTTCCCTCACCCTGCCATGAGTGGGGACATCCTCCCAGGCTACCCAGGGCCCCATCCAACCTGGCCTAGAATGCCTCCAGCGATGGGGCATCCACAGCTACTCTGGGCAACCTGTGCCAGTGCCTCAACAAATTCAGAAGAGTTTCTTCAGAATATCTAATTTAAATGCACACTCTTCCAGTTTGAAGACATTATACCTTGTCCTGTCACTATGAACCTTTGTAAGAAAGCTTTCTCCAGCTTTCCTGTAGGTCCTTTGAATGACAGCTTGCTGTAGGTTATTCTGTGGAGCCTTCTCCAGGCTCTCTCAGCCTGGTTTCACAAGGCACGTGCTCCAATCCTCTGAACATCTTTGTGGCCCTCCTCTGGACCTGCTCCAACAGCTCTGTGTCCTTCTTGTTCTGGAGATCCCAGAGCTGAATGCAGTCCCCCAGGTGTGTTGGAGTAGAAGGGAAATATCTCTTTTCTTGGTTTGCTGCTCACACTGCTTTTGATGTGACACAGAGTATGGTTGGCTTTGTGGGCTGTGAGCACATATTATTTCCAGTAAAAAAGGACATAAAATGTGCATGGCGAACCAATGCCCCCTTTTCTTCTGTGGTGCCTTTTTCTGTTTCTCATCTTTTTTTTTGCTTTTAGTACCCTCTCTGAAACTGCTGAGCTGGCTATTGAGGGACTGTGACTTAACTTCAAGTCACGGGTTGATGGATGATCAGATTTTCCAAAATATTGACAAACTGCACACTTGGTAGGTTTAGTCTCAAGTTAATTATTAGTCACATACTTGTCTGTGCTTGACTTGACTTGCTTTATTTCAGATATCTTTGTAGCTGGGGGTGTTCCTCAATTCATGAAAATTGCTGTCAGCTTGTTACCCTTTCACATTGTCTCCCAGGGGATATAATTTTCCCTCCTTTTTAATTCATTGAATGCTTATTTTCAAGCAACTGAACCCATTCTTCAGGAAGATCTTTCTAATTTTCATTTAATTTTTGTTATTTTAGCCTTTGACCTGGCAGAATCAAAGAGAAGGTTGGGGCTTTTGGTTTGTACGCTGTCAGCTGTGAGTTACGAATGTTTTGCTTGGTGGGTGGCAGAAATAAAATATCATTCTTTTCATTTTTGCTTGAGATTAAAAGTATGTATGTATTCTCTCCCCCTTTTAAATGATCTTTCCCAAATCAAAGCTAAATCCAAATTTACCATTTTAACATACCTAGGTAGATGGTCACGAGAGAATGCGATGCTCAGCTGTTCTTAGCAACGTAAGCTTTATCTCTGCTTCCTTCCCCGTACTCCTCATTTCTGCTTAACTGTGTACTTTATAAAAAATGTCACTGAAGAATGGGAGGTTTGTTCTAATGGCAGTTATCTGAGTATTATCATATGCATTCCTGTTTAGTGTGTTATTGAGTGAATGTGCTCAAGTTGCTCTTTTTGTTTTCCCTTCTGTTCAGTGTTGAGTTACTGATGTGAAACCATTTCATCATGTTTCTGAATTCTCATTCACTGCCTATTTGCTCTTTCAGTGTGTTGTGATGATCTTTTATAGAGGCATAGCCTTTCCTGAGTTGGAGGGGAGCTGTGCGTATCACAGAGTCCACAAAGAACATTATGACTAGAAGCCTTTTGTTATGTTGTGTTTATCATTTGTCTTTATTTAGTATTTAAAAGTTGAATTAACAACTAAATATTCTGATTACATTAAGGTTTCTCTTCATCTAGGGAAGTAGCAGCGAAGGATTCCAGCTCATATTTGACTTCCCAAATGATGTTCAGTATCTGCCACAAATTCCTTATAGCTTGCCATTTTGGCACTAAACTTGTTTGACTTGGATCTTCATGTTCGAAGCTTCTGTGTTTAAATGGTTGTCCAACACTCCTGTCGACAATTTGTTTCCCTTTAAAAAAGGTTGACCTTAATTTACCGCAAAGTTTGGTTTCCCTTTTGGGTTGATGAGTTTAGCTGTATAACTGTACATTCTTGGTGTATATGTTCATGTGTAACAAGAGGTATCTGTGAACTCGCAGGTTGCTTCCAGTAGGTTCAGGATGAATTAGTTTTAGTTAGTTTTACTTGCCTGTAAATTGTCCAGGGAAGCTGTGATTTTTCTGAGGTTTTCCTGTTTTGAGCTGCTTTCAGTCTCTAGCATTGCCTGTGTCAGTTCATCCTTCTCCATTTTTTAAAACTTTTTTTTCCTTTTTTTTTTTTTTTCCCAGAAGTTATACAGATCTTTTCATTGTGCAAAGGAATGAATGTCCCTCTTCAGAGTCTACTGTAAACTTGTTTGTCCTAGAATGAGCTCCAATTGTTAGAACTGCAGGAGTTACCATTTCTTTAGGGGGTTTCCTTCCTTCGTTGCTATTATCTGGGCAGCATTGTTAAGCCACTGAATGGGACGTATTGAGGAGCAGTGCATTGGAAAGTACAGTTCTAGAATTTCAACCTGAAATTCTGTGTGCTAAAAACTGTTAGGAACTGCAAGTCAGTCTGCTTCTATGAGGGAGCCACGGAGCTTGAGAGTGGGCCAAATGGAGCCCATGTTGTGATGGATTTCTGTTATTACAAGAGAGATAATTTTAAGTAGCTAGTAACATTTCTGTAAGTTGTATTTATCTTGTTTTTTTTTACTTCTTTCTGTAGGCAATTAGAAGTCTGGAAGATCTGATTTCAAAGCACACCACAGTTTTCAAAGCAAGTGAATCTACATGAAGAGCTACAGAAAGAGCTGATTTAAGAAGACGGTGTTTGCAAAAATGTCTTCAAGTTGTGTGACTCCAGTGTTTGCTTTGATGATTTTGTGTTTTGCAGAGGCAGGTAGGTGGCGTTATGCAAGTCATTCATTTCATGTAACTTACTGTGTATATTCAGAATTACTGATCAAAAGTAGCAGCATTTAACATCAGAAAAACATAGGCCAACTAGTGTGATGGTGTGAAATGCTGTTTCTATGAGAGTTTTCACGCAGCTGTCTTCCCAGTTAAAACCATTCAAGAACTGCAGTAGTAACACACGTACCAGCCTAGTGCTTCCTTCAAGGTTTATAGAAAGAAATTAGACAAAAATTCCAGACCAGTAAGCCTGAAGGATATTGTGTTGAAACCATCTTTTTTCTCCTATGGGACAAGCTTCACCTATGTCATTCCTGACAGGTGGCTGATCTGTTTTAAAGTTATCTGTCAATGGTGATAATAAAGACCTTTCTATTAAAAGCTGCCGGTGTTATTGGAGGTCTCATAAGTTAGGAAGATGCATTGCCGTTTATGGGGATTGTGCCTGCTGCCCATCTTGTCCTCAGCAGGGGTTTATATAACTTGTGACAGATAAATGAGAAAGATCTGTAGATTTCAAGCACCAAGATTATACTGAAGTTTTTTCAAGTGCTGAAGTGATTCTTCTGAGTATGTTTGTTTGTCAAAGTTCTTCCTGTGGTTACAAGGGGAGGCCTCTTATGTGTCCAGTTTGCATACAGCATGGATCACTGGAGAAGCGGCCAAGTGGATATATAGTCAGTCAAAATGAGGTAGTGGGAAAAGTGGACAGTGGACAGATGGCTTTCTTAAATCTGAGATGTCCTCATTGTGGAAAAGATGACCAGCTTTGGAAGAGATGTGGCTGAGCAATTAAATATGTTACAATTTGGCTTCCTTTCACCATCAGCATGGAAATTTATGTTGTTTCAAGCCCTCAAACCTTGCGGGACTTTCTCTGGGGCTGACCTCCTGAAGGCATCCATCCAGCATTAGTAACTTTGATTATTTAATAGTACATGATGTTAACGTTTTGCAATAGCTTCATTACAGATGAACTTTTAGCAATGAAGGGCGTGTCAGAGTGTCTGTGGCCTGAGCTGAGGGTATGAATGCTGATCTTGGCTCAGGAGGGATTACTTTGTGTGACTCTGAGTCATTGTCAATTCATGAAAAATCTACTTTAAGAGACAGTACCAGTGTAGAAAATAAGAACTGCATTCTAGTTCATAACAACCACGGTTCCATTTTATTGCTGAAATTGCTTAATGCCTGCTTTAATTAATAGCCCTACTTTAAAGGCGCTATCAAATATAGTGCCACTGTGAGAAAGTTATCCAGTGTGCAGAAACCTTAGTATCTTTTGCAATCTTTTATGTTTCTTTTTGGTTTTACTTCCAAGTTCTGTGTTGTACTCCGTTGACAGCTATTTCAAAGTCAAAATTTCCATGGATCTGATTAGATGCTTATTCCTGAAATGTTCATAGGTTGCTCCTGACCATAAGGAACCTCTGCAAACACAGTCCAGCCTCCTGCCCCTGAGCAGGGCTGGCTTCAAAGCTGGTTCATTTCTGGAGATCCTTTCCACTATCTGCATGGGATTAAGAGAATAGAAGGAGGGAGTAGTGGGATCAGTTGGTGAGGGAGAGGGTAGAGGGGAGTCTTACTGTCATGGTTTCTGGCTGTGTGGGCTCAGTGGATTTGGGTTTTGTTCTGTGCTTTTTATTTTTGCAATAAGTTCTTAATGAGAAAGACAGGAGTCATTTAAAATGTATCACGAATGCAATAAAATACAAGCAATAAGGAACCGATGGATAGTACTGAAGGAACAGTAGAGGCTGAGATGAAGCAAATACTGTTACAACTGAGGAAGGACAGCTCTGTGAAGGTTATTTAAAGAGGGCTTTTACAATGTTTTTCTGTTAGTAGTCATCAAGTCCTGTTAATACAAACAATTAAACTTTACAGTCACAGAAGTAAATAAGAGAGTTTGTGGTTATAAGTGAAACAGGGATGGGAGTAAGCTGTGTGTTTTCAGTGTAGAAAAAGCAGTGGCAAATGACTGAGCTATTGTCAGTGTGATGGCCAGGGTACCACAGTCTTGGCTGTTAAACACCAGAGCACAGAACTCTCCCTTATCAAGCCTGAATAATTAACAAACTAGTACTTCCCATAGTACAAATAAAACTAAGAAATATAAATAAAGCTGAGAAGCATAAATAAAATCCCTGCGTGCCTGTGGTGAGGCCTGGGGGAGGCAGGGGGCAGCATGCCACCTCCCTGGGGTGTTGATTTTTTATATACTGAGCCTTTTTCCAGCCTCTTCTTTGTCTTAAGTAGTGAGGCTGATACTGGAGAACAAACCTTTCTTTTCTTAGTCCTTCACTGATATTGTAGATCTTGTTTCTCATTTTCTAATACTTTCAGCATTATTATCTTCTCAGATACAGTGGATCTTCTAGACAGAATCTGTTGCTTTTCAGTTTGCTTTTTTAAGTAGTCGTGTGTTAAATATATATATTAAACAAACAAACAAACAAAAACACCACAAAAAACTGAGATGTCATGATGCACAGAGGTGCATATTCAAACCTGAGCTACAAGACTACCTGTTCTTCATGCTAATCAATTAAGGAATACACTTTACTGATTTTTGTGTTGGAAATGTTTTATATAAATATTCAAATAATGTTTGTCTCTACTTCCTGTTACTTCTGTGTGTATCTAAATGCTTACATGAATCTGTTTTAGTTCCACACCATGCACTGATTTTTTTGTTGTCTCCTATTTCTGCTGCTTCAGTTGTACATAAAAATACTGTGAGGGAAAAACTAGATTTCTCTGTGATTTTTCTTCCCAATGAAAGGTCCAGAGCAGGATGGTGAGGATAATTGCTGGCAAACTATCTGCTTGTCTGAAGGAATTAGATCTTTGTAATGTGCTTGAACAAAGATCAGGCAACCTGCAATAGGAACTTCACCTAGACTCGTAGAACTGCACATGCTGCAGCCATGCGTAACCTCATAAGCAAGTCTAGCTTTGTAGTCTTGGGAGTAAAAATATGCAGTCCTAATGTAGCTTAGATCAAAGACAGAAACATTTACTTAATGGCAAATTGGTGCTGTTGGGTGTATGATGTCTTGATAAAAAGCCTTAGGAAAACCAAAATGTATGCCTGTCCTAGAGCCTGAGGGCCAGACCTTCAACAATATAGCTTTTCCTAAGAGAGTGGGAAGCATTTGTTAAAATTTGGATCTAGTTTCTTTTTTTACATCTTGACATATTGCCTGGCTGTGTACAATAAAACAGAAGAGTGATGCAGGCTGTGGATCTACACTGTCTGAGGTAGATCTTTGGGTAGTGCAAATTGTCCCTGCTGTGCACAAATATCACTGATACGACCAAAAGTTGCCCATGTGGCTATGTACTCATTCCTTTGGCCCATCTAATATTTTGTGTTGCCTATACTTGCCTTGTAGATATGTCTCTTCTTGTGACACTATTGTGGTCAGGCCACTGGAGAGACTGTAGGAGTTGAATTATAAGTGGATGTATGTTGAAGAATTTATGCATCCTCTATTGTATAAACTTATACATTTTCCTTCTCGTATTGCATCTGCCTTTGTGGTTTTCTTTCAACAGCCCTATTTCCTCCTTCTCTACTATACTTTACCCTTGTTATTTCTATTTTTTTTTCTTTTTTCTTTTTTTGGTCTCCTTGTACTTGTTCTTGTGAGCAATCTTGTGTTTAGAGCACACGTGCTTCATTGTCAAAAAGGCTGTTTGCTTGTACCCTGATCTCTTGAGTGCCCCCTAGGTATGGCGGTGATGGGTGTCCTATTAGCGAGCATAACAATAGGAAGAAACGGGCCCTGTCTTTTCTTTGTTTCCATTAAGAGGAATTTCCTTCGGCCTTGAACACAGTGAAAGCAATATAGGAGTCTTCAAAGTACAATAAAAGTCCTTCCACTCTAAGGTGAAGGACGGGATTGAAAGAAAACGGGAGTCACTCAAGTTTCCTTCCCTTCTGGATAATGTTTGCTGCATATTTCCCAGATGTAAGGTACTGGCTTTATTTTCCCTAAAAATATTAGTTGCCAGAGCTGTGAGGTTTTTGGTTTAAATTGTGGTTAGGGGTGGTTAAAGTACAGCACAGACTAGTTTTGACTTATAAATACATAAAAATTTTACTCTCCACCTCCCTCTTCCTTCAGTTCATTATTACTATAACCAACCTCTACCTTCCTTGAAACACTGCGCAGTAATTTCTGCCTCTCAAGTGTCTGGATGAGTGAGACTGCTAGGGAAGTTTAAAGACATGCATGCTCACAGAGGAGCTGAAGGAGCAGCAAGTGGTTTGCGTGCTGTACCTGTGCCACTGCCACACTGTGCACTGGCTGGAACGGCTGGGATGCCTCATATTGGGCTGGAAGGGAGCAGCTGCCCTCCTTTAAGGAGGGCACATCACTGAGTTCTGGGAAATGCTAATTAGGAACCACTGACAGCTGTGCTGTTTGGTGATCTACTCCTGTGTACATTAGTTTCTTAATGTAATCAGTCTGTCTCTCAAGTGAATCAGGTCTGGTGTCATTTCTCCATGGATTAAGCTTAAATAGTATTTTTATCTCAAAAAACCACTATTTTCTGGAAAACTTGAAATGCGAAGAAAGGCCATATATTTCAGAAGAGAGTTGTATTGCAGCCTCAGAATTGCTGCAACTCAGCAGACTGAATTTTTCCTTTATCAGCAAGACTCTGAAGCTATAAACAGTTGAATTTCTGAACACTGCACAGGTCCTGATTCAGCAAAACAACTAAGCATATATCTTAAGTGCTTTGCTGAAACAGAGCATTTGTAAGTGAATGTGAAAGTCTGATCCTTTGATTAAAAGTGACCCTGGATGATGCCAAAGGAATTCTAAGAAATATCAAGCCCTTAATGCAGTACTTGAATTATATGGATGTGGCAAATGGTAACATCAGTGAGCATCACTGGAGGACAGTATTCAACCAATGAAAAAACAGTTATACAGAAAATTTTAAGGTGTGGTGTTTGAATGACATTAATCCTTGTCTTTCCAAGCAAATTTGTTACATCTTATTTAAGGGAGACTAGTCTTTAACAAGTTATAAGCATCACATAATAGTTTTATAAATACTTCGCTAAAAATAATTCTTCTGTTTTCTGAAGGGAATTGGGATTTGGGATTTTGCTTGTAGATCTTAAAATATCCTTTCTTCTACTACAGGCCCTTGTTAATTCTGTTTTAGCTTCTCCATTTGTCATTTGTCTTAAAAATAACGCAGCCCCTTAATCTCAATGGTAAAGTAAAAAGGGCTTATTAGTTAACCAGAAATATGTATACCAAAGAGAGATACAGAAGTTTCCTGAATTCTTCATGTCTTTGGTGAACTGATAGGTACTCTGGAACGTACCTCATTCCTTACCCTCTAACTAGTATGTATTTACCCTTAAAATGCTATTTTCTTTCATATCTGTTTTAAAATTCTTCTCCCATCAAATGACCTCAGCTGGCCTTAATGTTACTCATCCCAAAGTTCTCTTGGATCTGCTTTCCTTCACTTTTTTGTGTGCATGTTTTTTTGTTTTTTCTTTTTGTTTTTGTTTTTTTTTGTTTGTTTTTTGTTTTTTGTTTTTGTTTTTTGTTGTTGTTGTTGTTGTAGAATAACATAACTTCTGTATTTTGGACTAAGCAGGGCACATACAAACATCAAACAACAGACTTCAGTCTGTTGACACAAGACTGGAAAAATTAGGCTTCAAGGACCATAGTGCCTCAAAACCCAGCATTCCCCAGTGTGGTCCTAGGCGTCTCAACAAGAAAGGGAGCGTACACTGTAAGAAACACGGTTGTTACTTTCACATGGAAAAATTGAGTTCCTAGAACATGTTTTCTTTGATAAGCTTTTCCACTTAAATATATTTGCATGTGTCAACACAGTTTTTCTCTACTGGTTTCCTATTGTATAAAGAGAAGGTAAGGACCAGGTATGTTCCTTTTCACAGAAAAGAAATACATTTATTCTCTGATGCTAATGATAATAAAAGGAACTGAAATTCCTCAGGCTGTAAGTCAGAGGAGAGGTGAATCTGGAGTAGAAAAAAATTAGCACAAAGACTGTGCAGTGTTTCATTACCTGGAGGCATTGTGTTGGATTCCTCTTTGGTATAAGCTTGTTCTCTGTCAGTGGAATTTCACCAAGGATAAATTTTGACCCCAGGTGACAAAAGCAAAGGTTTTTAATAATTTTGTGAAGTGCAACTGCTTCCAGCACAGTGTGCTTTTCTTTGTTTTTAAGTGTGCTTTGTAAAAGATGGAGTTATTGTTCCCTTATTTGGCAACGGCAACACTGTGGGACTTACTAATAGGCATTTAATAAAAAAGGGATTTTAACTGTCAAGAGATGGAACCTGAGAATATATTTATTCCTTCATTATTGGAAGCAGTGCATAGAGGAGCACACAGAGCCATTCAGCAGTAAGCTGTGGAAACATCTTTGAGGTTTCTTGCTGTTTATGTCTTCAGCAAGTTTTACTTTACTCTGGAACACTCTTTGTTTGTTGTCTGTCGCCCTCTCCTTCTCCCTGTGCATTTACTATTACTATTTAATAATTTTTGTTTAACGTGTGTCGTGACAAGCAGGTGAATAATTGATTTTTGTGCTTATCTTTGTGCTTATGTTCTTCATGCCTGTTAGCATCTTGACATACATAGGCTGAGATGTTGCAATCAGGTTCCCCAAAGGTTTGATGTTAATTATGGGAGCTCTGCTTTGCATTTAATTACACTGATGTGATTTTCGAACAGCTTTACTGTCTTCAAAGAAGCTGTGACTAAAGCAGCACAAAGTAGACAACTTCTCACTGAACATATGGCTTCTGGGCAGCAGGAAGATGTGTCTGAGACTGTATGCAAGGGGATGTGTGGTCTCTGCAGTGAGTTTTGGTAGGATCCCCTTGTCTACTTCTCCTGTGCCACAACCTCCTGCAGTCTTGGCTGCCTTTCTGTGCCCTTGTTGTGTCCCTGCTGTAGATGTCAGGTACCTCTGATGTGCAGGCTGCCTGCTCTCCCTTAAAGCTCAAATGTGTGAAAATGGTTTCATGCAGTTTCTCATAGGTTATATAGCAAAGGACATCATGGTGTGGATGCTGTATGCCTCGTTCCAGGCTTCTGTGGTGAAGCAGTGGGAACATGACCAGCTAGCAGAGATGTACCAGCACTTTTTGGCCTAATTGGTGGCTTGGTTAATGGCCCTACCCTGCATGGCTCAGGGTGGTGCCTGCCCAGACCCTAGCTGAGAGCTGAGGTGGAGCCTTCTGCCCTAGGACTGACACATGTTTTTCATGTAGCCAACATGCATCTGCTCTGTGTGATTTGGTGTACACCTGTTCATCCTTTGTGGTGACTAAATGTGACTGTGATGCCTGTGTCTGCAGGACCCTCAGGAGAGGGTGGGGTGTGTACTGGAGATGGTCAGAGTGACAGAGCAGCCTGTCCTTGGCTGTGATTAGGGTCTGTGTTTGTTGTGCCACTGACTGCATTACATTTCTTGTGTAGCCCCTAGTTCTGGTGGCCACAGGTGGGTTGAAGGCACAGGAGTCATCTGCAAGCCCTGACTCTTGACTGAAGGTGAAAGGCTTATATTTGGATTAGTGGCTTTCTCTGTGATCTTGCCATGGATAATTTCATCTCCCGGTCTTGGTCTCTTGATACGTAAAACAGATGTGTTCTGTCCTGTCTTCTTCCATGCAGGACTGTTTGAAGAACTAACGTCATAGCTTTCAAGTGCTTGGATCACGTTGGTCCCAACTACAGTTATCTTATTAATTCTTCAAAACCTCTCCATGCCCTTTTTTGGAGGCATGAAGATCACAAAGGCTTTATTTAAAAGTTATGTCAGAATTTTTGCCTTTCTTGCTTGTGTTTAGACTAATGGATGCTGAACTACGAAAGTTCTCTCTGATCTCAGATAAGGAGCAAGTTGGTTGAAGTTTTGGCAAGCCATAAATTAGTTATAATGTTCTGAGGAGTGTCTTAACTGATTGCGCTGCTGCTTTTTTCTTTCTTCTACCATTCCAACTCTTATTTAAAAAGAGAATAAATTGTTTTTATGGGAAGGAGAACCAGTCACACTTAAATCAAGTGGGTGGGGGAAATGTGAGACCATTTTTACTTTACTGAAGAGAAAAAGGTTTTCAGGTGTAATATGACTCTTGCATCATTAGAGGAAAGACTGCAACAGCAGGTGGGACATCCATATGTAGTTTGAATTACGTGTTAGAAATTCAATATGTGGCTTTAGTTTCTTGTGTTAAGGCACTCTACCTCTTTGGAGGTAATTTGTTCATTACATAATCTTCAAAAGGTTGCTAGTTTTCCATGTTTCCTGTTTTGAAATGCTCGATCAGTAACAAAATCTCCTTTCATAGCGCTAATGAATCCAAAGCTGTAATTAGTTGTTCCATGGGATATTTTCACCTTTAAGCTGAAAAAGTAGAAGTATTTGATAAAAACGGCAGGAAAACTCTTTAGAGATTACTGTGGATATTACTTGTCTCGGCTGCTTTCTGGAACTTGGCCAGTAGTAGCTGTTTTTCTTACTGAAGCAGAACTTTTCCTTCCCTCGGTGCTAATGTTTGGTCTTTCTGATAATGTGTATCATCATAGGTGGAAGTAAGAGAGCTAAAATGTGCATAATGAGAAGGACTCTCTGAAGAATTTTTTTAAAGAAAAGTTACAATTGCCTAAGCTGTAACACTTAAGTAAATACTTCACAAGTGTCTCTTGTGAGGGGGCTGGCTAGATGACTTTAGTAATACAGGCAGAAATACAGCTGAAATAGCAAACAACAAAAAAACATATTACTGAAATACTCAGAGTAAGGAATGTTTCATATCAGTAGCAGAAAAAATAAAAGCTGTTCAGAAAAAATACCCTGTTCTGTTGCTGGTAAATTTTCTGAAGACCTCATTCTAAAAATGAAAGTTACTTACTTATCTTGGTCTTTGTTGCATTTACAGCATCTCAAAGCTACATTTGCAGCAAGAAGCCTGTAAATCAGCACTACGAATACCACGCTGAACTTTAATATTATTAGTATGATTCACGAGAAAAGAATTCTAATGAAACTGTTCTGAGCATTGAGTTGCTTAATGGTGTTGTTAAAACCTATATGCAGGAAAAAAACCTCTCTAAACAGCTTATTTTTCTCTGTTTGTTTCAACAGCATAGAATGACTATATAAAAGTATTCAACCAAAAGCTATCTGAGATTTCAGGTAAACTGATTAGTTTTTTCAGGTAAACAGATTTGCTAACAATTTTTTTTTTCTTTTTTTCCTTTTCTTTTTTTTTCCTGGCTTCAAGGAATCCTAGAATGTAGTTTCCCTTTCTCTAGAAAAATAATAATGCACTTGAGACGTTTTTTTAGGTCAAGTGCTTATGGGTGTCTATGATTTGATGAGATTGCTCTGTGAAAAAGTAGAATGAAATCTGGGTTCACAAGGGAACATTTTTTGAACAATGGATAGGCTTTCTGGCCTATTGGACTGGATTTATCAGTGAGGGGAGACCTCATTACTTTCTATAACTACCTGAAGGGAAGTTACTGTGAGCTGGGAGTTGTCCTCTTCTCTTGTGTAACTGTTGATAGGACTAGAGGGAATGGTTTCAAGCTGCACCAGGGGAGATTTAGGCTGGATGGTAGGAAATACTACTTCTCTGAAGGAGTAGTCAGGCAGTGGAATGGGCTGCCTAGGGAGGTGGTGGAGTCACTGATTCTGGAGGTGTTCAAGGAACACTTGGAGATTATGTTGAGGGATGTGGTTTAGTGAGAACTATTGGTGATGGGTGGATGGTTGGACTGGATGATCTTGTAGGTCTGTTCCAACCTTGGCAGTTCTGTGATTCTGTGAACATGCTGCGCAAGGGCTGTAGTGAAAGCAAGGCAACTCACATAATTACTTCCTTTCAATGGGATACTATGACTGTAATGTGTGCTATGCTTTGTCTCTCTCTTCCTTGCAGCATATTCTTCCTCCTGTGTCTAGTACCTGACTGAATCTGTCTGTATCTAACAAATCTGTTTTCTTATAATGTGATTCCAACACTAATTAGTATTTGATGCCTTTGTAAAACTCCTACAGCAACTGGTACAGCAACTGGTACAGACTTTTTAAACAACCACCATTCTAATTTCCTGGATGATCTCAAATAATTTCAAATATGAGATTCTCTTACAATACTCTGTATTCACCTCACTGAAATAAAATACTGTGATTATTCTTTCTTTGGTTGTTTGTATCCTGAAGTCTTTGGTGTCCCATTAGAAAATACTGATGCCACTCTTCAGTTGATTGGCAGGGATATATATATTTTTTCCAAGCAATTATGCAGTTGCCCTTACACTCGACCATGTAATCTCTCTTGTAGTGATGCAGTGTTTGAATTGCCTGTGGATTGTATGAGCAGAAAAGCACAATGAATCTTATGAAATTTTAATTAAAATAATGGGTCTTAACTTCATGGATGTGGATATAAGTTTTACCACTGATAGGAAGAACAAGTTTCAGCCTGGCTCCCATTGCTCATGTGAGAGCTTTTGAAGCCCCAGAAGAGTTGTTTGTTTTCCCTGCACCATCGCAATTGCTAGAGCAAACACAGGAGCACCCTTGACAATGGGTGGCCAGGGTGGGTGGGCCTCCCTTTTCTATAGAGTTACTCCCTTTCTCTATAGCAGCCTATGTTTGTACTAGATCAAAACCAAATTTCCACTTACAGAAGTGTGGTATCAAAGTTTTGCCAAAGTCTTTTGAATATCTGTTGATCTGTGGTTCACCTGGTGGTGGTTAGGCATCGACCCTTAAGTAAAGCATTCCCAGCCAAAAATGAAGCATGTGGCAAAGAAGTTTAGAGCTGGTATAGGTACACCACTTACCCTAAAAGTAAAAGCAAAACTGACAGGTGTTTTTTAAAAATTCATGTGACCAATGTAACAGTATCTGTAAAAAGGATTTGCCAACTTAATATAGTTTCCAACAATGAAATATGACACATTATGGAAAGGAAATGCACCACTGTACCACCAATAGCATTGACGTTTGCACGCTTTTCCTTTTAAAACTGAACAGTGGGAGAAGACTTACAGTAACTTCACCAGGTCCTGTGTAGGATTCTTTATTTGCTTTTGTTTGTATTAAATTGCCTTTTATTTAATTTCCAGCTTCTGTCAGGTTAGACAGATTATCACAACCTCTTGTTTGTTCCTCAAAATAAAAACTAATACTGCTTATGGATCCATTTAAATGGGTTGTTTACGTGTTACTTTCTTCTACAAAAATAATTGTAATAACTGAAAGGTAATAATTTGTGTACGTGAGATGCATAGCAAGGGTTGCCTTCAGACTCTTACCAATTCCAGCAAAACAAACTGGTACAAACCGCCACTACCGTGTGCTGACTCAGTGACAGCTTTTATGTGTGTCTTGTGTCTGACGGGAAGATATATTACTCATCTTCTTTAATACCCTTTCTTGGGGACTGTTTCAAAGCATACAAAGCATGCATGAGGCCCCACAGCCTGCTGACTCCACTGCAAAGTTATTTTACATCTAGTAAGTTCCAGGATAGTGTCTGCTTTCCAAATAATGCTGTACTTTACTGATGGTACTTGAAAACATAAGTTAGAGTCATGGTGCCAAGTTATTCTGAAATTTTCACTTTAAGATTTCTCTTCACTTGCACTGTAAGTAGAGCTGTTGTGTGCCTTGCAGGAAGGAAAAAGACTCACTGAGGAATCTAGTTCCATGGCAAGAAACTTTCTGTGAGCTTGCAGTGAAAGCGTCCTTACTCCTTTCAAGCTTGCTGTTCCAGCATGATAAAATGTTGTCTACATGTGCTTTTGTCTTGTTGGGCTGTTCTGGAAGCATCTGGAGGTTTTTCTGCTGAAAAAGATGACTGAGTTGGCAGCCCCACCATTCCCAGGATCCCCTTTGTGCCCCCTCACCTCTGGGAGTGCCAAGGAAGCTCTGGGACTTCTTCAGGCAAGCCATGAGGCATGTGTTGAAGTCTTACCTTAGAGCAAGTTGGATTGCAGCACCCATGGGATCTCAGGAAGAGAACCTGCTTTAGCAGGGGGTTGGAATAGGTGATCTCCAGTGGTCTTTTCCAACCCCTACTGTTCTGTGACACAATTCTGTAACTGTTACAGATGTGCATGTGAACATTTATGTTTTTGTGAAACTTGAGTCAGCTCTGAGGTTCTGAGATTCCTTTTTTCAGGCAACAGTGACGTTCCAATATGTGCCTTATATACGCTGTTAAAGTTGGGCATCCTTTGTACAATTTCCCTTTTCAAATATGACAACAAAGTAAAAGCTAGAAAGATTAGCTGAGGTGAAGAGCCATTGTGTTTTCATTCAGGGGCCATCTCAGTTCTCCTTTTGTATCTGATGCTGGCCTTGGAGTATTTGCTGTACTCGTGTCCTGGACTCAAATTATTTCCAACTTATTAATAGTTTCACAAATGCATTTAACAGTGAACTGCCTATGTGCATGCTCTTTTTGGTTACATTTAACAAGCAGATGGTTGGTGCATTAACAAAATGTGGATGCTGTTAACTCTTGCAGAATCACATCTCTATGGTTCTCTAAATGTCCTTGTCAGAACTGTACAGAGCACAGAGCAGTGGATATGTGCTTAATAGAGGAAGGAATTATCAGAGCGAAATTAAATCTTTTTGTATTTTGGAAGGGAAGAAAGAGGTTTGAAAAGCACGACTTGAATCTCTTCCTGGGTAGAAGACACTTGTGTGGTGGCGTTTAGTAAGAAACTCCTTTTCCCACGAGGGAAAAGGAAAGAGACATTAGAGATTCGTTTAAGTTACTTGACTGATATGGCAAACGGTCTCTTCAGAGAGATTTCTCAACTGAAAAAAATTACCTGTTCACTGCAAATGATTTTGTTTTGCTGTAGGGTTTATTTAATTTCTAGTGGAGGGCAGAGAAGATCAGGCAGGCCAAATTAGTGTTTTATTTTACAATTAAACTCTTTTATGATTATTTTAGTGGTTTTTTAAAATCTCAGCACTGGGGAAGTTCACTCCATCAAAATGTATGTTTTAGATGATGAAAACCATGCTCGTCCAATGATGTTGCTTCTTCTCATCAACGAATGAGAGACGCAAGTGTAGGATATATACAGCCAGACCTTTCTGCATGTGGCTACCATCTGCGTGAGCCAGATTACTCCCTATGAATCAGGCTTACAATATGCGTGCTCTCTGTTTTGTATAAAGATCTGCTCCCAAGTTGTTTAGAGTCATCCTTTCTCACTCTCCATTTAATCTTTTCTCTGGCAAATCTCCCATAGACCTCATCTGGATTCTTGCCTGATTAAGGACTAAAAGCTTGACCCTGTGAGATAATAAAAACCCCACCATCCCCACAAGGATCCACAGATTTCAATGGGAGTTGAAGGCAGTATGTGCTGCTTAAGTGTTCAGCGTATATGCTAGGTTTAAGGTAATGATTTCAGCACTTGGCTGGGTTACAGTACACATACTTACTGGCCCTAACTTGATTTAGCTGCAAGTATATTGCCATTATTTTAATCCTCCGTGGAAAGGAAAACACTTGTTCTTTCTGTAGATTTTGTGGCTTATTCAGAATGAATTTTCATTTTCTGAATGTGTATGTTGAGATGTTCCTCAGCAGAAAATTCCAGTTTATTGGTATAGTTCTCTTGGAGCTGTTTTCCTAAAAGCAGGATCCAAGAGCGCAGATTTCCTTTGTGAAGTTGAGGCCATTAAATTCTAAGATTTAGGAAGGGTTGTAACTTCAACTCTTACAGCACACAGCCTTCCAAAATGATTCAGTGTTTCCTTAAAAGATTCCGGTATCTCCACGTTTTTGTGGAAAAACAAAAGAACACAAAGCTAATTATCACATCCCGGAAGCAAACACATTACAGCATTAGGCTATATTATAAGATAACGAATGCAACTGACCTTCAGCTGTTTTTCAACTTGATTTTGATAGCGTGTACTACCCCAAAAAAGGACATTTCATTATAAAAGAAAAACAAAACCCCCAAGGAACCTCATGGTTCAGAACAGGGAAAGAAATATTGAAATTTACACACAATCTTAATTAGTTTTTAATTTTGAAAAAGAATATGATGCAGCTTACATCACATAACTTGATGTAAGAAAAAATAGTTTTTAATATTGTAATACTGCTCATAGCTTTGAGTTCTACTGCACTAGGCATAACAAGGGGCCTGAAACTCAGTATTAAGATGGAGAGAGAATCCTTAAGACAGAAGTTTCTTGAGTTGAATACTACAGTAAAGATTCAGGATGCTTCCTATGCTTTTTTTTTTCTTTTTTTTTTTTAATTATTTTTTTTTGTTTTTTTGTGGTGCATATAATCATTTTTATTCTTCAAATCCTATAATTGGTTTCATATGATGTTTATGGTGCTGGTTTATAATTCAGTAGTCTCTGGTCAAACAAGATAAACCTTGTCTGTTAAAACACATCATGCTTGTTGCTTTCCTGCAGTGTGGGCTTCTATTCTAGTGACCTGGTGAGACATGATAATTATGCAGATAGGAATAGCTGTGCTTGGATGCTTGCAGATCAAGAGACAGAATGAATATCCTTTTGCTAAGGTCCAAGTGATGCCTGCCCAAAGAGATTGGAAAAAAGTAGAAAACAAAGACTGGTAAAGGTACTTGTGAACATGTAGCAGGATGTGCTTGATGATATGAACCAATAAATTTGTGTTCACTAACTTTTGTTATAGTTGCTCAAGGAAGTAAATGGAGGATTTGAGTGGGAAGAAAAGAAGGGAGAAGTTTGGAAGAGGTAACTGTTGAGCAATAACTTCCCAGTTCAGTTCTTCCTTAAATCTCACTGACACTTTAATTTCAGTAGAGTTTAGTGAGTCGGTTGCTTCCCATTGTTGTGGTTTTGTTCTTTGTGGCTGCACTGCTATGTTCAAAGTAGAAGATGAGGCAGAGCCTGTGACTTGCAAACTCTGGCCAGGAGTTGTATGGTTACATATTCACATCTTCAGTTTCTCTTCCATGAGGCCTGTTTTTGGCTTGTGGTTTTGTTTTTTTTTTAATTTTTTTTTTTAATTTTTAATTTTTTTATTTTTTAAGTAAGACTTGATTGACTGTTAAGTGGTGTTTTTCACATAAAGCAGTCAAAGAGAGCATGCTGTGTTAGGTAAACAGAGTTAATTTGAGCTGTCATTTAAAAGCCACTGAGTGGCAAACTCACCCTTTGAACTGCTAAATTTCTTCTGCCTTATAAATTAATGGTAATAATGTTAACAGATTGTAAAGGGGAAAATATGGCCATCTTGTCATGCTAGTGCAAACTATTTGTCTCACACGTGAAGTTGCTCTTTAAATGGTAGTTACGTATTTAGAAAACCTGCATTTATTTTGTCAGGATGAAACATTTCAAAAGTTTCAGATTCCTGAATCACTGAAAGAAAGCACTCTGAAAGAAGCTTCTTGTAGGCTTGTAGATTGACCTGACATTTTTGGTTCAGAGCATCTTGTTTTTAAGATAACTTCATGGTAATTATGGCAATGTTGAATTCTGGTGAAATGGCTTATGGACTAGGGGAGGGTTGGTTGTTTTTCATATGTGTGTGTTAGCTTAGGAACTGTGTTTAATATGTAACATCATATGGAACATTTTACAGAGTCTGTTGTCAGAGTGTGGTGCAAGCACTGAGCTTGTTCAGGTATTACTGCTGTGACTCCTGCCAGCCCCTTGGTGTGAAGCATCAGAAGAGGGATTTCTAAGGCCACTTGACCTCTGTGCTTGTATTCCACTCATCCTGTTGAGTCAGCCTTACTAGAGGACAAGGTTCAACTTTTTCCCGTTCTGGAAGGAAAAAACAAAGGCAGTTTCTACTTTACTTAGCCATGACCCAAAGACAGTTGGCTTTAAGAGCAGATCTACTTAATTGTCTGAATGTTGACAGTTTTATAAAAGCAACAGCAGAATATCAGAAAAAAAAACCCATGCATTTGATATTATACCAAGCAAACTGTATCAAATCATCTTACACTGTAAAAATGAAGAGTGGAAATGGATGTGACTTTAGTCATTCTAATTCTGTGCTGATGATTGAGACTTTCTGGTCTGTGTGTGCTGGCTCTGACCAACTGCCTCTGTGTGCTACAGCCTGGTGTCTGTGCTGCCAGTACCTGGCAGCTGGTGGTCACTTTAGCAGTGACCTAGCAGTGATGCTACAGGCATTCAGGCAGAAAGTATTCAGACACTAAGATGCAGGCGATGTGTAGATACAGAGATGTGTGGTAGTTTTAAAATCTGTGTCATCTCAAAATCATGCATTTTGTCATATTTGAAACTGCTGTAACAGTAATGTGGTAATTATTAAAATCTGTGAAACAAACAGGGTTAACTCATGTTCTGTTGAATCAGAACAGTGATTGTAACTGTCTGATCCTCATTTTTAGCTTATTTTTAACAGAACCCACCCCCTTCCCACCACCCTGAAAGCTGCTTGTAGAACCAGATTTGATTAGAGGGTGATGAGACAAAGGGATCTGACAGTGCCTTCAGTCTCCTCAAAAAATTGACTGAATACAGTGTGTTAGGTTACTTCTACAAGAGTAAGTAGTTCTGTGGTATCAGAAGGACTGTGCCATGGGATCTGAAATATCTGAATGGCTAAAGTTACAAAATATTCATTTACTAGAGGACTAAAATTGTTCCAGCTTCAGACTTCTCCCACTTCTGGTCTGTTACTGCTACATCTAAGATGATTTTTGCAATGTAGCTGCAAGCTGTTTCCAGGACCTTAATTCAGGAAATGAGGAGGAGAAGGGTCATGCTGAAAGGTGCTATGGTTACCTCTGATGGAGGCAGCAGCCCCAGCCTCGCTGTCTGTCTGAGATGCTAACAGTGGGCTTGCAGGAAGGCTGGGGAAGGAAGCAGTAGCGGCCTTGGCTCATGACTACAGTGTCCTGCCATCATAAAGGGTGGGTTTAGTAATACTGGAGAAAGTGTGCAACATCACTTCAGGAAAAGCTTTCATGCTCAAAATCAGAAGTCTCCTGTGTGCTTTTAAAAGTGGGACAAACACCATCGCATGACTTAAGTTTGACTTCTCTCATTTCCACTATGTTTTTATTCAAAATATTTATTCTCCAAAGCCGTCACATCGATATTATATATCTTAGCAATCCTTTGCATGAAGCTTGTTTATTAATCAAGGCATGTGCTAAACTGTGGTTTCACTGGTTTTGCATTCCTCTACTGGTAGCTATGTATGTACAGGTTTGTCAGATCCGCCATCGTGAGTGACTTAATCATTGGAGTCTGTCCCTGTCATCCCATGCAAATGGAAGAGCATCCTGTGTACATGAGGTGCAGAGCCTTCCTCACTTTATCTGTACCTGGATGCCAAGCCCAGCATTTGCCATTTACCAACCAGCTGTCCTCCACCAGGGCCTGTGCTTCCTGGTATGGCTCAGCTCATACCTCTGCTCCAGTTCACAGTGCCCAGCTGCTGCATCTGCCTCTATCTTCACCCTGTTGTGCAACCAAGCTGCTGTGCTTCTGCCCTCACCTGCCCATGGGATGTGTGGTGCAAGGGCTCCCATGTCCAGGGCACAGAGAGATGTTGCTATTTCTGCAGACAGTTTTTGTTTGTTTGTTTGTTTTTAGTGTCCGTCTTCTGAATTTTCTCCTCCAGAAGATATGTAATAGATTTTCAAATTTCAAGCACTAATTAAGAGCAGTTATAAAAGATGACAATTACTGGACAGCACGTGCAAGCACATACCCTATTTTTCAGCACTAAAATTGTGTGAGGGTCATCCTTTTAAGTGGTTTTCTGAAGTTTGTTGTTTTATGTGCTTTTAAATATAGTAAGCCAAATCCCTGCTGCTGTCTTGAAGAGTTTTCATGGTTTTGCTGATCTGTGTGGGCCATCATGGCTGCAACCAGCCAACACAGTTTGTGCTCACATGGTTAAAAATGATGACCATAGGAATTAGCATGCAGTGGTAAGCAGCATGGGTAAGAGCTATTGCTGTGGTAACTTTAAGGTTGTTTGTGTCTCTGCTTTAATGGTGCTTCTGTTTTAAACAGAAAATGCAGCTGCACATTTCAGTAGACCTTTTTTTTTGTTGTTGTTTTTGCAATGGTTTGCTTGTTTTGTTGAGGGTTAAAATCTTTTTGTATCTGACCTTGTCCCATAGGAGGAAATTGAGCTTTGCTTTTGGTGGTATTTAAAGCCCTATTTTAAAGGTTCTAGTCTGTGGACTTTGGAGAACAAGAGGAAAAAGAACTTTCAAAGATGTTACCTGATGCTGTTCTTTATAAATGTTGTCAGATGCCCACAGAACTGTTTTAATGTAGAAGCTTACTATTTAGCTTAAGATATCTAAGTGTGTGTGTGATTTATGGTATTATGTGCATTTATTAAGAAGCTTGAAAGCTAAGGTAATAAGGGGCTTTAATTATTTTAAACTAAAATGTCACTGTGGAAGAGAGTGTTGAGGAAAAACCGACATACATGGAAACAGAAGATAAATACTTCCAAGCACCCAAGTTAGATCTGTTGTTCACCATACTCTAGAATTTGTTTGCATATATTTTTCTTTGCTCTAAGCTGGTTGGTTGGGATGGTTTCAAAGGTTTTTAGAATACGGAGAAGCTAAAATAGGATAAAGAAAATGTAGTTACCCAGATCACCTAAGAGCTGAGCTATCAGTAACCTGTGGACCTTGGCTGCAAGAGAGCTGCTCTGTTACGTTTATAGCACTTGCTGAAGATTCAGATGCAGTGTGAACCAGCTCAACTAGCATGAAATGGCACCAGTGTGGTCCATCCCCCTTGTCTGAGCTGTCTGGAACTCAGAGAAACGCTTGCCAGCATTTAGCTTTCTGGCATTTGTGTGGATGCTGCGTTCCCCTGACATGACGATGCTGTCCTCAAGTCCAGGAGAAAGCAAGGGCTTTATGGGCATTCCTCAACACTGTTGTGTCCACATTTTTAGGCACAGACAGTTGAACAATTTTAGGTACAGAGTCCTTAACGAAAAACAAGCTGGAAAATGAAATCAATTGCTTAAATCTAAATAGTGTAGCAGGGCATATTCCATGACTGATTTATTTACTGATCTTTACATAGAGGCTATGCTGAGGAAGAGTACAGTTGCTCTTGTGCTTTTTTTCTTTTGTTTTGTTTTATAATATATATATTTCCCCTTCAATAGGAGAAAGAAAGTTTAAGTATTTTGAGGAGGGGAGGATTTGTTTTCCTTAAGCTCATGACATGGATCAGTTTTCAAGGTTTGTGCAGTGAGATGTTTAGTGATACTGAACATATCCTTTAAGGGTCAGCTGTAGGAATTCAGCCTTCAACTGAACTCACAGTCTTGTTATTTTTAATTAGAAATGGGCTGGTGTTCTTTAAGTTACAGAGCAGTCTTCCCCCAAGCCTGTGTGGTTTTGATTTTTTTCTTTCCTTTGGCTTCTGATGTTTCTGAGGCGCTTCTTTAATCTTCCCTGATATCTTTGAGGTGGCTCTCATCAGCCATTTGATAAAGCTCTGGACATAATGAACTCCTTTCATTGCATGGTATTATCTCTTAGACAACTGATATAGTGCTATGCATTTTTGAGGAAAAGAAGAGCTGTGTACTTAGTTCTGAATTGAAGCTGATAGGGATGAAATGTGTGACTACTTGGGTATATGAAAAACTATCACAAAAATTTTTGAAGACATTCTGATCTGAATATAAAGAGGAGAACAAAAGAAACAAAACAAAATCCTTCCTGACCTCTATAGCAAGTGAACATGTTCTATGATCGTACTATTATTATGTATTTTGATACCTTTGTCTCTACCTATTGGTGGTACCTGCAATGAGATACCAAATTATATAGATCACTGGTTCATCACAGAAAGGTAATTCCTCTGTTCCTCTCCATGGTGTAGTATCAAAGCAAGACCACAGCCCGTGGTAATGACATGAATTTTATTGTCAGTTTCTTGCATAATTCAGCATTTTTCTTTGTTTGAAAATGATTAGAACTTGTATCAGTGTACAAAGAACTGAAGTATACATTTGCAATTTAAATAGGTAACATTTTGCTGAAAAAGGGAGACTTGGAGAACTTATTTTCTTGGTTAAGCAGAGACCACTGAGGTGTGATTGAGTATTTCATGTGTGATTGTGCGTGGTATCTGATGATGCATGAATTCCTGTGTGGCTGATCATAAAAGTAAGATTCTTTTTGAAACTGACTGTATAAAATCTGGAATTCCCATCTCTGTTATGTGTAATTTACTCATTTTCAGGAATACAGTAACAATAACAGTGTGAATAGGATGGTTTTGAAGCCTGTTTTTCTCTAAGCAAGCATTTAGTCTTTATAGGTGTTTTTTCTTTCTTTCTTTTTTTTTTTTTTTTCTTTAATCTTTTGGCCCCAATAAGGGGCTGTAATGTAAACCAAGCCAAATTCTTCCTGTCGTTGTCTGATTTTAAAAAAAAAAAAAAAAAAAAAAAGTGTACTTCCATTCATTGTTTCCATGCAACTTCCTGTCCTTTATGCAGTAAGAAGGGATAAATCTGTGGCAATTTATGAGCTATCTCTGGGGAAAGAGACTTTCACAACAACAAAACCTTATGTGTTATTTGGAATAAAGAGCGAGGATTGCTAGAAATGGTTTTGTTTACAAATTTATTCATCTTTTTATAATAATGGTTCTGGAGACAACTTGATTAATTAGGGGGATAAAACTGAAGGCTACATTTGATTCTTCTATTCAGCCTGTTAAGATGTAATATTGCAGTTTGTTTTGTATCCTGATATAAGTATTGATGGAATTCATACTTTTCTGAAATACAGACATGTCTGGAGGGAAACCATGCCTCTGATTAATTTTTGCAGCTGTTGGGAAAAGGATAGGTGCTCCATGGGACCTGAGATTTATGTAAGAGTATCACCTATATTTGTATTTTAGACCAATTGCTGGAAACTTGTCTCTTTTCTGCTGCTTGAGGATAAGTACGGGAAAAACTCCGCAACCTTATCTGAAACAGTGGTGAACTACTTTGGTATGGAAAACAGAAGATGTACTTCCCAGGTTTATTTAAATGAATGTCAACACATTCATGCTGTTCTGTTTATACAGTTTAAAAGATGCTCTTATACTAGTGGCGTGTTTTCCAAATACTTGGGTGAAGGGATGAAAGAGAGGGAGAGCATGTGTGCATGAGTGCATATGCATTGAGCATGGAAAAATACCACAGAAGAGGTCCTGTAAGCAGTGTTTTGTTGCAAATCTCAGGAGAAGTTACGGCTCTGACAGTACTTTTGGTCAGGAATATGTGCTGCAGAAGTTACATAAAATGTAGCTCTTTGATAAAGCGATACTTTACATGTTGCAGTACATCTGCTTTGAAAGACTTCTTTGTTTTTTAGGTACAGATGTTTGTTTTCTAAGGTTATGTCTCATGAGCTGGAACGTCTTAAAATTGTGCTCAGCAGATGTTAAACAAAATAGACTTTTCAATCTTCGCATTTTCTATTTAATTAGCTTAATATGTGTCTTATTTAGACACCTGGAGTTTTATTTTTGTAAACAAGATACTGATGTATTGACATCAACTAGCCTTGCCTTGCTTGTACAATTATCAAAATGAGTTTTGTTTTGTAAATTTGAATGTCATTTTCATTTTTCATAAAATAGATACTTTATATATTTAGGTACTATTCTACTCTCTTAAGTAGCAGCAGTACATTGCTGCAGAAGTTGAGTTTGATTAGATAACTCACTTCTCCAATTTAATGTGTACTAATTTTACATCCTTATAAGGACAAAATGTTGTTAGGTGCATATGTTTGAAAGTGGAAGGAAGTATTTATTGCTTACAAGATGCAATTTGTAATTTTACATCAGGAAAAATGTGAGATGCATGTATGTAACACGTGAGGCTTGGTCACCTATGCTCCAACAGGGAGATGACCCTGTTATGCATAACAGAAATGTCTAGAAAAACTGCAGGAAAATAAAGGACCAAAATACATTGCAGATAATTTAGTGTGTTGATAGATTGAAATGTTGGGCCCATATGTGGAGTATATCTGGAACAGAATTGGTGATAGTGAAATGGGAATCAATTCTAGAGTAATATTTGTGGATTAAGAACACACAGAGCAAAGTTTTCATGTAGCTTTTACACTAGAAGTCAGTGTTAAGTTGGAATGTTATCTTCCAGAAGATCATTTTCTTTTCCTTTGGAGGAAGAGGGAAAGAGCAAGAGTGCGTGAAATGGAGTTACTGAAGATTAGCAGGCTTTGAGCTTTGGAATGGGGAACCTCTGTTTTTGCACATGTTTTTAATATTGTTTATGCATTTTTAACTCCATCTACAACCAAATGTTGCCATATGTATTGAATGTTTCTTAGGGATATACTTTTCTTCTCAGCTCAAGTGTTATAGCTCCCTAATTTAAATAGATACATGCCTGAGGTTTTTGAGACCCTCTACTAACTCATTTGCAGTTCTTCTTTTCTTTTGATTTTTTTTTCTTTCAAAAAATGGCCACAATTTGTCCGTGAACCTTTCCCTTGTATTTTTAAACCTTTCCCATTTGCCCTTGCAGTAATTCAGTCAAATCTAGTTCCACCAAAAATGCCTTTTTTTTTTTTTTTAAAACTTTTTTTTTCCCCTGATGAGAAGCCGATAAGAGATATGGCAGTAAATAACACTCCCTGAAAACTAAGGATGTGAAGGGAGGCTTATCAAGCCTTGTGTACAACAGCTATATTGTCTTTATGTTTTCAATACAAAGCCTCTATCTTTAATTCATTATTTATTTATTTATTATTTGTGCAACTGAATGCCAAGCCTTCCTTGGATATTTAGCAAATGAGACAGTGGTAAATGGGCCCACTTCCATGACCAGTAATTCTGTAGATCCTCAGAGGGATCTGTTGTTGAGATGGGACTCTTGTTGGTATTCATGTTATGATTCTATTAAACTTGGCAGCAATTAATTGCTTTTCAGTGTATTTTCCTAGCTCTGCTAGAGGGTTTGGGGATAAATTATGAGTTTTTTTGTAGTAGTTCCTCAGCCCTAAACATGTATCTTACGGTGTGGAAACACAATGATCTTGGACTCCCAAAAGAAGATGTGAGATTGCATATAGGAAGTTCAGGCTATATTTACGCTTGTAGATTCTTGATTGCCTCAATTCTGGCATATTTTTTGTATTAATGCTACCACAGTAAAGAATCCTTTATGAGAAAAAGGATGTACACGTGTTAACATTACTTTATAGAATACTGGCTGTATCTTTCAGAAATGAGTGGTAAAGGTTTTAGGAAGAAGTTATTAATAAGCTTGCTTGAGTGCTCTGCAATGAATTTTAAGCTTTTCAATTCCAGAGCAAATGACTTTTACTCCTCTTGTTTTTTGGAACTTTGCTGTCACTCAGAACTAGGCTTGAAGATCTCTTTCCTTCCTTCTTGTCCCAGTTGTCACCGTGACTAGTTAATATAAGAAATACCCTTAAATTAACCTTCTCCAAAAGAGCTTCTGTGGAAGTCTGGCATTTAGGCATACTGAAATCACTGCTCTGATAGCTAGCCTTCTCTAGGGCTTGCTTTTCAAAGTTAAAGTGATGAATTCTAGCAGGATCTGCAGTAATTTATATTGCTTTGTACCTGACAGCGCAGAAATCCCTGGTGTTTCTCAAGTCTGGATTTGGATTTTTTGTCTTTATTTATAATGACTGCATGTGTGTCATTGCCACATTCAAAAATTAATTAGGTTAAATCTATCGTTCTACTGAAGAGTGTTATATCCCATTGGTGTGTCTTGTATCCTCCTGTATGACATATGGGAACCATGCTAACGTGCTTTTGAACCCACAGCAGAGATTCATGTAATTTTCAGGAGCTCATCACACTTTTCAACTGACAACAATATAGAAATCTCCATGGTATTGCAACAGAATGTACGTTAGCATTTATTATTCAAATAAAATCCATCATAGCTCTGAGCTAGTCTTAAGTTGTATCATCCCACTTTGCTACTTACTGTGTACTCCCCTATGTTGTATTCACTCCCTTTTCCTCTTCTTTCCTAGAACACATGTTACTCATTAGTAACATGGATGATATGGGAAACAAGAATGCTGAAATTGTACTGAATACATTCCAGATGTTCATATCAAACGAGGTTGGATCTGTGTTAAGATTTTCTTATTAATTGGAAGTAGAAAGTAATAAAGCACAGAATAGTTCTCTAAAATTCTATATTCACTAACATTTGCCATTGTAAAGCACATTTGCAGTAATTAGTTTGTACAAAAAAACCTAACCTGATTTCCTTCTTCAAAAGACTTTGCAGGCATTAAACAATTAATATGTAATTGTTATAAGAGCCAGGATTTGCTAGCTAAATGCATTCATTGAATGAATACATAGTCCAAATCCATAATAGTGAAACAAAAGCCGAACACTGACTGCACGTTACACATTTGTACTCTCAGTAGAAGGAGTGAATCCTGAAGGCTTGTTGCCACACAAACTGGAGCAATGTGGTTTTGTTTAGGCTTTCAGACACAAGCAAATATTGCAGAGGTGATAAACAGTTTAGTCGTGTCATAGAATGGGCTTGCTGGTTGTTTTTGGGTTTTTTTTGTTTTTTTTTTTTTCCCCTCAGAGTTGTAAATATACACTTTGTAGTATTTAAAGTACCTAGAAGTAGCTTTCTAGCCACAGGAAGGTGTTGTGGCAGGAAGACGGATGGAAGATCATCAGGAGGAGTCTGAGAAGAGCCAAGAAGAGAGACAGCAGTTAATTTAGAGAAAGGAGAGCTCCTGCTAGAGTGACAGTGCCTTGGAGTGGCACGAGACAAGACCTGTACGTGCAGTAGGTAGTGCTGGAAAGAAATATTACTGAGTGGTGAGTAAGTAGCTCAGATGGCACTGGGGCGTGTGTAATGTAAAGAGACTAAAATAAAGCATAAATGGAGAGAAGCTGGCAGAAAGAACTGGCTCACAGTATGTACAGACTGAGTGTTGGTGGACTTTGTGGTGGACTCCTAGGAAGAGTGTGCACCTGGGACATTGCTACACAGAAACCTATGCAAAGCTTGGCAGAAATGCAACATCTAGTGTGAGCCTCTGTTACTTAGCCCACCGTAAATTCCTGTGTTTGGGTAATCTGACAGTGTATGCGGTTGGAATACAGTGGAACTAGCCTTCACTAGCTATTCTGATCTCCAGCTCAACTTTCAGGGACTGCATTTTAGTAACTAACTAAAATGAACTGAAAACAACTCTGTCAGAAGAAATAACTCCCCTTTGCCCCATCTCCTTCCCCAAAATGTTGGTTTCTTACACAGAGCTGCTCAGAAGAGCTGTGATTTAAGGGAATGGTGTACAGAGCTGACAGAAGTCACAGTGAATCAAAGAGAAAACGTTGACATGTGCACATAGTGGCAGCACTGGGAGTGTAGTTGCTCAAGGATGCAAAGAGGAAAGGAGTAGAACATGCAAGAAAGGAAGGAGATCATTTTGGGGCCTGGAGATAGGGTGGGTGCTGTGTTGCAGTGATGGTGGGTTGTTCAGTGTTGGACATGCAGCTTGTCTGCCATGCATCAAGGCCTGCCCTGTGCTGGCAGGCCTGAAGCCAGCTCGTGTGCAGGAGTCAAGGGGCCATGCTCGTGTGGCCAGGGACCTATGGCAGCCAGCCCTGCAAGGCCTGGTACGCTGCTTGGGTGTGCTGCCAGCAGGGTTACATGCGTTCTGCAGGATTGCTGGCCCACCTCCAGCTTGGTTGGATAGCAGGCAGTGTGGGCATGCCTCCGTCTGCCTGTCATTGTGTAGATAAGCCTTGCTGCACGTGGTTATGCAGGATGTGAACTGCTACTCCCTCTGTGAGTGTTTCCATTTTGCAAAGAGAGCAGCCTGCCATACAGAGCACTTGGCTAGCATGTGCCTGGGGGTGCCAGGGTGGCAAGGACAGTACAGAAAGCTCAGGACTGTGTAAATTCACACCCAAACTTACTGGTCACTGTCATTTTCTTGTAGATGAGCCTTACAGAGATGGGGAAAAATCCACCTAACTTCCTCTAGTGTGGCAAACATGTATCAAATAAAGACCAGCTGGAGGGGAGGGTTGATATGTGTACTGCATGGAAACAGGTAGTCAGGAGGGGATCAAGTGCCGGGGGGAGATATTGGCTCTCTCTCCTGAACCTCTGCTAAGTAAAGTGTATGTTTTTTGTCAGCAGCTCCATTTCCATTCTGTTCCAAGTCTTATGGCTTTTTATTTCTGTGCCAGACTTTCTGATCGCTCCTTTACATAGAGGCTGCTATCTTGCCCCATACTTTTCTGGAACCTCACCCCCATAGTGCTATTTCTTTTTTGGTGTGTGTTTATATTTGTGTAAGTTTTTTCTTTCCCTGACTTTTTTTTCTCTGTTATGGTATAATCATCTTTACAAATATCGACTCCACTCTGGTTTGCAAGAAATGCAATTCAACACACAGCTCTTGTTGTGTCAGTTCTTGGCTCTCAGTTTGTTCCCTATCCAAAAAAATGCACGTATTTGGAAATTCTTTTTATGTGCAGATTATGTAATAATTTGTTCTGCTGCAGGACTTGCCTGTCAGTGGTTGGGCTAATTGTTCTGCACTTGTACATCAGGAAAATGAGCCCTTGCTGCTGGTAGTATTTTTATTGCAAATTCTGAATGTTTCTTCAACTGCTACAAAAGGAAAAAGTATCAAATTTTATTTTATTTTATTTTACTTTTTTTTTTAAACTGAGTCATTTCTTGGACTGCTCTCATCTCACATGCATGTTCTTAAAAAGGAGTTAAAAGATAAACCTGCAATCCCCCACACAGCCAGTCAGTGTTAATACCAAGCTCCTCATACAGAGAGCAGGAAGTTTGTTTATCTTCTGCATCCCAAGCACAGGCATGTGTAATTTATGCCTGCAGCACTGCCTTTAACAACTGCTCCCATTCTTTGGGAGCTGGCAGGATACATAGCATGCACCAGTGGGTCTCAGGAGCAGCTCCTTCTGCAGGACAAGGCATGCATAACCCAAGGCACTGTGGAAGTATTATCGTTCTCAGTGGCCTTGTTTTTTCTATAAAATGTCTGTTTTAAGATGGGTTTGACTTTAAATGGCCAGTTTCTACCTGTATCTTGAGTGAACTGTCTTTTTAACCAGCAAAGTGTAGGTCAGTCTTAATATAACTAAACATGTGCACCCAGGTCAAATAATCTCTAGTGCTAGCTAGATTGCTGGATGTAGATTTCACAAAAACAGAAAAAGCTCTGCGATTTGATCGTTTAAGCATTTTCTTTCACTGTGAACTTTTTATTAATATTATTAATAATATATATATATTTAAAGAAATATTTTAATTGTAGTTATATGCCAGCCAGAGAAATCAGGATTCTGTTTTGTGGTTCTCCTTTATATGGTGGAGCATTTCAACGGACCGGTTTCTCTAATTCTTAACTAACTGACTGTGGTGCAAATTAGGAGTTAAGTCAATTGCTGTTCTCCTGTGACCTCCTGAATCCAAAACATACTGTATCTGTTACTGTCAGGGGTAGGTTTGAGCCATTTTGGAAAAGCAAGACTGCTTTTCATAAATATTTGTCTTGCTTTAGTTTCCTGAGATATAGTTCAAATGTAAACTTGTCCGTATGTTTCAGCTTTTGCTCTATTTGTATCACATCACACTGTCTCACGTACTATATGAGAGTATGGCACTGCATCATGCTCTGGTGATTATTTAAAAGGGCGTACACTCTGTTTTGGACTAGATATCTCTTATCAGTGTAGATAATTGCTGTCAGACATAAAATAGACTCAGTAAACAAACATTTCATCTTATCATGTGATAAACATCTGTTTTGTCCAATGTATTTGAATGACATTCACCATAAATCAGCAGTGCTTCAAAAGCAACAAATGCAACTTGCCCAAATCCTTCCTGCTGGGATTACATTATAGTAGAGATTAATTTTTCATTGTTATATATACATAGTTGCATTTTTTAGTGTTTGGAGATAACAATGTTTGACATAAGCAAATAATTCATATCTAAGACTAACCAATTCCTCCTAACCACCCTAACTGCTCTTTTTCTCCCTCAGGGTATTTTAAATTTAGACTTTCAGAGAGAGAAATAAATTAGCAATTTTGCATACTTAGGAGAATATGCTAAATTAAAATTTGTTCATAATGTAGATAATGAACATGATGTTTCTGTTTGTGTTCCCATTGGTTTTGTGACCAAAAGGGACTTGATTATTTGACAGATGTAATTTATGAACTGCTTTTTTCTCTAAATGTTATGCATCCGTCTCTTTCTCTGCAGGTCCTGTGCCAAGGAGTGAGTGTGTGCTATCCCCTGTTAACAGTTCGCACCCAGTCCATGCCTTGTTGGAGAGTTTCACAGTCTTATCTGGCTGTGCAAGCCGAGGCACAACAGGCCTACCACAAGAGGTGCACGTCCTCAATCTCAGAAATCCTGAGGAAGGTCTTGACCATCATGAAAGAGAGGTAAAGGAGTAATTGCCTTTCTTCCAGATCCATGACTTAGAAGCTGTCTGCAAATGGTATTGTTCTAAATTTATTTCCAGAACTGTGAATATCTTGACAATACAAAGAAGCATGTGCAGTTTGCATTGGTATTATCCACATATGCTTTGCATGTCATAGGAGTAAACTACTTCCATACCCTGTAATTCTTTCCGTCACCTTTCACAACCACGAAGTATAGTTTAAAAAGTTGGTGGGGTGGGCAAAGGAAATCAGAAACAGATTGGGATCTACAAGAGGCCTTTACAGAATTGGCTGTCTTCAAAGCCGGATCATTTACCTAAATGTGTTGTAAATTAACATGAATACCTTTGGATCCTTGCCATGACCACTATAAACAAATACTATAGTTCATATTCTTTTAGCCCTGTAATACATTCTTAGTGCTTCGCTGAGTGGGGAATGTTGAGCAGATAGCAAGTGTTGCTGACTATGATAGTTCTTAAGTACAGTCCAATTACTTATTTATATACACTGCACTTGGAGAGACTGGCAAGAACTTAAACTGCTCTGGATGCAGCAGCAGGAGAAGAAAGTTTTTGATGTTAACTTCTGCAGTGCTGTTGTTTACTATCAAAACCAAGTGCTGAAGTGAAAAGAAAACATTGCATGCCACAACAGCTGAGTTTCTTAGTTCAAGTTCCTACAGTTATTACACACACAAATCCTGAGCACTGTTTCCCGTGAGAGCAGCATGTGTGTGCACAGTTAGAATTAGTGATGAAAGAACAAAGATGATGTTCCATCATATGGAAGCTTAGCAAAAGAGAGTCTAAATCTGTGCTGGCGGAACTTGTAAGTGAAATCTTTTATAGTGTGTTCAATTCAGGCAGATACTCTTGGCCATAATCAGTTTTTCCTCTGACTTCAATAGCAGCCTTGTTGGGTTTGTACTGTATTCAACTCAATGTTCAATGTATGCATCTGTGCAACTTCAGCTGTTGTATACATTTTTGGTATTTACGCTGCATGAAAGGTCTAGTGTATGATTAAGAAGGTATTTATTGTTTTATTCAGTAGGCATCTCATTGATTGCCCTTAATAAAAAAAATCAGATCAACTTCAGTTCAACTGCCATTAGATTAATAGAAAAATAATATTCTTTTCTGAGAATGATGATCAAAGATTCTATTGTTGTTATCTTAAAATTTGTAAGGCACTGGGCTGTTGTGAATGACTACACCTACCTTTTTTACAGGCAGCTTTTTAGGCATGAAAAACTGAAGTTGAAACCTGTGCAGGGTAGTTTCTTATGGAAACTAAAAGCTTTGTGTAGTTCTGCTGTGCATTTATTAGTGCCTTTCTCTGTCACTCAGGAACTTTTAAATCTATTGGCAAGTTTTAAACAGGTTTACTCTGACTTGTAGGTCTCACAAGGTAATCACAAGTTCTGTTAAATAAATGTAGAAGAGTGCCATCAATGGGGGAACCTGATGGTAGTGTTAATCCTTAGTGGTCAAAGAGTGCCTGAATGTGAGGTGAAATAGGCTAAACCTGGAGTTTGCACCTCTTAAGGGGCCAGAATGAATCAACTGCAAGGTTTAAATTTGCATGAAACTAAATTTTACTGTATTTTGATGCTCTTAGCATGAATTGCATAGCAGTGCAGTTTCTACAGTTATGCATGCACAGCATGAACTAGAGCACATACAGAGTAGGCTGCAGGCTGTGCTAATACTAATTGTCTTGACAGAATGATAGAATATTTAAATACTTGGCTTTGCATAAAAATTAGTTATTGTCTAGGAGAAGGGTACTGCACGTGCCTGTTCTAACATATTTATGTTATGAAAGAAGTTGGCCCAAACAGTCTTTTCTGTATACTTCTGTTGTATACTAAGGTGATGGGCATAGAATATATTTCACAATTTGTGGCTCTTAGTCACCTCCTCCCAGCTGTTTTCCAGTTCCAGCCCTCAGAAATCACTGCTCTGAAAATGAATGGAAAGCTACAGCAGGGCTTGCTAGTGACAGTGAAGAGCAAGAGAGCATAGGCAACTTGGAAAGACCAGATTTTACTTTTAGGACCAGCATCTGAAAACAAAACACAATTATCTTCTCCATTATTGTACAAAACAACTCCAAGTGCCCTTTTATCTTGAAGAAGAATTTCCCATCGTGTCATGTGAAATTAATTGGGTTTACTAGCTGAGGTTTTTCCTGTTGCCTGTAAATACCAATAGAAAAGATAGAGACGTTATTATAGATAGTATGCTCCAGTATAAAAATACTATTTTTTTTGACAGTATGCCAGGTAGAATCTGCAACATCAAAATCATTTAAAATAAATCACTCATTCATTCAGTCAATGGCTGAAATTCTGGTAATGTGAAATGCAAGGTCTGAAAATCTCTTAAGTGAGGGCTTTATTTAGAAGAGAAGGGGAGACTGGGCTTTGTTTTGAACCTGCCATGTGCTAGATGCTTCTGAATTATGCGTCTCTTACATCCTGGAATGAGGGTAAATCTCCTATAGCAATTTTTTTGGATTAGATTCTCTTGAAGTTTTCCTGGTTCTCTTGAATGTGCAACATACATGTTTAATTAATTTAATTTGCTTGGCACTTGTGTACAATGGACAGACAACAAACATTCACAAACTTAGGAAGGATGGCTGATGTAGGGTAAGGGTACGACAGAGGTATGTGTTCCCCTGTTACATGTGAAGACTTCTTTTATTAATGATTAATAAGGTTTGTCTACTTTTTTCTTCCCTGGAAGCAAGATTTAAAAAAAAAAAAAAAAAAAAAAAGAAGAAGAAGAAAAGCAAGACCAGAAGTGTGTGGGGTTATGTATTCTGAAATTTGCAAATCTAAATTGATAACCTGGCGCTTTCAGGTTAGGACTGACATCTCATAGATACAAGGTCATACCATGAAATGCTGCAATCGTGTCTCTGGTCTTCTAGGAATTTATATGTATTTTATGTTTTTAATCTTGGTTGATAGGATGCCTTGTTTGTTGAGACTGTCAAGACATTTTCTTCAAGAAAGAACCCCAAAAGTTTCAGTGTTTTTGAAGTATTTCTTAGAACTGTCTTTTATGGCACTTCATGTTGGCTGTGCTTTATCGTAGGAAATAGAATACGGGTGCGTGTAATAGCCACAAGTGTTTTTATTGAGCTTGGCATGAAAAATGCAAGCCTTCTTTGTTTATTTTATTTGATCAAATATTCCTGGGGAAGTGAGAGCATGTGTGCATTTCTCTACTGATCTGGGGCTCAGCTGAAAGCCAGAACTGCCAAACACTTACAGGAACTTTCTCTGTGGCTTTTGGTGTCCTTACTGCTCAAGTTTCCTAGTTTTCAGAACAGCTTGCTTTCTTGTGAGGCTATTCATTCTGAGACAGAATTGTTGTGATTCTAGCAATTTGCACCAGAAAAATGAGTATAGAAAAGCTTTCATTTTAAGATTAAAATTGCTTTTTAAACAAGTATGTTAAGTCTTAAATTAATGTGAATATATTTTTATTCTTTTAAGAATATCAACTGACATTATTTTATTCAATGCCTGTTTAGTTTCCCTGATCTGCTTCAGGCACGCAGTCACAACTGAAATAGTTAAAGGCGGAGCAGGGGAATGTAAAATTATCCTCATGTGGGTACTTAGGATTTGAATACATGTGACTACACAGAATCAGAATTCCTGGCAACAGATTCACTATTGTTTTCTTGACATCCTCATCCTCCATAGCTTTTAAGATGTTATGCCTGATACAGATGTTTAACATGTGTTATGTGAAATGAAGGCAGGAAAAGCAAGGAATTGTCTTTATTTTTATAATTGTGCTAAACACTTCTGAGACTGTAATAATCTTCTCAGTGTTGTTTGACAACAAATTCATAATAATTTATTCTTTTCCTTTGTGAGCAAACCTGATGCTAAAATGCATGTTAGTTCAGTAATTATTATAGTTGGGCTCTTAGTAGGGAAGTACCTTCAGCTTCCCGAGCTGGCCCACTTAAAGCCATGAAATAATGGGCAAAATTGTTGAAGTCCAGCACTGTGGTATTTTCTGAGAATTTGGAGAGTTGTAAAAATGGCACAGGAAGAGACACTGAAATGGTCACCTGTTAACGTTTTTTGCATCCAGACTTTTGTTGGAGCATCCTGAATTTAGGATAGATCTGTATTGGAACGATTTCATATTTTAGGACTTTGAAGATCCTGGATCATTTTACTTACATTTCTGTGCATTTGTTAGATTTCCCCATGCATTTATTTAAACAACTTTCAGAAGTTTATTTTAACAGTTTTTCTCAACACAATAGGAATACAGCTATATTTTTGAGCTGTGCATTTCCATATGCCAGTTGCCGCATTAGCACTTGTCCATAAAGTGTATGCGCCTAAAATTAATGAACAACTGGGTGTCCAAGCTTTAAATGGTTTTAAACTTTCATATATTCTAGTGGCTTATAGCAATGCTTATGTTACTTGATAAAATGGATGTGGAGTCTGAATAAATCTGTCTTTGGTATTTTGTCACCTTTACAGCAGAAGTTATTTGTCTGCTTCTTCCTTTGTCCTGTGAGGCGGTGATCTTGCAGAAAGGTGTGCATGTGTTATAACCTGGTAGAATTCTACTTCCAACTATGGGAAGTCTCTGCAGAAACAGCATGGCAGATGTTATTTTGGCATTATAACTTCCATGCCAATTCTCTTAATTTCAAGTGTTCGGATAATCACCTTGTTCCCTTTTTCACACTTCCTCTTGATTGTACTTGTTAACTTTCATTTCTCTCCCTGCATATTTTATAGATTGTTATTCTTTCTGTCCTTTGGGTTTTAGGTTTTATTTGTATGATTTTCAGAGCAAGGTTTCTTAGATTACTGAGATTGCACAGCAGTGTTCCGTGGCTGGATTGGTGGAAATGTTTGTTTCATGCTCAGTCATGCAGAGGTCTGGGGGCTGCCTTGAGAAAGGGCTCTAGTAAAGGGGGTTCACTTTGAGTGTGGTTAGACGTGCAAAACTCCTGCACCCAGGCCTTGAATTCTTGGCAACAACATAGGAAGGGAGTTCAAAGTTTGTTATTTGACAGTGTAGTCAGTGAAGTTTTGTTACTCAATCATTTCTTTTATTTCCGTTTATGCTTATTTCTTCCTCTAAACATGCATTTTTTGAAAACAGGTTTTGATTTAGTGACAATCAAATGTCAGTTTGAGGTGTTCTAGTCTTAGAGTCTGAGACGCAGTAAAAATAAAATGAGCTTCTTTTTCTACTGTGCTTATTAGTGCTGAGCTCTCAGTATCAACATGACAAAATGCTCTGAAACTGACCAAAAAATGGGTTGGTTTTATTTGTATTTTTGAAACACTTGGCAGCATGGACTTAAAACCTTTCTGGCAACCTCTTTTTCCTAACTCAATTATCATCTGTCCTCTTTCAAATTGAAAGAATTGGATTATTATCCTATGCACTACTGAAACTCATAATGAATAGAGAGGCACAGATATAAAAAGTTGTTTTACTTCTGTGAGATTAAACTAGACCACAGTTTTCACTGTCACCATTAATGCTGTGTCTGTCCACTGCCATATCACTTGGCTATGCAAACATGATGTTTCTGGTAAGCCGATCAGAGTATGTGGTACAAAATTCATGCTGGGAAATGCAGAGCATGTTGCTCGGTTTGCCATACTGCTTCCATCTGCCCTATGCTCATTAGCTGTGGTACAGTGGGAAGCTTATGGTGCTGCATTTGGGCATGTTTGGTGGTTCTGGTAGGCCAATGGCCTTTGTTTTGGAGAAAAATACTTGCTGTTCTAGAAGAAACTTTCATCGATCAAAGCAAAGTACTGTGCCTTTGTTTCTGCAAAAGACCTCAGCATTGCAAGGGTATTTTGCTGAGTTTACCTCCCCACTTTCAGAACACCTTTGCTTGGCTGCAGTAATTAATATCTAACTACAACAGCAAACTTGCAAGAGGCAATGCAAAGGTACACGCGGTTTCTGAAGTAGGTGTGGCATGAATTACCTACAGTGGCATGGCCAGAGAGAGGAGTGGCACTGCCCAGCCTGTCTGGAGATGAGGAGGTGGAAGAGATGTTCATCTTTTCTGGGGATGGAGAAGTCAGAGTTGAGACTTCAGATGAGAGGAACAGAAACTTGGAAGTAAAGCACTTTGTTCCAAATGTGGGAAGGTAAACCCTAATGAGGAGACTACAGCTTGGGATTTCTTAATTGCCTTGATTAGTTGACACTACATTGCCACATCTTTAAAAACATAAAGCACCTCAGCCTTCATTCAAGGAAGGATTGCAACCTTCTTCTGTTTTTTGTTTTTGTTTTGTTTATTTTGTTAGCACTTTAAAGCATCTGTGATTGCATAAAATCCTTTTTTAATGTGGGTTTGGTTTTTTTTTTTCCTGTTTGCCCTGGCCTGGAGTTGCTGTGGGTTGTTTTCAGTCAGCTCAGGAATCACTGGTCACTGAGTTTGGCAATCATTTCACACTCTGCCCACCAAAACTGCCAGAGGAAGTCCTGTGTCCGCCAAAAGAGGCTGTTTGTGCAGAGCTGCTGTCCTGCAGGAGCACTGCCTGGTGCCTGACTACTCTTAAAGAGACAACAGAGACTTCATGCAGCTTGAAAAGTGCTGTGCAAACCCTTGGTGTTTTCTGATTCAAGAAATGGGATTATTTTCCGTGCATGGAAAATAAGACCAATTCTGTTTCACAGAGCTTCTTGGAATGGTGTGTGAAGTAATGCCAAGGGCCACTTCCAGAGACTAAAGGGTTCAAAGGAAAAATATCAGAATGACTTTTCTGATTGTGTGGAGTTTTTGGTTTTTATGACTGTTTTTAAAATGGCCTAATGGAAGTTGGACCATCTTACCGATGTTTGTTTTCCTCTGCTGCATGTGCCCACAGATGTTACTTTGCTGTTACAGGATTGTAGAGATGACTGGACAGCTGCCCCAGCCTTTACTATTGGGCTACCACTCTGCTTCTCATATGCGTATATGTACAATTGTGCACAAGCACGTTTGAAAGAATTTCAGGCAAATGCATGTGATGTGATCTTGATCATAAACTGTGATCCAAATTCTTGATCTTTAGTTCTCTCGTTAAAACCTCTTTCTATATGATGTGACTTCGAGTATTTATTAATAACTTCTTTGTCTATGGTTACTTTACCACTAAGAGATAGTTATGGAAGTGATGGCATTTCCAGGATTCCTTTTATATCACAAACTTGATGGGCAAGCTCCAGTCTGGCTTTGGGCAGCTTTGTGTGTGTATGAGGGAGATGCTGAAGCAGCACTTGCCATGAGTGGCCGGGTTTATGTTGTCCTCTGGGGTGTCTGTTTGACACTAAAGTTGGAAATGATGGAGTTGTTCTCCAGTTGTTCCTAGCAGCAGGGAAAATTTCCAACATAAATTAGGTGCAGCTTGCAGTGTTTCATGTTTACTTTCCTGGATCAGCTGAGAAAGTAAAATCTGTGGTGGGAAGGTGTGAGAAGAGGAAAAAAACATTTTAATCAGCTTTTTTTTTTTTTTTTAAATGTACATGGACTGTGCTTTTTCTAACACTTTTTCATGCACTCAAGTTTTTGTTTCTCTATGTGGGATTCTCATTTTCCATGTGAAACATAAACGGAGCACTTCCACAGTGGTAAAACTTCTTTCAAGGAGAAGATGCGAAAATAGCACCACCAAGAGGTATAAATAGATGAAATTTGGGTTGCTTTAATAAGTATGAAGGAATTATAGGTAATTTATAGCTGGCAGTGTCCCTTCAGCAGTTGTTTTGGTGGTTTAAAAGATGGAAACATTTTTATGATTGGTGCTTGTGTAATACAAGCTAAGTGGCAGTTGTGGCATTCTATTAGAGCATGCAGATGCTCAAGTGAAATTTTGAGGCGCTTTGGGAAATATTATGCTGTGTTGTTGTTTATCAGAGAAACATGTGGGCGCTTGCTTTTTATTTTATTTTATTTTGTTTCAGAATAGGCCATTAGAACAAGCATTGTTGCCTCCACTGCTTATTTGGCTTTCAAGGGATACTTAGAATGGGACAAAATAGACTTTGAGAGTTCATTGGAGCTATTTGGAAAAATGTTGCAAGCAGGAAGCTGCAGTCCTTTTTTGTCCTGCTAGATGGAAAGCAAGACAATGTTTTCTTTAGTAAATTTCTTTTGAAGCAAGAATCAGCAAGATAGTGCAGCTGAGAAATGCGCAGAATGGTGTCACTGTGCATGGAATGTCCTGCGTGACAGCCTCGCCAGTTCTTCTGGAGGGTTTTGTCAGGTGTTAATGGCTTTGATTCTGCAAGTGTGTACAAATTTGAGCGGTCTTACATGTACAGAGAGAACTGATTAAACTGAGAAAATTTGGTTCCTTAGGGCTTTTTTCAAGTACTCCGTGTAATTTTGTTCTCTGAAGTATTCCCCAAATACGATCTTGCTTGTACAGACTAAAAGTTATGGGGTTTTTTTGTTTCTTTTTTTGTTTGTTTTTTAAGTTTGAAAACAGGAAAAAAATGGAAAAAAATGAAGAGCTGCCTGGAGGTAGGGGAATAGACCGATGTATTGGCTGCAGTTGTTGAATCTTCTGAGGGCAGTTTTCTTTGTGCTTCCACAATGTAATGGAAATTAAGTATTACAGATACACTTGCAGCACCTCTTACTCAGACTGATAGGTTCCTAGATCTGGTGCTGCTGCTTACATTTTCAGCTTTTGATTCATGCATGTGCCTGCTGTTCTCTTCCCGGGCTTGGAAAGGAAGAATTTGGTTTTATACGTCCAATAAAAATATGAAGTCCGTATCTTACACTTCTCTATTTGACTGTGTCTTTCTAAAAGACACCTGCAGAATGGTGTTTCTGTTTTCCACTCATCTGGATCAATGTGTGGTCTGGCAAATCTTTGAGTAGCAAAGCCTCTTACATGCAGAGGTTAGTTTGAGCTTGTCTGTGACTAACGAGACCTGTGGACAGGTGAGGTGCATCAGTACTGTGGTGGTACATTAATGGAGCTATGTAGTTTCTGGTTGGGTGGCTAGTGCATATCTAAGTCGCTAAAAATGCGGGCAGCAGGAACTTCTGTCTACCTGAAAAGTCTGTAGATTTATTAACTCAGAGTACCTCAAATGCCCTTAAGAAAAATGGTTCTGTCTGAACATAGTGATCTTATATTTTTCAGTGTTAGAAGAATTTCTCTTGGAACAGGAACTGCTTTTACATTTTGTGCTCATAACATCTCAAACATGTTAGTCCCTCCACCCCTTCTGCTTTTATTTATTTTTTTGTATTTTTCAGGGCATTAGACAGTGTTATTGCAAAAACACAAGTGTTGCTTAGGGATAGGGGAGAGGAGGATGACATCTAACTTACCTTGCAGCTCAGGTGATTCACCAAATAAGAGTTTATTTATGCCATGCATGTACACGTAATTACAGAGCAGAATATTGTCTGGAGAAATGTATCCTTTTCCCATGAGTCTTCTATCTTAACTGTTAAAAATATAACTTGCAAGTCTGATGTGATACCACTTTGCGACTAGGACAACAGTAAGGCAGTTACTGTACTCAAAACTTGCAAGAATGGATTCTGTGCCCTTAAACATATATAAAGACAAAAAGAAAATTTCCCACAAGATGTACAGAAAGAGGAATTTCCCCTTGGGATTCATTACACAGCATGTGAACAGTATTGACATCTACTGATTTATGCAAAGCTGAATGAGTTGTGTTTTTAGGTCTTGAGTGCTGGGAAGCCTGATGGCTTTGTGGAAGGGCAGATGGCACAAATGGTTTCACTTAATACTTGGGAGTCTGAGTATCTAGTTTGGGTCAAAGGAAGAATGGGCGCCGTGGTCCCAGCTTCACAAGGCTGAACATGGGCTTTCCGTTGCGTGGCAGGGCTCAGTGCCTGAGGCAGCCCACGCTCTGCAGGTGCTGAAGATGGGGATCACATCTGGATATGAAATTTAGCTGACAGAGCAGAGATGTTTGCACAGAGGCTGCTCCATTTGATGCAGCCAGGTTTTAAACATTAATTTTTCAGGAGATCTCTGGTTCTCTAAACCATACAATATCAGAGATATCAAAGACATAAGAACTGTTTTGAGATATATGTCCATGGGAAAAGCTGGACTTTGTGTAATAAAGGTAAAGGAAGTTCAGGTAGGGCTGTATGTACAATCCCAACCAAAAGCCCATCCGTACACTGGGTTGTAATTCTAAAATTGTTGCAGAAGTAGTTGTACTGGTGTAAGTATGACTTATTACCCTTTGTGTTCTGAAATAGCTTTCCTTATATAAACTAACTGTTCTTTTTTCTCTTTTGTTATTCCTTCACTGTTAAAGCAATACCATTTGCTAATGTGAATAGAACTTCAGTAACTGTCCTGCCCATTTGCCAAGTTTTTTGTTCCTGGAACAGCTTTGGTCTTAATTTTTGGATTAGTTATGTATTTGCATAGATGATTAACATCTAATATAACGTGATTACATTTGTCAGCTCCTGCTTAAAATAACACTTTTAGAACATTAGAAATTAACTGGCTACATTTTTGTCTAAAGATAAATTATGTGAGTGAGCTGTGGTCAGAAATGACCCAACGTTTTTTAGTCGCGTTATTTGTAACGTTCCTGTGTCAGAACTTTCTGACACTGTATGACCTCTGGTGCTTTCTGGATGGGCTTTCAGAGTCTTTGTTCCCAGGTGAAGTTACAAGAACAGTTACTTACCCTTGTGCTTGTGAGAAGATGTTACTGGTGCGATACAAGATCAGTTATGAACAGGTGACATGTTTGCCAGGTGCTGAGCAGTACGTTGATGCCATATAGCATGCTACTGTGCTCTGAAGTACTCTTCTTACTGTGATGTTTTTTTCAAACACCTTGCCTTCAAAGGATTCTGGTGGTAATTCCTAACAAAGAGAGTGTAGTGGGTCCTAAATGACTTGGGTTGTGGATGTCAAACTTTCTGTTCTCTTGCCCCCTCTCTTTGATGGAGCTCAGTATTCCCCTGTGAGTGGCAGATCATAAGGGTCAGCAGATTGCACAATAATATGCTTTTTTTACTAGGTAATGTGTGGGACCACATCATCTCTGGCTTAATGCCACGAGTTTCAATGGAATTGTGCCAGGGTGAATCTTTCCCATGATTTTCACAACTGAAGTAAAACTGCTGTTCAGTTGATCTGATTATCTCTGTAGGATGTGGATGAGAAGATTCAGGCAATACCAATCCATTTAGAAGTATGTTTAGGTTAAAACAAACAACCCTGCTCTCCCCTGGCATCGCTGCATTGCTCGCCAGGGGGTTGCTGTGTGCTTGCTTTGTGGTAATGCTGCTTGAGCAGCAGCATTCCTTTACTTCTGGCCTGACAGAGAAGACATCTTAGTGTCTCCCTGGCAGAAGCTGTGGCGATGGCAACATTTCCTTCAGCAATAATTCCACATGAACGCGGTTTGTCTTTCCTGGAAAAATCTGCAAACTCTCTCCCAGAAACTGTTGGCTTCTGAAGGCTGTTCATTGCAATCTACTATAGCTGGCTTGATATCAAATTTGTAACAGCATAGGAGCATAGCAAAAATACCAAGAAATTGGTAAAATACGTGTTCCTATTTGAACTCTTAGTCCCTGTGTAAAGAGTACACAGGTACTAAAGCTATTGTTTACTTTTGTCTTGAAAATGAAAAAACAAAATAGCCTGAGATTCTTCCCAAAGCAATTGATAAACGGTATTTAGAAATGGCACAGTGTCAGATCTCTCCATCTGAGGTGGGTTTGTGGGTTAATCCTTTACTGCTCTCTTACAGCAAATGTATTTGCACTAAAATTTTTCAAGCGAATTTCAGTAGAATGTCTAAACAACTTATAGTGGATAGTATAAACTAATATATTTTTCTACTATATATACTAAAGCATAGTAGGTAGTGTATACTGTATTACTAATGAACTGTAGAGATAAGCTTCTTCAAATTAACTTTTCTTTCAATTTAGAATAATTTGTCCTATAAGTATTATATTAGAAAGATTGAAAACACTTTTAATGAAGGTGATACATTAAAAAAAAAAAAAAAAAAAAAATCAGTCTTCTCTGTCTACTTAGTACCAATTAACTTCATCTCTGCAGCTGTGCATTAAGTTGTCATAAATCCATCTTCAGTGCATCACTAGTAAGCCAGAAAACCTGTTTCCATGATCATGATTTGCTAGTTAAATTCGTTTTCCTCTTCTGTCTTATGAAACAGCTGTCCTAGCCTAGGCAGCGTAATTCAATCCAACACAGCATATTTTGTCCTGCTTTATTAGCACAAATTCACGATGGCTGTTTTGGAAAAAGAGCTAAGGATTTATCTTAAGGACTTCATGCTAGAATAGTTAATTCAGCCTCGCAAATCCTTGGCACTTGACTTTCATCTTTTAGAACAAAACACAGTCTGTGATTTGATACCTTGAAGTCAGCAAAACAAAATGGTACTTTTTAGCAGCAGTGTTTACTTTGATCAGTTTTCAACTTTTGTGCCCTTGCCTTTCACGTACTACAAATTGCTTTAGCAGAGTAATGGGGCAGGAGCCCGTAGACTGTTTTTGTAGTTGGTTGCTGTGGTGATACTCAGCCGTCCATGAAACTGTCATCTCCAGGGAGACAGAGCTGCCACAGCCGCCCTAACCTTGCTGGTATCACATGCATCTGCAGAGACCTTAAAGGAACTTTGCAAACTGTGTTGACAGACGGTAGTGATGAGCTTGAGCCCATGCAAACGGACCTGGCTAAATAATGCCAGCTTCTGTCCAATAGACACAGTGCCTATGAAATGCTATGTCTTTTTGAAATGTGGTGGTTTGTTTTTTTTTTTAGTTTTTCCTAAAATAAAGCGAAAGATTCATTCTAGAAGAAAAGCAAAGCTACTCTGGGGCTCATTTTCTAGTTATGGTTGCATCCTTTATTTGAATGCACATTGTAATGAATCGGTAAGTTTTGTTGTACACATTTTTCGAATAGCCTTAGTTTAGTTGTTAGTTTATTTATTTCTTTTTAACCTATGATCAACTTGTGTGCTTCACAAATTAGTCACTTATTTGAAGGAGTGACTTGCATGCAAAAGGGAACCGGGAAGAGCAGAGCTAAGCCTGGAAGAGCAGCTTTGCTTTGCAAACAGCTCCTGCACCTGAACCTTGCTGAAATGTGCAGTGATGATCATGTGCCTGTAAAGTCTGGCCTAGCACCGGCTGCACTGGGACCATGCTGCTACATACGAGCTCAGTACTCAAATGAGACCTTTGCAAGCACCAAGGGATGTTTTGGACCACAGTGGCTTATTTCCCTGTACTTTTATGCTGCTGTCGGCTTTGTTAATGTGATGCTTCTTCACATGTTTTAAAAATAACATGGACAGAGCAGTAACAGATGATTGTTAAATGGACTGGGTGCTTTAGTACACTTAATGGTGCTTGTTTAGTTTTCTCTTGGTGTTGTTTGACCAAACTGCTCTTGTAGAGCTATCTGAAATGCTGAGGGAGTATGTTGCTGAGATGCACAAAATTGTTTGTATTTTATAAGTTTGTATGTGCTTACAAAAGTGCATGGAGAATATCTCTATAGATCCATCATTTTGAGTAATAATAAGCCTCTGTGGGAGGTTGGAAGAATAGTGGATTTTACCATTGTGTTTATTAATGGTTCAGCATTTTGCACTACATTTTCATATGTAGCTGTATGGAGCTGAACACATTAATTTCCAATGGGGTTTCTGGGCAATGACTCACATGAATATTTACTAGTATGAATTCTGCCAGAGAAAAAGCTAAAAAGGAAGGGAAAACTTCTAGTTAGCTCTTCTGCTATTGATTAGAAACACTTTGTTGGTGGTTTGGAAATATCCAGTACCTTTCTGTTAATATATGCAGTGTTTAGAAGGTGCTATGCACTGTCTAGACATTTGAAAAAGAATGTGCCCTGAAGAGCACACAAACTAAGATGAGAAAGGAGGAAAATGTGGCTGGGAGAAGGGGAGCATCATGTCTAACTCAGCTGATATACAGGTTCCTGGCTGGACAGTGGAGGCACTCTAGCAGAAATTACTTGTTTTTTTTTCCACAAGAGCACTTGATTTGCTCATGAAAAATTAATTTTTGGATTAATGTCTTATAGATTTTCTTATGGATCAGCCTGCACTTTTCATGCAGAAATGTAGAAAAAATCCATTGTGGGACAGAAGTTATGCAACAATTCCAGCCAAAGGCATTCATAGATATACCACCACTTCTGAAGAACTTTATTTCCACAGACACAGTATTTTCATAGGTGGACATAATCATATATCTATGTGTTATATACATACTTGTAATGGCAACAAGGAAATCTAATAGTAGATCCAGTTGCAAACAGTCTGATTTTCTCTTTAAAGTGGTATGTATGTTTTCTCTTCATGCTCCCCCATGCCTCATGTGACCAGACTAACAGGCAGAAGTCTTCACACAGTCTAAAACATCTGTCTTGTCTGGTAGGTGTTGGCTTAGGATAAACCTGTTTGATATCAGTTGAAACAGAGATGCTTCTCCATTTTCTAATTACCCAAAAGATATGGCCTGTCTCTGAGATGAAGTGTTCAGTGTGTTATGTTTCTTATAATGGTTTGTTTTTAAAATATACCAGAGATTTTAAATAGCAAGAATTTTGAAAATCTCTATTGGAACATCTTCTTTTAATTAAATCAACATTCTGATATAAATACAAGCAGTGTGCAAACGTAAATGGTGTGCCCCAACTGGCCCATATCAGGAGATTGTTAATATTTTTCTATTCTTGGTTATTTAAGTACAGAAACCTATATAATAGCTCACTTCATTAATATTTACATTAGCCTGAGCTTAGTTTGGGATCAGAGGAAGCCAATTGTCATTTGACTATGAAAACGTAGCTATGAATACATACAATAAGATTGGAGAAATGCAATATTCACCGCAGTTAGTATAGGAGATTTTTTGTTGGCAGGTTCAAGTTTGTCGAGTTTATGGTCAGGTGTACTTTACGCCACTTGGAACTGAAAAAAATATCAGACTAAAATTTGAACTTGCTTGCCAGATCAGCACTGTGAAAGATAAAACTTGGCTGCTTTGGTAGATTTAGATTACAGTATTTGTATTGCTTTGCAAGAAAACTATATTACATAACCCCAGAACAAGGTAATTATGTTTAATTGTTTAAATGGCTTGTTGCTAATTAGTCGAGATTACAGCTGAAAAACCACAAGAATTAATGAATGCTTTTTAATAGTGGTGAATTTAATAGCAGTTTTAAACTTTTTCCACCTTTAGCTCTTCCCATTTCTAGATGGAGCAACCAACCAAGTGGGAGACTTTTAAAAATAAAGATGTTTTTTTCTGTGTGGGTTTTTTTTTTTCAGCTATCAGAAAGACTTTCACTTTATAGCCTGATATAAGCAGTTTTCATAACTGAGATCATGACTGCCTGATATCTGAAGTCTGTGTCATTTTCTGTTACCATTCAGTGTGCTGATGTCCTGCAGTTTCCTACAAGGAGCTATTTGAAAACAGGAAGAAATGCTGGGGAGTTGCTTAGCCTTTCTGCAGTCAGTTAGCATTGCCCAGCATGCACTTGGTCCTGAAAAGAACAAATGTTATTTCTTCAGAGCAAATGTGCAGGTTCAACCACTTGATGATGAAATCTCAGTTCTTTTTTCTTTCTCTGAAAACTTCTTAAGCAACGATGGGCATCTAATACTCAGTTTGGTTTCTAGCTTCTGTCTAGTTAGATGAATCTGCATTTACTTTAATAGTAAACTGGTATTTACCACTGTGTAAGAGTAATACAATAAACAATGCATTTAGTTTCTCTAGCAGGAGACAAAACTCGTTCTGAACTACCTGTATGCTCTGTATTCTGAGCCACCCTGAGTTCTGTGGTTGTGCTTGTTCAAAGAGCTGTGGTTCTTTGTCAGGGAACCCACCCTCAGTCTACGACTGAGATGTAATCTGGTCTTCTTAAAGTGTGTGCTATGTGATCTCCTAATGCTTTCTTTCAACAAAGCAGAATGTATAAATACATTAAATGCTAACTTGCTTAGTAAACTTACCAGTGACTGTAATAATACTGTGATTTCACTTACAAGTTCTTGTATACTAAAAACTGGCAGAATGTTCTTCTTGCATTGAATCTTGCCCAGCACTGGATACTTTCTCTAAGGGCAGCAGCACTGACAGTGAATGGTACTGGGCAGGAAGGGGCTTCCAGAAAAACAAACTGGATGTTTAAAAAGTCACCTCTTAGCTTTTCTCACATTTTTGATGCTCACTTTCCATTCACCATTTTTGTCCATGATGATAATAAGGATTTTCTTCTGTTTTGTGTTTGTTTAGTTTTATTTATTTTGCAGGTTAGATTTATGCCCTAATAGTGTAAATAGATGAGGTTTTGTACTCTAAGCCAGCTTTGTAGGCTACCATCAGAAACTGGAGTTTTCTTTGCTGCTCTTTTTATCTCCTTGTTCTCCAGCTCTCAGCTTAGTGGTTTGACCTTTTGCGTAAGCTATTTTTCATCAGCATTTGCCAAGGTTTTCTTAAACACTTTAGCAGTGCTTTGCAAGCATAGAGCAGAAATGTTAACTATTTCATTCTTTATTTTATCTGTACTCTCTTGACTAACTTTTTTTTTGGGAAGTAGTTTGTCCATAATCTTGGGTCAGAAGGTCTGAATGCTGTGAGCAGTAATGTATATAAAAGTGACCTCTGATTCATTGTTACAAATTCCCCTTTTGTTTTGAAACTTAGAATGCAGAGCTCATGCATTTCTTTATTTCTCTGTAGGTCACATTACACTTGACTCCAATTTCATCAGTGCATATTCACCAGAAGCCTCTGGTGTTTCTTCTCAACTCGCCTTTGCCCCTGGTTTGGAAGCTAAAAACAGAAAGACTGGCACCTGGAATCCGGAGAGTTTTCTTTGTAAGTATATACGGTCCTCTGGCCTGCTCTGTATCACAGCTATTTGTCACACAGAACACAGAGTTAATGGCATTCATTTGGAAAATTTTTAAACATACGTTTAAAAAAGGCAAGTTAACAAGAGGTCAAGTTTCAGCTTCAGGCTCTGGGGAACAGTTAGGTGGTAGGGCAAAGCAGTTTGGAAAAAGTACCCAATTACCTGTTATATGAATTCAAGTAAAAGAAACCAAAATTGCTTTTTTATAATCTGCATATTGGGTAATTATTAACACCAGAAGCAATTCCAGTTCAAGAAGTTCTGAGGTTATAACAGATTGCCTGTCCTGATTTGAAGTTTGATAAATACAGTGCAAAAAACCCTCAAAGCAATGGGAAATGTTAGGGTGAATGCCAGTTGTGTGGTCTGTGAACAAACAAAAATTTATATGTATTGAGTTGAAGATATGTTTGTTTCTAATGAAGCTTGATCTATTGAAATGACCAAACTAAGACTAGAATGAAGTCATTTTTATTTCTCAGAAGGACTGGAGCACTGCTTATAATGTAGGATCCAAATATTACCTAGTATTTGTAAATCATGTCCATACAGTTTGCCAGCACATTCAAGTTTGCTATTTGTAGTGAAACAGACAAGTTGTTTGGATTAAATTTTTGATGTGTGACATCATGTCTAATCATGAGTCGTCGTTATTAAAGTTGCAGCTTTCTCTATGTTAACTCTAATTGCAGAACTAAACTTGATTATTTTTAGCTTTGTCCTTATAGGGTTCAATTTTGCTCTTCCAGCATAGCTGACTGTGGTAGACATTTACTCCTTCTGCACTACCTGATGGGAGGGAACTCAGGGGTGTCACTGTGCATCAGCAGGAGGGGAAGATGCCCTGTGCTGCAGCAGTTAGCGCACCGGGAAGGGACATTTGTCTCTGCTGTCTTGGTATAATGGTGACCCCATAAAGTTCTTTAAGAGTCCTGTTGTTCACAGGGTACCAAAAGTTTTTCTGGGATTGATTTCTTTTTCCTTCCATCAAGGTACAACAGTAGGAAGACCTTTGGTCTTTTGGCCTGTGAAGGATTTGATCCTGTTCCCAGTGCCATTTGTTACTGGCAGATGTTTTAAATACAAAAAGAATATTGCATTTTTTTTAAAGGTGTTCTCAGTTTCAATTTTTCTCATTAACATTTTGGAGACTCTTAACTGTTATCTTCTTGATGACTGTTCATGGTATGTGCCTTTAACACAGCCAGCACAGTTCAGATCTGCTCAGAAATTGACTGAAGATGATGATGATGAACAGCAGTATGATAAGAGTCCTCATTCTTCTTCTAGCCAAAAGAAACAGCACCTTTCACCAGTTAATCAAGACTTAGTCATATTTTTAGTTTAGTTTTGATCTCCTCCTGCTGTTACTATATCATCACTCCCATTTCATTTCAGCTAATTTGTTTTCAGCCCTCTCTTCTCCTCTCTTCAGCATTTTCCTTCTTCCTTTGCCTTGACTTTGGAATTGAAGAGACTCTGCTGAGAGCCATCAATTTCTGCTCAGCAGATCATGCCAGTGTTCAGACTGTGGCTGTGCTGGACTTGCTTAGCTTGGCTCAGTGGCCTGCAGTAAGGCACAGGAACAATAGGAATGTGCCTAAGGCCTTAGCTGCCAAAACTATATGATTAGCCAAGTGTTTGCTTCAGAAAAGTGCTTCAATCACTTCTGACTCAAAGCAGACCTGAAAACAAAAACTGTCTTGAAAACTTGAGCAGCAGCAGTCATGATTTGTGCCAAAAAAGACATTATAAGTTTGTTTCTATCTCTTAGAAGGGGTTCATCAGCCTTCTTATTCCTCGTATACCAGTTTCTCAGGAGTTATGACTTGCGTTAGCTGGCTGAACATCTTAACCTGCAGTAATAGACTATTGCCCTTCCACAGTTCCACTCAGCTCAAAAAGATACATATGTTATTTTTGAAAAGAAGCATATAGACAAAACAAAACAAACCACACAGAATCATGTGGCACAGAAAACTATGGGAAATGGAGAAAAAATATTGACTTGTGGACAAGAGTACCGCCCCTCAAAGAAGTAGACTAGCCCTAGTTTGGCAGCAGAGCTGCTTGCATGTGTTAGGCCATGCCACACTGCAGTCACTAGTGCAGCCTCTGACTTGAAGAAGCCACCTGCCTTTTCGCAGAGACAGGGGGTTTTATTTCCAGTTATTATGGAGCAGATGGATGTAACTCTTCTACTCTCCCTTCTTTCTTACCAAAGCCCTCAATAAGTTCTTGAGAATTAAGCTTCTGTGCGTAAATCACAGCCTGAAGGAGCATGGGATGCAGAATTGGCTTCATTGGCTCATCTTGTTTGAAAATACTTGGCTTATACATGTACTTCTGCAGTTACATCTTGTTCGCTCTCCTTACAAAACAGTATTTTGAATCATAAAGTATTTCAAATATAAAAATATGTTTTGATGTCTGTGAATTCTATGCTCAAAACAGGAATGTGTGTCATGCATACCATAGGAGTGTCATAACTATTGTGTCTGTCTCTATGGAAGCCTGAGGCATGATAATCATTGTCTTTCCAGCCTCTCTTTCAGACATTTCATACAATGTGTTCATTCACAATTTTATTAATATACTGCATGTAAATTGTGAATTGCAGTGTTTTATTGATTGAGCCTAGTTAGTAAGTAAAAATGTTTAATTGGCAACTTCTGGGACTTGTTAGTAATAAAGAAAACTCTCCTGGAGCCAAGTTCTGACTGTTTATTTCTTACAATTACTAACCATTAAATTTGCCCCTGTGTAGCCCCATAATAAAGTTTTTAAGTCATTACAGGGAAGTTATTTGAATAAATCAATACACAAAATATATTGAAAGATCAAAAGCTATTTCTAAAAAGGTAGGTAACTCTAGAATATGAGGAGATAAAATAGCAATCTGTGAAATGCTGTTAGTACCCTTGTACAGGTGGAGAAAATGATGTTTGCTGAGCTTAAACAATATTTCTGTTGCAGCAGAGAGTAAAACTATGGCTGTGTATTCTTGGTAATCCTTTTTAGAAAGATACTCTGCTCCCCTCAGTCTGAATTCGTTGTTTGAGTTTCCCCTGCAGTGAGTTAGTTGAAGACAACAAAGATAAGTGGTCTCAGATTGCTTGCAGATTGTTATTTTTTTAAATTATTTTATCTCTCCATCTATATGCATGGAGAAGAATGAAAAGATTTGAAGCTTGTGTCAGCGTGTACTCAGAAGACAAGTAAAGCATACAGTAGTATTACTGAGTCCAGAGTTCACCTTCTTTCCATGTAGCTAAAAGTTTGGATTGTTGTCTTGGGTCAGGTCCTCCATTAAGCAGAAGTTTAAAATGAGTGGTGAAGAAAATCTGTCCTCCAGGCACATGGTTAAACTGTAGAGGAAAGTAAAAAGTACTTTGAAGATTATTATTATTATTTTTTCCCACAATAGTGCAATGAATGGAAGCACAGTGATGCTTACAGTACTTTGGAGCAAGGCATCTGGGATGGTGCTTAAGGAACTTTTTTACTTGTCCACTGCCTTTGTGTTGTTATTGTGCTGATTTCTGCATCCATAAACCAGACAAAACATTAGTGAAAAGTACTAAGAAAAAAATGTTTGTGTCTCAATAGAAACTAACTTAAGATATTGAAATAATAATTCTTTTCCTGGTAGGTTCATTTGTCAGTCGTATAAATGCAATTCTTGAATTCACTCTGAACTGCCTTGAATTGCATTCATCTGAGTTAGTCACTCTCTATACTGACAGTCAAAAGGCACTGAATCGTATTAAGAAGGGAGAGCTAGTAAATAGAATAAGTGTTCTGTATTCTTAAGTCAAAAGTGGTGCAATAATGATTATAGAATCGTAATGCTTTGTTTGGTATACATAATATTTCAGTGCTGTGTGAGATAAGGAGGTCAGTTGTGTCTCAATAGCCATATTTTAGTGCACAAGTGTTCTTGTAAACTACAGATAATCCTCTTGTGCTTTGCATGCTTTTATTTGAAGTACTTATATAGAAAATAAACTAGAAAACAGATGCTATTCCTGAGCTTTGACTCCTGTTGTAGCTGAGTTCTCTTTGGTTACCTGAGATAAAGCAGAAGGGTGGAAGGTGATTGCTGAAGTTGTGCAAGTGCCAAAAGGGCAAATTTCTGCAGGAGAGTTACAGAAAGTACATGGTGACTGTGTGGTACTGTGTTAATATTGCATCTGGCTTAGACAAGATTATTTTCAAAGAGTCTATGTGAGTTATATATATCTTGGTGGGTTAAGTTGGTGGTGCCAGGAAAATTACTGTGATTTTAGTACAGCAAGTCCTGAGTTTATTCTCATGATGCTGAAAATCAATATGCCTAATTATCATGGTATTTCAATCTGAAAACACCTGGTATGTGTCAGTGCGTGAAGTCTGTCTGACCTAACTCATTGAAAATCACCACTTTGACTACTGATGTATCTAGTCATCTTAGTCTGATTGGATATTATTACATGTCACAGAAATGCAATAGCTTGGGGACTGGGCCCTTTCTGTTGGAGAGTTCCTGGCCAGGACCAGCAGCCCTCTGTAGGAAGAGCAGCATGCAGATGGGAAGGTCTCCTTAGTTCAGCAATGGGAATATTTAGCACCTGTGCTAAATACTGCTTTTTTTTTCAGTAGGAAGTAATGCCAGAATTGTACCGGAAAGAGGCACTGGCTCCCAGTACATCTTCACTGGGGATTAGCCCGGTTAGATTACAACAGATCTCAATTTTATGTAAGCTAGGCAACACCTGCAGAAAATACTTCTACCTTTGATCTTTTACAGGCCAATTTTGCAGAAAAACCTGACCAGACTTTTCCCACCACCACACTTTTAAATTTCTGTATAACAAAATAATTTCCTCCCTTCCCCTGAAGTCATTATTTCACTCCTTCCCTAAAAGCAGTTTATTAAGAACATGCCTTGGCAGAAAACCAGAAGGTTTATGAAGCTGCCCAGAAAGAGGGTTTTGCAGATGCTGCTCACTAGCGATTTCTCTCTTCAGATTTGTTAGCTTTCTCAGTTGCTTTTATAGCCCAGGAACATCCTTATTGGACAAGTGAAACTAATCAGAATTAAATGAAAAAATGGACCAAATCCTTTTTGCTTTCCTGAGAGAAATCACTGTTAGAGTAGGTTCCTCACCTCCACCTCCCCCTAAAAGTCTTGAATATCTACTTTATACTTTTGCTTATAGTGTTTGGTTAAGAATGTGGTGCTTCAGCTTTTTCTCTGAGTTTGTTATTCAGGTAATTGGCTGAATAAAAGTTATGGATGCGAAAGCACTTAAGAAGTGAATAATTTGAGAAGAACTTGGTAAAATGGAGGAAGCAACAGTAGTAAAAATAAATGCAAAACCAGATCATGTGCTCTTGTCTTGAGATTTGAGGAGGAAAAAAAAAAAAAAAAAAAAAAAAAGCTGTAAAGAAAATAAGTGATAGAATGATGAGTTTAATTATTTGTCATTTGTGTATTTCTAAGAAGAAAAAGGGATGTTCTTATTTAATCAGCCAATAGCTAATTTATTCCTTTTGCTTCATGAAAATATGGCTCACATATTTTGGGTCTCTGCCACCAAACCACAAGCTGCTCTATGGTTTGCACTAGATTTTGGATGACTGACAAAACTCACTGAAAAACAAGTGCTATTTGTTTTCCTGTGCCTAGTATTTAACGGGAAATCAGGAGACTAAGTTTCCAATCACTTGCTAAACAGACCCAGATGCGAACTGAGTGCTCTGCTAGAAGAGTGAGAAAGGATAGGAAGTGCATGACTAGTGATAAATTTAGTACAAATAGTAACCTTTCACTATTCAAGGTAAAATGCTGTAGATTTTCAGTGTTGTATAACAGCGTGAAGAGGAATTTAAAAGGATGATTACGTTTCTGCAGAATCCCGGGTTTATTTTTTTTTGCTTGAATCTTCATAGTTCTTCAACTTAGTAGCAGGAAATAATCTCAGATTTACCCTTTTCCACTTGGCAGAGTTCATACTCCCCCTTCCTCTTTCCATACCATTTCCGTGCTTTTTGGAAGGGATGTGAAAATACCATTGAGTGTCTAATTAAAAGCACTGTTTAGTAAACAGTAACTTTTATTATGTTTGTCACAATAGTAAAATTCCTCAGAGACTTTCTCATTTGGCCTGATTCACCTCCGGACAAAATCCTGCTTTTCTAGTCTGTATAACTGTTTTACTCCCAGAAATTTTAGAGGCTACGTATGAGAGATGTTCTTGGCAATCAGCTGGAAGGATTTTGTCTTAAGTAGAGATGATAGAAAATGACAGAGTGCTTAATACACGTTTAGCAGTGATGCATCATCTACATTCAATAAAGTGGAATGAGAGCACAATACTTCTAGTAAAGCATCTTTAAATACCTGGATTGTTTTGATTCAGAAGTTTCTTCGTGAAATGTTAGAGAATTGATATTTTTTACTTATGAAGCTAAAATATACTTAATGGCAAAAAGTTCTCTGGTAAATACTGGATGAGGCTATGCAAGTCTATGTGCCTTAGTTTCTCCTTTAATGGGATGGTCAGGCCCTGTTATTTTTTGGAGCTTGGTTTGCTAAGGCTATCACAGTTCATATTAGGTTCTCTCATGTCCTGGGTGATTTAAGCCATTTTTCAAAACTCAGGCTTCATCCTTGGTGTTTCATTAAGCTTTGGGGGTGGGGAGGATGTCTTCATGGGTCATGGCTCCAACAAAGCTTTGTGTGCATCTTGGGCTATTACATTAAATCAAATTGCAAGAACAAGGAAAGAAATAACATTGTAGCATTGGAGTGGGCCCATTCTGCTCTAGGCTGAAGTGTCTGGACACAGATTCCCGTGCTGATTTTTGTCTCTCCTATATTGTTATAGTTACTTCCTGTCCTCACTTGCTTCAGCTGATGGGGGTTTTGCTAGTGGAAGTTCACAGAAGCAAGCGGCGCATTTTGGCAGACTGTTGGTGTTAGTGACGCAGAGATAATAAATCATAACAGGTTGTTATTGAGTCACTGATTCCAGTGGAAAATATAGCTACACTTGTCTAGATATGCTTTAATTCACCCCTTCTCTCCAACTGATAGATTGAATCTAGCTTGAAACTAAATCCCTGAAAAAGTTTATGCTACCTTATTTTGTTAAGATCAACTCAATGTGTTGAACCTATTGAGATGGTGCTAGATTACTGTGAGGTGAGTGAACGGTTCCCTGTATATGCTAAACTCCTTCTGAGCCCTAAACTTTGGGGACAGATTTATCCTTCATGTCATTATTTATTTATTTATTTATTTTTTTCTTTTTATCATGATTCTTCCTATGGTGGTTTCAAAAGTTGTGCTTGCTTTGATGTGCTTTCAACTTAGATGAAAAATTTCTAGATTTTCTATCTAGATGCATATAAACTTGCAAGAGAGATCCCACAAGGTTCTAATTCCTATCAGGTCTTTTGATAGTTGGTGAACTGAGCATCTCTTCAGAAGCAAGCAAGCAAGATAATGCTGTTTCTTTCACATTTGTTTTAAAAACAGTGAGAAATGGAAGCGGAATTTTGTCATGATTGTAAGTGGTCTTAAGAACACCAAACTGAAAATGGAAAAAAACACTGCTAACTGAAAGCATCTTATCTCTGTGGTTTGTAGGGAATAACAGAAAGCTGATAGGTGCTGCACTAATGCTGTTATGCTGCATCTTATTTCAAAAGCAGCCACTTACCAAGAAGGATTGCTCTCTTTGTGTTAGTTGTATGCTGCATGCCGTTTTTTTTTGAGCGAGAAAGGAAATATTTTTTTGAGTTTCAGAGTACCTGATATTTCTCCATTTGTGGCTTTGCTTTTTCTCTGTAAGGTGTCCGAATTGTGTCAAAGTACATTATCAAAAAACACGGAGTCCTGATTCTGTGTAGGCTGCTGTGAAAGTCAGTTCAAGATTTTTACTTCTTCTCTGAGTGGATTTACTCCTTTCTGACATGTTCTGCCACAAGTCTGAGGCCATCTAGAAACATGAAGGGTGCTGCTTTTCTTATGCTGATTTGTTTTCTTCTTTATGGATGGCTTTGTTGGTCACTTACGCTGCAGGGGCCTTGCTGCTTGGCTGTTGCTGTGAGGAGAGGGAATTTTTCATGCTGTGACACTTAACTTTGTATTCTGAGTCAGTTTCCAAAGGAGCCTGACTCTCTCTCAAGGTTAAATTACGCACTTGCTTCCTACTTGGGTGTTCTGAATTACAGGTACATTAAATACTTAAAATGTCATAAAGCAAACAAAAAAAATATCCCCAATGGATCAGGTTGAAAGACAAGGAAAAAAAATAAAGACACAGAACTTTAAAGAGAAAAGGAAATAGGTAAAACAAGAAACAGAAGTTGATGTTTTGAGTGGCTGTAGTGCTCATGCTTACCAGTGAGATGACTTATGGCTAGTTCTGAGGTGTTCCTTCCGACGAGCAGTAACTTGTGCACCTTGGCACTTACACCAGGTAGCAGATGTCCCAGGGTGCCTTGGCAGCACTGCAAGAACAATTTTTGTGAGACTGGAAAGTTTTCTTTTGAGACACATAAAGTTGTTTTCTTTTATAATTTTTTTTCTTTAATTTATTTTTATTTTATTTATTTTTCAGGATGAGAGGTCCTTGAAGTTTCTTTGCCTCTGTACAGTGCAAAGAAAATTCCTATTTCTCCCAGTGGTCAGCACTGGGGACCGCAAAGTTACATCTAGATAGTAATATGTGTAATCAAAGTAGATTCCTAAATATGTTTCATTGCTTGATAGAAAGCTCAGATTTTAGTAGCAAATTGCAAGATTCATTCCCCCTTACTGCGGAACCTTTTGAGCTGCATTTCTTGCTGTGTGACTGTGGATGCTATCTTTCGGGCCTGCAAACTGATTTTCCACATCAGACTTGGAAGTTCTTATTTAGCCTCAGAAATGTGGCAAAACATGTAGATGACCTCAGCAACAGGGGGTGTTTCTAGTGCAGTCATCTTTAGTGTCTGCACAACAACAGAAAGAAATAGAGCTGGGGTGCTTTTTCTACTCTGAGACCTCTGGAAGTAACCACTGAAGGAGGTGAACTCAGGAGATAAGAGCGAATGTGGCAGCAGTTTCTTAATCAACCATTAGGCTGGGTAATGAATGCTCATGTTAAAATTGTTGACATATTTCTAAGCATGTAAAGCGTTCTTTGGTTTGAATGCTCTGGCTGCCATGCCTGAAGTACTTCCAAGATGGCTGCTTTTGGTCTGTTCTGAAGAGTAAGCAGTTAATGTTCGAGGCAGGTGTTGAAACAGTGATGGTTGCCCTTTTTGGAAGAACTTCTTGAGTTCTTTCCAGAAGAACTAACATGCTTGGCCCACTTAACCTTGCCTTAGGTCCACGTAGTAAAAATCCTAACACTGGCAGGAACAGCAGAGCTCTGCACTTCTTTTAAAAACATAATAGTGAAACCATTTTTCAAGATGACTTCGGCATGTGATTAAGAATTGAATGATGATAAGCTTCATGTCTATATAAAGATGTTTACTATGTGATCATTAGTTGAACATGTTTGTGCCAGACTTCTTGGTGATTCTGCTTTTTGTCTCCCAGTTTCTCTCTAGGATAACTCAGAAATTTGGGTGTTCATTGATAGGGTCTGTCCTGCAGGAAGACATTTGTCTTGCCCCAGAATTATGCTGAATGTTTGCAAGCTCTAATTAGTAGCAAATGGAAAGCCAAGAGCTTTGAGGAAGAAACTTATCATTAGCAGGCACTTAATATTTCAAATCCTAGGAAGAAAATATAGTGAAAATGCATTATTGTAAGCAAATGCATTTATTTAGACAATGTTTTAGAACTATTACTTTTTTCCTCTTGAATTTTCCTCTAATGTCTTAGAAGGTTATGCTGATAATTTTTTTCTCTGACACTGACCGTGGAAAATGCTGTGACCATTATACACAGTGTAAATGAACACCAATTGCTGTTGCTCTTAGATGCACTGTAGGAATTTTTTTGAGACAGTTAAAGAATTTTGATTCCTGGCAGCAAAATGCTATTATCTATCCAATATACCTGCAAAATAATAACTGATGAAATTCTTAAATTCAGCAGTTTTTACTCACAGGAGAATTTTATGCTTTAGGCCAGGGCTCTACAAAGATGTCCCATGTGTTTGGATAGGAAAGACATCTTAGTTATGAGGTGCTACATAGGCTGTCTCTGCATGACCTGGTCTTGTGCTGACAGTGTCGTCTTTGTCCTGTATGACTGAGCACGCTATGAAATCCAGCATTAGGAGCATTATCGAGATGCTCCATGAAAACCAGTTCATGCTGTAACTGCTTCTAAGTAATAGAATTGCAAAGCCAGTACTATTTGCTAAGTGCTACTTTTTAAAGCTAAATGTGTTGCCATCTTTTCCTAGTATTACAGGAAAATTTCCTAGAAAATCCTAAATTTTCTCATACATAAGAGTCTGCTTTCTTATTTGGGAAGTATGGTATATTCTGTGTTTATGTTATACATTGTGTATTTGTGTTACACAAAATAAAGGTTGATTTTAAAGGAAGTGTGTTATGATGGTCATATGAAAAACAAATAAGGAAGGTTATTCAGAATCAGAACAAATATTAGTTTAAACTTTGAACGCTATTCTGGTGAGGGGAAAAAAGTCTTCTCTTGAGCAGAATGTAATACGTGGATAAAAAATGCCAACATAATAACTGGAAGCATGGGGAAGAACTTTTGAAATTCTTTCCATGCACCAAAGAACATAATTTATATGTCTGCTCAGACAAATACTTGTATCTGCTAAACAAGCTGATATAGAACATCACAAAATAGTGCTGTGAAGGGAGCAGTGGATACAGGAAAGATAATGGTTGGTTACTGTTAGTTCATTTTATCTAAATGGAGCCTGACTTCATATAATTTGTTTAAATAATTGCTACTGATAAGTTGTTTAAGAGGTTAGAGGGATACTTATCACCATTATCTTGCTACAGCATGTAAATAATAGTCAGAAGGGGTTGGTGATTGTTGCACTGCGCTTTTTGCTCTTTTGATCAACACTGTTACTTTTTGGTTCAAGGAAGTAATACACTTATTTTTTGACAAAGAAATCAAGTTTACTAGAAAGCCTTGATGTTGCAGCACTATATATTAATATTGGGATACTTTCTGCCTCCAGTCTTCTGTCTGACTTGTGCTCAGGTGCAAGAACTCATACTCTATAGTTTGACAATTTTAAGCAGTGTTTTAGTTATTCTGGTCAAGAACTAAGTTAATACAACCTATTTATAATGATTTTTCTAAAGATGCAAATCATCTGCTTTATATGCTAGATCAAAGCATTTCTTTTCTTATTCTAGGTAAAGCAACAGTGACTATTTCTGTCTCATTTCTTACTGTGTGTCTCCATTAGTCTTTTCACTGAGCTTGAACTCATGTTCTTTCTGATTTGGAAGTTACTTCAGTAGTTCCCAGGTTTATTGAGTTTCACATGCTTCTCTCTCTTCACTTACCTGGACTCTGTTGTTCTAACCCCCTCCCATTTCCCTGCTGTCTTCCTGCCCTCCCCTTCTCCTCTCATTGAGCCCATGTGAAGCATTATTATACTACTTCTGTCAGCAGCTCAACATCTGAGAGTGGTTCAGAGACCGTCTGATTCAGCTGCCATATGCACTCCAGCTGAGCTGATAGGTTGGGAACACTGTGCTGTTTAAACAGATACATTAAACTAAATAATCTCTGCAAATGAATCATTATGCAGATGTTAAAATGCATGAAATTTAGGTGTGAATTTGGAAGTAAGCTGTAAACGTGCATTTGGGTGTACCAGTTTATGTTGCTTAAATGGGCTACCTGTCTGTATGGATAAATGTACCACATTAAAATTATGTTTTTATTTCCATCAGGTGTCTTCAGGTTCCATTGTTTGGTTCGAGAAGGGAAATTTCTCTTTGTCAGCAGAAATGGAAGAAAAGAATTTTCCTGAGAGAAATGAACATCTGTTACAGTGGGCCCAAAAGGAATATGGAGCAGTAACATCTTTCACTGAACTCAAAATATCAAGAAACATCTATATTAAAGTAGGAGAAGGTAAAACAAAAAGAAAACAGGGAAACAAAACTTAACAGAAGTATTAGAACTTCTCAATCTTGAGAATAAATTTCCTTGTAGTGGTATTTAATTATTTTTTAAATTATTTTTATCGTTAAACAAACCTCTCATTTTCCAGAAATATGTTATGAAGGGGATGAGGCAGAGAAATAAAATCAAGTCTGAAGATCAGACATTAGGTTTAGTCAGCTTTCAATGGATTTTGGTGCCATAATTTTATGCTTATAAATGCAGGTACAAGGTCATTGGCTATATTCTTACAAGAAACAAGTACTCACATTTTAAAAGAAATATACTACTTATGGTGATTGTTTGGGTGCCTTCATGTACGAGATTGAAGTGGAGAACCTGAGGAGCAAGATTCCCTATCCCTGTGAGCCTGGCTTAAGGGAGCTGGGGAAGTACTCCAATGCCTGTGCAGCTGAACAGCATCAGAAAAATATAAAAATAGGAGTCTGTGCTGTACCTTCTGGCTTATGCTTACATTATCATGCTAAGGGTATCTTCTGCAGGAGGGTTGTATCTGAGCTGTTCTTAAACCATGGGTAATGCAACAGCTACAACTCTTTAATCACTGTGATCTTGGAATAAGGCTGTCGGTTCAGGAGAGTTTTATAAACTACTTGTCTTTATTCAATTTTTTTTTTTTCTAGAACATATATGGATAGCAGAAGAAATTAATCAGCAAAAGCAACTTTCCTTTTCTAGTGTGAGATGATGGGGGGGATGAAATTTGCTTTATTTGCAGGCATGGGATAAGATTTCAGTGTTCATTACTTAATGGCCTGTTTCAGTGTTCTAACTCTTTGAGGATATCATTCAAGTCTAGGCTAAACCTAAAACAATGAGAATAAAGGCTGGTAAAAGTGAATCAGAGCTATTCTTTGCACTGCAGCTAGAGATCCAGCTGTTTGGAAATAATAGATAGATAATAATACCTGATTATTAGATTTCATGAAGCATGAGGCTTGTCCCCCCAGATCAGAACGTGGCTGTGTTGGTTTTATCCCAAACTTGCCAATTTTCTACAGGATTCCCCTTCATGATTTTTGTTCTGCTTGGCACCAGTCTTGTATTTTAATGCCAGAAGATCATTCAGAAATACGTTTATTAGGTTATTAAAGTGCTCTTGAAACATATGTATGGGAGTAGTGGTCTCTGTGTTACAGAGATAAGCATTCAATTAGATATGTCAAAAAACAGATAAAATTGTTTGTTAATTTGCTCATCTCCAGTCATACTAAACAGCTAAATATGAGATCTTTGCATCTTGTTTAGATTGTATTTAAACAGTTTAATTAGGAGTTAAGTACACAAAATGGAACTTGGCAAGCAACCAACACCAGTTTCTGAGAAGGCTCCTACAAATGAGCTGAACTGTAACCATATTTGATTTAGACTTGAATTCTTGGCAGAAGAAATAAAGGGGTGGGGTGAAGTGGAGAGATCATGCATGTGTGTTGCTGGATAGGGAGAGGGTCAGTTCTTGAACTGTAGCAGTCATGCAAGGAGTTCTATGAAAAACACGTGGGATGTGGACCTGTTCTGCTTCTTTGCAGAATGAACAGTGGAATCAGTGAATTCCACAAACTACAGCGTATGCTGATAGGCAGCTCAGGCTTTTCCTACAAAAATCACGCTGTACATCAGGTATCCTCTGTTGCCAGTCTGTGAATTCACAGCTAGTGTTACCCATAATTTAGAGGAGGCTGCGTGAAGTCATTCATTGCTACGCTGCTGATATGGATTTTAATGTGGGTAGTTAAATGAATACTGCCATTTTATCTTTATTCAAGTTAGGAATATCTGAAATTGGAAGATGTAACGTTTTAGAAGTTGGTGCTCTAGCTTAATACAAGGAAAAGAAAATTCAAGCAGGAGGGGAAAAAAAAGTCTGAAGAAGGATGATCTTTCATACAATAAAACTGCTTCTGATGCCATGAGTCTCTGAAATCAGTTTTGTAGCTGCAAGTGAAAGGCAGCTGGGTGTGGAAGCCTGTCAAAACTGGACCAGGGCCAGGCACACCTGAATCTTATTGATTCCATCCATCAAGAGCTTGAGTGTGGCTGATCCAGCTCTGCAGGGGTGGTGAGCACAGTGGAAACTTAAACAGGCCAGAGTGAGGATTTTGTGCCAGGAGTCCCACAGAGTAGGGGTGTTGTGGTCAGCTGGACTTTGGTAATAGTAGAGGTGACAAAGTGATAGCCATGATAATTGCTATCAGATTCTAGAAGACTGGACTGCTCACAGAAGGAGTGATGTTAGAGCATATTTTTCTGTAAAAAAGAAGCTGATTTAGTTCCTAAATGCTCAGTAAGATACAATTATACAGGTCAGGAAGACTTATCGGTTAGTAAGCTAAATGTTACCTAATGCATGTGGTATCACCAATCTATATCCAGGGCAGGTGTGCTAGCCTGGAGGGCAGCTTATTTTCAACACACTATAATCAAAGAAAGAATCAACCATAACAGGTCTGAAAAACTCTGTGGATAGTCTGCTTACAAAGTAACACTGTGCTCCTGTCCTGGCAGAAGCTGGAGCTTCAGTCATGTTGCTGAGTTGGTACCCCGTACTCACTCATACATGCAGACTTGCTGGGTTTAGTACTGTAGGTTTGTTCTCTGTGCTGTGGTTTGTCCTGCCATTGCTTTGGCTCGCTGCTTCATGGTGAGTGCTGCTAGGGGCTTCCACCCTCCCTGCAAAGACTGCAGCTGCTTTCTGTTGTTTTAATGTGGTGCCACTTTTAAATTCATGTGCTGATCTCTGTAGTACTAAGGGCTAGTGAACTGTGAAGTGCGCCTGAAAAAAGCTCAGTGTTGGAGTGGTAGAGGAAAATCCCAGACACCTTGCTCATCCCTAGCTTAGAGTTTTGAAAGGTGAGCTCTGCTTGGATGGGATTTTTATTGCTGAGTTAAGCTGCCGCTGCCAAGAGTGCATGTCTTGGAGGGTGACACCTGATTAACAGCTCTCATTTGCACAAAAATCTCATGAGTTAAAGCTTGGTGTTCAAATTTTATCCAGTTTAGCCAAGGACCTGTGTGTGACACCTAATGTGTATAGAGAGAGCAGATGCTGTCTGTCCTCTTTAAAATGGAGGTGTTGCCCACAGGAACTCCTGGGGCAGAGGCAGGGCTGCACACCTGTGGCAAGTGGGGCTCACCAGCTGCAGACCTATGTCTCACCCAGCGCTGTTCCACCTTGGTGCCTGGGGAGGCCTGGGGCTTCTAGATGGGCTCATGGGGACTGCTTGATCAGTTTAATTGCAGACACCTGAAGGACCCTTTCAGAGTAACTAAGCAGCTCTGAAAGGAAGAAAAAGGAGAAAAGAAAAAAGTATGGTGACCAAAGAAGAATTCAATCTCCCTTTCTCTTACAGCCCAGATCTTGGTAACTGGTTGACAAGGGTAAATGCATTTTGGTTAAGATGGAGGGAAGTAAATATGTATATCAAGCATCTGTTCACAGAGTTGAAATGAGCACAGAAGAAAGGCGTGTGAGGAGCAGGGGCCCAGGCTGGGGAGCATCAGAACTGGTGATGGAGAGAGCAGTGAGTCCCTGAGCTGTGCCGACACAGCAGGGAAGGGCCAGGAGCAAGGAGGCAAGCACTTTGCCATGGCCAGTGATAGCACATGTGGTGATTACCCACACACTGTCTAGAGGCTGATGTTTTATGGGTTTAACTGTGTTGTAGCACAGCAACTGAGAAGCAAATACATAATATCTGTGTGTAAGTATGAGCATATATATATAACTTCAGGCTCAGTATAGATCATTTGGGATCACTTTCCATTCTGTGCTGTTGTGGGAGGAGTTGGCAGGAGTGCAACTGCATTCAAGGCTAATCTGGCAGGGCATGCACCAGATGTTGGAGGAGTGCTTTGCTTGCACAGTAAGAAGAGTTACTGCCTCATGCAGCTTTGACAGGTTCTGTACAAAAGGCAACAAGGTTAATATTCAAAGACTGCTTTGTGTAAGGTCAGGAGAAGAAATTCTCCTAATTGTTTCCACTGTAGTTGGGGTCGTAGGAGTCCCTGAGCTTTCTAAGAAGTTGTGTACCACATGCAAATGCGCTTCAGGGATGACGTTTCAGCTCTGATTTAGGAAGCAAACTCGAACAGTGATCTCCACTCATTTTGTAGGAGTTTGTCCTCAGCTTTACATGCATAATGCATTATGTTCATTTTAATTTTTTCTGTTGTGCTACTGATCTTAATAGGAAAGCCTTCTTTGTAAAGCAAAGGTCAAAGTGACACTGGTTTGGAATTCTGTTCCTATAAGACTTTGTCTTGAGCATGATACTTAGTCCTGCTGCTCATTATGGTAATTTGTCTGTAAAGCTATCTCAGAAATGAAGTATTTATATATGCTGCTTCTTGGAGTGCAGCAATCTAGGCTGTGCATGAGGACTACATACCAAGTGACTATTTTTTTTGCTTAATTTTGTACGATAATTAATGTATATAATGTAATAATCATGATCAGCTAGACAGTTAAAACCAAAAGAGAGATTATCTACTCTAGGATTTTCTCATTTCAGAGTATTATTTTAACCATTTCTTGGCATTTTCTTGCTATATTCAGTGTTCCATGCATAAGAGAACTGTGATATTTCTAAACAAAGCTGATTCTGACTACTCAAAATATAGGAAAATATACTGAGTATGGAAATTGAATATATTTTCTGTGATCTTTTAAATATGGAAAGTCTTTTATTACAAGAAAAAAATTCTAAAGGGAGGAGTTAATACAGAAGTTATGAGTTAATTTCAAAAGATATTTGAGAGAAATGAATGAAAGATGTTATTCATGTTTACATACTTTCCTTCAATATTGTTTTCAGATTTATTTTGGGGGAAGGGGGGTGTTCATTAAATATTGAAATCTGTAGTTTAAAAGTACGTATTTTAGAATCACAGAATTGCTCAGGTTGGAAAAGACCTTCAAGATCATGAAGTCCAACCACAATCTAACCGTACTATCCGATTCTAACAACCCCCCTCTAAATCATGTCCCTGATCAGAGGAGTGCTGTATTTTTGCAACAATTACCTCCCTTTCAACATTATGGTGATTTCTCCTTAGTACTTAAGATGGGTAATAGATGTACCTCTTGTACTAGAAATCTGCATCATAAAATACGGTGCTGCATTGAAGTAGGTGCTGTACATATATGAATGTAAGTTTATATTTATGCATAAAGCAACTTATGCTTTCTTTCTTTTTCCTTTTTTTCTTCAGATCAAGTTTTTCCTCCCACGTGCAACATAGAAAAGAATTTTCTCTCTTTAAATTACCTTGCGGGATACCTACAACCAAAAAGAGCAGAGGGGTGCCTAATGTCTAACTTGGTCCAAGAAAGGGAAGTTCACATAATTGAACTAATTACTCCAAATTCCAATCCATACAGGTAAGGTACCATGAAAGGTATCAAATCTGAAATCACAGCTAGATATTTCACTTCTGTATTGGAATTTAAATGAAGATAGACATTTTAGCCATTTCATCTTTACAGGAAGAGCTTGGACCTTAATACTTTACCTTAAGTAGAACCTAGTTCTTTATCACATAAAAACTCTGGATCCTGCTTCATGATTCCAGGATTTTTCTGGATAAGACAATGTCATGGTTTTGTAATTTTGCTATCAGTATTCCATAGTTTTTATGCATTTTACTCCGTCTTCCTTCTCTATTCAGAAATCTTGCTCAATCAATTGATGTTTTCCAATGAAATGAATAAGGAAGTATGAATAAGGACAGAATCTGACAGGGATTACAATAAGCCCACTGAATGGGAAGGTGAGAGAGGAATTAAAAGTAATCTTGACCTGTCACAGGTATTGATGAAAGGGCACCGGTTCCCAAACAGTGGTCTAGAGGCCATGAATCTGTGGTCTGTGGTAAGAGTGCCACAGTTCTGCAGAATCATAGCAATGTTTTCTATAGTGATTCTGGTTGAGGTTAAGGTGTAGTTTGATAATCTATGAGAAAAAGGGTTGACCACAGTCCACTATTTTTTAAAAGGTTTATAAATAGTTGTTAGAGAAAATTATGTAACTCTATGTGTTATTAGAGTTATAAAAATTGTCAAAAGTGCTGTAAACTTGGAGGTGAGATGGTCAAAGTATTCATTCTTTGCCTGTGTTTCTTGGATCTTAGTGGATACATATGAATGGTGTTTGCTTCAGATAATCACACCTGAAAAAACTCTTCATAAGTGCTGAGTATTGTTGCTAGAACAGAAATTTGCCATGAGACTTATTTTTGCAAGAAGAAAAGCACAATTTCAGCAGAGATTAGGTAGAATTAAAACACCATCTGTAGACTCTGGCTTTCCAGCATTGTCCGCTCCTGCTCTTTATGCATTATATTTCCCATCTCTAATCAGGAAATCACACAGGGAGATAGAGGTGGAAGATTAATTATCTCATTGCACTATGCTGAACCCAGAGCCTGAAAATACTCTCTTGCCTAGCAGTCTTGGCAGAGTAAGAAAGCACTGAGGTGATGGAAGGAGTTAAATCCAAATGGTTTGCCTGTGTGTGGCAGTGGATAGCAGCCCCATTTTGAATTGTGGTACTAGTTTGCAGCAACATCACCATACATCCCTTAAAGTGTCATACAATGATTAAGACCCTGTTTCTCTTTCTCTGAGCATTTGGCGTTGGCTGACAGTGCATGGTAAGAGTTTGTTTTTTAGATGATAACACTGCAAAATATTTAAGTGTTACAACATTAAAAAAGGCAGTGAGTATGTTAAATTTCAGCTTGCTTCATAAATAGTTCCACAGCTGTCTTTACAAAGCTTATCTGCACAGAAGCTGAGCTGAATATGTGTAAAGCTACATGAGATAAAACAAAAAATGCCAAGATATGAAGTCTCAATGTAGAGTATTAGTTGAAACTTGATATTTGGGGATGAGCACATTTTTATACATATGTTCCTGTAAGATGATCTGGAAGTGAAGGTTTTTATGTCGAATTAGTATTTTGCATGATGAAATGTTATTGCTCTACTTACTTTACCAAAGTCTTGAAAGTCTGGATAGCGTTCATCTATTTTCCAGTGATCAGTAGGCTGTACATCTGTTTTCTTGTCTTTTTAAAGTATATATCCAGAAGTATTGGAAACTAAATAGGGCGGTTTAATTCCTCAACACATGCATGATCCTAAGCAAAGTAATTTCAACGATTTAACTGCATAGGCAGAGGCAGTGCCTGACTTAGTATTTGTGTGTTTTTTTTAAATTAACTTGCTTGTCTTTTTGCTTTTTTAAGATACTGTTTTGAACTTTAATACAGTTATAACCAGAGGAAACTGAAATAGCTATATTTAGGCACAGTTGCAGTGAACTAAGCAAAGAGTGTAAAGCAAACTGCTTACCATACAGCTAACCTGTCCCAAATAACAGCTGAAATGAGTAGCGTGGTTCTTGTAAACAAAGCAACAAACAAACAAAAAAAAAATTGTCTAAAAAGTACTTGTATCTGTTGTGAAGCAAAGTCATTTAAGAGTAAATGGAATAACAATCTGTTTTGCACATGTTGTGTTGTCTGGGATAACCTCCAGCATTTTAATCAGCTGGCCAGACAGTGGAAACATGATGGATTGGAAGAAGGTTGATAGCTGGAAATTTCTGGCACTCTGGTCTTACTTTCCCTCTATTTTCCACACACAGTGCTTTCCAGGTGGATATAATCGTTGACATTAAACCATCTCAACCTGGCGCCAAACTTGACAGAAATGTGGTACTTATCCTCAAGTGTAAAAAATCGGTCAACTGGGTTATCAAGTCGCACGATGTCCAAGGAAAGCTGGAAGTCGTTGTAAGTTATGGCACCCTTATTTTTTGAGAATGTTACTATGTATGAATGGTATAGGATCCATTTGAATGAGATATACTACTAGTCCATATTGATTTTTTAATGTATTCTTAACTTCTGATGATGATGCAAACCAACATTTAAAGAGGAAGTTCAGAAATGAATATTTTTTTTCTCCATTACATACTGACCAATGTGTCCCAAAAGCCAGGTGGTTAATGCAAGGATTAAGAGCCTATATTCTCTTGATTTCTGTTGAACTATCTCAACATTGAGTTGAATCTTCACCTCCTTTCTTGCTGTTAATTTGCTGAGTGGATCTACAGGTTTATCTAAGAAGTTGGAAAGATGCCTATGAAAGCAGAGTGGATAATTCTAGATATAAGGCATACACCCACATTGCTTTAGAAGTGGAAACTGCTTTGCGCCTTCCACTTGTGATTCTCGTGGTCTCCAGCCGTCTTCCCTGCCAGTATTTCTGTCCCCAGCAAGCGTCTGGTCAAATTGACCTCACCTCTGCTCAGACCGCAAATAATAGGTTTTATAAAATTTAAAACCAGGGTCTGTAAAGCTGAGCATTTGAAACCATACTTAAACATAATTGGAAGCTCCAATTCAGAATGGTTTTTGGCACAGGCTCTGTGACTCAGCATTGTTTTTACTAAGAAAATGCACTTCTCCTTTTTTTTTTTGGAGAGTATAAATAAATAAATAAATACTAGATTAGGCTTATTTCTCTCTTAAGTAGTGAGTTGAGTGCATCATGAAGTTGAGGTTAATGTTGGCTCAGGACCAGCCAGTGGCCTATTGGCTAACGGTTTTGCAATAACGTAGATGCACTGTCAGACTGTAGCCATTTATGTTTATACAAATTTATTTGGTAGCTTTCTCTGTTGAATGCATGCAGGTCAGTGCTGAAAGGGTCCAAAGTCTGTTTGATCTACATAGGTCTCTTTGAAAGTAACTCCTATTTATTTTCATATGCAGCAGATATAAACAACACAATACCGCTATTAGATAGAGCAAATTCTCAGCTACAAAGCACTTCTTTTCACCACTATTAGCTACGTGTTTTCTCCAGCAATAAACAGTAGCCTGCATACTGTGCTCATATGTATCACCAGCAGAGATGACCTACTGTTGCTATCACCACTACTGAAACATGCCGCCCATTTTCTCTCTTTTCTCACTTACATCCTCTGTTTCGTCTCCATAAATGTTCAGCAAGTGGCAGTGAATTTCAATGGGTGCCATTTTTTCTGCATGGAGGAGTTCAGTGCCTCACCTTTGCTTCATATGCACTTCAATGTCAGATGCCATTCTGTCAGGCTGTGCCCCTCTGCTGCCATGTGTTGCATAGCAACAAACTGTAGCAGAATATTGGTGCATTGGTTCAACCTCTACTGCTGTTCCACCAACATTTCTCTCTGACTTTGTGGGCAGCATTAAATGATAGGAGGCATTACTTTCAGAGCAGCCCTCGTAAATCTGCCTGCCACTCATTTCTTTTAGGATTTGATCTTTGGTTTTAAGAGAAACCAATTTTAAGGAAACAAATGATGGTGTTGCTCAGGAAATTGTCTGAGAAGACTTTCTAGTATTGATAATGAAATTCCCTTCTGATCCCTGTCACATCTTGATTGTACAAACAGGTGCAGCTGATCTAGTAGGTCCTAAAAGAGTGAGATCAAGGTTAGTTGCTCAGGATTAGCACATTTGTAAGCAGAAGATCAAAAACCAGCATTACACTTACAACTTTCATTCTGGATTATTAAATGAAGTTTGCTGTTGTATATTTAGCCTTCATTCTTCTTCCACACAATAGAGAATTGTGCATTAATTCACTTCAGTGACACATTTCAAAGCCATGAAGCTACCTCTTTTTAGATATGAATTTTCAGAGAGAACATTTTTAGGAGATTTTAATATGTTTTAAAATGCTGCAATTTTATTGAGAATAAATAAGTATTACTATATTTTGTTCAAGTTTGCCTTTAGTTATCATTGAAAGTGTAAGTAAAAAGTGTAAGTGGAAATTTTCTCTAAAGGGTGGCAGAAAATAATATTTTATTTAGATCAGCTGAAAGAGAAAGTAATACAGTATATGAAAATGTCAATGTGTTAAAGATTATATGTCTGTATTAGGATTTGTGACTGTTTACTTGTTCATTCATATAGATGCCTAATTTTCCAAATGTGTGTTTGTTCTGCTTTAAATGGTGGAGGGAATTAAACAACCACTTCTTATTAAAAAGCATGTACTTGGAGGATTTAGGATCTGTTCATATTCTATTAAGCTAACAGCCTTTCCAAGCCCAAATTTAGACAATGCATAGAAACATTACTAAACAATTAGGTAATGTTTCACAATGTTCCTTTTTATTAGTTGAGTAGGTTCCATGCACTTCAATTTTCCTAATATCTTGCCCTCAGTGTGAGTCTTGAGGGGATTGGCAAACTGAGAGTGAAAGGTTAATGCTGTGCTGCCTCAGCCCAGAGAGCACGAGTTAGGGTCCAGATTCATAGATGATAAAGGATCATTTATCATTTTCCAGCTTGCTGTGCTTCTTGAAAATTGATGGACACAAAATTGAGTAAAGAGAGAACAGGTTAGGTAAAATAACTGCACATAGTATATGTGAAGTGTGTTTTTTATGAGCTGTGTTCACATCCTGTTTGCAGCCTTGTGTCCTTACATCAGCTTGAGTCTCTGTGCTCATTGGGCTATCTGCACTTCAGAGTGGGTTTCTTCTTACATGGCTACAGATTCTACAGTAGAGAAAGAAATGAAATTGCAGAAAGATTTGATCAATTCTATGTGTATTGAGGGGGGCAAAGAGTGAAAGAGGTAAAAAGCACAGAATAAATCTCTGAAGATTCCAGACGCTTGGAGGAATTGTTCTTTAAATGATGAAAAGAGACTGCCAGTTTGTGAAAGCATCTCTCTATTTGGAATAGCTTTCTAGGTGGCTCTGTGTTGAGTGCCTGCACTGTGCAAGGGTGTTGACAGGGCAGGCATATGAAGGAAGGTATGCCTGTTCCTGGAAGCCCTTGTGATTGGTTTTGTTTCATTGAGTTGATGCAAGACTGAACTTTTACAGGCGCACTGTGGCATGGAGAGGTATAAACAAGCCCTGAAAATGGTCGGGAGCCAGCTACAACAGAAAAGTTCTGGGATAATATTTGTTCAGCTGTCTCATTTTGACAAAAAAAAAAAAAAAAGAGAGAGAGAGAAAAGTAGAGAGAGAGATCCAGCAAAATTGGGATGAATTGGGATGGCATAGTAATTCCAGCTGGTCAGAGCAGTGTGGTGATACTAAAATGTGTGATAAATCAGAGCCAGATTTGTATTTATTGGAAAATAAAATATTATTTGACCCAAAACAGTAATAAGGCACTGACATTAAGATACTCATTGCTTCCTTTTTGTTTCTACTGTGTTTAGTAGTCTTTGACAACTAGTGACAGAATCCTCAAACCAGATGCTGCGCACCTAAAATTCCCTTTAGCTTCTGTTGTGAAGCTTTGAGTGTTTAAAGAATGCAGAATTGGGTCATTAGAAAGAAATGAGGGAGAGAGCTCAAGATAAATAATATAGAGCCTCTATAATGGAGAATGTAATCATGCATGGAAATTGAAAGTGTGTGCAGTAGATTGAAAGATGTAATCTGCATATAGAAAAAGCAGTTCAGTCACATTGGAGGAGTTGCTGAGTGGGTCATCATGCCCTTTCCTGCAGTGTATTTTCAGCTTGTTATGTAGTTCATAATGGAATTGTTACAGTGATAATAGTAAAACCGTAAATGTAAGAATAAATTCATGTAACTTTAGCTTTGTGTGTATAAATATTTAAAAATAAGATGTCAAGCACTTAAGGGAAAGTTGAAATGTAATATCAGTGAATATTTTCTATATGCCCCTTTGACATCTAGAGATGCTTGTTATAATATATCCTTCTGACTTGCTTATTTGGACAAGAAAACTTTCTCCATGTGTGCAGCAGTTCTGTTTTTAAGGTGGCAGAGTTTATTTTATTTTATTTCCCAGCTGATTTTGGTTTGCTGTTACTAACAGGGTAAACTTTTTCAACAAAATATGAAATCACTGTCCCTAGTCTATGCTAAGTATCCCTAAATGGTAGTAATGAACCATGTTTTTCTTTGTTTGCAGACATCAAATAGTATTGGTTTTGGAAAGGAAACAGAACGATCCATGACTATGAGTAAATCAGTAATACCCAATATTCCTTCATCACATGAAAGTTTGATCAAGTGGGCATATGAGCATAAATATAGTCCAGTTACTTCCTATACAAAAGCTCCCGTTGCTAACAGATTTCATCTGCAACTTGAACATACAGGTGAGCATAAAGATGGACTTTTATCAAACAAAAGAAATAAAGCTGTCTTCCCAGGTGTATGATACTTCAAAAGGTCCCAATTTTGGGCCATTGTTGTCGTGGATTGTGCTATTTTCACTGCTCATTGTAAAGTATGCTGGTTGTATATGTAAATGCTCATTTAAAAGTAAAAATCAAAAACCAAAAAAACTGTGGCTTTTTGGTTAGAAATTTCCAGACAAATTGTGTTGCATCCTGAAGTGGAATTAAACAGTTATATTTTGTCCAGTTCAGAAGCTTGACCATGCTCAGTGTTCACTGGAATGAGATTTCAGCAGCTGTGTATTTTGTTAGTTAATAAATGCAGGTTTAGCTTTTATCAAAAATACAAACATGTTTCTTTGGACAATTAAATGAAAATTTAAATAGTTGACTGAAAAAACTTGGTTACCTGAAAAATCCGAGTAACTGGAATAAATGCAACCATTTAAAAAAAAAAAATTAAATTATTTGGCCAAAGTCACTGCTGACTTAAATATATCCTGGCTCCCTGAAGCTAGTACAATTGTATTTCCTTTGGTGAAAGTTCTGAATTTAAGGCCCTAAAAATACCATTTTCTTTTTTGATAAAGTTTATTTTCATGTAAATTTCATCAATTGCACTGTCCTGGTTTACAGATAATTATCTACTTGGGTGAGGTGCTGAAACTTCAATACTGAGCAGTACAGCCTGCAATCCAGGAGATAGTGTTCTCATTTCCTCATCTTAAAGTTAACTCTGATTTAACTTTACTCTGGTTATATAAGTAGTTCCTCAACGGTAGAATTTGCGTTTTCAAGTAATGGAAGAATTTCATAGGCTCATATGACTGACTGATATTTTAGTAGCACTAAACTAGCGTATTTCTTGGATATGATGTTTTCTTTACATTTGTGGTGGCCTTTTGCATACAACAAGGCCCATTCAAAGTCTGTTTTTAACTACTATTGAAGTGTATTTCTAGAAGGGAATAAATATACCAAGAATAAGTGCCTCAGTATCAACTATACTGTTAGTGAGGAATTGTGGCTAATAAAGGAGAGTAAAAAGATGATGCTTTGTGGGTGTCTTTCAGAAACTCATTTCTGGATAATATTTTTTTTAATTTTAACTTGAAAGTTCTTCAGTTTTGAATACTTTTAAGAAAAATACCTAATAACCCAATGAACTTTTTTTCTACCTTTAGAAGAGATGAATGATGAAGAAGACCATTCTCTTCCTCCAGAGCTTACAGAACTGCTGCATGGTGCAAAGAATCCTGCATTAAGTGATGGCCTGACTTTTCCTTTTCACATTAATAGAGGAGGACATGACACAGGGGGAGAAGGAATTTTCCCATCCAGGGATTCAGTAGACACATTAATTAATCATGACTTTGAGCATTCCCTCTCAAAACACAAAGAACCTGAGGAAGTTCAAGGCAGTGCTGATGTAGCTCTGTCAATAAAGTGTGATGACAAAGTCATGATAGTGGCTGTAGAAAAAGACTCTCTACAGGTAGGTGTGGTTTCTTATCCTCAAATTTGGGCAGGCTTTTTTGATCGGATCATTTTATTTGTATTTTGATGAAAAATAAGTAGTTGAAGATCCACAGCAATTTTGACTATCCTCACCTCCCCCTGCTGTCTTCCCCCCCGTAAGTTTGGTGGGGAAAATGTACTGTACCTATTCTGTGCCATAACTCTGTGTCTTGTTTCCTCTTTTCAGTAATACAGCAGTTTGTAGAGGGGTTTCTGATTAAAGCTTACCAGCTTTGATTCTGTAGAATACTGCTGTATTCAACTACTGTTTAGTTTTTAATTTCCATGGTACAAAGAAACTGCTTTTGGTAGCTTTGTAAGATCTGAATAGATCTGCGAAGAGACAGCTAAAGGAATGGAAAGCTAGAGGGTGAAACTGTGTAGTCTGCTGTTACCCATTGTGTGCTATTTTATTCTGTCTTCATCATCTACCAGCTGACAGGTTGCTTGAACCCATTTGCATTGTGGAAAATAGCTTGATACAGACTAAAGCGTTTCTGTTCGAGACCAAATAGAGCTTTTGTCAGTAAATTAATAATGAACCTGTTGTTTCCTTTGTTCCATGTTACACTTATTTCCCATCTGTCAAGTATAACAACATTTTGAGACTGACCTTCCCTGGATATCAGTACAATGAACTTCATTTCCTCTTATCAGTAGTCATGAACAGTATTCTGAGCTACACTTTAAGAAAGGGTCTAACACAATTTCAGTGGAGGTTGCAGACATTTACAAAGCATCTTTGTTTTAGGCAAGCGGCTACACAAGGACTGAACTCTCATTGCTGGATCACTCTTGCAAAGCCAGGATGAATGGTACCCATTTCATTCTGGAGTCTTTGCCGAACAAATGTGGGACTCGGACATCATATATCTTGGACAAGATTGTTTATTTTAACTCTGTGAGTATTCTACAAAGTAGAGCCTTCTTCTCTGCTGCACAGCATAGTGATACAAGAAAGCCACTGTAGTTAGCTTTAGCCTTAGCAGGAAAGAGGCATCCTGACCTTTTCCTGTTGAGCTCAAACCTAGTTGTAGCTACAGTCCCTGTATTCAAGAATTTGTGAAGGCTATACATTCCATCTGACCTTGTGGTCAGATATTATCCTATAGGAAAAAGGAGGATCTGAACTTGCATGCTTTTACAAAATTGCATGGCTGAGCTTTGGGAACCATTTGTACCAGTTTCAAAGAAGTTACATCTACTTTCCCTGTGCAGTTTAGATGTACCCACACTTAAGAAGTAGATATGTTGCTCTAAGAAGGGATAAGAATGAAATTCTGTGATTGCAGAGAGCAATACAATTTAACTCATACACTGATGTAGAAGAATGATGTAGAAGAATGATTTAACTCACACACTGATGTAGTAGAAATTCAAATTAAAAAACAAAGAAAAGGACATAACTTCTTTGGGTATGCATCTCCAAAAATAAAAATACAGATGTCAGAAGAGAAAAGCCTTTAATGACCCTAAAACTTGCAGTGATTTTTTTCATGTGTGCATCAAGGAAAACTGTAAGTTGTGAAAAATCACTATAGAAAGTCATTTTTTCTAGTCAGTGTTGGTTATAGAAGTACCAGAAATAGAATGGAAATACTGGAATGCTCCTTTAGGTGCCAGCACCCAGACCAGCATTTTTTATATCTTTGCTGTTTCTGAATTCTGGAAATAAACTAAGGGCCTTTCACTAAACATAACCTGTGTATTTTAAACAGCTTTGTGCCAAGTGTGTGAGATGTTCTTTCACCATCTTTTAGCTGATGCGTTTCTTTTGGTTTTCGCATTGTTCTGAAGAGAGAAAATAATAACTGTAAAGTGAGAGTGCTCAATTATCATCCAATTTTATGCATTTGCAATATGTTATGTGCAGATTGTCATTCAGCTATCATCACCAGCTGAAGGCAGCAGCTTTGATGATGATGACATGGAATCAGGTGATAATGGATTTCCAGGAGATGCTGACGAGGGAGATGCTACTTTCTCAAGCTGGCCTGAAATAGCGGTATGTTAATCTTGGTTTTGCACCTGACAACTGAGAAAAACCTGTTGTAAATGGTAGCTTGCAAAAATTACATTAATAATATAGCAATTAACTTGTCTTTACCACTTCTCCTTCCACTTCAATTTCTTGTGACCCTGCTGAAGGGTCACACTAAGAGGAATGTGGGAGGGGCATTACTGTGTATGCAAATTTGTCCTTACTGTGCTACCACTTCTAACTCGGGGTGCATTTGTACTTTTCTTTTTTGTACTTTCAGTTTAATTGCACAATGCACCAGCCAGAGAAAGACTTCTTTAATCCTGCCATGTTCTGGCCTCCTGAGCCACACATCACCAATGTGACCTTCAACATGGAGCTCTACAAAACAGATCTATTCCTTACTCCCTCCCAAGGACTCTTCTCTGTTGCTGAAAATGGGCCAATATACGTAGAGGTAACAAACTGAAAAAGGCTTTCAAGCTAGCAGAAGCATTTTGCAGGGCTGTACAACTGAGCCAAATTTCTGCTTGTTAGTTGAAAAGTCTCATTGTGCAGCTGCTTTCAGCAGATAGTTATGTGCTCTTGGAGTGGTAGAGAACAGAAACTGTGGATTTGATTTTGACTACAAGCAGGACAGTGCTTTTGGTCAGCATCAAAAGATTCTTGCAGAATGCATGAATTTAAATACAGGGTCAAGTCTTTTCATAGCTGCTTTACTGTTCAGAATCTAAAAGTAATCTCTAGGTTTTTCCATTTTTTTGGTGAAGTCTTCAGGGCTCATTTTATTGGGTAACGTGGTTGAACCTCTTATGAAAGATGTAGGCATGGAAAAAATGGTTCTAAGTGTCTGTCTTTTACATACTGGTGTTCTCAGGTTACAAAGTTAATATAGATTCTGTTCTGTCTCTGATGTACTAACAAACACAGATTTGCTTATGCTAACACACAGCATCTAAGGGTATAAAATAAATGAATCCAGAAGCGTCAGCAGCCATAAGCATAGTGGTTCATTTAGCTCTCGTAGTTGTCACCGCTTTTCCAGCACATTGTGAATCTTTCTCATTCTCTACCCAGTGAAGAGGTTGAGACTTCTTTCGAAAAAGTTCATAAGGATTCATCCTGAAGTAATTATTTTAAATGAGTTTCCAAGTCTTTGTAGTATGATACAGGACCAAGACACTGGGTGGTGGAAACAGAAATGTGAATGTGGTACTGGAGCTCCAGATTCCTGTTTCCTCCCATTTGTAGTATCCTCCTCATTGTAGTAACAGTTATTAGAGAAGTTTTCTGCTTCCTTTCTTTGAAGCTTCTGTCTATTTCAGGGTGTCTAGATAGTGGGTGCTCTGTGACGGTCTTATGGTTTTTGTTTTGTTTTCCATTTTCTCTAACTTTTTTTGAGAGTAAAATACTGGCTAAACAGTGAAAAGAGTAACACAGAAGCTTTGCCTTTACCATATCCTCAGTGCAAAAACAAAGTCCTTTACATCAGTGAAGCCTTCTCTAAAGAAATCTACTTGTCTCTAACACTTTCATCAGAGATTCTTAGCAAGTAGACTTGGGAATTCTATTTGTGACCTCCAGCTGGTGGTAGTTTATTTTGTGTGATCTGTAGATGTTTAGTTGACTGTTTTCTGCCTAAAAGACTTTAAACAATGCAATAGTGAAAAGTACTTAAGACAGCTGAAACAAAAAGAAGGTATGTCCTCATCGGTTAAGAATATGTTCATAAAAGACACGTGATTTTTTTTTCATTTGGATAAAACCTTCTGCTTCCTTCAGCAATCTGGGATGAATCCCCTTGGCTCCAAGCTCTTGGAACTGATCTGGTTCTGGAGATGTTTATTCAGACAAATGTGCTGATTTCTTCACCACCTGTCCTGGCAAACCCCCCCCCCGCCTTTTTTTTTCATTGTTTCTCCTCCTTGCAGAAGGGAAAATTTGTATCCGTTTGGGACTTCTGTGATTTCATTTCTAACTCACAGACTTTTTTTACTTTGTTGTTGTTATTTAAAAAGATAATTAAAATAATTTAAAAAGCAAACAACGCCCCCCACTATTTATGATCAGTAAATTACCTAGGCCTTAATCTATAAGAGCTCTCTCTGCTTTTTCCTTCTCATGCTAAAGAAAAAATTGGCTTTTTTTCCCCCAGATTTCATTTTCTTGCCTTGTTTTGCTCTTACCTTTCTAGTATAATTCTTTTTTTTTCCTTTAGATATTGTGCATCTTTGTACATACACAACTATGTTTCATAACACTGTAATATACTTGTTCTTCATGTCATGTCTTTTTTTAAACTAGTTTACACCATCAGCTTCTTTCCCTATCAATATCAGTGCTTTGATTTTCATTCACCACCCTTATTTCCTGTTCTTTTTATGAGATGCTCTCTCCTGTTTAGTTGTTTCAGCTCATCCTTTCATCTTTGATTACCACTCACATGGTGAAAAAAGGGAAATGCCATTTGTTACTGCACAGCTTAACATCCAAAAATTTCTGTATAGGCCATGGGAAAACATGGAAGGTTCTTACATATACATGTAGCACATTAAGTAGACATTTAAGTCACATTTCTTATTTCTAAGGAGAAAATTATTTCTCGTTGGAACTGTTTTCATCACATTGTGTTAAATGGTCCTGTTATTTGTTAAGACTAGCATGCTTCATTTATTACAAATTCCATTTTTTTTCCTAATTACTCTGTAGCATTTGCTGTCTCTATCCAGTTCTGCTGAAGCATATCAGTGCGTTGCAAGTTGGCAGTTTTAATTATTTTTCATTAAGGAATATAAATTTCAGACTCATAGTTCACAATAAATTAGGGCTTTTTAGTAGACTGCCCACACCCCCCAGTCCTGGAATGCCACCCGCGTGTCAGACCTTGACCTCCGCTCTGCCTCTGCATTCCACTCTTGGCTGGGGCTGGGTTCTCTGTTGTAGGTGGCTTTCTTTTCTCTTTCGTTTTTTCTTTTCCTTTTTTTTTCTTTTTTCCTTTTTCTTTCATTTTTTTTTCTTTCATTTTCTTTTCCATTTGTTTAAATTTTTCTTTTTTCCTTCTTTTTTTGTCATCAGTAAAGCTTTCAACAGAGATATAGGATTACTAATTGCCTTTCATAGAGTTCTCATGATCTGTCTGGCTGTAAAGGAAGCAGCAGCATCTCAAGTTGAAGTCAGCTTCAACCTTCCAACCCCTGTGATTCTATGATCTGGCCTGGATTTATTTGTTTATTTATTTATTTTTAAGATAAGGAGTTGCTGTTGTTATGCGTGGTAATGCTATTGAACAGCTGCTAGTTTTGAAACCATAGATTTTCCTCTCTGTGTGTGACAGCCTACCCTTAACATTTAGCTTTCAAAACAGTTCAACTGGAATGTGGAACTGGATCACTACTTTAAAAAAATGTCAAAAATATAAATGAAATGTGAACTAAAAATGTCATTTTGGAGATCTTACTATGTCTTTCTTTTTATTGCAGGTGTCTGTGACTAAAGCTGACAGATCCTTAGGCTTTGCCATTCAAACGTGCTTTGTTTCCCCATTTTCAAATCCAGATAGAATGTCTGATTACACCATTATAGAAAATATTTGTCCTAAGGATGAGTCTGTTAAATTCTACAGCACTGAGAAGTTGAACTTCCCAATAGCGCATGCGCAGAAGGACAAAAAAAGATTTAGCTTTGTGTTTAAGCCAATATTCAACATCTCACTGCTTTTTCTTCACTGTGAGTTAACGTTGTGTACAAATAAGGAGAAAGATCCCCAAAGACTGCCTAAGGTCAGTACTTTTTGGGTTTTTTAAGTCTAAACTGATTTGGGTAATGCCAAGTTGTGGTTTGTTTTTTTTTAAAATCTGAACTTTAATCTGAAGAGACCAAGTGGTTTTCTGTTGGATTGATATAATAAACATATTTCTAGGTTCAAGATTTTAATATGAGTTATGATGCTGTAAGATTTGACCACAAAAGTTAGAGTTTCTATTTAAATCTCATTGTTTGGGATAAATAGAAATTGATTTTCATTATGCAAGTGCTTCAGATTTATCCTTTTTATCAGTATGACATAACATCATGGCAAACAACGTTAGCTTTATCTTCCAAACTCGTGCATTATACTAGGTAATCTTGCAAGTGTGTTTGAGCTTATCTCTGTACAACTTGCATAGAAAGTAACTAACTACTGGCATGTCTGCTACATTTGGGTACTATATCATCTTGTGTGTTCTTATAGCAACTGGTGCTGCACTGCTCTACTGATTCTAAATAATATTCAAATTCTATCACCAAATCACCAAATTTTGCTTTATGATTAATGAATATGGCTTAGGTTTGTTACCAGAGAAAGTGTTTTAAGAACTAAATTTAAATAGTAATGCTCCTATAAATCTTAGAGGATCCTTAATGAATGCGAAGGTTGCATCCTGAACTGTTGCTAGGGATTACTTTTGCCTGTGCGTTCTACAGATATTGTTTGGATGTTCTCCTCTATTTTTTTGTAAATAATATTTGATAAAATTTATAATGAGATGGCTGTGCTGCAGGCAGAGCTGGACTGACACACACTGCTGGTGTTTGAGTGACTCTAACCTCATTCACTTTTCTTTCCATCTGCAGTGTGTTCCTCCTGATGAAGCTTGTACCTCTCTGAACGTGGATATGATCTTAGCCATGATGCATAACAAAAAAACCTTCACCAAGCCTCTTGTAATAACTCATGAAGGAAAGCTAGAAGGTAAGAAAATGGGCTTGACTTGTTTATAGCCACTTGAAGTGGGCTTAATAAAAAAAAAAAAAGAGCACTCCATGTATGAAGCATCTTGTAATCTTGTGGTAATACTGTGTCTGTAAGTTGTTATTTGTTTAGACTTTTCCCTGGTAGAAATTATCATGGCAATTGTTGCCATCTTTTAATGGTCTTTATTGATCCCTAGTATGTGATTTTGCCCGGCATTGAGAACAGAATACCATACCAAGCAACAAAATTGGTTTCAAAAGTGTGAATATATCACTAGTGTTTCCAGCACTTCTTGTTGCCCAGAAATCAATAGCAGTAGTTTGTTCCCTGCTGCATCACTTCTTTATTTGGTCTGTAAATACATATCTAGGAATAACAGATGCTAAAGCCCCAAAAGTTTGTAAAGCAAAGGGGTGGCCACCTTCCACCATGGGAAAGATTGTGTTTTCTTTTGTTGTTTGCTTTTAAACAACAGGAACTGAGAACTATTTCAATTATCATTTAATCTGAAAGTTTTTGGTGAATCTCTCTGGCTACAGCATTAGTCATGTTTTGGTGTGTTCATAGGAGAAGGTATACATTATCTTTTCCTTTTGTATTACCACCGCGGTTTAATTAGCAGGCTCCAGTGGCTTTATGTGCATATCAATATCATGCAATTGTGTACAAAAGCTGTTTGAACTTTTGGAATGCTTTTCAGGTAATGTCAAAGGATGGGGATAAGAAATCCTTTAACCTCCATTGTTCAGTGTGAGATTTTTAGTTTTCAAACATTTTTTAGTACCATAAAGCATTGCTACAGGACTTAAAGTGTTCCTATTTAATCCTACAAGACAGCTTATGATTTGTTTTACAAGTTTCCTGTTAATACAGATCAAATCCACATCAAATTAAAAGCAAGTAATTGATCTGTTGATGCGATAAAGCTAAATCTGTACTTTGGGCCTGATTCTGTGCTCTTTCTTTTTACAAAGCTCCCACTTTTTCATTTGCTTTTTTATTGGAGATGAGTAAATCCTCCAACTGAAGTTCATCTTTCAATAAATGGACTTATACTCTGAGCTCTCTTGCCCTTCTGATGTGTGGAGCATTGTGTGCAGCTCCCGTCTCGGACTGCGCTCAGAATGTTGCCTTTGTGAGAGGCACAAGGTCTTAGTGTGCAAAGATGAGCTAAATTTATAAAGATTAGTTGCAAGACAACGATGTGATAGAGTATTTTGTTGTATTGTGGGTGATTTGGTCTAATTGTAGGATGTTCCATGGAAATCTCTTCCAGCATATCACAGCTTTCAGATGTAATACAAAGTGGCACATTAACAACGTAGCTTTGTTGGTATGCAGTTGTTCTGCAGTGAATCAAATGACCCCTTTCTAAAAGTAAAGAGCAATGCCTCTAACTGAGATTTGGAGAATAAGTCACATTGCATTACTGAACCAGAGAATTTATGTCTCAGAGGTGGTGTTCAAAATTTTCCTTCACATGAACAGGCCAGCTTTCATTGTTGCAGACCATATTATGCGTTACTGCTATTGCAGCTGCTCTGTAAGCCAAGTGAAGGAGTCATGTGCTTGACATTTCAAAAGCCTTAGCAAACTAAACGTTGCAAAGGTATTTTTTTCTTTAGGCTTGGTCTTACAATTGTCATTTACTGTAGTAGAAATCCCAACTTTCTTATCTGTATGAGACTAATTTCTTCTCTCTTACTAATGTTACTACAGTTCTATACTGACTCAGTTACATATAGTGTTATGGTAGATCTCTGTGGAAGTGTCTAAAAGCTTCATGTCATATTCTTTTTGTATGCATTATTGCCTTTTAATGCATTATTGCCCTGATTCAGTGAATGGCATATAGCTATAGCCATTTATATGCTTGAAAATATTTGCTCTCCTATTGAAACAGTCTACCAACTTAATTGTTCAGTTTTTTTGGCATGTATGGAAAGTTTAGATTGTTATTTCAGCAAAAGGAGGGTGAGCTGAACAGCTGACAGGAGTCTCCATTCTGAAAAAGTATAGAGCATCATGATAGTGTTTAAAAGCCAGTAGCTGCGTTTACTGAGCTTTAAGGATTCCATTTGCTCCTGTGTTGCTCTGAGCAACCCACATTAAAATAACATGGAAGAAATGGATCAGTGGGGAGAACTGGTAACAAGCTACATAACCTATTGTTACTTAGTGGACTTTATATTTTCCGTGCAGGGGCCAATAGAAAAAGGAGTGTGGAAAATTACTTCTCCTCTTATCTTGGGAGGCATGTTGTTGGCGCTTAGGATATGCCAGTAGAGAATTTAGACAATCAGATACTGCCTTTAGCTGTGTTTGTACTGTGGATTGCTCCCTGGTTTCAGTCCAACCTTCCTCAGAAGTGTTACATTCAGTTACATGTGAACAAGTTCCCCCAGACCCACTTTTCTCACCTGTTTCCTACTATCTTGCCCAGAGTGATCTGGAGGAGATAACCATGCGTTAGAACAACTGAATGTTTAAGCATAAAGTGCTATTTGGAAATCATAGGCACATGTGTCTGAGAGTGTAATACCCTTATAGGATATTGCTGTCAGTTTAGAGCTGCCTCTTGAGTTTAAGAAGCTAGAAAAACTGGCTTGGTTTAAGAACACTTCAAATAAATAACAGTTGTTTTCAGGGGTTTTTTTGCACCATTGTTTATGTTATGTTACACATGCACTTGGTTTGTTTTTCGGTCCCTAAAGATATAAAAAATAAGTATTGGGGCACTGTCTTAACAAATCCTTTTACAGCTATTGCACTGAACACCCTCAAATATAGCCAGAATTTAAACAAGAACCCTAGGTTACTGGGCAGTACAGAAACAAACTCTGCAGCTAACCAAACAAAGACTTAGATCTGAAGCCAGGATCTCTGGCTCTTCTGCTTGAGGTGGCATTTTTGGAGAAAGATAAGAGGAGCCAGTTAAGCAAAAGAAGAGAAAATTCTTCATTTCTCAACATGTATTTACTTAATCACTTTCTGCTACATGCTGATAATGATGATGATAATGCCAAGAATAATAACTTTGGATTAATAGCTATGATCTTTGATTTCCTGTATGTATTTAAACCAAACCAAACAACCCACCACCACTAAAAAAGCCCAACTAAACAACACTCAAGACAGAATACCAAGTAGGACTTAACATAACGTGTGGATCAACACATATTCATGCATGAACAAGTGGATATTTTACCATAGTAGTGACTTTTTTCTTTAAAGATGATAGTCAGTTATTGCTTTGGTTTGATTTTCATGATTTAGTATGCTGGTTTTTAGCATCTTATGTTTGTGACTGGTCAGTAGCCAGTCAATGTAATCACTTTAGGACAGACCTTGTAATCTATGTTCATTTAGGAGCTCCTTACATGAATTAACCAGACTTACTGCAGGTTAAAACTGATGATACGTGGGTGGGAAGTTCTAATGTAGTTGCCACCATATCACACTTTGCATGAATGTAGTTCATGCTATAATGTTTTTCTGAGGAATGATCAATACATGAAAGGAATTTTTCTAGACTGAGCAAGATTTGGACTGGTTTTCCTGAAGTTTTTGGTTTCAAAGATTACCATTAATGTATTTCTGCTTGATCAGATCCTGCAGTTTACTTTCACAGTTTGAAGGCTCTTTGCAAAACTTTCTAATTTTGTTTTATTTGTTTTAAAACAGATTCTTCTCTTCCAAAATCAACTGTGAGGCAACCGTGTAAGTATATATAGTATACTTATATGTGCTTAATATATGTAGCATATACATGTGAAAATTGAATTTGGGAAAACGATACTTAGAATTTGAGTCTTAATGACTTCATTTGCCAATGTGTGTTATTTCCCCCAACTCTGTTAAGGCTACCACTTCCCAATACAAGAGCTTCAGCAGCAATGCCACCTTAAGGACTTCCTGTATCCTATTGCAAGCCTCACTTCTACATTGCTCTGCGATTGCTCACATCCTCAATTACTCTGGCACCAACATTCATAGGCCATGCTCTAGATGAGATCACTGAATTGATGTGGATTCATTTATTTGTTTATATCCTGATGTCTTGATATAGTGAATTTTACTTTTCATCATGGTCAGTGACTGACCCTGGAGAGGGAGAAAGAGGGGAGAAGTGGCACTAGGAAGTGAGAACAGACAGGAATGTGAAGGTGATTTTCAGCTAAAATCAGTGATGAACGGAGAAGAGAGGAAGTTAGAAGAGGAAGTGCAAAGAAGGTTTTTTTCCCTTCTATTTCTGTCCCCATAGTTTTGGGACTGAATTTACAAATTACAAAGGTAATGAAAAATTATGTTTCTACTGCATGAGCCTCTAGATGACTCACTCCTCTTCACTAAGTCTTCTCAGAGGTGAGTATATGGGGCTGGTGCCTCGTGGAAGAAGAACATTTGAGTTTAGGAAGTCCTTTTCTGTTTTGCATTTAAAAATGGCCAAGTGCCAACAAAGGAATTAGAAATAGTCCCATATTAGAAATGGGAGAAAAGCCTTCTAAGCCACTATCCATCTAGTTTTGCACATGCAAACTTGGTCACAGGCACTCAGGCCCTTTCCAACAGGAACTGCTGGAGATGACATTTTGTCAGAATGGGAATGGCACTGAGGATCTCAGGAGCTGGTGGGCTGAGGGTTGTCTAATGGGATGTCTGCTGAATGCAGGAACACGTGTAGATATTTCTAAAGTAAGGGTGTTGGTTGTGTTTTAAGAACTGGAATTCTCCTGAAGGATGCTACTGAGAAGATCTAGTCATTTCATTTCCCAGCCAGTTTAGTCAGTAAAATGTTATTTGCTGGCCTAAGCCACTCTGTGTACTGGGAGACATTAAAAATACTGAAACTAGAAATCCATTTTGTAAGAAAAGATTTCCCCCAAATGGTTGATGAGAGAATGTTGTTGAAGCATTTCTAATCACCAAGAAGAAAAAGAAAAGCTGGAAGCTTTTTTGATGTTCAGCTCTGGGGCATTGTATCAAGGAACCAGATGCTGTTAACCTTGAAATGGTGCTGCAAAATTAGCTCTCCCCTAGAAAGTGATCTTGTGTGTATGGTGGGGGGAGTGTTCTATTTCTGCGTTCTGGAATTAATTTTAGTTATTGTTTTTCACATTTGGCAATCTTTTCAATTGTTTCTATTTATGTTTTTGCTGACTTTTTGTTGGCATCTCTTTCCTCTTAACAGCAGTTCCGTTCTCCACCTAGAATTCAGGCTGAACTTGTAGGAGATGTAGGGAAAAGTTTGCTTGAATATTGGGTCATTTAAATTAAAATAATATTTTGCTAAAAATCTCTGCCTTTGTGAAACACACTTTTAAGATAAGTGGATATTTAATTGAAAGCAACTTATTAAGGGCCAACTGAAAATGCTTAATTTTTGCAATGTGTTCCACATTTGGGTGTGCTTGAGCTGAAGCTTTGGTTTTGTGATGTGGAACAGTTGGTTGGACTGAAGCCAGTCTCCAAAAGCATCATTTTTATTTCCTTGATGCTAATCTGCTACACTGTTCCTTAAAATGGTGCTTAATTAACTATGAACCTCAACTAAACAGAAAAACCTAAACTACTTTTTCCATGAAAGCTTAAGGGTAATTGTTGTTAAACATGACTTGTCATGACAAAATTAAAAGCCCTTACTGTGTGTTTGCCTTTTAGCTGTGTTCTATGGCTTGGACACTCTTACCGTCGTGGGCATTGCATTTGCAGCATTTGTAATTGGAGCCCTGCTAACAGGAGCGCTGTGGTTTATCTACTCTCACACAGGTAAGCATATGAGCTCTTAGTGACCTCAGCATAGATAATACTGCAGGAAATGCCATGTGGTATGTATGAGTCCTTGCAATGAGGGGGGGAAAGCGTGTTAGCAATAGCCATCCTGCCCTTGTTTCTCACTCGCTGTTCTCTGTGAGCAACTCCTTGCAGGAGCCTGTTGATATTTACGTGTAGGTTGGCATCTGCCCTTCCTTAAAACGACATATTATGTGTTGTGAAAATATGTTATTTTTATAAAATCTTAAATGGAAGTCTTGAAAATTCACGTGAGATCTTGAAAGTAAAACTGAGATTTCCTGCGTTGTGCATTATCATTAGTAGCATCTCTGTTTCAAATTGGCATATCTGTTAATGTATCCCTTTTGGTTCACACACTACTTTTTCTAAATTATTTGTCGTCTTGTTTTTCTTTTAAGTTACTAAATTAATGTGACTCAAGATGTGATGTGATCAGTGGACAAAATGACTGAGAGAATATATTACTTGCTTTGACATTTCCTGAATATAACTAGACTTGAAAATGTTTCTCTTGATTACATAGAAATTTTGCCCCAGCCATTTATTTCTCTGTTCATCAACTGTTGCTCAAGATGGTAGAAATAATGGGTAATCTCATTTAATTTAACCCAAGCAAGTAACCAAAAAGTGCCTGAAATTGATGCATCTCTTAAGTGTGGCTAATTTTTCAGCATCTCCTTACACTTCTTTCCATACTATGAGTTAGCAGAAATGCAACACCATAAGAAGCAGAGAGTGTTTAGGGAGCTCTCTATTTTGTGGCTTAAAAGATTGGACAGTGATAAGGCCTTGCTTTGGGGTATGGGATCTTGGCTGCCTGTGGATTATTGAGTATCTCAGGATCCCTACAGGATGCCGGACTCCCAACTTCTTTCATTTTTGACACTGAAAGACCCTGTCAAGATCTCTAGGAAGTGGGGAGAATGTGAGTTCATTTACTCCAAACCCAGGAGTCCTAGGATTGTCCCATAGCACATTATAGGGTATTGTGGGGTTTTATCTGCATTTAAAACTTTATGGAAGCTACATAAGTTAAAGAATCTGGCCCTGTCAGGTCAGAGCTCATGTAAATATTATGACCCAGGAGCTTATGTTAATTTGGAAAAAAATCTGTTTTATTTCCAGTTGACATTACAACAACTTAGTGTAAGCATTTTAATACTTCCCAATGCATCAGCTGTGTATGAAGCTTGTTTGGAATTCAGAGACAAATATGGAAACTGTAAATGTTGGGATCATGAGTATAAACAGTATTACCCTGCCCCATGTACTAATGAAACATTATGCAAAAAAACTAAGTGTAATTAGGGTGGGTAAATAGGAGATAATTTCCAAATAGGTAACAATTACTAACAAAAACAGTAAAACAGTTGTTAAATTAATATTGTTGGTTCTGTATTTGTGAAAATTGAGGTTCTGTTCATACACAGGATCAACTGTAGGCACATGTTGTATATCAGAACTAAAGGAACGCTCAGAAGCAACATGATAAATCCTTCAGTAACAGCAAGACTTGGACCAATCCCATTAAAACTATTACATTAACAAAGTACATCAGTCATAGCTATCATGTAAAAGTAGTGAAGAAGACAGCTGCTCTTGACTTTGTGTTTAAGAGATGAAAGTAAATGGAGAAAAAGGCCTGAAAGAGAGAAGAAATAACTTAGAAAAGAAGAAAAAGTAAGGAGACACTGTAACTGGTCAGACCAGAGAATCTCAGCAGTGAGAAGAGAAAAATTATCTAAGATGATATCTGGGTTGGATTTTGAAAGTGAGCCTATGTTCCTGCACATGTGATTTTTCTGTGCATAACAACTTGTATCTACCAAGCAGAACTTCAGCAGAGTACAGTGGAGGCTCTGGCAGGGACAGTCTCTTAGAGGACAACTGCTGTGACAGAGAAGATAATCCAGCTGCAGTGGAAACATTTGAGAGTTGACTGCAGTCTTATTAAAATGAGGAAAAAAAGTTATCTAAGTATCATCTACAGAGTGCCTGTCTTTTGCCGTTGCAGAATTCACCCTCTGTTGTATTGCTCTTTAAAAATCTCATCTTCTGTTGCAAGTAATACTGAGTTTCTATTCTAACCTAGACCAAAAATGAAAAATGAGTTAACTCCAAAGTTTTATATTACAGTGATACTCAGAGAATGGAGAAAAGCTACTGCTGACTGAGAATGCCAGCAAGAGATTTCCACCAAAACCATCAAAACAGTGCTTTAAAATTGTGTGTGGCTCTCTGAAACAATTCAGTTTGGAGTACAGTTGTTCTAAGGCACACAGATAGTAAAGGAGGAGAAGAGAGAAGCTATGCTTATAACCTTGGAGGAGGAATTTTAGTCCACCTTTCAGCAAAAGGACTCCCTACTTTTGATCCTTTGTCCAGTTGATTAAAGGCCTTTAAAAGCAACTGACAGCAGTATTATTTCTGACTGAGAGGGCTCAAGAACAAGGGGAAAGCAGGAGAGACTTGCTACAGTTAAATGAAGAAACAAAAATTCTTGCAAAGCGTGCAGTTTCATGAGCCCTTCAAAATTAGCCACATAAATATCTATCAAGAGTCTGTCTTAATGGGAATAATTGGCTATGTTTAGGAAAGGACGTGCACAAGTCTGTAAGTTAATGAGGCTGCCAAACCTATACCCAAAGGTGTAAATAGAAAGCGGTTACACGGAATGTCAATCATTTCATTCTCTAAGGAAGTGCTTTTTTCTGCTTCAGACAGTGCTGCATGTTGACAGGATAGAATGTTCTAAAATCTGAGAAGTTAAATGTGTCTCTCCTCCCCCACTTCTCTTTTTTCTTTTTTTTCTTTTTTTTATGGGATCTGATTTAAAATAAACTGACATAGCAACCAATTATATTTGGCAGATGGAGATAGAAAAGCAAACATTCAGACTTCCTGGACAGGGAGTACAACTGGCAGCTTTCCTAAGTGTGAATAATAAAGTGCATGTTGTCGCGCTTGGATGAGTAAAAGCTTGTTTACTGTCAATAGACATGTCCATTTTGAGTAGTCCTGGTTCAGTAACGTTGGATACATTAAGCTGCTTACTAGAGGGCAGATGGGGAATGCCTCTTTAGCAATAATTTACATTTCTTTAAATCAATTTTGTGAATATTCTGTAAAAGTACCGTGCTGCAGCTTTGCTGGCTGTATAGGAAATAAGATGTAGGAAAAATCAGCCTGTCCAAGTACAGTCGTTGGTCTGTGTTTGTAACATCACAGTGACAAAGTTTCTTTTCTTCCGGTCTTTGAAAATGTATTCTGCAGCTGATTGGGGTGTATGGGAGCTGCCAATAATGCTCGAGATGAGGCACTGAAGGGGAAATGAATTCCAGAGGGAGATGCCAGTGAGGGAGGGGACTGCCATCCTGAACTGAAGTGCCTGCAGGACGCTTCCTAGAGGAACTGAAAGAAGCAGATAGGGATTATAGGGATTGCAGGGAGGCCGACATGGTGCCTGTCAATTTTCTGTAAAGACAACAATACATGCTTAGCTTATAAATGAATTTCTGGTTAAATACATCCAGATTGCTCTGACACGCTGACGCAGAGCTGTGTAACTGTGTGGTTTGTAAGTGGGAGACAGCGGGGGGAGGCAGGGGCCCCACTAGGGGAGCCCAACCAGAGCAGCCTCCTCTAACGCTGCCAGCTGGGGTTAGCCCTTCGCTGCCTTCTGATGATTTTCCTTCTCTTGTTTTGTCTTAGTGAAAGGGAGTTTGTTTATTCCTGCCTCTGTAAATATACCCTTTTGTACGAAGGAAGGAGGCCTTATACGCAAACAACTGGAGGAGAAGGGAGCAGCTAGGAGTGGGAAGCTATCCAAATGAAGCTTATGAAAGTCTTTACAGTATGGTAACACAAAGCACTGATTTGATGCAGCTTATTCTGATGAGTTACAAAAGCTGTTTCTAATGCAAGTTAGGGGTGAAACAGATTTTATGCCCAGATGGCTGGGGCTGGATTCTGACTTGTTGCCTGTAAGCAGAAATCTGCATTTTACTGATGACCTATGTGAATATTTCTTACACTGTGGAGAACAGAATCAAAATCTGCTCACAAAAACCAAGGCTGTACTTCGTGTCTGTGAGGATGAGACTGACCCTCCCACTCAACATTTCATTGGCCTCCTGGGCAATGCATTTTAGTGGTTCCGTTGTTTTTTTTTCTTTCCCTTCTGCCTTCCCCATCCCAAGAGCAGCGGGGTGCAAGGCAGGTCTGTGTGCTCCAGGGCTGTGCCGGGGCTTACAGCTGTGGCTGCAGCACAAGCTTGCAGTGACCCCAGCAATTCCCATTACAAAGAATGCTTGCAGCCTCTGCTGTGAGATATCCTCAGACCTCCCTTGTTCAGAGTAGACTCTGAAAGTTCTGCAGCCAGCAGAAGTGTGTTTTCTTCATCCATTGGAAGTCTGTTGGCTTTGGCCTGAGATGCAACATCTTAAGCACACGCAGCCCCAGGGGTCCCTTCCAGAGAAGCACAGGATGCTAGAAGTGAGGGCATGGAGTGTGCCATGAGACACCTATAGGAGGGCCTGTCCTTGCTCTGTGACCCTGTTACTGAAGTGCTTGCTCTGAGCAGGAAAGAAGAAGAATTGAACCTTTCTTCAGCTACTGACAGACCTCGCCTGTGGGATCAGATAACCTTGGGCAGCAGTCAAGGCAGGAGGTCTGCAGCTCTCCTAAACTCATGAGGCTGGAGATCCAACAGTCTTTGGCTCTTCCTGATTGTTCCTGCTCATGATCCAGCAAAATATTTCCTTCTTGCAACTTTGCTTGGAGAGTGATTGTGTACTGCTGTCTGCGGTGGGCTGTTCCATGGCTTCGTATGGCAATTACTTCTATTACTGTGCTGAGGTCTCTGACTTAACCTCCAGACAATGACTATAGAATCATAGAATGGTTCAGGTTGGAAGGGAGCACAAAGATAGTCTAGTTCCAGCCCCCTGCCTTTGGAGGGGGTCAGTGACATTGTAAACCATATAAACATCATTTTCACATCTGTTCTAAAGAGGTTATTTTGTAATATTGCTACAAATGAGGTTGCAATAGTGAGTACCAAAACTTTAAAATAAATAACTGTTACTTTAAAAAAAATAATAATAATAATAAATATATATATATATATATATATATATATATATATAATTTATGATTTCCTGTGTGGCCTCAATGTGATATTTTGGGCATTTACTTTATGACACAGTGCAGTAAGAGCTGGATTTCTTCCAGAGGATCCCTGCCACATGTGCAGAAGGGACATGAAGTGAGCAGACGAAATCTAGGCTTTACCAGGAGTCATAAATCTGGCTTTAACTCCTGAGTGCTTGATTTGGCAATCCAGATAACAAAGGGCTTTTAATTTATTGTCAATAAACAATTTACAAGAAGTGTTGAGGCTTGTTCTCACTGAGTTGTAAGTGCTGCACATACTGTGGCAGCTGTAAGGGAACTTCCTACATCTTATGTTCGGAGTACATCAAGTCGAGATTGCAGCATAGCCTGTTGTTTTTTACACCAGGAAAATGGATCATGTCTCAGGATATGTGGTATCCTGCTGACTGATGAACTTTGTCTTCAGCTCCAGCTTCTCAGTTATAGCAAACGCGCTGCTCTGTGAGCTGGCGTTGGAACAAAAGTCTGCATTTAACTGGCCTTTCTCCATATAACAGAAAAAGCTATGAAGTTGTCTGAATCACGTAACGAAACACACTTGAGTGATGGCTGACAACAGAAGGTGGGCAGTGTCCATCTTGGTCATTTCCATCTGCTGCTTTTACAGTGATTAAGAAAACAACAGTCTTATTTTTTCCTATGTACATAGTGATGCTAAGGTAACATAGTAGCATCTTCAGGAGTACTCTGAGATCTGTCACCCAAAACATTATTTGTATGGAAATAAAAGCCACCAGAAGAGGAAGACTGGGAAGGAATGGAATCTGTAACAACTAACATTTTCCATTTCTCTTCCTCATCTCCTTTTTGCTCTCCCTTTTCCCTCAGGGGAGGCAGCTGGAAGACGGCAGGTCCCTACATCCCCACCAGCCTCTGAGAACAGCAGCGCAGCGCACAGCATTGGCAGCACGCAGAGCACTCCTTGTTCCAGCAGCAGTACAACCTAACTGTGGGGACAGCAACACTGAGGAACAGCATAGGAGTGCGGAGGTTCAAAGGACTGTGTGTTGTTGACATCAGCATTTTAATGCTCAAAGTTTGGTTCCTTTATGAAAACGTGAGGATGGATTGTTCTACAGGAAAAAAAAAAAAAAAAAAAAGACTGATTTTCTTTTGGGGAAGCCACTATGTGTATGTGTGTGTAATGTGTGTGCACACGTGCACACAATGCGTGGGTAAGCACAGCCTTTTGGATCTACGGCGTGTTATGCTACATGTGACAAAGCTACTAACGTTACAGTACTGCAACCTGTTCTAGGGGTCTCTGGGCCCTCAATGTGAAATCTTTGCCAGTTTGGAAAAATGCTGCTTTGTCTATATGACTATTTTTTTTTCCCTGAACCGTCTCATTGACACAAGGTATTCATTAAGGGAATTCAAAAAATAAGCAGAACAAAAATTATCTTAGGTCAAAAGATTTCTATTTGTCTATAGCAAGAAAGCCTGAAGGTCAAATCTCTTTGGTTAATAACATGTTATTACTTCAGCTGTGTTAGCAACTTATGAGTAACCTTTGTTTTGTTAAGCTTACAGCTACAGCATCTCATTTGCTTTTCTGTTGTGTTTGCAGCTTCAGGTTTATTCCAGTTATTTCTGTTTTAATACATGTTCATTTGGTAATTGGAGAAGAGCACGCTCTAACATTCCCTTTCCTCTTTTCCAGGCCAAAGCTCTTTAATAAGAGATTCTTAATCCGCTATACCAAATACAAACACACACAAACAGTAAGATAAGAAATTTTCTTGTGCACTAGTATAAATGTGTGTGTACATTTAATGGCAGTGTCCTTATACAAACAGATCTATATCTGAATCCAAACCTGTTATTTCAACAACTGCAAAATTAGCTCAGCATTCCTTCCATATGTAAAACATAAAATGCATAGATATGAAACAACTGTCTCGTTGGTTCATAATGCGTAGATAGAAGAGATAAAAAGGTGGTGGTTCTACTCCTTTAGCTTCCTTCAAATTCCCTTTGAAATAAGAGATGATTTTGAGAGGGCACAGAGAATGTGCGGTAAAGCCTATTGTTTTTGTAAAATGCCACCTATGAAACTAAGCTATTCTCTTAAGATAAGTGTGCAGTTGTTTGTGCCAAACCATTGTATGAAGATTGAAATTCAATAGTCCCAAAGAAGCGTTGAGATGCAGAAAGCACAAGAAGGTACTGATTGTCTCAGTGATTTTTTTTTTAGCGAATTGCCATGGCTTGACCCTTGACTAGATGCCAAATGAGAAGAAACAATAAGTGATTTTTTAATGTGTGATTCTTTGACTGTTATGTTGCCACTTTGTAATTTTAATGTGTCCTACTGATCCTTCTCCTTTAGGGAAAAATGAGCGTTGTTTTCCTCTGAAAATGGGGTAACTAACTTTCATAGATTTTAGTAAAGATTACCTGTGTTTTGCAAGAGGAGAAGGGAATTGATTACACTAGAGTGATAGCCTGCTCTGTAGTCTGAGCTGCAGATTTCTTTTGCTGATTCTACACTTGTGCCTTGCTGATGTGAGGGTGGTCAAAGTGCAAGATATGCAATGGATGTTAAGCGCCCAGAGTTGGGTAGAAGAATATTGCTCAATTTGAATCTAATTTGTTACTGATCCTGCAAACATTCATGCCTATGGGTAGCTACATGCATCAACATCTTGATAGTACATGAACATGCTCAGCTCTGCAACTTATTGGTATTCTCAGAGTCATTAGAGACATCCAGTGCATACAGTTATGCATGTGAAAAGTGTTTTATGTTACCAGGCCAGTAAGTAGTCCTGGAGACATCGGCAGGAGTTGTCATGCAAGTGTAGTTGTACCCATGCACGGGAGTATGCAGGATTGGTTCTGATAAGAGGTATCAGGAGGATGAAGGTGCTACCTGTGTGGTCAAAAAGAAAGTGCTTTGTCTAACCTTCAGCAGAATGTATTGTAAAAGCATATTCTATGTGTAAAGTCTTTAAAGATGTCTTCAAAGAAGACTAGAGTCTTTAAGTTCAATCATAGCTATATTTTACTACATTAAATTTGTGTATAAAGATATATTTAAATGTTTTAGATAAATGTAAGTTACTCTATATGAAATGTTTAATTTCAGTTACTGTGAAATTTACATACTCTGTAAATTCTTTCCTTGTTTTAACCCTTTCCTTCAGATATTTTTATTGAGTAGTTTCTCATAAGAAGTTTTAGATTTGGTTGTTGGGAGGGATGGGTTAAAAACTTTTATGTAAAATAGATAACTTTATATTTTTGAGAGAAATGTGCTGCATTAACAATGTTTTTATAAAAAAAAATACTCTAATTTTAAAGTGATGTAGAGATTTATATTTACTGTTGGATAAACCAAAAATATATAAAGTTCAAAGATTCAATTTATTGGCTTTGATTTCAAATATTTTAGTTAATCAAACGTGGTATAGTTAGCTGTTTAATTCAGAAATTTTAATCAATCTGAATTAATTGGCTGTTCAAGGTTACCAAAAATACATGGAATTCTTTAGCAGATGGAAGAGGCATTTCTGATTCGAGAGAACTAAAATGGACCTTCCAAGTTAATAGCTTTATTGCAAAAAACCTACAGTGCTTTCCAGCAGCTGGTAAGTTGCCTGTGATTCAGAGTACTGATACACCTGTAAGCTCTGCTTTTATAACAGCCATTCATATCTACTGCAAGTTTCTGTGCTTGGTGTGGCAAGCTATCTGAATGTATGACTGCAAAGTCACTCATTCCCAAGTCCATTGAACGTGGGCTTGTCACTCTGAATTTCTTGGGGCAAATATCTGCCTATTGTGGAGAGCTACCAGAACACCTCTGTACCACTGATGTCCCAAAAGCAGGGCTTCAGGGGGGCTGGCCACATGCTGGCTCATCACAGTAGTAGCTTCTAGCCTAACCAAATTTACTCCAAAGGAACTTCTTATGCAAGAATGGGAGGACTGGGCTTAAAAGGGACACCTTTTCTCTGAAAGCTATCAGTAACATACTTAAACTCCAAACCGTACTGCTTGTTCTGACATTCGCTGCCTAATCACTAACCTGTTAGAGCCTTTGGTGTTGGACATTACTATATTGATGTTTCAAGAAGTCAGAGCTTTATGTGTTAGAATGTTTTTGTAGTGTTTTCCTAATGGAAATGGATTTTCCAAAATGTCTGTAGATGTTGATGATTGTAAACTGTCCCCTGCCTTTTTCTAGCCATTTCTTGTATGTATGTACCATTCTTTTTGTTACGTATATCTACCTCACGCTTCACAAGAAGACTATACTGTTGGTTGTGCTGACAGCCCTTCCTGTGAGGTGACTGATCTGCCATGTTGTTGTTCATCATTTTGGGGATGTTCATAGAGTTAACGATGTTTTGCTGCCATGTACCTACCAGTTCCATGCAGTATTCTCACATTTAAATAAATAAGTATATTTCTTTAGGATCCAAATGCCAGGTTTTTTTTAAAATCAAAGAACATTAGAAATGTACTTGCTAATACCTGTGGCCAGTCAGAACACCCCATTTGTACTACACATTATGTTCAGTATTGCAGAGACTTGTGGAAAGTGCTTAGTTGTACAGTTTTGATAACCACAGTTTCATGTCATCTTAGTCTCTTGTGCACAATAAAGTATATATCAATTTATTAACAGTTGATGCTGTGATTTATTTATTTGAAGCAACTGATACCAACAGACTGTGAAGAACAGTTGACTGAGATCTGTGTTACTGCCTTTTTCCTCCCGTTCCATAAACTTCAGTGAGAATTGTGTGTTAGGGAAGGATTTGACTTTGTCATATTTTTCCTTTTCTCCATTCTCTGTTCTTTCACTCAGTGACTTTGGTTGTCTACTCAGTATCATGGCTGCTTGCAGAAGGCAGCAGACATATTTAGTTGAATGCTGCCATTTTTCACTCCAAGTCCAAAGTTCAGATCCTGCAGGTGTTCAGTTGTTGTATATTGTGACGTGTCCCAAGTCCTACTCTGCACAAAGCCTGCCTTGAGAACAGCCAAAACCAAGGGTCAGCTAAGAGTCCTCCCTCTGAAGCAGCATGGTTCCTTAAGTATGTTGTACACTTAACTGCAAGTACACTGAGGATGAGTAAACAAGACCAAGCTGTATTTTCATTACTGAGGGGTCGTGCTCTGCTAGAGCAGATAGCTTGGTAAAGTGCCAGCAGGGCAAGGATTTGGATGTTTACTATCCTAGTTATTGCTTTGTTTCCTGTATTTCATGTGCAAAATATTCTTTATGGGCAGTCTGGGGGAGCCGGCCTCAGCTGTATTTCCTTGGGTTATTCAAAGGTTATGGCTATTAACTCACAAAGTAAAGTTCTCTAAAAAAAGGAATTCCAAATGTTTGATGATTGTTTTTAAATATCAGGATTCTTTCAGCACAAAAACTATTAATTAGAAACAATCATAAGTCATAAGCAACCTGTAAGCCTAACTCCCAAAGGTGCAGTAGATTTATTGCTCCTTAGCAGCCATATATCAGTTCCTAAATTAAGACTTTTTTTTCTCTCTTTGGAACTGAGTTATCTGGAGCTGACAGTGTAAAGATACTGGAGCTGTTCTTCACCTTTATCTCTAAGATTTATATTTTGACTGAAACATGGTGCATGAGCACTTACATGAGCATTTAATTTTAACATGTAATACCCAACAAATTATGATATGATACGTGCGTGAGCTTCTATACATTACGAATCAAGTCTTACCATATTATAAAGTGTTGGTGCCGTAAGAATTTGTTTCTGACAGACCTTTGTGAGTGAAACAAACATTTGGGAATGTCAAAAGAATACCAAGTGCCAGTTTCATGAAAAACACAGTCCAGATCCTTTCTATTTTAAACAGAATTAAATTTATCACAGCATTCCTTCTAACACAATATAAGAGGAAAAGGAGCCAATATTTTTGATACGTTTTCATAGTTGTCACTTTGTAGTTGTAAAGCAGATATTTATGGGGCTGAAAGTCTGTTTGCAGCTTAGATTTCATATTGCAATCCCAGCCCTTCAGCCCAAGAGCAGACCTCATGAACCTACATGCATTTACAGTTGGAATTCTTTGTATAAGAAAGATCAAATTACACCACTTCACCTACCCAAAGGAGCTAGCAGTTAAAATTACATTTCTGTAGATTCTCACTCACTGGGAGCCTTAAGGGACTCACTGCAATGCGTACGGAAGACGTTGCATACCGAGGTGCCATCGGGCCCACAGTGCCCCAAAGGCTTGTTTGTCTGTTGTTCAGTCGTGCAAAGCGCTGCAGTTTTACTTTGTTTGAAAACAGCATGAAGAGGAGATGGTTTGCAGAGCTGAAAAAGAAAGGCAGCACTAAGCTGTTACTCTTGCACTTTTTAAAAGTGACAGCTCTTTTTCCGTCCAATTATTTTGGCATGGATATATGAAAAATTGGTTAAAAAAATGTTTGGGTGGAGTCTCCTTTTGCTCAGCTGTTACTTATTGCTGCTTGTAAACTGCCTAAGTCAGTTCTAGTAAGGAACATACCGTACTTGCAAAAATTGGTGTTTTGAAGTTCGTAACTGAGGTGTAAGCTGAGAAAGCTGATGGTATTTATAAGTACCTCAGCAAACTTGATCTACGTATTATCAGCCTTGTGAGTTTTTAATGGTGTTCCAGTTAAAGACAAAATGCAGTTTCTGTAAGGGACTGCTGTGTTCCCCGTTCACAGAGCATTTATCTTCCTGATTTTCTTTGTGGACGGAGTGAAAGGACCAGCAAGTTTTTGTTCTGTTCTTCAGCTCAAGTAGGTATGTCCCCTGGAGTCACACGAATTAGGGATGCGGGAAAATCTGTGTTCTAAACAGTATTTTCAGCGGTCTCTGGTCCCCAAAGTGATTAGTAATGTTATCTGTTAAGCATGGAAAACAAACAAGATGACAAAGATCATATGTGCAGAGCGTTTCCATCAGGTGTATTTAAGATATCACAGAATTCTTGATGAGCAAAGCACATAACAGAAAGTTTAAATCACTGGCAGGGAGTGGTAAAATGTTCTGAAGGAAGCAGCTGGAAAGCATCTGGAAACATAGCACTGAAGGCCGGTGTGTCACAGCAGGCTGAAGGGGGCTGCTGGCCCTCCCATGGTCACAGGCAACACACGGTGAGAGCCCTGGCCTGCAGACTGTGCTGCTATCGCCAGGAATTCACTTCTTCAGATGGCTGGGCATCAGCAATCTAAGTAGGGTTATTACTGACAGATCTCGTGATGTTAACTTTGGGGTACATCTGGGCTCATGATAAGCTCCTTATTAACAGATGCTTGCTTTTTCAGACAAGTACTTTTTTGTGTGTGTGTGTAAGCCAAGCAGCTCCGTGTGGCTGCCTTTGCTTCAGGAAACAGGACTGCAGGATATAAATAAAGCCCATTAGGAATCACTAACTCAAATGACAAACTGAGGTGCTAATATGATGGCTGGCTGGTGAATGTTTGCATTGCAAGGAGGTGGACGGATGAAGTCCTACTCCTGCTGTCTGGGTAAGTTCTCAACTGTTAAAAAACATCCACTCCCAGTTTATCACAAGGGGTCACGGGGCAGCTGCAGGAAGGACAGGACCAGATATAGGACAACACAAACACATGTGCAGAGAAAGGCGAGGCTGAGGGCACAAGCTAAGGTGGTGATGCTCTCAGTCTGATGGTGTGAAGAGGGGGTGTCATTAACTGAGGACAGAAACAGGAGAAGATCTGCAATGAGGTTATTGTTTAAGAGGGAAAGTTGAATCAATGTGTTGATTATGAGATTGGTGGAGAATGCTGGTCCTGTCTGGGCAGGGTGTAGGGATGGTTATTATGCTCCGTATGACACCCTTTGTCCCATTACAAAGCTATTGTAAGTACACCCATGTTTTTGCTGGCGCCGCTCACTTAATTTTTCTGTGTTTTCTCTCAAATGTGTGTCCCTGAAGTGAGTCATGTTTTCTAGATGTTAGACAACAAGGATCTGTCATAAACTGAGAGGCTCTTGCTGACCACTGGCCTCTCCCCTGTCCTTGGGGCTGCCTGCTGAGAAGGTCACAGGTAATCTCCAGTCTAGCTCTGGCATTGCGTTGTGTGCAACTGATTTTGTTCTAATGGTAGGAGCAAGGTTATGCTAAGCTAATGGCAGAAGATTGCTCTGTTGCATTCCTTTGTAAACTTTCACTTATGGCATTACTGTTCCATTCAAAGGAAAAGGCAAAAGAGCTTAAATTAAAACTTACATAACAGGCTGAGAATACAAATGTTGGACATCTGATCTCATACTTCTTAGTCAATAGCTGGTTAAACAGCTGTAAACCAATGACAAGTTTGTTATTTTCTCTTTTTGAAGCTGCAAGAAAGCTTAATTACTGTGCTGGTGGGGATTCTTTAGAGTAATGATAAATAACACAGTTTTGTGGGACCCAGCTACAATTTTATAGCATTTCTATGCTTTTATTGAACAAGGACAAAACTGTGATATCAAAAAGCTATCTATTCGTACATCTCTGTTTTCAAATGTAAAGGTCTATGGGTATACAAGCTTGCATTATTCCATCTAATAATGGGAGAACTCAAAAGGGAAAATACTAACATGTATCATGGAGAGTAAATGCATGTGAACATGAGTAGTCTTGAAAGCATCTGGAATATGCAGGCCAATGCTCCTGCTAACAAGTTTTCTACATCTGGAAGATATGATTCATTGCTGTGCTCACTTTTCAAATCTCAAAGCAATGGGCTGTTCTGGTGTAGAGCAAGAAAATGGGGAGCCACCAGCCTGTACTTCTTCCTTTATGGCCATGGGCACCTTCCCTGTCTCCCTTGTAGGCACAGGAGAGGTCCTACAGCAGTTCAGTTCCTAACTGAGTGCCTGGGATTAGCTGGGATCATGGAGGCTGACCTTGAAGTCCTGTGGCTGAATGGAAATGAACTGATGGATTCTCAGAGGCTGTGTGTGCTGGTGGTGCCAGTGTGAAACCACAGTGATGTAAATTCCTTCTGACACAGTCAGAGACGGTAACAGTTACATGGAGGAGGTTGAAGGAGGTCGGGGCACTGCCACACAGGTGTGCAGCCTCTGTCTGTAGCTGGGATAACAAAGCATTGCATAGTGCTAACGAAGTAGGATGAAGATTTTTGACAGCACTGAAATAAAGCTGGAGGCACGTGCCAGTACCCAATGCCACCTCGGCAGAAAAGGTTTGCTGTTACTCAGAGCCACTGTGTCATTTTGAGAGCAAACTAAGGACCATGTTGTCAGCTGGTATAAACCAGCTCCTTTAACTTCACTCAAATTGTGTCTGTTTACAGCAGGAGAGAATCTCTCAAGTGCGTAAGCTTCTCTGTAGCACCAAATAGCAGCAGTATGAGCTGGTAAGCAGCCAGTTAGAACAGCTGCCAATGCACTTCAGATCCAAAGATGATTCCTTGAACCCCAGTATCCCTCTCCCCCTTCAGACTTCTATTGAAAACAGAACTTACTCCCTGGTCTCTGCAGTCATAGTTCTCCAAACCCCAGCTCACACCACACCCACTTCTGCAGCCATCTGACAAGTATCTGCAGATACTTCTACGTCTGCAGAAGTAACACGTCTTTTCACAGCTCCAATCCGCAACACAAGCTCTTATTTCAAAATGAGGTTGTCAGTACTGAAGCGCCAGAGCTGTTCAGGCTTCAATGAATTGTGCAGGTTTTACTGAAAAGCCCCCCAGAGAAGATTGAAGCAGGTGTTCTGGGCAGAGTGCATTCAAGCAGATGAATAGCATGTGAATTATTCCTGGAGGTATCTGCAGCAAAACCACAGGCTCTGTCTGACACTGCTGGTCTTTGGTCACTCTGGACCTCATTGCAACACAGAGACCAACACACACAGTCTCTTCATTTGCTGCGGAACTTGGAGCTTTCCCATCCAAATGCTCAGTGATGTACGTGACAAGTTGTTGTCCTGGGGCGAGCTGTGCATGTCCCTGTCACGTGGAGAATTGCTTCCAGCAGTGCTGCTGCCTTTGTGTGTCCTGGAGGAGCGTTGGGCCTTGGCCTCTAAGGGAAGAGCTGGTGTTAGTCACACGTGAGTCATCTGTGACTGTCCCACCCGCTATGAGCTCTATTCACAGAGCCTGTTTCCAGATGTTTGTAACTAGCAATTGATTTAAACGTGTCCACATGCTATAGCTGCTAAGCCAGTCCTTGTACCCGTGAGGTGTAAAAGCCATTTCAGTGACCCATCTTTTCAGGAAGGTTCCTTTCTCTTATTCTCCTGCAGCTCCTTGCCTCCCACCCTGCACCAATCGTGGTCTGTCCACACCTCTGAGCATGCATTTTGGACAAGCAAGCATTTCCCTAGTTTGACACTATGGTCCAGAAGTAAAGTGAGTTTGAAAAGTGGATAAACTCATGGGAGAAGCAGCACATGGTGAAATCAACCAGTACATGGCACTGAGCTCTTTGGTGTGAAAGAGTTACTTCCAGAAAACAGTCTGCAGACACCAGATTGACCACAGCTTGTGTTCAGGAATCACCAAATGCCTCAGAACAGCAACCACAGCAGTAAAACCACACACTGCTCTCAGGCAAGGAGGGAGAGGGAGGAAGGGGAAGAAAGGCTGTACAGGCTGCATACACTGGTTAGCTGAACTCTTTGGGTAAGATTTTAAGTCTGTGGAGAAAAATTACTGCCCAGTTCTATAAATACAGACATACGAAGCTGTTGCACAGTGCCAAAATCATTTCTAAAGGAATGAAAATAGTTCTTTTATCAGTCATAAAATTCAAGGGAATTGTACACCCTCCATGTATCACAGGCTGCGCTTTCAGCACACAGTGATTCACTGTCCATTACAGCAGGATGTTCCTCAGCAGCTGGTACAGATGTTGGCAGAGGTCGGTACCTTATGGGCTCCCAATGGGGACCCTACACAGTCTTTCAGCAGGAATCTCACATCTTCCATGGAGCTTGGCTTTATTTTCCTGAAGAGCTAAAACAAAGCCCATTTTGATGATTTACTGAATTGCAACACACCTCATTATGCATCTGCCTGTGATCTCAGACATGTACACAGCAATAAAAACTTTCAACTGGTGGTAATTAAGAAGCAAATTTCTCTATGGCAGTGTTTTTCCCCAATATTACTCTCAGGTGAGAGTGAGCAGGTAATGCATTCAAATAAACAGGAGTAATTAAGAAGGAAAAGGCTATGGGCAAAAGTTCTCTTGTCTGTGTGGACTTCATCCAGGATGACTTCCTTGAAAATGGGGTGAGACAGTGGAGAAATGGTGAGGGGCAACTAAACTGGGTTGGAGATTTCTTGGAGAACAGCATTGAGCACAAATTGCTTTTGAGAAATCCATTTTGTGCAATGTGGGCAGTGCACTGTGCTGGGTGCAGTGAGGGTGTCTCAGTCAATGCTGTGGGTGACATGGATTGAAGGAATGAGAGCAGTGGGCAGCATGGCACAGCAGTGCTGGGCTTCCTGCAGCAAACTCTCCCAGGGATTCCCACTGTAACTCTTCAGGATAATCTGCTCACCCAGCTCTTAGCCTGACTATGACTTCACTTGCAAAGGAAGACACTTTCCCATGGTGCAGCCAGCTGGAAGTAAGGGTTACAAGGCAGATGCATAAACGCCAAAGGAAAGAGGCGTGGAGGGCAAAAGAACAGTGAATTAAAATCTGAATATGTAATACACTGCAACATATGGATGGTTGGGGTTGTGTAAATACTTTCCTACAATGTAGTCATCCTGGCATTCTCCTAACAGAAAGCCACTTAGTCAATTTAATCAATAGCTACAGGATCATGTTTCATGGCTTTTTTTCCACCCTAGTTAACCCTTTAGCACCTCATATGCTTTGACATCCATGTTTTCACTACAGAATTGGTTTACATAGAGCACTACACTCAGAAGCCTTACTTCAGTCTTTTTCCCCATGACCATAGGAATTTATTGCCCACAAAAATCTGCTGGGTACAACGAGTGGTGGGAAACCACATTTCTTCACATGAACAGTGATTTTGGTGGAACAGAATTACACGCAGTGGTTCCAATGCTTCCCCTTGCTCATCAGGTTGGTGTGCTGAATTGTTTTGAGCTTTTGATGCCAAAAGCAGTGTTTATTTTTAAATTGCTTAATCTGGATTTCTTCTATGTGTCTGGTGCTGCTCTTTCAGCTAGTAAAACCCAGTGCAGCTTGTTTCTCAGCTGAACAGCATGGCCAGGCTGATGGGCTGCACCTGTGCCCTGAGCAACCAGCAATAGCCCCACAGGTGTGCTGCAGGCAGAGCTGTTCCTGCTGCAGAGATGGAGAGCCACTGGCTTTGATGTGAGAGCTGGATCGGGCTTGGTGCAAAGGTAAGGCAGCCTGAAATGTTAATGTGCTCAAGTTTTATTTCTGAAACAAGGCTGTTGAACCTGAGATCACTGTGATACTGTTGGTGGTTTTGTACATTAGAGGAAAGTTGTACTGCAATGGCTGGAGAAGAGCTCTGGAGCTGTGTTTATTCTTTTGTCGGTCTTAATGTATTAATTCTAATTTGAGAGACTGTGAGTGCGGGTGCTGCAGATGCTGAAATGGAGAGAATGTTTTAGCTAGCATATGGAAAGTATTTACAGGCTTTGCACAATAGTGATATATTGGAGTAAACAGACTGTTAGATAAGCACTGAATTTCTTTATTTTTACTTAAAATATGTTGGCTCATAGGAAGAGAGGATAGCTGGATGGCTGGGGGCAGGCTGTCTTGGGAAAAACATGCTTGCTAAGCGGAGAGGAACATTAGTGTGAAAACAATAAATTCACAATTCAGGGTGATCTCTGAAGTTTACAAAAACTGGGCTATGGCTTAATTTTCTGCCTACTTCTCTTTTACTTTCACTGAAAATAAACACCATGCCTACTTTCACCCCACGTGCAGCTCAGAGGCAGGCTGGGAGGGCAGGCAGGTCCCTGGAGCGAGGTGATGGTTCTGCTGTCCCAGCACCAGGCCCAACTTGGAGACAGAGTATCTGCAAGCTGAGCCCAGCTGCCTGTGCCTAGGGCGGCTTCCATTTTCCTGAGCTTTTATACTTCAGCATTACATTAATATGTAAATCTGTATCTTCCTGATTCTGAGCTCTGAGGAATTCCCCGGGAGCACTACAGAGGAATAGTTCTGTGCACTGATGCCCAAGCTGGGTCATTGCTGGAGGGAAAAATGCTGACAAAAATGCTGACGTACGCTGAGAGGTGAGACAGGATGCAGCACAGCTGGTGCTGGCTGCCCTCTGTGCTCTGCCAAGGCAATTTCAGGGTCCTGCAGACAGAGATGGGCTGCCCAGAGTCCTGCTGCCAGCTTACCAGCACCCAGCAGGAGCCTGTGCAAATGGCTTCTCATCTACTTCAAGTGGTGGGAGGCTTGAACGTGAGATAACTTTCTTTTAAAGCATAACAGATTGCTGGCTTTCTAACAGAGGTGATGGTGCTAACATACAGGAAATGAAATACGTTGAATTTTGCATTTTTTCCTCGTTGAGTTGGCAGCTTCGAAAAAGTGCATTATTAATGCTGAAATCTAAGAAATGTTGGCTTGCTTAAAATACTGATGGTTTGAAACAATGTTGTTTAAATGTTGCTGACCTAAGGATTTTCTTTGACTCTTACTCTTGTTTCTTTTGGATGTGCTTTGTTATTTATCTAAGCAACTCTGGTTGTCGAATGAGGTTTCAAGGGACAAGGTAAACAGAGGAAAGAAATCAATATAGGCAAGCACAAATAGGTTTTTCTATCACAACTATGCTTCTTTCATATTGTAACACTGAACAGTGAGAATGAATTGATTCAGTAGACTTTTCCATGTTTCTAAAAAGCACAAGATCAAGAACACTGGTTCATACTGAAAGCCTTAGGAAGAGGCTAAGATCTGTTGGCTTTGGCACAGGCATGTAGAGGCAGTCTGATATCATCAAGTTTGAAAAAGGAGGACAGCGACAGAGGGTGGCTCAGATACAACGTAAACTCGGTTAATTTACAACACAATCTTGGTTTTAATAAAAAGCAGGGGAGTTGGTACACTGTGCTGGCAGAAAGCCTGACACAGAATCAGATTTAGCTGTTGATATCAATAAGGAAGTGCAGCCAAATATTGCCATTACTGAGTTTATTTATTGTTGCTTGATTTTTAGAAGATGACTTTATCTGTGTATTGGATTTTATTTATTAATTTATTTAAGAGCAAACTGTAACTGTCTGAGGTGCCAGCTATATGGCTGTGGTGTCCTGTCAGCTCTGAGTGGAAGACTGACATGCACCAGATCACTTGCTGCTCAGTGCTTACTCACATCAGTGCTGGGTCCAAAAAGAACCAGCTGTGGATGCATCTGAGCTGTCTCTGATACAGCTCCAAGTCTGGAAAAGTGAATTCCTCCCTCTTTATGCAGACAGTGTTGTGCAATGGCCTGACCTCACTAGACACTTTCTCTGTACAATGGAAAGTAACCTGGGTACAACATCTGCCTTAATTACCACTGGTTTGTTTAGTCAATGAATAATTTTTTTCTGTGCCCTATCCCTTCCCACTAACTTCTAGTATTGATGGGATTACAAGAGACTGACTGGTACAACTGTGCCTTGTGGCAGATCTCCAGGAGTCAGACTGGTTGTGTCACTGCCCTACATGCAAAATCAGTGTTATGCAACTACTCTGTCTGTTTACAAAATGATTTGAGGAAATGTTTTAGAAGACAGATTTCCTAAGATGTTAAATGGCACCATCAGCCATGGTGATTAATTATTAAACCATACGGAAAATTGAATGATAAGGCAAGGAAAACTACCCAGGCACTTTGGTATGTGATATCGCTTCCTGACAGTGGTGGGACAGGATAGCAAGATTTCTGTCCTCATCGCTTTCCTGTTCTACGCCCTGTATCCCTTGGCTATGTGCTGCACTTGCAGGTGGTGTTTATTGCAAAATGCGTCTAACCCCTAAGGAACCTTGACTACTTCTTCCCAATACAGAATAAACTATTCGTGCCAACTGATCTCTCCTTCTGCTTTTAGAATTACAACTTTGCATTAGTTTTGCTTCAAGAGGATTTTATCAGCTGCCTTAGTTACTTCAGTGCTTGCAGCTCTACAATTGTTGACAGCATCTACAGCACTGTTTGTTCTCTCTCCTTGTGCAAGTAGTCTAGTGTTATATGGAAACTCCATCTCACCATTTCCCTTTCCTAATTTAGGACTCCAGCAAGAACTGTAGCATTACAGGGCTATGCATTTCTTGAATCCCTACTCCATCATCAGTGATGAGAGTCCAGAATGAGGACTGACATAAGGAAACAATTAATGCATTCAGGTAGCATAGTGTTAGTATTTGTGTTTTGACTTCATAAAATACTACTGCTCAGACAAGAAAAGGCCACAATGCTATGCTTGCAGTTTTCAATGCAGGTAGACTGAAAGCTAATCTATCTTTGTGAGCAAACTGCTATTCTAGTTTCTTATTTGTTTTCCAGGTAGTCAAGACAGGAAAATGCAACCTGTATTAAAAGACAATATAACCAGCTCCCAGAGTGATAAAGTGGAAAAAAACTTCAGTTACTTTAGAGGATGTGGCTAGGGCCAATCCTAGAGTTAGAATTAGTGTTGGAAAGAAAACCTCAATTATAGCTCCAGCATTTCTTCCCTTTGGCATCCCCTTGGAGCCCTACTCCACCTAACTCCAAACTCTGACTGATTAGTATATATTAATGCCCAGTTATAGCCTGGGCATTTTCCAGGAGTGAAGTTTTTGTGCAGCTGATCTATTCTTTCAGCTGCCCCTTTGCAATCTGGCTCTACTTGCAGCTCTGAGCTCTGTCTCTCTCCAAACCATTAACCAAACCAGCAAGAGCTGAGCATCATCTCTCAACATACAGAAATGATAAGATAAGCAAGTTTGTTAGTGGTTACATCCTTCCAGAGTCCACCCCTTATTCTAGTAACCCCTTTGCAGCCCAACTCTACCTGGAGCTCTTGGCTGTTTCTCCATCCTAATTCTTTCTTTGACAGCTCCTTTGCAGCCACAGTCTGCCCAGAGCTCTGAGTTTTGTCTCTCTTCTGACTCTTGGTATTGGCTCAGCCTTAATGCAGGGGCACCAGGCAAAGATTCCTTGTGCAGCCCACTAGTTCCTTTAGTGGTATCCTTTTAATTCCATAGTAACGGGGGCTTTAAACTTTGTTTTCTTTCTAATTTTAAGTTTGAACTTACTGTAAAGTCATAGTAGAGACAAAATCCCTTGAGCTCCAAGTAAGGTTACACTGTGAAAGGAAAGGTTTGGCCTTATCTTGACAAGTTTTTCCAGTGGGCAGACTGAGTCTTGGACAGGGAGAGTTAGGGTTACGGTAAGGCTTAGGCTTCAAAAGCAGTTTGTAGTTAGGATTAGTGGAGAGCCAGTGATGAGCTACATTTCAGATGTAGCCAGCTGGGGAAAACAGTACTGTTTGTAAAACTAAACATTCCTCCTTAAAACTGGCATCAATCGCTTTCACTTTTCTGAGCAGTATTCCTAATCTTTTGCATGCTCCCTGCTTTGATGGCAGGCACTGTTTGTCCCTGTGCTTTAAGCAAGGACCTATATTCTTCTTTTGGTATGGCAGACTTTGCAAATTCCTGTCATTTGCTTTAATTTATTCCAGCACATCTGAGCTCAGTGACGTCCTATTCTGTCAAGGTAACGAGCAGATTAGTGGAGCTTTTCCAGATGTGATTAAATAATGTACCTAAGAACAAGTACACTAGAAAAAAAGAAAGAAAGAAAAAAAAAAAAAGAAAAAAAAAAGAAAAAAAAAACGCAACAAATAAAACGAAAATATCAAAACCCCTAAGATAAGAAGAAATGAAGAAATGCCTCTTTTCTGGGCCCTTTCCACTTGATAGCCAGCCAGCTTCTACATTGATATGCACTTAGACTTGTAACTAGTTTGCTTGACAGAGCCTCTGCCAAAACTTCCCTGTCGTGGTCACAGTTCTTGTCATTCTCAGACACAGTGCGAATGGCCTCTCTGATAAAACAGTGTAGTATTTCCTTTCTTCAGGCTCACATTTTCAGAAGGTTGGATACTTGTAATATTTGAGCACTGTGATGTTGTTCTCATTAACTCTGTTTTATATATACCATTGCATAAATGATTGCTGACTTTAAGCCATTCATCCAGGGACAGAATTACTGTCAAGTACTTGAAAATAGACTAATGAACGTAATGCTGACAAAATGTCCAGCACATCGTAACACATTTTTTTTAGAACAACCACAAGGTAAAATACTCATTCTTTGGCAAGAAGGATCTCAATTAGGAGGTGCTGAAGGAATTCACAAGGCTTTGGAAAGCTCTATGTATTCTTTCCTCTGGGGAAAACAGGAAACATGAACATTATTTCCTTGAATGTTTACAGCTGAAAATGAAAGCTGGAAATTCAACAGAGATGCAAGAATTTCAGCACAGTTTTGTTGCAACGGTTAGGAATAATGATTCCAAAGCCATTCCGCTTATTCTCAGGAGTCTGTTTTATAATTTATTTTGTGGGCTTTGCATTTTGTAATCTAATAGGAATTTTCAGGATTCTTTTGCATGATGATTTATAAAAATCAAGGCTATATCCTGAGCTTTTCAGGTCTCTACCATGCTAACATGGATAAGATAAGCATGTATTTTACAGTCTGGTCACTGCTATGCCAAGGTCTAACAGGACATACTACCTAGCCTTGGACAAGGCAGCTCAGATCAGTTAAGATACAGAAGGTCATTAACAGGAACTCTAGGAGATAACTGCTAGAAACAAATGCTGTTGTGAAAGTACATTTCGTTCAGCAGTTTCCTCCTAGCTCCAGGCTTATCATACTATTATTAGCATTATTTCTGTTTCATCCTCTTTGGTGGTATGTTGGCTGCAAGGTCAGGTGTGTTATGGACTGGTGGTACCTAAAGCAACTGTGTAATCTTCCATCCATTCCTGTTGGTGATGAAATTTAGACTGCTTTGGAAAGTAAAGTAGATCACAGCTTAAGGAGGCTCAAGTGAGTTGTACAGCACTCTGCTCATCTCCTTTGCTGCAGGCACTTTTGTGTGTTAGGAGCTGACATGGTGTACTTCCCAACCTCCTCCCCTCCCTTTCATGTTTGGATGGATGGCAGAAAGAATAGTTTTTTTTAACCAGAAGGGAAATTCTGATGGTTTGTGGAAGTTCAACATGCATTCTCTGCCTTGGCACTAGGAAACAGTTGTCATGCTCTATGTTGGTGAATTACCCCAAACTGGCACCGTGTCTCTGAGTCCTGGTGGAAATGACTTAGCTGAGATAACTGGGGAAGCAAAGTCCTTTTGTTTGAATTTGCTGTCAGATTTTTTTCATATCATTATTAGGATGTTTGTTTGTCCCTAGCTGCTTCCCTAATCTTTTCCTGTTCCTAATTAGGTTTATTTCCTCTCTTTCCAGATGTATGCTCTGTTTACTACATACTCCTGCTTTCTTCTCTTAAGCCATGTTGGATAAGCCATGTGGTTAGCTTTACATGTCAGGCTTTCCCATCATGTTTGCTGGAAATCTTGTCTTTATATTGGAAATTGTGCTCTTAAGGTTGTGAAGTGCTGTGGCGCAGGGGTTTGAAAGCATATGTCTGTAAAGTGGTATCTTTTCAGCACAGATGTGCTCAACAGGAAGCTGAGTGAATAAACTACTTCAGGCAGCTTCTGCTGTAGGTTTGAAGCTTGTCCCAAACTGCATGCTAGGAAAAAAGTTCCATGCTTACTGGCTTAAAGATGGAATGGATTTCTGCTCTCTTACTGGCAAAGCAGTTACTATAGAATTTACTAAAGTTTCTCTGCAATGACAACAATAAATTGAAGCTTTTTTTTTTTTTTTTTTTAAATAAAATCTGAGGATTTCATGAAACATCTCTAGGACAAAGTTGAAGAGTGGTGAATCACCATCTTCCCCATCCTTTTACCCAGCAAAGAGTAAAGCCAGGTGCCATTTCTGCCCAGAGGATTTTTAGTCTTTCAAATGGCTTTTCAAAGAGTTCTTCCCTTCTGCTCTGCAAAAACTGCTCCTGGATGCAGGAACAGCCCATTACACTCAGTTTCCAAATTGCACCTCCAGGACAGACAGCACACAGCTAAAATCAGTAAACTTGTTTTCTGTTTATTTGCTGTTCTACTCCTACTGAAAGGAATGATGTCCTGTACACGAGCTGCCTGGCAGGCTGCTGGCTGTGCACTCGCACAGGATGTTGAGCCCAGTGTGTGGTGGGACACAGGACTGTCATGTTGTGTGCTGGGCTGGCTAAGTTGAGGGATCTGCAGGACTGGCTGTGAAAAGCCTTGCCCGTTTAAGGGCTGGCATAACAAGAAGGAAGATAGTTGTCATGTCTCCAGAGACCATTTTTGTGCAAGAGAAGCAGCCCACTGGACTGTTTTGCTAGTTAGGGTGGTAAGTGTTTTTGGTTTATGTCTCATATAAATAACAAAAAAGCACAAATACCTCACCACTAGCAGAGCGGTCAGGAACAAATTAAACAGAAAACAAATAGCTGACCAGAGCACATTTACAATTCAGACTGAAAGCTGACTTCAGTCTGCAATAAAAAAAACTGCTTTCCCTCTGTGCTTGATGTGCTCAGCTGATTAAGCACAAGTTCTTGCAAAGTGAGACCTGATGAGGATAATTGTGTTTGCAAATGGCCGGGGAGGAGGTGGAGGTGCCAGGACTGCAGTGTGTTCGCTCTTTCTGGAGCCCAGGGGCCGCACAGCGCCTGCTCTGGTCTGAGACTCTGGCAGGAGTGTGTGTTCCCTTGGCAGGAAAGCAGTTCACTCGATTCACCCCCCCACATCCCCCAGAAATGTACACAATGTCCTTCTTCCTCCTCTGCTGGAAATGAGCTGGAGGCTGCCTCCTTGCCCAGCTATCCAGGCCTCGCACTGTCTGCTGGCACTGGGTGGCCACAGCCCCTTCCCCACATGGGCTGTCGTGGCCAGGGTTCTGGGCACCTGCTTTTGCTCCATTGAGAGGCTGCTGGAGCCAAATGCATTTAAGCAGCCCAAACTGCTACACACCAGCCTGTGTCTTTGGCAATGGCTGCTGCTGTCTGTTCCTCCTCAGTGCATCATCTCCTCATGTTCTGCCATGAGGGATTTCCATTAGCAATGGGCAGCTCTGTGGGCGTTTGCGAACAGCAATTCATTTTTCTGTGGTGTAGACTTCTTGGTTGTTTTGTGTTTAGTTTTTGTTTGTTTGCTTTTAAAATGTTCTCAGTCTTAAAATGTTTTTCCTGCCCGTGCATAGTTCACAAACGTCTGTCTTATTCAGCACAGAGAAAAACACTGTGGTCACCTACTGCTCCAACCTGGCCCTTCTGACACCTCTGATTTGCCACTGCTGGAGCTGGGAACTGCTGCTTTGGAGATGGGTTGATGCCCTTAGTGGGTTGGGGTCTTTGCTAATATAAGCTGCCGTTAGCAGAAGACTATTGAAATCCATGAGCAGAAAATGGGGTTTCCTAAGTACCCAGGAAAGATTAGAATGCTTATTGTACATGTTTTAGATGTTACTACACTTCTGACCTTTACTTGATGATTACCTCATGAGAACAAAGTCACAGACAGTGCTGCACAATGTGTCAGCAGTGGTTGTTCTGGACATTTCCCAGCTGACCTGAGAGGCAGGGAGGCAGAGAGGGGGACACTGGAGCTGTCTGTTTGCACCAGAATGAAACATTCCGATATTAGAATCCTGTCATTTATACATATTTGTTTCTGCAAAAGAACTTACCGGGGTTATTTCAGGAAAGGAACAGGTTGTTATGCACAAAAAGAAGTAAGCAGTTCCCACTACCTTTGGCCTGGCACTCTGCATGCAGCTGGGTGATGCTGCAGGGTGCCCTGCTGGCTGTGGGTGCTCGTGGAGTGAAAGCTGAGACCAAGCAGACTGCAGGGTTTTGTCTGAAGACGTTTTTTCCAGATACCAGGGGCTGAAATCTTTCCTGGCTGCCTTGAAACTCTGAGTGCTAAAATAAGGTGCCGTAGATGGAAAAACTGGAGGAGAACGTACAGGCAGCAGACTGTGTGGAGCAAAGGCACAAATGTTTGAATGTCGTGATTACTTCTGAAATATGGGACGAGCTTAATGAAGACATAGATGATGGTATGTTAGGAAAAACAAGACTTAAAATTTGGTATTTTTATATTGAAGATGTCTGTATCTTCATAACAGAAGGCATCACTTTCAAAGTCTGGGGGAAGCAACAGTGCTGTGATTTGGAAGACTTCAGTTTTATTACCTATGACTATTTTAGAAACCCAGAACAGGTTTATATAACCCTTCTGTGATTTTTCCTGTGAAAAACAATGACCAGCCAACCCCTATGAATGCTATGAGGTAGAGTCATGCTTCTTGAATGGTCTCAGGTGTGCATGTACATAGGCTAGTGTCACAGGCAAAGAACAAAATCTTTTTTATATCATGATTTAGCAAAGAAATGTATCCTGCATAAGGACAAGTTGTAGTTTAGGGGTGAGGGAAGGAAAGCCTAATTAACTCTGTGAGACGAGAAGAGCCTGCTATTGCTAGCTGTGGTCTTGAGTGGCTTCCAATAAAGATGCATCCTTCTCCTGGAATCAAAACACCTTGAAAATGGAGAGAGGCAGAAACCAGATGTAAATATATGGACTCTGCTGAGGTTAACGAATGAAACACTGACATCTGACAGGACTTTTTTTCTAGCCAGGCTCCCTGGGACAGGCATGTTGCTGCCACTTGCAGTGCCACAGGTGGGAAGCAGGCCTGTTGCACAGACGCAGATCATGGAGCACTGTCAGCCTGCACAGTGACAGCAAATTACTGCCTCTTGTCTCCTGTTCCTACCACTCCAGCTCTTGGGGAGAGGAAGCTGCTACTATCTCTTAGTGCTGAGGAGTAATTAATATTTAGCAAACAGCTGAGATCTTCTGGGGGGGGGAGGAGAGATCCTAGTGCTGCTGAATGGATCAGGTGGGTGGGAGGGAAGTGGAAGGGTCAGTGATCTTGCTGAGACCTGGGTGTGAATTGTGCCATTGCTGTAATTCAAATGCTATAGCTTGAGGCTGGACTTGACCCTGCATGCCCAAGCAACATGGTTAGGCTTCCTGTGCTTCTTCTGCTCCCAGAATAGAGGTGCTACTGACAGCAGCACCCTACCTACCTCTCTGCTGGGAGCCTGCCCCCTGCAGCCCTGCTCAGGTGGGGCTGAAGCAGGCAGGGCCGTGGCTATGGGCATTGTGCCTGGAGGCACAGCCTCTCGCCACCTGCCCCTGGACTGATCAGTGTTAAATCAAAACTTGTAAATGTCTCAGAAGAGTCTGTTTTAGAAAAAAATGTTCTAACTGAAGCTGAGTATTGGGAATACATGAACTACAGAGTCACCTTCCACCCTGACATTCTTTTCCTTTAGCTTGTACTACAGTGGGTTTCCCTCCTGTGTGCAGGCACTCTGTCAGCGGTTTGCTGTAATTAGCTTCCCTGCGCTGGGAATGCCTCATTATGAGGCAGCTCGGTGCTGCCCTGGTCTCAGGAGTACAACTGACAGCAAGGGCTTGTGCTTAATAGACACAAAGATGTGGAATTTGCAGGAAAGAATGAATTCTGTGTAAATAACCAAGTGGGTCTGAGGCATATGTTCTGAGTAATGATTCACGCTGGAAGTTTAATTTGACATGAACAGGAAAAGAGAGAATTATCGATGGCTTGAAACTGATAGTTGCTGAATGCCCTCAGTTCCCGGTGGAAGTTGCTTGGACCTTAAAAATGAGGTTCCTGTTCCATGTTGCTGTTCCTGTCATTATTCAGTATTGTCCTGAGAGGCTTTATTGTATCTTTGTTTATAGGCCTGTTTTTTGTCTGGGATGATAATTGAAACCATATTTATAAACAAGACATGCCTTGCATGCTGAGTATGAAGGCTGAGTGCTCCGAGTTGGCTGCAGTGATTCTTCAGCACAACAGATGAGGCTGCTGCCACCACCCTGGCTGTAGGGCTCTGTGAGGCAGCAAATGCCATTCAGTTGTGCTTGGGGAATCTGATGTTTGTCACATGGTTTCTTGGGAAACAGAGAGTTGGACAATATGAAACCAGCAGGCTGTATCTAGAAAAATTAGAAAGTATAAGGGATACTTTTCTCCCTTTGTTTTAAGAGAAGGGGATTTAGCCTTAAAAGCAGATTCAAGCTCTGAGCCCCAAGCGGATGGATATACTCTTTTCCATTCAGCTCTACTGTGTTCTCTGGGATGCTAACTGGTTCATACTTTTAAGTTGCTATTGCTAGTGAGAACTGGCAGATTGGAGCATTTCTCTTCATTGAAAGCCTCTTGTAACAGCCTTGTGCAAAGCTCAGTGAAGCTGATGGAAATGTTCCCATTGACCTCAGTGGGCACTGAATCAGGTAATACACTCTACCGGTCCTGTTTACCTGTGGGAGAGTACGTAAATTACAGCTGTAGAAGGTGCAAAAACCATGCAGTGCAGTTCTTGACTTCTGTAGAAACTACAAAACCTTCCTTCTAAGTGTTCTAAGTGTCAGAGTGTGAAAATGGGAGTCCTGAAACAGTCCAAAGGCAGTCTGTGACACTGAAAGAAAACAGAATTTTCTGTTGTAAGAAAGCTCACTCAAGGACCCCATGGATTACCATGTTGTGAAAGAGCAGGTATATTGGCAGTTGGATCCCAATCGTTTTATAAACTTCATCTCTTTAGTGTTCTGAAGCTGAAGTCATCTCTCTTGATAATAAAACCTCCTCTTAGCACAGATATCTACCTCTGTCAGTGTTGGAAAGTGAATCCTATTCTGTTGGCAAAACCTTTAACTATACTTGACTAGCTCTCACGTTATGAGTGTTCTGCCAGGAAACTTAAAATTATTAAGAAGTTTTTGCTTCTCCAGCAGCAATGCAAAGCACCACAGAATGTATTAGCTTTACTTGAGTGCTTTAATGCATAGGTTTAATTACATATATGCATACATTTCCATATGCATTTGCATTTATATAATAGTATCAGTCATTTAGAAATCTGGGACAAGTACCAGGAAAGCACTTTTGTCCAGATTGTTTATATGTAGTGGAAGATGAATGAAGAATCAGAAACTTTCTGAAATGTGTGCTATTTTTATCGCAGTGCAGTACAAAATAGGGTGTACTTTTTATTCTGTGGCCAAGGAAGGTAAAAAGGGACTGCTCCGGTGCTTTCTTTCATTTTTTTATAGCATGGTGCTTCATTGCGCTTCATCTTCTTTATTTTTTTCTTTTCCTTTTTTTTTTCTAACTGTGTTTGAAATTATTTTGGACCTGTTTTGCAGAGATCCATTTTAATGAGGTGCTTGTAATCAGCACCTTATGAAATCCTTATTAGAATGATGTCACCAGCAATCATTAGAGATGTCTTTTAAACCTTGTGAGGCTATTTTGATGACTCTGGCAGATAAGAAGAAGAAGAAGAAAATAGAGGAAAAACAATGACACTGTTCTTCCATCAGGTCCTGAAAACTTTTCTGTTTATTAGCTGTGAAATCCACTTGCTTCAGACTCCTCTTTTCCTTTTGCATGCTGTTGGTCTTTTAAGAAGTGTCTCACCAGTGCTGGAGATGCCCACTGACAACCTGCTCTCTTGAAAATAGAGTCTCTTTTCATGCTGTTTCTGTGCTAGAGTGGAAAGTTTCACTAAGTTCATGATGAACTCATTTTCAGAAATAAGCATGTTTCCTTTCAAGCCTGTACTGGGAAACGTAGGAAGTTCCTATTTTCTTCAACACTTACACTTGAATTTTAGTTTTCTTACATTAATAGATTGTCAGAAATTTGCACATGCAGAGCTCTGAGCATATACCCAAATATTTACAGATGGCAACAAATGTCAGGAGTAGTGTTCTGATAAATAACCATCTTCACTGCAATTAGTGAGGTATCCAGAATGAATTGAACCTACAAGAGGGTTTGCTTCTTGGTTCCTAAGGGCAGTTTTCTAGGGCTTCTCCATTTAACTCCATAGAAATGAAATTGTGATGTATCCTAACAAGAGACTGGCTGCTGTAATCTAAATGAGTCCTGAGAACACAGTACCTCCTCCTGGAAGCTGTAATAGGCAGCAGCAAAACAGCCTTCCCAAAATCAGATAGTTTAATTCATCAGGAGGATTAAAGTGATTGTGATGTGGGTCTGACTGGTTATTGAAATCTGCATGCATTGCGCAGCAAGTCTTTTGTTACACATTAGATATAATTTCATAGACATCCCAATGGGTCATGAGTTATTCTGCTTCTTCTACTTCTTTCCATGCTCTTTTTTTTTCTTTTTCTTTGAGAAAGTCCATTTCAAGTTAGCATAATCCTTTAGGCCTCCAATCTACATGTATCATAATTGGAGACTGTCTCTTATCAGCACTCGGATGTTCACTGAGAAGACCTTACTATGCCCTACTCTTATCTATTTGTACACTAAACATGCCAGTAACTATGTAAACATAAAGTATTCATAAATGATTGCAGAGCAAATATAATCCATCACAACAGGACCTTGAGAAGGCTGAAACTTGTCTGAATGAGTTGTGTTGTAGCTGAATTTCTTGACAAGACTGTAGGAGGGATCATCCATTACTTCAGCATTAGGAAATAAGTTTTTAATATGGTGGCCAGTGTACGCCCTGGGGGAAAAACAAAAAAAACAAAACCTGCAAAACATATCAATATCTTGCTAGCAGGAAATACATCTCATCTGGGTGGACTGGTTTAGGCTCATGTTACAATTCAGTGCTCTCTGACCAAGTTCTTTTGGGTGACCCATACATGAAGGGCTTTATGCTTACTGCCATTGTTACTTACTTGAAGGAAGTCCTTCATTATATTCCATCATTATATGGAATTTTGGTGTGGCAGTGTCTTACCACAATGTATGTGATCTGTATTTGTGTTGTGACTTACAAGAGCCAAACTGCAGTAGAAATGGGATTACCACTGCCTGTTTTTGTACCGAGCTCACCATCACAAAACAGGCACCACAAGTCACCAAAAAGGAATGCATGGGCTGAAAACAGCCCAACTGTGTTGCTCGCTTCGAAGTTCACTGTTTGGTTCAGGTGCTCCATACTGAGTTGAGCACTTCATAGCTGCCCCTAGACTCCATAAGTCTAGATGATGTAGGAAGATATTTGCACCCCTGACAAATTAAGGGATAAAAAGCTGCTCCATCCGTTCACCTGATGTTAATCTCTTGTCTTGAGAAAAGCCATACTCCAGGCTCCTTTCACTGAGACAAGTTCACCCTTCTTAGCCACAGCTGTGGTCAGTCGTTCCAGATGCTGCTCCCAAAGCTCCAGGAGCACAGCCTGTGCCTGTCTCCTCAGAGGCGTCACAGCTTTCATACAGTCAGTGCCAAAAATGAGCTTATACTGTCCAAAAGCTTAGCTGGAAAAATCAGCCTCTCCCAAAAATCAATTCTAAAGCTAACTCTGCATCTCTCATACATCCAGTATTTCCACTGAAACTAGTATCTTTGTGTGTGCAAGAAATGAGTAATTGAGTTTCCATTCTTATCAGGCAGAAGTACTTTATAGAAATCAATAAGAATTCCTTCAGAAAAGTCAAGTGCATTACAGTAATGTGTAACATCAGAGAGCAAAGTGGTGCTGTGGGATGGGAGACAGAGCTGATCTGTAAGTACTGCTTGTGGCTGCTGATACCCGAGGAGTTCAGCGTGCCCAGGTGCTGCTGGCTGGTAAATTCCAGAAGAAAACACACTGTGAATGCAGCATGCATGATGGTGCTGCACTGCCTTGTGTATCTGCAGGGCAAGTGCCAAGCTCTCATGTGACTTTGATAAGAACAGGAATTTGTGGTACTGTATTAGGTAGCGTGCCATGAGGATGAGGAGCTTTTCAATTCCAACACAGAGAAACACAACTTATAAAATTCTTCCAGAGATCAAAAAAAGTGACTAGAGGAGCCTTTATAATGAGATTTGATGTAGGAATAAAAATTGCATCTAGTCACGGAACAAAAGATGATCGTACTCCTCTCCACATTCTACATAGTGTTGAATTGCTGGGAGTGATTTCAGATTTAAGATGTCTGTAGAATAGTTTGTCAAAGACACTTGGCAATTTATCTCAGTAATTCCAGTTAAATCCAAAAGTATTCCTTACCCAAAAGGTATCAAAAATTATTTGTTTAGTTAAACTGAAATGATGGAAGATTAACTTATGACAAATAACTATGTTAAATTAGGGTCAGGTTGCTCTCTTAATCAAATAACTTTGCCAAATATTTACTAAAATAGGACAGACTCTTGTAAAAGTATAAATAGTTTGTTACTTATTTAAATAAAAGATCCTTACAAACCTTATTTGGTATGATTCTTTGATAGTGTTTATGAAATGGGGTTTAATAGCAGGATTTCCATTGTGATTTTCACTAGTTAAAAAAATTTAACTTTCTTTTCTGGATAAGCAGATTTTTCCCTATAAAATTTTGATAGAAAATATACTACTTAATAAATTATGAGATATGTTATAAACACTCCATACACAAGCTTTGCCACTAAATAAATATTTAATTAAGAAGGATGGGGCTGTTTTGGGGGCTTGACTAGAAAATCTGATTCTGTGCGGCAACTTGTAATTGGCAATTTCTGACTCCCTGATAAGGAAGTGCTTGAAAACCCAGGGAGGAGCAGGGACCTTCTGGAAGAGAGGGCTTGCAGACTTCTATCCAGATGTGTTTTCTGTGTGTGCAGAACAGAATATATCCAGAACAGAAAATATATCATTAAAAAAGACAGTATTAGATAAAGCAATGTGGATATTCAGAGTAAAGTGTCAAGGAAATGTGCTCATTTTCAGCCTCCCTGGTCTGGCAGAGGTGGGAGTTCCTGTATTCATGGTTTGCTCTGTCACCTTGTGTACAATATCATACACATGTTGAATCTGCTAAGAATGTTTTACAAGAAACAGATATTCTCAAATATTGAGTTCTGGCCGAATTTGGGAATTGAATTAATTCAGCCAACCTGGCCATAAGAAATATAATGTTATTATTGACGTCAAGAAAGGTGCTAAAGGGTTGAGGCAGTCCTGGACTTGTCTACCAGGTCAATACTGCCGCTGTTACTATTGTACCAGGAAAACTCATTCCAATGTTAAAAATACTGCTTTCTTAAAAGCAACGTGACAGTGATTTTGTTAAGGCGTGATTTCTCAACTCTCTTCAATAATATTTAAATCCTAAGAGGGAGTTAGAAAATAAAAGTATTTACTCTCTTTCTACATAAGCCCTTTTACGTAAACACTTGTAAATTGTAAAGTACGGCTACAGCTTAGACACTACTTAGTATGGGAGAGAAATGCAGAAATGTTAGATCTCAGTATAGTGATTGTAAATATATATCTAGCTTAATTAGAAATGGGATAGGGAAGTGGTAAACATTACTAAGTAATAGCAGATGGTGTTCAGAAAGTATCCCTGAAAAACGGATTAGGCAGTAATTCTTTACAAGAAGGAAGACCTGAATCTTCTGCTTGGTAGCTTATCATTTCTCAAAATCTAGGAATTGTAATGGAAGGTTAATTTTGATTGGAAATCTCACATTAGAAACTGTTGGTTTGTGTTACAGAGAGGTTAAAATAGAGAGTCAGCAGCGTTTTCAGACAGTCTGTGTATGAAAAGCAGTTTGGCCTGAAAACTTGAAGGCTGAACTGTCTGGCTGAAGACTTGAAAATAGTATTGTGTCTGTGTAACTTTTGTTCCTAATTTTAGGATTCTGATTGCCTAATCTGCAATTATGAGCATTTATGTGGGTCATTTCTTCTGCTCTAGTGGGAATGCTTATGGGAATACAGAATATACCAACACTATAAACTTCTATTGTCTAGGTTTTCTATATATATATGTTTTTAACTTCAATGGGAAGTAGGTGCATGTTATACTGAGACACTGATTGCAAATACACACTGAGAAAATGTCCTATCCTGAAAGGGTTTGGGCACAGGACTATAGCAAGCACTAAAAGTAGAAGTGATTCAGGCCAAGAAAGCATCTAGGTTTGTGTTCTCCAGGCAAGGCTGGAAAATCAACCTGACTATCAGCTGCTAGTCACCAGAAGCTAGAACTGTGAGCTAAAGTTTGTTTTGTTTTACTCCACTCCTAATGTTCTGCCTGTCTGCACATGATGGGATATAACACAGTTTTCAGCTGAAGTCCAAAAATATAATTAGTACAAGCAGAAGAGCATTCTGTGTTCCTCAAAATTCTTGCAGTCACCCGTTAGGAAAATGAGCTTAGCTAAGAGTTACACTGCCATCTAACTCTAAGCATGATCTCACATAATATTGTTCTAAGAGTCTGGAATAATTCCAGCTATGTGATCAGATTACCTGAATCCAAATGATGCCTAAGTAAGTGATGCAATGAAGAGATTAACTACAGATGAAGCAACTGAAAACATGTCAAGCGACTGAAATAAGACCTGTACAAATGGAAACAAACGTAAGGGGTACAAAAACATAGCAACAATCGCTGTTGCTGGCTGCAGTGAGCTCGTATTAACTGGAAATAGAACTAAGTAATGTAAAGGGTTGGAGGAGAAAAGATGAAGGCACTTTCAGAATTTTCTGTTGTAAACCATGCCTTTTATGGAGGAGCACAGCAGAAAGTAGAGCAGTTCAAAAGAACAACAGACAAAGATGGAATAGATAACTCGGTGAATGAGATGCATTCCGTGTTTAAAACAAGACTCTGCCTGGACTCTTCTTTGAAAGAAAATTCAAACCATTAGAAGTTTGTGCTTAACACATAAAACAGTGCCAGTGCAAGCAGTTTGCACAGCAGAGGCCTTGTCTGAAGTCTGCAGAACAATGAATAATGGTTAAATGGCAGCCTTTAACCAGTGACACTGTTTACATGAAAGGCAACTCCAGCATGAAACACAATGGAAAAGTGAAGTGTCTTTTTAGTAGGAGAAAGAGGAGACAAGCAATAGCAGCAAAGTTAAACTATTTGAAAAATTAGGAGGAAAAAAAAAAGAAAACAGACAACAGGAAAGAAAGTGAACAGCCAGATTGTGCAACTCTATTAATGTGCGTCAGGGGCTTGGGAGTATGCCAGCAGCATGGCTCTAGTTTAGCAGATTGTAAGGCATGAACACGCTTTATACCTGTCAGTATTTCAAAGTTTGTGTTATGTATGTAGGAACCTAGCTGGGCACAGGATGTCATACTGAAGCTTCACGATTTCTGCTCACAGTTTTCATGCGCTCTTGGGTGGATTCCTTGCTGTCTTGTATTAGAGTTGCATACCTGTTCCAGGTGGCCCTTTGTGGGATGCAAATTTAGGTGTCTCTTAAGACATTTAGGACATGTGGTAGAAATGGTTAAAAGTGATTTTGCGTGTGGGGATAAACTAGTGACAGATGTACGGACAGCTCAAACAGCAGAGCCTCCTATAGGAGGCTGGAATAGAAAGCAAGGCCTCCTACCACAGGGAGAAATGTATCATTGTTTAACTGAGGGGTGTGTTGAGTGAAAGAACGTGTTGGATGGGGAAATGAACGGCTGGGATTCATTTGATTGTAACACTCAAAATGCCAGACTGTAGTGTCAGGAATTCTGCAAAGCTGAGAAATTCTCAAGAGAATATTGTTATCTGCTGACTTGAATGAAATAGTGGGAAGGATACATCAGCCAAATGACTTTAATCTGGTTTACTGTAGCAAATGTTATTCAGCGAGGCAAATTCCAGAATATACCCTATGAATAAACTATTTGGGTGATATAGATTCCTGTATAGATTATTAGTGCTCTGCACCCCAAGTTCCACAGAACACAAATGAAATATTTCATAGGCATGTAATGTATTTTGACAAAACATTACTGAAACACACCAAAGCAACATAGGAAAACTCTGCGTTGTCTATTTGCAATAGAGGCTATGCAAGCTTCTTTTAAAATCTGACAGAAATCAGCAAGTGTTGAGATGGAAAAGACTGAAAGAAAAGTGGTTTGCTTTGCAGCTGAGCACTGCATCTCACATGTCTAAAGTCTGTAGATGGTAAACACACTGAAATTATAGTTGTTTGTACTGTGTATTATTTTTTTAAGTGAATGTGTAGCTGATTTGAGGAAACTCACTAAAAGCCACGTGCTGTATTCTGGCCATAAGAGCCTAAGATGTTTCTCCCCAGGACAAAGAGATTATCTTTCATTTCCTACTTTATTTAACATTTAACTTGAAATTGAACTGCAGTCAGGGGAACACAAATAGCTCAGTCAACTCTCTTCTGTGAGGAGTCTTAGGGCAAAGAAATTAGCAGATTAGTCACGCCAGCTTGCCAGGAGGCTGTTGGCTTGGATATAATGTACCAGTTCCAAAGGGGAACTTCTGAGTTATGAAACTGTATGTGGTTATAGGGATACATTAATAGCAGCAACAGCAGAAAGCACAAGTGGGTCAGTTTTGGAGTTGTGCTGCCCCACAAAGCCAGGAACTGATAACTGAAAGACTGCATTGTTACTTTGTACTTCTGATTGAAAACATCCTGTCAGGCAGTGCTTCTTTGTGATGGCTGGATGGCTGAGTATGCTGGGATGCACAAACCCTGAGCATCTTATTCAAAGAGAGATTTTTATTTGGAAAATCTTTGGTGTTTATTGAATCATAGGGTCACCAAGGTTGGAAAAGACCTCCAGGACCATCCATTACAACAATCCACCTGCCACCAATATTTCCCCATCAGGCCACATCCCTTAGTACAAAATCTATGGCTCTTCTTTAATGTCTAAGAGGATAAAGAAATGGCTTGCAAATGTGGGACTGTATCTAGTCTGAACTTGGCGTGGACTGAAGGTTCAGTGAGCTTTGTGCAGTGTGGGGTTTGGATGGGGGTCCTGGCTTTGTACACTTCTAAGGTCTCTCTAGTTGCGTGCGGCACCATTGGAGAGATAGGTCTGTTGTGAGAAAGGTGCATTCATGACACGTGTCATACAGGTGGGGTGAGGTAGCTTTGTCACGGCAGGGAGAAATTGAGACCCGTTCCCATTATGGCTGCTACCATATGGAAGTGGGCAAAATGGATTCCCTGTTGCATGCTGCCATCTTAGTTACGTAGATCAGAACTGTTTTACTTCAAGACAGTGTAAGAGATGGTTAATCTGTGGACCTTCTACTTTAGTAAGAATGTTTCTACTTGTTTCCTTCTTGGATTATTATTTTTCTTAAACATAGTCAAGTATTCTAATTTTTACAAAGCTAACTTTAAATGGTTCGTAAATTTAAACAAGGAAGAAGAGCTCATGCTGTGGTTGCCTTGATTCACAAGGAAGTAAAGATACTCAAAAGCTTGCAGGTTCAGATCCTAGTCTTTAATATCTAAAATATTATTTGTTTTAGATTAATAAACAACAAAGCATTGAGATAAGTTTTTTATTTAGTCGGTAGATGGAGGAGAGGTACAGAGGGAGGGGATTTTATTTTTCCTTTTTTATTTGGTGTGTCAAAGAATCAAACCCAGAAAATGTATTCGACTCCCAACTCCAGAAGCAAATGAATATTTCTAGAAAGGTTAAAATCGACCTTGATTTTCTATGTAAGACAGCAGTTATAAGTTCCTTTAGAATTTCAATGTTTTGAATGCTGATGATTAGAAAAAGATAATGAAATAAAAGTATATACCTGGACCTTCTGAATACATTAAGTAAAATTTCAGGGTGTGTTTAATTTTGGACTCAAAGGATACTTTCTAACTTTGAAAGTCAAAACAGAGTATGTCTGAGTTGGTATTGTCTTGGGAAAGGACTTTTTGTGGTTGTTGCTTTTTGATCAGGACATTCTTCAAAATAGGTCTTCCTTATGAGAAAGTCAGTACAAGTCAGGCTTCTTTGGAAATGAAGATTTCCTGCTGAAACATTTTAAAAGCATCATTCTTTCCAGCTTTTAGACTAAAGATTTGAGTGATCCCTAATCTTATCGAATATCTGTGTGACAGAATGCATACTCAAATAAACGATATAAAATGAAATTAATGTAACTCAAGTACCCCCCAAAAGTAAAAATAACACCCCTTAATTAAGCAGTAAGTAATCAATGCTGAGGAAGATCAGCCTTGAGGCTTCGGAGTTCTTCAGGCAGCTATTTGCTGGGAGTACTAGTCTAGTATGAGCAGATTTGGGTTTAAAGCCAGACACAGAACAGCTGTGTTGCTGGAAATTTGGGAGAACTCATTCTAAATATTTTAAGCCAGAAGAAATGTTTAAAACAATCTGCTATGCTTCAAAATGGTCTCCTATGAGTAATCCCATTATCTTCAGGAGAATGAGGACTATTTAACTGTTGCTAGATCTTGTCCATAACTAGTTTGTATTTAGATTCCTAATTGAGTAAAAAGTATAGAAAATCCTGGATTCTGGAGAATGTGTTGCTTATTAAAAAAAAAACTATTAAAACACAGAGAAAGGCAGACCTACCAGAAATCTGTGAGGATCTGAGTTCTAACTTTAGCACAACCATCAGCCATTTCTTATTCCTCCCACCCCCTGCTTAGCTCTGACAGGAGCTCAGCTGGTGGGAACCCCAGGTGGTGACTCCTGTGCTGGGAGTAGGCAGCAGCATGAGGGGCAGATGTGAGCTGTGGGGGAGCATAATGCCTTTTGCTTCCAGGAAATGGGCAGCTCCTTTAAGAAGCGAAGGAATGTAGGGCGGCTAATTGCTGATCGTCTGCTCAGTGTCAGTGCGGGGCAGAGCTGCTGTGTGCCAGCAACCTGCTGGGTTCCAAGGAAAGACAAAACCCTGGGACCTGGAGGAGGTGATGGCACCTCAATCTGCTGCACACTTTTCCATCATGAAGAACTGTTTGGGCTGTAGCTTTAAGGGAAAGCAATTGAGGCAAAAAAATCTGGTTTGGTTCTCTTTCAGAAAAAAAAACAAACCAAAACCATCACAAAGTGAGAATGATAAAAATTATTCAATACAAAATAGATTTATTTAAAGAAAAATAATAACGTAACAGAAGAAGTTAACAAGTAACATAATGAAAGAAGGAGTGAGGCAATTCTGCTATGGTCAGGTTGTGCTTACATGATGGTGAAATCACTCAAAAAACGGTGAAGTTTTCCTATCTTGAATTAAATATATCGTATGTCATACATGGCTGTTTGTGCAAGTTAGGGCTGCTCCTGCTCTTTCATTCTCCCGTTGCTAATGAAAATGGTGCCTTTATTTAAAGAAAAGTTCAAAAAGCAACACAAGTGATGTGACAGGCATGTAGCTCTGCTTTGCTCCGGTCCATGCTAGAAGTTGTTTGTCCCTCCTGGGCCACGTTGGATCAGAGCCATTCTTTCAGCTGTTCTGCAGCAGCCCAGGGACCCACAAATGAACTGATCACAGTGACCACTTGCTCGTATTCATGGCATGGCGTGCTGACCTACTTTAAAATACTCAATTCCAGCAGAGTGCCGCTCTGCACACCCGGCTCGCTTCGACGCCTTCTTTATTTTCCTTTCCCAACTAAACTCTTTAATGGGGTATTTGCTGTACAAACTCCAAAGCTCAGTGAGCTGCTTCACATTCCAGTTTCACAGGAAGCACAATGTGAGCTTGCCAAGTGCACCGCTCTGCATCCCAAATTCCTGTGCTGGGCAGCAGGAGGTTATGTAACAGGAGCAAGCCGGGCCCATGGCAGTCAGAGGGAAAAACAGACATGAGTGAGTGTGATGTGGCAGGAAGCAGCTTGTGTGGCATGGACAAGTGGAGTCTGAAAGGTGACAGCAATGTGTGTTCAATACAAAGTGAAAACAACAAAATACTCACTTGGACAGCAAAGCTGTCCCTCAGGCTGCTTTTAGAAGGTATAAATGGAGCAAACCTCAAAAATTTCATGGTGAATTTATTTGACAACATGAACTTAAATTACCCTAGCAGCTGGATAAGGAAATGTTCTCTTCTAAGAGTGACAGAAGTTTTGTGGCAGCTGTCTTTCTTTTTTGGAGACACAATGATAAAAACAGTGGGGTTACGGTAGTTTTAAAGTCCTGTGAGGACATGGAGCAATGGGGGATGAAAGCACTGCATCCAGCCCAAGTGCCACCCAGGTCCCTGCCACAGCCCAGGCCTGTGCTTTGGCTCAGGCTCCTTTCATGCAAGGAGCAGAGCAGCTGGCAGGCAGTGATGTTGTACACTGTTGCTAGCTGCTGAATCTGGTGACAATCACCTCCTCTGAGTGGGACCCCACTGCTTGCTCTCCTAGGGGTGACAGTGCTTGGTGAGGTCTGGTTGTTCTTGTGCTCGAGCTAAGCTGTTTACCAGTTTGTCTTTTTGCTATGTACTGGGGGCACCGATTGCTTCTTGGGATGAGCTCAGGCTTTTGCATAAGAGATTTCCTGCTGCAGGGACCAGAACAGGAGCAATGCTCAATTTCTTCAGTGTTCTTCCTGTGTTATGTTACAAGGCTTTGGGTTTCTTGCTGCAGGCATGAACCTTGGTGCTGGCTGCTGAGAAGTACGTCATGGCCTGTAGTGATAGCTGGAGCTCCTGCGGGCTCAGTAGCTATAGTGCAGATATGTCACAGCCCAAGCTCCTAAACCCCATGCTCACCTGCCAGGGCTGTGCTGCTGCACCACACAGTCTGCCCATATCTGTGCAGGGCTTCCTCTGGTGAAGAACTGACCCAATTCCATCTGGGTTTGAAAGGAAGATGTGGTAAAACATGGCTCCCACAGATACGTAGTATTGCAGCATGGCCCTTCCTAAGGATTAGCTGGAAACAGCAGATTGAAGGAACAGCCAGTCTGTTTTGTAGTGTACAAAAAGATGGGGGAAAGTGGACTGTAATTAATTTACCAGGATGCTACTGCTCGCATTTCACTTTGCCATAGTTATAGCTGAATGGAAATCCAGATTGTGTCTGAGCAGATGAAGAAATAAGCAGATCCTGTGCATTTCTTAGAAGAATGAATTTTATGCTGCTGTGATTCCCAGTTGTTCCTCGGCTTATTTGGAGACTGTCATTATCAGAATAGTGTATTCCTTAAAGGTGAATTAAAGTTGTTTGTGTTTTGAAATGGTGTATTTGTATCATCATCAACACCCTAAGCAAGGCACTTCGTAAACTTCTTGTATCACAATTTTAGAACAACAAGAAGGCTAAAATTCTCGTATATGGAATCATGAAAGTCATGATGCACTGCCCACAGATCTGGGGTGAACTCTCTGCTCCTTGTGACTGCTAACCAGACTGGTACTGGTGGTACCTCCAGTGCTGCCCATCTGAGAGACTGCTTACACAGCGCGGCTCTCCAGAGAGAAGAAGTATCTAGCTTCTAGCACTGTTTGTTATTAAGAGACCTAATGGAAAAGTCAGTTTGGAAAAGACATTATACAGATTGTGTGCTACTAGAGCTGCCTTCAGCATTTTCATAGAGAATTTGAATCCTTCTCCTAGAGATCTTCTTTTTATTCCCTTGCATTTGCTGCAGGTTCTTGTTATACAGAAGCTGTAGAATTTGTGTAAACTTTCAAGCTGCACGTTGCTCCTTCACTCTGGCAGGGACCAGGTGGGCCATGGCTGTGAGTGTCACCTCATGAGGTCGGACCAGCATGGCACCCTCACCCAGCTTGCCCTACTGCCTGACCTACTGGGCTGGGAGGGTTATTTGCTGGCCAAACCTTTTGTTTAGCTTCATAATTATATGAGAAATGTTTGCTTCTATTTTGCTGTTTGTTTGTTTTGTTCTCTGTAATCACTGTTGCATGGAGTTTCACAGGATACTTTGTTGGTGTTGGGAGGGGAAAGGCAAGAGAATATTTCCTAAAGGAGGTGAAGCAGTGGGATTAAAGTTCATACTCTGTGAACTATGCAGATTGCTAATGCTTGTGTGTGTGCATTTATCCTTGTGATGGATGATCTCAGTTTTTGGGGACTGGTGTGTTTAAGCAAACTCAGCCATTTAGGAAAAGAAGGCACTGCAGTTCTCATGCATAAAAGGAGCAAAGTTGTGTAACCTCTTGAAAGAAATGCTTAGGCTTTCTTCCGTAGATCCTATGCTTGAGATAGTAAAAAGGAATAAAAAATACTTATGTGAAATGCAGCAAGGCTTGTAGATGTTATGAACCTCTTATTTCTTCCTCCCAAAGGATTTGTGTATCTGCAACTTTTCAAAAAAGAAAACTATAAGAAAGAGGTCTTTACAATGTAACTTGAATAGCACGTTGGTTGCTGTGCTTATGAGGCACCAGCTAAGGGTCTCATACAGTTTCACAACCACTTTTTGTGTGGATATGCTTGTTTCCTCACTGGATGTTTGTGTTCATATGACAGAGATGTTTTTTATTTGCATGAAAAGAAACAAACAAACAAAAAAAAAAAGCCAGCAAATCTTTCCACCTATTTCACAGCCACCTTTGTCTCCTATATGTGTTACTTGCCAACTGTAATAAATGGACAGAGTTTTACAGACGATGCATGACACATGCTCTATATATGTCCTAATTCTGGCAAAGTTGCCTACCCAGGCCTCAGTCTGAATTGTATTTCTGTACAAAATGTGTGTGTGTTGAGCAGGCTGCTGAGACGACTGTTGGAAACTTATCTTTAAAGCTTTATTGCAAGCCAGAATATTGTAAAACTTGGCATGCTGCTTCTAGAGTGGGTGCAGTTCATTTAGTTAAATCTGGGTCTGTCTCCTGCTCTTGTTCAGTTTCCCTAGGGTAGAGAGAAGTACCTAATTGCAAGGCTGTTTGCCAAGTACTTGGCAATGGGAGCTTCCCTCATGATGCAGTTTGTCTCTAAAGCAGATAAAGTCCATTTGGAATAGTCTGCTGCTTTCTCTACTATTTTCACCTCCCCTTGCATTTTCTTCCTCGCTCACAGTTGGTTTAATGCAGTGGTTTGGTTTTACTGAGTCAGTCATCAGCTTATGAAAACATTTTGTACCTATGCAGCACACAAATATATGCAGATATTTCATATCAAGAAATGCATATGCTTTATTTGAGTCTAATGTGCTGCTGGAGGTTGAAAAATACTTCTATGGCTTTGTGTATGTTACAGAAATCTGGCATGTGAGGCAGAGTGTGCATACCAAGGAGCACGTACCAGCAGAGCAGAGGTACCAGCAGTGTTAGGGGACAGCGCTGTTGCTGGCTGGACCCACAAATCTGCAGCGTACTGCAGAGTCAGCACAGGCCCCACTCAGACAAAAACCTAAACATCTGTTTAACTTAAGACATGTGCTTACACTTCTTTGGCATGGGCTTCTAACGGAGGGGGATGTTTTTGTTTTTCTGAGTGTTTTACTTCACAAGGTTATGCTTAGGAAGCACTTTTCAACCAAGACAGAGATTCTTTTCCCTAGCCTGCCTCCCCATAAAGGGCTGAGATGTAAGCATGCAGTCCCAAAACTTGTACTCTGTTTCTGTCCTTTCATACACATTTTCAGAGGGAACATTGGGTGCCCCAGCCTCAAAGAGATCTTCAGCTTGTTTGTGTGAGTTCCTGGTCTGGACAGCCAGGGCTGGGACCTCAGGACTTCTGGGTGTATGTCAGACCGTTGTAGGGAGATAGCAGACAGCATCACTGCTGTTAGTTCACTGCCAGATGCTTTAGTGCATTCAGTAATGTGCAGGTGCATAGGCTGATCAGTATTCCTTCAGTTACCTGTGGGGGACTCTGTCTATGAGAACCTGCAGTAGGCTTGTTCCTTCCTACCGCTCTAAGCTATGGAAACAAACAGCTCTTCCTCTTGTACTGAACTTTATCTCAGTTTCATTTAGATGCTGCTTTTGTCTACTTTCTGCTTGTTACCTACTTGGATTCTTCCTGTACTCATACTGATCGTTAGCTGGATTAGTTCATGTATGCATATTTTATATATCATTCTATAACAAATATCTGACTTAAAAACTCACTTGACCTAGCTGTTGTGTTAGCAGGGGTAAAGCAAATCTTTCAGTCCTCTTTGAGGAATAGCAGCACCTGAAAATCTGTGGAGGAAATCACATTCTTGTCATGACACTGATAGGAAATCAGCAAACCACTGACAGGAAATTGCTCCACCTGAATCAAGGAGCTCTCCTAATTCTCTGATCACCACAGCAAGTTTGCAAAGAGTTGTTGACGATCCTAAGAGTTGTTAAAGATTTGACTTAAAGATCTTGTGTTTAGGTCTGGGGTATTTAATTGCATATTACAGATTTAATAAATGCATTTTCAGGGAGGAGCATGTAGAAGTCAAAGGAAAGGGGAAGGAAAAAGTAACCATTTTTACTGCTGTTATAAAGACTTCCTCCTGAACCAATAGAAATCAGGCCTGGATCACACTGTCTTCCTTGTCATTTACCAGCAGGAGTTGGCTACGTGGTGTGGCTCAAGGGAACAGTCACCCTAGTGTGGGAGCACAGGCCAGCAGGAAGATCTCACTCCCTTGGAGCTGGGGATGTTAATGGCTGCTGAGGTTTGTTTGATGGGAGTTTGAATTTATTGCAGTATCTGTTAGCATCCATCTTTCAGTTCTTTGCCTGTTTTGATAAGCAAAAAATCCTGTACTGTTGCAGTCAGCTCTGCTCCTCCTGATAAATAAGCTGCATATCTTTAAGAGCTATTTATTACCCTCTGTTTGTCAGTTTGGTAAACTGGAAATGATTAGTGGGAAGAGAAAGGGAGGGCTGCTGCTCCACATGGCTGCTCCCTGGGCCAGGAGGGTGGGGTGTAGTGGGGGACCCAGCATTTCCCTGCACTCTGCCCTCAGCCCTGCATGGCCACGGCAGAGCCAGACTGGAAGCTCCCCTCTGTGATTTGTAAGTGGTATAGCTACTCCTTTTGAATAATTAATACATTATATAACCAAACATTACCATTTCACAAACCACATTTATGGACAGTCAATACTTGAAGAGTAATTGTTTTGGTAGTGTTGTTTTTTTTACCCTATGTTGTATAGGCAGGCCACAGGCAGAGTGAAGCATGTCTAAAGCCAGTACAGAGTCCTAGAAGCAATACAATCACAGAAGGTATGTGATTCAGGAGAGGGAAGTGATGTCCTTCCTACCAAATTCATTAGGGTCTAAATTGCCTAGAAGGAGTGACTATTGTGTGCTCTATGAAATGAATCTTCACAGGAATGTTTTATTTTATATGGCCTGAAAGAAGGCCAGAGAATGTAGTTCTGGAGCTGTGTTAGTCCAGTACGATTTCATCCATCCCCAAAATAATTCGCCAAGCTTTTTGCAGCTCTCATTCTTCTGGTTGTTTGAAGATTAACCATATTGAAGTTACAACACATCAAATTAATCAAATAGTTGATTTTAACAAAGGAAAAGAGTAGTGATCAGCAGGGAACTTGATCCTTTCCTCTCTGAGAATGGGCTGTCAATGAATATTCAGTACACTGTGGGTTTTTTTTTACAAGGACAACTGGGGGAAGTACCTATAAACTACATGTTACTTTACTCATGGTAAATGTGGCTCAGATTACAGAGCCAGTTGCAAGCAGACCAGCAATGGAAAACATAAGCCAAAATACACACACAGGGAATCCCAGCAGGTGAAAACTGCTTAGCTGTAAGCTTCACACAAGACTAATCTGCACTGCATGAATTGTCCGTGATCAATTATCTCAATGAAATCCATAACAAAAAGTGCTAGAGGAACAAAGCCACCCCCAGTCTGAGTCTCTCACCTTTCTACACTAAGATACCCTTTGGGAAATGAAGGAGCCCTGTGAGGAGCTAAGGCAGCTCATGGAAATGGGTTGGATATCAGAGGGCAGAATAGATCCTTGGAGAATTTTGAAAGCAAGTTTGAAACAACTTTCATAGCTAGATATGGATGTGTTGGAGGAAAACTGTGTTTACTACTCCAGCGAATAGTAAAATTAATTTTAGGCGATAAGAGTTTGAAAAGAAAATAAATAATTTGAAAAGGGACCCACTGCAACTGTGATAGATAAATATTGAGTAATGTCTCAGGAAACAGTCTTTGCTATGAGCCTACCAACAGATACAATATTGTTTTGTTATGGAATAAGAATATATGAAGCCATAGAAGACATGAATTTCACTTTAAATGCTGTCATTCTCTTAAGTGCCTTCAGTGCTTAGTTATTTTCTCCCTTCAGGTCTCCCTGTTCAGAACCCATTGCATTTAACATTTTACCTCTAGCTTTTACGCTTTCATAGTGTTCCAGAATCAGCACTTAATAGTCATATATCTTATCAAGCATTTTTCTTTTCGCTTTATCCCTCTCCCAGGAAACGTCTCATGTTTTAAATAAATAGCTATCGGGAGGAAGAATAGCAATGCTTTCTTCTAGCTTGTTACCAAATAATCTAAGCTTAGAAGTGTTACTTTCAGAATTTTATTTACCCCCAATAACAGTAAAAGCACCATCAGCAGTGATATACCTGCTTTGATTAGTAAACTAAAGTGGCGGTTAATGACTGCAGTGCCTGCTGCAAGGAGCTGCTCAGTGCAGTGGTGAGCAGGAGGGCTGGCAAAGCCGAAGTGATTTAGCTCACAATAGATAGTTGGCACTTTTTTCCGTCAGCTAGTGCTCTCCTAAGACCATAGGCGGCATGAGTGAACGTAGGAGGAAACAATACATCTGCAGACACTGGCAGACAGCATCACTTGCCAAATTTGGCTATGGTTGCTCTAGATAAATAATTTCTCCGTGACATGCTGGGTTGAAATTATATAAACAGCAGAAGTTATTAAGACCTCGGCCCCAGAGTGTTGTGGGTTTCTTTCTGACACCCACCATCAGTACTCGGACATCTACAAATATTTTTCTCTATCAGCTGATGGCAGGGACAGGGCAATATTACCATCACTTTGTATGTATTGGAGATTTTGAATGTACTGAAATAATTGCCCTTCAGCCACAGCATTGGTCATGATGTAACAACCAGTTTCTCTGCAAAGGCTTATATAAAAGTTATCAGAGCAGTGATCTTTTCCTGGAGTGGCTGTAACCATTTATAGCAACAACCACACGAACGTTTCAAGAAATGTAATTGGAAAAACACTGTATTAAATTTCAGTCTCCAAAAGTATCGTGGGTTTCTAGAGAGGCAAATGCTGAGAATAACATGACTGACTTTGTGCAATGAATTCATGAGGCTAGAGGGTACTGGGAAGGGGGGGATTCCTACTTATGACCAGACATTAGCTTGCTTCTAAGGTGAGGTAGTAAGATTTCCTTGATAATTAAGATACTTCCGCTGTGACAGCAATATATACCAGTGCTGTCTGAAAAGCATCATACATCACTGAGGAATTTATGCAGAAAAGAAAGCTGCATAATTCTTCCTGAACAGAAGTATCCCACAGGGAAACCTTACCTAACTGTTTTTATAGAATCATCTCCAGACACGCTTCTGAAGGTATAAAAACAAATCCTTTATTTAAAAGATGTTCTGCGAAAATCAGTTTCCGTAACAGAAATCAAACATATACGTGTCACACAAGACATTCTGAAGGCAACAGTTGTTGTATATTTACAGCTAACAGTGGCATTGAAGAAATACAGGCTATGCAAGATGACTAACTGCATTTATCACTGTTGCTTAAGTAGGAAGGAACAGACAGGAAAAAAAAAAAAAGAACTTTTAAAAGAGTGATGTTTTTGTTTTGATGACAAAACCGGCACTATCTGCCCCTGTTCCAGCAACACTCCCAAAGTAAAGCTGTTCTCCAAAAGCCACCTGAACAAAATCAGTGCACTTCAGTCTCCCAGGTATTAATTGGGAGCAAAGCAGGGGTGTGCAATTATGGAAAAAAGGCTCTCGAACACTTTTTCAATTCAGCCATACTTTAATGCAAATTTCTGTTTTGAGAGAGTATCAAAGAATTAACCTTAGTGTGAGAAACTCTACAGTTTTAAATCACAGTTAATTTTCTTAGGCACTGTAACAACACCTCAAAAGCATCTTAGGATTTGACTGCGTTAGTAATGTTTATGTAATATTGACATCTGTAAGCTTCCTTTAAGAAGTTGCACTTGCAGTCCACCTGTGAGGCAATTTCAGTAGTGCTGTGCACAGTGTAATGGTACTTCAATGAGTTTAAGGGCAACGGATTAAAACTCCTTCAGTATCTCACTTCCACATAAAACGTACAAGAGCAGAACAAGGCGTCTTCTCATAGCCTCATGTCTTTAAAAAAGGGATGCAGCAAAGCATCTTTTGCAGTTATTCTTGTTGCAGGGTTTAAGTCTAGTAGCTTATCAAGTAGGTCATATGCTTCATCAGGAACCTGATCCCATCCTTTCATGTCTGTTGCCTTATCTTCTGAAGCACCGTCATCTTCCTGACAGCTCTTTAGGTGTTGAATTTCTTTTCTGAGTATCTCAGGAGCACATTGTTTGTCTACTTCAACTGGCAAAGCTGAGTCGTCTCCAGATTTGCAGGGCACATCATGGTGGGAGCTGTTACAGCTGCTATTTGTTCCTCTCAGCTTCTCGCAGAGAGTTCGTAAGTTTTGTGCTGGGACAACCTGGGTACACAGAACTGATTTCCCTAGGAGAAAAACAGGTTTTACAGTCAGTGACGTTTTATTTTGCTTGCTCTACAACTACAACTTTTAAGTTTGTTTCAGAGAAATTTCACGTATTGAAGCATAACTAACATTAGTTCAAAAATAATTATAAAAAAAAAAACCAAACCGGCCATGTTTTACAGTAAGGGCCCCCAAAAGCCAGCAGTAGCTCTGCTCAGAACTGAACTGTGCTTTTTCATGAAGTTATGAGTTGACAAATCGTCACACAGCATCATTTTCCATTTCACTCTCATCATAACAGAACTGCAAATTAAAAACCCAGTTCAGTTTATTGCTTATGTTATTGATTTATACACCTCCGTCTGGAGAATTAAAATCGATGCTGTCATTTATACTTCCAGGTACCAAGTGCTTTAATGTTTGGCTTGCAGGCAATGAGGAAAATGGTTGTTTATGTTTTTGTGCTTGCCCGTCGTGAAGTTGGACAAAAATGCAAAGTTTGCATCATGTAAATATTAAGTCAATACAACTTAAGGCTCTGTGGCAAATTTTGCAGGAATAAACATTACTTCAAGAATTCTAAGAAGTAGGAAAGTTTTAGCTGGCATATTTCACCTCAGGTGGCCCTGACTCTCTGAAAGGCAGCAAAGTTAAGAAATCCACAGAATGAATTACTCCATGTAAAAAATTATAAAAGACAGAAAATTAGAAAGCTTTCCTAAACCTCCGTACATATGGATAAGTAGTGTTAGTTTGCATGCAAGAAGGGTGACTTAACTCTAAAGTGACTCTCAAAGTTAAAATTTTGTTTAAAATAAACGCAAGTCACAACTAGATTGTAAATCATTGCATTAAACAGCAGACCAGGCATACATTTTTCCCCTTCTCCCCATAATTAAGGTTTGCATACCAAAAGTTTTAGCAGCCTGAATGGTTTCTCGAGATCCACGAACTGTCATGATTTGTGCCAAAGCAGTTAAATCATCGCTTGCTTTGTAAAATGGATACCGTCCACTGAGCAGAGAAAGGAATACAATTCCTGCAGACCACATGTCAATTGCTGCAATAGAAAGCAAGCTTAGTAACAAGTAACTGAGTAAAACAAGTAAAATTTCATCAAAAGCAAAATCCTGAATTCTTTAAAAAGAAATTACAACCGGAAGTGTAGTTATCAGAGAAGGTAATGTTCTGAATTACTTACAGGCTGCGGTCACAATGATAACACTTCAGCAAACAGTGTAAATGGATATACTTGCAAATAGAATCAGATGCTTGCTTTTCTACAGAGCCTATAGAATTGTCTATAGGATTTCTCACATGAGTAATTTCATTAATTTGCTTTAAAAAAATGTACTGAAACAATGTTTGAAGTTATTCTGACCAGGGAGCTGAGAGGGGAAAAATAGCTAGTTTTGATACTACATTACGTCTGCTTAGACTGAGAAAACTTCATATAAAAGTTCATGAATAAAAAGTAATTCAGGATTGAATGTAAATCTTACCTCTTTGGGACTGAGGTTGCCAGTTAGGCGTACTAAAAGGTTTGTTTTACTACAAACTTGGTTGCTTTCTAATATGAAACCACTTGATGAGATTGTTTAAGAGCTGTAACAGTTATTCATCACTTTCATTGTGTTATGAAGAGTACAGGGAGTTCTCTGATGGTAGAAGCCAAAGCATGATGGAAACTTTAATACCGAAAGTTATGGGAATACCTGGCTGCTGTAATTTTTTTTGTGAAGTTGCACATTTTGAGAGATGGCAAGGAAAGTGAAGGAGAGAGTCTGAAGGACTCTCTAATTCCAAAGAGAGAAATTAACTTGGGAAATAAAGCTATAGTCATCCTGCACATCTTCCAGAAATAGGCAGTAAAATGTGCAGTAATTGAGTCTGACATTTTAGCTAGAAACACTATCAGCAAAGAGCTCTGAAAATACTAAGTTGATCTACAAACAGGTTTTTAAGTCTTATAAAAATCAAAATCCAAATTATTTGTGGGTACAATAATTCAGTGTGCAAAAATGTTGCGTCTTATTTTTATTGAAAAAGTTTTAGTAGTACTGTATTGATGTTGACCACACCACCTGCTTATGGTGTTACACATCACCCTTAGTATGTGGTTGGGAAAGACAGTCATTAAGGTGAAGGCTTTTAGAGATGTTTATCTAGCTCTTCCTGATATTGTCAGACAATTAGATACTGAAATGACAAGCATGTCCTCCAGTTCTGATAGGGTTGGCATCTTCAGCAGACTGAGAGGTCTTGTGCAATGACATCAAAATCACGATTCCTCTCTGTGCATTTGCCTAGTGGTTAGCATCCAGCTAGAGAGGGATGCCATCTTAACGGGAAACTAAGGAACAAATCAAGTTAAAAATTGTAACTGGATCTGCTTAGGGCCAAGTTGTAGGTTTGGGTTGTATTCTCTGTGCTTTAAACATGGCTCAGTTACTTAAGGTAGCTCTGGACAGCCAGCTGGATCCAGCTGATAACTTGGTCCTGGCACAAAGACCAAAACTAGTAGCAAGATTGGCAGGAGTACAAGGAGGTGACTACAGCAGTCCCAGATGTTATTGGGTAAGGAGATTTGTTAGCTCAAGTACAGCATTATCTCATAAATATTAGTATTACTCTACCCGGTTCTAATGAAGCACTTTGTTGACGTATTACAGAAGCTTTGCACCACTGACTCAGTACCTTTAGGGCCACACCCGAGGGTTTCCAGATCTACCCATATTTTCTGTAGTTCTGCCCTCCATTACCCTAGAGAACAGAGAACTGTCTGAAAGCACACTTAAGACAACCCTCTGTCCAAGATTTCTTAAGTATGTCTTCTTTCTGCATAAATTCTGTCTAGACGGATTCAGGGATTGTCTAAACTTATCCTGGATTTCTGGATGTTTTCTAGCTCATAAAGCTGGCTGTTACTGCACAGGCACGATGACTCCAAGTAGGCTGCCATACCTCTTGAAATCCCAGCCATGCCCACAGCACAGATCCTGCCTTAAATAGCATTAAGCTATCAATTGATATGCTGATCAAACGTACTGTAAGGCTGCTCTGAGTGTGTATGAGAACTTTCAAATGCTGTAAATTGACTATATGCTCACAAAGTGCTAAGCAAAAAGATGGCTATAAACTTATTTTAAATACAAATTCTGAGAACATTTGTATTTATCCTTCATTTTCATAATCAAACGTGACACATTGAACTTTGTATCAGCCCTCTAATTCTTCATGTATGCACAGCTTCTCCCAGCCTACTTGCATCACCTATGGCATTAATCATCTCTTCTCCAATATTTACCAGGCTACTGAAACATGTAGATTTTAGCCCTGAGAAATTAAAAATCTTAGTAAAAAAAAAAAATAATGACATTTACAGATTATCTATTTAAAGCATTAGCAAAAAGGAAAAAAAAATCCAGTGAAAAGTCCCGATTAACTGACACACATCATAAAAAACATTAAAAAATTGCACTGATATAATTAGTTATGCCCAAGACAGCAAAGTACACGTGTCAAACTGTCTAGAAAGCATACCCCTCTAAGATTTATTTAAGATTTTTCTTGAATAAATAAGCCAGTGAGCCAAGAAACTTGATAAAACTTACAACTTTGTTTTCTTTTAAAACACGTGCTATTGAACTCCTGCATATGGCAGTACCCCTCAAAGGGATACAGACATTCAAGTTTCAAACATGGGAAAATATTCCTCGTTCCTTCTTATGTGGAGTAATTAACTTCAAATTAAATTTGGGAAATGGTTCATAAATGTTAGAAGGGATAAGAAAATGAATTTCATGTGTAACAGCCTGCTATACAAAAGATAAAGTCAATGCGTAAGTGACAGGTTTAAGAAAAAGACAGGTATTTAGTTTTTGTCTGCTATGTTGTACCTGTTGTCTGAGTGGGGCACTTTGTCAGTACTTCTGGTGCTCTGAATCCAGGTGTTCCTGCTCTGGGAGCAACTTGCTGACACCTTGTAGTAAGAGACAAATATGTTCAGAATATCTATATTGAGAAATAGGTTCTAATTATAACAATAGCTACTATTTTTACAATATACTTTTGTGAGATATGTAAATCTGCCCTATTCAGTTTTTATGTCTGAAATATCTTACAATTACCTAACATATAATTATTACCTCATATGAAATAACCTTATTATAATTACCTATTATATTACTGATCTTGTTATAATGTGTAGAAGGAGTATTTACTGCATATTTCAGTCACAATATTTTCAGTTTTATTCAATGACAACACGTGTTTTCATAGGGAACTTTCAAGTTAAGCCTAATTAACCAATGGCAAAAAATGCATTAGTTTCTTGGGTGTGCACAGTATGGCTTTTTATTAATCCAGAGCAAACTAAGATTCACTATTTCTGAGTGTTGACAAGAATTTACTTCTTGTTAGATTAACTAAAAAGTGTGAGATCGTTATTAAAAATGTATAGAAGGTCCAAAGTGCTTTCTGTCTGCAGGCCAACTTTCTTGAGTCTAGCAAATTCCCCATGTTTCATTTCTGAACTGACTTTGATAACATCATATTTTGGCAGTCAGGAAAGAGAAGTACCACAGTTTCATGACTATGCCTACCAAGCAGATTTCTCTGCAGAAATTTCTGTTCTCTAAGTGGACAGGAAAGGTAAGGGTAGATCATAGCCAAAATGAACTACAGAGGACTGGATTTGAACTGAGTTATTTAGACTCTCTGGCCTATCCTCTATTAAAATGTTTCAAATTGAGAAATGCAGCACTGTTATCTTCCCTTTTTATTCTACATTTCATGATTTCCAGAATGCAGACAGCCTGGGGAATGTATTTAGCCTTAAATTCTCAGAAAGCAAGAGTCCAATCACTGAATTTCAATGCAGTTGGCATAATTTAGGCCTATTAGATCAATGACAGATTATTGTCTACTCTTGTTTTGTAACTAACTGAGGTTATTTTCTACAACACATATTGATAATGCAAATAATTCAACACAACAGCAACAGAAAATCATAACAGTGAATCTCTTGCTGCAAATAGCACTGAACCAATGACTCCACAAATTCCATGAACAGTTCCTTTTAAAGAGCTCACTTAGTGTCGTAAGGGCTGCACAGATCAAATGCTGTCTTTCACCTACTAAATCAGCTGTCTGGTTAATTCAAGCTTTTTGAACTTGTTTGGCAGCATAGTAAGCAATTTTACAGCATTGTTGAAGCAAATTACCTTGAAAGGCAAACACTGCAAACTCTGTCCGTTGCGTAACAGTTACAGGTCAGGTTTGATGGACAACCACTGGCAGCCTTCCTGCCCAGCCCGTTGCTCACTGCTTTGGTAGAAATAATCTTCTTCTTTGTTACTAACTTCCTAGATGAAATATCGATCATCTTTGATTGTTTAAAGAGCTGCAAAACAGATATTTTTTCAGAAGATGAAATATTTAAGCTTCCTGTTACATACAGATACCTGTCTTGAAAGTACTGAAGACTCATCGGCAAGGAGCTCCAATTTTTAAAACAGAAGACAGCAAATCTTTCTCCTAAATCATAACATCAACAAAAGGTACTTAATATTTTAGAGGTTACAAAAATTAATATCCAGTAGATATTCTGAAGCTTCAAGTTGTTTTTTTTTTTCAAGTTAGTATAATTTTTCAAGCATTCTTTTGATTCAATATCTGTACAAAAAATAAGTAAGTGTATGAAACAGTTAATGCCACAATAACAAAGTAGTACTAGTTTTAATTCTACAATAAGATGATTGTTGTTAGATAAGCCTTCTGTTCGGGTTTTTCTCCATGTCACAATAATTCCTAACAGCAAAATGAAAACATTTATTACGTGTTTGTTTTCTCCACAGCTTCAGTTGCATCATAACAAGCTATGGTTTCATAAACTAGGGATACCTTGGTGGAAAGGTACATGTGTAGGAAAGATACTAACTAGCATACAAAGAAGATGAGCTGGGGAGACAGGTACATAACACCTCTTGAGAAGTTTCAAAAGGGACTGAAACAAATGAGAAAAACTCTTCAAGCCTTTCAGTGAAGTCACACTTAATAATCTGTATTCTTAATAGTCAGCTGAGAACTTTAGTTTTACAGGGTTCTGTCTAGTCTTACAGAACTAGTTCTATAATTTCTCTCAGACGTAACAAAATGCTCTTACTGATGAGTCATGTTTCTTACTTTTGTATTTGAGTTTTCCTGGTATGTGGAACAATAGATGTTGAAATTCCTCTCTCCAAAGACAGAGCGTTGGGCAGAATGGTGCACAGAATCCTCCTACAACATCAACAAAGAAGACAGTAAGGATTTTATCCAGTGGTCAGCTGCATACAGGGAGTTCAAGAACTGTGTTAAGTGACATAAAACTAGAACATCTACACGGTAAGTCTTTTTTAGGTATCAGTTCACCGTGAAGTGAAATCATCTTGACAGAACACCAAACATACTCACAAAGTTAATCACACTTCATGTGCCCCAAGACGATCTGAAACGTCATCTGTATGTTATCTGTATTGCATTTGTTATATTTATGCAAGTAAGCATATGTAAATAATTATTGGTTTGGGGAGGAATTTAGCAGCATGCAGGATTTAATAAATAAATAAATAAATAAAGATTTAGAGTTGTCTAGAATAACCCATGCTAGAGTTTTATGCTGTTTTCAATGCTGAATTATATCTAACAGACACTGAATGATGCCGATAGTGTTACATAAAACTAGCTACTTCAACGTGAAAATTGGTTCTGTGCATCAAATCCTGCAAGATCAGCACAGCTTTTGTTCAAGTATTACATCTCCCCCTGTTGGATGAAAAAATACATTAAACATGCAAAATATTAATGAAAGAGACTGATAACCTTTCCTCCTCTTCCTTGTTTAATCTGTATTTTTGAGTGTGAGCTGGAGTGTGAGCTTTTATCAGATGCTCTTGATGCTAACTGTTGTGCAATCTGGTTAGGTGCTGTGACGCTGACAGAAACCCCCTTTCCCAAGGCTGTGTTGGGATTACTTTGTGAGTAACTTCCCTGCTGGCCTTCAGAATGGGCAGTTTTGAGAAGTTCAATTTTTGTGTCAGGAGTTCCTTGTGCCAAGCCAAAATCTACCAAGGCATACCTAAAAGAAATAAATTCACAATCAAGAGTCAAAAAGTACCAACCAGTTTTATCAACTACTCATTTCTTGTTTATTCACAGTTTACTCCTCATTACTAGCAACACAGTTCTATTTTCCTTCTCCTCTGTTTGTCCTATTTGTCTGGCACTATTTGACCTCTCGTTTTGACACTACACCCATTTCTCTTTGCTGTTTTTTGACTTGTAAGCTTTTCAAGTGTGTACTTTCACCACTGACGTTTTGAAAGCTACTCCTGGTAATCTCTTCCTTGTTTTTTTATTCTACAGTTCTGAACTACCCCAGCAAGCAGCCAAGTAAATGTGGATTGACCTGTCACGGACAGAGGCACAAATGAAAGCACAAATTAAGCAGTGAAGACAGCTGGAATAATAACAGTGCTTAGAGTTTTGCCAAGTCTCAAGCAATGCTACTGTAAATCACTTATCTTTAGTCAGGTAGTTTCAACAGCAAGCCTTCACTAATTGCACCCTACTCACCAGTCGCCACAGGACTGCCAGCAATTGAAAGAGTGCCTTACTCAATCCACTCCAACAAAAAAAGCAGTACGTGACTTTTTAGTCTTCAGATACCAAATGCATTAGTTATTAAATTCATGAGTAGAAAGTTTCAAATACCAGCCTATGCTTAAGAAGTGCCTATTAGCTCTTTTTTAGATCATTACTGATGTTAGTCTCATTTTTATTAGTGTTGTATCTGTACTCAACAGTAAATTTTCACTTTTTCAGGTACTTGACACTCTATATGGCAGATGCTAAATTAGATGTTAAAAAAAAAAATAAAAAATCTTTCCATTCTCAAATGCCCAAACACAGAAATAAAAGTTTTACAAATAAAAAGTCTCTTTTAGCTTTATTACTTAAGCACATGTTGGGCAGCTGGAAGGAAGAAAACCAAAAGCCTCATTTACTCTGTTCTGCCAAGACACGCATCCCCAGACGAGATCACAATATGGACATCTGGACAGACTTACTGCTTCAGCCTCCTGTTGTAGAGAAAGTTACTGGGTTTGACGTCACGATGAACAATACCAAAGTGATGAATGCGCCTCAATGCTTTAAACAGATTAAACATGTATTCTTTCACTTCTTCAAACGAAAGAGAATTCAAAATGTCCTGAAAGATTATTTGGATACTATTATTATGCAACTAATTTCATTAAGTTTTACTACACATACAAAGTCTGGGACTCACCAGGAAGGATTCGTGTTCCAGATATGGCATAACAATAACCACGTGATCGTTTTTCCTAAAGCAATATTTAACTCCCATAACATTATCTTGTCCCCTAAAGAAGAGAAGTAACAAAGTAACGTCACTGAGTAAAGACCAGAAGATGAATTTTGATTTTCCTTTATTTCCTGTAAACTTCATTCTGGCTTTCTTTTAATATCTAATTTATACCTTGGCAATGGTCTAATTAGCAGTAATTATGTTGTTCTTGTGTCATTCTTATGTTCCATTTAAGTTCTGCAATTTGCAATGAGGGCTCTACAGACCCAGAGACCACTGTTTGTAGCTACCACTGCATTTAAATGTAGGAGTTCATGACACTGGCTACTCCAGAAAGGCGCTGTTGAGCACACCGGTGAAAAGAATTCATTCCTAAAACTGTAATTTCTGATTAAGAGATTATTTTTTCCAAGCAGCTGTAGCCACATACATACACTAAGGAACTTCTCAGATGGTAAATGTAGTATGGTCTGTAAACTGAGACTAGCAAAAAAGGACATGCATTACAGATAAGAATCCATTTCTTATTTGCTCCGGCTGTAAGTCTGAAAAATTTCTGAGATAAAAAAAAAAACAGCAATTGAAGTGCCAAAACTTTCCATAAGTAAATGCAGATCAGCGAGACAATATTCAGCAGTCTAATCATGACAATCATAATTTTTTTTCAGGTACCCTGCTACTGTGAGGCACTGAAGTTCAGCAGCAATTCGCAGAGGGTGACTGGTTGGAATCAAGTGCTTCAGAGCCATTTTTTCTTCACATCCTGATTGTAGTTGCACCGTGGCCAAGTAAACAGAGCTAAAGGTACCTGTAAAAAAGGGAGAAAAAACACTGTTTTCAGCATCTTTAATTAAGTCAATTCAGGTTTTTACAGAAATGATCTAAATGTTCACAGTCTTACAGCGCATCTGACACTATGTCAAAAGCAGATTCTAGAAGCAAAAATAGGCAGTTTCTTTTTTCTATTACTGAATTCAGTGATCTTGTATAGCATTTTTTTTAATGTCAGTAAAAATGCAAATGTTACGCTGTCTAACTTGCCTGGGACATAGAGCTCTTTGAATGTAAATTTCCTATCTTTGATTTGCTTTCTTGTTTAGGTAGCTCTCTTTCATCTGACATCCAGCTCTTCTCTCTCTGCAATGTAAGTCGGCTATCTAATGCTCATCTGGATAGCACTGCTTCTGCTATTCAAAGAACTTCTGAAATCATTACATTTCCCTTAATTCTGTTATCTTATTTATAAAGTAAGGCTTCTGACTTGATGTGTAACTTTACTATTTGTTTGCCCCCAGCATTACCATGTAGAGAGAACACAATAGACTCCTTTGAGAAAGGCAATATTCACACTGCACAATCTTACAGCTTTAAGTTTTATTATTACAGTTTTAAGGATATCTTAAAACATCTCTGTGAGGGTTAATTTATCCTAATGATCTGACATACCTGAACATAGAAGTCAAAGCATTCTTCCCTGTGAATAAGCAGTTCAAATTTACTTTTGATTCTATTTGAACTACTGTGTTTGTGTCACACTGAATTTAACAGTCTGTAAGTGTATACATACATCAAAATGCCAGCAAAACCTCTAAATACTTCTTACAGTCACAAAAAATTCTAGTGTCCCATAAACTGAGTAGAATTGCTCATAACAACATGGGTTACCATGCTGACCCAAGACCTTCTTTTTGGTGGTGAGAACAGCTAAAACAAAACAGACTCCTGATTGGAATCCTAAGTTGAAGCTTCTCTTGTCTTTATGCCACAGAACTGCTAGTGGTATTTTTGGCTTTCAAGAGCATTGTTTGCTCCCAGGAGATAAACTGGAGTACTATTCATAACTGGAGATTTAGCTTGACTGTTCTCTCTCATTTATGACAAACATAACCGCACGTTTTCTAGAAATTTTGGATGGCTGTGCAGAATGGCGCTTTTTACTTTCTTTGACAGGCAAACTTTCAGCCCCCTGGTTTGCCATCGCAGTTACTCCACTGCAAAACAGCTACAAAGCTACCCTGCTTCTCATAAACACCTTTGCTTTTAAGTGCAGAGTGTCATTCCTGAGCAAAGTTTACAAAAGCGCTGAAGTCCCAGACTCAGAAGGCATAAGGAATCTACTCACAGTCACACCAACCTCCTAATAAGATATTTACAATGCTACCTACTGAATGTCAGGAGTACCCAAGCGATCCAAAATTTGATCCTGTATATCCTAACATCAAAACCCAACAACAAAAACTAAAGCAGCTGTAATATTCCAGCCTCCTCCTCTACTTGTGCCCACAGAGTTTCAGCAGAAACAAAGCCAGTAGTTAAATATGTCAGAACATAGATGTGCATAAATAGATTTTCCATGTAAAAAAAAGAGTTCTTAGACTTACGTGGTAGAATATACCCCTCAAAATGTTAGCTGTCAAAACTAGAATGCTGGTTTTGTGAAAAGGCTTTTATAAAACAGATTTCTTAGGAAATCTCTTGAAGTATTTCCTACTTAAAACCCCTGTATGTCCCGGAACTTACTACAATTACTGTATACAACAAAAAGTAAATCAAAAGGCATCTGGCTTAAATTGCATGCATTGGCATTTTTGATTTATACTGGTTAAGTTATACATACCAAAAGAGATCTAAGTTTAAGCAAGGTGCAATAAAACATTTACCTTCTCCAATTTTTTCCTTAATTTTAAACACGTTTACAAGCTGCGGCACTGCTTCATAAAGTTTTTCTATATCTTTTTTTATTCCTGCTGTGGAAAGAAAGGGGAAAGTCAGTTAAAAATGTTATTGCTCGATTCAGTACCTGGTCTGTAGCTCAGATCATAAATTAAACTTCAATTTCTAGTACCGTAACTTGACAAACTGAAGGAAAAACAGGAGAGGGGTACCCATCTTTGCTGGCATTACTCTCTCCATAATGGATGGTCTTCATCACATTCCCTTACGTGCTGCAGCATTTTAATCAATTTTACCTACCTGCCACCAAGAAATTCCTGAGAGAGGAAAAGCTGCTTTTGTAAAACTTCACATTACAGCTCATTGATTAATGTCTCCTGGGACATACAGTATCAAAGCCACAAATTATAACAGCTGTTTATGAAAGCAAAAGAGCATATCCATGAGATGCAAACCAAGAATCAAAACTGTAGGAAAGTTATTATTAAGATCATTAATAGAGTCCCTTACACTGTTACAATAGTAAATACCAAAAAGCATTATTTGCTTTGCATTTAAATTATTGTACTTTGTGCTGCAATCACTAGATGGCAGAACAAGGATGTTGTACTGCATTCCTTCCAAAACTTAGTTTTCCAATCAGTTCCTGAATGCTTCTATTTTAATTGTTCTCTATTTCTCTTGAAGCTGAGTATGAAGCAGGGCTAAAGAACAATTGATTATGCAGAAGTATGAAAAAAATGCTATTTGGAAAATACATCGAATGGAAAAAAAACCACAAGTTTATCATTTTCATCCTAAAAACGAATAAAAAATTCAATTTCAGAAACATATAAATAAATTGTACTGCATAGATAAGCGTACCATGTTTTACCTGAACATGAAGTTATAAGTGATGAGAATTACTTTCAAAGTATCACCGACACGCTTGTAACAAAGCATGGATTGGTAAAACATGGGCCTCACCACTCAACAGGACAGTAATGTTATTAGTTCTAAAATATCCTAGAAGGCCTTCATGTCTAAAGGCTGTGTGCAATAGGACAGACATAGAAAATGGTTTGAAATGCTGAAATGGTTCTTAACAGCTGTCAGAACTGCTTCGTTTAGAATTAGATTGCTATGCAACCTGCTCCAAATGAAGCAACTTGCAGCTCTGTTCCAGTGCTCATATCTGAGTTTGACTTCTGAAAAGAGGAGCTTAAGCTCCAGTTCTTACTGATTACACAGAATTTGCACTGGAACTGCTCCAGTAAAATTGTCTGGTTGGAAAAAAGGACTTAACCTTGGCAACATGCTAATGACTCCAATGAGGACTTGAATCACACATCTTTTAAGTCTTCAGATAGTAGCAGCTCAGACTTTAAGCTGACTTTACGTTGTCACCGGACCAATGGCCCTACGGTAGATAGTAACAATAACAAAAAGCTGCAATACAATCTGCCAGCTACTTGGTTTTGTGCAACTGAGTTGAAAGAGCTGAACGTGTTATCAGAGCTCTAACCACTGAGTGGTGCTAGGCCAGAGGTGTACATACCCCAGGCACTGCGAGGATTTAGCAAGCCAACATAGCTTTACATGTGAAAGATCCCAAAATGAAACGAACGCTGACTGTCCTTGCTGATAGCAGCATGAACATCATCTGTTCTCTTCCAGGAGCCTGAATCCCCAGCTGGGCACAGTGCTCGCCACATTGCTGCCCTAACACAATGTAAAAATGCAGACATTCTTTGTAACGTTTTCTGTGAGACTTTAAAATAATTTATTTACTTCCCAGTATGAAAAGCATTTGCAAAGTGAGACATTAAATGCTATTCAGCACTGCTCTAATTCTGGACACGGATGTGTAGCAAAATGACAGAGGACCATTTCTGGGAAAATCAGTAGCCATTATATATAAACTGTCTGACCACAAGCAATTACTGAGCAAGGATGGTGCCTGTGTACAGAACACCCAGATTTAAGAAGTCATAAACAGACAAAATAAAAGCAGTAACAAAACGTATGTGTCTGTAGTTTAGCTTCTTTTGCATGACCAAGAACAGTGTGCTTGTGCACACCAACACATCTACAGATATTTAAGGCCAAGGCTGGTTATTACATGTTGAAAGGCAAAATATTATTGTTGAGACATTGTCTGGTAAGGGAATTTTATCTTCAAGAAGTCCCTTTTGGAATTCTATTATCCCTTAAGATAATATATTAGGTAATCAATAAATAGGATAAAGGAATTGTGACAAACTACTGCTGATGAACTTTTGTAGCCACATGGAAAGCAGGAATAATCTATGTCAACAGCGATTTCAAATGTTCTCATTTCATCGAATCTTTATACAATATGATAATTGATGTTGAAACTTCCTGTAGTGATGAAGAAGCACATCAACACCAAAACGTATTGTTAGCAGTCCCTGCTTTAGCACGCACCTGAAAGCTTGCTGTTCTGCACATGCTTTCTGCTTGTGTCTTCAGCCTGATGAGGGTGCTGTTCATCACAGTGCGACTTTGACTCTGTCTCCATCACAAAACTAAAGAAAAAACATCCAAGACCTTGAAAACCACTTCTGGACACTTGAGGGAGCAAACACACCTGATAATACACTTCATTGCCCTGCACTTGGTTTCCAAAATGAGATGCAAAGAATGAGGAGTTCCTCTGTGCTGCCTAAAGTCACAAGGCATCTACCATCCCAGAGAAAAATCAAACCAGTAAACCCACTTGATCCCCAGTAAAAGGCAAGAGGAAAGAAGGAAGAAAGCAGGATATGGTTAGAGACAAATGATTTTCTTTTATCTGGCGTGTTTGCTCATTCATGTTAAAGCTCTTTTTCCTTAAGTTTGCTTTGAAAAGTGAGGAACCAGTCCACATGGCATTAGCTGCATCGTACACTGCAGCACCCCTACAAAGACAGAGAACCTGAAAACGTATAGGAGAAAATCTCAATACGTGAAATTTCTCCCTCTTCTAGAACATAACCCAAAAGCATCGTTATTTGTTCTAATCCCTCATAAAAGAAGTAACAGAGCATATTTATTTTGAAATGCTTCTTCCCAAATCTTGTAAGAAAAGGTGTAACTTGTTGTACTAATGTACATTTATAAAAAATCATCCTATTTCATAAAGAAAAGAGACGTGGAGCACCCAGAAAGGACAAACAGTGACAAGGGAGCTCAGCACCACCACCTCTCACAGTGGCACCATTTTCTGCTCGAGGATCTTCCTTGATTGTACCTTTGCCGAGCCCACAAAGTTCTGCCTGAACTTTTCTACAAGGGGGGAGAGGGGAGAGAATGTGTTTTGAAAAACTCCAGATGAAAGGATTCATCTATTTCAGTGAGCTAGAAATACACTTTGTCCCCGGAGAATCCTGGCTACCTTTATTCTGTCATTCTCACGCAGCACAATGGGGACAGACAACAGCCTCTTTCTGCGAGATAACTTTGCTGGAGAGCGCAACTTGAGAGACTTATGCAGTGAGGTGGCACTGCAGCCTTTCACAGGTAGGCACTGCCCTGCTAGTGCTGACCAGGCAGACAAGCCTGTTCCAAACCTGTCATGGCACAGCCTCATTAGCGGAGCAAGGAATGCTCTGAGCATGGCCTCAGCAGCAGAGCAAGGAGAGCCCATCAGCACACAGCAGTGCTCACTGCAACCAGCCCCAGCTCCAGAACCTGCCTGTTCAGAAAGCTGGAAGCAAAGCTGCTCAGCCTGCAGGACCTCAGGAATATGGGCAGGGTGGAGGGGGCTCAGTAACTCAGGGTGCCCCTTCCATTACTTTGTGTCAAACAGGTTCTGATGGCTGCAGAACTGAATGCCTGGAATACCTCAATATATTTTAACACAGTTTACAAACTTGGAAGCGGGCCTCGTGGTTATAAAACTGAACCTGATGGAGTTTGATCAAGTCAAGCATCTAGTTTTTATGTTAGGAAATATCCAAAGTAGATCATCTGAGAGAAAAAAAGAGGAAGACGGATGTGATGCGAAGTTTCAGCTCAAGTCACCCGCGGTTGTCCCAGCTCCCATCGCAGACAAGCAGCTCTCCATGGCACGGAAATAAGCGAGACACAGGCGGTGGCGGCCCATAGGGCTCATAAACCTCCAGGTCCGGAGCGCTCAGCGGCTGTGCTGGGCTGCAGCATCAACTGCCACACAGCCACCGGCAGCAACACGACTCGAGCAGCGCCGTGAGCGCACGAGGAGCCGCGCAAACAGGACACGAGCTCGATCCCGCCGGTTCCCGCAGACAAAGGGCCAACAAACACCCGCACCGTGTCACAGCGGCTCGGCGTTACGCGCTGCCCACGCAGCCAAGCTCCGCTCGGACACACTCACACCGCCCTGTGGGCACCGATAGCGGCGGGCGGGAGCTGCAGGGCATGCGCCGTGCGGGAAACGGGGCCGGACCCCGCGGGGCGCTACAGGGCCCGGAGAAGCGGGGCCGCCCGGCCCACGTCCCGCAGCCCGCCCGCCTTGCCCTGACGGGATCGCGCGTGGGGCCCTCCCTCGGGGACGGGCTGCAGGGGAAGCGCCAAGGGACCGCGGCGGACAAGCAAACCCCGCCGATGATAACGAGGAGCTGCGCGGGGCCGGCCGCGGTGCGGCGGGGAATGGGGCGCGAGGGGCTCGGGGACACGCGGGACTCACTCAGTCACTCTCTCACTCTCTCAGTCACTCACGCGGCCGCCGCGACGCGCCGGAATTTTGCCCGCTGCCGCCTTTTGCCGACCGCCCCTCAGCGACCAATCCCGGCCCTCGGTGGAAGCCGCGGTCGCGGCCAATGGGACGGCGGGCCGCAGGGAGGAGCGCTGCTATTGGCTGTTGGCGGGGCTGGCGGGCTGAGGGCTTGTTGTGCGCTGCCGTGCTGTGGTGTCAGTGAGCTGCGCTCCCTCACGCCGGCCGCGCTGTGTGGCGCCGGGCCGTGCTGTGCACTGTGCCCGTGTGGGCTGCGGGGTGTCTGTGTGCGGTAACGGCCCGCCTCATTCTGGTTCTCTCCACATGGGGTTAATGCGAAATAATTGCCAGCCCCGGGTAAGATCTGGTTCTTTTCAGATCTGCCATCAATTCAGCTCTGTTCTTCAAAGTCTGCGAGGAGCATGGAGCGAGTTGGCTCCATGTACGTTGTTGTTTTTGTGGGTTTTTTTTTCCTTTTTTATCCAGACTTGTGGTCGTTATTTTGAGGTGAAAAACAAGCCCTGTTACACGGGATCGAAAGCGGGTGCCCGAACACGTCGCTAAGCTGCTTTTGTGCTTTGTTTCCCCCCCCCCAGCAGTTTTAGTTGGCACTTTCTGTTAGAGCTCTCAAAGCAGCGCAGCAGCTCGTGCTCAGAGATTTTGCTCAGTTAAATACAGTCAGGCTTAACAGGTTATGGCTGAGGGTATTTAAGAGCAGATTATAGCAATCATAATGATAAGGATAATGACAAAATAACGACAGATAAATTCTGCTCTCCCTTTTGCCCTTGTAATCTTCTAGAAGTCAGAAACATTGAACACTCCTTTGCACTGCATTGCCATAGTTTTCAAATTAAGATTTGCAAAATAGTGTGTGATTACATATGAGCTGTGTCTTCAGTTCTGCTGCCTCATGGCCAGGTCAGAATTGCAGCCTGCCTCTTGCGCTGTCTGCTTTTGTGCTGTGAGGACCTATGTACCAAACCATCACCCCTTCTATGAGGCTTCCATTCTTGGCATTCCTGTTAGCAATATTGATACTATCTTTCTCCCTACCACTTAGCTTACGTTCACGGGCAGTGAGAAATCCCTTTCATTTTATCTTCCAAAATAGATTCTATATGGCTGTGGTTTCTTTCTCTGTGCTACCTGTTTTCTTCCTTCCAGCACCTAAAATCCTTTTCATTTAGACCCTCATCATTTGTCTACCTTGATCGCTTGTTCCCTCTCCATTTCCTCCTTTCCTATTGATGTAAATGCATTGTGCTTCTTTGTGCTGTCTTTCCATTGTTTCAGCTTCTCCGTTATGTCAAATTTATATGTATTTGTTCTCACAAGCATAACTGCACTTGCAAAATGTGATATTGTCTCTTATTTTATTGTCCTACTCTTCTTAGTCTGCCAGAAATGCCAGCCTGGATGTTATCCTTCATTTATCTCTCTAAAAGTGCTTTTTATGTCCTAGCTTCTCATTTGCTTAAGGGAGAAGTTCAGTCAAGCTGGCTGTGACTCTCATAAAAATATCTTCCCAAAATTCACCCCTTCATTAAGGCAACTTTTCTTCATGTACATCTTAACAAAATTATGATAGATTATATATACTGTTTCTGCTCCATTTCCTTAATTCTTGCTTAAGTATCTCTAGCTAATTTTGCTTTTTTTTCAGAATGAATGTAAAATACGTAAAAACACAGCTTCTGTGCCTTTGCTAAAGCATGAGAAACATTCCTTTTATGCTGGCTTGGGGAAATAGAAATCCCTTTCCTTATTTGCTGTTGGGGCAGAGAAGCCTCCATCTTCTCATTCAACACTGAATTTCCAGTTCTAACAATGTACTAAGGCAGAACTTCTCAGAATAAAAGAGAAGAAATTGCGTCAGCCAAATATGACAAACAAAGCAGCATGTCTAATGCTTTTCAAGTCAAACTGCTGAACTGTCTCCTCTTTGTGGCTTTAGGTTGGATCTGTAGGATGAGAAGCCAAATGACAACCCAGGCCCGAGAAGAACGTTGCTTAAGGCTGACAAGCTATTGCCAAAGCCAACCTCTGGGAGCTCTCCAAGAAAGGATCAAAACTTTGCTGTGAGATTTCATCCACTGCTGCCAGAATCTGCAGGTGAATGAATTTATTTTTTTTTGTTGACAGATTTAAAAATAGTCTGTGTTGATGCCGGTACACAGTTATCAGCCACTTCCTAGGTCAATTAAGCTAGCATAAGTCTCCTTGTGCTTGTACTGCTTCAGTCTCGAAGAAAAGATCCCAAAAAGGTAACTGATAAATATTTCCAGCACAGGCAGAGGTAGGAGATCTTTACATCCCACTATTTACTCAGAAATTTAAAGTGAGAAATTAGAAACTACTTAGTATACTACTAGTATATTACAAGCACAGCTTGTTACTGCCCTGGCAACATATACCAGTACGTACATTTTAATGTTAATATAGGCTGTTGAACGTGTTATTCAGTCTTCATTAGCCTAAATGTCATATTTCTTAACTTAATTCCTCTTATTGTCAAGCAACACGATTCTATGGCAGAATTTTCTCTCTTTAGCACCAGGTTGAGACAAATCTCTTCATGCTATTGTGCCCTTTAGGAATACTGTCAAATTCAATCATTCAGGACTCATGAGTCTTGCACTAACACGAAGAGATTGATTTGAAAACCATGGGGCTACATTTTTTCTTTCTGTTTTTCATTTTCCATTTCCATACCTTAACCATTTTACATGAAAGCTGAGATTGCCAGCTTTGCTCTCACATGCAAATGAGTATTTTGTGATGCTAGGGAGCCCTAGGATGATGCACTTGGATGTGGCAATGACTGTCTATGCCAGTATTTTCCAATCAGTTAGAACGATCTAAAATGTCAAGCAATATTCTGGTGTCAGAAAATAAGCTAGAATATAGCAGCTTCTACAGTCTATTTAGAGGGAGTTAAAAATAGACATAAAAATTACCCCAGGCAAAGAGGAATTCTTGACCTTTCATAAACTAGGTCCCATTCGAATAAAGTATGTTTTAATAAGGTCAGTAGAAGACACATACCTCAGAATAAATAATCACAGATTATCCTACACAATGGAAAAGTTTGAAGAGGGCCAGTAAGTCAACTGGCAAGTAACTGAACACAAGTTCCAAGTGTGATGTTGTAGCAAAAAGGATCCATGTTGTATAGACAGAGTACAGATGGTAAAGGTGGCAATTTTTACATGTGTGTACAAATGGTGAAGGTGATTCAAGCATAATGTACATGGCTCTGCAAGATGGATACCAGAAAAATGAAATGAGTACAGGAAAGACCTGTCAGAGAAAATGCTATATAATTGACGAACTAAAAATCTTAACTACTGAACCAAGAAGACTGAAAGTTGAGTTTGCAGCAGTGGATACATACATGCACAGGAAGAAATAGTGAATGTTAGGGCCCTTTAAATCTACTAAGAAGTGGTGTAGCTGGGAGTAATGCCTGGTAGCTGGAATCAGGCAAGTTCATATAGTGTGGTCTTCCAGTACTCAATTCAGTACTGCTAACAATAATCAGTTCCTGAAAAAAGCAGGTAAGGGCTGTGGTGGATTTCTTGGCTCGTGATGTCTATGTCTTTCCTATCCTTCATAAATAAATTTCTATATTTACAAGCTCTCCGTGAACTCAATAAATAATTCTTTCTTTCTACTACCCCACATATGTCTTTCCTTCCTTTGTATGCCTTTTCCATCTTTGACTGCCCTGTCCCACTTGCTCAGCACTGCGCTGTGGGATAAGGAAAAATTGTAGGTAAGGGGGAGAGGACTGCACCCACTTTTTGTCTCAGATTACTCAATATCTCTCAGAGCACTTCAAGGGGAGTCTCCATCCTTTACTTGCCACTTAGAAGAATGCACTTTGTCCAGCTGAGCTCCCTCTACCCAAATCTCATCCTTCCATACTATGATACTGCAGTCTGTTACGGGGTCAGCTTAACAGCGATGCCTTGGCAAATGACTAAGACTACAGCCAAAAGCAAAGAAATATGGCTGGTCTGGAGTGATGCTTCAGAGACTTTTTCAACTTCTAGACAAAGTTAAAGCTTTCCTTGGCAACACCTATCCATTTAAAGTAACTTGAATGTTCTTGTACATGCTGCATCTTCTGTGATTGCTTACAGCTTAACAGGAATACAGTGCTTGGCCAAAATGGTACCTACGTGGCTAAGGGGAAGACTGGCATCTTATGAATATTGAACTGAGTGCTTTTCTTTTCCCTGCATTATATATTATCACTACATGAAACATCTGTTTGAAAGCAGAGTTACAGTTGTCACTGTTGTTTTCTACATTTCACCAGCACATAAGGTGTGCTTTTTTAATAGTTAAATGAGAGATCCTGTTCTTCTAATAGATACATCGGTAGCACTGTGCTTTTGCTCCTTTATCTGACATAAAGCTGAATCTGGCAACCTCACTTACTGCATAATTATGTTGTCATTGGGAATACTCACACATGTAAAATGAGAAGAACTTGGCCCTTTGGTCATATTTTTGTAATAAAAGATAAAATGAGATTTTAGGAAACTGCAACTTATGACCATGATATTTATGAGGCTGTCAGGATTGCACTGTAAGAATTCATATTATTTAATTCTTCACTCTGACACTAACGCATCATTTCATTTATATGCAAATAAGAGTATACTCTACTGCTGTTTCTTCACTGAAGAAGCTGTTTGAATTATTCACGTTTTATTAATAAAACTTCATAAATAAGTATTTTTTTTCCCTATTCAATTGGTAGTGGCTGGGAGAGAATCTATTTATCAGATTGTGTTATTATGAGCTACATAACAAAATATGAAGATTTATGGAGTACATAATTAGATATTATATGATTGTAATTGTAACACTGGGTTATACAGATGAAATATACTTTTCCTTGTGTTTTTCTTCTTGGTAGAAGCACTTTCTGGAAAATGGACTAAACCCAGTCCCCATCACTGTGTTCCAAGAACTGCATATGAAAGGAACAAAGCAATTTAATACCTTTGTGTTATCATACATACTCAATTAATTTTGAGTAATGGAGATACACCTAAGGAGGACTAACGTGGTGAAGATGTTCTCTTCTGTGCAGAGGTGCTGGTGTGCAAACATAGCAAAGCTGTGTATATGATATTACAATGTAGAGCCTGAAGCTGTCTGGTCTTTAAACCATCAGCATTTAATTTTCCCTTCAGGTACAGATTGTGGTCAGAATACTCCAGAGGTGAACTCAAATCCACCAGAGCTGTGAATGAGGCTAGGCTGCCTGTGGGGCTGAGCCCTGGCACTGAAACCTGGCTATGGAACAGCCAGGTGTATTGGAAATTGATTAATCAGCTGAGCCAAGTGTTGGGTCAGCTGTGAGAGCACAGGTGAGAGTAATTTAGCTGTGCTCCTGGAAGGGATGGAGCTTGACTCCACCTCCTCTAGACCTCATTTAAGGGCTGACCACCACTAAAGCAGCAGCTCTTGGAGATTGCCTCAGTTGTTCCCAGCAGACCAAGGGCTTCTATATGGGTGAGTTTTTCCTGTAAATAACCTTTTAGGTATTTACAGCTACCATCTTTTCATTATTGTCACCGTATACCAGGTTTGCAGCCTCCTGATAGGTTTATGAAGAGCAGAGATGCCCTGGTGCTCTACTTAGTCAATATATCAGCCTTTTCAAGTGTATGCTACGGAGACTTTAGGAACTCAGGTGTTTTCTTCAGCAAAATCAAGCTAAAGAGGCCAAGTGAAATTTGTGTAAATTGCTTTGTCAGAGTTAGGTATCTGAATTGCACTTTAAATAGGCGCTTTTTGAAATACTGGCACTGAATTCTCCTTGGAGTTTTGAAGTATGAGGCACAGAGAACAATGCAGGCACGAGGTGCCCAATTCTATTACACAATAGGATCTGAATGCCTATGTATGACCTAAACCAATGAAAATTTAAGGGAGACACCAGAAGGTTCTTCCTGTTGCATTACGTGTGTACAACCACAGATTTCAATGCTGTCTGTTTTGATAATATTGAATAAGTTCTGAAAGTACTAAATCGAAGGTGCTCACTGTGTAATTTTTTTATGAATGAATAATTGTAGTGTGATAGCTTTCACTTCTGGAGTTTGTTTTTATTTTTGAAGGCACTACTGTTAATGGGTAAGCTACTGATCTGAAAACTTAGAGACAGTTCCTTTCTTTTTTTCTCTCCTGATAGGAGATAGATGCCAATTTGTACTACTGAGATTGATGGGAATTTTATTCCTAGCTCTTCATAGGGAGAGCTTTCGCCAGGAACATTGTTAGGGTCATTTTGATTTATTTATTTATTTATTTTTCACTTGTTCCAAAGTTATTTTGAAGTGGCTAAAGATATTCAGACTTGCTGACTTGCTAGGGTCCAGAAGGCACTGATGGACCCTGATTAGTCCCAGCTCACTGTCTAGGACTCCACTATTCCACTTGGGCTACTGCTCTGAGCTGGACAGGACTTGTGTCCTGACATACCTGTGCAGCCTTGGGCAGCAGGGAGATGCCAGGGCTGCTCTAGGACTTTCCCTGCTCTGCTCCCACCTGCAATGGTGGGATGGGTCCTGCCCTGCCCAACCCCAGCATCCCTCCTTACTGCCACCTGTGGAGCTGCTGGCTTTTTGTGTGCCCTGACACAGACGTGATGATAGCTGAATTTTATTGAGGAAGAAATCCAGTGACTACTGTCTTGCTTCTCTGTGCTTCTCTTTTGCAGGCAAAATACACTCTCTGTGAAAGCATTCTTTATAGGTAGCTCTTGGTGTCTGTGTTTCTAGCCTAGCATCTGTGTGTTGCTGTATGTGTTCATGGTTCAAGTTCCCAGGTCCTTTTGCCACAAGGCAAATAAAGAAATTTCACGTTGGGAACCTCAAGCCCTAGTCTAGGCAGCTAAATAATATGATTGTGAGACCTCCCAGTGCAGCAGTAAATTAGAACAACTATCAGTGCAGACTGTCATATACTTACAGCATTCTTCTGTCACTACTTTGTTTTCCTCCTTGGGGTAACCATACTAAAATCTGAGAAAAGCCATTAATTTCTTGCAGTGTGTTTATACTCAGTGTAGTCGTACCTGTAAGTCTGCAGTACTACTGCAGTGCACGGCTGCAGAGGTGATAGTTACTGAACTTAGGTATGTAGCCTATTGTTTCTTTTTTCTTTTTTTCTTTCTTTCATTAAAAGGAGAGGATAACATGTCTTGGAAAAGCATTATTTAAAGTGTGCACTGGTGCACTGCCGAGCTTATTCTATATTAAATTTCAAGGATGAATTCTCTTGTGAGTAGTTTTCAGCAACTTGACTGATTAATTTATTTTTCAAGAAAATTGTCTGATATTTTTCTTTTACTCTCAGCTACAAGTAATCATAGCAATGAAATTGGCTTTCTTTTTATATGGGAAGCTGCAAGAACTGGCTTTACTAATTACACGAAAAGGTGGGAACTTCTCCAGGCTGGCACAGGAGAACAGTGAAGCTTAATGCTCCTCTAAGCAGCAGAAACTCATCTGGAAAACCTTATTATTGTCATGTTGCCTTGTCTGTAACTGTTTGTTTGCTTTCTGTTTATGTTGTTGAGGGGTAGTGTGTAGTACATCGGTTTTCTTCAAAAGTCCTCGTACATTTCCTGAAGTCAGAACCCCATTTTTGGAGTTTGTGGTTTTCCTTCATGTTGTCTGTGAGGAAATGTTTCAACATTGCAATTTGTTGTAGCTGTGTTCCAGATAGAGTGTTTGGCTTGCACACCTTCTGCTTTCTGGGCAGAATTTGGATGACTGCATTTCAGTTTTTATTTTTGTTCTGCACTATGCGAACCACAGGACCATATGGCATAGCTACAGAAACGTGTGAGCTCGTTATGCAACCACGTCCTAATATAGCTACAAAACATGGAGGTGATGAGTTAAATGGATCAAAAATAATGTTGCTGTTTGAGAGGGCAGCAAAGCTCAAGCACTTACCTCTGGGAAATGAAATATTGCTATCCAACAGACATTCCCAAAATGCCTGATGTTAAAATAACTAAAATGAATTTGCAAGCATTCTAGTTTCAGCAGGGATAGAGTTAATTTTCATCCTAGTAGCTGGTATAGTGCTGTGTTTTGGCTGCGAGACAACAATAATGTTGATAACACCAGTGTGTTAGTTGTTGCTGAACAGCACTTGTATCCAGTCAAGGACTTTTCTGCTTCTGATGCTGCCCTGCCAGCAAGCTCGCTGCCATGTCACAAACAGATCAGGTGGCCTCAGCCTACTGAAGGAATGTCCGTACATATGGCATCAGCAGTGGTTGGAGTGGCTGCTGCTGCTGCTTGGGGCCTGATGCCTTGTGCATCAGTTACTAATGCATCACTTATTGTTGTGTTTTGTTTTTCTCCCTGTTTGTGTGTTATAGTTTATCTTTTTTTTAATGATTGGTTGTGTTGTTTTTATATTTAAGTGCCCTTATGATGAGGGCACTTAAACCATGTGATGAGTTCTCCTTTTCCATTCTCCTATGGCTGTGCGGTGTGTAACTATTTGCTAACCACAAAAACGAGTACTTCAGTTCTTTCGTCTATCAAAAAATGTATTTTGTCATAAAACTAACAAAGGATAGAATGGAGAATAGTGCTAACTGGGGAAAAATCACTAGAAGATTATGGTGTTAACTTGGTAGTTGCTGGGGTAGGCTGAGAAGTCTTCATGTTTGTCCTAGTTACAGGGATCTTGAGGCTGTTGTGGAAGCCCACGACTCAGCAGGCTGTCTTATGAGTAAGGCAAAGAAATAAGGCGCCTGCAATGCTCCACTTCCCTATGAACACTGTCTTTCATGCCAGAAGAAAGGCTGAGAGGTTATTCCATCACAATCCCTACTACATTCAGTCTTCTTGTACCCACAGGGTTTGTGTCCTAAACAGCCCCTCTTGGCTTTGAAAACCCAATTTCCTTTTGCTTTTACCTAAAATATACCCCTCAGTCACAGTTAAGGATACTTTGTGTTGTGTGTGGTTTGTTTATCCCAGGGCGCTTTTGCATGGTACTGGCCACTGGGAACTTATTCTCCGCTGACTTTATCAGTATTTGTACATATGCAATGCAAAGTAGTGTGTACTGTGTATGTAACACAGCCTCACTTGATAGTAGATTGTTTTCTGATGAAAATTTCTTCCTAAGGAAAGGTGGAATGGAAAATCAAACCTTTAGGTAAAAGGGGGATCTGCAGAAAATCCATAGAAGAAAACAAGGAAAGAAACTTTTCACTGATCCTGAAATCAGTGAAGAGCTTGTGGGGATAGCTGGGGATAAAAAAAAAAAAGCCATTTTTACATGAAAATTTGCCTTTTATTGGTTTATTTCGAAGTTTCTACAATGTGCTAATATTTGGGAAACTATGAAGTCAAGATATAAACATCTCACAGTAGGAATGCAAATAGATCTAATGGTAGCTTACATAGATTTCTTAATGGGAGATTATGATGAGGATGAAACTATGGTAGAAAAACAGGTGGACAAAGCAAAGGAAGTAGCAATACACAGAAAAAGGAAGGTAGTTGGGGTCAAGGATGAAGTCAGCATTGCAGACAGGGGAGGCAACCATTAGGTCAGAATAGAATAGAACAAAAGAAGAGAACAAGCAGGGCATGTATAATATATGTGATAGGACCCAATTCTGCCCTAGCTTACGCTGGTGCAGCTTCTTTGGCTGAATCCTTTTAGCACAATGTCACTTCCAATATAATCTAACAACATCCATGCGAGCTTGCTTGCCTTTTGTTTTTTCTTTAATCAGTGCACAGAGCAACTTTTCATTGTCTTACCCTGTTTCCAGGCAATTGTAATTTCGCTTTTCTACTGTTGTTACTGTTGTGGTCCTTTAGATACTGCAGGTTTCTTCTGCACACCTTCCTTGAGCAGGCGTTTCTCTGTTTCAAGTCTGTGTTCTGCTTTAGCAAGATTAAATTCTTTAATTTGTTTGGGAAAACAAGATACTGCAGGCTCTTGCTTGACTAGTGCAGTATGTTATGCATTTTTTAAAATCCATGAATTCTAGGCACATCCCACCTATCAATCCTCATTTAAAGATATTTAGGTGTTGGGTTTTATTTTGTTCTTTTTTTATGCTGTCGGTATTCCTGTTTTCCATGCTTTGGCCTCAGTGGTGCAAAAAGAAACAAGGAGGAAAAAATCCGCCATCAGAACAAATAAGCAGAAAAACAGACTTGGCTTGAAACCTTTTGGTTATTATTATTTCTTTTAACTCTTTTATACTTCTGGCACTGACATTACTTCTCAGGCTCTAACCCCCAGGGAACTTTGTCTCTAACCTCTGGAATTTAAAAAGAACAAAAATAAAAAATCAATAAAAAATCAACCTCTGAAACCTGCCAACTCCTTTCCCCAAAATTCTGGGCTTCTGCTACTCTTCTTACACATTTATCTCATGTTACTTTAGTATTACAGACAATGCTGTTTGCTGCTTGTTGACGTCACTGTAACAGAAGTAGCGTTTAAACCCTCAGTTAACTGATTAACAGAAAGTAACAACAGCGTGCTTATTGTTTTCCATTTGTCTACTGCGCCTCTGGTTCTGAAGGGCTACCCATGCAAGAACAGAGCTGCAGCTCCTAAGAAAAGTGTTTCACATACAGAGGAACAAAGAAATACATACAAAGAAGGCTGTGCTGTATGCCACTCCAGCAGGCCTGGCTGAGGTGTGCTGAATCCCAGCAGGCTGAGAAGCACTCGTGGAGCCCCCAGCAGACAGCAGCACTGGGGCCCCGAGACCAAAGCAGCCCATCAAAGATAGGAATTTCATACTGAAAGGAAACTAATACATATATCACTGAAGGCGTCTAGCTTAAAATATTAAAAAGGAGGACAGAACTATGGAAAGAGGAGTTCTTTTAGAAGATTGCCTGTGGACTGTATTTTAATGTTCTGAAGCTGCTCCCTCCAGCTATTTTATACAATACCCAGTTTTCTCGAGTTTCAGAAGTACTAATGATTCAATGGATGCAGAATCACAGAAGGCTCCTGGACTCAGCTTACATTTCCCTCCACTGCCTTGAAGTCCTATTTCCAGCCAGTGTTTTAGAACTAGACAGCTTTGCAACAGGGTAAAAATCCCTTAGCAGTACTAACTTTAACTTCTTTGAAAGGAATTCATTTTAAGCCAGAGAAATTGGATGTGTGACAGAAATATTGTCTATTTTTTTTTCCCCCGAGAAGTGGTAGATTAATCTAAAAGCTTGCTTAAATGTAACGATCATAGTAATGAAATGCATCATCTCCTTCTGTGTTTTGTCTCAGTTTTTTTGTTGGTTTTGCTCTATTCTCCAATATTTCTGTGGATATTTCATGTGTTTTTTGATGTTTAAAACAACAGTTATTTGAAACATCACAAATACACAGCATAAATTTGGTAATTTAATAGGGGGATAGTGCTTTTTAATCCTTTTCAAATGCATGGCCAACAGTTCTTTTTTTCTCTAATGTCAAAATATGATACAAAAATACTATTTCATGCAAATTTCCACTACCTGTGGCTGCAGGTAAATGCTGAGTACTCTCTAGCTGTAGAAATGTTCATGGTGAAAAGATGGCTTGTTGTTACGATGGCAGTTGTTACGATAGCAGTAACTGCTAGGGTTTCCACCATAAAACTGAAACTAGGAAAACTGTAGGTGTTGCAAAAATAGAACTGAAATCAAGGAAGGAATTCTGTACCTTCAGAACTTCATTTGAATGCTTCTTTTTCTATAAGGCTGTTATTAATGAATTAGAAATCACTGAAATGCTTTTAAAGCAAAGCCATGCTCTGCTGAAATTTTGTCATAATCAGAACGTTCAGCTTCTTGGCCCAAGGTTTTGATGGGAAGTCTTGAAACAACTGAAGTATTTTAAAAGCAAAACTCTCTGAGGCATCTGAATTTTCCATGGATGAAAACTCTGCTTTCTGATCAACTCTAGGTGGAAACGCACTTCTTATTCCTCTATTGTACTGTTTTAATGTGAGTCGTGGTTTTGCTGATCTTAGTATTTCACTAACTTTTACTTACCTGGCCTCTTGGTCTGGATGCTCCCAGCCACTCTCAAATCCCTCCCCTATGGTCTTTCTTTTGTTGAGTAAATCTCCTTCACTGATCTGATGTCCACTGTTATATTGCACACTTGTTATTGTTGTATTATTACTGATAGATCTCACCTTCATTACAATAATTGCCTTGTCTCTTTCTTTGCTTTCCTATGGCATTCCTGAAAGCAGTAGCTAGACATGAGCAGCAGAGCTGTCAAATGCAGTTTGCTGATAGGCAACACCATAAACAAGTGCTTTAAAATTTTATCAGCACCAGCCTTATGCCTTAACGCTTTAATGCATTTCTTTCTCACGCTCAATTATTTTTTTTAATGACTATTATTTCTAATGACTAATGTAGGTTTATGTAAGTTCACTCCTAAGTTCTTGAAGATCTATATTCTATGCCTTATGTGCTGGTGATTAAGATTCTTCCCTGTGTGTATTTGGTAGCTGGGAGGAATAGCTTAGCACTGTGATGTATTTATTTTTATTTTATTATTTTAGAGCAGATTTATCCTAATGCTTTGTTCTCCCTGGTTCTCCTGCTGTTGCCACTTCTACTGCCTAAGGAAATGTTTCTGTCTTAAATCCCTCCACTTCCAAAGTCTATGTACAGACCATGAATACAGTCCAAAGGTCACACTTTGGAGAAAACAAGAAAGGGCGGAGGGAGAAGGAAAAGTTGCTTTTAAAAGGGTGGCGACTTGGTGAAATTTTCTGAGTTTTTACACACAGGAGCTCATGCTGGAGATTAACATGGCCTCCTTGTCTTACAGCTATGGTTCCATAAAAGGCAAGAGCAAAAACAAGATAAAAACAAGGTGACAGTGACAGATGTTAGATTTATTTTTGTATGTAGGTTGGCAGTGCTGCAACAGCAGTTTAGGTTGACCTGATCTTACTAATTTTTGTAAGTTATTATGACTTCCAGAAGCATTTTGTTAAGGTAGAATTTCTTAATTTTCCATTTATTTCATAATATGTTAAGCAGGTTTTTAAAGTTACATAGAATCTGCTCCTGCAATTTAGAGTTATTAGAATGTGATCAAATTTCCCACTTTTAAAGGAGAGACCCTTTGTCTTTCCTTGTGAATTTGAACCACGTGTCAGTGATGTCACTAGACCTACTTTGCTTAATTACAGAGGGTATCTGGTTGGGCTCCTTTGCATGGAGCATGCAAATATTTGGACAAGTGAGTACAAGACTGTATTATCTTGTAGCCTGCTGTGGTTTGGCTGGAGGAGTCTCCAAATCCTCAGGTGACTTTCCTAAGCCATGTTTCCATGTATGTACTCTTTTTACATAAGGTTTAATTATTCCATACCATTTCAGGCAGTTACCACAAAGTGATGAGGCAAAGCTGGACCACAAAACCCAGTAACTGAGTACTTAAGAATTCTCACATAAAGTAGGAGATGTGTATTTAAGTTCATGCAAAAGGAAGAATTCTTCCCAGTGAGTGCTGTAGTAACAATGTTGTTTGGAAAAAATGGGAATGGAGAAAACTACTATGCTTTGTACGAACTTGTTTGTTTCTGTAAGTTCCCAGATCTTCCCCAGAATTGAAAGATAAGGCTTTCAATTTTCAATAGACTGTTCCAATAGAAAACACATAAAACACCTTCAGAAGAAGCTGTCAGCATGGAGTCTTATGACATCCTCTGTTCTGTAGTTACAGCCTTCAATCCACTGACCATTTCGTCTTTATTTAAGTATATATCCCCTTCTTTGTGTCTTAAAGTAAATAAATCTATATAGCTTGAATTAAGAAGTACCAGGACTGATTAGTGAATATCTGGACTAAATATGCAAATTGCAAAGTTTTCTTCGTGGTTTTATATGAGAAGATGTTTTAAAAACTTTATCAATGTCAATGTGTCAGCCTGCATTTCTCTGTGCAGTCTTGAAACTGCTCTTTCATCTATGTTGTAAACACATCAACAAGTATGTAGAATGTCTTGACTTTGAAATGCTGTCACCTACTTTCTGTATCGTTGTCAGTAGTCAGCTTGTTATAAAAGTGTTTCATTTCTAACTCTGTTTCTTTTGGTTGTGTGTCGACATACTGCATTTTTCAACAGTGTTCTTTGCTGCCTCTTCCATTTTTATCAATAAATGTAGTTTGACAGAAGTTCTTCTCTTTCTTTGCAACATGTTGATATCTCTGGCTCTCCACTGTCACCGAAGCTGTTGTGTTACTTTGAGGCTAAGCTGAGCGCGTGTAAACCATCTTCAACATTTTGTGCCAAAGTACAGAGGGAATTTGAACTCAAAGGTTTCTGTGATGGTGAGAAATCCCTAAGCTTCAGTCACTGCCTTTACTTTTCAGTTGGAACTTTCCCAGAACATGTTCAATTTGATGTAATACCTGTTCCTGACGTCCTGCAATATGGAGTTTGCACTTTACTTGAAACGAACCCATCTGGTGATGGACAGTTTCTTAAATGTGAGTGTATTCAGGCTTCTAATTCTGCAGCTTCTCATATAGTCTTATGTTTGTTGGTTGGTTGTTTTTTTTTTTTAAGATAATGTGTTAGAACTGGTGAAATGGCCTCAAGCGCCACAGCTTAAAGCTGAATGATGTGTACAGCTTACTGCACAGCAGAATGTAAGACACTACTTTCAAACTTTGAATTACACTCAAATAAAAGGATTTTCAAACCAAATTTACATCGCTGAAATTTAAATAGATATCTGTTTGGGTAAACTGGGGAAGATATCCTGTTCAAATGATTTCAAGACTTGTGCAATAGAGATGCAGAAGAAAGTCAGTGAGACCAATAGCTATGGCGTACTCAACATAGAATGTCAACCTCTTTTTGCATTTACAGCAGTATGGTTTTCTCACACCTTTCAAAGGCCCTCATCATGACAGTTCATGCATGAATTCTTTCCCACTGTATCAGTATAGATTACATTCTTGATAACTAACATATCATAAAGAACTATCTTCTAGTTACAGTTTGTTTCAAAACCAGGCTGACATGGAACAGAGATCAAACAAAATCTGTATACATGGACCTAGTTTGAAAAAGCTAAGGATCTGTAGTGTGTTCTGATGACATACTCTGCAGAAACTTAATTGGCATATTGTTGCTGTCTAACTTAAAATGCACAGCTACAGTACAGAAGATTATTAGAAATAACCGTGTAAGCAGACTGTCATCTCAGGAAAGATGGTAAGAACTATCAGAATTATCTCAAATACACATATGTCTTCGGCCTGACTACGTCAAGCTGTTAATCATACAGGCTGGATGCAGTTCACCTTAGACATGCACCATGTTGGTTCTTTAAACATTGTATGTTTCAGGATCTTAATCAAAATAAGCTTACTAATGGAATGGGATCAAAAAACGAAGGGGGTGAGTAGAAACACCTCTAGAAACCTTTGTTTTTCTTTTCAGAAGACAGTGTAGTGTGGATGAGCACCTTGAAGAGGTCAGTATCTGCTTGCCTCCTAGGAACTACTTTGATGAAACAAATGCTCCCACAGCACTGATCTCATTTTATTTGCTCTCTGCCTACCTCATGTTATCAACCGAGCCTACAAATTAAACATACAAAAACTACAGAGTATCAGCTGTGTGAACTGAAAGGTCTAGTCTCAATATTATCTCTTCTGTCTGTGCAAAATTGCTTCTCTCTCTAAATATTGATTTACACAAAATGACATTTGTACATGATAAGATTTGTTCAGGGTGGAGTTATAAATATGGAATATGGTTCTTTTGTTAATTAGAAGTAAGATGCAAATACTGTACATAATGAAAACGGTCCTTGGTAGCTAGTCAGTTTGATGGGTTTCATAGGAGCAGTTCATGTCTGAAAAAACATATGGATGAGGAAAGTGAAAACAGGGAGTGAAAGTAAAGAAGGAATAAAAAATGTTTTCACCAACTCATCATGAAAAACCATACACTAAATATATTTTACTTTAGCTACATAAAAATCAAAGGTCAAGACCTACGCTTCCTGGAAAAGCATATGTTAGGGGCAGGCACTAGCAGCCTGTTCAGTGGGACCCAGGGGAGCGACACTGTGTATCAGTCTGGGAGATCCCCTCTGGCTAACATGCAGGGCAGCACTGCCAGCTTCCAGGGGAAGCTGCCTTTAGCTCTCTTAAGACTTCCCCATCTTGCAAACACTTATGCACATGAGTAACTTTAGTTTCCATGAGTCAAGTTACTTAACGTGCCTAAGTTTCTGCAAGGGTGCAACAACAGGGCCAAATGAGTGCTAGTCAGTAGGACAAAACAGAAGAAATTCACCCCTGTTTTTCCTCAACTGGGCAACCTCTTTTGTGCTATATTTTTATTTTCTGGTTTTGACTGAACAGAATGTTACAACTGCAGATATTTTTTAAAAAAATTATTATATTTTACTATGATTTCTTTAATAAACGAATCTTTGCCACAATCTCAAGCGTATGGTACAAAATCATACAGTTTAAAGCTTGCCTGTGATTTTAAGACCTCCTGATATTTCACAGTGATTTGTTATGAGGTGAGGCACTTCTTGGAGACCAGTGCTTATGCTGTCACATCTCTGAAGTTGTGTGTAAAGCTGGACAAAGGAAAATGAAATAGGATACTGACAACTGTCATTCTTCTTAGGCCCCCTTGATTTTCTGCTTTTAATTTGTTCATAACCAATCTGTTCCATTTCTAAGTTCTGAGGAAAACTGAAGCTTCTAACAAATCTGTGTTTAGTATGAGGTTTACTGTGTTATCATATGGATCACTGACCAATGTCTGGTGTTTGTGTGGGGTTTTTTTGTTTTGTTTTTTTTTTTAGTTGCATTGCTCTAGAATATGGAGGCTTATGGCTTAGTATGTATCTCTATGAGCTGGAAAGACTCAAAGCATATGGCAGATCAGATGTTAGGCTTGAGGGAAATCAAAAATTAAACTGTCTCAGAGCTGTTGAGAGACTGCTTTGCTATATATTTTATGTGATTTGTGTATGTGTGTTGAGGGAGATGTCACCTAGGGAAGGGAATCGAAGAAAAAATAGCTTTAAAAAATGAACTGTTTGTATTATCGCTTTAAACTTTTAAAGTCTGGTCAGCTAAAAGCAGATGTTGTGAACTAAGATGGAAACTTGCCTCAGGCCAGAATTGAAGAAGGCTTTCTCTAATAGTAAGAAGTAAAAATGTTTTCTGCTTTCAGAATTTATTGTAAGAATACAATGAGTAGTCCCCAAAAACATCCCCGTTTTTATATAAATTAGTGAATAATAGTGGTGGTTTCAGAATGTAATTTCAGACAATGTGTTCATCAGCAATCCTGTTTGTATTCTAAGGTGTTTATCACAAAATCTTTTATTACTCTGTGGTGGCCAAAATTCTGTCATGTTGGAAGTAGGAATGGGAAGATGGATGAAAGCATCTAAACTTGGTGCCACTTTTGGCATTCTGTAATATTAAATAGTTTTGATGCAAGTCAAATAATAGGCAGTTAGAAGTAAAAATAAAGGGAAAAAAAAACCAAACTCCTATACAAAGAATTGTACAAATGAATATAACCTTTCCTGCACCCTTTTAATTGACCAGGGCTTGCACAGCACTGGAGAACATACATACCTAAACAATTTGATATGGAAAGTTAAAAATTAATATTCTCAAGAAAGTAAAACAAAAAAGTTGCTCAAATAAAAATTATTTATGTTAAAATCAATCAGTATTTGAGAAAAAATCTTATATGTCTCCTTTTCATCTATTTATGTATGAGGAAACACATGTTTACAGTCACTGCATCTATAGTGTTTGTTGAATGGCACAAAGCTTTGAACCAGCTCAAAACTGAGTCTTTCTGAGACAGTTCTGCAATTTATTTTAAGTTTCCGTGTTGGGAAGCTGTGCTCTAACGGCAAGTCCCAACCTGGGAGCTGCAGCATTTCTGCTGGAGGATGATAGCAACCCACTTCTGCATTTCGCAGATCCTTTACATGGTACTGGTTCACTGCATGTAATTTGTTTGAGGCACCTTTGCTGCCCTAATGCAGCAGCAAGAACATATCTATGGGTTTTTGGTGGTTTTTTTTTTCAGAAAATCACTAGAAAATATTTTAAGGATCAACATTTTCAGTGTGTTCATCTCTCTCTCCTGTAGGAACCCTCTTGCTAATGCAGGTACACAATACAGAAATCAGGCTCCTGTGCTGATTTGTGTCAGGGTAAAAACGAGTACGGGCTTCCCGACAAGATAATAATTCCAGGTAAGTCCATGTTTGGCCAAGCCTTAAATCCGGAGCTCGAAGCACCGAGTGTGTGGACGGGGCTCTGACCGCAGCGGGCTCAGGGGAAGCGAGCGTGAGGCAGCATCGCCACTTCGCCCTCTCCGCCGCCGCCGCCATTTTGTGTGGGGGTGACGGGAGGCGCCCTGACAGCTTCGTCCTCCTCGGTTTCAGGAGGAGAGCAGACGGGACCGTCGGACCTGTGGGAGCCGGGAATGAGCGCTGGCAGGAGGGGATGATCCCTGCCTCCAGCCCAAGGGCACCTCTCCACGGCTGGGAGCGAGCAGGAGCGTTTCTTTGGGTCGGCTTCCCTGGAGGTGGCGACCTTCCGTTGGCGCCCCCTGGAGAATTTGCTGAGGTGAAGTCAGGGGGCTGAGGCAAGGGGAAGGCTTAGCGAAATAAAGAGCAAAGCAGCTTCAAAACAGAAGAAAATCCCATATGTCTGTAGGAAACTGTTTCTTTAAAAACAGATACAGAAGTTCTTTGCTTACAGGAGTTGGCACGTGTCCCTTTGTAAGTGAACCATTATTTGGTGGTGCTCCTATGAACACCTGCACATCTTCAGTACGTTTTCGTATATGCAGTAGAATGGGAAAATAAGCCTGTTTTGTTAGATTAGTATGATTTCTAATGCTGCTCCTGCTGGGAGAAATGGCAAAACTTGGTGCTGGAGGCTCACAGAGGTTTGCAGAAGTGATACAGACTTGCACTGAGAAGGAATGCAGTGTGGGCATTGGCAGGTTTCTTGTTTGAAATTCTAGAATCTAAATCATGGTAGTCAAAGGATTACACACTCATTTCTGTGGTATTCTTCTTGTGAGATCTTTGCTTCTTCAGTCCATCCTTAAGCAAAATAAAGAGCTATGGAACTTTTCAACACAAACATGTAAACACAGTCTAATGCCTACAGGTGGTGCTAACAGAATAATACTTTTATTAATGTGTATTTTAAAAACTGGTACAGTAGAAATAAGCTGTGATCCTGTTGTTTCCTAACAAATCTCATTAAGGAATTGGGCCCATAGTCCAGTTATCCAGGTAAGCAATTTGCTTATAGGTGCAAAAGAAGCCTGATTCACTTGTGAATTTATATATACACTTAAAATAATAGGGCCATTCATTTGTTTTGTAAAATTGGCAGTCTGTTCCAGTGGTAAATATTGAACTATTATTGTTATTTTTTCATCAAAATGGAAAGAGTCTGAGAAAAAAAATTAGTCTGCAGATGTCTAAACGGATTTGAGCATTAAAGATGAGATAGAGAAAAGCTCTGCCTGGACCATCAGAATTAACCAGTTACATCCTACTGACATGTGGTAATGTAAAGGTTGTTTGAAGTACTGTCCTAAAGGATGTTTTGGTCATAGTTAATAGGATCTGTATTATATCATGAGGAAGATGCTTTTTATGAAGCCGCATTATGGGGTCAGACAAGATCTGTAAAAGCAAAAGTAAATCTAGAGATGAAATATTGGCACATATATCACTGATGAAATGCATGTTCCTTGTACAGGTCCAGTTCTAGAAACCTAATTTCAGTTATTTGTGCTGCCTTTTACAGATCTAGAGATTAACATTTGATCTGAAAATGTTCAGCTCTGCAGATGAGGTTTTTTCATTGGAAAATTTATTTTATGAAAGACCAGATCCAAAAAAAAGGTAAATATTTACCGTTAAATACATATTATTGTTTCCCAAGTGTTTCCAGTCTCTGAATCATTTAACAGCAGATTTAATTATGTGACTTCCTTTTCCACTTCTTAATGGAAACTTGAGGCTAGAAATGTCATGGTTCCATCAACTCGTACCTTCAAATATTTTTCTCAGTATAGCTAACAAGATTTGGATAATGCAAGTATATCTTCTGGGTATAAGAAGAATTTAGCTGAATTTTTGCCTCTTAAATTTACTGTGATTACAAGTCACATGAATTAAAAAGCTTTTTAAGCAGGAGAAACTGTGTTATGACTAGTAGTTTTAATCTAGGTATTGCAGAGGGTGCTTTAAGAATGCTTTTACCTTGCATTTTTATGATAGAGATCTAGAAAATAACAAGTCAAACATTTGGTGGATCGCACCTGCTCCAGCAATTGATGAAATCCCACCTGCAGAGGAGCTACAGAGGGAACTGGAAACAAGCACAGCCAGCAGTTGCATGTTGGGTAAAGTAGTTGGCATTCTTTTTAAATAACTTGACAGATAATTAACTTGACATATAATTCCTCTTCTTTCTTGTAATGCTGTGAATTGTGGAGTATTCTGTGTATGAAAATGCAGACATATTTTAGTTCAGAGTCATGGTCTTAGTTATAGAAGAGATTTGGCCTAGTAGCAGTTCTCTTTGGACATGTACAGCCTGCAAGTTCACTCCGCAGAAGAGAGCAATGTAAGGAGTATGTTTTTTTGTTTTGTGTTACAGTGCTTCATGGGATAGTGGGAAGCAATTGAAAGAATAATGCAGTGTGTGAACCTGATGACCTTCTCCCACCCAAGACATGGGGTTTATATGAACCCAAATTATTCCTGTTCCCTTTTATTTTTCCTTTTTCTCTTCTCTTGCTGTCCCCTCTCTGTCTCCCCTCTTATTTTCCCACATTCATGCTCAGAAGTTTAAACACATAAATAAATAAATTAGAACCTGGTCATTGTTGTTAAAGAATTATCAGGTCAAAGTGAAGGCTGTGTAATACAGCTATTCTTTAATCTTTTTGCATCCAGTTGCTCATTTCTGCTATTGCCTCTTGCTGGGTATAGAGAATGACAGTGCTTGTATAGTCACTCAGATCAGGACACTGATCCTACCAAGAGCTAAACGTAGGAATCATAACTAAGGTGACTGTGAAACCAGACTGACTTCACTAGAAATCTTGGCTGTTGAGATCTCAGGTCTTCTCTCACAGCTGTTCTTAGCAGGTACTTCGAGTCTAGTCATCGTATCAGTTTTACAAACAGGCTGCCTACATGCTGAGGCAGGGTAACGGTTTTCCATTTCACAGATTTCTGGGATTGAAGTGAAGGATGTGTCTGGAAGTAATTTTCATCTACTTCGTAGTGCACAGGAGTAGCTTTGTTCCATTTCTTTAAATAGCAAACATGGAAACTGGCCCTATTTTTATAACTTTTTAGTTGTCAGGAGATGTATTTGTCAGAATGAGTCATAAAATATAGAGAGTTCTTGCAATACAATAGGAGGATAAGTTCATGTAATATATATGAAGTTGACTGATTTTTATGTGGAAGATGTTTAAGAAATGGGTATAAATAGGAATATGAGTGAATGTTATTGTCTGTTCTAGGAGGGATAAAGCACCAGAAGTTTATACAACAACGTAAGAATATCACTGAGGAAGTAAATGACAAATCACCAGCACCTACTCATTTTGGCAAAACCTCCGAAAAAGAAATGCTCCGATTATGTGTGGGAGAAAGAACAAATAAGCGTGAAAGTCTGCAAATGGCTTCAATGTTTCTCTCTCCTGATCAGGCTAAATATAAAATAGGAACAAAGATTTTTCAGCAGCCTGATGCAGATTTCTCACAGACTAAAATATTAACTAATTTTCCAGAAAATGGTGATGATGAGAGTGTTCATTCAGCTTTTAGAAGAAGGTATGTTTGTAGTCAACTCAGATAATTCATCAACTGTGTGATTGTTTTAGGTCTGTTTCTCAAATGCAGAGTTTTAGATCTTCTGAGCTCCAGACATTAAATCGTTTCAATGCAAAGAAAAAAGAAGTTGCAATTAAATGTCCTGAGTTCGGGCTCTTTATGAGGAGGATAAGTATGTTGTTGTTTTTTGTTGGTTTTTTTTTTAATGTTGATAACTTTTTAGATAGGACAGGTTATTGAAAATACCTTTTTGAGTTCGTTATCTATTGTGAAGAGCAAGAAGATGGATCATTTGCTTTTCAGCCAACGAGGAGTATCCTTAGCAGTTCACAGCATGATTTCAATGCTGTCTAGGAGATGAGGCTTTACAGATAAGCACTTCTCCTATGCCCAGCTCTTCTCAGTCCTCAAACCTCATATGTCTCTCTCTCAATTTTTAATTACGCAGAGATTGACAGTTAATGTACTATTAAGGTTCAGAATACATCTGGACAAGGTGTTCACTTTTTTTTTCCAGGTTCTTATTGGAATGAAATTAAGATTAAAATGTATCTTGAAAAGAGTTATCTTCATGTAGAAGAATTTCAGGTCAAATAGAACTGGATTTAAACTTTTCTTATTACTGTAACATTTTAGTTGTGTTTCTATAATATAATATAAATGTGCTTATTGTTCAAATCTGGGAGAAACTATTTAACATAAAACAGAGTAATAAGAATCCTTCATCTTTTGCAGCTTATTTAAAATGCCTGATTGTACGTATAAAAATACAGAATTTAAAGATAGTTCAATGCATATGAAAGCAGTTGATACTCATTTTAATACAAGTGAAAACATGACAGAAGCAAAAAAAGAGATATGGAGAGAAAATCGTCACCCTCCAGTGTCTGCAGACTCAGGTTTTACCCTGCACAGATCATTGTCCAGTGCTTCAAAGATCCTGGAGATGACAGGTAATTATTATGTTCTATTGAAAGTAGAAAGAGAGGTCTGGAGGTTGGCCAGGAATGGGGAGCGTGATTCCTGTCTGATTGCCTGCTGTGCTAGAGCTACTAGACTCCAGTCTAGTTTGAGGGGATGAGAGCAGGGCACTGCTTGTTGACTTCAGCAAGGGTTTTTGTGTGATCTTAGAGTAGCTGAGGAACACTGTTTTCTACAATGGCTTTGTATCTAAGTCAAGATATTAAGGTCTGAATGAGTGGATCTAGTACAAGTGTGTTACAAAATGGTTGGCACAGAGAGACTGGTTAGTGTGTTGTGCTCTACCCATATGCCTGCCTCAAGCAAAGAGGCAGGGCTTTGTCCTGGGACTCGGGCTGCCCACCATCCCTGTCAGTGACCTGGGGAAGCGGTGCAGTGTGCCTGAAGAATTGCCAGATGTTACCAGACTGGGGATAGACACTAGTGAGCACAGCTGAGAGCCAGGCTGCTCTTCAGAGAGACCCATCCATGGAGGAGGGACTGGCAGGGACCTGGTGAAATGCAGTAGGGTCAAATGCCAAGTTCTGTCCTGAGGAAGGAGGAATCCCCAGAGTTCCTGTGGAATGGGCTGACTAGAAAACAAGTCAGGGAGCTGGATAAAGTGACTGTCCCCTTCTTCTCAGCACTTCTGCATAACTTTTAACTCTCTTCTCAGATGTGTAAGTACTGCATCCAGATTTAGCTCTCTAACACAATCAAGACATCCTGAAACCAGAGTTCAGCACAGGACTACCAAAATGATCCTTTCAGATGATGAGCTTCTGTCCTCCCTGTCCCATCAGCTCCTTCTGCATCACCTGTTCCTTGTTCTGTACAGCCTTGTGGCACCTCACAGAATGCATAACTTAGAGTCAGGATTTCATGGATATTGGTTGAAAATAATGAAACCTGTTTTTATAAACATATCTACTTTTATTTAGGAACTGCGGGAAGAAACTTGGAAATGCTGAGGGCTGTTACAGAAATACGTATCCTTTTATTTGTGGTATCTGGTCTACCGATCTCCAGTGCTTCTATATTTACAAAATTGCTGTGTTTAACTTGCAGCCATAGGAACTCATGCATTACTCTGTAATAGTTTTGAACTGCAACATAGTGCCAGGGGGAATCAAATGATGAATGGGTGTTTATGCCTGGGATTTCCTAAGCTAGTTTGAAAATAGGACAATAGACATATTCACTAAGTAAATTTATTCATATTTAAAACGTTCGTGTTTTATTCTCAAAGCAACTTATTTTTAAAAAGAAAATTGTAGAATTTTTAGTTTGCAGAATATATGTTTAAGGCTACATTATATATGCTGACACACATAAACATATGTAGTTTCTTATACTTTAAAGAAAAAAGTCAATTAGTATTTGGACTCATTAGGAAAAATGAATCCTACTTTTTGTCCCATATTCTCAAGAGAAAGCAGGCTTTATTGTGAGAGCTGCTCAGAAAGCAAGGCCTCCTATTTTATGATGTTGGCCAACAGTGTCAGAGGTGAATGTTGGTGGTGTTGCAGTAGAGGTTGATCCTTCTCACCAATATTCTGTTTCAGTTTGTTGCTGTATGACACGTGGCAGCAGAGGGGCGGTCTGACAGAATGGCATCCCTTGTGGGAGCGTGTATGAAGTAAAGGTGTAGTATTGAATGTTTCCATGTGGATAAAATTGCACCAGTTGAAATTCATTGGTGGTTGCTGAATGTTTATGGAGACTACACAGTGGATATGAGCACAGTGAGGTGGTGGGTGCTGCATTTCCTCAGAGGCAACAACAGTCACCTTCACCGGTGCAGATTTTTACAAACATGGCATGCAGGCTCTTGTTCTTGGCTGGCAAAGATGCACAGCTAATGGTGGTGTCTATGTTGAAAAACACTGTTCTGTAGCTTTTGCTCAATCAGGTGGTATTTCAGAGCAACCAACGTGCTTCTTACAGATCAGCATTTGGTCTTGTATGTATATGCTGTATTTCCAGTCATTAATTTTAAGCAGATTTTATGCTAGTTCTTCTTATTCCTGCTTTGAATCTATAACATAGGTAACCATCCATTGGTAAGACAAACTGTTTTTTGCATTTTTCACTCTTACATTTTGTTGCTAGTAAGATGTCAAATGATAGGCTAAGTATCATGAAGAGCAAATGGCTGCATTAAGGCTGCTATATTCTCATGAACAGTTTATGAATTAACATAGTATCCCAAACAAATAACTATTCAGTAGTACTGATGCTTTGTGTTACAGATAGTTTCTTCTTTTGAAATTGCGTCACTTATTTAGGGGAGTAATTTTAGAGAAGCATTTAAAAGAAATCTCTGTTTATATTTTTTTTTATTTAATTAATTTCTGATTTTAATGCTTTGGTTTTGTGGTTTTTTTTCTTTACCTTTTTATTGATCTTTTAAAATGAATGTAACATTCATTTAAAGCCTCAGCTGTTCACTGTTAGTGTTGCTGTTGGTGCTACATCCAGCTGTGTTTGCATCCACCTGCAGCCTGATCAGATGGTTGCAGTTCGGCTGCTTGTGTGGCTTCAGTGCAAGTCCAGGCAAGTATCAACTTGCTTGTTTGGATCTATAATGAAACAATGCTCTCTTTCGCCTCACTTGTATTTTAGATAGGGACGTTTTTGTCTGGAAAATACATAATATTAATCATTGAAAAAACCTTTAAAAGCACCATCAGCATTAGGAGATCATAGGATTTCTTTACTACTTCCATAACTGGGCGTACAATACCGTGCTTCTTAATTTCTGCTATATAACAGATATAAAGAGTCATTTGACACTGCAGGTATTTTAACATTAGTGCTCTGCTTACTCTTTCAAACACTTCTACATGATATAATTGCACGTAATTCCATGAAGCTTCCATGGAGGAAGTTTTTGATTTATAGTATAATCCTGAGACTTACTTTTTGGTAATTGTGATGTATTCTAAATTTGCATTTAAATGCAAAATGTAAATTTGCATTTAAATTCGCAAATTTAAATTTAAATTCCTTTCACAACTTGTAAAGAAATGTTAAACTTTTCGCTCTGTTGTTTTCAATTCCTTAATGCTCTCAAGCTACCCAATTTAGGTGCATTTTTAAGGAGTTTCCATACTTCAACTATGCCCAGTCTAAAGCTTTGGATGATGTAAGTATGAAGCATTAGCTGCAGCTGCAAGTAGTACTTTGTAGGTAAACATATTGCATGAATGTAAATGAAATCTTAATATTCGAATCAGAAAAGGAAATAGAAAGCTACAAGATATCTAGAATCTCTTTCTGAAGTAGTTGAGCAGGATTCTGCTCAGCTGGGAGAAGAGACTAGAACTTTTTTTCACTTTCCTCAATTTTAAATACTTTCGTGAGAAATTGTACGTGTACTTACACAGATTGCTGATGTTTTTAAATTACGTTCAAAGGAGTATTAAGAAAATTTTTAGTGAAGAATGTCTATTTGGAAAAGTGCTTTTTTACCCATCCTTTATTCTTATCAGATATGCTTGGTTAAAAGCAAACAAACAGCTTGAGTTTGTGAGGTATTGTGAAGAGGGGAAATCAGTCCTACCAGTCTTTAAAAGCATTTAACAATTTTATCCAACTCTCTGGGAAATACCGGTGTCATTCATCACACCTTCTAAGCATGATTTTTAAGCTACTGGCTTTTTTGTGCTTGTCACAGAATGGCAGACTTGCATAATAACCTTAGAGAAGCAATATTTTTCTGGTTTGCATTTCAGATGTATTGCAAATATATTCTTTATTTTGCTCTCATTTAAGCTTTGCACCTCATACAAAATTCACTATGGAACTATGTATATCAGTGTAATGTTTGTGTGTGTGTGTGTGTCCTTTTCACCTAGACAGTTCTTTTGGAATGTGTGAATAAGTACAATAGCTTTGTTATATTTACTACTGTGCCATTCTTTTCCAGCTTCTTTATACAGATAGAAATTTTGTGATTTGTGCTCCAACTGGCTCTGGAAAAACTGTAATGTTCGAACTAGCTATTACCAGATTACTTATGGAAGTCCCAATGCCTTGGTTAAATATTAAAGTTGTTTATAGTAAGTATTATGCAGCTCTAAGCATTTTGATGACAGCAGTAGAAAATTTCATTCTGTGAGTGTGGAGATATAGATTGGGTGCTGTAATAATACTGTATTCATATGAGTAACAGTACTGTATAGTGACCACCATAGCTTAATACAGATAAAAATCTTGTAAAGACTTTGTCCTCTAATAAGGCAAAGTGTATGTGAAAAGGAGAGAATGGAGCAAATGAAACTAAACCAAACTCTTAATGGCAGGGCCAGAATTTAAGCCATATCTTTTGTGTGCCTGTGTATTGCTCTAAGAGAATATATTTTTTCTACATTTGCTTGTCTGAGAAGGTTTCATACTGACTCTTGCTTTCTGTCTATTCCTTCTGTTGCTCAAAGGCAACATGGTCTTCATGAATTTTAACTGATCTATGTGGAAACTAAAGAATGTTTGAAGGTAGTCACATTTGGAAACTTTTCTCCTTTTGGTGAACTCAATGCGTATCATGTAAAGTGGATGGGATTGGTCAGTTTTGTCCCAGTGTTCATATAGGGATATATTTGTCAGCATTGGTATTAACCATTGGTCTTTGTGTTTTCAGAAGTTTCTGCCCTATTTGTGATTATTTTTAATTTCAGTGATTTCAAATTCTTGAGATGCTGGTGTTGACACAGAGTGTACTGTGTATTGTAAACTGCTCTTTTTATAAAAAGGCATAGGTCGTAGTTTCTCTGTGAGCAGGACAAAGTAGAGAACTTCGCTGTCCTCTAAGGATTTTGATTGCTTTGGTAGAATTGATACAAACCATCTGATTGAAATTTTCACTAAGGAATTGCTGGTAGAATCAGATCTGAGCTTTCCAGGTTTAGCGATGAAGAATGAGACATATCAGTTTTGTGAACATAGAAACAGGGATATTAATTGAAGTATGTACAGAGTTCTGCAGTACTTAGCTTGTCAGTGGCCCAGTGTATGTGAATTAGCTCTTGGTAGTTGTGTAAACTAGTATGTATACAAGCTGCTGGGAAACAACTTTAAGAATTGGTAGCTGAATTTTAGGGAGCCATGTTAGCTGGTATGACACTTAAATATACACATGATTTAGATAGACTTTGGTTTCTTGCAGTATTCTGTTTGTGAGTGGTTTCTCAGATATAACTCCCCTTTCTCTCTGAATATGATGTGCTCACATCATTCTAAATAGGAATAAAGTTGGTGTTTGTATGATCTCTCATTAGAAAAGATATTTCCTGTGGTTTCTTCTGTCCGTGAGAAAGCATTTGATAACTGAGTGATTCTTTCCATGCGGGACTGAGGAAAAAACCAGGATTAAGAGAGGGCATAAATAACCTTAATTAAAGGAATCTCCTTCCAATTGCTGATAGGGAAAAACTGTGACCTAAAGCTCAAAATTGATTATCATACTCCTTGTGCAAAGATCATTTGTTAATGTTATGGATCTGAGAACAAACCTGAAATTTGGAGAATTCATGAAGACATCTGAATGTAGAAATTGTATTAATATTGTGGAAGGGCTGGTGTTCATGATATAACTGATCATTTCATGTTATTTTTAGTGGCTCCAATAAAAGCTCTGTGCAGTCAGCGTTTTGATGATTGGAAAGAAAAATTTGGACCCATAGGACTCAGCTGCAAGGAACTGACAGGAGATACAGTGGTGGATGATTTGTTTGAAATACATCATGCTCATATTATTATCACTACACCTGTAGGTTTCAGTCCAAGTTCTTACAGAAACATAGAATAAGCAGATATTAGTAGACTACCAATTGTATGCTGCCAGGTCCGCTTTTACTTTATTTTAATAATGAATAGCAATTTTCAGAACAGCATTATGATCTTTATAGTTCTCTGTAAACTGCTGTTGCATGCTTTTGCTTCGTATAATCAGCATTCATACTCATGTAATCGTATAATAGTGTGTCAGTTGAAACCTACATGATAGGTTAGGTTGAAGTTAGCTTGTCTTTATTTAACAGATTTTATTTAAAGATGTGTTAAAGGTTAGATATGCCTACGTGTACTCTATTTCAGGCATGCATTGGTCTTTTAAACATCTTCCTCCTCTTTTTATCTCCTAGGAGAAATGGGATAGCATGACTAGAAGGTGGAAAGACAACTCTATAGTTCAGCTTGTGCGACTGTTTCTCATAGATGAGGCAAGAAAATTAATGACTTTATATGCTCGTTTTCTTCTTGAAGATGAAAGGAAAACTCTTAGAAAATACAGCATTTAACGCATGTCTAGAATATAACTGGAAAACTATTTTGCAAATGTTTTTAAAATTCCTACTAGGTGCATGTTGTAAAGGATGAAAGCCGTGGCGCAACATTGGAAGTTGTAGTCAGTCGGATGAAGACTGTTCAGTCTTCTCTTTGGCGTCTTTCAGAGAATCGTGATGTCCCTCCTTTGAGATTTGTAGCAGTTTCAGCAACAATTCCAAATGCTGAAGATGTAAGAGTTGCATTTTAACAGAATTTTAATTAATATAAAATAGAGTACAAAATAAAGATTGATGGATAACAGAATTGTCATTTTGAAGGTGGCAGCTAATAGCAACCATGTGGTTGATGTTATCATAAGAAATTGTGTTCAGCCATAGAGAACTATCAGCCAGAAGTGGCTATGCTTTTGTTTGATATATATGGGATTTTTTATATTTGATACGAGTCTAAATAGACTTGAGATTACAGTCCAAATTATATTGGTCTAGTAAAACTTCACTTATGATTTTAATGGTGAAAGCACTGTGCAATGTAGTAGTAGGTTGTGTGATAAAGAGAAAATTAATTATGGTGTAATGCAGGTAGAGCAGAGCATGATTTAAAAACAGAAAATGATTTTTACGTTCTTTTTCTTTTTGAAAGATTGCAGAGTGGCTTTCAGATGGGAAGGTGCCTGCTGTATGTCTGAAAGTAGATGAGGATCAACGCCCAGTGAAGCTACGCAAAATTGTTCTTGGTTTTCCTTGCAGTGACAGTCAGACAGAATTCAAATTTGACTTAACTCTGAACTACAAAATAGCTAGTGTTATACAAGCATATTCTGATCAAAAACCAGCGCTTGTGGTACGAGTTTTTTTAGTTACATTTAAAATTGTTTCTTACTCACAAGTGTCGATTTAAAAAATAATTTTCTTAATTACAGTTCTGTGCCACAAGAAAAGGAGTGCAGCAAGCTGCTTCTATTCTTTCAAAAGATGCCAAATTTCTACTGAGTATAGAGCAGAAGCAAAGGTATTTTTTTGTTTAAGTTTTTGATCCGTGTTTGTGTGTTCTAGTAAACTTACAACATTTGCAAAGATGTTCACCTAATACATCTTCTAGCAAAAGTGTCTGCAACAAAATCATCACAACTGACATTTCTGTTGCTAAACTGGCACGCTTTTGGGGATATTTTGTTTGTTTCTCAGTTTTTCAAAGTACCATTCACAAACATTAAGTTGTTTCTAAAAACTTGTTTTTGCAGCATAAAAACGTTAATCTCCATGGGCCTGTGAGACCTTGAATTATGAAGATTATGTGTACAAGTAGTTGAATTGGATGGGATCTTACTAGTGCATTAAGTTAAGCTCATGAGAAGTCTGTGCATTATCAAATTCCTTTAATAAATGTATATTAATCATCAACTTCACAACTTCAGAAGCTGCTTCCTGATTTTTGGAATCCAACTGTTGACTTCTCCATGTTATGTAAACAATACATCTCTTCTGCTATCCTTGTTTCTCACATTTCTGCCAATACTATCTATATTTGATTCCACTTTCTGTGTCTGAGTCAGAGAACTATGTTGCATGTTATGACTTGGAAAGATAATTGGGCTGGAAAGGGTGCAGCAGCTGTCCCAGGGAGTCATTTTGTTTGCTTTGGGAAAGGTAGAGGTTGAAAGTATGAAAAGAATGAATGGTTAAGAAGTTATTTTAAGACAATATCCATTTGATAGTCTAACATGTAGTTATAAGCTAAGAGCATATTTAAAAAATGCAAATATAGTAGTACTATGAGAAACTATGTAAGAAAATGTACTTGCCAAGGAATACTTCTTATAATCTTTAAACTGTGTATCTAGATTTATGTGTAGCTCTGACTTTGCATGCTAACATTAATGAATCTGTTTTGTGATTTATTTATTCTTTGTTGTGCAGGTTACAGAAGTCTGCAAATTCACTGAAAGATTCCAAGCTCAGAGGTAAGTATAACCTACTACTTCTCTACCTTGTGAAAGAATGTTTTCTTGAGTAAACTCAATCAGGTAATGGATGTAATTATTTCATTATCAGAGCTTTTAATGTATGGTGTGGCTTATCATCATGCGGGCATGGAGGTTTCTGACAGAAAAATAATTGAAGGAGCTTTTACTGCAGGAGATGTACCTGTACTTTGTAAGTAAACTTAAATTTGAAAGTTAAAATGTTCTTAAGATATCCTGAAAAGATGTGAGTTTGGAATTGGTAACATTTTATGATTCTAGTGTTTCTGCTTAACCTTAGGAATTTCTTAGTAGAATGCAGGTCGAGATGCTTTTGTATTCCATGTATACTTTGGCTCTTTGAGTATAATAATTTCCATTATTACTAGCATCCAGAGAACTTCTTTTCTGCATACACAGAGGTCATCCTCCTTGATATGTTGGTACAGGGCTAGCTCATATTCTTGTTCAGCTGAGCAATCCTGTTGAGATGGAGTTCTCTGCTATCATGTCCTTTCTCAGCTTTCATGTGATGTTTTCTTGGTTTGTGCTTTGTAGCCATAGGTTCCCTAAACAGGGTGTTTGCTATGAAATATTCCATCTACTGTTATGTAAAATGAAAAGGCATCTGTTTGAGATGTGATGGTCTTGTTCAGGCCTCCTCTTTTCATATCCAGGAGTTCAGAACTTGACTGAGTTGCTTATATACAACTGTAAACAGCCATTAAAAGATTGCAGAGTTGTTTAATTTGTCTGAAAGCATGAGCAGGACAGGGTTTTGACATTCTTCTTTAACTACTGTGAAGGGGAAGAAATCTTTAGTCTTGAAATAGAAGAGTATCAATCTAGTCACACTGTGGATGTATGTATACATGGACTGCATATCCAATTGCATTAATCTAATTCTTTCTAGTACATAAAAGTCCCAAATTTCACTGACTCCACTAGAAAATAAGAGCTCTTCATGATGAAAATTAGGTACTTATGTGTTTAATGTCCGTGTGATGTTTCAGTGGTGCTCATCCTGATATCGATATACTTTGATCTGGTCTAGTTACTACTAGCACCTTAGCAATGGGAGTCAATCTGCCTGCACATCTGGTGGTTATAAAATCCACAATGCACTATGTTGGAGGAGTGTTTGAAGAGTACAGTGAAACCGATATTCTGCAAATGATTGGGAGAGCAGGAAGGCCTCAAGTAAGTTAATGCTGTGTTACAGCAATTCTGTCTAAAGGCACATAAGTAGAAACTATATGTGGCAAAGAAACAGCAATTCCAAAACTTTCACTGCAATGTTTGCTTTTTTTTTTTTAGAATTTTGTTATTAATTGTTCATGGGAAATAAATGTTTGATTTGGTATTATCTGTTAAAAAACATTGTTTCACCTTGCTATAGTAGAAGATCTAAATATTGCATTTGGATTGTGCGTGGTATAAGAATTGGAGAACAAGTAGGAAGTGGCACACAGTCTACAGATTGCGTGATAAAAATATCTGAAACAATAATGGCATCCAGCGCAATGTACTTCTCATCACTTCAGAATGAGAAAACATTAGGTTAGAAGAAGGCTTATAGAGGAGCAGTTTGGAAGCACTGCCTTCACAATATCCCGATTCATTTTTCAGGTTGTTTTTTAGTTTGTTTGTTTATTTATGTATTTATTTTTGCAGTTTGACACAACGGCTACAGCAGTAATTATGACTCGTTCGAGTACGAGGGAGAAGTATATACAGATGTTAAATGGTGCAGATGTAATAGAGAGCAGGTAATTAATTTTTCATAAGATTAAATAGGTGGCAGCAACATTCATATTTGCTACAGAACGTATTTTCTCTTGAATTCTTATTCTGCTTAGAAGAAATTTAAAGACTCAAATTAAAGAAACCCAATCCAAGCTAGTCAGAAGTAACAACCTCTGTTTTATTAGATAAAAACATATTTTAGGTCATCTTAAAAAAGTTAGCCCTGGACTTGTGCTGGAGAACTTAAGAAGCCCAAATAATATATATTAGGAAGATGAACAGCAAGAGTGTAAGCCAGATCATGTATCTGAATTTTTAGACAATAGAGCTTAGAAAACAGCAGGTTACAGAGTCCATTTGAGATGAATGGAATATGAGAAGAGACACGTGAGTTATATGAGACTGTATAACTCTAAAACACAACATTTTAGTCACTGTTGTTTGGGATTTTTTAAGGTTTAATTTTTCAGGTATGTTCCAAATATCAGCACTGTGATTTAACTTTAAAAATGTTGCTTTTTTTTCACTAAGTAATTATGAAAGTTCATAGTTCCCAAGATTAGTATTTTTGTTTCACTGGATATTAAGCCACAGTGGATTACATTGCTGATTGTTTCCTTTTTTTTTTAAACTGTTATTTCCTATTAATTTCACAGATTAAAATGAACAGTTGACAATGAGCAAAAAAAGTTGTCTTTTTTTTTCATATTACTAATGGATAAATACACTTACAGAGGTTTTTTATTTCTTTGGTTTTGACAGCTTGCACAGACATCTTGTGGAGCATTTAAATGCAGAAATAGCATTACGTACTGTCACAGATGTCACTGTAGCTTTGGAATGGATACGATCAACGTTCTTGTACATTAGAGCTTTAAAAAATCCAACTCATTACGGTTTGTTTGTTTGCTGTTCTAAATTTTGACACTGGCATGTGTAAAATCAGTATTATTTGTTCCTTTATTCTGGTATGGACCGTTGTTTCATGAGGGGTTGAAAACAAGTTGAGTAACGTGGCCCACAACGCTTCATGAAAAAGTAATTTTATTTGCACTAAATAGAAGGAATTTCAGTGTGATAGAACATTAAAAGCTATGAAGAAGCCATTTTCAGCTTCATAGTGATCTATTGTTTTCATCCTAATACGCTCAGCCATATATGCATACATTATCTAGTCATAATGTGCTTTTCAGCACTGAATAGGTAGTCTGTTGCTATGGAAAAGACTGTCTAGAATTTCATAGTTTTGCTAAAACAATGTCTTAATATGCTGGTTTCTTCAATTTGTCTTGTCTAGAGCAGCACCTTAATTGCCAGCCAAGACCGTATCCTTGTTATTGACACTTGTACTACATCCATTTATAAAGTAGTTGTGCACTGGCTGAAAACAATGAATGAAAAAAAAAAAAAATGGAATAGACCATAGTACGTGTACCACACGAGCAAGTATTACATTACAGGGAACTTCCTGTATTCTACAGTAGGAAGATTCTGAATGTGAATTTGGCGCTCTGATGATGTTTACAAATGGTTCTACAACTAATAGTACTCTGTTGTGTATCACAGGGGAGCATGCAGAGCATTAATCCCTTTGTATCTGTTCTAACAAACACTTGTTGGAACTCAGATACTTGCACTGTTTGAGACTCTTGATTTGTTCCTGAAATAATAAAACATTTAGCAATTCTTCATTTTTGCCATCTGGCTCCTAAAAATTAGGAAATTGTTTTTGATTGGTTATGATATTAAGGAGGAAGTGCATCATTGTATTCCATTTTTATTAATTGTTGTTTCTTGAAGGTTTTTCATCTGGATTGGATAAAAATGGAATTGAAGCAAAATTACAGGGTAAGTAGCTTATTAGCTTTCTCAGTAAAATGTTATGTTTTAGGCCGCGTTCTTCCATGTTTATGCTGTTTATGTAACTTCACTATTTCAGTAGATCCAGTCAACAACTATACTTCATCTTTCTATATATGTTCTCAGAAATAAGACTACATGTTGAGCTCTCAAATTTTGATTGCTTATCATTCTTTCTAATTTTCCTTTAATTTATATTTCTTGTTTCCCTTTATTAATTATATACTTTTAAAAGTCAACTTGAAATAGAACTTTATTTGAATTCACTGGCATTACTTTGACATATGTTCATTGTGATTGGATGATGTTGTTCTTTGTACATAGGTAAGTTTTTTTTTCTGTATGTGCTAAAAATACTTTTTCAAATTGTGGACAGAACTCTGTTTGAAGAACTTGAATGATTTATCATCTTTCAATTTGATCAAGATGGATAAAGAAAATAATTTCAAACCAACAGGTAACACTTTTCTAAAAAAAAAAAAAAAATTACATTTCAGAAGAGATGTTGAGAACTACAGAAGTTCACAGCTATTCCTGTGTACCTTTGATATGAGTACACAGATGTTTTAGAGGATAGAATCTGAAAGATTCTCTGCCTAGAATTGTGATTTGTTTTTCCAGCAAATCATGGAAGTTCATTCTCTTAATCCCTGAACACAACTTCTCTTTTAATGTCACTGAAAATATTGTTGCAGGCTAATGGGATATAACAAAATCCAATGAAGGAGAGGCTTTCTAAGTATCAGTTCTTCTCTACAATCCTCTTGTCAGAGTGGTTGGCTTCTCAGCAACTGCAGTTCACAGCCTGATATATTAGCGTGAATTAATCTTCACTGGAGAAAACTAAATGGTTTATCTTTTTCTGCCTCTGACGGGGTCAGTAATATCCATCAGGCAGCATATTGAGTCAGTGGCATTAAATATTATAGAGCTTTCTAGTAAGAAAATTAATTCATTTTTGTGACTTAAATGCATACACTGAAAAATATCTTGGCATTTAAATTTTTGAAGGTATGTTCTTCTTTTACAGAGACCGGAAGATTAATGGCATGGTATTATATTGCATTTGATACAGTAAAGCAGTTTTTCAGAATTAAGGGAACCGAAACTTTAAAGGAATTGGTAATTGAATGAAAATTTACAGATATTCAGTTGATTTTAAACAGAAACAAATGATAAAATGATGTGTAAAAATACTGTATTGTGTTATTTAGTTAGCTATATTTTACTGCAAATACTAGCTGCTTGAAGAGTTACTTTTATATTTAAAGAAATGGCATTGTCTAAGTCATTTTCAACTGTCAGTTAGCAAGTTATTATTGCAACAATTCTGTTACAAAAGACTTTTCCCAAACAGATTTTGTGGTAGAACAGATTGGCCATGAATAAATGGAATGTCTGTTCCCATACGGCTTTTTTTACTTTGAAGAAAGTAAAGTTTAATAAATATGAAAAATGAATAACCTTTATAGATGAAAGATAAGAAAATAGTTAAACTGTTTCAGGTTACAATGATCTCCAACTGCGCAGAATTTCTAGATGTCAAGTTGAGAACAAATGAGAAGAAAATACTGAATACTTTGAATAAAGACAAGGAAAAAATAACTATCAGGTATATAAATAAATATATATATGTATACATTGAAAAAGGGAAGTGTGGCTTTAGCAACAAAAGCTGTGAATAGTGAACAGTAAGTATATTTTCACATTTAGGTTTCCAATGGAGGGGAGGATTAAAACAAGAGAAATGAAAGTAAACTGGTAAGTGTTGCAATGTGGTTAAATTTTAATGAAAGTTTTCATTTTATCTGTTGAAATCCCTGCTACACTGTGTCATTTCATAATGGACCAGATCTTTTATTTTAAATTGCAGATTTTCTTGTGTTTTCCAGCAGAAATTTCTATGTTGTTGTATGTAGCTTAGAGTAGAGCCTATGCACCAAGACATAAATATTTCTTTTCCAGTCTGATTCAGGCTCACCTAGGATGCATTCCTGTTCAAGACTTTACTTTGACACAAGATACTGGCAAAATATTTAGAAATGGCATAAGAGTTACCAGATGTATGGTAAAATTTCATCCTTTTCTATAAATATAACAACTAAAAATACATATTGGTTGATTAATACAAGTAAATTTTATTTTTACAGGGTTATCTGACTTTCTGGCATCAAGTAAAGACAACTTTACTGCATTATTAAACTCTCTGATTTTAGCTAAGTGTTTCAGGTGCAAACTTTGGGAAAATTCCCTTCATGTGTCTAAACAATTGGAAAAAATTGGTATGTACCTGTCAGAAATGATGTAAGGTGGGGGGTGAAACAGACTTGAAACTCAATTTCTGTAGTGACTGTTTACGTAATTGTCTCCCAATTTTGTTCGCACTTGTAGAACCTGAAATCTGTACTAGAAAATGTATATAAAGTGTTGTTTACTCTTGAAGAAAGTGATCTAAGATGATTCTTATGCTTGAGAATTTATATAAAACTTGTCATTATAGTAATATTGAATGTCTTTCTATTTGCTTTCCCTGCATTTCTTTTTCCTTTACTAATGATAAGTGAAATTACTACTCTTTAGTTGGAAAAAAATTGTTTATTTGCTGGGCAAAAAGCTTTGAACAAGCATACTGTAAAATGATTTCTGCTTTGTTTTTACTTACTGTAATACGGCCAGAATAAACAGAGATTAGTAATTGTCATTTAACAACATAAAAGCTTAAAATTTTCACAGGTGTGTCATTGTCAAATGCTATGGTAAATGCTGGACTGACATCATTTAAAAAAATAGAAGACACAAACGCAAGGGAACTTGAATTGGTAATTCATTATTTTGTTTAATATGACTGACTCTGGATTTGGCTAGTTTTGTAAAGTGGCTGCTTAAATATGTAGAATTTCATTATTAACGTGATTTGAAACAAAAGGCAACATGCAATCCCCTTCTAATAATGTTTGTAAATATGTATCTCCTTCTGTTTTTATGTAATTCTTAATTTATGGTGATGATGAAAATCCTGAATTTCCATTCTTGATATTTTAATTAAAGGTAGTCATAGAATAAAATGCCACTTGAATCATCTATAAAACACTCCTAATTCAGGCAAGTTAGATTTTACACTAGAACAAGTTCTTATGGTCTTGACTTCTTTTGTGAGGAAACTGCTTTTCCTGTGTTCTGAAACAGATTTCTAAATGAAATTGATCTTATTCAGGTTTTTCTGTTCTGGCTTTAAGAATTTTTCTTTTCTGCCTTTTTAACAAGTTTTCCTTTCATTTCTGTTTTGTTATCACTAAAGGTAGGGTAGCATAGAAGCGTCAATACATAAAGCCTGCCTAGTTCTTCCAGGTTGTAGGCTAGTTCATTGGCTGATACTAAACAGAAGAGAGAGCACTGTGGAAAAAATGTTGGAATTTTCATTTCTTTTGGCTGTGCTACTATTCTGGATATCACTGACAGTAGCTAACTCGGAGTGATAAGGGCTTTTGTTTGTGGTGTAATTAGTCTGGTGACTTTGATCCTTTGAATTTACTTTTGGGCCAGCATCGCTGATCAGTTGAATTTATCAGAAATGAAACAAAATTTTTGCAGATTTTGAACAGACATCCTCCTTTTGGAAACCAGATAAAAGAATCTGTTTTATACCTCCCAAAATATGAGCTTAACATTGAACAGGTATGACTTTTCTATTTATTTTATTGTTTTTTACTGATATTATTAAATGAAATCACAAATATTGCTGTTAAGAAATTCCAACCCTCTCTGTTAGAACACTGTACAATACCATGACCTCCTTTCACCTTAGCAAGTGCAGTGAAAATCAAACTCTGAAGGATGGATTTTGAATGAATATTCCCTCTAGTACATTAACCTTGTTCCTACTCCCTTCCACTGTTAACAGCTTTTTGTATTAGAGTTGCAAACCAATATATTCTCATATTCCAGCTTTATATGTAAATATTTTAAATTAAATATAGTGCAAATATTTAAATGTTTTTTTTTCAAAACACCCCACCTGAGAGACAGGAAACCAACTGTATAATAAAATGTATTGAACAAGTGTTAACTAACGTTAATTTTCTGTCACATTTAGCAATATGTAGAAAGAGAATGTAATTATATTAACCTAGCTGGTACCATTTCAATAGGAAGGTGTAATCTGATGTTCTAATACTGTGTTCTCTGAGATTCTTGGGAGTGTCTAAGTGCAGTACATAGAAATTGCACTGCAAATTCCTCAAATTGAACTTTTGTGGTTGTATTAACATTAGCAATTTATGGAAGGATATATGTTTTACTTTGCATATTTTAGCAGTTATGCCATCTTCTATATCATCTTTTCCTAGCTTCCAAAATACAGTGATACAATGGCTGAAATTTTAGTAACCACCACATTAACAAACTTTGAGCAGCTACAGACGAAGAGAACAGCTTCAGACTTTCACTATGTTACACTGATTGTAGGAGATGCAGACAATCAAGTAATTTTTATTCAGAAAATAATGTATGTATAATCAGTTTTTTTCTTACATGTTCCAATTTTGTTGCCATTTAATCCTTTACTGTCTTACAGTTTTTGCAAACCTTTCTAATTATACCAAACATTACAAAATTAGTCTTTGTCCTGTAGTTACTCAGTCGTCTCCTAAAATGTTACATGGCTCAATACAAAGGAAAAAGATAGAAAAACGTGCTTGTGTGCATTTCACCACAGAGGGTATGTGTAAGTATCTGGACAATAGCAATGTCCTACTATATATATATTCACATACAATTATATATGTATATTCTCAACTTGGTACTTAGGAGTATTAGCAATCTTTCTTTAATAATATCATTGTCAGAACTGTTTTTATGTCAGAAATGAAATTCAATTCTCCAGTTTGATAAATTATGTTTCGAGCAAATGGAAAAAAGGAAAGGAGTCATTTCTAACTGCATGACCTACACAGGAGTACTGGCCAAGGTCTGACACTTCTAGCAGAATTGAAACTGATCTGCAGGATCCTGGGTTAAAAACACAGATGATGTTATTGGAAGCTTATTGTTAGGCCACTTAGCAAGCAAAGTTCAAGAACAGAGAAAGACTCCTTTACTTAATTACTGATACAGTCTTGCATGCAGTCTTGTTTTCATTGTCCATATCTCATAAAGATTTACTGATGCATTGCAGGGATTCTGTGCTGCTGAAAAGTGGAAATTGGATGAAGAAAATCGAAGTGAAAAGAGCTCTTAAATCAGATGACATTAGTATAAATTTAATTAGTTCTGATTATGGTGAGTTAATCAATATACTTGTAATATTAAACCAACTGCATAAGATTTAAAGTACGTTATTAAAACTCTTTACATCAGGCCAAAATATAATAAAATCAACTGGAGAACAAAGTATTCTTTTTATAGTGTTGAGTATTACCTATCTGCCCCAATTACAAATCTGTTTATTTAGTAGAATATTAATGTTCTCAAACAAAACTGTTCTTAAGAGAGAGAATTTTGCTCAGTTAATGCAAATTAAAGGTAATTTGAGAAAGAAAATTTTAAGTTGAATTAAGCTATCAGCTTTATAGGTTACTTGCACTGGGAAGAACCGTATTTGCAAATGGTGGGGATTTGCGTTCTTTGAATTTTGCATGTACGTGTATTAGATGCAGATCCATCTCTTCTTCGGTAGCATGAAACTTCTACAGTGAAAAATGTTGTTTCTTAATGCGTGAAGATTTCAACATTAGTTCCCTGAGTTTGAGTTTCCATGAAGCTGAAGCTACAGGATTAGATAAAGAAGAACAGTAATGACCATTCAAATGCATAATTTGAACTACATTAAAAATGAAGTGGCTGAAATAAATTCTTCATGCTGCTCCAGTAGTAACAAAAAAAAAAAAAAAGATTTTTCTGTGCCAGATTAACTGAAATATATTTGTTTCTTCCAGGAAGGTGTTAAATGTGAGGATGATTACAATAATTGAGCCTAGAATAATCTGTACTCCAGTGTTTAAACCTGTGGCTGGGGCAGGAAGGAACTTGGTTTTGTTAAAACTGAAAACAATTTGCATTTAAATCAAAAAGTACTGTTAACGTTTTCATTTTACTTCTTTGTCAGTACAAAGCTGCTGTCCTATAAATTGGACTATATACAGTTCTACAATGAAAATATATCAGCAGTGCAAAGTCAGAGATAAGCCTACTTCTACAGCAATACAGGAAAACATTTATTAATGGAAATAACGTACTCTGTGTAGTGTAGCTATATTACTCATATAATGGTGATGGCATTAATTTCTGAAAACGTGTGGGTTGTTTTGTTTTGTTTTTTGTTTTTTGTTTTTTGTTTTTTACATTAACTACAATAAATCCATTCATATAATAAGCTTGCTTTTATGTTCCATATTCCTAACAAATGTCCGTGGTCTTTGTTAAAGATTCATGTTTTCTTAAACTCTTCAGACAAGTGGAAATAATCAGTAGTTCAAGAAACAGTTCATAGCAATTTGAAATACTTTTTCTTTTTTTCAAAGTCGGCCTTGATATACAGCAAACATACACAGCCTTTTACTTAACACCAAGAACAGCGGGAAGTAAAGTAGTTAAAAATAAACTGAAAGCCGAGTCTTCTCTTGATACATCTTGTGGCACAGCACAAAGTCTGCCAGCAGCAAAAGTGGATTCAGGTAAACAGGGAGATCACAGTATCTGACTAATTCCAAAGTCAACAGAAAGCTGAATTTTCTGTTACATCTTTGTTTATGCATATTCTTTCTTTCTATACTATAGCAAATAGTATATTTGCTATCTCATGTTGCAGTTTGATTTTGGGAATAGTGGTAGAGCCTCTGTTTTTTCATAGTGTTTGTTAATTTACTTCCAGTTATAGTGTTAAAGCAGTTCAATGTTTTGTTGAAGGCAACAAAAGTCTAGTGACCCAGACTATTTTATCCCATCCTACTGCATGAGGAGCTCTCTCAACAATGCATACAGAATAATAAATGAGCACTTCTGTATTCTGTCCATCTAGGAAGCAGGTCTAGAGAAGAAAATACCTATAAGAAATACAGTAACAGAGAATGTAACCATCGCTGTAAAAATAAGGATGTGTGTGGACATGACTGCTGTGAGTTTCATTAAGTACTTTATTTCCGTTACTTTTAGATGAGTATAGTTTACTTTTTTTTGCTAAACAAACAAAAAAACCCACACATTTTGTTAGTATAACTTTTATAGAGATTACAATGGTTATTAATGTTTTTCAGATCATCTAGCATATGAATTAAGAGGAATGTCTAGCTTGACCTCTCATATAAATAGTAGTATGTTAAATCTTTAGTGTTTCTTAATAGATGATACCAAAATCAATAACTGTGATTTATCCCTTTTAAACTAATTGAAGGTTCTTTTAATACCCTTTCTCAGGTAAAACTGGAGTACTTCCAAAGTCTGAGATGAGTGGAGATTCAAAGTTTAGTTTGTACCTGGCTGATTTAAGGAGCAGGAACTCTACCTCGTCTGTACCCCCAGTAAAGCGGTTAAAGGTTTGTTTGAATACAGTCAATATTTGAATAGAATTTTTAAATCTGTTTTGTGTTTGTATGTATTTTCTTTCAAAAGTAAATACAAACTTGCAAGATTGTCTGTGTGTAATGCAAAAAGAAGTAGAAAGGTTCTAAACATCAAGGAATTTTTGACAGGTTCCACTGGTGTTTGGAATACTTCCTGTAATACAGTTCTCTATATGCACTCTGTTTTTATTTTAAAGGCATCTGATAGACTGTGGTGAGTGAAATACAGAGGCATTATTGGATTGTGTGCTGTAATTTAGTTTGGTGAAGTGTGATGTGAACAAAAGCAAATACTGGTATCTATCAAAGTAATGCTACTAGGAGATCTGCTGAGAATTTGCTCTGTTAGGTAATATTACTGTGTTCCTCGTATCTGTTCTAGTTTCTGTGGAAATAAATAGGAGGCTTTACTTTTGCCATGACCTACGTATCTTTGAACATGATGCCAAACTAATCTTTTGTGCCTTTGAGACACTGTAGTCTTAATTCTTCCTCACAGTTTTGTTTGCTTGTTTGTAAAAGAGAAGAATGATATGGCCTGCAGCTAATATAGACAGAGTTAGTGTCTGTTAGTTAATCTGACTTTGCCCAGCATTTTGGATAACTATAATAGAAGCATGTAATTCGAACTTTTTAAAGAAAAGCCAAGAGATAACTAAGTACCAGAAAGATATAATGTGGAATCTTTAAAAATATGCTGGCTTCATAGAATATTAATAGTATAATTCAGATTCTTAAAAAACATTTTTCAGTCTTTGTCTCATTGATTAAAATAACCTGCTTTCTTTAGATGCAGATGTTAAATCAGGCTCAAAGTGTGGATCTCAAACAATTTGTTTTTGCACCCAAATCTTCGATGCCAGCACCATCAAGGTACTAATGAATATAGATTAATGTCTTTAGGTAGTATGTTTAATTTTAACTAGTGCCTGTTTTCTGGGTACAGTTCTTCCTTGTTGCAGCTTTCTTCAACAGTTTCACTGATGTGTCAGTGTTGTTTTTTTAAATAGGTGGCAACAATCTGGCAACAAAGAGTCATTTTCATCATCTTCAGTGCACCAGGTAGATAGTTTCAATAACTTAGGGAGATCTCAGAAACAATTCCAGTCCTGGGACTATGGAAAGAGTGGTAAGTTGTGACTATTGTCTGAAATTATAACATTTGCTGTTTTGTGTTGAATAAACCTTGTGTGTAAACTGAAACTTGCTGAAATCACAACAGATGACCATACTCAGACATATAAGAAACACTGTTGAGATAAACTGATATACATGTTTTTTAGCTCATGCTAGTGTTGGCAACTGTACTATATCATTTCGTTTTTACTGAATATCTTCAGAGTGGAATATTTATTTAAATTAATACTTCAGATTTGCCTGTGTACTCATCCACCTGCTATAAATATATCTTTAACCTTAGTCTTAAGATGGAAGATGTGCTATATCATCTGTAGCTGTATGAGCCAGTTAGTGTGTGATATGACTGTGCTGTAAGAATAAATTCACAGAAAGACAGATGATATTCTGGTATTGCTATAGCTGTGTAATCTTGAGGCAAATAATACAGCATCCAGGGAAAATACTGCTGACTAACAACCACCTCCATTGAGTAGTACCAGAAAACATAATCTTAGCCTTATAAACTGGGCCAGCTATGCTTCAAGAAATGCACCAGAAATAGTTCTAATGAGATAAGGCACCAAATTATGTGATTGATGTAGGTTCAACTATGTCTCTAGTATGGTGTCGTCCATATAAATAAACACAGGAAATTGAGACTGTTAAATAGTAGTAACCTATAGTTAGGTTTTTTAAACTGTGTATGTGTCTGTAGTACTGCACCATGCTGACTTTGCATGCCCAAAATTACAGTAGAAGTGCCTTCCAGGTGCCTTCTACTGTCTCTTGAACAGTATTTTTTTATTTCAGCCTGTCCTGTTTCCCCTGCATTGAAAGGGATATCCAGGTCAGGCTTCTTTTACTACATTAGGACCATGGCAACAAAGCAAAGCACTTTCTGTGTGAGAAAGGCTGAGAGACAATGGCATAAAAAAAATCTTAAAGAATCTTCCATGCATTACTTGACTAATATAGGTAAAAGCTGATCTCTTTTTCAGATGCCTTGTGTGTGAATGCTGAGCTGAGAGATGACGTTTGGGATGATCTTGATGATGAAGTATTAGTAGATGCTAGCAATTTTTTCAGTAGAGAATTAGGTAAGATTATTTTGGCAAATTCTGTGTACAAATTATTGTACAGGTTTATGGTGATTAAACATATCCACCCTCTTCTACTTTTCCCCCCGAGTGGTGCAGGAGAATGGGAGCTGCAGTCAGTCCATAATGCTTCATCATCTCTGCTGCTCCACAGTAATCACTCTGTGCTTCTCCATGTGAGTCCCCTCCCATAGGATGCCTTCTTTCCCAAATCAATCTTCTGTTCACATACTTCAAGAAGCACAGAGCTCCAGTATGGGTCCCTATGAGTGGCAGCTCCCCCAGGTCTCCTGCTCCACCACAGGCTCTTCTGCAAAGGCCTGGGGACTATTCCCGCTGGGGCACATGGATATTTATTATTTATGTTACGTAAAACATTTGCAGTGTTTTTTGGTTGTTTGGGGGCTGGTTTAAATCTTTGATTCTTAAATGGAATGTGAAAATAAACTGCTTTCATGTTTCAGATGAGTGTGAAACCCTTCACAACTATTCAACAAGTGAAGCCACAAGTGACATTTCAGAAGAGTAAGCATTATATAATTTACTGCAATTTTACTCATTTTTAAATTATATATATTTTACATTATTTATGTTCACATTTCAATGTTCACATGCATAACTGCATATGTACAAGATTGTTTACAGAGCACACTGAGTGAAATTTTAGCTTTAAAAAGATAGGAATTGTTGACTAATTTGAAATGACTTTTTATTTAAGTGTGGAGGAAAAATCCTGAACTGAAAAGTAAATCATTTTGCACTTCTGTAAAAATAACTTAATTTTCTCAACTTGGCATTTTCAGTTCTTGCCTATTACAAGGCAGTGCCAGTATGCAGAACCCAGTTCTCTCTGTGTTTGATAGCTCATCAAAAGTGGAATTATCTGTACAGAGCGGACATACAAATACGGTGAGTAAAAATGTTTCTATAACAGGATTTCCTGTAATTAGTCTTTCATATGAAAATGTATTTATTGTACCTGACATGTGAATCAATTTGAACATACAGACTTTCTGAACCTATCTGTGTTGTCCAGACTCAGAACAGGCATGTATTCTGTGCCAAGCATGATGTCAATGTCACAAAAAGTTAGGGCTACAAGAACCCATCCTGCAGGGTTGTTTGTTTTTTTTAACATGTTAATGTTTGCCTTGCAGTTCACTTCTCAAGAAAGCAAGCATTCAAATCTTTCACAAGAGCTGGAAAAAGTACAACGTCCTTCAATTTCAAAAATAATCCCGGCCTCTTCTAAATTCACTGGGAAAGAGAATTTTTTTATTTTCATGAAGGAACAGGAAGAAGGAACAGAACCCAGGTAATAAGAAGTTGTACGCATTTCTCTGTTGTCTAAGTGTTAAGTGCTTATTTCTTCTTGGCAATTTGTTGATTTACTACAAAGGATGGATTTGCATGGTAGTACCACGGGTTTACTGTTCTCAGGAAGAAAATATTTTGAATAGTGTTTTTGAGTTCATAGGTTTTTATGTATTGTCCCTAATTTCATTTTACTTTGCTCAATATCCATTAGCTGTCTTCCTGATGATGAGACCAGTGATGTCACACCTTTACTCGGACTACTTGATGACATATTTTAAAACAGAATATATTGTAAGTGTTTAAAAAAAAAAAAATGTTGATGCTTATTTAATGGAATTTTGGGTACGTTCTCTTATTTTGAGAACTGCTTGCATTTCACTTGTTTTATATTTTTAAATTGAAAACATTCAAATAAAGGTAGCGCACAGTTACTGTAGTACTGTTATGTTTAGATCAGCAGTCCCAGTTAAGCAGATCCCAGTCACGTGTTATGACACATAAAAAGCAGTTTACCTCTGCCAAACTGTTTCTTATTTCCATAGCAGGAACTCTGGTGTTTCTCCACAAATGCTAGATATGAATTACTTGTGGACCAAGACCCTAGTCATGCCCCAAAAGATGTGCATAAACACAGGTAGTAAGAGCTCCCTAATTTTAGTCATTTAACTGGATAATCTAAAGGTCATAAACCTTGTTTACCTATGCGCCCCAGAAAGAGGCAGACAGTGTCAGAAGATGATTCAGGTTATAAGTGGGCTGAATTACTCTCCAGTGGAACTCATCAACTTATGTTATGATGAAAGTGACCACATACAGTTAGTGTGGAAAAGCTGCTGTGCTATAAATTCATAGTAAATTAAATATCGCTTTTCTTGCATAACTCAGGTGCTTAGGTTCTTTTACCCCCATTTTTCTATTTTGAGTAGTATTATTTCTGTACAGCAAAAGATGGCTGTGCTCCACTAATTTTGCTGCATGCAGCTTCCTTTCAGGTGCCTCGCTGATGATAAAATATACTAATTAAATTCAGTGTAAGAGTTTCATTCAACAGCTTCCACTGATTAAAATACTGACTTAAATAAATAAAAATATTGTTGAAGTACGAAGGGATGTTGTTGTTTTTTAATTTTACATAGTTGTAACATTAAATAACTTGAGTTTGAATCAGTTGAATTGTGTAAGTAGTTCTTTCAGAATGTCACTGGTTTTAGTCTGAGAATTATTCTATAAAATGTATATTATAAAAATACAGTTTCTCACAGTGGAGCCATGAAAGAAAATTCAATGTGACAAGACGTCAGATTTTACTGTCTTCCTTGTCTGATTCCCTGTAACAAAATACATGCTCATACCTGCTTTTAATTTAACTTCATCTTCCTTATATGTTTCCTTATCCTATCAAATGTATTGGTTTCAAAATATAAAGTAAGGTCAGCTGTGTCTGTGTCTTAAGAAAATGCAATATGCACTCAAAAGACACAATCAGAACTTACTAGCAGAATAGTATATATGGTGTTTAAACATGTTGCCAGACATGTTTCTGTATAAGTTAAGTTTATAGCATGTGGATTACTATAAATGTGCAATCAATTGTATGCACCTTGTCTCATGTTAATTTAAATTACATGGAATTCATTCATGTGTTTGAGCACTTCAGTGAGTTAAACTGTACAGTAATTGTTATAATGGAAGTTGTGGCAAGTAGGAATCTTACTATTTTGGACTGGTTTTTACTTAGATATCGCTTCACAGAATAGCTAAGTGAGATATAAAAGCTGGTGCTCTTAAAGGCAATTAACAATAATGAATTTGAACAGTAATCACCGAATTGAACCAATATGCATCTGAAAATAATTCAAGTCATTCATTTTGTAGGGCACAAATGATGCCCCTAAGACACCATCGTGCCAGAATCAGTGGTCTCTCATCTAAATGAAAGGGTGTCATGCTTTACCTCTTGGCCCATTCTGCTTTGTATGTAGAAGCAAAAGTAGTAGATCCATTATTGTACCGCTGCAGTCTTTAAAAGATATCCATGAAATGAGATTCACAGATGCCCTTTTTCCCCCCACTTTTCTGTTTAGCAAGAAATAGAGAAGGAAGTGTTACTCAGAGCAAAATTCACTTTCTGTAGAGCACTAAAATTTCATTGAAGGTTTATATAAGAATATACTGTTGCGCGTACTTTGTACTGTCAGTTTGCAGTGATGAAATTCAGCTTGGGCTGAAAGAGTCATTGGCTTTATTGGCTGCCACTGCACAGCTGAGAGTAAGGTCTTCTGTTTAGTCATGTTGCCATTATTTGTTCCTCAAACTTCTAGTGAGTTAAAATTGTATCCCTGTAAGCCCCCTCTTCTCTGCCAGTGACAATTCCTGGCCTCTGTGTGCTCTTGGCAGATTGTTTGAATGAAGTAGGCTTGGGCTGCACCTTGTGAGGAATAGGAGGAGGCAGGAACTATTTGTCTCCTCTGTTCTATGAGTTCTTTGGTCACTGTTCTGCTTTGCTGTGGTTGTGAAGTGGCTGGGAAAGCTGTGCTAGTATTAACCTGCAGTCCTGCACTTAATACAAAGTCCTCATACAGGTTGTTTATTATATCAGTTAGGGAGAGCTGCTTTCCAATTCACTCCAGTATGCTAACTGCTACAGTGAAAGCCACTGGAGCTAGTATGTAACGGTTACACAGTCTTTCCTTTTAGTTCATGCTACGTAGCAATTTTTATATTCTAGATAGCTGAGCATAGGGGAAAATGCAAAACATTTTGTTTTGGAGGCTGGTAGGGTATTTTGTTTGTATAAATGTAACAGTGTTTCTTTCATAACTGTGAAACTTCCCATTAAGGGATGCATATAACTTTCAAAATAAAAAGATGCTTGAAACTGTAAATGGCTCTGATACATTTGCTGCTCCCCCCCTCCATTTGGAGGCAAAACTTATTTATGTGGCTTTATTAAGTGCAAATAATTCCCATGGCTTCAGCAGAGAAGAAACAGCTGTAGAATATTGTCTGATTTGCATATAAATGACATGATTTCAGCTCAGAAAAGATATTGAAATATATATATTTCTACAGTGAAAACCTGGTAGTCACACATTAAGGTCAGCTTGTGTGACTTTTCTTAAGCTGCTGCTTGTTGCTATCTGATCACACTTCCAGCTAGATTTAGGCACCATCAATTGTATCCAAAATGAAACTGTGAATTTCTGCTTTAGAGCTAATTAACCAATCATTTTTAGAAATGGGTTCCAAAATATTTATCTTGGCTGCTTAAGCACTTATAAACGCTCAGAATATTTTATCAGTGCAAGTGGGTAACTTCAGTTTCTTCATTTTTTTTCTTCAGTACTGTGAATTTGTGATGCAAGGGATCTGGTATTGTTTAAATAGGACAGAAAGAGTCCTGCTAACTTGCCCAAATCATTTCTATAAATGCAATGGAATTTTCATGGAATGTTCATTTATTGACAGGCTCCTACTGTTTCTTAGATATATCTTAAAATGAAAGATCGATGTTGGGGAACCAGGAAATAAAGAGTTTGGAAGAGAAGGAAATGACTCCCAAAGGCTTCCAAACCTTGTTTTTCAAATTCTTACTTAGCAAAGGCCTCACTATGTTGAGTGCCATTGGCAGAAGCTGGAGGTTGTCTGCTCCAATGGATTGACTAGCCATAGTATATTGTCATTAGACTGAATACCTCTTGATGAACAGGTCTGATACCGTTCAGTAAAGAAGTGAAATTAGTGCTGTCTAGAAACTTGAATATTCAGATAACAACTTCCTTCTTAACAGTTTCCTTTACTTTATAAGCATTATCCGTTCATCTGAATGGAAGTGTGTCAGTAGAGTTTACTGCTAGGATTACCAAAGGTTTTTGGCTGGTTGTGATGAAGTATTTTAGCTTTCCTAGTCCAGACTTTTTAGGTTGCTGCGTGCAGAAACAAAATTATTTCATCCCATGGCACCATTCTCATGTCTTACAAGTTATGCCTGGAGGAGGTTTTTCTGCCCAGATGGAAATTTCTACTCCAATAGTCACTCAGCAGCTGGATCGTTTGTAACATTTTCAGTATCTCCGCCTCAATTAAAAAGGTTTTCGGCTCTGAGATCAGCTGGGTGGTTTCTAAACATTGTGCTGATGGGTGTAGAAGCAGCATTTGCCAAAACATCAACACATTATCAAAATAATTTGAATTCAAAGGGTGGCAGTAGAATTGATTAAGAAAGTGATTAATAGTAGTGGATGAGATCTGCTTGACTTGTGATACAGATGCATAGAGATGGATTTCAGAGACTGGAGATTTGCTTAAGTGAGGAAAATAACCTGTGATAGCAGGGAAAGAGGTACAAGTGTGTCTCTTTCCTCTTGGGTGTGACTGTTTTGGAGCCTAGATAAAGGCTTAGTTCTGGAACAGATTCACAGAAATGATAGTGCATACAGCAGGTGATGGCAATAAAACAGACAGTGTGTTTTGAAAGAAGGTAAAGTTGGTTGCTTGGAAGGATGGAAAATAGTTTCAGGTAAGTGTGTGATTCAATAGAAATTAGTCTCTGTCTGTAGAGTTTATAGCAGTCACTCAGAAATGCTCTTTTAGTTGAAGCAGTTAATAACATCTCTGCACTGTAGCTTAAGGGAAACAATTTTCAAAACTACTGTAGTGTGGGACCAATAAATTTCAGCACAAATAAGGCAGCATTGTATATAATTTATTTTAGATTCACATCTAGGGTATGTTCTGACACTCCACATGAAAGTCAAATTGTCCATGTAAAATGGTTTTCAGGTGATAAGTTGACCCCTGGGGTTTTACTAAAATAATAGATTCCGAATTCTGTCTGACTCTCCAGTCTATAAAAGCTATTTATCAGCTGTTTGAAGGATTTGATAAGAAGGAAACAGAAGAAAAATAAGCTTTTGTACGGTGATATTTTTCTCATTAATGGGGACAATGTTAGAATCACAAACTCCTTCTGGATTTGGTAGTAAATAGTCCACTGACATACATTTTGGGAGGCAGTTGTTGTGTGTGAGGAGTGTTGGTGTCTGACGCTCCCCAATCCGCATATTGAGCAAGGCATATTTCTAACGGATGCGTACATTTACTGTGCCACCATCTGGCCATCATTTTAGAACGCGTTCTATTATCACAGCCTCCCTCTGCGGAAGTTTTGCTGGAGAATGACCATCTTATGCTGCTCAGAGAAACACCAGAAGAACAACACAACCATTTTTTCCTGCTTGCGTTCTTCAGTGTTTAAGCATAGAGCAAAAAGGGGGAAAGAACGGTGAGCAAAAAGAAACAAGGCATTAAAGTCTATTCTCCACACTCCTATTGGACCTGCTGTAAACTTTATCATTACGGGATTTCATTTGAATTGAATTGTATTTTCTTGAGAATACTTGCAGGTTGTACCTCCAGCTTAAAAACAGCAAATTTACCCCATGGGAGGGGCCTGGTCAGGGACTGGAGTAACTCGTGCTCACTCAGGTGTGTATAAGCTCAAGAGGAGCGTACTCAAAAGCACAATGTCTGTCATCTTCTTAACGTGCTTTTCTGGAAGACCAAACCTGAGGATCAGAGGAGCTTATGAGCAACTCTGACTGCTGCTGTTGACTAAGATATATTATGTATTAATGCTTTTTAAAGTAGCTATATGTTCTTATTTGTCACTCTCAGGTTGATTTTTTTAAATGTATCCTCCACTTCCAAGGCTTCAGTTGTTAGCACTGAACTGTTTCACTGTGCATTGAGGTATTGTGGCCCCACCTTAATTGCAGGCCACACCTTTTGCTTGCTCCAAACCCTGTGAGAAACTCTTTCTTTCTCTGGGCTGGGATGATGCATAGGATCTGTATTGTTTCATATCCTTTGTGCCTTTTGTGAGTGCTACCCTGATACGGTGTCAGGTGCTGTTAGTGCATACGTCTTCACTGGAAAGCTTGTGTCTGCAGCCAGAGGTAAGGGCACCATCAGTCATGGAAGCATCCTGACGCAGGCCTGCAAGGAGAGTCCTGGGGCCCTGGATGAAGGCAAGCACACAGAGCAGCCTCCTGCAAGGTGTGAGCAGCCTCAGAGCAGCTTCAAGTGTGAAGAGGACACAGTCTGCTCCCCTGAAAGAGGCACACAAGGTAGGATGGACAGGGGAGATTCTCAGAGTGTTTTATGAGAAAAACAGGTGTCCTTCAGAGGCACAGCTTTAAGAACCACTTACTGCTTATGCGATGTACTGAGGCTTGTGGTGACATTTGCTTGGGGCATTCCTCAGTCCCACTATCAGCATTTTGCCTTTTATCTCCTATGCATGACTGCTGTGCGGGTGTGAGTCGGAAGGCAAAAGGAAGGCATGGTTTTTATTGCTAGACTTGGCTGTGCTGACCAGCCAGCTGTTCTGGAAGTCAGTATGACTGAAATGTGTTCATGGGGAAAGCGGAATGTGACCAGTACTGGAAGTACTCATGGAGGGTATAATTTCATGTTAAAGCTTGCTCTGTTGGTGCCCTGAGTCACACCAGCTGTCGTGACAATGCACTTCTGTGGGGTTGTCCTGTGAAAAGAATTAATGATGGTGAGCGAGTGTCCCCTGCTCCCTGGGAAGCACGTCTCCTACCTCTGAGCAGTGCTGTTATTACTGGGATAAATTGCAGGTGTGCAGAAAAACAAAGCTGACTGACAAATGATCTTCCAAGGTTATAATTCACCTATACTTAAATTGTAAAGTAAGTAGCCTTTGTTTCATGTATAGGATGTCAAGGACAGGTGAAATGCACTAAGAAAATAGAGATCCTACACCCTAAACGTAAATGGAGCTAACACCAGCAGTAGTAAGTGTCTTTTCCAGTGCATACTTTGGTTGTATCTTAGCAGTCCTGGTAGCCTCATGGAAGGCTGCAGGTAGGTGGGATTCACCATGCTTCCATCCCAGCTTTACACATGGCCTCGAGGCTGCGGGGCGTGTGTGTGCAGGAAAGGAGCTGAACAAAGAGTAGCGTTACATTTACATTTCCAGTGCAGTGCAGATGGAAATCATTTCGAGCACTGGCTGTCAGCAGCTGTGCCTGCCCTCAGCCTGCCACGGGACATTCAGGACATGCTTCTTTAAGATCATTGAGGAATACAAGCCCCAGGATGCACTGCACGCACTGCAGTGATTTCATACGGCTGGCACATAGGGCTCACACTGGACGTTTCCCTTTCCTGATTGCACTAACAGTCTCCGGGTTGAGGCGCACTGAGTACCGGCCTATCTCAGTTGGGAAAACTGAACGCAGAAAGCAGACAGCTTTGTTGTTTCTTTTAGTGTCTCTCCGCCCCCTCCCCGCATACAGGCGGTGCCGGGGCCCGCCACCCTCCTGCCGCCGTCACAGCTCCGGGCCCAGCCTGCAGGGCCCAGCCGCCATCTTCTTGCTGCCTTATGCAGTCCCTGCAGCAGCATTCGGCCCATGGCTGCCTGCCCCCTGCCAGCCCGGCATCCCTCGGTGCGTGCAAAGGCAGAGAAGGCCAAGTGCCTTGCATTTAATGCAGAAATAAGGGATTTGTAATTTGTTTTGTCTCTGGATTTATTGTGCCTTGACAAGGAGGCAGTGTGTCCAAAGCGGCTGTTGGGCTCTCCTCCCTTTCCTGCACTTGCAGGTTGCTGCTGGCAGCAGTGGAGCTGCAGGCCTTTGCTCTGGCCTTGCTGTGCCAGCCAGCAGGGCTGCAGGCACAGCACCCAGATCAGTACCAGCACATGGGCTGGGATCTGCCTTCACCTCCCCTCCAAGAGTTCATCAGGTGTTAGTTTCGAAAGGGAGGTTCCCCTCGTGTATTTGTGTCAGAGATTTGGGAGTTTTAAAGAATTCATGCATGAAAAATGACTGTAGGAACTGTATACTCCCATGTGTGAGTAACGACTACATGGGAACACAGATTACAGCAGTTTTGCACTGAGACTGCTGCCGTTTACATGCTCTCTTTGGGAACGTTATGAAACGTTTCTAAATACTGGTGCATGTTAATGCGTTGATTTCAGTCAGCCCTTTTTTGTCCCTCTTGAATTTGTTCAACCTAACAGCGAGCGCGTCTCGTGTTTGCTCTAAGATATGCCTGGCAAATTAGACAAATTAAGAAACGCGTGCAGAAATGCGCCCCTATGCACATGCATCGGGTTTGTTATTTATTAATGGGCTCCAATTTCCATACGATAGCCTACGTTATTTTTTTTTTTAACTTCGGCTCAATGGGTAGTTTATGCCAATTACATGTAGTTTAACAGCTTTGAAATCTGTTTTTGCTTTCCTTATGCATAAAGACATGGGTTCTCATTCAGGTTTTAATTAAACTCTACGCTGACTTTGAAGATTCTATTGTCCTTTCATTTAAATGGGATTTTTGTTAGATCTTTAACAAGGCCTCTGTGGGGTAATAAATCTGAGCAATTGTCCTTATTAGGAGTAGATTATCCTCAAGAGACGGAAAGTAACAGAAGTAAGTAAAACCATTTGTAGAGACTGAACTAAGGCTTTTTCTTCCTCAACATTAAACAGACTTGCAAATGACTTGCTTGGGTGCTCAAATTAAATTAAATTATATTTTGTTTATTTTTCACATTTCTAGTGGAGGCTATTTGCGTTTACTTAAAGTTGGAGTTTGGTTGAGCAGAATTCACTCCGGGGTATGGATCCTTACTTTCAGTAAACAAGCTGTGCGTGAAATTCAGTCCATCCTGCAGTTTCTTTTGTTAGTAATTGTGGCCACGCTTTTATATGATGGGACGTGCTGACCTAGTGAGTAGATTCTTGCTTCCTCGTGTGTCCTGCAGTAGGTGAGTCTCGGCTGGAGAATCTGCCTGATGTTTGTCACATACCCCAGCCAAGAAGGATTGCAGAGCACACGGCAGCATGCAGTTTGATCAAGGGCCTCAGTTGGGCTTCAGTTTACCTGCTGTCAGAAGGTGAAAGTGCATTTCACTCTAGCAGTTCTTTTGGTTTGAGGTGTTTGCTTCGTTTGGGGATATTCTCCACTCTGTAGGTGTCCAGGCCTTGTTTTATTCCCATCTTTAATCGTAGGTTGGCTCCTGCTGTGGCCTGGCCTCCTTCACACACAAACCATATCCTGAATTTTAACCATATATTTAATTCCCAGCTTTGCTAAGCACATCATAGTCCAAATCTTTCAAAGCGTCTACTTGTTTGAAAGATCCATTTTGCGGTGCTAGGCTGGGGATGCTCATTTGCAGGACGTTAATTTACCCCAAATCAACTGGTGAAGGCAGAGATGTTGTGCAGGGGCATGCAGTGAGACATGTGACATGGGAGGCTGAGTTGTTTTTGCTGGCTTCAGTTCCCGAGCTGCTTGAGCTGCTGCCCTCTGCAGAGCATGCTGCAGGAAGCCGGACTCCAGGGACACGGCTGCACGTGACGCGACCCACGTCCGCCTGCACCGGGAAGGAGCCCACAGCCTGCGCAGGAGCAGATGAAGGCAAACCTGTCTTGGTTGCTGCAGCTGCACCAGGTATTTTATGTCCTGAAGCTCTCCTGTCTGTGGGCTGTTCTGTCCCTATCCTGCACGCCAGAGCCTGGTAGAACCAAGTGCTGTGAGGCTCTGATCTGCTTCTGTTCCCTACCTGGTACTTGGCCATGTTTCTCCATTCAGACTTCTCCTCAACCCTTCTTGTCTCCTGCGTGACACTGTAGTGATACACTGGGGCAAGAACACAGTCTGTATATACATATAATTTCTAATTAGGTGTCATTATGTTTTGTTTTCATATCCTGGACAAAACAGCAAGTTTTGTTCAGCCTTCATCTCTTCTTTTTCGTGTAACTCAAGTGGCAAAGAGTCTGGAATGGTAAATCATGAGGGAGGTGGGAAATGTGGTGTGAGTGAAATCTGTGGCTCTCAAGCATCGTGGCTTCTCTGTGCTCTGATAGCAATTAGAGAAAAACAGAAGGTACTGACAGCAAAATGTCACCTGGTTGCTGTTCTGCTTTTGGCATAGGACTGGAGAAAGAAAGGGGGCAAAGAGGAAATTCATACCCAAGCGTATGGGCTTGGATTGTCTGTCTGCCTTCCTCCCAGTGCAGCACGGTCAGAGAGTAAGTGGCAGAGAGTCAGAGGCTGAGTCCTGATGCTGATTTAACTTTTAATGTGACACAGTGAAGTAGCTGTGAGTGCTCGGCTTAGGGGCAGGTTCTGGGGGAAATTAAGAGTCTCCATCTTGCATTGTGTGGCATTAGATCTCCTGTTTTAGCCAAGGCATCTTTGAGATAAAGTAACGCTGTATCTCAGCCAAAATCTATGAGGTGTAGTTTTGCTCTGACTTCTCACCAGTATGTGGGATTTTCTCTATCTTTCCTTCAGCAGCAGCAGGGCCAGGAGCTACCCCAGATCTGGAGGGTGAGGGTGAGGCTGAGAGGGCTCAGCTCTGCACCTGAACAAGAAGTTTATTGCTTCTGTTCCTTGTCCCCCAGCCCAGCCTGTTTCTGGGGGTGTATGCTGTAGGCAGGAGCTGGGACTCTGTACCCGCAATGTGAAGGCAATGACTGCTTGCTGATGTGCACTGTCTGACAATTGAAAGGACCTCTGCTTTCTATGCTGAAGTGTGTTGCTTTTCAGTGCTGGCTGTAAATTGCAGCATCAAATGTTTGCTCCTAGATGCAGCCACATTCATCCCTGTTTGCAGCCACCTCCCCTGAGGGCAGCAGGCTGTGTGGGTATGGGGCACCTGTGCAGCACAGGCGTGAAAAGCTGCCCTGCTCCTGCCCTGAGGCACAAAGCTGCCTTCATTCTGCCAGGCAGAGCAGAAAAGCTGGGGTCCGGTGGCGGGACACATCCCTGAGCATCTGTGTGATGCAGGTGACATGTATTAAGAATGCCAGTTTGCATCTCAACGTGAGCAGATTGAGACTTAGGTGGCAAAGTAATGGGAATGCTAAATGATTACTGCTAACCCTTACTAAGATGATGGCAAATCTCCTCTATATTAATGTTCAGCTTTCGAGATGAAGTTGAATCTTTCTTTATTAAAGAAGGTGGGAAGCCTAGAAGTAGCTCTTTAATCCTCAACTGGAAAATACAATTCTGAAATCTATTATCTTAGGAATGCAATAATCAGAGTAATAACTGATATTAAATCTACTGTGAATATTATTTAAAGTACTTCCCAAATGGAAACAGAAGTTGAGAGGATGGCATCACATTCACTTAAACCCCTGTTTTCTCTGTGCAGTGGCACACACTAGGAACAGAGGTTGACTGATGCCTATTTTCTGCCTATATGATTGTTTCAGGATCTACCAAAGGCTGAAAGTCATTGAGTGATTCATAAACGCATCCATTTGCTCTTCATTCTTAGAAAAGACCATTGGAATTGTACTCTACAAACACAGCTGTGAGCGTGAGGACCTTTAGTAGGTACCCATGTGGAGTGTCCCACATCTCTGGGTATCTTTGGAATTAAAGAGATCCTACTCAGCCCCTTCCCTTGGCCCACCAGCACCTGACATCATGTACATGTTGTTTCTCACAGCTTAACGGGCTCCTGATTTTCCCGGATGATGTCCTTTCTCCTCCCCATGTTTTTCATCTCTCTGTGCCCATTTGTACAATGCATCTGCACGCTCTGTTGTTTTCATCTTCTCCTAATTTAGTACCCTGGTGAATTTCTCACTCTCTGCAAACTGTTAATAAGAGGCTCCGTGGCTCTGCTTGCGAAGGAAAATGCTGTGCTCCCAAGATAGCTTACAGGCTGGTGTTTATCTGTGCACAATGTTTAGGAACGTTGGCTTTGTTTAGGTAGTAAATGGAAGGAAAATGATTGTAACCTGTTTGCCTCCCCAGTTTGAGAATACAAGGAACACAGAAATTCAGAAGTTGCAGGATGAGAGAGGGCCTGTACAGCATGAAGGAAGGGGCAGTTTGCCATTTAAGCTGGGTGAAAAAAAATAGATGAATGAAATGCCCTGCCAGATCCCAGCCTGTGGGCCCATGAGGGCAGCCCTCTTCTTACCTCTCTTAGCATAGACATCTTGTGCCCTTGAGCCTTCTTGCAACAGTGCAGGAGGGAGCCTGGTGCTGCCAGGACGGTGGATTTAACTCTTCGCTTTCTAAATTCAGCATCCATGAGACACAGAGGGAAATAAACCCCAGGCCCCTCTGTACAGCCGCATATGCCTCCTGCTGCTGCTGTTAGTAATGCTGTGTGCAGTCCCTCAGTGCAGGCTGGGAATCAGGGGGCTGGTGGCAGCCAGCAGTGTTTGAGTCTGACAGCATTGCCTGAACTCACTGTCAGGTAACTCATAGATAACAGCCTCAGTCAGCAGCAGTGCTGTAAACTGAAACGGACAGTGTAGCCCTTGCTTCTTCTAGCAGGGGTGGTGCAAAAGGAAACTGAAGTAAAAAATAACTTTGAAATGAGCTCAAGGCTTTTTGCAAGCCACTTAGAACTTCCAATCTCTGATATTAACAAGGGAACCTATTTAAAATAATGGAAAGCTGCCATCTGCTGGTATAAAGGGAGTAATGCACATAATGAAGAAGCAGGCCTCGGAAATGATAAACAATTCTTTTGCATTTGACATGCCACAGTAAATATATATGTGATGTGGGAGCTGCATGTATTTATTCTACTGTTTTTCATCTCCATTTGCATTTTCATATAGAATATGCTAAACAGATGCGTGTAACATAACTAACTTTAACGACAAGAGCAGAAAACCAAAGACAATAAGAATAAAGAATGAGGACTAATAAAAGCAGATGAGCGATCGGAGTGGTGACAGCCTCCAAATGTGTCCTATTTACATTGCTAATAAAGAATCGCATGCACTTCCTTCTTTGATCCCCCAACAGACCCTCCTGTATGACCAGAATTATAGCACTGGGAAATATTTCCCAGCCTTTTCAGTGTGATCTTTTTGCGTGTGGTTTCTTAGTTAAGCTTGTAAATAGGAAGCAGGGTAGCGGGTCTTTAATTGTTTCTGATTTAAGTAGGTCACCTTCGCCAATACCCAAATCTCCCATGTTATAAGCAGGTTGGCTCTTGAGTGAATGCAGGAAAAAATACTTATTACACAAATATGAGCAGAGAAAAGCATTCAGCAGAGGACCACTCCCATGTTATATGGCCACTTACACAACCAGACTCCATAAATCCCAGGTACGAGTGCACTGCAGGGGAGAGCCCATCAGATTTCATGTTTGTGTAGTGCCTACCAGGTAGCTGTGCTGAGCGTGACTGGTCCCTGAGGTGCTGCTGCACTATAAATAGCAGTATTAGCGTGAATTACCTCCTGTGCAAACACCGGCCCACTTGGCTTTGTCACACACACACAGTTTTCTTTTATGGTTTTGGTTACTCCAAACATAACCCGTTGTTTCAGCAAACCGATTTTGTCACAGGAAATGTTGAGAATGGGCAAACTAAAAAATAGGTCAGCTCTTCCTTTGAAATCTGAGAGCAGTGTGCATTTATAACGTCTCCCAGGTTTATTTCCTTGGAGCAGGTTTGGCAGGAATGAGAGGAAGTTAGAGATTTATTTTTGGTGCTATGTACCAGATGTCATACCTGCTTTTCTGAGACAGCGGCTTTTATCTCCGGCAGTACCTGCTTTAGTAGTGATGAAAGAAGTGACTCAAATCCCATTTAAAGCATGTAGTGTGCGCTGTTTGTGTGCTGCTGAAGGAAAGGAAAGGCTTCTTTGGGAGGCTCCAGGCAGAGTCTGTGCATCATCATAAAGTGAACATGTTTGCATCCCTCTTGGCAGCGTTTTTGCCTCTGTGAAATGAGGAATTAATGCGCACAGATCCAGGGCTTGCAACCCCAGCACCGGCTGAAGGTCTACAAGGAAGCCTGGTTTGAAGTGCTGCTGTGTTTATGGGGATTCCGCTCATGGATTGTTTTGTAACACCCAGATTGTTCTTTGAAAAGGGCTGCTTTTAGGGAATCTGTGGTGCTGAGCGTACTCCATTCACACTGGTCTTCATTAACTCCAGTGCTGCTCAGCATCGTGCCTGATGGGGCCCTGCTTGGTCATAGAGGGACATTTAGAATATAGGGTCAAACCCTCAGCTCAGGAAAAGCACCGTTCAGTCTGTGGAGGATCTCACCTGTGGTACGTGATCACAGGGGCCCTGTTTACTGAAACGCTCCAATAGAAACACAGCATGATCAAAGAGGAAACAGAGCCAGGGGAGCAGCAGTGCCCATGGATACCTGTTAGCAGGCGGGAGCTGAAGCACGCAGCTGCCATCAAAGACCCTGCTGTCCTCTGCTCTTCTGTGCTTCCATCTCCCTGCTGATGGGATGCTGCCTTCCAGCTGAAGCATGGCTGACAGCTGAAATAACAGTCCCAGTTTGTTCCAGGTATGTCACTGACCTGCATGACCTGTGGGAAAGATAAGGTAAAGGCAATCAAAGCATCACACTCCCATAGCCTCTAAGGACTGTAAAAATGGAAACCTGGGATGCAAGCTAGTTAGGTATGTGAAGGAGAGAAATGAGGATGGAAGTTCACCCTTCCCTGCTATTATGCTAAATCGGGAGCTCAGTGAGACTGGGATTTGACCCAGCAATAGATAGAAGATGAATAAGAAATGACCAAGAGATAGGGCTGATATTTACTTTGTTTGATGCTAGAATCACGTTCAAAAAGTCCCCCAAACCATAGAAGGCCGTGGCTGGCAGGGCTGAAGAGGTGGGTTATAGCAAGGGGGAGTTATTGTCATTACACAAATTGGAGCAGTTTAGGTCTGCTGAACCGTTTAATGCCGTATCCCATTTGTCTTTGATGAGCTGGCTTTGCCATGAGATGCGAGACATTGTGCTGACAACACAATTGGCTGTTTTCGTTCTGTGTTTCCAGAGGTTTAAGCTGTGTCGTGCCTATGCCATGTTTGAAGTTTGGCAAAGGGTTTACCATTCTTTCAGCCATCATTTAATCCTACTTCCTTATCATACTACCCCTCATGTACCTCCTCTTGAGACAGAGTGGATGGGCAAAGTAACAGCAAAGCTAGCAGTTGTTTGACTAGAAGCAGGGATGCCGTTAGTAGTTGGGTCCTAGCAAAGTGTAGCTCTCAAGATGAAACAAGATCCTGATATTTGCGAGGATTATTATGCGGTGGACTCAGAAGGGATGCGGAGCTGTTTACTGCTGTTCAGGAAGAAAGAAGACGTTCACTTTAGAAGTAAGAAGTACAAAACAGACATTATTTCACTGGCACAGAGGAAGAGGAATGCAAAGAGCGACGCGCAATGGCTACACAGTTGTCAGTTGTTGTGAATGTAGTGACATTTGGAGACCTCTGTTATTCATTTGAAATAAACAATGGAATAGGACCCATATGCTGCATGCTTGTCAAAGCCAGGCGCAGTGATCAGCTAACGTGCTTATCGGGCAGGCAGTGTACATGGCAATATTCTCTTTTCACACTGTCTGCTGACTGGAATTGGGCCCACGAGGAAGCCAGGTGATTAATCTGCAGGGGTTTATTTTCTCTGAACTGTTAATGTCCTCTGTTTTAGAGCAACAGCCCAAGGCTCATTAAGCAGGGAAGACTTGAATGCAAGTGTGAAAGGCAGCTCAGAAAGATTCTCCACGCATCTCATTTGAGCTGGGAGGTTAGAAAGATTGTGCTGGAAAAAAGTTTGTCCTGTGCTGGGGTTGAATTAGTGCATCTGAGAAGCAGCAGCTCCATTAGAAACAGTTACATATTGCAATCAATAGGGATAAAATCTAAAGCCACAAGGCTCTTGCAGGGTGGTGGCAGACACTTGGTACCGGCCCAGAAGCACACAGCTGCCATGTAGCTGACCTGCTGGGAGGAGCACGCTCCTTTTAAGTCTGTTGCTCCATTTCTTTGGTGATTACATCTCTCTCTCACTGTGTTCTGTCTGCCTGCACTGTTTGTGTGCTCTGCTGTCAGGATGCTGAGAAAGCAAATGGGGTTGTTGTGCCTAACTGCCTCAACAGAAATGCAACAGAGGAAGTGAACGCTTATTCTGAAAGACATTGCATAGTAGATTAATCTTGAGATCTTCTGGATGTTATTAGGCCTCATTTATAGTCTGTTGTACCTGTGTTGAAGATTAATTTGTCTGCAACTGAAATATTTGAAAACATGTTGATTTAGGAAAAATATTCTTCAGACAATATGATGTTATATAAGCATGATTTAACAGGGAAGCATTTCAAGGCAGTTTTTGCAGATGGGGAGAATTAAGGCTTTGATGTAGAGATTCAGGCCTGTATAGCCTCATGTCTGCTGGTGGTGTGCTTGGCCCTGCTTGCTTTCATGTGAGTCTCTTCCCCCCATCAATTCCTGGTCACCGAGTAGCCGTGTCCCACACAGCTCTTGGCAGTGCTGATTTCATTCTGTGAGGGAGACTGTCAAGAGGGCAGCCATGAAGGCAGGCTGTTGTAGGAGGGGGGTGAGGACGATGAACGAAGGGCTGTCTTGCATCAGGCCGAGAGATTTTCTTAAGTGTAACTGTAGTGTTAATTCTCCCATGATCTGGACTCCTGCTGGGCAGCACAGGGACAGTGGTAGTGGCCAGGCTTTCTGGGCTTTGCTCTCTGCTGAACCTCTTCTGACTTCTTTATTTTTCTCTCCTGTTATTCTTTAAAGTTCTACAAACAATTAAAGGAAATTTAGCAGTAAGGCTGCCTGTGGAGACTAGGAAAGTGAGAATACATTCTACATCACCACTTCCCTTTGTTTGTCTGTTTTATCTTTTTATCTTTGATCAGCTGCAGATGAAATACCCAGCTAACTGCTCACACACCCAGGGCTGCCACTCACGCTGATGGAACTCCCTGACACAGGACTGTGCTGTGCAGCAGTCTGGCAGTATCCATTTCTTATTCCGGTGCACTGACAGGTTACTCAGGGAGACTAAGAACCTCTATTCTGGAGTGGAAAAAAAAGTGCAATTTCAATTTTGTTTTGATTTGAAATTTTCCATCTACCTATCAAGACCAAATCCTTGAACTATTTACTTAGAATAACTGAAATACCCCTATCTGAAATAGTGGATATGCAAGATTTAGCCATTAAAGAGTTGGGGTAAAATTAAAATCCCTTTCAATAATAACTAAAGTCAGAGAAAATCTTTCAAGAAAATTAAACACTTGATCAAAAAGAGAGAGGGGTTATTGTTGAGAGCATAAAGATTAAACAGGAGGGTTGTCTCAGAGAATAACCATCAGTGATAAGTAGCAGGCAGTTAATAATATCCCCTCAGGGATCTTCTTTTACTCATGTAGGTTTTTGGACAAATACAATATTACATTTCTTATAGCTAAAGCACAAGAGAGCTTTGTGCCATTCCAGGGTAGCAATAAAACTTCAGTGGAATAAGGACAACTGGAGGGGTGGGGAAGGGGGGTAACCCAGGAGCTGAAGTGGGGAAGCAGTGATCTGCCTTTCAACCCCCCAGGCTCTGAGACCCATTCTCAGTCCTCCCTTCCATGCCCCTTCTTCATGTGGGCAGTGCTGTGTCAATGCTCAAATGTCACTTGGCATCACCCCTTGTTAGACACAGCAGCTGAAAATGGATGGGAGAACAAGTAGACTAAGGGTGTGATTCCATGCTGTTGTTAAGAGCTTGTTTAGAGTTTGAACATGCAAATGGTTGAAGTGGCAGAATTAAAGGGATGGTAATCTGCAACCAGGGGAAGGCATGTAGTGTAGAGGGGCTGGGGGCAGGAAGATTTGGAGGACTACTCAAGCCAGCTCTACAGCTGGAGAAACTGTAACATGAAATGGCTCCCTTGATCTCTCATTTTTCTTCTCTTGCTCTCTCCTCCTATGTAATTACAATAATAAATCTTGTTGTTCCTTAACCATCTTGTGGCCATTGCAAACACTTAAGAATTAATGCAGTTTTCACATGTGATGCACATGTTCTGCACGTCCCCTTGTGTCCCTTCACTTATTCATTTGTCGTGTACACACAAAATTCCCATAAAATATTAATCTGAAATACAAATCTCTCTTTGCACCCTGGGAGCATTTGCATATAGCAATGTTAACGAGATTATTAATTCTGCATGCACAGTCTGTGGGCTGCACACAGGGCCAAATTTCTCTCAGTGTCTCTACTGAAATCAGTGTCAATTTCAGAAATAGTACCTTAATATGAAGAAGTTAGTGGGAAAGGAGCTTCCTGGAATTGGGGCATTTCCTTCAGACTCGAGAGAATTTGAATCTTGGCTTCGTTTTTTCCTTCTCAGTATTTCTTTGTGGAAGGAATTGTGTACTGCTTGTGTTTCTGTCTGATGACTCCTTATAGATTAGTACAGTCTGGAGACAAAGAGAGATGTTTTTTTTAACAGCGCTGTAATCCATGAGGAATCTGAGCATTTCTATTGCTGTTCCTCCTTTGGGACTGTCAGGTGTAGGTTGCCCTTCTGCAAGGCTGCCTAGGGGCTGGGCTGCCTCTGCATCTCTCCTGCTCATCCCTGCCTCCTGCCAGGTGAGCCCTGGGGGCCTGTGGAGCAGGGATGTGGCGCTTTAGGATGACAGGCCATACCAATAATGAAAGGTTTGTTCTGTGGGCTGCACCCAGATCCCACCGTTCAGAGCTATCAGGGCATGTGTCAACCCTTCCCCAGCTTGGCTTCTGCAAGATATAGCCAGTTCTCCTCTGTGGTGGGCTGGGAATGGCCATGTTTCCCTGCAATGAAACCTGAGTTACTGCAGTTACTGCAGCTTCTCTAAAGGCTTCTACTGGGAAAGTCCCAGAGTGGGAGCTCCCTGCTGCAGGGGACAGGGGGGTGAGGCCTGTGCCTGCACAGCTGGGGCCCTGCAGCCGGGTACCACAGGGTACTTGGGCACTGCAGCCCGGGAGCTGGGCTGCCTGGCAGGGAGCACAGAGGGGCCCAACCCGCTGCTTTGGGGTGACACGACTTGCTGCATGTGCTGTAAAATCAGAGTCCTTCTGGTTTCAGGAAACAATGTATTTTCATTTTGGTTCAATTTCTCTGATGGAATTCAAATGTAGATGTCTGCAGTATGAGAAGTCAGGGCTTTAATATCCACAGGAACAATACCTCCGCCCTCAACAATGAGTGCTAACGATGAAGCACTCATTCGGCTCTATAGTTTTTTGAAGTATTATCAGTGAAGCATGTAAGGACACTCCCACAGCTGGAGCTGAGCACTTCCACGTGCTGCTGAACTGGGGACAGTGTCATTAATGTGATGCTTAAGGACTGACTGGAGATCCAGAAGAAACGATCCTTACTTAAGCAAGCCATCACATTTCTCTTAATCATTCCTACTTCATCATCTTTTTTTTTTCTTTCGCTTCCTTCTTATTCATGCTTAAATGAGAAACATCTGTTTCCATTTTTCACATTGTTCTGTTATGTGAGTAACAATATTAAACATGGTTTTTTCCTGCACTGTGAAAGAATAAATTAACGCTAAGTTTTGTGAAGTGCTTTTAAAGCACTAAAGCGAAACATCTGTTTCAGCTGCAGGTCATTACAGTGAAAAATCTTACTCTGCTTGTAGTGCAAAACTGCCAAAAAAAAAGGTATCAACCTAAGCACGTTTCCTCACCTGTCCTTTACTATGGCAATTGAAGGTGGACAGAGGACTGTAAAACTTGTCTTTGGGGATGGAGCAGTTGCATGTGCCCACTGCTGTGACCTGCATCAATCCTTGTGATGACGGATCCCACTCTGATGTGGTGGTGCCCAGAGGTTACCCCACAGCGTCAGGCTGTGTGTCCCCATGAGTGTTTCAGCCAGGCTGGTGCTGTGCAGGGCTGCCTGATACCCTGTGAGCAATACCCGTCAGCTGAAAACAGCCCCCTCAAGTTTAAGGTTCGAAGGTTGTTTGTAGGGCATGTGGCTGGAGGCAAGCTCAGTTGGAAAATCCACTGCCTTGGTAAGCTGAGATGCTCTTGTTGTGGCAAAGCCCAAAAGTAGATGTCTGTGTTCCTTTGTTGATAATGATCTCCTTTGTAAAGCACTTTGAGGTCTACAGATGAAAAGGCAACAAGTACCTCAGAGCTTGGCTATTAATAAATAAAACCATGACTATTAGAAAAAAACAAGTGCAGTCACTGAATTATGTAGGAGGAGTCTGGCCTTTTGGGCAGGTCCTGGCAGGTAGGTAATCGCTTACTCCTCCGGGAGACCGGGTCCACCCTCGTTTCCCTCTGTCTTTAATTACAAGGTCCAGATCCTTCCTAAGTATACAGGAGGAGTTCAGCATCTGGCAGGAATGGCCTTCAAAGCTGCACAGGGATTTCCCAGCATTTTAAAAGGAAATATTTTTTTGTTCTTGCAATCTCCTGAAGCAGCGCTGTGCTCACACCTCCCTGCTGCAAACAGAGGTGATGGTTTGGGGTCTCCAGCAGCCCTGGGTGCTCCCTGTAAAGCGTTCTGGCTCCTGTTTCATTTAAACATGGAGCCTTTGTGCACTGTGCTGCATTGGGGCTGTTCACCTGCAGCCTTCCCCACCCCCAGCATACGAGCATGATTTCCTTTCTGCACTGCTCTGTCACAGCTTGGCAACTTTCCCAAGACAATCCACACCAGGAAGGAGAACATGGCTGCAGAGCGGCACAGACGGGAGCAACGCTGATGGAACAGCTTCATTTAAAAGCCATGAAATGTAGAGATGCGAGACGTAACTGAAAGCAAATCGCAGCCCCTAATCTCTACCATCAGTTCTTGTGTTTGCCTTCACTACCAGCAGCACCTAATAGCCCCCGACTGTCTCCACTCATGTCTCCATCTTGTTCAAGGAGCTGCCTGCGGCAGAACTCACAAGCAGCTTGGAAAGCAGTTCGAGGGGCAGCCATGCTATTTATTTATTTATTTTCTCCTAATTCCTTGTGATCCTCATGAGCATTTCCCCACCGATGTGCCTGTGGCATCATTAGGTGTTTAATGAGAGTGACGCCTGAATGTTATTGTTTTTATAGCTCATTTTGTTTTGACAGCTCTTTGGTTTTGCAGCAGTTTATGGCGGCTGTGCAGACTTCTTCCTGCACCCAGCTTTAGGATTTGTAGAAATATTTATCGCTGAGGAATTGCCATAAAATCTGTCGTAACGGATTGTCAACGTCTTATTATTAAGTGCTATGTGTGCTTCACAGCACAGAAGTTTAATAACCAATTAATGATTTGAGCGTGTTTATTTCTCATTTAGCTCTGAGACCAGTGTGCACTCCATGGGTTGTGGGTTGCTGTCTTGTTTCTCTTCTCATCCAGAATCTTGATCATTTTGTTGTGCTCAGAGAGAAAATGCCGGCATTGTATCCGTGGGACACAAGGCTGCTGCAATCGTAAGCCTCGGATAGATACATGCAATGTCATTTTACCGCCTGAGTTTAGCCTGCATGATGGCTGTGCTTCATTCCTTTCTTTACTGATTAAATTAAATGGATGTAATGTTTGTGTACAGCCAATAGCGTAATTCATGGGAATGCACTGCCTTCATCTATTGCATCCTGTGGTAGATCAGCACTGAGCAGTGCCTTTATTTAACAGCTGTCTATACAAGGAAAGCACCAATATTTTTTACAGAGTAACTAATTTTATTAAGCTGTCACTTTTATATTATCTTCCAAGTGATTTTATCTGGGTTAGGATGCCAGTGCATGTTGTCTTACTGCCACAGCAGCAGAATAGATTGAATCCATTCTTCTCTGGCTGTGAACCTTGAAACAAGCTGGCTGCCCTCATGAATTCAGCTTGTTCACTTTGAGATCAGGAGAGTCACTGGGGTGAAGGACAGTGCAGGCCGGCTTGCTGCTTCCCTGCAAAGCGTACACCCTGTGTGATGCTGAAGGGGAATAAGCAGCACCTCGCTGCAGCCCCACGCTTCCTGCTGACCCACAGCAGTGCAGCCCATCCTGAGGCTGCCCGCAGTGCAGGCCTGCAGCTCTGCACCTCTGCTCCCAGCGCTGCGCAGCCCCGGGAGCGAGCGGTGCTGTCTGCCAGTCCTTGTATACACAGCTACTGTTTCAAATGCTCTTATCCTGGCTTCCAACATCTTTACTTTTATGTCCTTGTTTACATTTAATAGCAGTTACAGTGGTTAACTGGCTTTATTTTGGAAACCTTGACATTTCTCTTGCCAGTACTGAAGCTGTGAAGATCTAAAACAAAGACGTGCCTTTTTACTCTGTTCCTTCTGATAGGTTTTGTCATTTGGCAACTGTTGTTCTGTTAGACTTTGCAGAATTTGGACAGGATTCTGATCTCCTACAAAGCGACACACGCATTTATTAGAATGCAGGAGTAGGTTTGGGGCCTTTTTTCTGGTACACCATGCTGGGCGCCGTGCATGGGAAATTAAAGTCTGTCTGTTGTTATGTGACCCAGCAGCTGCTGGAACTTCTAGGGCTTCTGAATAGTGAAATGAAAATCAAAATAGTATTCCCTTAAAGGGGAATGGAAAGGGAACCAGGCCACCCTTCTGCAGATCTCCTGGGCTCCAGAAGAAAGGGATTGGCTTGGATGGCACTGCAGTTGACATTGAAGCAGCCTTCATTTTATGTTTGGTTGTTTTTCCTTTTTGGCGCACAGGTAATTGCTTACAATCACTTACATTGCCAAATAAGCAGTGGGGAACTCCCCAAGCCATTTAATTGTCCTGCTCCTGCTGGGAAATGGGATTTGTTCGGTCAGCCGCCCTGCAAGCTCAATGTCCTCACCCGACTCAGAGCAGGAGAACTGCCAAGTGCCGAGGGGCCAGCGAGCCCTGTCCTCCTGCCTAGCAAAACTGCTCCTATACTACCCTTAGGGTTTTATTACCTGGCTGTTGACTGCCCTCTGGGCTCCCTGGGAGTGTCCCAGCTGTGCTGCTGGGGGGAAATTCCTCAGAAACCTACTCTCTTCTCCTCAACTCCCATGTATGTCTGGATCGCCTCCACTGCTCAGTGCCTGTCCTCAGGGCACCCCTATACCTGTCCAACAGAGCCATATGGCCTGGCGCTGGGCTTTAGCTCTGCCTGAGCACAGGCTGTACCTGCCCAGCCCTGCCCAGCACCATCTGGCCATGTGGTGACATGTTCTCTGTGCCTCCAGCCCAGTTCCTCTGCCTGGCCCTGCGCTGCCATCTGCAAGCTCTTTGGTCACTTTGCAGCCAGTCTCCACTATGCTTGGGAGGCTGCAGCTACAAGCTGAGATCTTCTTGCTTCTGCTAATCCAGAAGGACCGCAGCACTGCTTCCCAGCACTACAGAGTGTTTCTGAAATGGCCCTGCGTGGGCCACCCCCAATGGCCTTAGGGACCTGAGGGATGTGCTGGCTGTCCCAGGGAAGGTGAGGCACAGGTGGAGATGTGGCTTCAGTGTGTCCTTTGTGCTGCTGTTCTTATTCCTCCTCAGCTACAGACTCAGCATCCTCATGTGGCATGTCCTCAAACATGTCACACATCACCTGCATACAAAAACCAAATTAGCAGGCAAACCGAGCGTGTCCAGTGAGCATTTGAGCAGGAATCGTGCTCCCCCAGCCAGTCAGCATTTCCCCATCTGGAGCTGCCTGGAAGCTCCTGCCTCTTCTCTTGCCCTTCCCCACACCTGTGGCTGCCTTTGGCATCAGTGTTGGGCTGAGGAGAAGTGCTCAGATATAACAAGTGTTTCTGCAGCTTCTTGCTGTAAGGCAACCCCACTGCTGTCCCAGCATGTTCTCAGGCCACTGCTTGCCTTCCTCAGCCCAGGGGTTCAATCGGGTCAGCTCCTGCTGTCCAGGATCTAGCAATGAAACGAGCTCTCACTGTGTCCTTATTTCTTTATAAAGGATGGAATAAAGAGTAATGATGGAAGTGATTGTATACAATTCATGCTTAGTGAGTACCCATTGTCTTAAATTAATCCTAATAAGACAGTTTTTCCCAGCATGTGCAGTTTTAACAGTCACTGTGAGAAGCTGTTCTTCCTAATACGCTATCACAAATGTGATGACACCATCCTCTTTTAGGGCTTGTAATTGGTAAAATGGCACAAAAACATGGTTATTGCTCCTTCATAAATGGGATACTTTTAAAAGTACCCTCAGTCTTACACTGGCTGGGCTCAATGACTTGCTGATTAAGATGTCTACATGAAATTTTAAACCACCGTCACCTCACTGGCTCTTATAATTGTTCAACACCAGGATTTTCTTAAGCAGGGTAAGTAAAAGCAGCTCTCCTGTTTTAAAGCAGAATGTGAACGTTGTAACTCAAAGCTGAAGGTATGTTTGAATGACCATTCACACGTAACTCCTTATGGAAGAATTTTACTATGCTGGGGATGGAGTTTGAGAGAGACAGCAATATAATAATAATAGATTGCAGAGATCCCTGAGAAGCCCATCTTTACTCTCTAACTAAAAATACCCTTCCGATGCCTTACCTGAGCCCATTTCCACACACTGACCTATGAACACGTTGTTGGGAACCAGAGCCAAGCGATGTGAGACTGGGACGTGCTGTAAAATGAACGTGACTGTTCCTCTGCATTTCTTCATTCTTTCTTTTGCCTGACACAGTTCTGCTCAGCTCACGTTCCAAGGTACTGACATCATTATTTTACAGTCAATTTAAATATGTAGATTTCTACTACTAGGAAAATTAGTGCCGGAATTCTCTTTCTTTGAGCCTAGTTGAAAGCTTGTTAAAGTCTTTGCAGCTATTTCACTGAGCTCACAGTAAGATGTTTTACGTTCCTATGAGCTTCATGCTAAAAGTAGTGTTACATTACAAGTTCGGCCTGTAAAACCCAAACCTAAGACAATATTTCTCAAATGGGATGTTGGCAAGTGAGCTGCTGAACAATTAATGCATCTGAGAACACAGGCAAGATGCAATCTGGAAATACTGGATGAACAAGAGAGAAGCAAAAGTTTAAATGTAACTTTGATCATTGCTCTGAAGATACTTCCTGGCAGATGAGATGCAAAGGATGTGGCCAAGCTGGGAAGCGGGGAGATGCTTCTCTTTTGTTTGTATAGAGAGGCAGGGAGGCTGGAAAGAAAAAAGCTGCTGGCTAATGAATCTTGCATTGTAATAACCCTACGTTTTAACTTGCTCTTTTCATTTTTGACATGAATTTTATTCTATGAGAGGAAACTTTATGTTCTGGTGACCAGGCTGAGATATGAGATACACGAACCAACCGTGCCATGTGCTGATTCTGTGCAACCACTGAATTTGATAAAGAATGTTTCAAAACCGGGTGATAACTCTTAGCCTGACAAAAACTATCACCGTTTTATATATTTTTTCCTCCTTTTCAGAATTCAATTACAAAGATGTCTGTTTTCATGCCCTGAAGATATATGCTTATCTATACAGCACAGTATACACTAAAAAAGCTCGCGTAGCTTTTTAAGCTGTATCTCTGATGTTAGGAAGCTCGGCTATATTCATAATTAATTGTCTTGATCAAACCCAAACTCCTTACAATTAAGAAACAAACAGAAGGTATGGCATATCAAACAGACTTTCTGCTGCTGTGATCTTATCTAAAGACAAAATAAGTTCCTTGGTACTTTCACATTAATAGTAATAAAGGGGTTTTTTGAATTTTCTTCTTTAAAATGATTGTTGCTATGTCTTCCCTCGCACAAACCTCTGGGGCTCTACAGACAATGGCAAAGGTTTGTGTAATTGTTAGTGTCAAGCATAAGGGTGTATGTCTGCTTGGGTTAGGGCAAGAAATCACAATTGCTGATGTAGGAGCTGCAGGCAGCAGGAAGCTGTGTGGAAAAGAAGGCGGTATGAAATCCTGGCTGGTGTGTAGTGACGCCCTGGCAATGCCAACTGAGAGGTACTGGTAGCTGTATAGTTTTTAATATATGGTGCTTGCTTCTGGAGGCTGCAGTTTCTGGTGAAATCATCCTTACTCAGACCCTTGTCCTCACTGCTCTCTGCCCAGGTGATTCTAAAGCAGAAACGGTGGGTATTGCCTGCCAATAACAATCCAAAACTTGTCCCCCCAGTGACGGTGTTGAAATTGTGATCAGCTGAAGGTGGCTTTTCCCCTTTGTGCTGCCTCTGCCCCTCACTGTGACCTGTACAAGTTACAAATACAGCCGTGGAGCGTGGCTAAAAGAATCATTGTCACCAACTCCCCATGCTAAAATTACTTGGGAACCACAGCACCATGAGTGTGACAAAGGAGAGGTGGGGTGTGACACAGCTGGGAGGCTGTAATGTGGCACCCAATGGCCCAGTGCAATTTCCTTCTCAGCAATGCTTAGCAGGTGTAGGGTGCTCATGTTGAAGGTCAGGCACAAGGTCAGTGGTGGTAGGAGCTGTGCTTTCTTATGCCCTTTCCTCTGCAAGGGAACATTAAGGTTACTAGAGGGACACCTGAGACTGGGAACTTGAAATTACTCCATCTTCTGAAATTACTCCATCTATGCTATTTTGGCACTGTAATGTGAACTGAATCATCAGACCGAGTCAGCATAGCTGTGATAATTTATTCCTATTATTTCTAGGTCCTTTCCATTATCTGCTGAAGGCCAGTTTATTGCTGCAGCTTTTCTCCTATCCCACTGAATTGTAATTCATCAGCAGACTCAGGAAGAAATTAGTTACTATTTTTTTTGTTCATCGCATGTTTTCTTATATTAATACTTCCTGTGCATGATACAAATGGCAACCCTCCAAGGCAATACACTGTTATTTTTAAGATGGTCAATGCTACAATGTACAGTGGTATTTTCCTGCTCTGCCTTCTTGTGATCTTTGAATTCCGTGAGATTTGAGCTCAGTAATTCAGACATGAGAAAAGAGATGTCAGCTCCTCCTTTTTAATGTGAGACGGATAAGAATAATGCAAGATGAAAGAAGAAAAAGAAAAAAGCGCATAAAGACCAAGGTTAATTTGGCCTATTGATAATCAATCCAGGATTTGTTAACTAATAATGTTTAGTATGTGGTACCTGAGGAACAGCTAGGAATGGAGCCTGGCGTGCCAGGCAGCCAGTGCTGCTCCAGCAGCTGCTCCACTCTGAGCAGATGACAATAACACCCCTTACTGGTGTGAGACTGAGAACAGGAGGCAGCTGTGGGAGGCTGCACCCAGAGCCGGTCAGTGCCCTTGTGACAAAAGCTGTTTTGTAATTGCAGCAGTAGGCTCAGCCAAAGGAGCGGGTCTCAGCAGCAGGATCTGTGTTTCCATGCTCCTGCTTATGGACAGAAACCTAGAAACAGGAAAACACTGGCAATTGTCTTTAGTATTGAATATGGGAAATATTTTCCTAGATGGGAAATTTAAAAGGGTATGAAAATTCATGGTGGCAAGTAAGTACTGCTTCCCTAGGCAGAGTCTCCAAACACTGTACCTTAGGACTAACCTTACCTTGGGATTACTGTCTGGAGAGTGGAAGGCTTTAATAGCACGTGACTTTACCTATACGTTCTTACTTCCCTCTTACTGGCTTATTGGCAATTCTAAAAGTCTTATTGATACTGACAAGGATGACTAAAATATCTCGATTTATAGCAGAAGAAAAAGATACGTTCTGAATAGATTCCTTTTTCTGTCAGAAAAAGACAAGACCAGACAGTCCTCTTTAATTAACGCTGACAACTATTTCAAAAGAGCCTGTGGAAGAAGCAAGCCAGCAGAACAGGAATCAACAGCTCAAACAACAAAAAAACTTACATCGTTTTTCTTCTTCCAATTTTTACGGTGTTGAAGTAAATCAAACTGCTCCGGTTAATTCTCCTATTAGTTATTAGTTCTTCTAAAATATCTGCAGAAACATGCTAACTGCTCTTTGTAAAAACAACCGGTGTATTGAGTTCATGATTGTTTTCTATGTGGGTGGAATGAGCCCTGTATTTTTATAAGAAAGGACAAGGAACTGGAAGGATCTGTGTAGGATGAAAGGAAAACCTGTGCAGCAGGGTGAGCGGTAGCACACAGGTCTATCACATGGTGTACCCGGGGCCTTGGTTTTGTACTTGTGAGGGACTCAGGCCGATGACAAGATAGTTTTGTAGGCAGAGGTTATGATGCTTTTTAAAACAATGATCTTAGCTGAAAATCAAAGCATTAAATACTTCAAGGAGCTTTCCATTTTATGACTTCATTGTAACGAATTGAATAGAAGATGCCAGCTTTTCCTATAAACTTGTTTTTTGGTTTTTTGTTTGTTTTTTGTCTGAAATTCTGCTCTCAAGGATCACTGCGATTTTGGAAATGTTATGGATGATCCTTATTTGTCTTTTACCAAAGGTCACAGTATGAAGATGAAATCAATGTGCGTGGAGAGGGGAACTGCATGAGTATAGCAGTGTACCCGTTCCCTGAGCGTGCTGCTTTTTTGAAGATCATACTATTCTACAACTCCAAACTATGTAACCTAATATCTCCTCTGTTCTTCTGTTGGTCCCTATGCACAGGGAAAGCACAGGATTTTGGTAATGAAAGAGATGTGTAAACTGAAAATGAAATTTTCAGAGTGGTGCATGTAGCGGCTGTATTTCTACGGTGAAGCTTTTAGCATGGAATTAATGAAGTGCTTGGGGTCCCAGGGAATAAAAGGTGCGATATAAATGTAAGAAATCATCATTAAAAAGTTTTTCCCTCCAGGCATTTGGGATTTTGCAGGGTTTCAAGGAGGCATTTGCAATCTTCTTTCATTCAAAATGCTTCAGCTTAGACCTGCTCCAACCCTCTCCCTGCAGTGTCATCTACAAAAATGTTTATATGAAGGAACAGTTTCTGAATTGGTTTCAGTTAATCATATTTTGCTGCTAACATGAAAGAGTCTGCTTTGGCATAAGCTTTTTTTAAACCATTTTGAAGACCAAAAGGAACTAGGTTGCAATCTTTCCTCAAGAGGTTTTCATTCGCTGTTTTAACCATTATTAGACCTTGTCTGCACTGGTGGAGGAATACAGAGGCTCACAGCCAGGGTAGGTGGATACAAAAAGCCTGCTGTGCACTATGGGATTAGAGACCAAGAGTCACATCTTAAGGGCCTTCGTGGCTGCACACGTTTGTTACCTGATCTTAGAATGCCTCACCAGAGACTTTCCCTTTCATCCAAAATGAGACTGATTGGTTTTGTATGTGTACATTTCTGTATATTTCTAAGCTCTTTTTTAACCCGGCATGCAACATTTAAGATAATCTACCACTTTCCACATATTGTGTCAATGGCAAAGCTGGCAGAATCGGAAATCTAATCATTTGTGAGACGACTGGACATAGCCTTAATAATTTGACTGCTCTGTCCTTTTGATGCAATGGTGAAGTTATGTGCACCATGAATTCACTCCAAATGTGGCTCCACAGTGTGTGGATCAGCAGTATTTTGTAGAGTCCAGCACTGTTCATGGAACTGGAAAATAAAATGCAAAGTATCTCTAAGCTCTTAATGAAATTGTGAGGTTTGGCAGCATGGAAGTTTAGATTTCCTTCTGCCATCCATTTCACTTGTTTACATGTGAAGTTTAAGTATAATAAAACACGGCATCTTCTGTAATCGTTTCATAGAATTTGATATTTTCCTTCAACTGCTTGTTACAGAATTGAAGCAGGAATTGCTGTTGTTTACAGCTTGTCTGGTAGGGGATGAGAGGAGTGAGTGTGATTACCTTCAAATAATTGAGTGCAATAATGTATGTGTTATTTAGCAAGAAGTATAGAGCCAGTATCAATACAATCTTTGCTTTCTGTGCCTTTATTTGCATTTTGTTTAGCATGGAGCACATACTAACAAGACCCTTAGAAGAAATCCGTGGGTTGTGTGAGATGTTTCTTATGCTAAGGAACAGTGGAGGACTATCCATATGTGCTCCAAAATACCAGAACTTGGTTTTATAAATGTATCTTTTCAGAAAACAAGCTTAATTCTCAGAAGAGCCACATTAGCGCTCATTAGGGGACTGAGTGCTTCAGGGTACTGTTAATGAAATTCATTGCCTTTTGCCTGTGGGCTATCAGTTTGAATTCAGTTGAACTCAGTGGAGATTTTAAATTGTCCTATTTAATGGCCTTTTAGTCAACTCTAATGGGATGAGTTTGGTGGCTCTCAGTCCCATAACATAAACCATTTGCTCTGCCTTCTCCTAACTGGCAAGCTCCAGAGAAAGCCAAAAGTTTCATGGATTCTGCGGAAAGATTCATATGTTACCATGAAAAAGCAAACCAAAGAAAAGAAAAGGTCTTGGTGCACGCTAGTTATATGTAAAATCACACCAACACATTCGATTTTTAAATGCCTCTGGGATCCCTGTCAGATATATATATGTATATATATATATAGGATTAGAACAGCTATCTGGATAGTAACTGCAGTTATAGAAAATGATGCAAAAAATTGATTTCCTAATGTGCCTCCATTCCTTCTCAGTAGTTAAATGCATCTCATCTATTTGTACCTTTAGCTCAGGTTTGGTTTGGTGTTGTTTTGTTTTTAATGACGTTTTCAGAACCCTCTATAACACGTATCTCTTTAATTTACCCATGCTGGAGTGAAACCTTTCCTAATGTCTAAACTAAATTTATCATAGTGCAGCTCCAAACTGTCACTTTTTGTTCTGAGCTGGATGGATTTAGTGTAGTTCTCTATTCTCTAGACTAAGAAATCTAAATCATTCCTGTGTTCAGTTTGCATTACATTTTCCAACAATTCTGATTGGTTGGTTGGTGTTTTTCCCCTCCTGCTCTTCCCTGGACTTCCCTCTATTGGTGTGCTTTGAAAGATGCATTTTCTTGAAACAGAGAGCCCCAGCTGAGTACAGGATTCCAGCCAGGGCTTTAATAGTGTTAAATGTGAAGAGAAATTGTTTGTATGTCCCAGATATGACAGTTCTGTTCACATACCTCTTTGTACGGCAACTTCTTTTCACAACATTGTGGACGCATGTTCCGTTTGTGATTTATGGTGGTCCACAGCCCCTGTTCTGAAGCCACGGTGGTTATTCGTCTGTTCCTTGCCTTGCAACTGTGCAATTGCTGTTTTCCCACTTGAATGCAGAAACAGTTGCATCCTATTTCTGCAGTCAAGATCACTTGGAATTCTATTTTTGCCCAGCAACATCCCTGCAGCTCTGCCATTTGGTTACTGTTGGCAGATCATGGAATCGTGTAATATCCTTAGTTGGAAGGGACCCAACTCTACTCCACTACTCATGTAATTAGAGGTCCAGGACACGTCTGTGCCCAAGGAACTACGTTTGCTGTATTCTGTTGTTATTCACAGAGAGGCACTGCCAATTACTTTTTGAGTAGTTTTGTACCGCTGCAGCCTTTTCCTTCTGTTCACATTTCTTTCACGTGCTCAGTTATTGAGTTCTGAGTCAGTGTCAAAAGCTTTACTAAAGTCAAGCCACAACAGACCTGTCGCTATTCCCACCTGAGGTCCATTATATTGTCATCAAATGGAATTAGTTTGGTTTTGCATGATTTTCTTGACAAATCCACATCGGCTGTAACTTATCACTTCATTAGCTGCCAGGTACTTAAAGATGTGTGATTATCTGATGTGTGATTAGCTGCTTCAGTGCTTTTCAGGGAAGGGATGCTGAAGTGCTTGATGGTTCCTGGCTCTTCCTACACCCCCTTGGAACTGCACGTGCTATGTGTTCCCTTTTCCCCACTTCTGAAGCCCCAGTTGTCCTCATGAGCTCTGTGACAACTGCTCACGCCTCCCAAGTCGCCTTATCACCTTCTCACTCTAGCGTGAAATCCTTAGGGCCTAACAAACCTGAAGGAAATCCTATTTATCAAAGCAGCCCCAATTTGTCTCCCTTGAATCCTTGCCCTTTTGCACTGGCGCTTGCCATCACAGCCATCAATCTTTACGGCTGGCAGTGCACGCTGGTTTCTTAGTGCCCCATCAGAGGTGTTGCACAAGGCAGAGCTGCCACCTCCGTTCTCTGCTCTCCCGTTGCTGCTGTGCTGTGTCTGTGCTGTGTTTGTGCTGTTTGTGCAGTGTTTGTGCTGTTTGTGCTGTTTCCTGCCCCGTCACACCGTTTCCCAGCCGCTGTTAGTGTCAGCCCTGCCTCTTTATTGCGGCTCGTTCAGCTGACCTAGTTTTCCCGTTTCCGTGGCAGACCCCGCTGAGCAGCAGCGCTCCGCCGTCCCGCTGCCCCACACACCGGGACCCGCCTCAGGTGAGGGGAGGCCGCGCTGGGGCGGGAGGCGGCCGCGATCGGCGTTTGGCCTTTTGAGGAGCCGTGAGAAGCGTCTCTCAGGCCACACGAGGCACTTCCCACTTGGCTCACGGCGCTGCCGGGGTCGACACGGCCCATAACGGCCATAACGGCCCAGCTGTAGGGGCGGCTGTAGGGGCGGCGAGGTGGCGACCCCGCAGCGCAATACGGGACGGGAAGGGGCGGGAGAGGAGGAGGAGGAATGAGGACTGGGCCGCGCATGCGCGCTGCGCTGCACGGGCCGTGGGGCTCTGTGTGCACTATGGGGGGGTGGGGGGGAATTACGCGCTGACGTCATGACGCGGCGCGCAGGACGTAACCCCGCCGTGACGCACAGCCCGGCCAGCCCGTGAGTTCCCGTTATGCTTTATTTTTTCACACCCCCCATCGCTCCGCTCAGCTCCGCGGGGCTCGGCCGGGAACAACGGGCGGGGGGGGTCGGGGCCGGGGCCGGGCAGCGGGTCGGGGCCGGGGCTGAGGCGGGCGCGGCGGGCCGGCCGCCCTATTGGCGGTTGGCGGTTGGCCGTCGCCTCCATCCTGCCGCATCGCGAACATGGCGGCCGCCTCCGACCTGCTGCGGCTCCGCGGTTCGGCCGCTGCCGCCCGCGCGGCGGTAAGTGCCGGGCACGGGGCGGCGGCGGAGCGGCCGGGAGACAGAGGGCGGCCGCGGAACTCCCACTCGTACCCCCCCCACCAACGCCTCGCCTCGTCCTCCCGGCCTCGCCGGCGGCACCCGGCCCGTTCCCGGTCCGGAGAGCGGCCTCCCGGTGCCCCGGTCGGGCCGGACACAAAGGGCCGAGCGAGGAGGGCAGCGCGCGGTCACATGAAGCGGCACAGCCAGTGAGCGCGGGGCGGGGGCAGCGGGCCGCCGCCATTGCCGGGCGCGGAGCGGCGGGGCCGGGGAGCGGGTAACGCCGGGCGGGGGGGGCCGCGGCTCGCGGGTGGCCGGGGTCGGCCCGGGTTCTCCTGCGGGCCGTGGAGCGGCCGGCAACGTCCGCGTTAAACGCTCGCTGCCCCGCCGCGCTCCGTCCGGCCCGGTGACGCGCTGCGCCCGCTCCCTTCGTTCCCGGCTCGGTCACCGTAGGATGCGGGGTTGTGCCGGTCCCGGCCCGTTGGCGGCTGACATCGGCGCGGTGCCACATCGCTGCGAGGCCGAAGTTAGCGAGCACCCAGCCGCGGGGCGGGGGCTTGTGAGCAAAGTTTGTGTTCCATCAGGCTGTAGCGGTGAGCATCACACAGCTTAGCATCGTGTATCGTACAAAATCGGCAAAGATTTCTGTCGTCGTGTTTCTGTGTACGACCTTTAGTCTACGTGAAGTACTTGCGTTGGGGTAATATGGTCGTTATAAACTGACAAGTCATGGTGGTAATGAAAAAGAAACTGTACATCCAAGCAGGCTGCCATCAGTGCTGTAGAACTCTGGCCCTTTAAGTGAGATCTCACCTACAGTCACGTTCTGATTTTTTGCCTTCCCTCCCTCCTCGCACGTAATTTCATTATGAAGGTTGTGTCATGGAACTTCGCTTTGAGACTCGTGGGGAATGAACACGCACCAGATTTTAGGAAGAAGCCATTTCGTGCTGTGTGACTTAATGAATTAACACACGGACAAATGCTTGGAGAGGTTTGTGTTCCAGAGATAAGGATCTCTGCACTTCCATCAAGGAATGGTACCTTTTACTGAGAAGCTTATGAAATGCATTTTTAAAATAAATGTTGCAAATTATTTTTTTCATTCAAATTAAGAAACAAGGCTTAAACTGAAGCGTTTTAACGTTTAGGAGGTACATCTGAGTTTTGACAACTTAATGTGGTTCTTCTGTATAAAATCCTTTGCTGCCTGACTTGTGTAAAGCAGGTGATTTGAGGGCAGAGCAAATGAACTGATTAGGCAATGCAGAATAGATCCTGAGGAGCTTTTAATGCGTCACTTACACGGAGAGAAAACAGCAATTTCCTTATTGGAGAGGGGTTTAAGTCGGGTGTGTGGAGGAGCAGTGCAGTGTGACAATCCCATTACACTGACTGACCATCAAAGCTGGTGATGCAGACCTGTCTAATATGACTGCAGAGGGATGCAGTGCAGGGTTATGCACGAATAACTAAAATAAGAAGAGTCTTCAAGACATTGTCTTTAAAATATTTTTCCCAACACCTAACACTAGCTCAGATAGAGCTTTCTCCTTATTACTTTGTAAATTAGATGGGAAGCATTTGGAGGGTAAGAGGGTGTTAATTTCACCAGTAAACACCTTTCTTGTTGACAGAAATCGCTTCTTTTGTTGTCTTTTGTTATGCTGCAGATAGTCCTTGGCAATGTCATTTAGCAAAATCGGGGCAGAATTGTATTACTTCGGTTTTTCTTTGCTGAAATCTTGTGGAATCCAGCATCTCTTCTGCAGTAACACACAGAAGTAGTGCCAAAACCAAGGGAAATGCCTATGAAAGATTGTGAGGGAGCCTTAAAAGTGATCAGTATGGCCTTGAAATCTCAGCAGGTGACCAGAGCCGTAGGAAGAAGAAGCCCTGTTGACATGAAGCATCCTTGTGAAGTTAATTATCGGAGCAGCCATTGATTGGAGCAGGAGCATCAGCAACTGAATTACCAGGATGTTGAACAACAGTGGCAGTGCCTTCCACTTTAAAATAACAGTGCTGAGTTTCAGTATGGACACTTGGGTTTCCAGGGGAGTTTTGGATGGGATGGTTTGTGCTTACACTTGTATGTGTTTGCTCAACCTACTTGTGCACAACCTTTCTATTTGTAGAGCCTTCTGCAGAAAACAAGTAGAAAGAGAATAAGAATCTTCTTGATAATAAAGCATATGCATGCTTACATATCTCTGTTCACCTTGAACAATTCCAGCTTTATTACCAGCTTGCACAAGATCTCAGCAGTGAAAACTGGACCAAATGGGGTGTAGTTGTGCCACTTGCTTTGCAGTTCCCCCGAGGCTGGTTTGGCTGAAGGTTCTCTGAGATGTTGCAGACCGGCCCAATTGGTTTGGCTGCTCAGGAGCTCGCTGTCAGCATGTCTTTATATTTTATAACAGCTTTTTGAGTTCTGCAACCTTCAAATGATGCTGCTTTTAGTTGCTACCTGTTGAGATTATTGCTTTTAATTCCCTATTATTTCAATACCAAATGCCTCACTCTAATGCTCTGGCTATTTAAAGCCAAACAACTGATTCCCTATGTGCTGTGCATTTTGGTATTCTGTACTGTGTATTGAGAGATGGGTGAAAACATTTAGTAAAATGAGGTTATATCTGCAGAAAGCTGCACTCACATTGACTTGTAAACTGATTTAGGCTGGCAGAGCCTCCAAAGCATGATTCCTTCAGCTGGAATTTGTGTGCAAACAACTTGAGAGCGTGAAGAAATTCCTGTTAAAACAAAGCAAAACAAGTCTTCCTTCTCTCAAAATATGTTCATTTCTCCTCCTGAGTGCTCTGAAAAGAAGCAGATTTTTGATAGTGAGCCTTTTTCCTTGCTGCTTTTTTGGGGATGTAGATGCAAACTCCATGCAGCTGCCGGCAAAAGAGCTTGCAGTACCCAAGGAAACTGTGAATGTCAGTCATTTTGGTTGATACGCTACATGTAGATACTACTGGGCTAACTAGGTTAAAGATTCCCACATAACTTGTGGTCAGGAAAACACCCTTTTAATGCTTAATTAAAGAGAAAGCCTTTTATGCCTGTATGCAGTGTGTCCCTTAAATCAAAACTTGTGTCAACTAATAGCAAAGAATTCACACAAGCAGGGATGGTAACTGTCATGCCCGCGTTGTTCACTGCATTGTAGAAAAGGCCTCTTTCTGCTGTATGAGGATGTGAAATAGGCACTGGGATTTCCCTCACAGCTGAAATCATCCGAAATGCACCCCAATATGGTGCATGTCTACAGCACAGTAATAACAGTTTCTGCACAGTTTCTGTAAGTCGCAGCTGGCTGTTTGTAAGGGGCATGTAATGAGTGTGCACAGACTTGGAATGTGCATTTAAAGAAATGGAGAGAGCGCGATGGTCACAGGATCAGTCATGTTACCTTGTGTGCGATGCAGCGCGCCTTTAATCCTGGGGTAAAGTCTACCCGTAATTCTGCTGTATTCACTCAGAAATCTCCTGAAGGGGAACAAGCTTGCAAAAATTCCAAAGGGGGAAAAGAAAGCAAGTAAAAGTATCTGGTTGTGCTGATTCTGTCAGTGTCCAGCCGCACCGAGCAGCTGTTAGCTTGAGAAGTTGTTGCTGCAACGCCCTTAAGTTGCCAGTGAGGTTGAAGGGGAGAAGGTGGTGAATTAGCAGTGAGTGTGATACGGCTTGTTTTTGTTACGCTAAACATTAACTGGCTGTTTCTTATCAAGCTTGGGCCTACAGAGTGCGCTTCCTCCAGCAGGGCTGATTGCTGTTGGTAGGGAATTGCTGTTGTTAGAGGTGGCTAACTCCAGCTACCGCGAAAGGTAGATCTCTCGCTGGTGTTATCACTGATTGACACTGAGTGCTTAGTCTTACATGGAATTGATTAGTTGAAGAAGGATGGCTTGTTTAGGAATTTAGTATTTCTTGAAGCTTAATCCAGAGGGTACAGAGTCTGCCTAAATCAGAACAAAGGTCAGATTGCTGGGCTTGGGAGCATTGCAGGCCTCTTGTCAGTGTGTAGTAATGGTTTTGTATGACTAACATTGCAAGTCAGATACATTCCGTACTTGCACAGACTTTGGAGTTGAAGATGCATTGCGTTTTGAGGGAATTCCAGGTGCTTTAGTGTAAGAATGCATTTGCCAACAGAGTGATAGAACACAAGCAAAGCAAGATGCAAATTAAAGGTCTTGTATTGCCTTAAATACTTTATTTACAACCTTTTACCTGATCTTTCCTTTGTTAACTTGTGAAGAGCAAGGAATTCTTTACTATGTGATCATTGTAACGTTTCAGAGTAGCAACTGAACGCTTCCTGCCTGTCTGCTGAATAGTGAGCTGTGCTTCGTCCCATCTACCTTTCCAGTTCTGTTTCTTCAGGCTGACAGCTGTGGGCATTGCATTCGAGGTTTCTTCCCAGTGCAGACATCCAGCAGGAGGTCACAGGGCTGCTTTGGGAAAACTGTTGCTGATGTGTGCTTGTAAAGCATGGCAGTGCTGTAATGGCTCTGTGCTGCTGGTAGGAAGGGGCAGGCATCTGTTTCTTGTCTGGCTACAGGCAGCAGGCCTGTGGGGGGTGGCTTGGTTCTGTTTGGTTACCTTTTGGTTTTGCCTATTCTGCTTTGTAGGTTGCTGTCTTTCTCCTTTTTTTCTCTTTTTTTCCCCCATCTTTGGCTTTATGCTTCTGGTGTCAGTCCTCTGAGTATTTCTGCTGTTTGCTTCTGTTTTACACAGCTTTTCTAGCAGCACTGTTATCCAGTTTGAAGTAATTCTTGACTTTCTCTTTTGACAAAAGCCCTTAATGTTTGTAGTGTTTGCTGCTCATATCTTTCTTCTTCTTCATACCCAGGCATAAGCAGCAGCTTCAAGGCTGCAGAGGTTCAAACACTATCTCTACTATTATCTTTGTATTAAAAATAAATAGTTTTTCAGTCAAAAGCAGCAGGAAAGTTATAAAATGTTAATCCTTTAGCTAGGTTTCCATGCACCAAAACAGTGCTTGTAGTTTATAGAAGAGTTTACAGTATTTATGATTATTTCATTTGCATAGTAACTGTAACTGCTCTTCAGGAGTCTTCAGTGAAGACTTTGGTTTCCGTGCCCCTCTGATAACTATCATGGAGGAAAGAGGGAGTATTTGCTCTAAGTTGAGTTGCTATTAGAAGTATATTTTCATATATATTTTTATACATTTTTGCTCGAAAAGTTCTGGTGTAAATAACTTTGTCTCTTCCCACAGGAGGGCTGGGGTTTGTGCAGTAGTTGTTGTGAACGTGTCTTCTGTGGGAAAGCCCGGAGTGTTTGTGCTGTGGGTGAGTGGGAAGCGCCAGCTCTGCAGCGGGTACTCAGCCTTCCTGCTGACTTCCTTTTTGTTTGTGTTTTTTCTAGATCTTCCTAGATTTTCATGTACGTGTAGGCACCAGTGAAGTCAGTCTTGTCTTGAGCAATGCTGTAAAAACCAAAAACCTGTTGCATGTAGTGAAAGCAACTGCAGTGCATAAAACTTCTACCAAAGGTTAGCGCTCTGAAAGTGCTGCAAAAGCAGTTCTTTGTTTTCTGTTATCTTGCAAACAAAACACCAGTTATTGCCTCCTTCTCGGGTGCTTACTAACAGATAGAGAGAGGTGCTGGGAGATGAGCTGTGAGCAGCAGCCTCAGACGCCTTGGAGCAATTACAGAGTGGGTAAGAGTGCTCTTTGCCTCATATGCAAACTGCTGCACAGGTGAATCTGAGGTGGAGTGATTGCTTGTGTGGTACATAAACCAAAGAAGACACTAAAGGTCGCATATTGGAAATTCCTACATCTTTGTTTTGGAGAAGCCTCAGAAGGCTATTTTGTCTGGCTTGTTAAGGACTTTGGGCTAGCACTTGTGTCCGTGTCCTTATAAAGCCTTGAATGTGCTGGATGATAGTGACACTCATAGTGATGGGAAATGATAAGTGTTTACATGAGCTGCTTCAGCAGTGATTCTCATGGACCTTTCCTGTGTGTTCCTGTAAGATACCATCCTCTGTTCCCAGACTTTTTGGGTGGTGAGACTTAGCAGATAAATTCACCGTGATTCTGACTGCTGTGTGTGTGACAGAAACTGTGGATTAGAGGGTCCCTTTCCCGGTGTGTATAAGGTTTGGAGAGGAGGGCAACTTGCCATAAAAATCTTCTTTCCCAGCTTTACCACTCTGCTGTGATTGAGAGAGTGCTTTTGCCGCTTGCTATTGTACCAGTAGAAGTGTGTGTTAACAGGCATTATTTATTTCTTCTGCAGAAGGAGGGGAGCCAAAAATAGAAGAGCTCCTTGGGAGAAACCATTTGAGTTACTGTATAACAGAAGTGTCCTACTGTTTCCAAAAATACCACACAGGTACAGCGATAACTCATTTTTAGAAGTGTCTAAAAGAGGAAAAGCTCTCCCATCTTGATCCTCAGGAGAAAAAATGGTTGCAGCCTTCTTGAAAGAGATCTTTCAACACAGATGGTTCTTTAAATGTTGAAATGGGTTGTGGGAATTGAGAAGTGTAGCACCGCTCTTGTTTTCTGCATCTCTGCTCTTGATTCATAATTCTGTAAGGTTTGTTTGTCTTGAGATGGCTTGATTTCATTGTTCAGTTATATAAAATTTCATTAATTTTGTATTTCTGAGCCGACTGGAGGCCTAATGTGGGTGAACAGAGGAGGAGGTGTGCAGGCCGTGCTACAGCAAGGTGTCATTTAAAATCAGAAATAAAATTGAGGTGTTGTTTTTTATGATCATTTCAGGAGCTGTGTGTCTGTGTTCCTCTTATCTATCCATGTAGATCTTTATAAACATTCATATAGAGACAAGCAATTCAAATGCTGTTATTTTCCAACATAAGAGCAAGATGCAAAGTTAGTATCATGTTTAGGATTATTTATTGGCATTTAGAAAAACTGGGAGGATGTGCAAGTTCTGTGGTCTCAGAAATCCAGCAAAAGGCTTTAGAGTATTAGAAGGATGGGTTTGTACTGCAGTGTTCCAGCTGAACGTTTCCTAATAGCATTTGGAGTGTTAATGCGGAATTGTTTGGTTTTGGCTTGTTAGACTGTTTAGAGAAAAGTGGTTTTGTTCAGTTTCTGTGCCATGATCTTTCTGATATTTAGGATGTTGGGCACTGCTTTAGTTGAAATAGTATTTTATGTATTTCAACTAAACTTAGCTTTAGGTTCACCTAATAAGCTGATTGCAAGCCGTGCTGCTGCCTACCATTTTCAGGAGATGTAAAAATACCAAAGAGGAAGAATTGGAAGTGGTCCTTTGTATTGCGGTTTCTACAATCTTAAAACAAAATTTGCCAGCTTAGTAATATTTATTTTAGGGACCAGGGTAATTTTATTCAAAATTATCTCCCTACAACTTCGCTTTTATTCCTCCAAATAGTTTTCTTATTTTTCTCTCTCTTTTTTTTTTTTTTTCTACAGTAAGTCATCCGGAATGCCATTTGCAGCAGGAAGAGGCTTAATGTTGTCCTTTTTCTTCATGACTTCTGTCACTATTAATTCATTAGCATTTCTTCTTCATCTTGAAGGAGATTTTTGTTATTCAGATGTGAAAATCAAAGGTGTATGATCTTAATCAACAACTTAGAAAGAATGCATAAATATTAAAGTACCACTATGAAGCATAACCTTTTGTTACCACTGCTTTAATGCAGAATTCACACTTTGTTTTTAATAGGGCAGCGCTTCCAGTTGAGTAAAAAAACCAAAGAATGCCAAAGTCAAACCCCCCTCTCCTTCAGTCTTGTCCTCAGTATGAATCGGAGCGGTTAATGACAACATATATGTCATTAAAAAAAAAAAAAGACACAAATATCATATTGTTTTCCTCTGAATATTGTGAGTCCCTGGCAACTTTGTGATAGGCTAATGTAGTCAAGGAATAGGTTTGGGTAGGGTATTCCCAAGTCTAGTTTTTGGAGGGATTTCACTCTTCTTTGCTGTAATTTCCTTGATTTTCTGCTTTAGTTGTCCTTTGAATTTGCTTTTGCAAATCTAGGAGAAAGATGCAATTTCTCAAATGAAGTCTTAGTAATACCTTGTGTATTTCTGCACTTCTGACAAAATTCTGGAGTGTATTTAATTCTTGGCTCTTATTTTCTTTGTTGCTTAAAGTTGAGTGAATAGGAAGCGATCCAGTTCTAAGCATTTTTGTTAGAATTGCTCTGTTGAAGTCTGCTCCTCTGTGCTGTATGTAATATTAAGGCAGAGTTCCTCTCTGATGCGTTTAAACCAGAATAATTCATATTTCATAGAATGGTTTGGGTTGGAAGGGACCTTTAAGACTGGCTGTTGCCAACCCCCTGCTACAGGCAGGGATTTGTAGATATTCTCTAAGCATTTAGCCTTGCTTGTAGTTTCTGCAGTGTTCTAGATGAAAACAAATATGAAACAGTGCAGCTGAGCTTGCAAATCTAAATGTGTATGTTTATAAAACTTCCAGTGATTCAGGGATGTGTTAGTTAATATGTATGAATTGTTTGCAAGAAGTATTATCAGATCTCTTTTAATTGTGGGTGTGCAAAACCACTGGCAAAGTTTCCATGGTTATCCATGTAACTTGTGCCAAATGTATTGATGTTTCGTAACGATGACAGTATGCAGCCTTAGCCACTACTAATTCAGTTCTGTGGTCTCCTGTAACCCAATGTAAAGCCTATAAAATAGGCTTACAGTGTGGTCTTGTGTCTCTTTTGTTCCTTGAGCTACTGTAGGAAATTTGGTTGGAAAATCTATTTTCATTAGGAAAACTGAAGTTAAATGTCTGTATACCAGAACAATAACAAGGAAGTGTATTTTATTATTAAGTCCCAAGCAGACCAAGTGCCTCACTGCAGCCAGCAGGCTGGCTGTGCACAGCTGAGCATAACTGATGTGGTTTGCTTTTGCCTTAGTCTTTACTGAAAGTTTTACCACTTGAGCGTACCAGAAGGATGGATTTCTGTAGGAAAATGGAGAAATTCGTTGCTGTAATCTGTCATATGATGGAGCACTTATATCATGAGGTCAGTATTTCATATGAGTAGCGATGTTTGTCTTGTGACTGTAAAGGAATATTTAAGGAGGTGAAGAATAAGTGGCCAAACACTCAGGCTATAATGGTTTTTCTTCTGTGTCATGCCAGGTATGTTGTGACCTTTTGACTGTAGGCACTGGCTCCGTTTATTGGCTGTGCACCTGTATAGTTTGGTAGTGGAAAGCAGGCCAAATGCATGCCAAAACAGCTCAGAGAATCCCAGTATTCTTAGTATATGCAAATGAAGGGAGTCAGGGCTCCACAGACATCTAAAGGGTGAGAGTTAGAAGAGAGTGACGTTTGTGTAAGTGATGGGCAGTATTGGATGCTTGAAGTGCTGCCAGACCAAGAGAAAGCATTGAGTAGCTCAATGAGGAATGGGGTTTTACTTACTTGGAAAAGCATTTGCAGCACCTGCTGTAAAATGACAGAATGGTTTGAATTGAAAGGCAGATTAGTTCACCCTCCCTGCCACAAGCAGGACACCTTCCACCAGATGTTTCTCAAGATCCCAGTCACTCTGGTCTTGAGCACTTGCAAGGCACAACTTGACCCCAGCACCAAGAGCAATCCTCTGTCTTCATAAAGCAGGCTCCTGTGAAATGGAAGCTTTACACTGCTCAGGTGTGACTCCTCAGAGCGCTATTTCAGGTTTAGTCATTTTTAAGACTGCAAAAGTGTTGAGAAGGATTCGGAAGTGGGTGCACACACTGCTTTTGTCTCAGGTTTTCTAAACAGAAAATTCAGGGAGATGCGAATCTGCTAAGAAACTGCTTTTGGCTGCAGTGCCTGCTTTGATTTTGTAATCTCTTCTGAGAGGGGATTTTTGGTGGTTGCTCCTGTAAGGACAGAAAGCACACTGCTACCCGAGTAACCTCATACCAGACCGTGTCCTTACAGCCCATGGGTTAAAATAATTAATTACACTGCTGGTCTTGTTTGCAGCATCCTACAGACTGCTAAGTCTCTCAAATGGAGTTGTTTGAAAAGTACACTGTTATGCTCCCTTGATTAATGTAAATCAATTTGCACAGAGTACAGTATTAGAGAACACTGTCAGATAGGTACATGTGACTAAAGAAAATAGTCTGCAGTGAGATATCGTCAAGTGTGTAGCCAGAGAGAAAACTTGAGCAATTTGCTGCCTTGGGGTTTAAACAGAGTTTGTAATAAGAGGTGTTGGTGTCAGAAAAGCACTAAAGCTGAGAAGAAAATGGCTACCCGAAATCATTGTTGCTACAGTAACAACATGGCTTGACTATTAATGTGCTGCTTTTGTGGTGTTAGGTGTGTTGTGTGAGATGCTGCTCCTAGGTAGAAAGGACCTTAGTGGGAGTAGATTTAAATCCACTTGGAAGCCTGACAATAACCATTAATGTCTTGTTTTAGAATATGTATCTATTTATTGGAAAGACTAATTTGTAGTGAATGTTTTTTCTACAGCTTTAGACTGACACCCCATTGCTTCATGTTTTACTTCCATGTCAGCCTCCATTCTGTCAGGGTGCCCCTCTGCTGCCATCTGTACGGCAGCAACACATAATGGGATATTGGTGGGGCAGTTCAGCCTCTACTGCTGTACCTCCAATATACGCCTCTGACATCATGTGCTGACATAGTAAAATATGAGGCTCTGCTTTTGGAGAGCCCCTCATAATACTCTCATGAATTTAGTGTGCATTAATAATGTTGGAAACCTGTTTGTTTTCTCTTGTTATTTCAAGCACTTTACTATTTTGAGTTAAAATTTGGAAATTACAAAACTGACATCCTGGTTGAAGATTTAAAAATAGGGAAGGCTCTTATTTAAGTGTGATCTGTGCATCTCTGCATTATATTTTATTTCATAGGGCTCTCGACATAGGTGTTCTGTAGTGAAATTTGCACATTCTTCTCTAATTGAGAAGAGCTCTGTTACATTGGAGAATTTCAAAGATGTGTAAGGAAGAGGTCATTCAGGAAAGAGATGTGTGAAGTGCAGTGAATGTGTGAAAACAGGTTGATGCATTGGGTCTCACAGGTGGTGGGCTGGGAGTGGGTATACATTGGTCTGCTCTCCATCCAAGTCCAGTGTGTGTGGAATGCATTGTACAGTGTGTCAGATCCCACACGTGTGTACTTGGGTAGTGTTTGTATTAGGACAGTCTTATTCCACCCATGTACTGTCTCATACAAAGCAGCCTTCTGACTCGTTTCAGTGGAGTCCTGCCCCATTTACTGCATCTCAAACCTGTGCTGGATATATGAATTGCAATTTTCAAGGCTGTAGAAAAATGCTTGGTATGTAGGAACAGTCATTTGGGTACTGCTTGTTGCTTTTTATTACACAGAAAAGGATGCGCCAATTTGGTATACACAAGGCTTGAACACTTTGTGGCTCTTACATACAGCTTTGCCTCTACGTTTTATTGGAATTCAGGGGGCTTGGCAGAAAAGAGAACAGTTGTTACTTTAGAAATGAACTTGGAAGTGGAACAGGGTATTTTCTTGAGTGAATGGAACATGCTGCCTCTGATATTTAAAAAATAAAAAGGCTGTGCATGTGTTCGAGTTAAGGCCCTTGTTAACTTAGAAAAGAACTTCAGCCAGTGCTTTGTGCTCTGGATTTATCATTGCTTATTTCCAACTGAGAAACTAAGTGTGCAAACTTGAACTAAGATTTCACGACTGATTTCTGTACAGTAGACATGGTTTCATGTGTCTGTGTTCTGGAGTGCGTTCATGCAGTAGGAAGGCACGTCCCTGTATTTGGGTGTGTATATAAAGCTTGTGTGATTACATAGCAAAGGAATATGCAGTAATTCAGACTGGAGGAGCTCCACAGCTGAAGGGCTGAGGTGGTTACTGTACAGGTAATGTATTGCAGAGATTTTGCTGACAGTGTAATGATGAGAGAAGTGTTCAATGTCAAGGATGATGCCAAGGTTATGTGCAGTGTCAGTAATGTGGAGTGAATCAGAGAGATGATGTCACACTGCTTTAGGCTTTTCCTGCTTGAGAGAAGCTGTTATGTTCAAGGTATATAATGGCAGGAAATCAAAAGCTGGTTCATGTGGTCGAGGTAAATGGGCTGAAGGGTGACAGAAAACTTACAGATGTCTGCTATGCTGAGAGTATATTGATTTGTAGTTTAAAGTGGTAGAGTTTTACAGAAAGAAGGGAAATTGTTGCTCTGCAGTTTATTGTATATGTAATGGTAACTATCGTTGTGAGGGGCGCCATTTGATTTAGCTGAATGTTGACAGACTGAATATCAACAGTATGTAGGATACTGCAGCTAACCTTAGCTGGTGGGGAAGCTGCAGTGAGAAGTAACCTTTAGCAATGATGTATTAATATTCTTTCTTAAGATCCAGACGTTCTTTAAACTGATGCTTCAGTTTGCTTCTGTGATGCTTTGTGTGTTATAATATACTTGCTTACTGGATAATGTATGTTCAAAGCAGACAGCTCTTAAATGTGTCTGCTTTTTGTTCTTTTCCTTTGCTTCTTTGCAGATACCTTTCTGTCGTGACTGTGTGCCTGTTGTATGCATCTTTAAACACCTACTTCTGTCTGTATAGAGATGAAAAGTAGCCTTTTTAACTGTTAGTTGTTCCATTAGTCCAAACCCCAGTCTACCTAGAATATTTTTCCCTCTGAGAGCTTTTCCTCTTTTTTTCTTTTCCTTATTTAAGTAATAGAGATTTTTGAAATAGTAATTAAATTTGTCATTTCACTTGACTGATGATAAAACACAAGTTCTTTTTTTCTTGACTCAGGTTATTCTCTCTGACAACTTTTTTCCCACTGTGATAGTCCAATTGATGTTACATTCATCTGCTTGTAATCTGCTTGTTTGGACTGAAACAGCTTCCCTCTGAAGTATCATCAGTTGTGTTCATCTCCTGCGCTGTCATACTTCTCCTTGAAGTGCTTCACCGTCCCATATGGGGGTGCTGTCAAAAAGCAAAACTTCTCAGTAGAAAGATGAGATCAACAGTTCCACGTGAACACCCCACCACAGCTTTGGGAACCGCGCGGGTGTTTTTTGCTGTGCTGGATACGACAAAGGAAGAACTGTAAGGGCTGGGGTTATTTTGAACTGTTTTTGCATATATAACTCAAAGTCTAACAGGAGATGGAAAATGCTGGAGACAGTCTTCTCTCTTTCAATGCCTTGCTTGCTATTTCTTTCAGTTGCTGAAGACTCTTTGAAGGCAGAAGCATCTCCAGTAAAAAGACTTAATTCTTTGTAGGTTGTTTAGCATTTGATTTTGACTTAATTTTACTGATGGATGATTTTTCAGATAATGGTGTCTGTACAGTTCCTGTATGCAAATATTGCTTTGCAACAACTATGGCAAGAACAGCGATTGGTAAAATTGATTGTGGCATTTATAATTCAGTTGATTAAAGCTGGAATAGCACAGGTTGGGATAACCTCTACAGATTCTCAAAGGGAATGAATTTCGTGGTTTTAGAGAAGAATGTGTTGAAGTTCAAGCAATTGTTTTACATACACTGTGTGGCTGTTAACATAAACTGAATGGTAGTTCTGTATGTTTGTGGGTACAGAATGTTACAACTTATATCAAAAAGCATCAAAATCTCTTCTACCAGAGAGCAGGCAACTATATTTTGTACAGACAAGGCTATTCCTAACAAAAAGGCAGTCTAAGTTCGTATTCAGTGGGTATTCAGCTGTAAAGACTGATTCAGATGAGGCTACTATCAGTGAAGGTCTTCCCTGTAACAGGCTTCTTTTAAAATTGTTTTCTTCTTGGTAGTTGTGTGTGACCATGCTAGTAGGAGTTGCTGCTGGGTTCCTTGAGCTTTTTGTTAATCACTACATCAGATCTATTAGATTTCCATGGATTTGTGGAGGACTTCTAGAGCTGCATGGAATGGTAGAAGGAAACTTCTGCCCTTTCACTGCGCCTTCTGTCTGCCTTGTGTCAATGTAACAGGTCTTAATGCGGGGACAAGGGTGTCCTGATGGATGTATCTGTCAGTCTCAACCAAATAAATACAGGTATTTATTGATTGAGGTAAGGACCACAGGTCCTCTTCTTTCAATTACATTCCTGACTGCAGCTATACCAGGAGAAGGTGCTGGCTGGATAGAGTTAAGGGTGTTCTCCCAGATGGATGTGGAAGTACGATTCTTGAGGATCTGTTAGAGTTTTTCTGTCAAAAATAAGGACTAAGTGGTAGGTAAGTGCATCAAAAGTCTTATCAGGATTAGTGTAAAGCTTCCTTGTACACCTCTGCAATCTGATGATCCTCGGCCTTTGCAATGTAGTGTTTCTCAAAGGTTTTCCCCAGAAAGGGGCCTGTTGTAGGAGGTACTTCATTACTGAAAACAGGACACTACTGACTTAAAGAGAAAGTGGACAGAAGTGTATTTAGTCTGAAAATAAGGTGTAATTGTAATGACCAGAGGAGACATTGGGCAAATTTTGTAAAGTAAATCAGATTTGAACTCAGGTGAATGATCTTAATATAAACTATGTACTGTGAATGACTGTGAGCTCAATGCAGAAGTCATAGGTAAAATATTTTCTGCTCTACTTGTAGATTGAAAGCTGTTACCTTAATTTTTCTTTATGAACCTGAATTTTGAAGTAGCAGCTGTATCTGGCTGCTTTCAGAAGCAATACTAAGGGAGCTTTTGTAGCTGATCTCCAGCTAGTCATAAAGATTAGAGTTTGTTAGTGGATGTGGTGTGGTCATCTCTAACAATTTTGTAGCTTGTCTATTTTCAGCTTATTCCTCAGGTACTTTTTGAGAACCGCCTGTCTCTCTGTAATTCACACATGCTTGAGTGATTGTGCTTGCCTGGGCAGTATCCATGTACATGTCTTGGTCATTGTGTATGGACTGGAGAGTTTTTTGTGCCTGCTTTGCTGATTGATACAGTGTATGATGACTGATTGTTATGGTGTTTGAAAAGCAGCAGCAGTGATGTGCTGTTTTTGTTGATGTTTTTTCCACTGGTTTAGGTGACCAGCTCTGGCAGTGCATCAGCCTTAGCTCATATTCACTGATCAGTGAGATCTGCTTGTGCTTTTGGACACTGAAGTCTGCCTGTTTAACTTTGGTGTTATTAGGGTGCCTGTGAGGTATTGTCTATCTCTGCCTGTGCTGGGTGCTTCTTGCTGCCCGTTCTCAGCCCTTACAGAACAGGCTGGCAGCATATCAGTGGTCAGAGGCACAGCATTCTTGCAGTGGCCCTTTCACTGCTGTGGCCCACTTCCCTCCTTGGTGAGGCCTCAAGGTGAGTACTCTATTCTCACTGGCTTCTGAGTCCCTTTGGGCCCTATCTTTGTTACCTGGTGGTGGACAGACAATTTCCTTACAGCTGCTTTCTTGATACTGAGAATTAAGACTTAGAAAATGAGAGGTAAAACATTTGTGATTTTGCCTTTCCCTCAGGAGCCCTGGGGAGCTACCTCTCTTGGATCTGCTGGGAAAGAATTCCAGGTGCGCAGTTATTTCAATTGTCAACACCCTAGTAGCAGTAGAAGCAGCTGTTAAGATTGAGCTGTTTGTGCTGTAGTGAGAGGAATCCTCCTTGACAGCAGAAGGACCTTTGATGGGGAAGTGTTGGCTGGGCAGTGCAGGCAGGCAGTGAGTCTCAGTGCTGTCAGTCATCCTGGCTACAGCTGGTGAGTCCAACCACTGCAGGCTGCTTACCTGCATCAAAACATGCACATGCCGCTGCAGTGCTGTCGGCTGCGTGGCAGGGCTGGGGGTGCAGTGGTTAATGAATCCTTAACAGGATCCCGCTTTTTTCCCAGTGTACTCTAAGAGCACCCTGTGAGCCAAAAGAAGTACTTACATTCAAGAATACTTGTATTGGAGCTTTTACAGAGGGGTAGATCATCTCCAGGTAGGCAGTATAGGGGAAGGTCCGCCATACTATGTAGCAGTCCGAAGCACTTGGTCTAATGTGTTGCCATGCCAAAGCTGCAGCAGCACAGCATGGCCTGTGCCTGCTGGATTACTATGTCCAGTTGTCTGGGCTTAGTCTTGTGGTGCAGGGATGCTGTGCAGTTGAATTAGAAATGAAAACTGTGTGGAGAACAGTTTTTGCTGGTGTTAGGCCAGTTGCAGTTTTTGGAAGATAAGAGGATTGTTGCAATGGTGAGGTGAGTTTGCAGGGTGGCTGGGTCATTATATTGAAAAATTGCTTGCTGTGGAAGATATGTTAGGCCCGGACTGGCTTTTGCCAACTGAATTGCACAGGCTTACTGAGATGTCTATTTTAGTGCTAGTCTTGGTGCTTGGTAGTGGTAAGCTGCACAGACCTTCCCCTTTTCTGAAAGGTGTTTTGGCTCATTGCACGTGGAGGGTGTGTTTTGTGAGTTTTTAAATTGTTCTTGATACTGAGCTTTCTGTTACACGTAGCAGGGCTTCACTGCTGTTTGAAAAAAATTCCTTTGCTTCTGTAGGCACAGGAACTGTCTCCTTACAAACTTGATTTTTTTATTATTATTACTGGGGGGGGGAGGGAAGTATGATGTAATTGAGAAAGGAATGTAGCTTTTCAGTTACATGGCAGAAAGGTTGCAGTTTTGTGTGGTGATCAGGAAATGATCCTGTGGCTTGCGGAAGGAGCCTGGAGACTTGTCTTCTGCTGGTTTATATTGCCTACAAAGACTTGGCAGAGGTATCTTTCCTTACTCTCTGCCTTTGTATTTCAGTTAGATGGCTTTGCGATGGAGGCTGACTGGGGAACTAAGATTCGGAAAAGCTGCTGCATATGAACTAAGTTAAGAGAGGAGTCCTAGGCAGTATGTGAGGACATGTATCTCTTTCCAGATTAATTCTGGTGATGGGTTCCTGAGTTTTGTCTTGACATGAGCGTCTTGTGCTATAAAGCTGTATTCTTGTCTTCACTGGTAGTAAACCGTGTTCGCAGAGATGCTGCATTTGGTCCGTTCTTGTTTTGTACAACTTCAGTAACTTTCAGTCTCTTCCAAATGCCCTGCAGTCTGATATCTCCAACTGGGAAGTGAAAAGTTTCCTTATGAAGTACTTTTGAAGATTTGTGAGCAAAACTGAAAATAGATTAGTAAATCTGGTGTTAATCAACCTACGTCCAAGCAAAGTAGGTCATGATTTTAAAATTATAGGTAACTTTTTTGAAGGAAAAATGAGGAACTGGTGAGAGCCTGTGTTTAAAACCTTCCAGCACTTAATTTCAGGTGCTTTGATGGATTTTATGGGAAAGGGCAGAAAAGTTTGATTTCTAATCATTTATTCTCTGTGGGAACATAAAGTAGCTGATTTTGAAAGCTCTAGCTGAAAATGCAGAACTTCTCTCTTGCTATGTAACTTTTTCCCCCTCTTCTTAGTTTAGTAGCATCTTTATGCTTAGGTGGCTTCTTGATAGGTTAGTACCAATATCTCATTTGAAAATCATGTGTGTTTGAGAGAAAACGACTCAAATTTTGTTATTTCCAACCTAGAGTACATGTAGATTTCTTACCGGTGTGTTAAATTCATGTTTTATTTTGCAGGTTTGTTTTAATGTGGAAGTGGATCTCAGAGCTTAATGCAGAAAAAACAAACAAAGGTATGTGGAATTTTTTTTCCCCAGGTTGCTTGAATCCATTAGCACTGCTGAGCAATCAGGAAAGCAGTCAATGAAAAAAATGAATTGCATTGCAACTTGAATCTTGATTGCTGAAATTTAAGTGTGCAGTGCTATGATGCTAAAAGAGGAACACCCTTCCTCCTCCCCCAGTAGTTCAACTTATGATAACAGTTGTGGTTGGGTGGTTTTTTTCCTGCAAACTGTTGTTGTCAAAAAACTATTGTGGCATTCTGTTAGCTGTTGAGAACCACAGTTATGAGTACTTAAGAGGGGTTTCATTCTCTATGTATTATCTGCCTGGTATCTATTAAAAATGTACTTTGTGTTGTCAAAGGAGTGTGTTAAACTTTCACTCATTTTATTAATAAATAATCCTGTGGGAAATCTGGCCAGCTACCAGAACAGTATTTCAGTTTCTTAATTATGAAATTCCTTTTCTTTCCCTGTCCTGTCCTTAGGAAGGAGCTCTTCGTGGAGCTCTTTGTAAGAGAAAATATATGAAAATGTACCATAGAATCTGGTGTCCATTTGCAATTGCAGACTGTCAGTTTAGGAACTTCAGCATTTCTTGGCATGCCCTTCCCACCCCCTCTAATTTGGGGAGACAAAAAATGAATTTAAACACAGATTCTCTTCACGTTGCTTTGTGTTCTACAACAGGAATACTTTGATTAATTTATTCTCTATTAACTTACATTAAACACACTTAAGAGCAGTTTGCTTTCATCTATTTTAGTTTGGTTTCTTCATGAGTGTCTGTAGGTAAGATCCCAGATTCAGTAAAGGTGCGATCTTAGAATTCGTGATGCCACTAAAATATGTGCAGCAAATGATTATCAGCCAAAACAAGTAAAATACCTCTCAGAACATGCTGGAAAGAGAAAAAGAAATATTACTTTTTTTCACTGTAATGGGAAATGAGGTCAGAATTTTTCCCAAGGTTGGAAAGTGTGTTGTATTCTAGGATGTATTTCAGTAAAATGGAGTTAAACTGCTTTAATGTCTTCTATTAAAAAAGGAAAGAAACAGGTTGCACTGTAAATCTGTATCGTTGTGCAAGTTCTTACTGCTGATCTTTAGGAGTGATACCCCATGAGTAGCTGGCACTATAGCTCACTAACAGCGTACAGTGGATGAATTTGAGAAATGTTTCCATCAAAAATAGCTGACCCTGATTGCTAGAAGCCTTCCTAGTCTGGTTGTGGTCTCTACATGCTGAGTTTTGAAAGTAAGTGATAGTAAGACCTCTGTGACTGCTCAGGTATAATCACAGGAGATATGCAGTGAGTTATGGAAAATGTTATTAGCCAGTTTGCTGGTTCCTCCTGTATTTGTACTGGAAGAAAGAGTTCTTTAGTTGCTCTTCACAAAAGGTGTCTGAACAAAAACACCTAATAGTAGGAAAAAAATTTGTTTTAATCTGAAAGTCAGTTTTGGATTGGAGTACTAAAAATACGTAGTTCTGCTTTGATTAGTTTGAAGTCCTTTTCTTAATACATCTTCAGTCTGTAGATGGCTGGTCTATGGGTGGAGTAACTATATTTGTATACAGAATCTCACCACCACTTGGTGGCACTACTTGGCTTCAAAAGGACATTTTCTGAACAGATACATGCTTTGGTCCTGTAGAGCTGCAATGTAAAAGGGAGCAGCCTTGTTTTAAATTTTCTAGAAGTTGCTGGTGAAACTTTAGATGTGAAGATATTTCTTGTTTAACCTACTGAAAGGATTTGCTTTCGTATGTCTCCATGGAAAATCTAGCTATCATATGTATGTATTTTAAGATAATTTCTCATGATAATAATATTCTCAGAAGATGTATTATTTAATGTTCCCCAGCTGAATTATCATAGCATTTACTTCTGGTGTTTTACTTAGATTGAGTAGTATACTTCAAATGATTTTAGTATGTATGGATGACATCTGACCCCAAGTCTTCTCTATGCTAAACAGTCCCAGTGCTGTCAGCCTTTCCTCGTATAAGATGCTCCAGTCACTTACTTGTCCCAGGGGCATTTCAGGAAACTCTGTGGTAGCTCCAGGTCTCTCTTGTGCTGCAGATCCCAGAACTCCACATGTGACCTTGCCAGGGCTGAGTTAGAGGAGAAGGATCACTGCCCTCAGCCTGCTGGCAGCGTTCCTCCAAGTGCAGCCCAGGATACCTGTGGACTTATTTGCCACAAGGTACACTGCTTGCTCGTGTTCAACTTGCTGTCCACTGAAACCCTCAAATACTTCTCTACAAAGCGTCTTTCCAGTATGTACTGGTGTGTGGTGTTACTCATGGTATGGAACTTCATGCTTAGTTTTGTTGAATATCATAGGGTTTTTGTTAATCCCTATCTCCAGCTTGTCACTTGACAGTGTGACTCTAATGTATCAGCCACCTGTCCTGGTTTTGTATCAGCATCAGACCTTCTTGAGATTTCATTCCACCCTTTGACTTACAAAGGTGTCAAGCAGGGTTAGACCCAGCATTGCCCCCAAAGCACAGCACTAGTTAATGGCCACCAACTAGACTTCACACCACTCATCACAACCCTAAAATTTTAGGCAGCTTTAGGGGAGGCAGGGGAAGGGAGCAGGGAACCCACACTACCATCTGACCACAGTAATTTGTCTGTGCACACAGAACTATAGATGGCAACAGTTCTCTGGTGATGTAGTGGGAATTACCACACCACATTAAGCCTGTATTTTTAGAAGGTCTGTGTGCACTCCTGGTATGCTGTTAGTTATTAACTCATCTGTGTCCATCTTGGAAAAATCAGTAGTTTGACTGTAGCTTTTTATCTCTAGCGGAAACTATGGGCAGTGTCACTTCCAAGTCTGTACTTCTGAAAATACAAACTAGACAAAAGATGCAGGAGTGTGAGGACTTTGGTACTTGACTGTCCTGTATGGATAGGGCTGTCAGGTGACGGGGGGAGTCTCGGAATTCTGTAGGGTTTCTGTTTGAGGTTTCCATTCAAGATTCAAAGGCTTGGTTTTGTGCAGTCCAGGCATCTTTTAGTAGTATCTATTTCACTTTGAAAAGTTTCTGCCAATGAGATCGTCTTAAATGGCTGCCTTAGCACTTATAACTAGAAGAATATTTTTGTAAGTCATACATCTGATTCTTTTGACACTTGAATTGTATTCTCATTTATTTTATTGATTTCAGTATTGGATTTTAGTGTGATATGCTCCATTGTGACAAATTGGTATATTTTCCCAAGCAAATCAATATTGGAGTAATAAGATTAAGGGTGGTTGGTAGCAGTAACAGTGTTCTCTTTTATGATTTCTGGTTGTAAGACAGACTTGCTTTGGCTGTGAACTGTTGTCTTGCAGATGTGGGATGTTTCAGTATCACTCGTACACATTCTAGACCAAAAATCACGTTTATAAAATTCTGATATCTTTTTCTAACTGTCTGACACATGGCTTTCAAAGAGGCTGTTTTGTTAACTACACGTTTTCTGTTTTAGATGGAAGAGACTAAAGCATTGTGTTGTCCAGGTACCCTCTAAATAAGATGGTGTGATGAGGTTACGCTTACACACCTGGCTATTTGGGAAACAAGCTTCTTGGCTTTCTCATCCCCTCCTGTTGATTTGAGTAGCATTTATACAACTTCCTCCTGTTCTGTATGAGTCTTTGTTTTCCAGATGTTAAAAACTCAGTACTTGTCAGTGGGCCATGATTAAGTTAGTAAAGGAGGAATAGACAGGGATCCTTTGCCTTAGCCTGGTGCCACGGTGTGCTTAAAGGGCATTAGTCAGCTGTTGCTCAGAAATCTGCAGCTTTGGTTCCATCAGCTGTCATTCCAGAAAGCTTTATTTCAGCAATGCTTCTGGATAAAAGTGGAGACATGTTAGTTTGTTATGTTTTAATAACAAAGTCTTGAAGGAATAACACATATAAACATGTAAACAAGCCTGAAACACCTTTGCTATCTCTTGGATATTTGGATAATCTCAAGTACCGTGGTTATTCACATATGTGACTTAAAGAACTTGACTTATAACTAGTTATATGGCACAGGACAAGTTCAGTTCTGCCTTTGTTGTAGCGCTGTGTAAATAGTGCGTCTCTCCAGTTAGTTTAGTGAGTAAATTCAACCCATTTAGGAGATGATTCTGAAGTCGCTGTGATACTAGTTAGTTAGTCTGTGCTTTTAGCTCACTGGTTTATATTTATGATTTCGGTGAGAAACATTGTATCAAAACACATAGAAGCGCTTCATGCTTTTCTCAATCTCAGCCATTTTTCCAACTTAGTTTTTCACCTGCAGTGTCCTTTCCAGTCCATTGTAAATGCTTGTAAAGCAGCGTTATTGTAATGGAAATGGACAAACCTCTAGCTGTATCTGCTAGTAGACAGCAGCGGAATGCACTTAGCATTGCATTGTAAGCTTTAATGAACCAGTGTTGTGGGAAGGCACTACAGTTTGGTGTGTGACACTGCGACATAGTAAAGGTTGTCATTATGAAATAGCAGCTTGGAAATGTCGTAAACCTACTTGTAATAAATACAATTAATAATGTACATAGAACAATGGAATTAAGTAGATTCCTATCAAAAAGAATTCTTAATGAACAGAAAGTGGACAGCATAGATTTGATGACAGGAAGGTTGCATCTAATCTGAATTACTGAGTGACCTGGGAAGCTTGCTGAGAGGGATTACCGAATAATTATGTTAATATGCAATTATCACCTCATTTCTTCTGTAGTAACCTCAAGATGTAGTGTAGTGAGGGTGTTATAGCAAGTGCTGATAGTTTGCAAAAATACTGATGTTCAAGATTTTTGTGACTATAAGATTAGCTTCAGGCATTTAAATGATGATCTGTCAGCTTGAAGACAGATCTGACCTTACACTTTTTTGATGCTTAGAATATCTGGCCACGGGCATTCATATCTGCAGAACTAATTATGATTTGAAACTGATATTTTATGAATAAAAATAATATTTAGAAAGCAAAAGTGTAAATTTAAAAGTACTTAATTAAATCAGTTGGAATTGGGTTTAGTTGGCTGAATAATTGGTCGTTTTCTTCTTTTGAAAATGAAATAATGCCACTATAATAAACAGTGTATCGCCTAATTCAGGAACAACACTGTTAACCATGCTTCATTCCTTCTAGGTTTACCTACAATAATAGAAATAAATAAAAATAAATTTTATTTTAAAATAAAAAATTAGTATTTTGAAGTGTTTCCAAGGTACAAGCCTAGAATTGTTGGGCTTATGTAGGCTTTCTTTGCTCTGCTGTTTCATGTTCATCTTCTATGTATATGTTCTTAAATAAAAAATAAGCTGTAGAGGATCTGGCAAGCACTGTTTGCAATATTAAATTTGAAGTTTAATCTCAGTGTTTATGTTTCAAGTACTCTAAGGATTAATTACCATATATTTTGACAGAACTAGTACAATGTGTATTTCTAATATGGTATAGAAAGCGTTACTTATAAAACTGTGCTGCCAACATGCAAAGATTATTGTATACTCCTCGTTAAGTCTTTGTTGTTTCAATGATTGATTTTCTTTTTTTTTCCAAGTTGTTTGGCATTACGTAGCATTTCAGTCTGGATATCGTGCTTCCTGAATGGCACGAGTAAAGTAATGTTCTTCTCAAAAGTAACGGCATTGTGTGGAATCAATGTTATTGAGCAAGTTCCTATGTGTGCAGTGCTGCATTTAGGCTCCCTATTATCAGAATACTCACAAAACTAAGAATGTGTTTTGTGTTTTTTTTTTAAATACCCTGTTAAAAATGCTTACACTCTTGTTGTCCTGCACACCTCATAGTGGATTGTACAACCCCAATAGCTGGAAAAATGTGTTAATTAGCAGAAAATTATTAAAATGTAACAGCAATATTATCGATATGGTAAGCAGCTAAGTGTTAATTCAAAGCCTGAAATCTGTAGGGACTGTCATATTACCATAGATGTCTTCTGATCAGATCCATATGGAATAGTTCACAGTCTCCATAAATACACAGTACAGAAGGGAGTCTCTTTTGAGGTTGCATGATGTAATGTTTTGGTTGTTGTTCATGATAGCTCTGAAGTTTGAGGTGGTTGTATGGTGTGCTCTCCACCTTGTTTTAACTCAGGTTTTAACAATAATGCATGTAGTTTTTGTATATGGAGCAGCATGATTTTGTCTTCACCCTGGAAACCTGTGAGAAGTTTTCAGGAGCCATTTGATAATGAGGGCTGCATTCTCCATGTTCTCAGTCAGCCTCCCTGCTGTTTGGGGGCTACCAGTGGGGTTGCTTTAAATGGGAAGCGTCTGTTCTTCCTCTGAACCCCTAACACCACAACAGATGGGTGGAACTTGGAACATGGAAGATTTTACCTCCGAGGTGGTAGCAGTGAAGCCACTCATTAACACTGAATTTACCACTTTGTTAGCAACATTGCTTCCTGTTGAGAAAAGCTAATGTAGGCTCTGAAATCGACTGAGAATGCACTTGTCTACATCTGCAGTAACAAAATGAAGAAAATGCACAACTTTCAGGAAAAGAATCACAGAATTGTAGGGGTTGGAAGGGACCTCCAGAGATCATCGAGTCCAGCCCCCGCTGACTTACTGTCACAAAAGCTGGCTTACTGTCTTTCTTCTAAACTTTTTGGGAACGTCTTATAGTCTGCTGCCTAATATTAAATGGAGTTTATGCTGTTCAGTAATAAAATCATTTGAGCAGTTCTGTGTCTTCAGAGCTTTCCCCTCTTTTATTTGATTTTTCACTACTGATTTATAGTGAATGTTTGTAGTACCCTTTTCTGACTCGTGTTTATGTTGTAAAGACTCCTGCTGGGTGGTGCATTATCACCATTTAAGGATGATACTGTGAATAGGATGTTATTGGAAGTTCATGTTGTGTAGAAACTGGCTCATCTGAAAAGAGCAAAGACACTCAGAAATCTACTAAATGAAGACAGATATCAGGACCATCTACTTGAACGTATGCATTAGGACATATAAGTAGTGTAATAAATACAGTTGTTTCTTATGCATTAGGCATTTGTTATGCAGCTGAGGTGAGTATAGCTGCATTGCTAAATTGAGTAGATCAGTAACTGGGTAGCAAAGAAAACACTTCTTGAACTTCTCACTGTAAAAAGTTTTTTATTCCACTTTATTTGTACTACATATACAGTGTATTTTTCTTCAAAATGGTTAAGAAAAAAAACAGTATTCTGAGGTTTGTTATTGAGAAACTTTAAGGAGATTAGATTATTTTGTCATTTTGCTGATCTGAGGAGTGCAGAATTTCATGAAGCTCTGGCTAGCTTTGAATTACATGGACAGTTATCATGTTGAATTGGAAAAACTAATAGCTCTGAATTAATTTTGGTGTGCAGTACATAAAGATGGAATTGGTGCCCTTTAAACAGCTTATTTTCTGTCCTTAGGAAAAAAGGATGTCAAGCGTGGTCTTCCTAGATTTTGAAGAAGGACCACTGCAAGGAGCCATGGACATTTGTTGTGAGTTATAACACCGTAATTCAAAGAGCCTAGGTAATGACTTCACTTAACAGGATTCTTTATTCAAAATGTTGATTAATATCTGAAACTAAGTATGTGATGGCAGACATAAATCCCCTAAAATATAAAAGTACTATTCAAGGGCAAAATAACGTGTTTTCTGTAAAACAGATAAATGTTTCCATCTCCCAGGTGGATGTTCTAATGCCTTAATGCTTACTGTGCTCTCAAGACCCATATGCAGGAAGCTTCTTTGAGCCCAGTAAGCATTGGGTAGATTACCTGGTGCGTAAAACAAAAGTTGCTTATAGAAAGGCATACTTAACACACGTGAAGAATTAATACGTAATATTCTCTGTACTAATGGATACTGTCATTGTCATACACTGAATTCAACATGGTGATTTCATTAGGTAGATAAATCCTAAGTAAGTATTTTTCTAACTGCTTTTTTCCACCTTTAAGAAAATGCTGTTTTATTTGCTTACCATCCTGAATGGGCTCAGAACATCAGCAGGATCTGATTTATGTATTTGTCTAAAAGCAAGGAGAGCTGTTTCTTAAGAACATAATGGGAAAACATTTAGTTGGTGAATTTGGTCTTTTGCTATGTTTGCATCGTTAATTACATGTCCAAAATTGGCCTAGTTAGTTGAAAGTATTTTCTGTTAATACCCAAGTAAAGGGTTTACATGTTTATGTGTATCATTATGTCAGCTGTATACAGGTGCTTTGAAAGAATCGTAGAATCACAGGGTTAGAAAGGACCTACAAGATCATCTAGTCCAACCGTACTTCTATTACCATTGCTACCACAAGCCACTAAACCATATCTCATTTTGGACTCAGATAATGCTAGACAGTGCTGTATGGTTATTAATATAGCCTAGCAAAAAGTACACAGTTTTTGGTTCCTTTATTGATTAATGTAAAACGTCTTGGACTTGTTAGAATTTTTTTTTTTTATTTAAAACATTCTGATTACAGTGTGAAGGAGCACAGACCTAGAGAAAATAGTAAATTAAAATTGCCATTCTTATATTTCTGTGATTCTGATTCCTTTCTTGCTTGTTTGTTGTGTGTTTTTGTTTGTTTGTTTGTTTTAGTATAAATGTATTTAATGGACAGACCAGCAACATGGATGATTTAGTGATAAATACTGAAGTTACTGGTGCTAAAGAAGAAGAAGAGGAAATCCTATGTGATTTTGTATCTGAGGAGGAAGGTGGCATTCCTGAATCACAAGAGAGTGACGCGTTGTTTCAGAAAAACAATACATTGACTCTGCCTGAGGAGCTATCCAGGGACAGATCTGAAAAAGCCTTAAGTGGAGGCCAGACTTCTCTATTTATACACACTGGTGCTCCTACTGTTTCTAGTGAAAACTTTATCTTGTCTAGAGGAACTGCTGTTAATGGACCAGTTTCACACTCCACCTCAACAAAAACTTCCATTATGAATAAAGGCAGTGTTTCACTAACCACTGGACAGCCTGTAGGTCATCATACAGATTCCTGCTCAACTTTGACGGTGGTTCATGATCTTCAGCTGCCTGCAAAGAGTACAACAGAAAATTCAAATCAGCACCAAGTTTTATTTTTGTTACCTGATGTAGCACATGCTAAGAACATGACTCATTCCATTAAAAATGTACCTACCTCTGCTTCAGTTGGTTGTGATTCACAGAAATCAGTAGGAAATAGTGTAGACAGCACTTTAGTAGGCCAAGTAGAAGTTTGTGAGGATGATAAAAATTTACTGGTAAAAGACGATTGTGTTGATGCATTAACAGGCATTTCCTCAGGTACAGGTGGTTTCAGATCGGGATGTGAACCCAGCTGGGATCCACAAAAAGAGTTTATACAGTTTCTTATGACAAATGAAGAAACAATAGAGAAGTCTCCCATTCACTGTAAAGTAGGTTTAGAAAAAAAGAGAAAAAGAAAAATGGATGTTAGTAAAATAACACGCTATACTGAAGACTGTTTTGGTGATACTACTTATATCCCTAGTAAGTCAAAACTGCTAACTGTTGACTTCTTAGAACAGAATGAGGAGCTACAAATAGTAGAACCTCAGAAGTACTCATTGAGTAAAGTAAAGCCTGAATCCACCGATGAAGAGCTGGAAGCTGTTGATGCTATCCAGCAGCTCATTTATAGTCCCACTGGTAGCTGTGCAGAGGATGCTTCTCCTGTTCACACTAGCACTTTTCTTTCCAATACTTTAAAAAATAAATGTGAACAGAATGATTCTGAATCACCATCTACCTTCAGTACTGATGAACCATCATTTTATCCCTGTACAAAGTGCAATGTGAATTTTAGGGAGAAGAAACATCTGCATAGGCATATGATGTACCATTTAGATGGGAACAGCCATTTCCGACATCTCAATGTCCCCAGGCCCTATGCTTGTAGGGAATGTGGAAGGACATTTAGAGATCGTAATTCACTTCTTAAACACATGATAATTCACCAAGAAAGAAGACAGAAACTGATGGAAGAAATCCGCGAGCTGAAAGAGCTTCAGGATGAGGGTAGGAGTGCACGATTGCAGTGCCCACAGTGCGTATTTGGTACCAATTGTCCCAAAACGTTTGTACAGCATGCAAAGACCCATGAAAAAGATAAAAGATACTATTGCTGTGAGGAATGCAATTTCATGGCTGTGACAGAAAATGAACTTGAATGCCATCGAGGGATTGCTCATGGAGCAGTAGTCAAGTGTTCTGTTATTGGTAGTGACATGTCCCAGAGGAAGTCACAGAAGAAGGCATCCATGAAAGATCCATATTTAGGATCCTCAAAGAAGTCATCGACGTACATGTGTAAGATGTGTCCATTTACAACTTCAGCTAGAAGCATTTTAAAAAAACACATGGAATATTTGCATCCAGCATCTTGCATCGATCCCTTTGGTAGCCATCTTAGACTAGAAAAAAGGAAAGGCAGCATAATAGAAGAATCTTTAGATTTTGGTAGCAGGACAAAACAGTTGATCAAGCAATCTTCTACGTTTCCAAAGAACTCAGTTTTAAAACAAGATGTAAAACGATCATTTGGCTCTACTTCACAGTCCGGTAACTTCGGAAAACTTCACAAGAGACCCTACAGGATACAGAAGGCTCGGAAAAGCGTTTCACAGTCATCTGTAAGTGTGTGCAATCTAAATTCTCCAGACGAGACCCTTTTGATTAGAAATAGCAGTGGCCAGAAACTCTCCGCAGCAAAGCAGAGAGCTAGTGTCAAAGCAAGCGATAATTATTTACGTAGACCTAAATATGAAAACTACAGTGGTTAAGAAATATACTAATTCTTATCCTTTACATTTAAGAGTCCATCTCTGTGAGGTTTTTTTACGTTTATTTTCTTAAAGTAGCATCTGTAATAATTTTTTGTCGTGGAGTCAAATAATCTTAATTGCAAAGGAGCGGAAGGCTATAAAGATAATAAGCAGGTAGCCGCAATGAGTGGTTAAGGAGGGATGGCACTGTTACAGGAGATGGTTTGGATTGCTGTTCAGATTTTCTGCATAAAATGGCTGTTGTTGTTTTACAGAGACTTAACTCTGCTGAAAAAAAAGACAGCTATGAAACGGAGGATGAAAGTTCATGGGATAATGCTGAACTGTGTGATTACACTACGCGGTCTGTGGAGGATGAATCTTACAGTGATATTAATCAGGAGCATGTAAGCCTATTCCCCATTTTCAAAGGTAAAATGGAAGATCATGAAGCTGGTGATAAATCTTCACTTAGTTATGAGCAGAATGATGGCTTTTATTTTGAGTATTACGAAGATGCTGAGAGTAGTAACTTCCTGCATGATTTGCATGATGCGCAGAATTTAGAAAATGTAGGATCTGCATTGCCAAAGCATAATTCAGTTTTCCATTGGACTGATTTGTCACTTGAAAAGAAGTCCTGCCCATACTGCCCAGCAACCTTTGAAACAGGTGTTGGATTGTCCAACCACGTCAGAGGACACCTTCACAGAGCTGGATTAAGTTATGAAGCCCGTCATGTTGTTTCACCAGAACAGATAGCAACAAGTGACAAAATGCAGCATTTTAAAAGAACTGGAACAGGAACTCCTGTTAAACGTGTTAGAAAAGGTATGTGCTTTTTTAATATGTTTTTTGTTGTTGTTGTTTTTTTAAGTTTTGGTGTAGAGGGGACAAAGTGCACTAAATTGAGCACTAAACGAGACTTGCTTTATTTTGTTGTAAAGCCTCTCTTCGTCCTTGTGATTTGCTATTTTAATATTTAACAGTACATAATTGTCAAAATACATGAAAATTATTTTCTTTGTAGCAATTGAGAAATCTGAAACTTCCTCTGAGCACACGTGTCAGCTTTGCGGAGGCTGGTTTGATACTAAAATTGGATTGTCAAATCATGTGAGAGGACACCTGAAGAGGCTTGGCAAAACCAAGTGGGATGCACACAAGTCTCCGATCTGTGTTTTGAATGAGATGATGCAAAATGAAGAGAAGTATGAAAAAATACTAAAGGCTTTGAATAGTCGCCGTGTTATTCCCAGACCCTTTGTTGCTCAGAAATTTGCATCAAATGATGACTTTTTATCTCAGAATGTTTTACCTCTCGAAGCATACCATAATGGCCTAAAGACTGAAGATATATCTGTGTCTGCATCAGAGGAAGAAGGGCTGAGTTTCCTAAATGAATGTGATGAAACAAAAGCAGTACTACATAATGAAAAAAAAAATCAGTCACTTACACTGATAGAACTTCTGAAAAATAAAAGGTTAGGAGAAGAAAGGAGTCCTGGTATTTCTTCTCAAAAGATTCATAATCAAACTGCGAGAAAGAGGTTTGTTCAGAAATGTGTTCTTCCATTAAATGAAGACAGTCCATTGATGTATCAGCCACAAAAAATGGACTTGACTATGCAGTCAGGTAAGAAGGTGTTTCTCGCTGTCTTGACAGCATTTCCAAACAAATGTTTTAATTCACAGAAACTGTACAAGTGCAGAGGATTTTAATTGGGAATTTGTTTATTTAATTCTTGTTTCGTTTCCAGAGGATCTTGACTGCGAGAGGTAGCACAAGAAATTTTTCTTGTGTATTTTTTCTTAAGTGAATGTTCAGTACTGAGGGCCTTTGACACAGAATGTAGTACCTCTGTTCTTCATATGGTTGGGCTTACAGATTCAAAGCGGGCACAAAACGAGCCTAAAAGTGGAAGAAGACAGATCCTGCAGTAACCATATGTTGAAGTGTCCGGGCATATTTGGTAGACTTAACAGTTCTGAAATGTTTGGGCTTGTGGCCCTGTTTCTGGGCTTTAAAACTACTGGTTTGAGAATCACATCATTTAAATCTTGGAGGTTTGTGCAAAGCAGCATTTGCTCGAACTGACAGAACTGTGGATGCCATTATTAGCATGCAGTATTTTAAAATGGTTAATTTCTCTTGACTAATTGTGATGTTTTTAGGCAAACGTGCTCTTACACCGTAGATTGATCATTATTTGTTTTGAAATTGTGGCTGCTCTGAGAAACTGATCCTTTATTTAATAAGGTCTGTCTGTCCTGAGCTAAGATGTGTGTTAGTTGGAATACAGCTGTAGCTGGTAGGGTTCTGATATGCAGCATCTGACTGATGGGGACAAAGATGTTCCCTGCACTGAGACTTGTGCTGATGAAGCAATTCTGTAATCAACTTTCTAGTTACTCTGTACTTACAAAGCAGTTTTTTTAGAGTGATGTTTTTAACCTACTTGTCACTAAGACTTATTTCTAGTCTTGGGAAATTCTAGGAGGATTCTTTTCAGTGTGTATGTAGAACTTACATTTACCTGTTTCTTGTTGGAGCACCACCTTACGGTGCTGCAAGACTCTTCAGGCTGAGAAGGATCTTAGTTTTATACTCCTGACATTTTTGGTTCTGTTATTTTAATGGTATTCTCATTAGTACCCAGTGCAGGTTACTAAAATTGGCAGTGCTTTGTAGTTTTTTTCACCTCTATTCTTGTCTGCCCTTAAAGAAATAAGAAGTCCAGTGTACTCGGAAGTTATTTTAAGGGACTATGGAAGTGTGGCGATCAGTTTCTTGAGGTGGCTTTCTAAAATGGCAGATGTGGAACAGAATGATGTTCAACGTCATGTGGATATATGTGGTTGTTGTTGAAGTAAGGAGGTTACTTTATACAGGAAGGTGTGTCTTTGACAGGCTTAATTATTTGAGAAACCGAGCTAGAGGAGGAGCTTGCTAAAACAGGCACTGTTATTGCTGTCTGTTTAATATTTACTGCTGAGTGCTGGGTAGCAGCGCCTGTTTGGTTGCAATGAACAATCAGGTTAAAATGAACACGTGCTTACATAATACTAACAGTTATGTATGGTGCCCTGTAATTATCTGCGGCTGAGGTAACAGTTTGACAACTAACGATCGCACTGTGCCAGTTGAGTTGGTGAGAAAACATTTAGCATCGAGTTGAAATTCTTCAGTTCTTCCTAAGAAGGCAAGTGTTTCTAATCTTGTTTCTAGTTTTCAAAAAGTTTTGTGTTTTTTTTCTTTCTTTCTCTTGTTGTTATTTGTTTTTTAAACCAACCAGGCCTTCTTCTTTAATTTGACTGAAAAAAACTGCCCGTCTTCTGTGTGCTGATGGAGAATAAGATTCTTTCCTACCTGCAAGCAGAGGCATTCTTTCTGAGTAGACTGGGCTTTTTTATCTGTTCTTCTAATAATTTATTAGTGGAGAACTGGAAACAGTATATCCTTAGTAAAATGAGGGGAGAACATTATGGCAAAGTTGAGCAGGGGAGAAGTAATAATGCTTTCTTTGTCTGGTAAGTGAGGGGTTCAGTATTGTTTCACTTTCTCTGTTTTCCTGTGATAAAAGCATGCTGCTTTGTTGGTTATTTAGCACAGAGATTTTAGCAAAAAACTTTGAATTGTTAACTTTCATTATTGGTGACGCATCTAAAGTAATGAACAGAAAAGGCACTCAACAAAATGTTTTGTCTAACAGCTGTTCAGTTATGTGCTTTACCACCTTTCTCTCTAAGCCTTCAACAGTAGCCTAATTTAGTATTGAGCCTTTCTATCTTATGGGTAAAACGCTTTTAATTACCGCTTTGTCAACCAGACTTTTAAAATTCTCTTTATTGGAAATGTTACAAGCTCTGAAATTTCTCAACAGTACTGTGCTATTCAAATTGCAGGATTGTGTTTTGGGAATAGAGCTTCGTGATACGGAGATCTGTAGGAATTTGTTAGTAGCCTGATGCAGAGTAGCCTAATGGGTTCAAGTTGCCTTCCTTCTGTTCTTTTCAAATAACAAGGTTTGGCTTAAAGCACTACGTGGAAAGCTAATGACGGTTAACTTCGATCCTCCTAATATACTAAACAATTGCATCAATGCAATGAATATATTTAAAACCATCTTTATTACAGAAAACCTTTTACAACGCTTTGAGAATTTCATTTTTTGAAGAGAGAACTGGATTATAGTTTTCTTTTGAATGATAGGTATGCCTGTGAAGCTTAGAACGTGTGTGCATTGCAATACGACGTTTACAAGTGCTGTTAGCCTGTCCAACCACTTACGCGCTTATGCACGAAAGAAGAGTGCTGGACTTTTGACTGGGACAGGTATGTTTTGTTACAGATGTAAAAGCAAAGTCTGTCTATGATACATTTTCCTCATCAGACTGGACAAAAGCATATGTTAATTCAAAATAATTTTGAAGCTTCCGTTGATAAACAGTTTATTTGCCATACAACTTCAGCAACTTGTAAACAAAGATATGTTGCTGTTGTCCACTCTCATGTCTGATTTTCATTCTTACTCATTTATTTTGGATCCAACACTTAAGGTATGTGTAAGCAAAACTAAGAGATGTTCACTCAAAATTCATTCTCCCACGATATCACAATTTCCAAACCAACTAGTTGTCCATCTAACAAAGTCTTTATAAGCACCTCAAAAATTAAAAACATTAAGAAATAATTATATTGCATATAGCTACTAAGAATACTGTAGCTAAAAACGGAAGAACCAAGTAATTTTCCAACTCGTATATTTCAATCAACATAGTACATATAGCTGTTTTCATTTTTTGTTTGGTTCACAAACCAGTCATGGAGTGATTGACAATAGAGTGAGTGTGGTACAGCGCTTGGCACTGCTATTAATGCATTTTTAATTAAAACACACGTATATTGAAGATCTTCTAGTATTCCATATTTTGACTCATTTCCAAAGACATGCAGTTTTCTTGGCTGTAGGCAGATTCCTGAGTTTACTTGGAGTATTGCTTAGATTAGTGGGATTTTATATGGTCAGCAGCAAGCTGGGGAGCAAACATGGAATTTAGTGAGGAAAACGAATTTTAAACTGTGAAGTAATTCGGAAGGGCAGCAGTCAGTTTCCTGCATTGACAAGCACAGGCATTTACATAATGCTGGAAAAATATAAAATTTCATTTTTTATGTGTAGATGCGATTTGTTATGCTATGATATTATATAACAAATAGTTTCAGGCCTTCTCTGTGACAGGCTGGAAAACATTTAAATGTATTTTACACACTGAGCCTGTGGATGCCAGGTCTTGTTATACATAATGATATAATAAGGTAGATTCAGAATGAAAACAGTTGCACCAATATCCACTGTGTAAGAGAATATGATTTTAGTGATTCTGAAAGTTTTCATGTTTACACAATGGAAACGTGGTGATAGTGGACTTCTTTTACCACTGCTGCTGTTTGATGGTGCTAGCCCTGGGCTGAGTTTTTTGCTTCTGTACCTACTGGTAAATATAACTATATTTAAATTGCATGTTAAAATCTACCAGTTATTAAATGAAGGAGACACTAAGGCAAAGAAACTAGTACACAGAGCCTGGGTCCTAGAGAAGCTCCTTTCACATCAGCTAAATAGGAAATGTGGATGAAGCTTTGGAAGTTTTTTGTTTTGTGGTGTTGTGTTGTGGTTGTTGGGTTTTTTGTTGGTGGTTTTTAAGGAGCAGTTTGCAAGCTAATAATAGCATGCTCATCTGAGCAGTTGAAACCTTCTTTTTACAAACTTAAACCTCCTGGGCCTTGTATCCCTGGAACTAGAAGTTAGTTTAAAATAAAGCTAGAAAGAGAGCTTAACAAAAAAACCAAAACTTGCTTGTGATCTCAGAAGGTTGAGCTGATCGAGATTAATGGCCTGTGCCATACAGGTAAAGGCATTTCACTGAAAATGGTGACTTAAGGGAGACTTAAGTTATGGCTGTAATGTTATGCACATGTGCTTATTTAGTAGTTGCCATTAAAAGCTTTGCACATTTACAGAAGTTATAAATTTGACTGTTTGCTCATTGACTCTTCATTTGAGCAAGCTCAGTGTAAATCTAATAGACCAAATAATACACTTTTAAACTGTTGGGGTTTTTTTTTCCTGCTACTCCTCTGTATATCGGAAGTTTTGCTAGGAGGATGACAGCTTTACAAGGTTTCATTGGCACACACAGATATAAAACTTCGCTGAGTGTTGTGCTTGGGCACATTGCAGTCTGTCTTTTTAAAAAAATAGTTGTGGTTGTGAGCCACTTACAGACATCTTCTGCTTGGCTTCAGCTTGGAACTCTTAGGGAAACAATGACAATACATTTGTACAGGTTTCTTTTTCAGTTTTCCTGAGGTGATTTCTTACATCTTCTGAAACATAACAAACGGCCATAAAGAAATCTTATTTGTTGCATATCACAGAATGGCCTGAGTTGAAAAGATCCTCAGAGATCATCTGGTTTCAGCTCCCCTGCCATGGGCAGGAATGCCGTATATGTCTTAGTTTCTTGGTGTCATTAAATAAATGTATGCAAACATGAAAGCTCTAGTTCTTCTATGATTTTGCAGTTGTTCTGGGAGCTATGTAGGTGTTACTGTTTAGCAAAAGAAGTACAGTAAGCTGTACAAGTCACCTAAGTGAGAGCTGTCCCAAGGCTACATTAGTATGTGCGCTAGTCTGCTCAATTTTTCAGTTTGACTGGTATGTTTTCAGTAGATGGGTTATCATCTTGCTTTTCTAGCAGATGCCCTTTTTCTTCAGAATCAGCAGCTTGATTTCGTTTAGTCAATGTTACCAGTTGCATTCTTTTAATGCAACTTGACATTTTTAGTAATAACTCAGTTATAAAAGTTACATAATGGTAAATGTTGAGAATGTGCTCAGGAGAAAAACACTCCGAAGTGGAACTCTCCAGCTGTTGGCTGTTCAGAATTAGTGTTTGTTACTAAGCTTAATCTGTGCTTAGCATAGCGAATGCTTCACTGAGTTCGTTTGTATAATTACTGGCTTTTGCATTAGTGGTTGCATGATGGTCTTCTCACGTTTCTCAGAGTGTGTGTCAAACTGGCTCTTATAATTATCAAACAGACCTGTGCAGAATCTTCTAAATGCATCCTGCCCTTCTTGGTGCAGTTGTATATCCAGCTTCCTTTCTTTTCTTTTTACCAGGCTTCTCTTCTTACTTGAAATCTGCTTGTTCTGTCTTACACCTTGGCTTTTCACATCTTCTCTTTTTCTTTCTCTGTCCTCCTACTCAATCTCTTCTTAACAGCTGTCATTTTCTGGGAGTCAGTCACTCTCTTTGGTCTCTGCTTCTGTAGATGGTGAGTACTCTCCCAGAAGTTTGGGAGAGAACAATAATATACAGTAAGGACTTTGACTTGGAGCCAGCAGTGTGGCTCAGGTAGTGATTTCTGTGGCCACCACCTTTCCAAATAGTTTCTAATAGTGCAATTGTAGCTTCAAGAAGTTTGCTGTGAAAGTGTGTGTGACCACATCAGGGATCGGAGATCTGCTGGATTTGCACATCTTTATTTGATGCTGATCAGCCAGCACAGTGGGCTAAATGTAGCATTGCATAAAATCCTTCAGAGAACCAAATAACTGGAGAATTTCGTATATATATATGTGTGTATGTGTGTAAAAAATCTGGCTTTCTTCAGCATTGTACTTGGCAATAATGAGACAAAGTAAAAAATCATTGAATTTGACAAATCAGTGAATAAATACACAAGAAGGATATTTTTCTAGCTTGGCACTGTTTTTAAATGGTTAATGGGAGTCACTTATGTATGCAGTTGTTCAACTTGTGTCATATTCTATGACAAAAGTCAAGTAATCTTCATAAAGACTGAGCTTCAGTATAGTGAAAGGAAAGGTGAAAGGTGTTTCACTTTGGAGGATATTAAGTGGAGCTGCAGGTTAGCATAATTTTGAGACTCAGACCAAAGATCATGGAATTAAGGATTTCCAGTTGTGATGTTCATACTTCATATTGTCCTAGACATACTGCTTGTAACCTCTTATCTCCATCTACTTGTCAGTCTTTCTTGATAAACTATCACAGATGCAGTCGGTTTTTATACACAGCCTTTTGATATCACGTGTTTTTCTAAACATGATCAAATTGGACTTGAGTGCCTCAAGAAGTTTACTCCAGAGTTTGGTTATCTTCCTCTGTTTTACATGAGTTTTCTCTCTGTATCAGAGTATTGATGAAGTGGTACAACTTGTTCACAAAAGGCTTTTGGAATCAGCAGCTGGGAAGCAGCAGGTGGCCAAACTTGAAGGAAGGATGCTTCCTTTTGAAGAAAACTGGTCCTTTATGAAGAAAGGCCCATAATAACAAAGGTTAATAGTTTCAAGAACTGTCTTAGCACAAAGTAGGCATAATTATAGGTAGCTCCTACATCTCTTTGGCAGTTTGCTGCAAGTACGGTCTGAATTTCTGTTGCAAGGACTGCATTATCTTTGGTCTCTTCCTGCAAGTGCTAAAAACACTTTCTGCTGAAGTCATCCTTTGTTTTACAGCAAAGGTATTGGAAGAGTTTTGATCAGAACATGCTTTGTTACAGACGAAACAATAGCTTGCCTTATTTGATGCTCGCAATGCTTGTGGGCATCATACCAGCAGTGTGTAAGCAGGTGTGGCGTGTAATTTCATTTAAAGTTGTTACTCTCTTGATAGACAAAAGTGGAATTAATATGACAGTTACTGGTTTGTGTCCTTGATAACTTAGTATTTTTTGTGTTTTTAATAGCAGCTTCTTTCTGGGCATGTGTTCTATGTCCAGTCCTTGCTAAATTATTGTAAGAATGCATTGAGTGATCTGATTATTGTTTTTCTTGAAGTCTCATTATATTTTTTGCTCTTCTTTTTGTATTTTCTCTGTCTAGCATGTCTGTTGTAAATGATGCAAAGATATCCATATGTCTGTTTTGCTTTGGTTTGCTTTTTTTATTTTTGGTTGTTTGGTTTTTTTTAATTGTTCTTGGGAAAATATACCTTACAAGGAGGTAGTAACTACTACTTCTAGTGTATTATGATTGCTTGTTTATCTGTGTTGCTGTCCATTTGATTTCATAGTAGTTCAGAGGGTTTTTTTCCTAGAAGAATATACAAATGCTTAAAACTATTTGGGAGCTCTGTTACAGAAAACCAAATAAGAAGGTGAAGACTCTGAAATGCTTGGGATGTGTGTGAGTAGAATCAAATTTCTTGATGAGAATGAATGTCTTAAGTTTGCCAACATGAAGAAATCAAGCCAGTTCTTGTTTCAAATGCCTTTGGGCTTTTCTAGGTGGAGCCTGTTGTCTACTGTTTTTTCTGCTCATTTGTATCAACTGACATCATCAGCTAACTAACATCCGGTGCAGCTCCTGGATGCCTTTGCATTCAAAGCAAATAATGACTTGTAATTTTTCCTTCCTTCACGTGGCATTTTGCAAAATCAGCAGTGGCAGAACTTGTGCTGTAACAACTGCTTGAGATAAGTCTTCCCTCATACAAATAATTCTCTTCAGAGAATCAGCCTCGAGGTTTTGGTATTTTGTCTGCTTACATTTCTGGTGATGATGTTACTGGTGTTGCAATATGTGACATATTTATACTACTCAGTAGTTCCTAAAGCTTTAAAGATAGTGATTTTCCTTCCTAATTATGTAAAGGGTATCTTTTTGATGAGAACATAAAACAGTAAGGACCCCTTGCCTGTTCACTTTTTCAGAAGTTGTCTTGGCCGTTTCTTTCTCACTGGCCTTATATTGAGACTGCTTTGCTTCCCTTGGTACTGTCAGGAAAAAAACAACACTATTGAGGCTCATCTTTATAATGGTGGCTTCACCCAGAGTCTGAAAGTCTGAAAGAAGTTTCTTTAGGTTGGTGTCTCCTCCTTTTCTACTTGTCCACAGTCTGATTCGTTCTCTGGTTCCTTCAAACCTCCAAAAATCATTCATTTTTTTTTTTTGAGGTACTCTGAGAATCTTCAGTCTGGGGATGGAAATGGGAAGTGCTCACTGTGTCTACAAGTTTAAGGTTTAGCTACAGGGTAAAAACGATGTTTGAGAGGTGATTTTTTGGAAGACATAAGAGGAATTATGGATGCAATTGAGCCTGTTTGTATGTTCTTTAAATCAGCATGTTTTGCCTCCACAGATGACGTCTTATGCTTCAGGATACTAAGCTTTTCTGTTTTCTGTTACACAAGTCAGAACTTAGGCAAGTTTAACAGCTTTTGAATTCCATTGTTAAGATGTCTCAGTAGCATAGCATGTGCCTTTTTAGTATCAATATCACTCATTACTGACTTTCGGATTTCTGTGTAGTTTTAGTGTGAGTATCTTGTGTTTTTGGAATACAGTGTAGCTAGATAACACTTATCAGTCCCAAACTTCTTGTCTTTTTTGAGCCTTATCAGCTGTTTTCATCGTACCAATATTAACTCAGTTTAACGCCCTCATCCTCCAACTTTGGCTACATTCTAGAATCTCCAGGTTTTGTTGTAGATTCCCGTTGCACCTGTTTATGGAAGGTGTAAACTTTTGAATGCTAATTGAACCTGCTTGCTATGTGTTTTCAGATAACACACATTTACTTTCATAAATGCTTTCAAACAGACGGAATTTAAAAAGATGGCCTTGCCATCCATGTTGGTTGTTCTAATACCATCTACTGTAGAGGATCAATACGTATTTTTTGCAAGATGCAGTACGGTTCAGACAGGAGTGAGGAGGAAGTTCCATTCGAAGTTCATCCATATTATATGAAAAGAAAAAGGTTTTGCATCATTGAAAGCGAATGACAAGTGTTGCATTCAAACTAGAAATTCTTTATTGCATTAGCTGAAAGATACAACTTTGTGAAGATGCAACCTGCTTGAACATGAGTGGTCTTACGACGTTATATGAATTACAGAACAGTTTCCACATTTTGACAGTGTTTTTTGAAGGAAAGGATATTTCCAATGGTGCTTTGCTTTTGTATAATTCCGGAAGTTAGCAGGTGCCTGCTGGTACTGAAACAACAGTTTAATGCTGAATGTCGATTATTTAGTCTTTCAAACTGCTGTGCTTAAAGAAAGAGGTGGAGGTGGGGAGGAAGGCATCAGATGTTTCACCAGCACACTCTTAGAGCATGTTATGATTGTTTTGGAATGTAGTTATAACTAAACATACAATAACAAGGAGCTAGATATCTTTTCACCACTTCTATAGGGAATGCTCAGTGAATATCTCTGGTTTAACACTGTCTGAAATATCACTTTTTACATATGGAAATTTCTCTCTTCTTAGCTTTGGACTGTAAACAAAAGAAGTCAAGGTCAAGATCTGGAAGCAAGAAAAAAATGATGCCATTACCTCATAGTGCTGATGAAGTTTACATACTCAGATGCAGGTACATAGGGTTATTTTAATTGAAAGACTGTGTTCTTAAGAGCTTGCTTATTTTGGCTATAGGAATATTTAAGATTATATTCTGTAATGTTTGTGATGACACTGGATATGTCTAGGGGGAAAGCAGTTGATTATTTTCATTAATTCAGACAACATAATTTGAATCAGTCATACTTAGTTATTAAATTGCCAGCTCCCATTTCTATAGCTAAAATCTTATTGGCCATGTTTGAGTAATACTCTGTTCTTCAAAAGAGACCTTAAGAGGATCAGATTGTTATTCCTGGTATTACAAACATAGGAGCATAACTTGTATGAACTGCAGAGAATTGTGTTTATGGCTACTACAGATGAACTCAGTTTCTAAGCTTTTCAGCTAAACGTATGTAGAGGCAGACTTCAATAAAATAAGGGCTTTGTTTGAATAATTTTTGAGCAGTGCTAGATATATCTTGATGGAACAATTTTAATATTTGCATAGGTTTTGTGGTCTGGTCTTTCGAGGACCTTTGTCTGTTCAAGAAGACTGGATAAAGCACTTGCAGCGACACATTGTCAACGCAAATCTTCCACGGACTGGAGCTGGCATGGTTGAAGTCACATCGCTACTTAAAAAACCTGCTTCGATTACTGAAACTTCATTTTCTTTACTGATGGCAGAAGCAGCATCATAGAACAAGAAAACATTTTCAATTTGAATTGGATGTAAATTTGAAATACTTTGTCATTTTTTTAAATAAATTGTTACACTGAATTATGTTTATAAATCCTAAAAGCAAAAATAGAGGAAGTGAATTACGATAACATCAAAATAAATTGAATACTTAACAGTTACAGTAAGTAGTCTTTATATTTTATATAGGGTGGAAGATGTGTTTTTAAGGTTTATTATGTTTTTGTCAGTTACTGTGTTCACTATCAGTACAAGACCATTACATGTATGGCAGCCATTTTTAAATCATTGCACATGGGTACTTAAAAGACAGATTTTAATAAAATAAAGAAACCATGTTCTCTGCAGTGTTACCCAAATCGAGGCTCTGTTTATTCCAAAAAAATTTAAAAAAAATTAAAAATTAAAAAAAAAATACATAGTAAAATAAGATATTATATTTTGTTTGTATGTATGTAGTGTTTTGTATGATATCAAGAACTGCTAATACAATTTACTCAACTTTAGGGCATTAAATACCATGTTACTTCATAGTTCAAGAGACTGTTTCATTCAAATAGGGCAATTAGTACTCTTCTATCTAGGTGTGTAAGTGTTTTTTTTAAATCACATGAGGCTTTTTGTACTAAAAAGTGGAGGGAAACTTGTCTAAACAAATTTCTAAGATACGTATGTACATAATACTGGAAATTTGTGGTAAGGAAATATTCTTTACTTCAGTTGCATTTCTCACTGACAATAAAGTGGTGCATCCATGCTACCTCCTACTTGTCAACAAAGATGGTATTTACCCTTATGTTTTTGTATCATAGTAGATTCGATCCAACTTTCTTTATTACAAAGCATCTTTTTGTTAACAAGTTTGTTCTTTATGATGATTTACTTAAAGTCTGACTTGCTTACAGGAGTTTGCCTCTCTACTATTTTATTTAACACTGTAGAAATGTACTAATAAGCATTGCTCACTACACGGTTAGAGTAGCCTTTTCATTTATAATTCTGTTTAAAAGGTTGATCATTTTAGAAGATTTGAACACAGGTTGAAATGTTTCTACATATGAAGAGAATGTTTACAACTTAAATTTTAGAGCTTGTTTTGGATGTGATTATATGTATGAAAACTGTAACACTATGCTCATGCTAAGGACCTACTTACAGAATTACTGAAATAAATGTGCTGTGAGGATGGAAATATGGTGCAGGTGTCTTGGTCATGCTGAATTGTGTTTGTTCATTCAAACTGTCTTTGAAACATGATTTTTGTTTAAATCATAAGTCAGATTCCTCCACAAATCAATTTTGTATGCAAATAACATTTCATTTTACTCACATAGGGTAACAAATACTGTAGTTAAGCCAAGGATATGCATTGATATTTTCCTTATATGTAAATAAAGTTAAAAGCAGTTAAAGCAAGAGGAGTATTTTGGTAGAGTATATACATACCTCACTGCCAGTGAAATTGCTTTCCTATGGTATATCTCCTTACCAGAAAAATCTCTAAATAAAAAAGGTTTAAAGAAAATCTAAATGTCTATAATGTGAAGCATTTATTTACATTGTGTGAATTAAGTTTGTGAAATGGATTTGTCTTGCTTGAAATTGAAATATTCTCATTATCTTAAGTAAAAATAAGTTTACTTGCAATAAAATGACTTGTTCAGACACGTTACATCTGGTTGGTTGAAAATATGAACGATGTCGATCTGCCTCGTACGTGTGCAGTTAACACACCAGGTTTGTTAACCCTCAGATCAAACAGATGAACTAAAACCAAGCAGTTGTGGAGGATGGAGTCCTGAGACAAGGCCATCCTATGTCTGGCAAGGTTATAATTCAGTTAATGCTGTCAGGTGTTTTACTGTACAAGTTCCAGCCGTTAACATAAATGTAGTTGTCCAAATTGTATTCCTACTGCTTTGTTCTGGTTTTTAACCTGGAAAACTCCCCTCAGTCCATCAAAAGGCCAGAAATACAAATTAATTCAGAGATTTTAGGAAAGATAAGCAGAGCGTTGAAGTGTGTTGCAGACATATTGTGTGTGTACAGACTGACTAAAACATTCTGAACTTGTATATAATTAATTGTGGGATTTTTTTATATGATGTGAAAATGAAATATTTACAGCAACATGTTGAAACAGAGGGAAGCAATCGGATCATCTTGAATGTTTGTAATGCTTTAATTGAGTGGTTGTTTACTCGTGTCACCAAAAAGGGGGTGCCTTTGAGCACCAGATTCTGTTGCTGTTTAACATGAAAAATCCAATGAAGTGCAAATTATATTTATCTAGAATGTTTATAAGGGAAAGCCATACCGTGCAGAATTTAGCATCTGCAAAAACAAAAGAAAATCACTTGTCTAGATTTGTAATAGTTAATCTAGTTACATTTATTTTGTCCCTTCAGCCACAGTAGTGAACACCAAAAATATAAGGCTGTGTCTGAGGAGCAGGAAGCTCAATTCCTGGCTGGGTTCCGAAATGATGTTCTCTGGTTAGAAATAGCTGTTTTCATTGGCAGGCTTTGGGTGTGTGTTGGAGCTGCCCGGGTGCTTAGCTGTGTGTTTTTTGTCGATGTTCCTGCCCTGCTTACACCAGATCCTTGCTATAATATAGTTTTGAAATATAGAAAGAAGTCCTGGAAGTCCTCTGATAAGTAAATTTGTTGCATATAAAGCTGATGTGGACTGAATGATCAAACAAAAAGTGTGCAAGCTTTCTTTAGCTTATAGGTCTCAGGTGGGGCTATTTGGTTTCTGTTGCTTGGAAGTATCTTTTGTTGATGCCTACTGGGAGATAGAAGCTCACCTTTCCAGAGTTACAGAGGTTCTAATAAAATGGGTAGAGTTCATTAGATCAGTCACTTTATTATTCAGATCTCATGTTTTGAGATCCATGTGGCTCGCTTAGACCTTGGCATCAGTGAGTGAATCTCACTGTGTTGGGTGTCCTGCTAGGCTAGAGGAGCTCTGTGGCACTCTGCTGAAGAGCAGGATGTCTGGAATTGCACGTAGAAGCACAAGTGTTACTTGGCTCACCTTGGCTGTATTGCTTCGGGATAAAGACTGCAGTTGTTTTGTCATATTTGGTAATGGTGGTCAGTTGGTTTTGGTTCCTCATCACAGTCTTCCATGGATCAGGAGTTGCGCTCCTCTTCCTGCACCTACCCCACCTTCTGGTAAAGCTCCTTTGAGTTGCAGCTTTTAAGTGTCAGAATACTCAAGTCAGGAAACCAGAGGTTTAGCTCCACGCTTTGGACTGGCTGTGTATTCAGTCCCAGTGCTATTTCCAAGTCGTCCTTAATAATAGAATAGCTGTATTTGCAATCCTTGAAAGAGGTTTCTGCAAGACTTTGGGAATGTGCTTTTGAAATGGGTGTGGTATCCGCTGCCAGGTGGTGCTGTGGTCAGGCTGTATGTACTATGAAAACTGAGTAGCAAAACATCCCCGAGCACTTAACTCCTTTTGGCCATATGCTGCTTCACATGGATTGTGTGGCTTGTGCTATGAGCCTGGGAGCCAAGGCGGTCCAGCCCTGCATGCTGCTGGAACTTCTGGCTTGGGGCTCAGCTTGCCCTGGCAGTCAGGGCTGGGCTGAGGCCTCTTCTTGATGGGAGGGAAAGGTGCATATGAGACAGTAGCTACCTGGGAAGGGAGGAGGGAGCAGGAAAGGTACCAAAGGGAGGGATTTTAACGGTTGGCACCTTTGTCCTGAGCCAGAGATTTCATGTTTGAAGTCCCACATTCTTAGCCATGCTCAGGAAAATCAAGGTCTGAGGTAAGTGCTTCACAGGAAGAACATGAGTTGTGAATTGGGGCTCAGAGCTGTGCATGCACGTGGGGCTTGGGAAGGCCGGCTTTACAGGGCTGTTACTACAGAGCTGTTGTGAAACAAATGCTTTTTTCTTGGCTCATCCTACGTTATCCTACAAGTCAGTAATACTTTAAAGGAGCTTTTCATTAATTTAATCTTTGACCAGATTTGGAAAATCAAAAGGGAAAAAATGGCTGCAATGTGGAAAAAAATAACAGTAAATAACAAGTACTTATTTGTAATGAATTGTAAGGGCTGTGAAAGGAGCCTCCTCACTTAAGCACTACCATTGACTGACTTTTCCAATTTTTTACCGCAGTAGTTATGGATACATAACCTGTAGTTTCCTAGTCCAATACCCAGTTCACGTAATCCTGTATCTGTTAAAAGAAAGAGAAAGGCATCTATTTAGAACAGTGCTTATTAAAAAGGTCGACTGCATCGTGAGTTCAGGTATTCCAATCTGCGTGCTTTGTAGGTGCTGTTGCCTGATACGTGGGTAGCAATTTCAATGTAATGGAAACGTTTTGGCCAGAGCGCCAGGTCTGTAACCTCTTGCAATAAAATGTTCCTTTCTAACACTGCAGGCTTCTTGGTGTTCTTCCCCTTGCCCTGAGGTGAGCATGCACAGCGTACTTCTGCTAAGCCAGCCTAACCTGGGTCTGCTTTCCTGAGCAGCTGAGTAGTGAGGCAAGGAGGGCATCACTGGCTGTACCTGAAATGCCAACAGGTGGGGCAGGAGCTGGTGTCTGTGTGTTGGTCTTGGAGACCCGTACCATGAAACAAGTGATTTTTCCTCCGTATCAATGGTCTGCCACTTGAAGTCTGTTGGGAGCTCCCAACCTCTGCGTGCTTAAACATCTGATGAAGTACACCTAGCTCAGAGCAGCTGTGAATCACGCCTGTGGTTCCCTGGGGAGGCCACCCACCAGACCCTTCGTGTTACCTTCATTCCTAACTTGTCTAATAAGATTTTTGTTTATGTCCATGTTTTCCCTTTATTTGTTTCTTGTTCTATAGGATTTTACCACAGGCCACTGATGCTGAAGCTTTTTGAGGCAAGCCCTGCAGGCTCTCATTGGTGTGAACACACACACAGTGCTGCTCAGTGTTCTCAGGTGTGTCTTTTCAATGCACTGCTCAGGGAGGTGCTACATGGAGCCAAGGGGAGATTGGACATCTTAAAGTGGCTTTGGAAGAGATGCTATGCAGAGCAGAAACCCAAACCTGTGCAGTTCAAACCTGAAGGCCCTGGAGGTTTCTAGTGTTTGGTATTGAACACTTGGCACCATGTTTCTGTGTTGCCTGCATACAGGTGAGCTGTTGCCTTTTTGGTTTTTAACTGCTGGCAGCCTTTCCAAAGACAATATTGGGAATATGGAGCATCTGCTTGAATGATTTTTGCGAACAAGCAGCTTGTTGGCTTCTGTGAGCAAAGGGAAAAGGATACGTGCCAAAGACTGGCAAAGACATTGGAGATCTTTGTTTTACTGATAAATGATGAGTATGGCAGATAAGAAATTCTTAGGAAATTAAACTGTGATTTCAGTTGTATGTGTGCAGGCATCTCGGCAGTGCCTGAACAGCAGCACCCCATGTGCACACAGTGTGAGCTGCAGGCAAGCATCAATCTGTGGGCTCTTGTAACATGCATGATGGCATAGCTCATAGCTTGTGCATAATATAATGTTGGGTGGGGAGAAGAGGAGAAAGCCCTGGTTTTTCATTGCCCCTGCAGTGTTTGTGTTGAGTAATTAGTAGCAGTTACTATAGTATTTGCTCATCTAGTCTCCCTGATGTCAGACACCATCAGTACCCAAGCAGGCTGAGTTTCCCTGTCTCAGCATGAGGTGTACATCTGCTGCCCTAGTTCTGGAATGCTCAGAAAGATGGTGGGTGCACTGTCCCTGGAGACACTCAAGGTCAGGCTGGATGGGGTCCCCACAGCCTCTGACCAGGTCGGTGCTGGGAGTGAATAGGCAAGAGGAGACCATGCCTGCTGTACAAACACTGCTCAGAAATGGCTGCCACAGGGGTAGTGATGTGTCCCTTCCTTGGGCTGAGCTGCTGGGGAGGTACTGCTGGAGAATAAGAAATGTGAAGTGCAGTGCTGACACCTGGCATCTTCCAGAAAGATGTGTTGATACTTCAGGACTGTATGTTGTGTAAACAAATAGTACCAGTGATTAACTGTGCCTGGGGAAGGCTGAGCAGTGCATCTGCAGCTCCTGTAAATGGGGGAACCTTAGTAAGTTGTTGTCTCTCAACAACAACAAAGGCAATGTATGTTATAGACTGGGAAATGAAAGCCAAGAAGGTGGTGCAGTCAGTCAGTCATGTACTGCATCTTCCTCCAGATAGAGCCATGTCAGACAGGGCAGTGCAGACCAGAATGATGTCATTAGAGTACCTGGTGCTCTGAGGAAGGCTGAATTAAGAGTGTGGGGCTAGAATTAGGGGAGTTTTAATATATAAAAGGGATTTTCACTGATCCATGGAAGCACTAGCACCTTATGCTTCCCTTCAGCTGCATTTTCAACTCTTAACTCTGGTGACTGAAGTTTTTCAGCAGCTTTGGATACTGGGCCGCTCATTTGAAGACCCTTCCTGGTACTGCAAATAAATAAAAATAACCAGAGTGGGACTCAGCACTGAAAAGCATGGCAGACTGGTTGGCAGTTGCTGGAGAGACATGGTAGCTGTCATGGGGTTGCTGTCAGCTGGTCCTGCTTCTGATTTACCTCCTGTGAGAGGACAGAATCAGAAGATTTACTGCATTTACTGCTTTTGAGACTGTTAGCTGCCAGGAGGTAGATGCCCTAAATGACACAGTGTGCAGAGCATGGGAGCATGGTAGGCGAACGATGTTACTGGCATATGAGAATAAAAGGCCCGAAGCCCTGCTTTGTTATTCTGTAAATCCGCTGTGCCAGAGGGCCCTGCAGAGCAATGGAAGCACGGGGGTTTAATGCTCCTCACAGAGCAGCGCTCCTCGAGCTCAGGCAGGCGAGGCCCCTTCACAGCAATGGCTTTGCCCAGGGAATCCCCTGAGGGTCTGCAAGAAAGGGTGATCAGATGCTGAGAAATGATAGAGCTCTGCTCAGCCATCAGAGTCTGCCCACAAGCAACGCCATGCAGTGTGTTTACCTTCTAGGGAAAAAAAATACAATAATTGCATAAAGTAGGACTTTCTTTTTTATATTGAAGTGCATGGCAGGAAATAATTTCAAATATTAGTGATTAAAGCGATGTAGGTAACTTAAAAATCACTGCTGAAATGTCACATTTTCCAAATACAAACAAACAAATAAATAAATAAGGATCTCAGTTGCTTTCATTGCTGAGATGAAAGCAGTGTGTGAGATGCTGTGTGGGGACCTTCCTGCAGAGCTCTAGTTGGGCGGTCAGCTCTGCACTCACAGCTCGGTGCTGGGCTGGAGCCTGCTGCTCATGAGCTGCTTGCTCTTAGGAGGGACCGAGAAGGTAACAAGAAAGGAGCAACTGCACATTAAGGAGCTCCTCTTAGCATCCATGTCTCCTAACATCACAAAAAATATATGATAGGCAAAAGTGGATTGAGGGAATAACTGAGATAGTAGCAAAGTGTGGTTAGGAAGGTGGGAAGAGATATAGGTTTAGAGAAATACAGTATTTGTCTGAACCAAAGGACTGGTTTACCTCCATTGCTCATTTACTGGGGAAAAACCCACGCACTGTGATGTGTGCCCACAAAGGAGGGCTCCATTTCTGCCTTAGGGGATCAGTGGCCACGTACAGCACCAACTGGGCCATGTGTGGAGGAGATGCACCGTGAGCACCGCCATGTGCCGAGGCACCAGGCGCCTGGCAAGGAGCGGAGCCACTGGGAGACCGAGGGGAGCTACCCCGGCTGTGTGCCAGCAGCTGCAGGGCTGCGTGCCTCCAGGCGGCGAGGGGCTGAGCACGGATCTCCTGTGTCCCGGGTCAGTGCCCTAATTGCTGGGTTAGCGGACAAAAGGGGAATGACAGCAGCTGTGGTGAATCCAGCCTCTTCTTCCCTTGGTGTGTTTTTTGTTTATTTCTTTTGATACACACACACACACATTATATATATATATTTCCTGTTGCAAGTGCCCCAGGTTGCAGTATTTGGGCTGAAACAAAGCACCTTCTTCAATGCAAAATGTACACAGGTTTTGTGCTAGCAAAGAATACCGGGAAGTGTAATTTCAAGAGGATCTGAATGTGTTTCTGCATTTTTTTATTTTTTTTTTTTTTTTTTTTTTTTGTTATTTGTTTGTTTCGTTCAGTTTCTCAGTGGACAATCAATTATTTGCACAAACGTAATTGTAAATGTTAAGAACTGCCATTTGGGCTTTGTCAGAGGACAGCCTGGGTTGCTGGGCAGTGCCCTCCCAGGGCCAAACCCTGCATGGGCAGGGCTGCCAGATGGGCTGGTCGCTGGGAATAGGTGTGAGGTTCTGGGTGTGCATGGACACACAGTTGCAATACTGACCACTGCAGAGTATGCGTTTATACACTTACACTGACTCAGGAGCAGCTTGGTTTAAACAAAACAAAACAAAAAGTGGAAATCGATGTTCCTTTTATGCCCTTTACTGAACCCTAGGCCAGCTGATCCCATTGCAAATACCTTTGGAATTGTGGTAAATAACCACCCAGGAAGCACTGAGCTTTGGTGCAAGCCTTCCAGTGGCCCATATTGGCAAGTGCTTGCAGGGAAGCTGTGTTGATGGGCTTCCTTTGTGGCTGGGTGAGGCAGCAGCCTGGCACAGTGCGTGAGGAAGGCAAGCTGGGGCCGGGCTGGGTGCTGTGCAGCAAAGCTGGGAAGGGGCTTGGGGCAGTACCTGGCTCTGCCATGTGCAGGGCTGTGATTTATGGGTATGGCTCACTGCTGACTGGGAACGGCTCGCTGCAGCCAGCACAGCTGGCGGGAGCAAATGTACACAGTTATTCTAATACTCCCTTCTTTGTGCCACTGTGGATTCCAATATGTCTGTTAATTTCATCTTATAGATGGCATAAATGTGCTTGGAACATTACAGCAGGGAAAATATGACAACAGTAACGCTATAGAGCATAATCCCTGCCTCAGGAGCTGTCCAAGGGTCTGAGCGCGTTCTTTGTGCCGAGGAAGGGCGCAGTGTGTAGGTGTTATCTCCGCTCTGCTTGGCACGGGATTTGGAGGCCAGTGAGTGGGCAGGAGGGGGCTGAAAGCCCCTGAGGCTCCGCAGATGAGCAGCTTGGTTCTGAGCATCCCCCCGAGCTCGTGATGCTGGGAGCCCAGGCCGTGCAGTGCCAAGCGTGTAGGAAAGGAACGTATGTGGGAACCAAACGTGTGCGGCTGCAGTCATGTTTGGGCAATGCATGCCAGCACTTCCCTTGCTGTGTTCATGCAGCACACTGTAGAGACGTGGGCCACATGTGTGCCTGAGGTGGGCAGAGCCATGGCACGAGGGTGTGGGAGAAGCACGGAGCAGGCAGTCACAAGTGCTGAAAATTCACTGAAGATAGAGCTGGTGTTTGTGTGATCAAACTGACCCGTTGTTCACCATTAGAATAAATACTTCCCCAAGGTCACTTGAGTTTTTTGCCAGGATCACAGAGCTGTTCCAGTCTCCACCAGGGCTGGAGCTTGAGTTAAATGCATGCTGTCATCTGACAGGGCTGTCTCAGTTCCCTCCTCCCTCCCGGAGAGCAGGCCTCACTGAGCTCGGAAGGCTCTGAGCCCCAAGAAGAGCTGTGGGGCCTGATACAACATCCCCAGTATGTGCTGGTGTCACCACAGTGTCCATCCCTGCCTGCGGGTCCAGAGGCCTTGTGCCAGGTTGTCCCAATGGCTTCCCACTGTGTGGGAATCCAGCAGTGGGTGGAGCTCATTGACCCCAGGTGGGATGGTCCATGTGGGAAGGGTGGCATTGCTTCCCTGTATGAGCCTAGGGACCAAGCAATGCAGAACATGGGCTACTATGATGGAACGGGCAGACAGGGCCCCCAGAACTCCTGGGCTGTGGCTTCTTGGCAATGACACAGGCACTAACTGCTCATTAGGGGGTCCCTTATTAGGCACCAGTTGCTGCTTATTAGGGGGAATCTGGGAAAGGCCACCTTGATGTTTGCTTGGATTTGATATTTTTGCAAGCCTGTAGCCAGGACAGGCAGCATGCCTTGGGTGCTTCGTCTCAATTGGAGTCTAAGACAGTTGATGACATTATACTGGGCACTTACTGTAGATCCACCGAGCCCAGAGAAATCAATAGTTTTCCATTATCGGGTCCGGCTGGGTCACCGGTCTGTCAATGAGCTGTTATGGGTGCTGTGCAGGGATGAACCTGACCAGTCAATTGCTGCTGACAGGAGGAAGGCGTGCTGACAGCCACGAGAACGAGCCTCAGTGCAGCTCTGTGCCTCGGCCCACCAGCCGGGGGGCTCGGAGGGGCACCACCAGGGTGGGGGCACATGCATGGGGAGGGCTCATCCACCGTGTTCCAGTCCCAAAGGGATGCACTGAGGGGAGCACCACTGCCATGCTGGACAGGCCTTGATTCCTCATTGGGCTGCGGTTTAATGCTGACTTCTGAGCCAGCGTAAAGCACCGAGCAAAAATAAATATTTAGAAATTATCCCAATATTATGATTTTTAATTTTCAACTTTATGAGCTCCTTTCAAGTGTTAAATCCTGACCGCTTTATTTACGCCTCCAGTCCTCCGTTTGATTCTCTGGAAGTCAATATTCGCTGTGTTCCATCATCAAACACAAAGCTGGTAATCAGCTCTATCACTGGGAGCCAACTGCTGCCTTTTAGCAAACACACCGCCCCACAGAAAGCCCGTTTCGGTAAGAGAGGGGCGAGGGAAGCGTTTGTACGGGGGCTGAGCGAACCTTCCCGCTGTAATTAGGAGCACCAGCCCGACATGACTCGCAGCGCTCCGTGGCTCGGAACGCGTCAGATCTCTTACAGCATTAATTAAAAAGAATTTATGTTTTTTTAATAAAATGCTTCATGTTTTAGCTCCTTTCTTCCTCCCACCGAACGTGATTATGGGGCTGAAGGGAATTCAGGTTAATGTGTTGACACACTTAACAATGCGGGGTCATGTTGCACAACACGCCTGGCTGCCTCGGCTCGGCGCAGCCCCTGACAGGTCCTCATCAACCCCTGCCCTAAAGGCAGAGCCAAGGAGAGGATTTTAATTACCGCTCTGCGCGCGGGTTTGCCAGCATTAAATTGAGACGTAATTAGGCCGCCGCATTTTAATAATTGTCCTAGCTAATTGGGCAGACAAGTTACGCTCCGCGGCGTGGCGTGATTAGATAATCACTATTTCCAATCGGGCTCCGGATGATGATGATGATGATGATTCCGCGGGCGGGACGAAGCGGCTCCGTCCGGCACAGCCGAGACCCCGATATGGCGGAGGCGGCGCAGCGCCCTCCTCGGCCGCCAGGGGGCGCCGCAACCGCGCGGAGGCGGCAGGGCCGGATCCCAGCGCTCCGCTGCCCCGAGGTGCCGAGCTGCTCCGTGCCCTGCCGGCACCGCACCGCGCTGAAGCCGCCGTCCCGAGAGCCGATAACGGTGTTTGTCATTACTATTACATTATTTTTAATGCTTGTTTATTCGTTTTTATGTTTCTCGCTCCGCGCCGCGGGACACGAAAAACGACGGGGGGGGGAAACGCAGCCGTCGCCTCGCCGTCTTCTAGAGAGAAATAAAGCAGCGAGAGGAGCTCCCGAGCCCGGCCCTGCTGTGCCGACCCCAGGTAACCAGGGAATCCCGGGGCGGTGGAGGCACCGCGGGGCTCGGGGTGGGGTGGGGGAGCGAGAGCGTCAATCGCTGCCGGCACAAAGTTGAATCGGGGGCGTTTCGCTGGGAAACGCTTCAAAGGGATGCTGCCAAAACGCTTCTTTTTAATCAGTACCGTTGTTTTTAATCTACTGAAGGTAAACGGCCTTATGGTTTAAACGTGCGGTGTGATTGCACCGCCGTCGAAATACAGGTGCTCTAAGCTGAAATCCGCATCGATGCTTCTCGCCGCAACCCCGGGCTGTCTGTGCTGTAAGGCTCCGGCCGTTCGTTCCTGCGCACCGAGACGTTCACTCCGGACCGCGTCACGAAGCGGCTCCAGCCGCACCGCCGAGCGCGTAGGTACGGCCTGGCGGAGGTGCTGGAACGGCAGCGCCGGGCACGGGGCGGCTCCGGGCGGGCTGCAGCCAAAGGGGAGCGCGGAGACCTCGGGACCCATCCGTGTGCCGGGCGAACTGCGTGAATTACACGGTCGCAGATGCGTAGGACTGATCTGCCACATTGCGTTGAAAGCGCAGTTCGCGCTGTTTTGAAGGTGGGAGGGGGTGGAGGTTGGCTGCAGGCGCCGGGCGAAGCCCCCCTCTTCGTTTCTTACCATCTCTGGCCCCTGTGGGCTGCCGCCTGCCGGGCGACTCCTTCGGGACTCCGGGCTGCTGTCCGCCGGTACCTTCCCCTTCCCGCGACCCCCGTCCCGCTCCCCTGGGAGGCTGCCCGCGGCTCTGGGCGGGCTACGGTGCGATGCCGCAGGAGGCACCAGCTCCGGGCTGCGGTCAGGCGGGTCCTCTCTGGGAGTCGGTGCCCTCCCTGGTGGTGTCCGGCTGTGCTCTGCCCAGTCCCTTCGCAGCGTGATCTCCGGAGGCCGGAATGGGGGAGCCACGCAGAACGGGCCGGGCGAGGGCTCTGAGGGCGCTGGGCAGCGGGGTGGCCATCTAAGGACACTTGCTATTAATTAGTCAAATACAGCCCGCACGCGGCAGTGCTTAGCGGACCTTGCAGGGACGTTTTCCTGCGTGGGGAGAAGGCCGTGGGTCTGCTTCGGGGACGCCTGGAGGTGGCCGTCCTGCTGCCGGTGCGGAGCTGTGGGGACGCTGACCCCAGGGGGGTGGGTGCAAGAAGACAGCTGGGATTGAGGCTCTGGGGTGCCCCGCCGCTACTCCTGCTCTGTCCTCGCTCCTTTCGGGTTCCGGGAGCAGAGGGAGGAGAGGTCGCCCCCCTTGGGTCCAGGCGAGGTTAGAGATTCTCTTTTAATGTCCGTGTCGGTGTGTTCGTACTGATGGGTTAAAGCACTGAAACTGCTGTTCCCTTCCCGGCTCTCACCCTCCCACCTCCTGCTCAGGCCCAGGCCGCGTTTGTCACGGTTGCACTGAACTGAACCTTCCTGCTTTTGCAGCAGCGCTCACCCCCCGCCCTCCCCCCCCTTCGGGACAGCGCTGATGGGCCCGCTGGGACGGACAAGTGTAGTCGAAGAAATTAATGTACTTCGTAAGTAATACGATTTTTTTTTCCTTCTGGATGCCAATTTGATGGTGTCTTTTCCTCCTTATTCTTAATGAATTTAATGATGATGGGGGAGGAGGGGGGGGAGGAGAAAGCAAAAACAAACAAGCAAGCAAACGAAAAAACAAAGCAAAAAGTAAATGTTTGGACCTATAGAATACAGTGTATTTATTCACAAGCGCTGTAGCTGCCCCCCGGGCGCGGTGTCGGTGAGGTGGGCACGGAGCTGCGGGGCAGCGCCCGCATCCCGCGGGGTTCGTTCCCGCTCCGTCCCGCAGCTCCGCCCGCTCCGTGCGCTGCCGCGGAGCCGCCCTTGATCCTCTTTGCCCCTTCACAGACGCGTTGGAGAATGGAGGGGAAGAACGCAAGCTGCGCACTCCAAGTCCATCGGACGGGTGACGCGGCGGCCCTTCCAGCTCGGGACGCGGGGTGAGATGTCGCTCGCAGCGCCTGGATCCGTGTAGTTAATTGCGGCCCGGCTGCGCCTTCCCGCTGAGGGATGACAAGCGGGGCTGGAAGAGCTGCTGACAGATACGGGAGAGGGAGAAGTGACAGCCGGGCCGCGGCAACTGCCGGACGGCGGAGCGGTCACAGCATCTTCCGCCGGGAGCGGAGCGGGGCTCGTTACGATGCGGCGCTCCGCAGCTCCACGTCCCCGAGCCGCTCCGGGTTGGTGCCGCTCCGCTCTCGCACGGGGCCCCGCGGCTGCGGCTCGTTTAACTTCTCGCCGGGCCCTTTCATTGAGACGTCGCATTTGCACCTCTCTATTAGGAGAAGTAATAACACTCGCAGTCAGGGGCAAATCCTGTTAATGAACAAATTAAAGTTCAAACCGTTATTCAAGTTCACAGCCCAGCGCGCTGCTCCTTTAATAAGAGTGATACACGTTACTTTCTCCCGGGTTCCCCCTCCCCTCCTCTCCCCCCCCTTTATTACTTTTTAAGCTTTTCATAAGTGCTGACGGGGTATAGGGGCAGCTCCCGGCCCCTAAAGGGCTCACGGAGCAGGGGGGGCCCTAATCCTCCCTTCCTTTGGCGGTTGGTGTAGGACGCATCAAGGCGCGGTGCCGCCGATGGTTCCGCTGGGGGGGCCCTTCCCGCACCCACGGCCGCAGCCATCGCCCCGTACGCGGCAGCGGCGGAGCAAAGCGCTGTGAGTGCACGAGAAGGGGAGATCACACTCCCAATTATCCACCTCCTGGCGAGTGTTTGATTTGTTACATCAAAAGCTCATCAAGGCGAGCTCCAAAAAATAAAACAAACAAAAAAAAACCCCACCTCTACACGGAGCGTTCGGGTTTGGGTGACCGTGGAGGGGGGGGGAACGGTGCAGAGAGGCGAGAGTGGAGGGCTTGGAACCGTGCTACGGGGTGGAGGGGGTGCTCCGTAACTCCCCGGGCAGCGCTGCAGGGCCGGGACCCGGCTGCGGGCTGCGGGAAGGCCCCAGTTGCTCGCAGCCATCAGCACCGAAGTGGCTTGATATAATCACCATGACAACTGCCATCTATGGGCATACAAATAACGGAGATGGAGTAGAGCGAAGATTAGCATGCCATGAAAAGTACAATAAGTTTCTTATTTAGCATTTAGATAACTGTCTTTCCTTCGGAGCGGGCTTCAAAGTTGAACCCAGTTTAGACCAAGAGGATTAATTCTCTCTCCCGCATGCTTCATTGAATCTCTCATTACCAAACTTTGTCTGTATTGATGTAAGATGTGATTGAAGATTAGAGCATTTAGCAGATCTCGCCTTTCTGCGGGGCTCGGGGCCCTTTCAGGCGCGGCCCAGTGGTCAATCCCCCCCCTTTTATCCGGTGTCTGCTTCATTTAAACTTAATCAACTCCCTCAATGAACTGGAACGGGGAAGCGTCCCCGCGGCAGGAATGCTGCGCTTTCCTTAGATCGCCCTTCTCTCTCCTTCCCGATCCGCTGCCGTTAAACCCCAAATCGCTCTCTGATGAACTTAATCAATATGATAATGACAATCGGGGCCGAGCGGCTTTGCTGAGGCTCGGGGTGGAAAAGGCGGCGGCGCCCGTTGCCCCAAACCGACCTCAGCTCGGCTCCTTCTGTGCACGCTGCTCCCACCTCCCTCCTTTCCTCATTCCCTCCCTCCCTCCGCCCCCGCCAGGTCACGCAGCGCCGTGCGGGGCTGTTACCGGCTCGGGGGTCCCCGGCCCCGGCGCTGCCCCCACCGCCCCGTCCCGCCGTGCGCAGCGCATCCATCAGCGCTGGCGGCCGCGTGCGGAGCGCTCCTGCGTAAATCTGCAGCCCCTGTCCCGGCTCCGTCGGCGCTGGCGTCTGTATATCATTTTTATACTGCTACCAGTAGAGCAATTTCAAAAGTATTTGCAAGGAAAATGGATGTCCCCATCTGTTCCCGGACTCATAAATGTGCCACTTTCGGAGGGTTTTCACCGGTAATCATATCTTTAATGATGAACAAACTTGTGATATATACCTTTCCATAAAATGGGGTTTTCTTCGCCTCCCCGTGATTGGCCGCGATAAATGGCTTTTCCATATGGTGGGGAGATAAAACATGAGATTACCGGGCTCGCCGGCTCGGTCGTAAACAAAAGAAACAATTCACTCCGGACGCCCCTTAAAGAGAACCAACGGCAGAACTAAGTTCTGTTAATGGGGGAGAACGGCCGCCCCCTTTCCGAAGCCGAGCCCCTCGTATCGTGCTGCGCGGGCGCACATATTAACGCCCAACTCCGCTCTAATTGTTGCCATCGTTTTGTCTTTGTCTCTGTTCTCCAGCCCGGCCCTGGATCCCGGTGCCCGTACCCGAGCGCGTTGCAGCGGGCCGCCCGGCGCTGGGTTTGGGAACAGCCCGAAGAGGAGACGCCCTTAGGATGGATCGTACGTGTCCATCCAGGCGGCTCGGCCGGGAGCGGCACGGGGTGAAGGCCGAGAGCCCCGGGCGCTCCGACGGGGCGGGCGGCCCTCGGCGTTACCGCGGCCCCTCCAGGCCTGAGCCCGTGGCCCTGGGTGGGCAGCGAGCGAACGAATGAACGTGTCCTCGGGCCAGAGGGGACGTGACAACCATCCACTTGTTCTCCTGCCTCTCACGGCCCCGCATCTTCCCAGCTCCCAGTGCATCGAGTCCAATCGTTTTGATACCTGGCAATACATTCAGGGCCTTCAGCAATTAACTTAAGCTCTTCAGCAAACTGACACTCCGTATGGGAAGGTTGTTATTCCTGGGTAAGCAGGACACCTAGAACCTAAAAAAGCAGCTTGAGAACAACGCGTCCTGTAGGCAGGGCCCTCATCTCGGGGATGTCAGGAGTGGCAGTTTGGCCCCTGCCTGAGTACTTCGCTCTGGCAGCCAACCCCAGCTCCATGACACGCTGTGTTACCCCGGAACTGCCCGGGGTACATATGTGAGCCCCCGAGCCGTGTTGCCCCGCCCAGGTGCCAGCCGGGGTCTCCGTTCTGTCCGACCCCCAGGACTGAGAACGGTTCCCAGCCGAGACGCCGTCCGCGGGCAGCGGGACGGTGCTCATCCATTGGGTGCTGATCCCAGGGCCTGGCGCAGCCGGGGGGCGGTGGTCGGGGTTCTGTTGGCTCTGCGATGCCAACAGCACGGAATGCCGCAACAGGACAGAAGTTTCCCTTCCTCGGAGACAGCCCCGGCCTCTGTGTCAGCCCTGGGTGGGGGGTTCCGCGGGCACTGCGGGGCCGGAGACGGACCTGTACCACCCGCGGGACCCGACCTGTGCGCGGCCAGGACCCCTCCGGCTCGACTCCGCCCCCTTCAGCCGGACACCGGGCCACGGATCACCCCGAGCGAGTGGCTCCGGTCCTCCCCGACCCCCCCGGGCGCTGCGGGCGGGTTTGTCGCTGTCCCCACGTCACGCCCCGCCCGGGCTCTCGCGTGTCATTACCCAAATCCCAGCGAAGCGCCCGGCAGGAGCCGTCAGGCGCAGGCAGCCAGACAGTTTTCTTGTACTTTATTAAAGTGTAATCAAACATCGGTTAAGTGGAAAATAAATATCCAGATCTAATAAGCTGCTCAGTCAGATCGTGTAAATGCAAATTACAAGCTGGTTCCCATCTCCCCGCCAGGGGACCGAACAAGCCACAGCAATTGCTTCATCCACCGCGATTGTAAATCAACTAAAATAATGGCTGGATAATGACCGGTTTGCGGTTTCAAGCAGATTGAATGATAACAAACCGCGTGTGCCGCACCGGCTTTGCATTTAGCACTCATCACGGCGCAGCCCGCACAGCCCGGCCGCCTCATTAGGCTGTTGTCTGCGCTCCGGCGGCAGCCGGCACAGTGCTGCCAGAGCTCCTGCGAGGGAAGGGCGAGACAATTCAATCGGCCCTCCCCGCGAGGGGGGGACACGCGGCTCCGTCGCAGTGAATTGATAGCGGGGTGATGCTGCCCTAACGGGGAGACAGGAAAACACGCGTGGGGATGGGGGCAGAGAGAGAGAGACGCACGTAAACCCCAGCCCCGCGGTGGGATCCCTTCTGCTTTTTGGTGTATTTTTATTTTTTCAGTTCTTTCTTTTTTTTATTATTATTTTTTATTTATTTATTTTTTTCCCCTGCTGTTGATTTAGCTGCTAATTGGTGACAGAAATTGTCAGCTAAGTGGCAGATAGCGGCTCCGGTAGCTTCCCCCCAGAAGGTGCGAAAATCCTTTCAAAGCCGAACCGCTGCCTTAAAAAGGGAGAGGGAGAGCTGTTGGGGGGGAGAGGGCTGCGGGGGGGCTCGAGAAATCTCTCCCAGATATTTATTGCGCGCATTAAAAAGATAAATCGGGAGAGGAGAGAGCGAGGCACGAAGCAGGTAGTACGGAGCCGTCCCGCTTTATTTAGAACATGGATCATCGTGTTTGTTTGTGGAATATGTTTGCTTCCAGGATGTAATTTAACATACTAACACTCAACCTATTTAAACAGAGAGACAGATAAAGGCTTATGGAGATCTCAGGGGGAGCCTCCGGAACCCTGCTTTGACTTCTCCTTTCCTCAGGAGCATAAAATGAACAGTAATTAGGCTTTGATACTCTGGCAAATGAACAGTAATTAGAATCTGCTACCTCCAGTCCTTAACTCCGCTCCTCATAGAATATTCACACCATTATTGAACATTTAGATGAGGCCGCTCCGCTCGCATCGCCGCGCCGCGGCCCGCAGATGGCCCAGGGAAAGCGGAGCGCCGATTCGCCGGAGCCTTTGGGCCCACAGAGGGGATTTTCTGGTTATTAGAACCCTCCTAGATCAGGGCCAATTATAAAGAAAACTGTCAGTCAAGGGAAAATTGCTACATGATTAGTGAAAAGGACAAAATCAGGTGAAAAGTGTGAATCATTCAGGCGGCTTTGATTTGCTAATCAGGGGAAGGAAAAGAACAGGAAAGTCCCCAGCTGTAGCCCCGGTTTACTCTTTTCATTTTATCGTGACCTTCTTAGCAGTTACTGATATAATCTCCGCAAAAAGAAAAAGAAAAGGGGGGGGGGGGGGACGGTGCGGCTGTGATTGCAGGGAGGGTCTGGGGGGGGAGGCGAGGCGGAGAGACCCCGGCACAGAGCCCGGCCTTCCGTACCGCGAGGGCAGGAGATTCCTAATTACGTTAATAGTTTATAACAGACTAATTCCCACCGAAAAGCCTTTTACGAAGACGCCGCCTCCTCCGCAGAGAGCGACGGTGCGGCAGCGGGCCGTGCGGGGCGGGCAGGTACGGCTGCAACCGCTGACGGGCGACGGAGATGCTGACAGTTGTGGCAGCTGACGCGGGGGCTCCGCTGCTCCCTTCTCGAGGCGGTGATGGAGCCCAAAACCCTGACGGTCCCATTAGGCCCCGTCTGAGGCGGCTGTGGCGGCTGAGCCCCCGGGGGGCTGGGGGTGGTGGTGAGAGTGGGTCTCTCCGTGAGCTCCCCCCATCCTCAGGACCGGTCCGGGGGGGTCACCGGGCGCTGCTCCCCGGCGCGGGGCCGTGACAAATCGGGCGGCGCGGGGGGGAAGCCGGCCCTGACAGTCACGGGGGGCAATTATCACTGCGTGATGAAGGAGCCTCCGCCAGGATGGATTGCGCCGTTAATTACTGTCCTTTTCCTACAGGCTTCTAATGTGAGGAAAAACACGCGGTGACAAGTGTGGAAAAGAGCAAGCACTAAATTACTGTCAGAAAAATAAACGGCGGAGCGCGGAGCTGCGCGGTGATTTACGGGGGCAATTAGCCACCGCCCCGCCGGGCCGGCCCCGCCCGCCGCCCTTCCTTCCCCGGCCACAAAACGGGGAGGGCCGCCCCCGTGCGTGGGCACCGTGCGGTGGGTAATGGAGCGTTGGGTGAACCCCGGTGCTGCCGTGATACCCGAATGGGTCTTAGAGAGGGGTTGTAATTGGAGCCACGGAGCGGGGGGAGGTTTGGTACAGCCCAGGCCGTGACAGTGAGCCCCCAGCTACTGACCCGTGTGATCTCTAGAAGGACCACCGGGGACCATCGGTGCGGATGTGGACATGTCTCTTCCTGGTGGCCAGAGCAGAACGTGGGCTGAAGGCTGCCAGGTTCCTAATCACTCTGTAGGGACACTGCTCTGCTCCATCTCGTCCTGCTGGATGCACTGTGAGCACAGTAGCTTTGACCCTGACCTGCCTATTCTAATCTCCTTGGTGCCCATACATCGATTTTCACTTTCTGAGGCTGTCCTATGCATCTGGGGCTGAATATTGTAGTCTGGCTCTGGGGCAGGAATGGTGTCTGACCCTGGGTGTCGGCCCTGCCCATCTGACCAGCACTGTCTGTCCCAGCCAGGGTGTGTGGTGCCAGGGTCTGCTCATCAGGCAGGGAATGTGTGGGGACAAAGGGAGGAACAGCAGGGCCAATCCCTCCAGATTGGGAATGTGGGAATGGCAGCCATGTGTTTTTCAGAGGAAAATGAAGAGCAGTCATGGTTTGTGCATAGGAAATGGGCATGTAGGAGAAGCAGCAGTGTGTGCTGGGTTCTGCCCTTGGCCTCCTCCTCCCTTTCTGGAAATGCTCTGTGCAGAGCCATTGTGTGTGCCCGTGAGGGGCTCCTTGTGTGTGTAGAGCCCATGTCTGCTCTGGGTTGCTGGACTGCCTCCCACCACCAGTGTGTGATCAGTGTAACAAGCATCTCTCTTGTGTTGTTCTGCTAGTAAAATTGCAGATGTCCTTTAAATAAATACATAATGCCTCTTGCTTTTTTTCCTCTGTGCTGCCTGTTTTTGTTACTGATGACAAAGTCAGAGTTCTTTGTGTACAAGTGGCAATGGACAGAGTGAGCCCTCAGCTCCAGGAATATCTGTGTTTCAGGTTTGTGCTTCCTGTGGGTGTGATAAGTGGGTGTGGGGGTGATGACAGCATCCACAGCTCTGATGAACTGGACATCAATGGGGTGTGCAGAAGGATCCTACTTCAAAATGCAGCACTGGCATTGAGAAGGGCCTGGGCCTTGTCCCACAGTCCCAGCTGTTGGTGGCCATGGCACCAGGAGCACTGCGAGAGGCCGGGGGCTGCCTACACATCTCTGTCACTGCTTGGCGCAAGGTAATGAAGGTCCCAGTGCTGGTGCTCATCCATCCCCTGTGCTTCTGCTCTCAGCAGACTGGGCCAGAAGCTGCAGGGCTGCCCTGGCAACTTGGCACTGGGATCCTGTACCATGACCCTGCAACAGGATCCCAGTTTTGTCCTTGTAGAACCCTCTATGACCTATGTTTGTTGGGGTGGAACGTTGGAAGAGCAGCAGTCCCATCTGGCCTGTGTCAGGTGGGTGTCACAGCCAATTCCTATAGCTAGGTGCTGGTCAAGTGAACTTCATTTGGAGCATGCCTCCAAGACATCATTAATATCAGGCGATTGATGCAGGGTGGTGTCTTTTAGATGTGTGCCACAAAAACCATAGAGATGCACCACAGTGTCATATGCCAAGTCTGTCTGCTGGACCAGGGCTGCAGTGCAGCAATCTGGTCCCACAGCAGTGTTTGGCCAGACCCAGACCCAGGGGGCTGTGAGGAGGATGCAGGTCAGAGTGGTGCAGCCTTCCCAGCCTGGGAGACTTCCATGAGGGAAGGTGGCTCCAGCACACAGGCTGCTGTGTGGCTTTGTCTGGGTTCTGCCATGCAGGCAGCTCTCCTGGCTGGCAAAAGCTCCAAGCCCTCAGGTTTACCTCTTCAGAGGTAACCAACAACTCAGCTGTTACGGGAAATATCAAAATGAAATATTTCTGATGGATTTCATAAAGGATGACTTATAGCCGAAGAAATTATTTTGGATGTAAATATATTGTATTTCATTCTTCAATAGTACCGTGTTTTTATTCATCTGAAAAGATTTAAGAGGGACCAAACTGTTTGGCTGGTGTGCCGAAAGCATCCCGGTTTGACAGAAGCTTGAATTGATTACTTTTGCTGAGGGAGGGGAGGGAAAAAAAAACAGAGTTTTATTTAAATCAACTTCAAAGCCTTATTGTAAAGGGCGGCTATCGGGAGCTGAGCAGTGCTGCTGCCCCTCGCTGCAGCTGGGCGGCGGGAGCCGGGCGGTGCTTATTTATTTCCCGCACAGAGGGGAGGAAAATACAGGTCCATGAATCAATCTAGATAATGGGGCAGGCTGAATGTAATAAATAATACAGTAACAACCCTAAACTAATGAGCTGTTGCTAAGGTACATTTCACAGGCTCATCCTCTATATAAAAAGTCACTAATAATCCCTTGGTGTAATCAGATGATAAAGCTTTGCCATAAGGCAACACCTGTGCAATTAAAGCTGCGGATTCTTTTGCACGTTTCATTAATTTCAGGATTTTGTAAAGGCACAGTGACTACACTAATAATCTAGTCTACTTGACTCCATGTCTACTGGAAACAGGGTGTCTAATTAGGTAAAGGTAATTAATTAGAGATAAATGGAGCTAATCAGACTCGGTTAACACTAATTCTCTGAATTAAGACATTTTGGGACACCTACTATTCTGCTGGCTTTGATGTTTCCCAACAAACACAGGCTTGGAAAAGGCTCAGCAGCATTCTGTCTGCTCGGTGCCACCCACCAGCCCCAGCCTGCAGCCCGCAGGGTCCCTAGCAGTGCCTTGCTGTGTCCCTGCCTCCCACGTCCAGGGCTGGGCTGGCACTCACAGTGGCAGTGGTGATGTTTCGGGCTGCTGCCAGCCTTCTGCCGGCTGCTGTGTTTTCCATACAGCTTTCTTCCCTGATGTGGGCACACTATCAAATGCTGCGATGTGCTGGTGTTCAGAATGCCCATCAAGACCTTCGCTGGTGTAGTACTCAGAGTGTATACTTTATAGTATATACTATATTACATAGTGTGGTACTTTTCTTTGCAGAAGGGAAGAGGCTCAATGTTAAATGTTGTCTGATTCAAAACCTGGATTATTTAGTGAAAGGACCAGGATGTCACAGGTGCAGTTGTAATGCTGTGGAGGTCATGGTCCTGTCCTGTGGATGGCTCAGGTGCCGCTCGTCTTGTGCAGCCAGTGAGTTACACTGAGTTCAGGTGTCAGCTTCATCAAAGGCAGCAGGGTCAGGGGTGGGGAGACAGAAAGTGGGTGGGACAAGAAGTGGGCAAGGAACAAAACTGCTCAGATACCACTGAGTTTCCATGCACCTCTAGAATCTGTAAGGTTGGAAAAGATCACTATGGTCACCAAGTCCAAGTGTCAACCCATCCCCACTAACTCATGTCCCTCAGTGATTCATTTACATGTTTCTTGAACACCTCCGGGTATTGCGACTTCACCACCATCTCTGTTAGTTCTGTGTTAAAGGAGTCCTTTGTTACTTCTTTTTCAATATAACCACTTATTTCTGGTATGAACTCATGCCCGAACTGATGGTAGGTGTGGTAGAAAGATACTGCAGGTGATCTGTACCAAAATAGCAGTATCACCACCAGCTCTGTGAGCTCTCATTAGCAGTTGGGTGCATGGAGCAAACATTTTAAAAGGTGTCCCTACGTGAAGCAAAGCTACAAAGGAGGATGGCTTCCCATCACCTGTGGCCAATCTGCTAACTCCAGCACAGCTGATGGAGTGCTCATTGTCAATCACTTGAACACTGGAAGCCTGGGAAGTGCTGCTTTCTCCTGCATCTAAGGAAGGCTGGGTATTTTTTCAGCTTACATTTCTAAAGCACCTAGGTGGGTGTTGCGCAGTGTGGTACGTAAATAACAAGAGTGAGGCAGGAACGAGTCCTCTCAGGGTGAGCTATAGCCTGAGGTAAGTCTTTGCCAGCTGAGCTACACTGCCCTCACCAGAGGAGATGAAATAGAAATGCCTGACTACTTTTATTGCCAGATATTTTCTGGATTGACCTTTCAATAACTTGTTAAACTACAGAAAATATTTCTGTTTTCTGGATGTGAAAGACCTGCTGGGTCGAACCGTCCATAAATGCACCTCTGGACGTTTTTAATCACAGCTTGATGGCTCTGGGCTGTCAGGAGCAGGCAGCTGTCCTAAATGAGATGGTTTCTGCCCACCCCTGCAGGGCTGTGTGGAATGATTTTCATTTCCAAAGACATGGCAAATCCTTGATAGCTGTTGTAGAGTTGTCCTTTATGCCACTGTCACTCTTGCCAGCCAGGCACGTGTGGTCCTGGAGCTGGGGCAGATGTGGTGCCCTGCAGAAACGTGAGATCTAGAGGGGTCTTTTTGGCGAGCACCTTGCTGGGCAGCAGTTAATGCTAAGAAATGGCTGTGTTATCTACCAGGTACTGAAGGTCTGTATGGGATGGGATCTGCTTGGAATTCCTGATTTTGTGTCAAGTCTTTCCTCAAGTCCCCATAAAGCAATGCAGAGCACATCCCAGCATGCAATTTAACTGCACCACAGTAACAAAATGCTTAACGCTTTAAAGAGGGAGTTCTAAAATTTAATAGTTTATTTTATTATTTCTCTTTTGGATATAATTAACTGGGGATGTGCTTCAAACTGTGCTCTCTTTGCCACTGAGATGTGTTTTTATGTTTTACTCTGGGGGAAAGAGAAGGCTGTCAGACTTCGGCCTCTCCCCTGGTGCACATTATTAGAGTCTTTTCAGAGCCAAGCAGGAAATTCTGCTGTCGTTGGTCTTGTTTGGATTGAAGTGTTTTCCTGGGCAGTCCCCTGGGTTAGGGTGTCACAGGCAGACCAGCAGCCAGCATGGCTCCTGTCCTTCCTGCAGTGCCACCTTTGGGTCCATTGATGAGTAACATGCTGGCCAAGCTAACAACAGGTAGATGCTTGATTTCTTCATCTTAGAAGTTCATTTATCCTTGGAGAAATTCATAAACTTTTTTCAAGCTCTTGATTCACTGATGAAGAGTGGTGCAGCCTCTTAGTGAGGCTTTGCTGTGAGTTTCCAGATGGACTGGGCATTTTTTGTCAGCTTCTAGTGGGTAAGGAAGCCAAAAAGAATGTATATGAGGAAAGGCTCTCTCACTATTCCTTACTCTGTGAGTAAAGCTTTCAGAGTGGCATGTGCAGGTGTTCACTGTGCTGTTCAGAACAATAACTGAGAGTTTCTTGTTACCTGGAAGTCATCCTAGAATAAGTCAAATGTATTTCTTCAGACTTCATAGATCTGCATAGGCATATATCAGTGATATAATAGTGAGATATCAAACTCCTTGTCCCTTCGTTAAGGACAAATTCATCCCAAGAGTGCAGTGTGATCTCGGCAAATAGCGTTATAATAGCAAAACTGGAGAGCAGGAGTTGATGATTAAATTTAAGTGTGTACTGCCCACATAAAGCATGCTGTGTGCTTTTTTCCATGAATGTGAATGTTCATCGCTGGTGCTGAAGAAAGACAATATGTGCTTGCTAGTAATCATGTTTTTAACTGATAATATACTGTAAATTTTGTACAATACAACTGTGACCTTACAAAGAATAGAAGGGATGACAGTGAGCCGGTAATTATAGTATAGTGAAGAAATGCTGTTATTACCTACTATTTTTAGGACCTGTGTGCACAGCCTCTTAATTTACATAAGCTTTAGACATTCACACATCTTCCTTCTTTACTTGTTGATGATAAGTTTTGTTTAAATGAAATATGAAGGCATTGTATTAGGTGAGAGGTGAGGCAGCTGGGAGCTCCATCACTGCAAGCAACATCTTCCGTGCCAGGTGAAAAAAGGGTGTTTGTTTGAGAAAGAGTTGTTTAACACAAGATCATTTAGAAAAAAAATATATTTATATCCACCAACATAGTGTTCAAATTGAGCCTTGATCATGTGTGATTTGTATTCAGAGCACTCCTGTGGTTGGCCTGGTGTGCTGTAGCTGTGCGCTGTCGGGTTGAGCTACACGAGGCCTCGTGCTCTGCCCAGGGCTGTGCCTGCCCCAGCTGGGCAGCCCCATGGAGCAGGATGGGAGCAGCTTTGGCTGCAGTCCGGCCCTTTGCCTGGTATGAGCCCTGTGGTTATCAAGGAGCATTGGTCTGGAGGTGGTGTGCTGCCAGGCCTGGTTCTTCCTGCAGCCATCAGAAGTCTGTTTCGCAAAGTGCAAAACAGAGAAACAAAGAGATCCGGAGATGGAAGAAAAGCTTGTTTGTACTCATTACACCAGAGGATGCTATGAGATCAGACCATCCATCTGAAAGTATGACCTGCTGTAACACTGCCCAAAAAGGTCAGGGATGGCTGTGTGCCTCTGCCAAGGAACCGCCTGCTGCTGGCTCGGCTGCCTGCAAGCACCTTACTGCTAAGTCTTGGGGTTTTTTTCTTTCAGCTTGGGTTTGCCAAGCTGAAAGAAAAGAGTGAGTTTGTTCTTCAGGGCTTGACCCCTTGTTTTTCTGCTTTGTTTGACCCATTTTTGTTTTGTTTCCTTATACTGATGATATAAGGAGTGCTCTCAGCCACAATTCAGATTTCCATGGAGGAAGTTGTATGAGGAGAGCCATTCATTTGAACAGCTGTTCACATCTCCCACATTCTACGGCCTCTTGTTGCAGAAGGGTGTGGGTGTAACAGCAGGGACTGGTCAGCTTCTGCAGGGGAACCACTGTCTGTGCCCAATGGATGCTCCTGGGGTCCATTTTTAGGCCGGACACCATGGGGAAAATGGCAGTATAATTGATTAAAATCTTTCATTATTAAGGGCCCAAATGCCTGTAATAACAACGGGTGTGAAGGGAAGAACTCTCTGGCCACTCCACATGGCTACTGGAGGAGCTCATGCTAACAGGCTGCAAGGCTTACTCTGTCATCTGTACACAGGCAATGTGGTGGATGTTTTAATGCACGTGCTGCTGGACTCAGCAGATATTAAAGACCTGGAATGTGCCCAAAGAAGGACAAGAAAGCCGATTAAGAGTTTGGAGCACAAATATGATGGGGAGCAACTGAAGAAAATGGGATGGTTTGGTCTAGAGAAGAGGAAGCTCAGGGAAGACTTCATTGCTCTCTACAACCTCTGAAAGGAGGTTGTGGCGAAGGGGTGAGGGCCACTTCTCTCAGGTAACAGCTACAGGACAAGAGGCAATGGCCTTAAGTTGCACCAGGGGAGCTTCAGGTTGGATATTAGGAAGAAATTCAAAGAAGTGTGTTCAAGAAATGTGTAGATGTAGCTCAGATGGATGTGGTTAGTGGCCGTGGCGGGGGTGGCTTGGTGGTTGAACTAGACCATCTTAGTGGTCTTTCCAACATCAGTGATTCTATGATTCATTAACTTGGAGAAGGACAGACACAGTGATGTCAATGGGGTTTTGTGCTGTGGAGCAGGGTGTTTGCCAGCCCTCAGCCACCACCAACAGTGCCCCACTGGGATGGGATGGCTGAGGAGAGGGATGGGTGCTGGTGGCAGCTTGATTTGTGCCCCCATACTGCAGCCCCTGGTAGTTCACAGCTGAGTGACAGTATCTGTGTGAAGCGTTCTTGCTTGGTTTGCTTTATTTGCTGCTGTATATGTAATCACTCCAATCTCCTTCCCTCCAAATTTCTTACAGCTGAGGAAAATGAGCTTGTCTGTCCATAAAGCATCTTGTGGCAAGTTAATGCGGTTGTATATCTGGATAACCCCGTCTACTTTTGCCAGTGCAATCAGTGTGGGTGTGAATTACAGGCAGGGGTGAGCACAACCGGAGCAGGGCTGGGATTGATGAGCAGTGTGCAGCTGTATGTGGAGCAGGCAGGGATGGAACACCTGCAGGAGCCTTTTGTTCTTTGTTCTGTAATGCCATCACTGGAACTGCTGAATTAAACTGTACTTCCATGATGAGTGGGGATGGTTGAAGTGGCAAAGGTGAGTGCCACGTGTGCTGTGCTGGGTGCTACCTGCAGAGCTGCTCTGTGCTGCTGTGAGTAGCCTCACTGAGCCCTGAGGTCTGCAGGACAACCCCCTCATTTCTCCAGCTTAGGCATGCCAAGAGTGGATGAGACCTGGGATCACCTGGAAATCCTGGGATTTCTCTCCTGGCCACCCTTTGGTGGTGGTATTTCTTTTAATCCAATTTGATTTTAAATATGGCCATGAAGAATTAGAACTGATTGCATTAAATTACACTTGGAATCTCCTGGCTGCTTGATGAAGAAATGATATGAGCGCAGCGTGGGCCTGACTTTACGTCTGTATTAACAATGTTACAGGCACAGGGCCTCAGTCTGATACATTCCTAATGAGATTTTGAAGTTCATGCTATAAAATGTTCTGTCAATTAAGTCAGAAATTCAGAGCAACATATTTACTTCAGCTAACAGTATGTCCTTTCAGCGCAGGGATCTCAATGATTACAGCAGTGTTTTCTAGTTCCAGCCTCATCAAAGTCCAATAAAATATTCTCATTGTAATATGTGTTTGTCGGTAACGTGCAAGTTTTCTGACTGCAAATAACAGCTCTGCAAAAACATATTCAGTGAGGAGGAAGCAGGGTAGCAGATAGCTCTAATACAAAGGCCTGTCTTTCTGTAGTGCCCTGTAGCTGAAATGAAACCAGGCAGGAGCCCTGTTTTACTAGCAGCAGGTTTCCTTGATGCCTGCCTGTGCTTCCCAATGCCGCTGACTCCCAGTAAGAGAGCCCTCTGACATGCTGAGGAAGGGCTGATTGCAGTTGTCACCAATTAACAGAAGACGGGCATGCAGGTGAAAGCAAATCCTGCTTTGCTTTATTGGGTAACAAAAGTCACGAAAGTGCAAAGCCAGCCACAGCTCCTACATAAACTACACCCATGGAAGCAGCTTCTGCATTACTTGAGGTTGCACAGAGTGTTGCTTGATCCCAGCAACCCCCAGGTCCTTAAAGCCTATGGGAAGCAATGAACTAGCAGCAGCTGAGAGGACTCAGCCTTTTAGCATGCAGATCTCCCCTCTTTCATGATCTGTGGGGCTGGTGAGTGGCTCAGATGTGGAAAGAGCTGGCTCTGCTCCAGACCTCTTCCCTCTCAGCCCAGTCTGGGGCTTGTCCTGGGCATGCCAACAGTGTTGGCAGTATTCTCAGGTTCAGGACCAGTGCCTGAAGTAAGAAGAAACATATAAATCCTGACTACAGACCTTGGACTGGTTTAAAAGAATTGGGTTTGGTGGGGTTTTCATACGTTTGGGACTCTGTGAAAAAGGACAGTTATTTGGTAATGAAGTCTTTGTGCTGAAATCATGGGAAATTGTGCTTTCTGCTTAGGCACAATCCAGGTGTAGTTGTGGTGCTGCTTTGAAGAAATCATTTGGCTTAACGATATTATCCACAAATATGTTTTTACATAATTAGTTTGGAGATCTGAAGTACTTGGCTGTTTGTGAGTACTCTTAGTGGAATCTTGTTACAAATAAGCCTGGCTTTCTCTGTGGGCTGTTGCAGCTGCCTGAGGTATGCATTCTGCTCTTTCCATATGACTGGTAGAGTGTAAGGGTAAGCACTCCAAGAAAGTCTGCAGGTAAGCATAGGGAGCGTGGGCTAGATGAGTGGACAGTGAGGTGGATGGAGAACTGGCTGGCTGGCAGAGATCAGAAGGTTGTGATCAGCACAGTCTGGTTGGACGGCTGTAGCTATCAGTGTTCCCCCAGCTCTCAGCATGTTTGTGATTCTACAAAGCTGGAAGGAGTGGCTGATGCATCAGAGATGGCACTACCATTCACTGATACCTGGACAGGCAGGAGAGCTGTGCAGAGAGGAACCTGGTGAGCTTCAACAATGGCAATTCTACACTTGGGCAGGAATAATTGCATGCATCAGTGCAGGTTAGGGGCTGACCTGCTGGAGAGAAGCTCTGATGAAAAGGACCTAGATGTCCTGGTTGGCCATGAGCTACAGTTTGCCCTTGTGTCCAAGAGGTCAATGGTTTCCCTGGGGTGCATTAGGAAGTGTGTTGCCAGAATATTGAGACATGTGATCCTCCCCCTGTAGTCTGTGCTGGTGAGGTCACATCTGGAGTACTGTGTTCAGTTTTGGGCTCCTCAGTTCAAGAAAGACAGGGAACTGCTGGAGGGAGTCCAGTGGAAGGCCACAAAGATGATGAGGGTCCAGGAGCATCTCCTATGTGGGGAAAGGCTGAGACCTGGGGCTGGGGGATCTTGTAATATCTGGGGAATACTTGTAAATATCTAGTGGGTGCCTAGTGTATGGGATGAGCTCTCTTCTGTGGTGCCCAGTGACAGGATAAGGGACAACAGACACAAACTGGAAAATAGGAAGGTCAACCTGAACATGAGGAGAAACTTCTTTATTTCAGGGGTGATAGAGCACTGGAACAAGCTGCCAGTAGAGGTTGTTGATTGACCCACTCTGGAGATATTCAGAACCCACCCGGATGTTTTTCTGTGTAACACCCTATAGACAGTCTTCCTTAGCAGGGGATTGGACTGGAGGATCTTCAGAGGTTCCTTTCAAGCCCTAAAGTTCTGTGAGTCTGTAGTCCTGAGTTGTGCCCCTCCCAGGCAGGAATGCCTCAGGAGTGGAGTCTGCAGAAGAGGGTTTGTTTAGCAATGTAAACTAAATAAATGTAAACTCCCTTACCCACTGCCTTTCCAAAAACTGATTTGTCTTAAGTCATCTGGAAGGGACAACATTTTCTTCAAGCTGTGTGTCTTGTTTGTTAGATATGTTGTGGCTCGATGGCACATTGCTAGTGAGAGAGTAATCTTTTGGCCTCTGCACTGTTCTCCAGCCTCACGTGTGTGTCTGGTAGCTGCTGGTAGCTCTGGTAGTCCTCCATGTGCCACAAGCCCTCCTCCTGGATATGAGGTGCATCCCTCAGTGCCACAGCCCTTACAGCTCCTGCTATCAGAGTGCATTGTGACACTAAGGGTGCAAATGCCCTTTACTTTTCACTAGAGCTCCACAAGTGGTACTGACAGCAAGCAGCAATGTGCTTTATCTGCACAGGTAATAAATATCACTGGTTTGAAATTTCTGCATGTACTGGGCATAGGTTGGTTTTCACTGTATTCCAGGGTATAATGACAGCAAAGAAGTTCAATCCCCTTAGCATGAAGTAAACAACAAACATGTGGCACCGGTGTGGCTGTCACTGCACCATCAGCAGCCCTATCCTGGAGTACTTGAATCAGCATTGCTTTCATTTTACAAACAGAAGTAGTGGCAAAGCCACTTCTCTTCTCACTATCAAAAGCTTCTAAAGAGAGTGTTTCATCTAAAGTTTTGTGTAGGCATATTGTACAGATATTTCACTGAATACATCACAATGTCAGTGCTGCTGCTTGCTTTTCTACTGCACGGGAGCTACCAGTGTAGCCACCACTGTCTGTCAGATGGATTTTCATCCTGTTTCCCTTTATGTTTCTTACTCTAATATTGCTTTTCTTATTCATATTGCCACTGAAGAACACTGCTTAGTTTATCAAGAGCTAAATGATGCACGAGTATAGATAGATAACATTACTCTTTGAAGTCCTGTGTAGGAGGGATGAAGACTCCTGATAGGAGGTGCTCTACTGGAGGTTATCTGCAGTTGGTGAGCCTACAAGGTACAACACAAAGTCTTCCTATTAGGAACTGCAATATTTGCCCAATAGCAAGTGACAGAAAAAGCTGCAGATTTTCCTCCACCAGCACTGAGTGATGCTGGATGACTGACATGGGTGGCGCCTGGTTGCAACTGTCTGCAGGCCCTGATCTGCCTTGATCATGGGAAGGTACTGGACAAAACCAGCTTCCCAGTGCTGGTGTTAGGACTTGGGATGGAGCAGTGACGCCACAGAGGGTTGCGTGCGCAGGAATGTCTGTAGGTGCCAGTGGGGAGCAAGGGGGTGAGGGGAGTGCTGCTGCTGGCACCATGGCGGCAGGCCTGGCAGAGCACCATCTCAATTACATCCAGGCAGTGTCGTGCTCCCTTCACAGCCCATGGAGCTGCCAGGCAGGCTGCCAAGGCAGGCAGCAGTTTGGCAGGTTTTTAAACACTGACTGCGAGAGTGTGTGCTGGGCCATTTGTACCATATGGCACACAAGAGCTAATCCAGGAGAGGGTGCAGTGCGGTGCAGGAGGCCAGCACCGAAATGCCATTTAGAAGGGAAACATCAGCCCAAGTGGCAAAGGGTGGGATGGTGTTTGTACCACCAGGTCCAATTCCCTCCCACCATCCCTTCACCAAGAGTTTAGAAACTGTTCTGTAGGGCATAAACATACACTGTAAACACATAAATAGAGATTTCAATACAGATTTTGTATGTATGTGTTGCTCAAAAGGCAGAGCTCTGTGGGGAAAAAGCATTTCTGCCTCTGGCCTGAGAGGGGGTGCTGGTGCCTGGTGCGAGTGGCTGCCCTGCCCTGGCCTGTGTGTGCGGGTCAATTAATCTCGGGAGGCACTGGCAGGATGGGAATCCTGAGCTCCTGTTGTTCTTGGCCATCCTGGCCCCGGAAAGTCAGGCAGATCTTGTCCGTAGCCACCTTTCCTTTGAAAGGACATTTTATTCCTCACAGCTCAGTTGTAAGGGCTTTCATTTACAGCCTCGTTATATTAAACAAATGGCATCCTCCAATCGTTTGCTCTCTGCTCTTGGGCTCTAATGGATAGCGCTTGTCACAGTTATTGATTTTTCCTCTCTTACAGAAATCTGTTACTTCGGGTATATTGAGTTGTGCTATTATCCAGACAGGTGCCAGCCCTCTGGGTGACAGACAGCTGGTTGTTGTCACTGTAAACACTTGATAGCTGGCAAAAAAAGGAACACGAGTGTCATTTATCCACGAAAATATTATAAATAAAATATAGATTTGGTAGCTCTTTCATGACTAGGCTCATAGAGAAGATGGGATTTGTCATAGTAGAACAGGTTAAGTTCTTCCATGTGTCTGCAGCATGGCATGTGCAGTGCCATGGGCACAGAGGTGAAACTGCAGTGCTGCCAGGTGGCACTGTAGGGGCTGGGCTTGCGCATACAGTGCTGGGGTCTCCTCCCACCCCAATCACAGCTCACCTGGCTTAGTGGCTTCTGCAACAGCTCATGGTTCAAAAGAAGCTAAATCAGCTGTGCTTATTTTACTGGGAGAAGCTGGTTAGTATGCATGTCATTTCTGTGCCTGCACAGCACTTGAACAGCCTGGGCCTTTCCCCACTACACCAGCGGATAGTAGGCTTACACAAGCAAATGCAATCAGCTTCTACATCAGGAGGAAGAGAAATCTGGCTGTTGGGGAAAACACTTTCAGGTATTTAGAGCTGTGAACTGATCTGAGGGAGTTGTTGGTTATAATCCCTCAGCTGCCCAGGACTTGCTGTCTGACAACACAGTGCCTTGGTGCAACGATCCCACGCAGCGTTGCAGGGTGGTGCCTGTGCCTGCAGGAGGGCTTGGGAGCAGCAGTGCCCTGGGCATTGATATTTTGTGGCGGTGAGATGTACAGTGGCTTCAGCTCATCGAGCAAGTACCCCCCACCTGCTCCAGGCTCTGCCTGCTGGACAGAAATGCACAGGAGGTCTCAAATGAGTTTTGCTCTTAAAAAACTCCTCTTCTGATGCTTATTCCTGTATCTCCCCCTCATCTCCAGCACTTGCAGTGCACCCCACTTCCTCCATAGACTCAGCCCCTGTCTAAGCAGAGAGGGTGGTTTCACCTCTCACTAGAACAGGCATGGAGCTGTGCCAGATTTTCCAGCATAATGGGGTGATACAGGTACTTGCAGTCACAAAACGTTTGGTTTGGTGTAACAAGCAATGTTTTGCAAGCCCTTTCATATGTCGAAGTTGTCAGGTTATCTTCTTCCTAGCTGGGATGTCTGTCAGAAGTAGCAGCTGGTTTGTCTGGCAGTGTTTACTGCTACAAACCCTGCTGCTAATTGTTCGTCCTTTTCTGTTTGTTTTTTCTTAATGCCTCTTCTTCTGCCTCTCTAGGCAGACTTCCCAGGCAGAAAAGGAGCAGTCTGGTTATTTCCCTTTTGACTGCATCTTTCACAGTTTCTCACTGCCCTTCTGCAGGCCTATGAAGAGCATCTTCTAGGGAAAGCCTGCTAGCTGTGTTCCCATCATGGGCTCCATTCCCAGTCCTGGCCAGGTGCTGTCCCCTAGTCCAGATGCCAGCCCTGGGGGCTCTCCAGCAGTCACACCCCAGTTGGTGCAGCTGAGGCCAGGCTCTACCTTGGCATTATGTAGAACATGGTTTTGTAGTGTAGCTTTGGCCTGCCTGTCCTTTCAGTCACCCCTGGACATGCTGAGGGGCGCCTTCCTTGGAAGAGCTCGTCTGGTGAGGTGGAAGGGGAGATGCGCTCATTGTCATCTGTGAGGTGGAAGGGGAGATGCGCTCATTGTCATCTGTTAATTGCATAGTCATTGGTTCCAACCTTCCTAAGGTTGGAAGACACTACTAAGGCCACCCAGGCCAACTGTCAACACGTCACCACCGTGCCACTGGACCATGTCACTCAGTGCCACATCTACCCTTTTCTTGTAAAGCTGCAGAATGTCTGGAAAATGGATATCTGAAACCGCTGAACAATGTAAATACATATTAATTATGGTTTTTTTTAAAGAAATAATTTAAAAAGATAGATGCTAAGCCATTCTGGAGATTTAAATCATAAAACTTTAATCGAATTAATAAGTTCAAATCTGTTCCTAGATATAGGCTATTTCACTGAGCTTTAATGTATTTCCCCTTAAGAAGATACTCTGTAATTTATGACTGCTTGTGTAGAGGATACAATAGTTTGCATAAAAAAATGGAACTGGAGGCTCTTTGGCTGTTCAGTGGTGCTGGAGCCTCGTTTACCATCTCCTTTAAAACGTACATCTCTCTCTGACTCCAAAATCTTTCCTACAGAATTGCAAGCCCAGGCTATGAGCTGGGATTTATACAGTTGTTTCTGGAATTGGTTCTGAAAGCACGCTACAATAAAAACTCGATTGCAGGACTGCAGCTACTTGTCCTGAAGGAAATGAAGGCGTCTTCCATTTCAGAAAAGGTGGTTAACCTGAAGGTAGGAGCCACAGCCTGGAATATTTCATAGATTCACGTTGCTGTTTGTTGATTCCATATTAAACAGAATAACCGAGCGTGCTGAAGGTAAAGCCCTCGTTTAATTAACCCTCTTGGTGTAGTACCATGTGATTAAATGTGACTGAGATGCTCCTTAGGGCTTCTGCTACTGAAAATACTAACAATAATCATTTGTTTTGTTTTTATATTTAAACACATTATTGCATAGCTTGGTGCAGGGATAATTACCAATTTTATCTCCTGTGTTTTTCTAATGTTCATTAATAACAATAAAGGGTTGTAGGTTAAAAACTCATTTAATTGCCTTTATGTTAATGACATTATGAATAGCCTTAGCTACAAGATTCTAATTCTGTCCAGTATCCTGTTTCTCAGTAGAGCCCCAGGAGAGCTGCTCATTTTATCAGCATTACTGATTCAGAGTTTTTCCTTGCAGGTGGGTTTTTGTACATAATCAGAATTAATGCACAACACATTTTGCAAGGAACGGAGTAGAAGCACTCTGAATAAGTAATTAACTGGAGTGCCCAAGGAAAAATGCCTGAGCAAATTTCTTAGCATATTCATAAAACATTAAGAACAGTCACAAACACAGTGGAAACAATTTACTGGTAATATGCTTTCATGCCATTTTCTAACTCTCTTATTTTTTTCCCCCCTTTTCTCTTTTCCTTTTAATGAATGGAGAATAAGAAAAAGGAAAGGAGTTTTTAGTTCTCTCATTAAGGAGCACCTGCCCTTGGAACAGCTTATGTTCCGTGCCATGTTAGACAAGGACTTATTGGAAGATAAATGGAAGTCAATACAAGGCTTTCTCAAAGTAAACAGAAAAGAGGCTTTTCTCCTCCCCATACAAATGGCCCCTCTCCACACCACCTCCTGGGCCTTGAAAGGCACCGAAGGAAAGGTTATCTCAGCCACTCCTGTGCCAAGTGATAATTAAAAATCATAGTTCAACTCAAAGATGCTGATGGAGGGCAGAGTATCTGTAACATGCCAAAGAGAGCCTTGCGTGGATTTTTCAGTTGTTTGGATGAGAAAAACGCTTGGATCTGATGTGTAACCACAGGACGCGCTGAATATGTGTGTTGCCTACTGCTCAGCCATGAGATCTGTGTTCCCACCCCTAGAGTTGTTTGACTCCTTCATCTCTGCCCCAGTAGTGGGAGGGTGAGGAAGGCAATGCTGGAGCATCTAGGCCAGGGGCTGAGGGCCATCTGTGTGAGCCAAAGTCCGGGCTGATGTCTTGCAGTGGAGCTTGGCTGAAGGTGGCATTGCCCTTTGGTTGCAGGGAGGCAGGATGGACCAGGATGGCTTTTCCCTTCTGAGGTGACAGCTCTGACGGCTGTGTTGGGCTGATGGGTGAGCCCACACTGCTCATTACTGCTAGGCCTGGGTATGTCGGGCTGTCCAGAGGCCGTTGCTACCCTTCAGTGTGAGCTGTGAGCTGGGGCAGAGGGCTTGCCCCACCAGGCCTGCCCTGCTGCCCGCTGAGAGCCCTGCTGGCACCAGCTTGTTGGGTGATCTTTCTGACAGGCAGAAAAAGCACAGTTGTTTGCTTATTTTGCTTTAAAAATAGATTTCTAAATATATGAGCGGCAGTTGTGCGTGTCTGGAGCCCAGTGCCTGGGGCAGGCAGTAGCACCAGTGACCACAGACATGGTGTGGGCTCATCGGGGCGCTGGTGGTGGCAGTGCTGGGAATGCTGATGTGATAAAGCCATGTAGAAATCCATCAGCTTTCCCTGCCCATCATGGGTGGGAGGATGGAACTGTTGTGCCAACAGAATGTGCAGGATCCCAATAGGCTGTGCCACCAGAGGGTGGGGAACCCAAAATTGGCGTGGTGTGGAGGGGTTGTAGCGTGGTAACAGTGACGAGCTGGAGACATCCTGCTTTACACTGACACTTTTTCAATTAATTTCTCAAACTCTACTTCAGATTTCAAAATGAAGGGTCATTTTTGGATAGTTAAAATGAATTACTTTCAGCAGAAGCATGTAGGAGTGGGCATCCTCATAGGAAATGACGCCCCTTTCTTAGGAGCTTTCCCATGGAAAGGTGCTTTACCCAAGCATCACATGCAGTATTTTAGCTCTCTGCAGCCTCCCTCATCCTGTGCTGTGGGTGACTGTGTTCTGTGCCTGGTGTGGGACAGAGCTTACATCATTATTTGGGAAGAAATGTACTCTACTACACAGCAGGAGATGTAACAACAAAATGACAACCTGATCTCTGTCCACTATGCACTTCCAGCATATGAAGGGGAAATATTTTAAGGAAGTAAGTATTTATTTCCTTATTCTTAAGTAGTGCTTTTTTCTGGCTCAGTACCTGCAGCCTGCAATCATTTTGCCAGAGCAACTTCTATCCGTGTTTTGATGGTAAAATATGTAACGTGACCTCCCACAGTTCATTAATTTGCCTTTTGTGTGCTCCTAGCTATCTGCGCCACCCCTAGGCTTTTGGTTCTGTGTTACACCGATTACTATTACAACAACTTACCCATCAGCAAAAAATCCTACAGATGAGCCCGAGCTACTTCTGAATATGTGCATCTGAATCTTGGAGCTAGCTTTATAAAAGGTAGGGATTTAAAAGTAACAAAACAAAACCCGTGAAAATTACCCAATCCATGAAAAATATGCAGCCTCAGTGATGTGGCATCACAGCAGCTACAGCAGCTCTGTGCAGAAGTGATGGCAAGCCCCAGCTTGGGGCTCTCTGACTGAAGGCTCTATGCCTCAGAGGCACCCGCACATGGTGTCCCCATACCAAGGTCAATGGCAGCCTCCTGGGGTGCTGGCAGGATCAAGCTCTGGGCTCCCATCACCTGTAGCACCCTGGGGTAGTGTGGTTGTTTCTTAGCAGCTTCCCTTTTTTAGTTGCTTTTCTGCAAATTACCTACTCTCTTTCATTATTGAATATAAGAACACAGGGGAATTTCTTATGCAATCTTTTCTATCTTTGGGTGCACAGGGTGGAAATAGGCAGTCGTGTTTAAGTAATGATTTCTGCTTACACACAAATCCAATGTTGTGAATTCACAGCCCTTCCGAAGCTAGGCGCGTTCCCTGGCATTTTGCGGTGGTAAATATGCAGACCTACCGCTTACCCGGTAACAAGCGAGTGTTTTTGCAGTAGATTGGAAAGAATAAAAACAAACTAATGTATATTTTTCAACTTCCTGGTGCTTTAACCTTTCTTAAGAAAAGACTCGTGGGACATAATTGAAGGAAAGTGTTTTTCCTTAGCAGATGGATTGCTTTGCCGGGATAATATTTTAGTTATGCCAATAAAGCGAAGGGTACACAGAAAACCATGAAGCTGCCAGCAGTTGTTAGTGCACGACTATTACCGAGGCAGAAATGAGGCCAAAGTGGTGATAAATGTGCACATCTCCCTCTCCATCAGCTGAGGAATGACCCAGGTACACTTTCCATCTGAGCACCGAGCGGGCCAACATTTTTCACAGCAGCGCTTAATAGTGGACATTAACTTAGCCCTCTCCAAAAGGGCTGACCCGGAGGCTACCCTCTGTGGTTCTCCAAACTGTAATCGCTTCTTCAGTCTGTAATTTTATCAAATAGCATGCACCTTTTCCAGCCACTTATTGGCCAATTAAGTCAAGTTCTCACTGAGGGGGTCCAGCTGGTTTCAAGTTATCTTAGATGAATTGATTGAAGACGTTCTGCAATCTATGAACCCAGTTTAATGATCTAGGTGATAATACTTGTAATTCTTCTCAGTCAAGGGAATTTGCTGCAGCTGTTGTCTGCAAATCCGTGTTCTGATACAGTGAAGTACCAGAAGAGCGTTAATCCGCCCTCAGAGTTTTATAGTGACGGCTGCATTGTGAGATGGGAAATTTAACATTCACACGGCATTGCCGGGTGAAGACAATTTTTTGTTGATGTGTTTTTTATTTCATTCTGTTGCAAGTGTTAAGGAGGTTACATTGGAGAATATATTATTGATAATACCTAAAGACTGGCAGCTGTAAAGCAGTACAAAATAGCCTGCTAAAATATTGCATAAAGTGTTTGTGGTGGAAAATGAGTTTGCCTCTGAGCATGAACACATCTTTCTTAAAATTCAGAGGTGGAATGGAGCTCCACAAATAAAGCCACCAAACTGGACCATCTTGCTGATATGGTTCTGGTTTTGGTTATCGATATGGTATTCTGGTTATTCCAGAGTTATGGAATAACACTGGTTATGTGTTATGGTATAACACTGGAATAAATGAGACCATAATCTTGATGCTGAGCATAGAAAATAACTCTGAAATTAACTGGAGAGGGGCATGCTCCTGCCTGACACGGCTGATCTGTGCGCAGCCAAGACTCTACATTGCGTTGGCCATGCTTCAGCGGGCGCGCTCCCTTCTGTCAGTGCTCACAACAAGCAGCGTGCAGGAGACGTCTGCATGAGAGGGGCTCAGATTAGAGCGGGGCTGACTGAGGGAGCCTGGTATGGCCACAGAGAACATCTTGTTCCCCACGTTTAGCCACGGGCAATGTCAAGTAGTATATGTTACATGAATGCTTTTCTCCAGTCTCATAGGCCGTGTTTTTGAGGTTGACTGTGTGAGGCTTTGCTTCAGAATAACAGACCTACATGCAAATACTCAATTCTTTGTTTTTTTCACTCATCCCAAACCATTCTCCTTGCTGGAGACAGAGAGAGGCTGGACTGAAATGGAACCGCTGCTCATGTCTCACCCTTCTGTTCTCTCTGCTACCTGCATTCTCATTTGGCCATCAGTGATACCAAAGCTGAATGTCTGATGCATTATCACCGAATGTTTTTTTCTCAAATTCCCATTATGATCTCCATCTTATGCAAGTTGACTTATGCAGCCACCAGAAACACCTTTGCATTTTTAAATTGTCATTGTTATTCTCTTCCCCCCACCTCCTTCCACACACCTATTGTTAAAACCAATACAGTAAGGTTCTCTGCTCCTCAGACAGCCCTTTCAGCTGGTCACCAGCACTCAGATAATCTCCTGCAGCTGCGTTATCCAAGGTGTGGCAGATAAGAGGGGAGGAAGGGAGGCTTTCCTTAGTGACTTGGATGCTTGTTGTTCTCCAGAGAGAGGTGAGTGGTTATTAGAGGTCAGTCTAGGAGTCATTTACTGTTGTGTTTATTACTTTTCATTCTACAGAATAAAGGTGACCTCTCTGTGTGTGAGTGGGGCATCCCCCAAAGAGGCTGAAGCGCTGCTGCCCTCCTGCTGCAGAACTCCTCCTCCTCACCCACCTTTCAGCCAGGCTCACAGCTGAGTGCTTGACTGCTTCATGCCCTGGTGGAGCATTTTCCTGGGCTGTATTTCCTCCTGTGTTGGTGAGTTGTTCCTCATGCTCCTGGGAAGTGGGGCAGCCCTGAGGATGTGGCTGGGGCTGCTCTCTGCTTAGCAGAGCAAAGGAGATGTGTTCAACTGAGCTAAAAATAGCATCAATTCTTTTTTAAACAGCACCAATTTTTCTTTCTTTTGGAAGAAAGCAACCAGGGCCTAATGTAAGCAGATATAAAATAAGGGCGAGTCTGGCTATTTCCCTGGGGAAAGCTTGAGATGCTTACCTCATCATTTCTTGGAGTGCTCTAACATCAGCTCTGTCTGTCCCTGGTGATGTACTGTCCTCACCGTTGCATGGGGAATAGACCTGAGTTTCATATGCAGCACTAGCTGGGAGAGAGGGAGGTTTTTATACCATTTTCTAATTGTTTTTGTATTTAATTACCGAGATCCCGAGCGCTTGGTGCTTAACTCAAGGTGTCTGCAAACAGACGTAGAACAAAGCAGGGCTGTGTGTTTCTGCAGGGCTCAGGCTCTAGGTGTGCACAGTGGCCTGGGGATTGGGGCACCTCTTGATGTTCTGTGCCGCAGCTCATTAAGAAAAAGGAAAGTTAGCAGTGAAAGCCCACAATCAAATAAACAATAAAAGGGCAAAACTGTGTTTCCCCCTCTGTAATTTGGTCTGTAAGAAATGTAAATCACTCATCCAGAAGAGAGCGATTTTCAATTAGTGCTGTTTTCTTAAACATGCAAATCCCCAGCCTTGTTTAGCTGCACAGTTTTGCCCTAACTCTGCAGAGAATTCCCAAGCAACCTTTAATAGACGGCCATGCCTTCAGGCTTGTCCACTTATGTTTTCTCTCCTGCCTGGGCACAAGATAGATTATGCATATTATTATTCATAAGTGCCACCTATTGAAGGCACCACCACAGGCACGTTGCAAATGTTGGGCTTGCCCCAGCTGTCCCCGCTCATGCGAAACATTCCTGCTCTCTGACAGACCCTTCAGACCTCACCCTCAAAATCAGTGATGTTTTTTTGGCACGGTGAAGGGCTTGCAGGATATCTGGTAGCCTTCACAGGCAACTGAAATCAAGAGGGGTTTCCCTGTGCCCTCCTGCAGAGGTTCCTGCTTTGCCTCAGTGGTATTGGGGAGCGATGCGGTGCTGGTCGGTGAGGGCAGTGGTCCCCTTGGTTGGCACAGGGCATGGTGAGCAGCTAGTGCAGAAACATAGGGAAGCAAACGGGAGGCTTTCTAATGATTTAGTTATGAGCTTGGAAGTAGGCATAGTATTTAAATAAATGTTTTGAATGCTTGTGGCTAGAATTAAGCATAACCCTACAATTCTACAAAAGGTCAATTGTGATTCTAATTACTCCTATGCAAAATAGCTCATGTTTGAACTGTGCAGTTATAATTAATACATATGCCTTATTGCCAACAGTGAACATTTTTGATCATTAAAATCTGGACAGCCTTATTATGTCTGGACAGTTGGAATGAAGAAGTGAGTGCACCTCTTTGGGGTGACTTTCTCTTGCACCGTTTCACAACAGTGTGACTGTGCTGGCTCTAGCTGCACCATTCCAATGTAACAGCACCAAGGTGCAGCATGGGTCTGGGCTGGGCAAGGTTCTGAGAGACGCTCGGTAGCTGTGTGTTGCTATATGCCCCCGTGCAGTGTTCTGTTCCTGTGTCTGCAGCTCACAGCGCAGGTAGAAGCCTCCATCCATCTCCCTCTCCTCAGCATACGACGGCTGATCATTGCTGTGCATCTGTCTTTGGCAGCGGGAAGAGGGATAGCACTTTGCTCGCTGGAAGATGGATGTGGCAGAGGCTCGGCTGCCATCCATGGGTGCATGTCCTGCATTGTGTGGTGCATGCAGATAGACTATCCTGCATAGGTGATGCACCCAAACATGCACACACTTGTATGTAAAAGGGTAGTTCCAAAAGTAATGCCTCCATTTTCATTATGTTGGGCCATGACGTCAGAGGTGGATATTGGTGGTGTGGCAGTTGCGAATGAACATTGCCAACAATATCCCATTACATGTGTTGCCTTGACAGATGGCAGCTGAGGGGCAGTCTGACAGAATGGAGTCTGACATGGAAGAGCACATGAAGGAAAGGTATGTCATTGAATTTCTCCTTGCGGGAAAAAGAGGGCACACAGTAACATCCATTGTCATTTGCTGAGCATTTATGGGGACCAAATGGTGGCTGTGAGTACAGTGAAGTGGTGGGTATTGTGTTTCAGCAGTGCTGACAGTGCTTGCCTCTTCTGATGCAGGTTCTTATGAGAATGGTGTGCAGGCTCTTGTTTGCTGTTGGTGAAAATGCATAGCTAACAGTGGTAGCTGTGTTGGAAAAGTAGTGTTTTGAAGCTGAGACTTTTCTCTGTCAAACAGTGTTATTTTGCTCTATGTATCTGTTGTCATTTCCACAGCAACAAATAGGAGGCATTATTTTTGGAGCAACCTACATATCTAGGAAGACATGTGCTTGCTATGTGCATTCCTTGTAGAAAGCACTGTTCATATGTGTACACTTGCATGCACAAGCACTTTAAACAAAAAAAAAAGAAAGAAATCAAGTCACTGCATATAGTATCACTGGAAGTTTGGAAAGAAGCTGAGAACAGAAGCACTTGTGACCCAGGCAGTAGCACCATCCTCCGCATGGAAAGGAGGGACAGTGTATGGCATATGTAGGCAGTGTGCAGGCGTTGTGGGCTCCCACACCAGGGGCACATGCCTCCATGGCAGCGTGTGTGTGTGCAGATGTGTGCATGGCCAGATGTGTGGGTGTTTCTCTGTATCTGAAGAGGGTCCCTGATATAACACCGTGCAAAGCCAGCGCGTGTTTGTGCTGGGTGAGGCACTGGGGCGATTGCACAGCTCTATTAGCAGAGCGCTACGGGTCCAATTTCACTTAGCATCGGAGTTGTTCACATTAAAACATGCCCTTGGCCTGACAAGGCATTATTAACTTGCGTTTAATAAAAATAAAATATTACATTTAAAAAAATTGAAAGCTGACAAATTTGATTTAAATGAATGCTGAACTCCAGGCAAATGTGTTGCTTGAACTCTGCCTGCTGCACCGCAGCTGACAGGAAGCATTACAGTAACGCTGAGTGGTCAATATGTGATTAAATATCACATGTCAAGCTTAGCAAGAACGTTCCTTCCAAAGAAAATTATATTGTTAAAAATAAGTGACAAATTCTAAGCAGCCCCTTCAAATTCACAAAGACATGTGAAAGAATGGAAGTGTGCTTGTAATAAACCCAGATCTCTGCAGGAGATAGAGTATGTACCATCTTCTGTATGGAGCCACATAGAGCACCTACAGGTAATCAGGTAAAAATGATGGCACATATTTTAAGCAATAAATTTCCTTTGCATTTGCCATAGAACATAAAGAGAAGAGACACACTACATTTTCACACCATGTTTTCATCTGAAAGCTTTTGCTGTCATGCTGTTCTGTCTAAGGGGATTATTTATTTATATCAAGACTCGGGCGTATAGATGCGTACATGCACGCATGGGTGTGTATGCACTGAAGCAATCATGAGTGGCATTCAGAGTGGGTAACTTATATCTAAGTTTGTATTTAAACTAAATAACGGTGATAATTGTAATAGCAGTAATAAATGTCTCCTGTTGTTAGGTGTTGGGAAGTGCCAGTTCTGCTGCATGGCTATGGTCTGTTATGGTCTCCAGCTGGGAGAATGTGCTCCAGCACCACCAGCCCTTCTCCCAGGCCTGCTGCAAGGGGGGCATGGAACTCTCTGCCTCCCACCAGCCCCAGCAGATTCAGCCTGGGGTTACCCAAGTGCCACTGGGCAGCATCCAGTGGTTTCTTTGGATCAGGCACAGCAGCAGAATATTGGGATATACAACCCCAAACAAATTACTCTGTGCTTAGGTCAAGGGGTCACCAAGGCCAGGTGAGCTCCGAGACCTATTTATCACTGCTGGAGTTCAAATTAACTTTTAAATGTTGTCAGAAATGAAAAACTGCTACCAGATGGTGCCAAGATAATTCATCTTGCTGCACTGAAACAGTGTCTTCCAGACGCACCATGGTGCCCACTGTCCCACCATCAGTGCATCTCCCTGAGACATGTGACAGTCCAGGGCTGTGTGTGTTGCTGAGATGTCTGCACAGCCCTGCCAGCAACACAGTGTCCTGCAGAGCAGAGCTGTCTGCTATGGTTTGAGGCCTTGTTAGCTTGTATGGGCAGAAAACTTGTTCCTTTCCCCTCCTGGCTTGGAGAGGGGAGCTGGTTGGGCTGTGGAGAGGTGCGGGGGAATGAGAGCTTTCCTCCTGATGTGTTGGTGCTAAGACTGGACATTAGGAAAATTTTCTTCTCGGGATGAGTTCTAATGCACTGGCATAGGCTGCCCAGTCAGGTGGCGGAGTTACCACCCCTGAAGGTGTTCAGGAACCACATATATGTGGTACTGAGGTACGTGGTTAATGGGCATGGTGGGGGTGGTTTGGTGGTTGGACTAGATGACCTTAGAGGTCTTTTCCAACCTTAAAGATTCTGTGGTCCTACAAAGAATGTGGAGCTCTGCCACAGGTGTGGAGCTGGCTCTCTTCCTCCTTTCCATTTCAGGGCTGTAAGTTGTGTGCCACCCTGCCCGATGCCATCGTCCCCTGAGCAAAGCCTGGTCTGTGCTTTAGCTTAGTGTTCCAGGGAACACAACATGACATCCATCGATGTAATGCTTTCTTTCTCCCTGTCACCCATCTGCTTCCCTCTCTGAACCCTCAGACCTAGAGCAATGTCTGAGCCCTGCAGCCACCCCCCAGATGGGTGCTGTGCCTGGGCCACGAGCACGCTGCAACCTGGCGTCTGCTGCTGCTGCTGGCCCAGCCAATCTGCATAGCTGGAAGGGTCCTTTGTAAGAGCAAAGACTATGGGAAGCCAGTGCTCTGTTCAGTGGTCATGATAAAACCGGGTGAATGGTGGGCAATGCTC